>NC_142206.1:31367178-32603607 GCF_049639895.1 Pseudopodoces humilis | reverse complement strand
TAAAGGCCTGGGGAATTATTAGTAGGGACAAATGTAAAATGCCTGACAGTTACATTTCCTAAAGAAAACCACAACAATCTCATTAAAGAAATTACTGACGGCAGCTCACAAATGTTAATGTTTGAAGCAACAAAGGACATGCAATATCAGAAAGCAAAGGTTTTTTTTTTTAACTATTGATCTGCTAACTTATGGAGCATATCAGAATAATGTGCTAGACAGATTCTTAGTGAACAGACATCTTCCTTAGCAGTTCTAGACAATACAGTGCCAGAAAAGCTGCTGATGCACAGTGGCTACTACAGTGCAAAATGATGAAGAGCAGCTACACTAATAAATAGGGAGCTTCCAGGAAAGACAATGTTTTCTGCTATAACTTTGCTGAATCCTTCAAAGATTAGAATGAAACAAAAAATTTCCAATGAAATATGTCTTGAAGCATACATTTGGCATGAATATTGAATATTTAAAATGTTTTTGCTTTTGTGTATCTATGACTGATAAGTCTTATAATGGTGACAATTGCTGCTTTCTTTTAGGAATAATGATTTTTTTTTTTTTTTATCTTTTCCTTCATCTTTGAATGTTTATATTAGATGAACTTTTGTACAAGCACATGTCCATTTTACTTTGCAGTATGTGGAACTTTTGTAATATTTAAAGAAAAATAAAATAAAAGTCCTATTTCTGACCTGTTTATCCACAGCTATTACTGACATGGACTAATTCACAGATAGATCTGAGAGAATTAATAAAATCAAAATAAGAATTAGTAAAATCTTTTTTTACACTTTAATTGTATCTTTTCCATTTCCTGCAGGCTATATTGCCAAATTATACACCCATGAGCACAACAGCCTGTATACAGACATAAAGAAATATAACCTCATTTTATCAAGGCAGTTAATCTGCTAGAGAATCTTCTACATGTCCTGATGTTCACTGCAGACTTTCAGCCTTTTACCTTTAGGTTTTCAAAGCCCATTAAAATATCTTGTTAACTAAGCAGGAATATTTTAGTAGTAATAATTATCTCTTTGGATCAAAAGCAAAACTAATATATTACATATAACTTGATATATGCATGAATTTTCCTAGAAATTATGAATATATTAATTCTTTTTTAGTTCAGTTCATCATCTTTCTCCCTAAAATGCAAACTATGGAATTTCAAGGGCATTGTTTAAAATCTTCTGCTTCGTGTCTTGATCCCTGCATTATTTTACTCTATAAAAAGAAGAGGAAGAGTGCCTAAGGAAGTTCACAGAGGTAGACTACGTAGTAGCAAATGACCTAGTTCATGCATATCAACCATCAGGAGGAGTCCAGTATCTGAAGGAATTTCTAGCCTTAAAATTGATATGAACTGAGATTTGTAACCAGTTTTGCTATTTTTATTTTTAACTCTTATGAGCATTAGTAAAGGTGCTTCAATTTCTGTTTTCTCAGGATTCTATTCAATTTCTTTAAATTGGCAGTTTTTTATTTCTTCAAATGTGCATACATACCTCCCAATGCAAGCATCAAGGGTAGTAACTATCCAGAAGATTCAATCTTCAGAATGCTGTGAAATATTTTATATTCTATTCTTGTTTTAATAATGGATTAGAGCTTGAAGTTTCAAAATATAATCAAGGCACAAATTCAGACTCTCTTTAATGGCAGACTGATATCATTACAAGTTCAAGTGCATATTTAGGATTTTTTTTTTTTTCATTCATGTGTTTTCAGTCTTGTTTAAAATTCTGGAAACCTTTAAGAAATTGTTATTTAACCACATCCAAATTTGTTCCACGTGATATAATTAACTCCTCTTAAAATACCAAGGTTTTTACATTGCACTTAAGCAAAATGGTAAACATACCCGTTAATTTTTTTTAAGGAAAAAATGTTAATAGCAAGTGGTAAAGATGCATACTGATTAGAAGAAATGGCCTTTTAATTTGTTTCACTCGTGTGACCTTCAACACTATGGTAATAAGGGAATGCTTCACAATCACAAATGAATTCTATTTTCACAACATCCTGACAGTGCCTTGTAGGGCTGTGCTTTGATAAATATTAAGGAAAAGTGTAATATTTATTAAATAAAAATGATTGATAAATAAAAGCAAAAGCTTAGTATTTGATAAATATTAAGTAATGTCAGGCTAACGATTGTAGAAGTCTAAGCCAGCTGAGGAAATGAACCCTTCTTCCTAGTCCCAGTTAAATTCAGTCTCCATTAAGTCTTCGTAGCTCTGAGAAGACATTTCTTACTGGATTAGTAGCACCCAAAGAAGAGCTGTGATCCCATGCAAAAAAAAATAAAAAAATAAAAAAAATAAAAATCAGCAATGTGAAATAGGCCTGTCAAGCTGCAGTGGTGGGAGGCACTTTTCAGGCTTGCACAGGAGGACAGCTGTGGTGTTACCAGTGCAGCTCTGACCCTACACAGTTGTTGCACCCCTGGACACGTGCACTGTGAACTGTGCGTTTCTGGGATGCTGAGCAGCCCTTCGGAGTAACTTGGTAGATTAAAGGAAAAAAATAATCCATACTGTCACTCCAAAAAGTACACCCTGTGAATAGAAGTCACTAATTTATTTGTTGTGAATATTACCTAAAATTAATCCCCCTTCTTTAATCCCAGGTAATTTATTTATGTGAGTGTGCTTTTATTTGCATTATTTAATCAACTGTAGAAAGAATCAATAGAATATGAGCAGCGTTTTCTGCTAACTTTTTAAAAGAAGGAATCTGTGGAAATACATTTCTTGTGAGGCATTCCTTGGAAGAATGCAGCAGTTTCCACAACACTGTTGAATCAGTTTGGTGGTCCTTTGCGGGGACAGAGAGTTTACCCCTCTGAATGGTAGATATTTATTGGGCAGGGCCAGCCACATTGCAACACAGCTAAGCCACTGCTCTTGGAGATGTCTTTAAGATATGCCTGTGATGTAGAGCGAGAGCTAGACTGTGTTTCCCAAAGGTACCACAGAACAAAGAGATCACAGAAAAGCTGAAAATGCCTGGATTGCACAGCCACAGTCACCCCGACCCTTCCCAGCTTCAGACCTCTGTACAAAATATAAACTGGGAGAGAGGTAAAGGTGGCTGAAAGCAACCCACCACAAAAATCATCACAGGTAGGACCTTGTCCAGCACAGAGGTAGCTAGATGTTTGCTCTTAACAAGTGGTGATGGTCACACTACAGAGCTTGAAGATGATGATGAGAGAAATATTTGATTCTGTGGGTCATGATTAACAAGGAAAAAACACATTATCTAAATTTCTACATTTCAGGACAAGATTCATTCATATATCTACAAATTGCCTACCACACACTGGGAGCAATATAAATCATAATTATAAAGTAATATGCCACAGTTGATTAATTGCTTAATTAAGCCTTAATTAATATTTGTAAAGCAGTTTAACATCCTTGGTTGAAAAGTCTTAGGGAAGTGTGAGATATTAAATATTACTATTTACAGTCAGAGATTCTGGCCTGCCCATGTTGAAATTTCCGAGAGATGCTTTGATAAATCAGAATTAAACTGTGGCTATTACTAAGGCAAGAATCCCTCTCTATTTCTACCATGGACTGAAATAAAGTCCCAAACTCTCTGGATACACTCTTTATCTTTCTATGTCTTCTTATTTTCACAGCCAGTGCTGATGCAATATATCTACAGACCTTCATTACACAGTGAAAGATGAAAATTTTTGTATTGACATATTTCAATATTTTATCTTTGGTTGCAGTAGCGTCTGATTTGCTCTAGAGGTGCTTTCCTCACCTATAATGTTAAAAACCCCCTCAAACAGCAAAAAAAATTCCAATTGCCTGTACCCTGAAAAGCATACGATATATAGCTCTTGTCCTGCAATCAGATCCACTTGGGCAAACCCAATTATAGGATCAGGGCCTAAATAGGATAATAGGTATTGTAGAAACTACCATAAATTTCTCTCTGGTGTCCTATTTTGCCACTACTTGAACTAAGTGGATAATTCCGGTCATCTTTCTTGTTATGATGTTTCAATTCAACACCATAAATTTACTGCTATTGGTCTAATTTGTCTGTAGAAAATCTTTGTAAGGCTAAATTTTGTGTGTGTGTGCATATATATATATATATATATATATATATATATTTATGTATGTATGCATTTACTCAGACACTAGCTAATTTTGCTTGGAAAAGTTCAGCAGTATTAGATGGGAATTGAACAAATAGAATTTTACAAAACAATGAACACAGAGCTTGGTAAATGCAAAAAGAACTCATTAAAAAAATATCTAGAGATGTGACAAACTGCCCTCAAATAATCTGGAAATTCAGTGAACCACAGTATCTGCTGGTTTGCAAGTAGCCAAGACATCTCATTGTCTGCTCTGCATGAGTCCACACACATACTTATAATTAGATACCTGTTCTCTGAAATGACGGTGGCTATCTGATTTGAGAATAAAAGAGTGTTGTTCTTTAAATGTATTCTGTTAACTGTATTGTGTCATGTTGTGTTACATAGCATTCAGTTACTTTGCATCTTATTATGACAAATGCTATTTTGATACAAAGGAAAGTGAATGTTAAGTTCAGAGAGAAAGAGCAGGTTTTAGGTCAAATCACTGCTGTATCATTGAGGTTTTTAAAAGAACAGGAAAATTATTAAAATTGTCCCAACTGCTTCTTATTTTTTTTATTTTATCGTTTTCAACTATTTTCTTTTATTAAGATTTATTCTGAAGTTCTGTTAAAAAAATCTTGCACCACCTTTAGTAGGCAAATTGCATAAATTGTGCTTGCCACAAGCAGCATTTATATGCTATCAAAAGCCCATTAACATTACTCCTGCTGTTTTCACTTCACTGACACAAGTCAGTGAAAGCCCAAATAATCTAAATTTAATTTAGGTTCCAGGATGTGATTTAGATGCAGAAACACAGGTATCTGGGGCCACTTGAAGTGCTTTGGGTTATTGCAAGTCTGCTGCAAGAGCTGACAGATGGAAGATAAGACCTGCAGGAAGTCTGTACCCTTCCAGAGCGTGCAGAGTGGGTAGAGGAAGAGCGCCCAAGCATTTCTGGCTGACCATAAGCACCTGTGTTTAGGTGTCTGACTAACCCTCTCTAACACAAGAGTGTCACCTTATTACTTTTCAGTTTTAATTAAGACACACCATCAACTTGTGAATGTCAGTATTCTGTTCTATTATTTCTGCATTCCAAATCATCAGGCAAAGTCTCTTTATTCCTGATGACATTAATCATTTCATACATCATTAAAATTAACTTCACTCTTCTTTTATACCTGCAATTTGTTACTAGTAAAGCAAAAGCCATTTCACCTGCACCTTCGAAGGAAAAGATTGTATGAATATTGTGCTGAGCTTAATGTTCCTAAAAATGTTGTACTTTGTCATGTTAAAGATGTTTCTTTCAGCTGGAGTTCAGTGAAGAGTTCCCTACATTTCTGTAAGAATATTTTCTTGTTTCAGGGCACAGTGAGGAAAAGGAGTACCAGTATTAGTAGACTATCAGGCTAGTTGACTGATTACAAATTAATTTCTCTAGACTGCCCAATGTATAAATGAGTTTGCCTTATGTCCTGTTAGCAGTGTAAGGAAAACACCCTTTAGAAAGGAAATAATTTCTTTTAGAAATCACAGAGTCATGGAATATGCTGAGTGGGAAGGGATGCCCTAGGACCATAGAGTCCAGTTCCTGACCTTGCATAGCACCATCCCAAAGACCCACATTCCTTATGTTGGTGGAAGAAGGAAAGAATTTCCTAGTTCAGTATTCAGCATCACTTACATGTAAGTATTCTGCAAATATTGAGCACTCTTTCTTCTTTAAAGTATTATTTCACCATATGTTTGACACTGTAAGAAAAAGACTCAAATGGCATTTGTTAAAATGAGGAAAAATTCAGATAGTATTTACATGAGGAATGTTGCTGTCACTTTGATGAAGGAAGGAAAGCACTTTGATTTGTGCTTTTTGCTAGAGGAAGTAAAGCTGAATGGCTATGTTGGTTCAGTATTTTACTATTAAGAAGAGGGATCAGTGGTAGCAATCCCTAAAATGAAATTGCCCTGAACAGGTCTATCCAACATACAACAGAAAATTCTTGGTTGTTCATCATAAAAACCAGAGGATTTAAGTGATCTTGAGCTGCAAAGATTCTGTGTTTTATCAAGGGTTCTAAGCAGCCCTACAGAGTAGAGGATACAGAATCAAAACCATTATGACCTGGCCTAACCTAAGATGCTCTTAAAAGCCAGACAATATTGAAATTGAATGCACAAATGCCAAGTGCATTTGCATATACTTTCAGCACACTAGTGCTTGGATTTTCTTGGAACACCTTCTGATTTTACAAATTCTTTCAAACCCTGTAAAAAAATGATAAGAGCTTTAAAATAGTCACTGATTACATGCAAGGATCAGCTTTCAAGTAGGATCTTTTTCAAAGTTTAATAGAAAAAGTGCCCAGTGGTTTCAGAATGAGGATGACATAATGGTGAGGATGTGCTTATGAAGACAAGCCTGGGAAGAGGACATTACAATTTCAAGGCAATGACAAAAATTCAATTCAAGTCTATAGAGACTGTATTACAGTGTCAAGACGATGGCAAAATTATGCCAATGTAAGTCTATGGAGACCACTTTACTATGTCAAGACAATGGTAAAACAATGTTATATAAAATGATTGAGACCACACTGCAATGTTAAATTATGATGCCAAAACCTTGTCATTTCCTGAAGTAATGACAGAGGATTCTGCATATGCTCCTCACAGAATCGCTGCTGGACCTGTGCTCCAGCTCAAAACACCTTTGTAGCTCCAACCCTGGGTCTTGCTTGTGTAGGAACCAACTTTTCTCAGACCTGAGGGTGAAAGCTGAGGGCATTTGAGCTGTTTGGGCTAGTTGTTTTTGCATTTGCAGATGCAGGACTAATGATGAGCATTCTACCCGTATCTGAATTTTTTAAAGTTTATTTTTAATAGCGGAACACAGCATGATGTTATTGACTTTCAGGTGTATTCTCAGCCTATCTTGATGCCATTTTTATGTGGGGTTTGTTTGAAAGTAGGTTGATGCCTCTGTTCTGAGAATGTTTATTATTTTATGTTATACCAGTTGTTTATAGTATTACAAAGCCATAGTTACTGTATGTGTATGCAAAAACAATCTCACAAAATAACTTATTCCAAGTACTTGGGCTGAAATTCCTCTCTTCAGTGTGAAAGTGCATGTATTTGATGCTCTTGCAAAATGACAGTATGAAAGCTTGCTTTTTTTGCAGGACAAGAAAAGTGTTTATAGTGGTAGAGGATATGTTAGTTACCTCTCCTCCCAGCATGCTTCAGGACACGTGTAGAGAACAAACTTTTAGCAGCTCAGTTCTTGTTCAGTTCATGGTATCATCAACAGAGAGACCAGTACTGATACTGCTTAACAATTTGCTGTCTCTGTTATAATGTTCTCTAATAAGAACAGCAGTGCCAGATCATATTAAGGCTGTCCACCCTCATTTCCAAACGAAACCATGGCCAAGAGTAGATGTGTAGCAAAGAGTGCAAGAGCAGGATAAGGAAACAGTGATACATTCTTCGAATATTCATCTTGCTTCCCAGGCTCTTCATTTGAAAACTGTGAGAAGGGGTTTATTGCATATGAGACCATGAAATAATTTGCACGATGCTATGGTTACTTGATGGCTGCAATGACCTATATTTGAGAGAGAGAAAGGCCATTAGATTAATTATAAAATTACCTAAACTGCTAAATTTTTTTAGCTGTCACTTATATTGTCAAGATAGCTGATAGACAAGTTCTGCTGCTAGTTCTCTTAGTCCTACAAGGTGATATATTCACTGATTAAGCCATTTAAATTTGAAATTTCCTTTTAAAATTGTGCGAAATGGTATTTGAATTTCAAAATCTAACATGTTCCAGTTCCAGTTGTAATCAGTTTTCAAAAAAACTGCTCAGCTATTAAGAAAAAAATAATCAAACAAACACATCTTTCGATGTCTCCAACTTTAAAAATCCCTTTGATTTTTTTATTATTCAAAATGGCAGATCTAGTAATTTCACTGTCCATGAATCTGATTGAGAAGATAATAAGATGCCAATAGGAACCAATATTCCACATGATATTAAAACTCTTTAGTTGTGCAGAAACATTTGCTGCTACTATAGAGGAACAACAATTTATGAAAATAATATGTGAATATTATTTCTTGATGGAATTTAAAAACCAGAAGACCACAAGTTGTGATGTTTATCTGTTAGTTATCACGTAGTAAAATGACTCTTTCTCTGACAGGTGCACTGCTATTTACCTCAGCTTTCCAGAAAAGGTACACTGAAACTCCTTAAGAGGGTGAAAATTTCTTTCAGGTAAAATTATAATTCTTTGCTGTTCTGCAGAGGTGCTAACAAAGCATTTGTCTGCATAATTCAGGTCTTAACTGAGCTAATCACTGTGATTGTGTTACGAGAGCCTCTGCACTGCTCCTGTATAAATTTTCCCTCTATGCTTTGTGCCACCTCAGATACCCTTCTCATTCAATGCTGCCAATGAGAAAATACTCTACTAACTGTAGGAGTCATCAAGAGCTTTTGTTTCCTGTGAAAAGTTCCACAATTTCATGCTAATAGCAGATACATAGTATGATGTCTTTTACGGGTCCATGCTCCTCTGATACAATTTTCAGTGGCTTGTGAATATGATAGGTTGGATGAGGCAGTTACGGCTGAAGGGCTTACATGGAGATTAGGACAAAGGATGCAAATAGTGACTGGAGAGTGAACAAACAGTTTTGCAAAAACTCATACTGACAAATAATGTACTGAAAGACATGGATTGCTTAGAAGAAATTATGGAGGCAATGTTACTCAGCAAGAAGAAGATGAGTATAAATTTTAGGAGGCCCAGATTGTGCTCATACCAGCTTATTTATTGCTATGGGGTATTAATACACCCTGTTCCTACCCCAGTTTCTCTATCTAATGTGGAGATAATGGTGCTTATTTTCTTTTGAAATGCCCTTTGAGATCCTTGAAGGGTAGGGTAAGTATTACTATTACTTTTACTATTATACATTATCAAAAACCAAAGCAGCCTTGTAAATAATTCATTTAGAGGTTTTAAAATATCGTGTTACCTAATGTATTATGGGAGATACATAACAGCAAGAGGTTTCCAGTTCTATTTTATAAATACCAAATTTTATATCCAACATTGCCTTGTGCATGCCATAAACAGTAGCAAGTATAATATGCTGAGCTTGGACAACTGCCAAAATTTGATTGTATTTATTAATTCCATTCTAACTATATTCACTGCTGGACTTCTTTGGATGGGACACACAAATTTTTGCTATTCAGACATTTTATTGGGCAGATATTTTCCAACAGAACATAAGAAAACTTCTCAATGGGTTAAAAGTTCGTTTTATAGCTGAACTGAAATAAAAGGTTTCAACTCGGTGAAAGTCTTGCTGTGCTTGAATATCATCTGGAATGGCAGAAAGATGTGCATGAATTTGCAGAGAAATAAAATTTAGAGATCTCATATATTATAGAGCTAACAAGAAGTGCAAGTCTCCATTCAGGAATAGTCTTCTCTAAGCAACTGAGAATAGGTCAGAGAAGACAATATTGCAGAAATAGGAGATTGCAGTCTGAGGGACGGAGTTGTTTTATTTATTCTTTATCAAAGAGTAGAAACTGTCCAGAAAATTGCTAGCCTAAAAAGAGAGGTACTTGACCAGAAGTGACATGAGATTTCTCTTCACTGTCCCCCCCACCATGACTACTACCTCCATTGCTGGTAGTGGCAGTGTTATTTCTTGGGCAAGGGTGTTATCACCTTTGATAAATAAAAAGTTGTCCAGCTTTTCAGTTAATGTTTTGACTTAGTCTTTCTACATTCTTACCAAGGCAACCATTTTAAGTACTGCATCTTATACAGAGGGTTTTCACAATAAACCTTTTCTTGATTCATGGGGGTTAGAAATGTTTTCAGAAGATATGTAAAATTCTTAAACCCTATTTCCTTAGAGTTTATTCACTATAAGAAAGGGATTCAGGTTTTTTCATGGCTAGGTAATTTTTAAAAAAATGAGTGACTATCAAACCATTAGGCATGTGGGGAAAATGATTTGCAGGAAATGAGATCAGTGTTCCAGTTTGATGAGCCACTGAACTGCCAACTGGTTTCAACTTTTATTGTTACCACCACTGTATCTGTTGCTGAGAAGAGAAAATATATTCCCCACACACACACATTTTTCCCTCTGCATTACAAGTACATGATGCTATCCAGTCCCCTAAGTGCATGTATTGCAGCTTGCTAGTGACTATTGCTGTAAACAAAACTATGGGCATGCCATCAAAGTGGATACAGTCCTTAAACAGTCTCCTCTGACTTCTCAGAGAAAGCTAGAGGTGATTGCAAGAATTGCTCAGGAAATAAGCCTAGCAGAGCCTGAAGTTTGGTGAATTCACAAATCATCTTACAGTGAAGCATTAGAATATATACAGAGCGAGTTGTAAACAAGTGCCTCTAAAGACTATGTGTGCTCTGCGAGTTTCAGATAGCTGACATAAATTAATTTAACTCTAAATACCATGAACCCCATGGCTAGCAGTGACAGTGTTGCTTCTTGAAACAATTTTTTCCTCATGATTTATAGATAGTGAACACCATGGATTACATACTATTCTTACTTATCACTGTATATATTCATGAGTTGACTGCATCTATTAGCAAACTATATAAAGTATGAAAAGTATTACAATTACTTTATCAGAAGATTTCAAAAATATTAATGGGAATATATCTTTTTCTCTTTCACAGTTTTCAAAGGAAATGTGAAAGTAGTTTGGATTAGCACAGACATTTTTTATGAAGACTATGTAGCAAAAAGTTAAATGGGGAACTAACACACATTGAGGTTTTTCATTATTGACCTTGATAATGTGATTAAGCAGTCTGCATCAAATGAAACATTGTATATTCATTTATTTTAGAATCAATCCAGCCTCAAATTTCATGGAAATAAATGAAGATGTTTCAGTAAGACAAAAAGTTACTGGGAGAGATAATTCTTTTGGAACCTGAAATGGTAATTTCATTCTATTTACTTTGTTATCTATCCATTTTCATGTATTTATACTTCCTAGATCATGCCAAAAGGCAGATAGAGCAAATGGTAGCAAAAATGGTGTTTCTAACTCAGCTGGAAGGAGTACATTACAATAAATCTTATAAAAGTTGAGAAATGAGAGAAATCCGAGAAATCACTCAAATCTAGGGAGGTCTTTTGTCTGTGTCATTTTGTTTCATTCTTCTGCTTATTGTTTGATCCTCCTAAGGCATTTGCATACAGTTACATCCAAGTTGTACAATATCTCTCTTTGGCTGTGTTTGGATAAAAAAAAATCTTTTTAAACCCAGAGCCATCATCTGTGTTAGTGAAATAGCTAGGGCTTAAAGTAGGTATGTGCTTATTCTTTTTCCTCTTGGTGGAAACAGAAAACCTCAGGAAAGCATTTTTATAGCCCAAATGTATTAGTTAAAACATTTTAGCATTAAATTTAGTGGGACTAAACCGAAACAGGATGACCATGTGCGAGAAGATTATAAGCCTTACCTTTCTATGGAAATTTTGCTTCTTAGAGCTCCACAATCAGAAACAGATTTTCAAGAGAAAACAAAATATCTTTTCAGTGGGTTTTTCCCCCGAAATTCCTGCTTGCATTCTCAAATCTCAGCAGACCCTCCATAATTTTTGTTCCTGTCCCTCAGTTTGATTAGTGTTCCCAAATCTGAGGTTTTTTTCTTTTTTTTTTGCTTTAGGTGTTTGGGGTTATTTTGTTTTGTTTTGTCTTGTTTATTAACTCTGAATATTGTACTCCCTCTCTGATTCAAACTCACTGAATTCATCTTTATTATGTTACTCCACTTTTTACATTTATCCTATTTCTATTCTGTCCAACCAGATTCTCCTCTGTGACACAATGCTGAAGTCTGTAAAATGTAGTAATTTGCAGCTTGCTTCTCCAGGAAAGCTGTTTCTTTCACAGATGACACAAAATGAGCGGGAATTCATATCTGGAGACCAGAATTCATAATTTGAAAAGAAAATACTACCTAATAATATTTTGCTGCATTTGAACTTTTAAATGTTAAATCTTTCATTACCTAAAGGAGCATTATTTGAAATGGAGAGATTTTTCAATGGGCTAAGCTCTGGCTTGATTCACTGTTTTTGAACTGGCTCAAGCAATTCTAATTATAAGCTACAATCTAGAACTGTTACTATTTGCCAGATATTTCAACCTTCATGAGCAAGACCCTTTAGGCTCATTTAGAAAAGCTTACAAACAAGGAAATTCAGTGCTGTTCACCCGCTGGGCTTGGGACAAAAAGCAAGTATGAAAGCTGCCAATATTTCTATATTTGCTTGTTTCATCTGAGTGGGACCAGTGCAATGACACAGAAAAAGACTCTCTGAGCCCAGAGCGAAAATAACACACTTGAAGTGCTTAATGGGTTTCTTCTATGAGATTTCTCCAGCAGCTTTAATAGAGCTGGGTGAACTGCTTATGTGAAAAAAAACTTAAGCTGATGAATTTCAGTCTTTGCTTGTTTGTTTTCCCAGTGTCTGGGTTGTTCACCAATGGAATTGATTTTGTTTCTGATTTATAATTATTCACAAACCAACTTGAATCATGCATGGTCAGTGTATTTCAGATTAGTTTCTTCCACCAAAAGGCCACCTGCTCTCAGTGCCTTGTGGTGCCCGAGAGAACTGACAGTGCCCATGCCAGGGCTGGGGAAAGCAGGATACAGTTCTTATAAGAGGAAGCTTTAAAGACTTTGAACACTTAGTCCTTGTTGGAGATAGATCAACAATATAGGAAACATTTTACATTACATATTTTAGAAAACATTTTACAGTATATATTTTAGAAAACATGATTAATACCAGGGAAAGCATTGTAACATCTTAGTAAGATATCACATTTAAATGAACGCTCCTTCATAACCAGTGCAAACTTATGCACACAATTGATCTAACATCAGATCTTTGACTCACTTATTTTGTCTTTGTGCAAAGGCTATGAGAACAGTGCTCCCCTGACCCCAGAAACAAAGGGTACAGTTATATTACCACAAATGCATTGCATCATAATTACGTGCATCTCGCTGTAATCCAGAGCCTAATGAAGGCAACGAAATCATTAGGGTCAGGTGCTTTGTGTTGATATTTTAGATCTAAATGTGAGGAAGCTTTCATAGGATTACAGAGTGGTTGAGGCTGGAAGGGATTCAGAACCACCTTTCATGGAAAAAACTAGCAATTTTCTCCAAGAGCAAACATGAAGTGTCTTAGTTCTAGCTGCTCCTCAAGGGGAAAAAAAAAAAAAAAGGCGGGTCAACATGTAATATTGTAATATTCAGAGGTTAAACTGCTCTTTGCATGAATACCAACTTTTTCACACCCAAATGTATATTAGGTAGAAACTGTGGGAGGTTCTTTTATTCTGACAGCCTTATAACTGAGATATATTTTCACCTGTCATGTAAATCAATAAAATATACAGTACTTAATACTTAAATGTTTCACTATTAGAATAATTTTCTGATCCCTCTGGATTAACACATTGTAAAATAGAACACTCAATTTTGTATGAATAAATTAAGTGTTTTGCAACTTGCAGTAATGAGCTAGTTGGTTTCACATAACTTTATAAACTGGTTAAATGACACAGTAATGCAGATGTCCAGTTTGGAAGTTTGTCTTCCTCAGAGGCAAAGTTCCTCTTTACTGCACTGAGTAAGGGCAGCAAACCTGATTAGACTTTCCACATTTTTTTTCACCTCTTATCATCCACAAATTTTACATCAGCCTTTATTTTTCTTTTTAATATGAATTCTTACCTTTACATAGATTTCACAGAAAAGATAACCACATTAATTATTTTACTTTCTGAAAAGTAACACAGAAATGTTTCCTCTTTATAGGTGATAGAGACAGGTATTAAATATATGTTTTGCAGTGTAGGAAGTAGAAAGGCTGTAAAACCTAGTGGCAACTATTTTGCAAATTATTTGTAAACAATTTAGGAAAATTCTGCTTGAACCTTTATCTGAAGCATATAGATTAGGTGACCATTGGGGCACGAGTAGGGAACACTTAATTAAGTACCCTGAACTTAATTAAGTCCTGGTACATGAAGAATTCTCTTCCTGCTCACTTCTTAAGCATCCTGAGTTGCTCATGACAACCTAACAGAGCATCCCAGTGGAAGCAGCTGGAATTAGGGTTGACCTCTGCTACTATCAAAGTAGTAGAGATATGAAAATAAGAGCTCCAGTATACATGAATAAGATGTAAACAGCTCATGTTAAGGTATTTTAATTTATCTATCTTTATCTAACTAAATTAGGATCAATTAGAACTTGATTGGGCAGTCTAGCCATGCAGTTAATTATAATGTAAATGTATCAGAAGTTAGGGAACAGCTATAAAAATACTGGATGTAACCTTTCTGTATCACATCTGTCCACTTGTTTGTGGATTAGCTAATTAATTCCAGCTCTTGTAACACAGTGATTAAGATTGAGTTTATAATTTGTTAGCTGAATGTCAGAAAAAAGCAGTTGTAAAAGAAAAGTTAAAATCATTGTTATGCAGTGAAGTATTACTGTGAAGAGACTCTCCTTAATATTTTGGGGGAAATTTCATGCTGACTGCATGGGAAATTGGAGTGAGGAACTCACAGTTGTAGAGTAAAAATATTTTAATTTTTATTTTCATTTCACTTTTGGATTTTAATACTTTAATAGAGGAATTACCAGCTTCCCCATTTCTTCCCCTTTTGGGTTAAGGATGTCTTTCAAGGCTTATCCTGTAAATTATGACTTTTCATTAATGTGAATTCTGTTAATTTTAAATCTTGTCTGTAAATAAATTCTTGGGAAGTGACAGTGATTCAGGACCATCTCTTTTGATTCAGTATCTTATATGCACCACAGGCATTTTTGATTTAGCCACTTGTAGCCATCTCTCCATTTGTCATATTGACATACCACTTGCTTTTACACTGGACAAGATCTAGTCAAAAGCAGATTTTTTTTTTTTTTTTGGTTATGAGCATGCTTTGTGAGAAGAGACTATTTGGTTAACAATTATATAGTTTTGATCTGAGTTATATATCTAAGCAATTTTTTTTGTATCTTCTTTCAGCTCTCCTCTACTGGCTGCCCAATGTCAAAACAGGAGGTTTGCTTTTCATTTGCAGTAATCATCCCTGACATGCTGTTGGCAACATTATCCTCCAGGTTCTTTCTCTTGTCTTCTAGAAGATGTTTTCCCAATGGGGGAGGAAAAAAAGCATTCTGTCTTTAAACAAGAATTAAAAAAGCAAAGATAGAAGATACTTGGAATTCAGTGCCATGACTCTTGCAGAGCCATTAAAAGTCAAGCTTTATTTTAATAGTACACAAAGGACTGCTTAAAAGGGTTATACATACTTAGCCTTTTATTTCCTTCAACATAGTGTTAGTAATATTAAAGCAGGGGTTTCTAATAGTACCAGAAACAGGGAAAATGGGGACACCATGACTCAAAGGGATTCAAAAGGATATAACACATGGTACTTGTGATGATGTTGTCTGAAGCAATCCAGTGACAGCAGGGAGTGGACTGAGTAAACTGAAAGGAGCTAATTTTTTTTACACAGGGAATAAAGACATGGGGCAGATCATCTATAGGTACACCTTTTTGTTTCAAATTATCTTGGGAATCAGAATACATTTCTGTAAAAAGAAGGGGCAGGTCATCTAGGTACACAGTCTTTTTAAATTTTGTTCCAACTGAGTGAAATCAAATGTAAAATACAAGGATTTCTTTCATCATAGATCAAATTATTACAGTCCAACTTAGAAATCATGTCCTAATGATTCCCTAGCACTGCCCAGTCTAATAAACCTGCACCTTTCAAAAAAAGATGCAATTCTGAAGGCAGAATAATAATGAAGCTGGTTTGCAATGGCTTCATCCTCTGTTTCCTACATCTGTCATGAGTAAGTATATTGTTTCCCTCAGGCAAGGCACTTTACCTGAAGAAGTATTTACACAACATCTGTCGACTTTGGTTAAAATCTGGTCAAACTAAGTTAAAAGTCATACATGGTTAAGAGAAACAGGCATTGATACAGAGGATGATAGGACCACATTTTTTCCTTAAGGAAACAAGATTAAAGCTCTAAAACTGCAAACAGTTTTCATGTATGCAATAGAAGAACACAAGAAGCATGAGATGGTAGTGGATAAATTCTTGTTCCACAGAAGCTGAGGGAAGTTTTGTTTTATGTTTTTAGCATTGTTATAACCTAGAACTAATTCTTTTAAATTCTCTCCAAGCAAAGCATTCCTGCTAAACCCACAAGTTTTTCCTATGCCAAGATCATAGGATGTGACTCCAGGTGTCTAATGTCCATGTCATATTTGTGTTTGACAGAAATAATTTAATTAATTCCTTATTGCCTTATTCTCCTTTTGGGAACTTGTGTGAACAGTAGATCTAATGTGACTATGAATACTCATTTCCACTTTGTGCCTTTCTACTGTAGTTGTATATGTTTATGAAACATGTTGATAATGCAGTGAAGAATTATGAATTTATCAAAAAATAAATAACTCAACAATGTTAAAAATATTGCTTTACAGAACTCTATTTATAGAAAATAAATGACTGTGTTTTAGCATTTATAATTAAATTAATATGCATCATCTCAAACATATATATATACACTTCAGTGTTCTGATGAGGATACATGGTAATATCCATATCCAAATATTTTATTCAATCAAAAGAAAGCACGAAAAACAACCCAGCTGAAAGAAGTTGACAGCTGACAGAAGGTACAGCAACAAATGGTGTTCTCTTCAGAAGAAAAATAAAAAGGAAAAAACCATTTGATATTAAAGCTGATACGATGCATATCATCCTATGAATAACATATGGATGCTAATTGTTCGTGGTGCTGTTAACCCATAGAAGTTGGATCCATCCCTTCAAAGGATGTCTTTGTGGTAGAAAGGGCATTGTAGGATAGAAGGAGGTTCTGGAATTGTATTGCTACTATAGGGGCAAGTTGTGCAGTATTATTCTCACCTGCCACTATTTTTAATGCCTATGACACTCAGTTTGAAAGTTCATAGAAGAAAAAATTAAAATTCTATACCAGGTTTTGGAAAAAAGGCCACAGACTTTGAGCAAGGAACACGTGCAATGCAAATTGGCACAGCACAACTGGATGGTTTCAGGGAGAGCAAAAATCTAAATTGCTTGGGATCACACAGCCTGGTCCTTAATTAAGTATGCATCCCTATCAGAAATGGGCAAAGTACCTGCCAGCTGCCCCCATCGCCCTCTGAACCAATCCCATTAGGTTTTGGAGACACCTGCAAAGGAATGTGCCTTAGGAGAGATAAGATAGGCAAGAAGTTAGTGGATGGCAGACCCATTGGGAGGAGTGCTTTGTGCCTAGGGGGAACAAGGTGCAGAGACATTTTGATGACAGGCAAATGAGGGCAGCACCGCTAGCAGAGGAGAGGGGAGGGATGATGCCATAATAACCTTCTCAGTACAGTTGGAGAGGCTTCTCTGTCAGTGACTGGCCCTGTCCTCATAGTTTGTCAAAGTACAGCCATTATATCTTCTGACCAAACAGCTCTGCCTGCCTGCTTACACAGAGCTGGGAATAATGCAATTGTCACTGGGCACCTCATTTGCATCCGCTGTGCTGCCCTTCTCACAGCAATACACTGGTCAGATATTGTTGCTGTCACATTACAGCTATTCTCATTTTCTTCTAAATGAGATGCAGATAAGTGCAAATGTTCCACTCTTAAAATTTTTCCAAGCTTCATGCACTTTTATCTGTATATATTAGAAACATGATTATAATCACCTTAGTTCTCTGCTGTTCTTTCTGAAGACTGCAGAATAAAGAAGTAAAATAATTAATCAATACTGTTGTCTGACAAAAAATCAGATACAGAATTCCAGCATGTTAGAGCAAATTAGCTTAGGTTTTACATTTCATTGCATAGAATACTCTGTGGATTTCGTGTATTCCTTTAAAGGTTTCACTACTGAGAAACATTTTTTAAATAGCACATAGTAAAAATTAAGTCCATGTAATTTTTTTACAGATTTCATTATGAAACATCTCAAGATTAAATTTATTCCAATAATCATTACAATGATGAAAAAATTCCTTGCTTCAATAATTGATTTATGCTTCATTTAAATGTACGGAGTAGTTTCAATATAATTTCTTATTAGCTCTAATGACAAATTTTAAAATAGCAGGGCTCTGAAATAAAAATGAAAATTTGCCATACAAGTTATTACATTTAAATGGACTTAGTACTTAATATTTAAAAAATCATTTGATGTAAATAGCCATCATGAATCACTGCAAATATGATTAGAAGTAATTAAACTTTTTCTTTACCCATATCTAGTTTCTCCATAAGAAATTATTTTATTTCCTCTTAATATTTTTTAAGATCTTCAAGAATTTTACTGAAAACCCAACTTATCAACATTGCTAATTCAGATTTTTGTTATTTTGGTCTAGAAATTAGAAGTCTTGTCATATATGTTTGTTTGTATTATGTTTATGCTATTTTTTATACATTGTGCTAGTATTCTCTCCCTACCTGGGAGTTACATGTGTGCTATTGTATGCACTCTGTTAGAGAAGAAAGACAAAGAGAACATAGAGATGACATTTGGCAAAAACGTGTGACACTTCTAAAACCTGGTAAAATATAATGGCAGAAATTAAAAAAAAAAAAAAACCCTGACTGGCCTTATTTGGTAAATTGTTTTCCCTTCATAAGAGGTTTAAAGGGAAATATTACTCCAACACAGGGTCCCACAGTGCAGCCAGCAGGCAGCTCTCTCTCTTTTGGGAGTCTGCTGTGGCTGCTCTGTAAGGACCACAAACCTCCCATTCAAGTTGCTGTAATGCACGGGGGGACTGTATGCTGAATTTACACAGTATGTTTATAACACTAAAAAATAACCTATGGCATTTGGGAGACTCTTCACTTGAGTAGTACTCCCAACAACTACTCACCTGTTTAAGCTTAGACACAATAGTTTTATCAGCAATAAAAGTCTTAGAACAGGTCTGTTGGCTGTCTCATGGGGTCAGGAGAAAGTCCCCTTTTAATATAAATGTGCTTGTATTGACAGTGCTGTATCTTTACTTCCATCTCTTTAAGAAAATTGTATTAATTCCATGCAAAGTATCTAAAAGCAATGTAAGTAACAGGAGAATAACTGGGAGTGATACACCTGAAATCGTTGAACTAACCATAAACGGGCTCCAGAGATTTTTGAGGAAGAAAACCACTGGCATTTGAATACATAAACTGTTGAGGATTTAATTTGTTAGGGAAAGTAAAACTGTATAACTCTAAACAGAAATTACTTTTTTTTTTTCCTATAACAAACCTATAACAAAAGATAAAAAGTTAATGGGAAGTTCAGCTGGAGTTCCAATGGGTTCTGAAACCTGTTCTACTCAGTATAATTTGGGAATGTGGATGAAAGCTAAGGTGGCAATTTTCCTGATGATACTCAGCTATTAGTAGTTAATATTAGTTCTATCTAAAGAGCTGTGGAGAAATTCCTAAGACTGAGTGACTGGGTAATAAAATGGCAAATGAAATCCAGCATTAGTAAATGTAAAATGATGTCCTGGGGAAAAAACAATCTGAACTTCACAAATAGGACTGATTGTCCCAGTCTGACCATTGCCACTCAAAAGCAAGATCTCAAGGTTAAATAGTTATAAACCAATGATTGCAATAATCTCTGTGCTCAGGAGTCAAACTTAGGAATTATTAGGAAGAAAATGCATAACAAATCATTTTTCCATCTGTATCATTCAAGCAGCTGCCATCCCTTTCCCCTCATAACAGTGTATAAAGCACGACTGAAAAAGAGTAAAGGGAGATTTGGAAAAAAGACCAACAGTGTGGAACAGCTTCCCAATACAGAACATCTTTGTAGACTGGGACTCTTCAGGTTGGAAGAAAGAAGATCTGCAGACAAACATAAATGTGTTATAGACTGAACAAAAGTATGATATAATGCAGCATGGGAAGATATAAAGCAGGAGATAAAGCAGGAAGGGAAGGAGTGACTAGGCTGTCTCACTCCTAGTAGGAGCCACAGGGGAGCCAAGGGAATCTGGCAGGTGCCATGCTCAGGAGAAGCACAGGGACAGCATTGCCCCAAGGGCATTGCAGCTCTGCTCCATAGCAGTGGACTGGGAGGATGCTAGGGCTTCATCAGGGGTCAGGACAAAACTGAGCATGTAAGGCTGGCTTTAAAGATCTTTGAGACACGAACAGTTGATAGCCCAGACAGTTTTCTAGGGGAATGTGCTTGTTTCCTGTGAATTTCCTCGTGCTATTTCTTTGACATCTCTTTTAAACCAGTGTCAGAGGCAGGATATTCACTAGATAGACGGACTTGTGGTTTGCCACTATGCATCTATTCCTAGCTGCAAGTGCTTATTTGCAAACAGTATTAGAAATGCTTTGATATGAGTTGGAGCCTTCCTTTTTTATGGTTTTTATGTGAAGAATTTATTTCCATTTTATAAGTGTTTAGTTCTATATTTATTTTACATTTTTCTATGCAAAAAAATATTATTAGCATTTATCCTTGATTAAAAGTGAAAAGAACACAACCATTTTGTTTGTTTTTTCTGTGCAACATATCTGACCTTATCAATCATATCATCAGAAGTTTGCATTTGGTATAATTTACTTTAGAGGAATGTCCTTCAATGAAGTAGGATGTCACCAAAAAGTATGACTGATCAGTAGAAATGTAGACCACTTTCTAAAGAACTGTTTTGAAAGTTACGGGTGGCTACTTTTACTGAGAAACTGCCTGTCATGCTTATATGTTTTTGCAGTGATTTCCACTTGCCATAACAACAGAAGTTTAACAAATAGTATTTATGTGCTGCAGGCATAGAAGTGTACATAAACATAAAAGTAACAGAATGCAGGGTGCCAATCACATAATTCAGTTCTCCTGAAGCTTCCAGATAGTTTTACTTTGCTAAAAGTTTCCTTCTTTTGTAAGCCTTTGAAGAAGGCTGAAGAATTTTGGAGAATCTATATTTTTTGTGAGGGAAGTTTTTTCTTTCCCCACGTGGAAAACCAAACTTTAGAAAAAATTTCTTCTTTTAATGTATGTAGCTCATACCTATATTACAAGTATTCAGGTTTGGTGTTTGTTAATCCACTAAAAACTAGGAGTTGTAATGCTTTAAGGAAAAAACCAAACCTGAAAGCAAATTTTAACCATTTTTAACCATTTAATGTTCAAATTCAAGGCCTTTGAAGTAAGTGCATTTGAGAATGGGCTGGAGAAAAACATGTGATGTGTTACACATCTGTCACAATAGTTAGCTATAAAATATTTGCACCTCTTTCATAAAGATTGCATCAGCACATGCAGCAGACATATTCTGCCTTGAGCATTTGCTTCTTAGAAACACAGAAAGAAAAGCTGGAGATGCTAGGGAGTTTAACCATAAGAAATAAGCATTTAAAAATTCCCTTTATGTAGATGAGAAGTATTTCTGGCCTGGCAGCTCTCTAACAAAAACTAACAAATGGAAGATAATCATGGGCGAAACACAAGAAAAAAAGTCAACCTTAGATAAAATGATATAAACTGACAAGAAGCACAGGGGAACAGTTAAATGTATCAGAGGAAGGCATATATTGAAGCACAAAAAAAAATACACCTATTGGGGACTACTGAAAATGGCCATCACAAAATGGGGGCTAAATTTCTTCATGACCTAAGCTGGCCTTTATACTTGAATCTTTAAAAAATGCATTGTTTCACTTACTTTAAATTTGTATATATGTTCATGATTTTGTCCCTGACTTTGCTAACATAAAAAATCCGAAGAGTTTGTCACATTTAAACATAAATTTGAAGTTAGCACTATCTATTACTCCAAAGCAAGCGCTCCAAACGTACTTTCAAAACTGACAATGTTAAAAGTGGGCTGCATTATCTAATGGAACAAACCAAAACCTTTCATCACTTTCTAAGTTTCTGATTTCTGGTTAAAATTACAGTATGTTCAACTAATTGTCTTAATAAATAAAAAAATATCTTTAAAGATTGTGTTAATTTTTCAAAACATAGTCATCCAAACTTTATGCAGAAATTGTGGAATTTATGCTTTCTATCATTTTTCAGACAGACACAGCTAGAATGTTTTGATTTAACTCAATTTCATGGTTTTTTCCTTGAAAATGAAAGAAAAATGAAATACAGTGGAATGTTTGTGTTGATCCTGAGCTCTGATACAAGATTTTAAACAATCTAGCATATTAACTCTGAGATTCTCCATATTGATAATAGAATGTTAAAGCAAGAATGAAAAAATATGCAGCTTATAAATCAAGTCAATAATTTAGGGTTCACTATTCCTGAACATAAAGAAATTTGGCAGTGTATAGGTATATAGTAAAGTGTATAGGTATATAGTAAAGGTAACAATTTTATGTCATATATTTTATTAAGATGATTGAACAATTAAAACATATTTCAAATGCAATATGTATTTTTGGCATGAGAAAATAATTTGAAAGATGTCAACTTGAATCACATAGCAGAGATTATTTACAAATGTAAGAGAGAGTCACTTTGATTCTAATAAGTAAATGCCTGGCCTGAAGTCACACCTTCCTATGCATCTAATGGTGCTCTCATTTTATCATATTTTAAAAATCCACACCTCATATTTTCTGTTTCCTTATATGGATGGTGCTAATGACACACATAGTAAACCTTCTATTAGCTTTGTAGTTCAATAGAATTTGTTTAATTTCAGCTGTCAAACAATATGGAGAAAAAAAATCCAGTTTTTTGATAACCCCAGGATTTAAAATGCATTATCAGTATGACAGCAGTAAATGTTTTCCAAACAGTCTTATTTATGGGCCACGTTCTTTCTTGGTGTAAACACAAATCTGAGCAGCATGTGAAATCCCTCATTTGTTTGCCATAAACTGTGCATGTTACTGATGTAAGATTTATTATGTAAGAGTGGTTGAGTAAACCAGCATTGGCAGTGTTGATATGCAGCATTTTACCTCCAGCTCCCTTACTGAGATCTGAATGGAGCTGGTGTTATCTGAGAGACTTTACCAGCTGGTGACTGTTCAGTAATGAATTCTGTAGAAATAATAACATAAATAATAGATCTATACAGCAGTGGAATATACTGAGTTGGAGGGGACTCCTAAAGCCACCAAGTACAACTCCTTGCACCTGAGAGCACTTTCCAAACTCTTCTTGAGCTCTGTCAGGCTGGTGCTGTGACCACTGCCCTGGGGAGCCTGTTCAGTTTCCAAACACCCTCTGAGTGAAGAACCTTTCCCTAATATCCAACCTAAGCCTCCCCTGACAAAACTTCAGGCCATTCCCTTGGGTCCTGTCCCTGTCATCCCAGAGCAGTGATCAGTGCCTGCCCCTCCTCTGCCCCTCACAGGGAGCTGGAACTGCAGTGAGGTCTCACCTCAGCCTCCTCCAGGCTGAACAGACCAAGTGACCTCAGCTGCTCCTCACAGGACTTTCCTTCCAGAGCCTTCCTTTGGATGCTCTCTAATAATTTAAATTACTTTTTTTACTTGTGGTACCCAAAACTGCTCATATTACTCAAGGTAAGGGCAGAGCAGACTGGAACAAATATAAATAATATCAAAAAGTATATGCTAGTCCATCTTGTAATGGAGACTTTAAATGTGTAACATGGGAGTTTGACATTCATGCCTCTTGTGATTTGAACAGAACAATATGTTAATACTGCAGGACTGTGAAGGTTTTATAACCAGCCTACCTATCCTTACCCTACAAAGACATTCAGTAGTGAGAAAATGAGATTTTTCCAACTGCATGTGCCTGGCATAGAGGACGCTGCAGAGACATTTTTAATGCATCCTCTGCTCCATTGGAGTAACTGAGTATTTGAACATGAAGGAATTTAGACACGTGTCAGTAGTTTTGCAGCTTTGTAAAGGATTGATAGCATTTCTGATGCAGAATCTGGCCCTTAAGGGCCAGCTCAGAAGTACAAATCCTCAACTGCACTATCAACACCTTTTCTCAGAAAAGTGTACATCACTACTCCTAGAATGGCTGCAGTCAGGTCTGCTTTAAGCTACAGAAAAGCCCTTCACAAGGCTGGATCCCAAAGTGGCAGTATAAGTTTTACAAAGTACTTCTATGTTTTTCTTATATTTCATATTTACCTTTTGTACTTTTTGTACTTATTTCATATTCAACTTTAAATATATGTATAAATCCCACTGAATATATATATATATGTAGAAATAGAAATGGATTTACACATTGAAGTTTTTCTGAGGTGGTGGGTATATGTTTTCAAACACTTTCCAAACTTTTTTGCTTTTAGTTATTTTACAGTAAGTCTAATAGAAGTGCTTACTCCTAAGGGCTCAGCAAATGCATGGTACATTGGATATTTTTTTTTTAAATTCCTGGCTGGAAAAAGCAGTAGCTGTTCTCATGTGCTAAAGGGAAGTGCCAAGGCTGCTCTGCTGGGATGGCTGCAGGGTCACTGCCAAGAACTGTGCATTGCTCAGGCTTTTGGGCATTGTGTCCACTCAGCTGTATTCAAAAATCATACCCCCAGATTTCACCATGTTGGAAGAAAGTATTTCTAATGTCATAAGCATTTCTGATGTCAGATGGACTGCAACTGAAGAGAAACAAACAGGGCACATGTCACTCTGTCCTGTATTCAAACTAATAATGTGTATTGAACAAAGAGATTGTAGACATTGTAAGGTTATATCCCATATAATCATCCTTTTGTTTTCCTCTGCATTTTCTCCATCTGACTGAAAACTATTATTTTCAAGCACATGCTTTCTGAAAAAAATGTGGAAAATGTATTTATGATTTCTTTTCTTGCACATTAAAAACATTTTTAAAGGTTGCTTTCATCTTGTAGATTTAATAATTCTGAATAGAAGACCATGCTCATGACAGGTCTGTATTTTCTTGGACATATTGCATTTGATTCTGAGTGCAGTTTTCAGATTTTTTTAAATGGAATTTTGTGGGGTTTGAGCATTTGTTTTTCATTATGTTAAACATAGAGCATCCATATGTTGCTTTCCTTTGGGATCTTTAAGAAAACACAGTCATTTAAATCTGGGCTATTTTATCCCTGCCGTTGTAAAATTCCTGTAGAAGATGACTTCTGCCTTATATGATATATTTTTCTCCCTCAGCTGTTCCGAATGTGTGTTCTAATTCCTTCTCATCATTATACTTTGAATGACAAAGTTGCTGCAGGTAAGTAAACGTGCATAGGATATGAAACAGGCTCTTAATTCCTGTGGTGCACAGTATAACTCAAAATCTTGACCAGGGTGCTCAAGTCATAACCCTGGATCATGACCTTCAGGTTGGTAGATCATAATAGGAAGTGTAATATCTGGCTTCTATGGTGTAATCTTTATTGTAGGAATAATACATGAGATCTCACATGCTCCTATCAGTTGCAAATGTTCTTGTAGCTCATTGTACAATATGTCAGATGAAATGGATTTCATGATCTTTTGTATAATGCATATGTTCCAATAGTAATTTCAAACCTAATTTATTTCCTTGGAAATTCATTCATCTTTTGGGTGCCATTTTTAACCATCTTAATTTTCTATTATACAAGCACAGGGGTAAATTCTTTGCTCTCATATACATGTCCCACTCCCATTGGATTATATACAAGATTTACACTGTCTAAGGGGAATATTCAGTTTAGGAATATTTTTACTTTAACACTACCATATAAGCCTTTTTTTTTTGTTCAGAACCTAGTAGTTATTTGGCAGTTGTGTTTCATTTCAGTCTTGCTGCTATAAGTAGAAATGCTTTTAAAGATATAATTTTTTCCAGATAATGTAGTTCTGTAAATGACAAAGTTGACTTTTTGTCTTTCAAAATACCTGTATAAGTTATTGGGAATTTTAACATCAGTTGCAAGAGTGTCACTGAGACAGTTATTGCATAATTCTTTTTTTTTTACATTTTATTTTATTGTGGTGGCTGTTGGTGAATGATGAGTACAGAAAATGAAGAAAAAGGAACCCAACATATTTAATTGTCTGCAAACTCCCAAGAACTTCTAAGATCATGGGCACAGTTCTTACATTTTTGCCTTTAATAGGGAAAATAAGAGAATAGGGATTAGAGTAGCCAAAAGAATTTTAAAAAGTATATTTCATTGGGAAGAGTGGCATTCTGGCAAGAACAAGCACATTAAGCTGCAGGGCATTGTTAAATAGAATAAATGTTTGGGCCAAAGGCAGTGCTTAAATGACAGTGCTGGAATTTTCATTTTTCCCTTGGAAGAGAGTTTTTTTCAGAGAGCACTATAATTGGCAAGTTTAAATATATTTTACATAGAGTAGTATCAGTTTATCCATTTATTCTGGAAACTACACAGTAATATTTCAATCCCAGCCCTCTTTCTTATTAAGGAAGTATGAGCTGAGTATGTCTCTGAGGTGTAAGAGTTACAGTGCAGTTGCTTTCCCTTAGACTACGGAGTAGTGTCTGTAATTCATATCTACACTTTTATACTCTACATTCTCCTCTATATTATTCTGG
Organism: Pseudopodoces humilis; assembly: GCF_049639895.1. Taxonomy (NCBI): domain Eukaryota; kingdom Metazoa; phylum Chordata; class Aves; order Passeriformes; family Paridae; genus Pseudopodoces; species Pseudopodoces humilis. The sequence continues at coordinate 32,576,815 of NC_142206.1, read as the reverse complement.
TACTTTTACTTTGTCGATATGGTATATGAAAGACCATCTAAGATATGACGCAGTTACCTGCAGTAATTTGTTTGGGTAACAACATGGAATAAAATTATTTAAAAAAATCAGTGAAATAATTAAAGAGACATTGGGTTTATTTTTCATCCTAAGGTGTAAAACAACCTAAACCTCAGATACTGCAGAATCATATTTTATATCTTTCTGGAAGTTACAGTAAAGAAAAAAATGCCAGAAAGTTTTACAGGAATAACTCCTAGAATTTAGGAGTACATAAGTGTAGTGGGTTGACCCTGGCTGGATGCCAGGCACCCACCCACCAAAGCCACTCTATCATTTCCCTCCATAACTGGACAGGGGAGAGAAAATATATAAAAGAGTTCATGGGTTGAGGAAAGGACTGAGAGACCACTCATGGATTACCATCATGGGCAAAACAGACTTGAATTTCAGAGATACTAATTGAATTTATTACTAACATAGAACAGGACAATGAGAAGTAAAAATAAACCTTAAAAACACCTTCCCCCCCAGCCTTCCTTCCTTCCCAGCTTTACCTCCTCTGCCAGAGGCACAGGGAGATTGGGAAGTGAGTTATGCTTGGGTCATCACCTGTTGTTTCCACCACTGCTCAAGGAGAGGAGTCCTTTCCTTGCTTCAGTGTGGGGTCCTTCCCATGGGAGACAGTCCTCCATGAACTTCTCCAACATGAGTCCATCCCACAGTTCTCCACAAACTGCTGCAATGTGCCACTCTTCCATGGGATGCAGCCTGTGTCTCCAGTGTGGGCTCCTCTCTCCACAGGTTTGCAGGACCCTGCAGGGAGCCTGTTCCAGCACAGGCCTCCCTCAGGGCCACAGCCTCCTCTCAGGCACCATCCATCCCCATGGATCTCCACGGGCTGCAGGGGCACAGCTGCCTCACCATGGGCTGCGCCAGGGGCTGCAGGGGAATCTCACTGCAATGCCCAGAGCACCGTCTGTGCTGACCTTGGTGTCTGCAGAGTTGTTCCTCTCCCATATCCCCACCCCAATCTTCTCTGGACACAATGACATCTGCACAATAAATTTTTCTTCCTTCTTCTTAAATATATGGTCACTGAGGCATTACCACCATTTCTAATTGGCCCAGCCTTGGCCAGCAGCAGGTCTATCTTGAAGCCACCTGGGATTACCTCTGCTGGAGACTGGGGAAGCTTTAAGGAGCTTCTTATAGAAGCCATTCCTGTAACCCCCTCTTCTACCAAAACCTGGCCATACAAACCCAATACATTAGGGTAAAAAGATATCACCTAATAAAAAGCCTAAAAAATCCAGTAAGAAATAATCTTTGCCCAGATATAAAGTCAGAAAAGCATGCAAAAGTATGAAAATAAAAGTCTGAAACACAACATAAAGAAAATTATGACCCTTTACAAAAGGTGAATGATACTCATAAGCACCAGTTTGTGAAAGCATACATTCCTTAATCCATTCACATCCTTTTCTTAGAAATAAACAAATACTTTATTTAATCTCAAACTTGAAATATTTTGTATTTTAAAATATTGATTCACAAGAAGTCCATCCAAAGATGGTGACATTTCTCAGCAAGTGTTCGTACTGAAGCCTGAACTGTAGATATCCATCAGAAGGGTTACTGGCTGAAGTTGGCAAGAAATAAATGCCAGCCACAGGATTTTATATATAGACACTGCTAGTCACTCTGAAGGAGGTATTGACTGGGACAGCCTTACAATTTTCACACCTGTAGAAGAAAAATGAGGGAATATATTTTTGATACATCCTATGACATACGAACGAGAAGATGGTCATGAACATGAGTGAAAGAATTAGATCTAGAGAAGCAGATTTGCTCCCAGTGAAGGAGCAAATGCTTCAAGTGCTATGTCAGTTTTAGTATTCCTGCCTTGATGCTATAACAATGGGCTGCACTTCTTTTGCTAAACTGCATTAGCATCTGCTCACATAGTTTCTTGGTAAAGAAATCAGTCCAATTTATGAAGGTTCAGGATAATTTTTCTTTTCCTTGTTTTGCACTTAGGTATATAATTGTTGATATTATTCTAATTAATCTTAGAAAACATAAGCACTATTATACAAACTGAAAGTTTTTCAGCTTGTAAACTGAAAGTGTTCTAGGATATCCCTATCTTTTCAATGTCTGAAGACATGAAGGAAAGTATAGTGTTATGCATTTGTTCATAGTACTCAGTTTATCTAAACTGAAAGTATACTTAGTCATAGCAAAGTCAATCAGAGGGTAAAATGAGAGTGGTGTTCTTTTCCAACCGGACAGTTTGTGCACCCTCAAAGCCTTCTGCTTTGCATTAGCAGAGTCTGAACAGATCAATTTGATGTATAACAGTTAACTGCTGCTTCCTAGAGCTTCTACTCTGTGATCACTGATCTGCATATTTGTGGGTGGACAACCCTGCTACCTGGATTCTTCTTAATTTTGACAAGTACACAGCTAAATTCACCTGTGGCAGACATCCTGGTGATGTGAAATTCTCTTTGTCTCTAAGTTACCAAGTGTCTTTTGAATCTCTGTAGCTTTTGGGCTCAATGGATACAAGAAAGAATCCTGTTCAGTTTGTCTGAATTCTGCTCACACATGCACATTTATAAGGAGTGAAAAAAGAAGGACAACTTCCATTATATAAATACATGAAGAGTTTCAGTTTGCCAATATGTTTTGGAATATTTCCCAAACTGGAAATCTCAGTGTTCACCATGATCCTTAAATAAAAGAAGGAATTATTTTGACAATTTCACTGCTGCTTAGTGTAAGTGCCTGTCATTGGTGTTACTATTACAGATCACAGATTAGAGGAGGGGGAGAAAAAGCATGTAATCTTAAATATGTATTTCTGGAGCTATGTTTTTGAAAGCAACCAGTGTAATTCAGTGATACCTATGTATGTTTACCTATATGGATATAGCAAGGCCTTGAGAATATCACATTATATACAATGAGTGGGATTTTGTCAAATTTACCTTTTATTAGCAAAGCTGTTCTGCTGGTTAAGCCTGCCCCTGTATAAAATACTGCTACTGTAAAGCCATGTCACTGGATTATACACAATTTCTGCTATACCTTTCAGGGCATCTGCATGGCAGATTTAGGCAGTGCTCTTCTGCAATTCCTCACATTCCTCTTCCTAATGGCAGTGGTTCATCACCAGCTGCTCCACAGCTACAATTGCCTTCCTCTCAGCACTGTTTACTTTTGATTCTTCCTGGATGTGGTACATTTTGTTTTATGTCGTGTCACTGTTGTTATACTTGCATAATGTACTTAAGTATTGTTTAGATTGACACAGTGTTAGTTCTAAAATTGAAAATAAAATGTCATTATTGGCAAGAGCAGCTGTTTTCACGCACATCATTTTCTGAACTTCAGTTTATTAATCAGGCTAAGCGGGAGTTTTGTACAAATGGTAGTGTTTTTTCTTCAAGTATTCTATGGGCTTTAGATTTCCATCATAACAGAATTGAGTAGTATAATATAGCAGAAATGCTTGATGTGATTAAAACTGTTTATTCTGGGTTTGTAATTGATTTAATTGTAACATCTAGAGGGCTGCAATTTTGAAAAGTTTCAGCCCTGATTGCCTATTATTCACATGACAATGCTGAAATAAAATGACACCATAGTAAATGAAAACATAACAAATAACCCTGGTGGTTCAATAACATTTTGAAAGAAAATCAGTAGATGTTCTGCAGAAATCACCTACAGGAACAGCAGGAAGAAAAGCCCATGTTTTAAATCAGTTTTTGTAAAAACCTGGTAAAAATTGACTCTCCCAGAAACTGTCATAATGTTACTCATCTAGTAAAGCTGTTTTGATTGTCTTCTATAATTTTAAATAACACCTTCTTGTGAAGTGCAAACAAACGTTAGGAAAAAAGTCTTATTATCTATGCTGAAGCAATAGGGCTATATACCCTTAAATCTGACCCCAACCTTTACTACCCTCCATGTAAAAGTCAAACATAAAATTCACCAAATTTGCTCGGAATTCAGGAGTGTTTAGATTTAAGCTGTGAAAAATTGTTACTGGTCCTTGACTGCTCACAAAGCCTAGCTTTGCACAATATCTGTAAGCTCTTCTTACAACCCAAGTTTATAGAGTAGGAAAGCCCTGGATACAGTATGTTTCAGAATTTATTGACCTACTGCATCATGTACATTATATGCTTATTAATTCCTATAAAGAGAAAAAAAATTATTTACAATACAAATGATAATTTTTTACCAGTCTTCATAGAATCTCATAATCAAAAAATCACAGAATCACAAAATATTACGAGTTGAAAGGGGTCCACAAGGATCATTGTGTCCAACTCCTGGTCCTGCCAAGGACCATCCCCAAGAGTCACACCATGTTCCTGAAAGTATTTTTCTGCTAAGAAAAAAAATTAGTTCTTGGTGGTTTGCATGTTACCATGAATATTGGTATTGTGTTTTGAGTTGCTGGACGGACGTATCTTGAAAATGCTTTTCTTTTCCTTGGTGAGCATTGGTGTATAGTCTACATTTGGTGATGAAACAGTTGGAAAGAGTTAGAATGGCTCATCTTTTCGTGTCATGTGTTACATACATTTTAATTTGCACATGAAGGACCTAAATTTAAATTCCCAAATTCAAGCCATCTAATTTAAGCTATTAGGCAATATCCATTCCTTCCTTTGTTTTTACTCTGCTGTAATTGTGGTAAGTTCTTTGTGTATAATTGGGCTTTGTGTAATTGTGCTGTAATGTTTGTAAAGGCCAGTGAGTTTCATTAACACATCCTACTTTGCAGTAGGCCTTGAACTTCTGTAGTTATGAATTTTACATTGTTCCTTTAAAGCTTTTAGGATCACATAAAATTTTGTATAATTTGGTCTTAATAATATTTTCTTTTCTTTTTTTCCCCCTAATTTTCAGAGAATCATAGAAAGGTTTGGGTTGGATGGGACCTCTAAGGTCATTTAGTTTTAAATGTCCCACCCACTAGAGCAGCTTGCTCAAGGCCCCACCCACCCTGACCTTGAAAATTTCCAGGGATGGGGAATTCACTACTTTATTGACTTACAAACAAGGAGGATTTTTGCCAACAGTTAGAGCCCATTAAAATTTTTCATAGTTCTTTAGATGACTGTGACTGGGTCTTTGACAACGTGTGGGTTACTTCAGCACTGGTATATGTAGTCAATCTAATCTTCAAAGAGAAAATAGTTTTGCAAACTGCTTCTAATTGACACTAGGAGGTAGTGTGTTAGATTTATTTTTACTTGACTAATTCAGTTAAATATTTACTGGAAAAATTCAAAAAAATACTTTACAGATGACACAGGATTAAACATTTGCTGTTGTTTCATCAGTACTAAATGATTTGTGTAGTTATTTCCTTGAGCAGGTCTAATTCTTTCACTCTTTTGAACAAGCACTTAAAAATTTAGAGCAACACTGTTCTTTCATTGAAAGTTATTTCATAATCTTTAACAGCAAAAATGAGCTATTAGATTTCCATATCACCCAAAAAGGAGGCAAAATGTATCTCTAAACAGACTTCTTCTGTACATAAGAAACATAACTTAAAAATTCAGTATTTATTTTTTAATGTTTACTGATGTGGTTTAACGTATTCAGGAGTTAAAAGGATAGGCAGAGAACTGTCAAGGAAATTGAGACTAAAGCTACTACTTTGCTTTATTGCTCTACTGATTATTCTGGAAAAGGAATTGTTGCTGGAATAGTAAAACTACCAAGGGAAGAGCAATTGGTCAAAAAATGGAGGAAGCACAAAAATGTTCATTGAAGTAAAAATGCTATGCATAATTCCTGCAGTCTCAAATCAAAAATGAAGACTACACTTTATGGAAAGAAATATAACAGAATGTAAGATTAAACAGATTCCTTTGAAAATGTGATTTTTACTACCTTATAACTAATTTCTAACTCATCTGACTTTGTTTTTGAAAACCTCTGAATAGTTTAAAACATTGTATCCTATTATGTCTCTGTCACTATGCATTTTGCTATGTATCGCCAAAATTATAAAACATAATCACTTTAGCATTCCTGAAGAAAGGTTAACTAGGTCATATGGAGTTTTTGAACATTTGAAAATGTTTGGCTGAGATAGCTGGGGTTCCTCAGGCTGGAGAAGACTTTGGGGATGCCCTAACAGCAGCCTTCCATTAGTTACAGGGGGCATACAAAGGACCTGGAGAGGGACTTTTGACAGGGGTGTGTAGTGGTAAGACAAGCAGGAATGGCTTTAAACTGAAAGAAATCAGAATTAGATTAGATATTAGGAAGAAATTCTTCACTCTGAGGGTGGTGAAACTTGGAACAGGTTGCCCAGGGAAGCTGTGGATGCCCCATCCTTGAATCCACTCAAGTGTAAGAATGAAAGATTGAACAAGGAGTCTATCCAAGTATGATCCTATCCTATGGATATAAACTTTCCTTGGTACACTTTATGCATGGTGTACTACAGATGACCTCTTACAATTTTCTGGTTACCATCTTACTCTATTTTTGCTGTATCTTAGAGGAAGTTCATCTGACTATTTGGACTGATTATTAATTTATGTAAATAAAGGCTCATATCATAAAGAAAAAAAATATATTCTTTCTCAGTCGAGGAATGATAGACTGCCAAAATGTCTTTTCTTACAAAAAGCACTTGTCATGTGATATTCATAGCTTCAAGCTATTCTTAACCTTCAACAGAATTTGACAATGGAGTTGTCTGGACTGGTGTTCACAGCAGAAAATCTATAAGGAACTGGTTTAGGAGGTGCTTCTACTTCAAGAAAACCTGCATCTTATGGCCAAAACCTGTGTAGGCAGCTTTTAATGCTCAAGCTGTTTCTTGAAGACCTGAGACTTTTGCCTCACCAAGAAAATGTTCCTGTTCCTTCCACGACAGCTAATTTTGAATACTTCAAATGTGACTGAAGTTTTTTACTTGTTAGGAAAAATTTCTTTGGTACAAACAGAAGGCGATCAAAATGACATAGAAGACTAAGCATCCTTTTTCTTCACAATATACCAAACTCTGCCTACTGCTGAACACGAAGGGAAAATGAGTTATTACATTAATGATTAAGTTACTTACCTAATCATAGATGGGGTCCAACAAAGCCTTTGGGAGGTTATTCACATCCTTCTACAGAGTTCTACAATAATCTAAATAGGTGGTAGCAGGTCTTACTAAATAAAATTCACAGTGTTATTTCAGGATAGGATATTGTTAAGCCAGCCCCATAGGTCCAAAAATTTACTTAAAAGCCTCTCTGCAAGATTAGAAGGTGGACTGGTGCTCTTTAGAAAAGAGGGTGCAAGTTAGCTTTTCCTAGGAGGCTATCTCAAGTGAGTGCAGTTGCTCTCTGCCAGTGTTCCAGGGTTGTCCCATATCAAGAGCTGCTGTCCATTGAAACAATACTAGGCAAAAGTCCCCTGGGGCCAAATAAAAAATAATATAAAAAATAGCATCTTGAGATCTTCATGGATCATGGAGAGGAAGACATGGATCTCGGAAAAAGTGAGACTAAAGGGACATTAAAAAAGTTAATGGAGGTCACCTGTTATTTAGGTTATGTCATAGCACGGAGAAATATTTTAAGACTTGGTGCTGCCTGAAGAGACATGGAACAGAAATATACCTTTTTGTTTTCTCTGTACACTGCTTCAAAGAAATATTTGAGTTCATCTCTAATTTATTTCTTCCAGAGTGAGTGGCAAGAACTTTTGGCTGAGATTAAAAGGAGTAACAATGAAGGAGCTATTTGATCATTTAAAATTAGCACATATACCGTTCAGATGTCATTTTGCCAGAAAGTTTACTTCTGTAACTAGAAATGCAGTGCAACTGGAAAAGGGGACAGTGACTGCTTCTTATCAGGGAAATAAGGTGAATATTTTAATCTTTACCAGTGTTTTTGTCTTATGAGTTTTAACACTATGGGAATTACATTGGCACTGCTAATACTGAAATTTAGACTTGCAGAATTTTATTACTATGGTTTATGCTCCACCCATGCCTTGAAGTTCAGATACTTACTATTAAGGGCATTGTTTTACCTAAAAACTTAATTTCATACACTGCTAATGAGATAGCCCTGAGGAAAGATGGGGAATTTGAGCCTTGTAAATATACAATGAAATGCATTCCTGCAAGACCTACCAAATCCTGAGAAATTAATAAACATCATTCAATTCAGCATTATTAAAAAATATTTTAGAGTAGTTGCGTTTTGAAAAAGATATAGCTTATTTTCTTACTAAAAGTTATCCACTACTTGTTTCATCAGAAATTAGAGAGCATCTTCAAAGTTGTGCTTTTGGCACCCATCTAAAAGACAAGGATTTACAGTGACAGGATAGTTAGTTCAGTGATTTGGGCATAAAAGGTTTGTTTCACTGTCTCCTTTATAGAGGTGCTCTCTTCCCTCTCTGGAAAGCTGGTAGATAATATTTCTCTTTTTCACTTGAAATAAGATTTTTTTTTATATTGTGGAATGCTGTGGCAGTGATTGGTATAAATTTCTATGTATATACACATTATAATAAATACATATACACATTAGAAATGCTGTACTCAAAGCTACTTGCAATTCCCAATTTTTCAGAGCAAGAGTCTCAAGCTGGAGTGAGTGAAATGAACATTTCAGTGGACAAACATTAAAGGGAACTGGGAGAAATTCTAGGGTCATTGATTAGGGACAAAATAGGAGAACACTTGGACAGGTGCAGACTGGTCAAAGACAACCAGGACATTTATAAAGGGGAAGCCATGCTTGTCAAATGCTATTAACTTGTTTGAGGAGGTGACAATGAGAGCTGACAGGGGTGAAGCAACAAACATAATCTGCTTGGACATCAAGATGGCTTTTGATACTGGCACACTAAAGAGCAGATACAGGGTTAGTAAGAATCTGATGATAAAGTGACTGATAGAATGTCTCTAAAATCTCTTAAGACTCAGTACTGCTGACATACCACAGCAAAACATAAGAGAAGATGTAAAAAAGTGATGGATATAAATGAATTTGATAGGGATTTTTCACAATAAAAAAGAGGATGGATTAATTAGAAAGTTTGTGAAGGAGGGAGGCAGAAAAAGAGGAGCGGTGGGAGAGGGAAAGAACAGACCTGTTAATTTATTTCTGAAAGAGAAAATGCCTTGAAGATTAGTCTGTGAAAGATCACTGTAGAAGACAGGAGTAAAACCACCTGATATATCCCTCTATATCTGTCCATATCTGACCTTAACTTTGTTGTAGACAGGAAGTGGTTGCTGAAGCAATGATTTTCAGTATATGCTGGGTATCTGCTAGGAACAAGACTCCTCAGAGCTTCGTGTTGAAAAGGGCAGAATTGAGGGTTTATTCCTATATAGAAAGTAGCCCTGTGCTTGATACCTTCTTTTTAATGTAGAATAGAAATAGAAGTTTAAAGGATCCTTGACTTCAGCTTCCTGTAAATCATTTCTCTAGATATGTTCACGTTCTGTTTCGCATGGTAGTATTTGCCTTTCATCACTTTCCGTTCGCTAAGAGAAGGAAATAGAGTATTTAACGAATAAAATTTATAACAACTATAATAGACAGGTCTCAGGTGCAAAAGTTAGTGAACCTATTTTTGAGACAAAATTTGCTGTTTGAGTGGATAACTGTATGGAAAAAATGAAGTAATAATCAAACAATATATAAGAACTTTCCATTCAACCTTATGTGCTTAGATCCAGAATTCTGTGTGGAGTTACAATATGTCTTTTAGTTTTTAGATAATTAATGCGAAATAACAGGCAAAGACAGAAATATCCCATTGTGAACAGAGGAAGCATAGATTACTGGTGTGGAATAGCCATGGGCAAAAAAAAAAAAAAAAAAAAAAAAAAATCTAATGTGAAGACTTAAATCTTATCAGTTATACCTTATCAGTTATTTTGGAAGATTTTTTTGCTAGGCTTTTTGAAAGAGCAAAATCTTTGACAAATTTGTTTCATGTCCTGTTTTAAATTTTAAAAACCAAACTAAAAGGTTTTCCATCATATTCTTTAAATTAATTCATTATTTGTATTGATTTTACATTTAAAAGCTTATGTTCTAGCTCAAAATGGTGATCTGTAATAATTTAATATAGTAATCAGAGACAGGGAAACTGGTCCTTAGGCAAGAGACAGGAAAATCCTTTGTAACTGAAGGATGGGTACAACAGGTACAGTTCCTGTTTCAGAGAAATGCAGCAGATCAAGAATGTACAAGCAGCACAAAGTATGATGGTTTATCAATTCTCCAAGAGACGGCTGAGCTAAATTTTCATCTATTTACTGAGATACATAATTTGTGCAACTTCTAGTTCTAAGCAGCTCTGCAACTGGTCTCCATCTTGACTGAAAAATCTTATTTCCTTCAATTTCCTTGAGTAGAATTTAAAAAGTCTAAATTCAGCAAGAAATCTGCTTTTGTAGCCTTCTGTTAGTTGAGAAGGTTGGACTGTGATGATGGCTTCAGTGGCCAAATGTGTCAGAAAAAGAAAACAGAACACAACTAAAAAATAGAAGGTGCTTTGAATTTCTCAGAATTCCACTGTTAGGAGCAGATTAATTACCAAATTTGAATAAGGGAAGAGTCATAGCGGTAAACAGGCTAACATTTTGGGACAACAGGAAAACATAGTCCCAAATTTATTAATTTCTCATTTTTCAGTTATTTTAATCTTTTCATCATAACATCTTTCATGTGTTTTAGTTTATGTCATTTGAAGTAGTTGAAGTATAATTATCAGAGTATATAGAGTATGAAATAGGTATATTTTTGAATAAGGAAACTAATGCATACTGGAATAGAGCAGGAAAGCAGAATGGTAAACTTGTGAAATAGGGAACACTGTGCATTTGTATATTCCTATGCATTTTATTAGCAAACAGAATATTTTAAAGTTACTTTGGATGCTGAAAAAAGACAAGGAAATTAATATTTTTGTAATATAGATGTCACCTTATATTTCATGCCTGATTCATTTGAAAATGTAGATTAATTTGCAAACAGTTTAGAGAGGTGAACTATTGAATTGAGTCCTATAAGATTTAGGATTTGTCATCTTTTAAAGTTGACACTCAGTGAGAGCTTGTCAATTACAAAGAAGTGAAATGAAGTGAAAATAAGCCTCGTCTTCATCTTCTTGTTTTATGCTTGGTTGGTTATAGAGACACCATTTACAAGCTGAGAATAATTACTTGCAAAGTATTTTTCCCTTTAAACCAAAATTATTTATTATTTTACCTTAGTCCGTTTTGATATAGCAGTTACTCTAATTTCCTAATTCTGTAACCAAAATAGTGTTTCAGTACATGTGGCTACCTGAACTTGTGTGTTGGAGTTGAAAATGAAAAACACTGCTTAGAGTAGGAATTTTTTTTCTCAAACATTACTAATCCTCTTGTGATGAGTTATACAGAATTTTTTCACTTTATAAATCTATAAAAGCATGTAATTTGACAAATATACATATGATAGGGAAAGAACAGCAAAAGCTTTTCTATTTACATGCAAACATATCAACCTTCTCTTCCACCTCAAATGGGTATTATGTTATCAGTCTCTTGCTTCTAGAAAGAAACTTTGATTTTAGAAGAGCTCATTCTTTTGCACCTTTCCTTAAGTTGTAATACAGTCATTCTGATGTGTTTTTTTTCAGATTGAAGTGAGTTAGCACTTTTTTTTCTTATCAGTTTTATTCAGTACAATGAATGCTTAGAGGACTTCTGTAATCAAATAACTTGTGTCATCCTACCTTCTTTGCATCCAACATTCCTGTACTTCATACATTTCTGTATCAAATTCCATTTTATCAAAATCCACTTCTGTTTTAGCAGAAAGTACTCTGTAATTGAATTATTTGCTTCTAGATAAAATAATAAGGATATATTCAACAACTCTGCTAAAGCATTACCTTTGATTTTTAACTGGAGCTCTGATCTGGCTTTTTTCTTGCTTTTCCCAGTGGTCTGTCATGACCAACTGAAAACAGATAGAGCAGATAATTTGTCTGTGGTGCTTAGCAAACCAGTAGCTCAGCTTGAACTGCAAGAAGCCATCTCCCAGTTTAGGGACTTGTGCCCAGACCCCAGAGCTCCCCAAAAGGAGCTCCTCCCATCAGGAGTGTTCAGGAAAACAGCAGCTTCTTCCTGAATGGGAACTGGTATATGATGCCAGTGGTTTTAGTTGCAAATGTACACAGAAATTAGTGATCACATATGCAAAGTACAGATGTCAATTATTAACGGCAGTTTTAGAGGAGAATCACAAAATTTTTTGCCATACAGTTAATTTTTTTTTATTAGTTGAACTGGATAATTTTATTTGTGTATCATTCTTATGGTATTTGAAGCACAAAGCAAATCTTATAACACCTCTTGTATTATTTCAATTTTGTCTTTTAGTATTCATGCTATTCCCTAGTAGAATTCAGTTATGCTATTTCAATGTACAGTAGAATATTTCCTTTTTATTGCAGAAGAATGCTTTGATCTATCAGAAAGTTTAATTGCATTTCATGCAGTAGTTTCTGTTTGTAATTAGGTGTATGTGTGGCAGTTGCTAAGTGTTTCTTTCATGTCCTTCCATTCATTTTTAAAGCAAATTTTCTGTTACACCGTCACGTATTGTGCAGTAGGTGCTTTGCTCAGATTCCAGAACTTCATATGCATATCTGATTCCCCAGTCATTCTTGAAGTGTTTTGGCAGCTTGGTCTTTGCTTATTTTAATTATTTCCTTACTGTTTTTGATGGACAAATGCATGGATTTACTTAATACTTTTATATCTCTGACTCTGAATAGGAAATTAAAGATCAATGAGGAGTGTAGTGCTGGCTGTAGCAACCTTTTTACTTTTTTTTTTTTTTATCTATTTAAATAATACCCAAAATATGAAGTTTGGTTAATAAAGAATGCAAAACAAACAATAATAATAATTTGGATAATTTGGAGATTAGCCCTTAGACTGATTTTGTAATATTCCTCTCCTACTGTGCAGCGTGACATTTCACATGGGATCCTATAAAATAGCTTGAGGAAGAAGGAAATAAAGAGTTGAAAAAACATTTTGGGTCTAGGGATTTAAAACCTATTGATTATTACTAAAAACCTAGAAATACTTTCTGCAAAGCATTAAAGACTACTGAATTTTTAACAGGCATGGAAATATATTTGGTTGACTTGAGATTTTATTTGGTGTTATCACACTCTTGCCCTTACTTATCATCCTTTCTTCTCTCATGGCAAATGCTAGTTCTTTCTCTTCTGCACATTGCAACAGGTGCATGAAATTGAAATATATTTGAAATCCTAGATAAATGACATTTATTTAAATCTCATTTAAAGGAAATGGCAAAATCAAATTAAAACTACTGATTGGTCACAATCAATACTTCCTTTTTATTTTATTTATGCTTTCAGTAGCTCTGATATGATGTATCTTTTTTTTTTTTTTGCTAGTTTTTCATTCATCTTTTCTGGTAGTGTATTTTTATTTTATTTTTCTTCTTCTGTTCCTTTGTGTTGATATTTTCTTTTTCCTAGTATATTTTCTCACTCCTCTTTTTCAACTAGTACAGCTAAAATTTGCTTTCTAAATCTAAGTCCTTTCTCAGTGTTCTCTCATCTACAACCTTCATGCGTCTTTGTGGCTGCTCAGCCATTATTTCAAACAAAGCTTTTAGTTGAATAAGGTGTGAAAGAAAAGTGGAATGAAAAAAAGTGGGAGCACACTCAACTGAATCCATGAATCAAGATGCAGAACTTGCATAGCTGGCACATTAGGACGGGGAATCCCAGGTCTTAAAAATCAATGTCTTTGGTATATGAAAGTATTTGGAATTTTATAGCGGCTGGGCTATCTTGGTATTCTTTTTAGAATGTAAGCTCTGCAGTTATAAAGCATCAGGATTATATACTAGCCTCTTATCTTAGTAGGCCTATCACAAAGGAAAGAAGGAAGTTATTGAAGTGCAGCCTGGTTGATTAAAAATAGCTTTCCAATGCCGTTGATTTCTCCTTTCAGTTAAAATATTTAGATAAAGCTTAGATCCAAATGAAAGAACAATCTGGATTGGCACAGCTGAATGAATATAAAACCAGCTTCAGACAGCAGCCAGAGAAACTGGCTTCTCAAGGCAGCTCTGAGGAGTATGGATCAGGATAACTGCGGTGGTCAGAGGCTGACCACACTGCCCAGCCAGCCAGTTTTTTTGTGAGCATGCTGATATGCTCAGAACTGCCTCTTGCCATCAGAACAAGGAGGTGGGATGGGATATCAACAAAATTTACACCATACAGACAGTGACTAAATAAACAGCCCCTTACTAAACCTCACTGCATTAGTGGCTTTTGTGTTGGTCGAAAGAGACATTGGGAAATCTTCAGTTCTGTTTTGAACAAAATGTTTTCCTTAAAGCACTGATGCTGAAAAAATATTTTGCAAGTTCCCCAACAAAATTCATGTCAGAGCAAAGTATTCAAGGGAAAGTGATTACAAATTTCTCAACAAAAAAAAAAAATTTGTGATAAAGCACCTTAACATTTTGTTGCCAAGGTAAATGGGAGCACTTCTAGCTGTAGATTACAAAAAGCACTCTTCAGTATCATTACACTTTTGTATCACCATCTTAATTAAAAAAAAAATGCATGCCTTTTCTATATTCTTTTCTGTACCTGAGCAGTTCGAAGTGCCACTAATACATTACATGCTGTTGTTGAACTAGAGGCACTAATACTTCTCCCTGCTGTCCCAAATCCTACTTCAATATATAAAAAAGCAGTTGCTGCAGTCAAGGGTAGCATGAGGTTTCTGAGGACAAATGGAAGTAATTCCAAAAGCAACATGTTTTTATTATTGTGCAATATGTAATTATTGTGCATCTGACTGAATGTTTCTCTCTAATTTTGTTGAAATCCAACTTAGAATTTTACAGCTGGAAAATTAAGTTATATAAGTGAAGGACAAAAGAAATGATAAAGTTCAAAATGTGCTGTGAGTATACAAGGGAGTTCCCATGCTCCAGTGCTAACAATAAACAGGACAGAGAATTTTTACTTTTTTTTTTTTTCCAATTTTTTAAAGGAGTGACCTAAATACTATGTAAAATGCATTCTATTTTGCAAGAATTTTGTTTCATTTTTAAAATGTGTTTTGTATATAAGCGTGTATTTATAAGTTGTTTTTCAGCCCCCTCCAATTTTCCTTTTCAAAATCTCAGATTAGGCTACCCAAATACCTATATAATCATGCAAGTATCATTTACTTCTTGACTGAAAAACACAAAGTCATTTCCATTTATGAACATTTTTTTGTAATGTGACCTGGCATTTCTCATCACTACCACTTGCAGTCTAGTCTTATAAAATCTAATGTATGTCAAAAATGAGCACAGTATGAAAAATAAATAGACAAAAGAGAAATTCTTTACATGTTAACAAATATCACAGAAAGATCTCTTGAAGTTAAAATCCACATGGAGAAAAATCACTCGGTCTTGACTAAAAGAAATACCTCTTTAAGACATATGGCTAAGGGAAATCTTGGAATTTTCTGTCTTTTGAAAAGAGTAGACTTAATTTGTATGTCCTCTCAGACTATGCTTCATCTTTATTAGAGAAATCCTTCCTTTCCAATGGTTTTAGGCAGATTAACTGGCCTAATTGGACCTAAGCTGCTGTGAAGAGAGAGGAAAAAAAGGTGGAGGCGCAAGCTCTCCAAGTCCTCAAGTCACATCCTACTGGTTGACTGGTCTGCTTAGCCAAGCTGAAACTGGTCTTATTGTCATGTTGGGTGCATTAATTGGAGTGCAGACTAATTTGCAAGAATGCTTTAGTGCCCTTTAAAAGGTGATTTAAAATTCAAAGTGATGGAAATTGTATAAAAGCATGCTGATCTGATCATTACCCAGAATTCAGTTTGACATTTCCTCTATTTATCTGTTTTTATTGTTTAGACTTTAAGTTTACTGCGAAAGACTTAGGAGACTGCAACAATTCATGATATTCTCTGGATAGGCTGATAACCCTTCCCTTTTTTAAACTCAGAGAATGCACTTAATATAAACCAGTTAAGCACAGAAATAACTTGTTTGGGGATGATAAAATAAAGAATATATTTAGATCATGCAATGTAATAATACATACAGCAATAGATTACTCGTTTCTATCAAATACATGAAAATACACTCTTTGGAACAGTCTTACCAAATAGAGACATTAGCACCTCATTAACATAGGCTTGAATGGTAAGGATAATGAATTTACATTTTCCAAGCAAGAGGCCATAAACACAAAATTATGCACTCTTTTTGCAAACTGTAGGTAAAGAGATATCCACTGCTGAAGTGCAGTTGTATTCATGGGTGAAGAATGGTTTCTGCCAGCAGTACCAAACAGCTCTCCACAACATTTAACAAGATAAAAATATTATTTGTCATATGAAATTATGCAAGAAGCCTTAACATGGTTCATAATTAAAGTACATAAATTAGATTCTCATGCAATGCAATAAACGTGAAAAATTCCCGGGGATTTTTGAGTGATGGACTGTAGGAAACTACAGTTGGAACCTTCCTTCTGCATTTTGTTCAAAGCCAGCAAATAGATTTTAGTCCTGACACAAAGCAAGTGAGGCTTTACCAAAGTGAAAGCAATTGATGCCATCCCTGAAGCATATTGTCTATATTGTCTGTACCAGAAACTGATATCACCAGCTAATACTAGTGCCAAATCCTTGGCAGCCAGCGCTAGTTCCTGAAACATTTAGATGCAATATCCTGAAAACATACTTTTACTTGGAAGTTGCTCCCTGTTACTCTTCTAATAAAGAGAGATTGTGTTGTCAGGAATTTGTGCAGTAATTAGAGCATTTGGATTGCAGGCTACCCTCTACCCAGGTAATGTCTCCAAAGCCATTGTTTTTAGTGAAATTCTGAGGAATTTGTATTCCATAATACATGGAATGGTTTCTCCTTGCATGTAGCGAAGTTCTTTGCTTCAACAGAGACAAATGAGGCAGGTATTTTCTTTTTTTATTGTGAACAGAAGAGGAAGAGAAATTAGATTCCACCTCCAGTATACCAGTCAATGTTTTCAAATTTGGGTTGAGAAACAATTCCCTGTCAGAATATGCTCAAGTAATGCAACATTTTTTTAAAGACAAGTTTTAGTGTTGGTTTCAGATTTTTTTTTACTGGAGCTGTAATTTGTTCATGCTGAACTTTGAGATTAATATCCAGCCCTCTCTAAGATTGTATTTGTGTTAAGTGTGTTGCACCGCCTTCAGATGGCATAGAGAGGCAGAGGCTGACTTAGAGATTAATTCTTGCCAGTAACAATATGTCTGCAAGGATTTAAAAGGAGGACATTCAGATCTTAAATTGACTTTCTAGCCTGACTGCAAATGTCAGTTTTAAAACTGGCAACTGTGAATATGGAATGTATGGAACCTCATGGTTCCACAGTATGGAACTAGACAACTGTGATTTTCAAGAGTGAGCACTGAAGCCTTGGCCTCTGTGTTAGCTGAACCAAGCTAGAACTTGTACAATATATTATATGCTTTTATTGTGCAGCTGTCTTTTGGCCACTTCAACTATATTGCATTTGAGGAATTCACAAGTTCACTTTTTTTGTTTTGGTTTAATGTAATGAAACATTTGGGTTTATTTACAGAAAAAGACAGCCACACTCATACATTAAAAGAGTGTTGTTTAATGTAATGTTGCTTTCCTTAAAAACAAATTTTGCATGTATTTGTTTCTCTATTTCATTTTATTCTCTGTTAAAGAAAAAATATTTACCATGGTAACCTGGACTACATAAAATATGCATAATTTTTTCTAAGAGTCATGGTGATGTGCAATGAAGTCTGTCCCTGAGATATTAATGTTTTCCTATCACGCAATGTGGTCCCATTGCTAGTTGCACAAGATTACCTGTGGGCAAAAAACCAAAGCATTAGGAAAAAACCTAAACAATTGATTAGTTGTAGAAGATGGACACTCTGTATGACAGGTTGTCTTGTATGAGAATTGGCTCCTTAACACACTCTACTATGTATTATCACATTGAGTAACCAAAAAAGCCCAACATGCAGAGCGCACCACAATGAACGCCTCGGCTTCTGTTATGCAAACAGCACACACTGATTGTCCTCTCAACTCTGCAAGAATTTAGAGGAGGGACCAAGGAGAGATAAATGACAGTAATGCAACTTAAGAACAGGGCATGTTCCACTAGTAAGAAATTGATGGTAAGAAAATGTGATAAATAGATGCACTTACGAGCACAGATAGAGTCCTCTGAAAAAATGACTTAACTCATGCAGTCAGATATTCACTGAATTCTCTGTGTGAAAGGTATATATTAGCTATCCATTCAGTCTTGAATATGAAATCAGCTTTATGTTCTAACGTAGGTAGACACAGACACATCTCAAGTGCCTAATGTCTAACAAAACATGTGCAACTCTGGTACCTTAAATTTGCTGTGGACATCAGTAGGGTCAGGACTTTTCTCAGTATGCTTTCTGTTTGTAAGGCTTAATATAAATTTTTAACTCACTCAATATTAAAATCTGGAATTTTTTATAGCTATTTGACCAAGTGGCAAATAGCACTACCTCTGCATTCTCACCTGAGTAGGTTGAAAACTGCATGTTATGCTGATACTTTCCATGCAAACAGCCCCATGTCCACTTCTTTGCATAATTTGGGAAAACTAACTTCTGAAGAGGCTCACACCCTTGGAACTGTACTCTTCAGGAACCAAACCCGAGGACACACAGCTGATACAGGCTACACAGGAGATCACTAGATGAGGAATAGAGCTGGAAGAAACCTTCTGCCTGTGCAGTGCAGCACAAAGTCAGCATCACCACACTGGTGCTACTGCCACTTGTTCAACCTAGTGCACTGCACGGTGGCACGGGCTAGTGGCAAGTGAGTTGATTTAGCCACAGGGAGCTGGACATGCCAGCTCCACTTCCAGAGTCCCAGTTTTGTCAATGTTTAACATAAAATGTCAGTTTGGGCCATGGAAGATCTCAAGGCTTGACAAGAGACATAATACTAGGAAATGAATGTTGAGTGCCAAAAATAAGAAAGTGCTGTGTTCATCTTGAAGGAACATCATACCTCCCCCACTAGCACCACTTTTAACAACAACCAAAAAAAGGTCTCAAATACATCTTCACACACATGGGTACATTGAAATCAGGTGTAGCAACCAAACTAACAATATTGACAAATACTCTTAAGATGTAGCTGGGTGTCTTCACTACAATATTTAACCAAGCATAATAGACTAGAATCAAAATTAAGCATGTTTTAAAATCAGTATCAAAGAGGTTAAAGTTAGCTTAAAGACACTGTAAAGCTGCAATGATGTTTCTTAAATCATTTGAACAGAAAGCCCATGGTAAAAAATTAAATGGGCAAAATGTAACTTGTGTAGCATGTGTCTATTCCTGTTAGCTGAATTGCCAATGAATATATATATATATATATATATATATATGGATATATTTAAAATACTAAGATATCTGAAGGGAATCTGGAAAGATGGTTAAAGTGTTAAAACAGTGTTTGGTAAAGTAAGGGGGAACAGATTACCATGGAAAATATTTTGACAGTAAAGTTTGTCACCTTTTATTTTAAACTGGAAAATTAATTGAAAGCTCAAAAAAAGAGGCCATTACTGAAATCTCCAGAAAATTGTACATGGTGTACATTATTTATTAGAATAATATAATTTTTGCATATTGGTTTTGCTGTTAGGGCAATTACCAAAGTTTTTTAGGAATTTCCACTACGTATAATAGTGGAAATAATAGTGGAATAATTAAAAGGAAAGCCTGTAGAAAGAGAATAAAAATAAAATATATTTGTTCTATTGAATATTTGAATTGCTCTTACGAATTCAGAAGCTTTTCAATTTTATATTCTCATAGAAATAAGATTTTAAAAATAGCAGAGCTAAAGATGGTGGGAAAAATAATTTTTTAAATTAAATAAAGTCTTTCAAGAATTTCTGAAAAGGTTCAATCTTTGGACAAACTATTACTTTTAGAGGAAGAGGGTCTTCCCCTGCAGAGGAACTACTAGTTTAAGATTAATCAGCTTTGGCACAGAATAGCACAGTCTGTTGCTTATATTGTTCCCATCAGAAGGGGCTGAATTTCAAAATCTGTCAGGACAGAAACAAGAATGTCTATTCATGCATCACCATGAAATGTTTTAAGGATGGAGCAATCAGTTGTACTGCAGAGAGGGTACAGCTGAGGGTACAGGCAGTCAAGTGGGTTGTGTGCTTTGGGAACTCTTCTTTTGAGCGTGCCAGATCCACCTGCAGCCCCTGGAGGACCCCCACATTGGAGCAGGAGGATGCCTGAGAGGAGGCTGCAGTGCTGGAGCAGGTTCCTGCCAGGGACCTGCAGACCTGTGGAGAGAGGGGTCCACACTGGAGCAGGTTCCCTGGTGGGACTTGTGACCGTGTGAGGGACCCAGGCTGGAGCAGGCCGTGCCTGAAGGGCTGCGACCCGTGGAAAAATGACCCGCATTGAAGCAATTTGTGAAGAACTGTTTCTTGTGGGAGCAATGCTGGAGAAGTTCATGGAGAACTTTCTCCTGTGGGAGGAATCCCATGGTGGAGCAGGGGAAGGACTCCTCTCCCTGGGCAGTGGCAGAAACCATGGGATATGAACAGACCATAACCTCCATTCCCTCTCTCCCTGCATTGCTGCGGAGGAGGTAGAGCTGGGAAGGAGAGAGGGGTAGGGGGAAGGTGTTTTTAAGATGTGTTTTATTTCTCATGTTCAGGGTCTGATTTTGATTATCAAGAACTAAACTAATTTCCCCAGTCTGAATCTGTTTTGCATATGATGTTAATTGGTGAGTGATCTCTTCCAGTCTTTATCTTGACTTATGAACCTTTTGCTATATTTTCTCTCCCCTGTCCAGTTGTGGAGAGGAGTGATAGAGAAGCTTTGGTGGGTGTTTGGCATCCAACCAGGGTCAACACACCACATTAAGAAAATCAAAAAGTCACTTTGAGCTACCTCTCTCTCCAAAGTTCTCTGTCTTCTGAAAATATCAAAGTACAGGGCATTTGGAGGTGCAAATAAACAAGGGGAATGTTCCTTGTAATACCTATAATTCCCTGTTATCAATGGCCCTTCTCAAGATGTGATTCTACCTCTAGTTTTGATCACAATTTTCATCCTTCTACAAAGACTCCTACCAAAACCTCAGTTCTAACAAAAGCTGATTAGAATCCATCTTGTCAGAAAATGTGTCTGAACACCACTAATGTTCATTTCTTAGGCTACATTGAAGAGAAGCTGCCCATGTTGAATATTCCCATTAGGTTTCTCAGTGTCAGGTGCTTGAAATTTGCCAAGTTTGTGATTTGAAATATCACATGCTTTATAGGCAAAAACATATCTGCAGGAAGTTTCTGCTAAAATATTAGATATCTCTACACAAATGTGGGGGGTTTTATTAGCCTTTTTTCACTATTTTTGTATGTAAA
Organism: Pseudopodoces humilis; assembly: GCF_049639895.1. NCBI lineage: Eukaryota > Metazoa > Chordata > Aves > Passeriformes > Paridae > Pseudopodoces > Pseudopodoces humilis. The sequence goes on along the minus strand of NC_142206.1, from coordinate 32,555,236 downwards.
AAATTATGTCTGATAAAGCAAATGATGGTGATTGACTAAATTTCATTGTCACAGATCCATCTCTTAAATGATTCCTTGAAGCAGATCATCTTTTTACGGTAAAGAACCTGAACACTTACCACAATCTTAGATGTGATAGGAAGCCATAAGCACAGGAGGTTGAAAAGAGCTGTGAATGAGCCAGGCATCCTCATCCAAGCAAGAGTTATTCATTGGTCTTGGCATAGACTGCAGCAGCCTACGCACTGCTTTAATTTATGCTAAATGGCTGTTGACCCACAGTGTCAGTTGGCAACCAGCATTGTGCATTCTGTCAAAATCTCCTGTCTCCAACTATTCATCTTTCTAGGGTGAGTTGACTAGTAGGGTGAGTTGACTACTTTGTCCCCATTGCCCAAAAGAAGGACAGAAGGCCTAAGAATCCATTCTCATGAGTTTAAAGCACTATTTTAAATAATAATTTTAAATATTAAACCATATATTTTTATGCAAGAAGAAAATATGTTTAACATGAATAATATTTAGTATAGGAAATGATTAATTGAAATAAATTATACTTTGCAGCTCCATAAATTCAGTCCAGTAGCCTGCAGTAAAAACTGGCTCTGAATTGATTAGAAATGCAGGGAAAAAATTGAGTGGATTTCTTCACTGAGAGAAGATATTTTTTCCTTTGTGTATGTAAATATATGTGTCAGAACTGGCAGATTTTATCAAAAGTTTGCACAAAAGTATAAGTTGCAGCTGTGCTATTGAAGAGTATGAGCAGAAGTGGGATGTACTATACACCTCGAAAGAGAATTCACGGCCCACAGTCATCTTTGCCTGTCTGATTGCAGGAGAAGTAATCAATTCCTACCTGCACAGAAACAAAATAAAGTCTAACATTCTGTGTATCTTGGTCACAGATCTGGTCAAGGTATGGACCTTATGATTTGGAGTAATAAGATCATTTTACTTGTTCCTCCATTTTCTTCCAAGTCTTCTGTTTTTCTCCCAAAGTCCTGCTGCAACATATTTTAAATCCAAAAACCATAATAAATTAATCACCAACTGCAGAAGTCCATCACTAAATTCTACATGTTAATATTGGCTTGGAAGGCAATGGCAGCATTCTAAACTTAAAGAGGTTATAAATGCTTTATTAATGCTTACTAAGTGATTGCAAAATGTTTCTGTATACTTTAAAAGCACATCATAAAAGAAATTATAAACTTTACTATCAAAGTATTTTCAAAGAATTCTATTTTTAAGGCCTTCTTAAGTGAACTAAAATAAGCAGGGTAAATTACACCCGGTCCTGCAGGCACCAACATGTGACTGCTCAAATGAGCAGTCAGAAGGTAAAAGTATGGACATGCATAAGCATTTATAGGGAGAAGAAGCCAAGCTTACTCTATAGTTCTATTAAGGTGGATTAAATTTTTGGGGAATTATTTCATGGCAACTATACAACTTTTTAGAAGAGAAAGAATGTAAGCGTAATCTTGATATCTTCTATAATTAGAAGACTCTATTTGTAATTCTTTAGCACATAGGCATTTAGCATGCAGTTTGCCCTTAAGGAGAATGAAATGTAACAGAATATCTAGCTATAATAATGACCTTGTGGCATTTAGGCGCAACCTTTAACCTTGAATCCCAGTGCTAAATGAGCTCATGACAACCATTGTGCCTGAAACTGCCTGGCTGCTCTTATAGCAATATTACTCTAGGGGAGAAATGTCTTTTCTAGTGGAAAGATGAACTTGGCAAACTGAAATGTTAAATGATAATGTCAGCACTTTCATCACAGTTGTGTGGTTTGTGTTAATACTTGTGTTTACCAGTCAGTTTGAATTTTGCCTGTAGTCTAAATGATTTATTACTTCTATTCTCTCAAATTAATTCTGCACTAATTTTAAAACTTGATTCAAAAACTGTCTTTGATTTCTGTGAAAGATAGTTTTTAGTCAACTGGACCTATTTTTTTTCATTTAACAGCCACTCACATTTAGTCATCAATAAGATGCAGAAAAACTAAGGACATTAATAACCTGGAATTACCAAAAATAACAATGCTAACAACCTAGTCATTAATGAGAATTACTAGTCTTGTTGCTATAGAAACAAGACTGAAGCAAATAGAAATTATGTGTAATTTCTCATTCCCAAAAGTGGCACATATTATGTCATTACCATAGTAATGATATTATTACCCCAAATGTAATAAACTTGAAAGCTACTTACTATGAGAGGACAACTCCACACCTGAAAAAGCTGACGTGCATTCTGCTGTTGATCTTCACTGAAGCTCCACCAAAAAACCCTGAAAGTAAACTGACAAATTTATGAAGCAGTGGAGATGGTGGAGTCATCTCAGGACGCTTGCCAAGAGTTTGCTCTTTTCACTTATGGCAAACCCAAATTTAGCTGTCAATCACTGTAGACCACAAAAGGACAAAGGTAAAATACAGTTTAGTCTGCTGTCCTTTTTTGGTATGATCAGTAGTAATTGTTGGCTCAAATTGGAAAACAAGACAAAACTTCACGCACAAAATTATTGGCCATTGCCACTGCAGACACAGCTAGGAGAAAGGAATGTGTTTGCTTGTTTACTTTTCCTCTAGCTACATTGGAAAGCCAAACTGAGGGTTTCTGTGGGAATGACAATATGTGTGTGATGGATGTGATGTGTTAGATAAACATAGGAAATGTTTTCTGAGAGTGGAAATAAAAAAAATCTTGCCTTGACAAAGAAAACACTGGAAACTTCTCTGACAACCATAACTGGCCTTACTTATTATTACTATTACTCACTATTATTATAGCTACAACCAGCCTTATTTCCCATCAGGTTTGTTTTTACACTTGAGATGAAGTACCCTGGAGGTCAAATATTTTGAGGATGGTGTCTTCAAGTATTGCTACTATTATCTTTTTTGTCCTCTGTAATCACTTGTCCTGCCTGGGATAAATCCCCTCATATTAGGAAGCAGCAGTAGAGTTACTTTGGCTAAGGTCTGGCAATGAAGTTGCCTCACAATTAACACAGGAACAAAGAGTATTCATGCATGTGCTAACATTGAGTCATTCATCAAGTGACTCAGGCAATGGGTCTTCTGTTATTCCATTATTAATTTTTATTGATTTTCGTATTGTTCTAGGACTTGACACGTACCTACTGACATAAAAATGGAAACAAAAGTCCGTAGTGTCTGACCGTGGAAATCACAAAGCAATCACAGGGAAACTGAGAGTTATCACTCCTAGCTTCTGCTTCTCCTCATCACTGCCAGTTCATCGATACTATTTTTCTTAGAGATAAAAATTTTTTTCTGTAAGAGTGACTGAGCACTCTCACAGACAGTGGGTTGTGTAGTCTCTTGAACATGGGGCTTGGAAACAGTCAAAAGACATCTGGACACAGTCTTGGGAAACCTGTTCTAGGTCACCATACTGGAACAAGAAGGGGTTGGATGAGATGACCTCCAGAGGTCCCACCAAATTCAAATTATCATTCTGTGATTTCTGAGAGTTCTAGAAAACATAAGACAGTAGTTGAATAACTATCTAGATTTGCCTTTTGGGGTGTCTCAAAATCATGTGGTAAATCATGTCTATTATTGATTCAAGTTGAAAGCTGTTATGGTTAGTTTGGTAAATAGGCTGCTCATGAATTTATGAACTCATTTTTTTGGCACAGAGAGGTGAACAGGCCCTTGCCCAGAAACTGAATTACTTGAGGCTAAGGGCATAAAGGTTAGCAAACCTTCAGAGCTACTTAAAGGCAAAGCTATGCAAGGATTTTATGTCCCTTTAAAAAGTTGTGTGAAATCACATTTACAAGAACCAGTAATGAAGAATAAATAAAATAGAAATAGAATATCATAACTAATGATTTCCTGAAGATATTTTAACAGTGCCCAATGGAGTTTACAGTGTCATTGCTTCCAATAACATAGTAGAGTTGCTACAAGAAGGGAAAGAATCACAGGTCTCATTCTTGTTTTCCATTATGTTTGCTTGTTGTTTCCATACAACCTAAGAAAATCTGCACTAAAAAGTCCCAACATGCTTAGGGAAATGATAAGCAGTACAGTTCAAATGAACATTCTATTTATGATGTTAGAGAAAAGTTACACATCCATTTTTTTTCTGTTAAAATTTTGTCTTAAAATGACAGAATATTTAAATGCGGCTACACATAGTTCTTTATTTATACACCTCTATTAGAATTAGAAATGTGCACATTCTGCTTTTGCTCAATACAACAAATTTAGCGAATGTATGACCTTGTGCCTGCAGTGCAAAACACTTCTCAGTTTCTAAGGCAGTGCAGATGATTACCTACAGACTTTACACACACAGAGAAGTGTTGCTCTCCTCAAGCTGTATGTTTAAAATTCATGCAAGACAGCTTTTTGTCGCAGAGCTGTGTTGATCTATCAAAAACTGCAAATCATCTTCAGTGGGAGCTCTGCCCCTGAAAAGCAAAGGAGTAGAAAGAATGAGAAAAATGTTGATTTTGCTCAGAGCACTGTGAGGGAAGGAGCCAACAATCCAGACCTTGAACAAGCAAATGGTATCTAGAACTCACTGTGCATCACTGAGTTACAAAAACAAGAAGAGGCATGATGAGTATATAAGCATGAACAGAACTTGGAAAAAAGCCCTAATGACTGACAACAAGAGTTATTTTAATGATAATACTCCAGCTCTGGTGCAAGTTGCATGAAGATATGTACACACAATATTCTTCTGTCACCATTTTTGGACATAGTGGCTAGCTAACAATTAATGAAGCAGAAACTCATGTCTAATGGCATAAACAGTCAGTTATTCCTTTGGATAAAAATCTGAGTTTGATTGACTCAGACCCACTGAGTCAACCCATAAAATCACAGTCATGAACAATAATTGATTTATTCACCTCCTAGCTGGCAAAGCTGTATACCGAGAAACTGAAGTTAGTATGTGCCTCTTATGTACAGCTTACAAAGTGGATTAAAGGTCATTACCTCTATTTATGGATCATATGATAATCTTAAATTATTTAATAATGCATTTTTCAGTGGAGAAAATCTAGAGAAAACATCACTGAAATTACAAGAAGCACTCAGAATACTTGACTTTTCTACTAATGTGGATATTTCATTAAGCAGTCACGTCTTTTGGGACACACCTGAATTTTTTCACTTTCCTGTCTATGTTGCAGGGTCTGGTTAAAACTGTGTTCTGACATTTTACTCTTGTTGAGGCTTTTCTAAAAATACATGGATGTATGTACATATATAAATCACCTGATTTCTTGCCCGATATTTGAAATAATTTCCTTCTTAATAATAATTTCTGAAGCTTTTACGGGTGAGTTTAAGTAGCAACTTCTGCTTTCATCAGATAAATAGATTTAAGCATGAATAAGACTGCCATCTATGTCAGTATCTTACTGATGCCAAGAGACTGCAGCAAATGAACCAGGAAGATTCACCTCTATGCAAGATACAGCTGTAGGCGTGTAAATACTTGGTTTTGATTGAGAAATCAATCCTTCACAATCTGATCCTCTAGCTCAGAGAGGGCCAGTTTACTCTTCTTTTACAGGCATGTGCATTTCTGCTCTATAAAGGTATTTAATGCAGAGTGTGAACATATTTCCTCCTTAGGGCAGAATGAACAGTAGATGCAATAAGGTAAGCAGTTGCAGGCCAGGAGAAACAAGAAGTGTATGTGTTTAAAAGGTGTGGTTTTATTAGTCTTAGCCACGTATGTCAGTCTTGCAAAAGTATTACAAAATTTTAACAATGCAAGGCACAAAATTGACTTGCTCACCAGAGTTTTGAATGAGGAGGAGAGACATAATGTCATTGTGCTTATCAAAGAAAAAACAAACCCTCAATTTCTGGGGAGAATGTCTTTTACATCTCCTGTATCTTCAAGATTTTCAAGTCAGTGCCACAATTACTGAGATTGCAGCCTATTATTCTGGTGTTAGGAAATACCAGTTGTACAGCTGCACACTGAATGTGAATTATATTCCATGGTGTAATGCATTATTACGCAGGCTTTAATTACAGGATAATTGACTGGTCTTTTCCACAAAATTCTGACCTCATTTACTTTGATTCTAAATATTTGCAAAACTGGCTTTGACATAATCATGAAATATCTATGTTAGTTTGAAGCACATGACCTGAAGAAAGACTTGCCTGACCAAAAAAGTTTACATTTTCTGGCCATATTCTTTGAGTTAATGCATTATTACCCTTCTTTTTGCAAACCTGTGTCTGCCTGTACACTTAGAAGATGGTGGTAACAAAGAAAACCCCTCTTGCTGGAACAATTGTCTTGTCTTGGCATATCAAAATCTTGTATGTTTGCTTAGTGTTCATGTTAATACCAAAGCCCCAGTTTATGACTGAGGCACACAGGCACTGTCTTAAAGAGGTATTATTTTAAAATGTAAGTCTTTGTCTTGTTCGATAAATTCAGCCACTTCATTATATGGCTTTTAAATTAATGTTTTCCTTCAGTCCCCTAATAATGTACAGTTTTGAAAAATTCTTTTTTATGTTTTTGAGGTTGCTATTAAAATTGCAGAGCTCATTCCTTTCCCTGTTTTAACATGTAAACCAGAATTATAAATTTTAGGAGTCTCAGTCATGAGCCCTGTCATTAAAAGAAAACAAAAATAAGAATCAATTTCTAGAAGCAACAGTATTTAATACTTCCTTTATGCTATTAGCTAGAGGAAGCTGTTGAACAAAGAATTATTTTCACATGTACCTGTACAGATTTCCAATATGAAAGATTTTTGCTCAGATATTAGTTTCAGACTATGAGATATATACTTTGAAGATTTGTTCTTTAATGGTTTGTTCCCAGATCTGAATTCTTGAATTTTCTTTGCTTTGCTGGTTTTGGTTGAGTTAAATATTTCTGTTCTGCAAATATAATATTTTCACATTGCTGAGTAGATCAAAATGCATTTTATCTGTAATAATAGTCCTTAAGTCAGCAATATTAAAAGTTTTTTTTCATATTGGTAGTCAGCACTGGGTTACTCTTAAAATATCCTCCTTTTATTAAAGACACAAAACCCACCCTAATCTAGAAGAAGCCAAATACTATGAGACAACTAGCCAGATTAAGATGATTTTTTTTTTTAAAGTTGGAACTCAGGATGACAAGCAGGCTTGGAGAGAAAGGAGATTAAACAAATCTTATTCCTTACAAGGAGTCAGGAAAGCAAGTAATCACAGTGACATTAACAAAAAGTCATATTTGAAATATAGTTGAAAAAGCATAGAGCATAGGCTGGCTGTTCTTTTTAAGAATACAAACATGAAAAAAAGTTGCACTTTTCTTATTTGAAAATGAGGCAGAGTCTCTATAATTGCTCCCCACTTTAGGTATATTGAAATTTCTTTCCAAGTTTATTGGAAACATTTCACATTCATTAATGTCTGTTCACACAATGCTTCATATTGTAAGAGTGTCAAAATACTAGATAGATTTTTGAGTCACAACTGGAAAGACATTGACTCTAGAAACTTGTGACATGTTCCCATATTCCACTGGCCATTGCACTTCGTCTCATTCTCACATTCTTTGCTTATATTTTTTTCTCTTTCAGAAGAACTTTGGAAACTTCACCTTTTTCATAATTTTTGCAGTCTCATGCTTCCTCAGCAGAACAGATAGTGGAAATTTGTTTTTTTCTGAGGATGAGGATAAAATAGTCTGCATCATTCTCACCCTTGGAAGCAGAAAATTAAGAATTGCTGTACCAAAAGAGACACACTCCCGGGTATTTTAGGAGCAAGGACCAAGAATCAGCAAAGATGTTTTGGGGCAAATTGCAGTGAGAAGAGAATAGATAATAGGTCTTGAAAAGTCAGGAAAACTTTGGAGGGCAGATAAGAGAGATGGGAAGATCACATGCTTCATGCAACAGTCTGTGCCTACCACCCTTCCCTTTCAAATAGCCCACTCACATGCAAACTCCTGTGTGCCCAGACAAGAGGGAGACAGTGACACAGAAGGAAGAGTAGGAAGGAGACCCAGGCAAGGGAGAATTCCTTGAATAAGCTCATCACCAGCTTAAGGTGCAGGAGAAAACTGGTGTCTCACAATGCTACAAGATGTTTCCACCACCATGTGTCTTTCAGGAAGACCCTTATCCACCCATGTTCTCTTCTTCAAGGCTGTCTATGTTCAGCTGTTGAGAAATAAAGTGAGTATAAACTGTTTGGTGGTGCACAGTACTTGAGCTCTGGCAAAGTAGCCACCAGAGCTATGTACACCTCTTAGAAAAATAGGTTGGCTACCCCAAGTGGCCAGGAGACCATTTTTTTGGCATAGAACTAAAATTAGCCCTAGTACTAGAGAAAAGAAAGCAAAAAAATCTTGAAAAACATTTCTCAGGCTTGAGAGTTTCCTGACTTAAATTGTTATGTGATGACCTAGATGAAACACTTTAACCACTAAATAACACATCCATGATATAAACACTGGACAGCAATACAAAATGCTTAAGTGATTAGGGAAGTAGCATATACCTCCCGATGAGTTATTCCATGGAAACTATGTTCATAGGAGCACTTTGTCTCCTTTTCATAAGGAGTATTTTTCAAAATCTATTGAAGAGCACACACGTGTGGATTATTAGAACTTGGGGACAGAGCTGATGAATGAGAATTTTCTGCAAAATAAAGTACTTATAAATATGACCTGATTCCTCTTGTGGGGAGTGAATTTCAGTTCAGAGGGAAAAATCTGAGAAAGTATGTTTTAAAATAAATAGTTTTAAATAGAATCCTCTTTGTTCACTAAAATTATGAAACAACATTTGGGATGCATTTTTTAATTCTGTGATCTTCTCTCAGTCAACTCTCCTATCCTCCCACTTGTATCTGCTATGACCTACAGGAAATTTAGCAGTGGCATACATGGAAAATATTCATCACTGACTCACAAGAAAAATCATTCTCATTCATTTTCTTCCTTCCAAAAGAAAAATCACCACAAAAGGCTATTGCCATTTAGTGTTCTCTTTCCTAGCTGCTGCATGCTGTTAGCAATACCATTGCCACATCTCAATGGGAAAACATTCTGTCCTTATTTTCAAGAGACATTATACTATTGACTTGGAGATCTTGTTGACTTTTCCCAGCTGTTTTTATTTATTTGTTTAAAATATTTCTACAGTGGATTTCATAATCACTCTCTCCTCCTGGCAACCAGACATTAATTTTTAATCTGCACAAAAAAGCAGATCTAAATGGAAAGGAAGTGTAGGCAGTGTGTGAAAGGAATATTTGGAGGCTTTGGGTAAAAAAAAAAATTGATGGATATTAGGTAAAAAATTGCATTAAATTAAGTTAAAATTCAGATAAAAATTAAATATATAAAATTAGCGTGAAAGCTCAACATTCCCCCAGCCTTCTGAGACCCCGAGTTATAACTTAGATTTATGAATATGTGAGCTTGGTTATAAGTGCACACATTGCATAGGGCAGGGGCCAGGGTCCTGGTCATGAGAGACAGTTCATCCTGCCTTTCCATGCTAATCTGTATTTACTTAAAGATTTCATGTATTTCTGTAGACCTTCAGGTAGACACAGTTGTGTTTAATCAGGTATTAGATAATTCCTCAAACTAAGCCCAGAGCTGGACTGAACCAGAAAATTCAATGTGTCTGACATAGGCACTCAGATTTTCAAATCTAAAACTGCCTTCAAAGTAAAAGAAAACTATCTAAATGTCTTATTTACTTTTGTGTGTGGGACTAAAGATACGTGACTTTGTCATCAAAGGAACTTGTGATATTGAAGTGAAATTAAATTTGTGCCTAAAATGCCTAGACAGTATACAAGATTTTCAAAAACAACCTGAAAAGTTTTCATTTCTTTCTTCTTTACTTGTGCTAAGGACAAGTGACTTCACTATCAATGATGCTTATTAGAACCCTGTAATATAATGAAAATGAAATGCATTGTGCCCAATATGCCTTAGTTTTCATAATAATGACAACACATATGCTGTATTTCTTTCTTTGTCTTCTTTGTGTCACTGATATAAACTGTCTTTCTGCCATCACAAACTGTGAATAATGTATGAAATAAATAAAAAAAAATGTGAAGTATGAATAGAAATAAGCTGTGCAAGAGACCCATATGTTCTACTTGGGGATGGGCTCGATTCACAGCCTATCAAAGTCAATGCCAAGAATACTATGGAAATTAACGGGCTTTGATCAGGCTCTATAGTCATATATTTTGGGCCTGGATTTTTAAGTAGTAGGAAAAGAAACAAGTTGTCAATGAACAGTATTATTTTCCTTTGTGTTACTCTTCAGGTGCCAAGAGCTCTCTTGACACCTGAAGTTTGGCTTTGTTGCTGCTTCTCACACTTGGCCCTGCTACCTGTGGAGGGTCTGGGTTTAAGCATATCTAGGTACAATTTTTAGATACGAGATAGTGGAATAGAGCAGCTGAGCTTAAAGGGTGATTGGTAGTTAAAACCAGAGATCCAGTACAATCTAACTCCATGTTTATTAGACAGATGAGTGTCTCACTCAAAGCCTTGAGCTTTGATTCATTAGTCAATTGAGTCATTACTTAATAGATGGTTGACATTTAAAAATAATACTTCTTTCAGAAAGGGCCAGCTTGTGAGCACCGGCCTGGAGAGCAACACGTCTGCCTGGAGCTCCCACCCACAGTTGTGGCAACGCTAATGACTAACGTGTAGTAATAATGCCAGCTCCCATGAATTAGGGAGGAGTAATGGGCTTCTGGCAGAGACTGCAAGATGACATGGGAACCTCCAGGCCTCCAGAAAACTTTGGCTCTGTCACAAGGAAAGCCTCTCCTATTACCTGGCTCCCGAGCACACTCCCTTCCTGGGGAAAGAGCCAGTGTTGCCTGCTGTGCTGGGCTCTCTCTTCTCCTCTCAGCAACTGATGGAGAACTACTGTCCACTTCATTCACCGCCTTCCACATGAGGAAGGACAGGGAGTTTGCTTCTTGATATGTCTTCTCGCTGAAAAAGAAATTAAAAAAGGATCCTTCAGCAGCAAAGAAAGGGGGAAAAAGGAGCCTAGAAAGAGAAAACTAGGGCTGGTGTGCTGGTAAGATTTTACAGGAGATTGGAAAGAAGAGACTGAGAGAAAAATTGAGATAAATGTGAGGGCAGAGCTTGAGTTGCAAGTTGGGGGTCTGTCTGTCTGTCTCACTGCTGGGCATGTGGGGGTTCAAGTGGAGCCAGCCTGATAGAGGAGACCATGCTTGTGCACACTGAGGAAGCTGATAACAGGAAATTATTTGCTGAGGAGCTCATCAGACAATTCTATGTTTCTGTGTAGCACCAAATGCTTAAAATCACATTGTTGATTTTCAATGTTTCTCACTTACAAGGCTTCAACCCAGACAAAGGGAATTTGGAAAAGGAAACAAGTCAAAATACCAAATACTCTTATTTTTATTATTTGAAATAGAGTATAACAATGTCAAAGGACCATTTTCCTGTTTTCTGAGGGGGGATATTAAGAATAAGAGGAAGCCACAGAGTTTTCAGAAATGCAAATCTTTATTTCTGAGAAAAATACAAAAAAACTCACTGTTTTTTTAATATATATTTACATTTCAGTATATTTATTGTTTTCCATATAAAAAATTCTCTGACTCAAAAATGGCATTGGGTGGGCCATTAGCAGCCCAGGAACTCTCACTCCAGGACTATAAAAGAGCCTTTTGAGGAGTGTGGTAAGAGGAAGGAGCCTCAGAGAAATGGCAAGACAAGGCCGACCAGATGGTCCCACCCATCTAGATGTGCTATTTAGATCATGAGTAAAATGGTACTAGAAGAAGCCAACTCCTGAAACTATCCACAGCTCAAGCCCCTTTTTTGGTTAGAGACCAGCATTTTTGTTGTTGTTTATGCAGCAAACTAAAGCAGTACACAGCCTTTAATTCAAATTAAAGAAGTACAAAATTTAATTTAGACTATTGATGAAGAAGATGTTCTTACCTTCAAATGGTAATAGAATTGGAAACATCCTACTTAGTCTCATCTGTAGGTCAAATATGTTTTTTATTTCTAGTGGAAAAGTGGAGATGAAAAATACAGATGTGGATTTGTGGCATACACATAAGACAAACAAAGATTTTTTTGTATCTTTTTAAGTATTCAAAAATAACTGCTTATGTCCCATATTTGCAGAGCTTCTAACTAGCAGTGATGAAAGCAAAGGAAAATTTTTCTCAGAAATGAAGGAAAAGAAAACTAACCAACTTTGAATTTTTTGTACTTCATTTTTTTGCATCTGACTTTTTGCTTTTTAAACAGAAAGGTACCATTCAGTAATTTTTAAAGCTGTATTTTCTTTCCACATGAGTAATGATGACTAATGTACTAGTAATTGCAACGAAGCATTGGTACCCAGCAGAAAAAAAGTAGATCATAAAATTCAAAGGACATTCCCCAGGTATTTGGCAGGAGAAAACCATTCTTGTCTATTTAAAGACTCTTTGCAAAAGTATTGCTCAGATTCAAAGAAAAGGCATCAGAATGAACAGATCACATCTAATGAAAATGTTACTTAAATTCTCTAGGAACCTACCTAGACAGAAAAGCTTTTGGGATCATTCCTCTTCTCTGAAAACCAGTATTTAGTCAATCATATGCCCATTTCTGCTCTATAGTAATTTACTTGCTGAAGCTAGTTGTAAGAGCTTTTGGATCAAATCTGTTATTTGCACAGTACTGATATAAAATGGGTATAAAATAAATTGCTGGACAACACCTATAAACGAAAACACTGGAAAAAATGGTACTCATATCACTGATTTGGCATTATTTTCATGAGTAGATGATTTCCACAAAGAGAGAGAGAAAGTGAGCAGAAGGAAAGGCTACTATCTGAAAGACTTCTGATAAAATTAATTTTCGACTTTAATCATCTCTAAACCATGGACTGTGTGGGTAGATTAAAGTGGACCAAGTTTGTTTTTTTTTTCCTTTGAGGAAAACCTTTAGCTTTATTTAACCATGCACAAATGATTTACTACATACTAACACAGAGTCACATATACAAATAGTACTGGTGTGCAAAGCTGCCAAATTTAGAAAAAGAAATATTCTACACATTACTACTCAGTAAGTACCACAGAAGAGGTATAGAGCAATAAATGCAGACTATTTTGAATTTATACAGTCGGAGTTAGACCTACTAAAGTGTTTAACCCCAGCAATGCTGATGAAAATTGGCAGTTACAAAAGAAGGCTGAACACAGCCTATATTAGCATTTTAATTATCGTCCTTAGTTTAAATAAACAAGGCTGTGAATTAAACTTTCATACTGGGAAGGTATCTCAGAATCTAGGTGAAATGCAGAACATTCAGGCACGGGATGTAAAGTATTAACTTTCCACTGTGACTCTTAAATGGTGCCACATAGCAAATATCAGTTATGCCTAATGTATTTAGATCTCTGTGGATTAACTCCATAGTGAAATGGAATATAAGTGAACTGTTCCCTATGCATGGGTGGCATGGGTATTGATATACAGTTGAATCATATTTAGTGAGTTTTTCAGGGTTTTTTGGGCTGCATATTTCTGATTTGCAGTTATGTGTGAGCTTGAATTGCAAGCATTTGAAACCATGCTGCAAAGATACCAAAATTCTTTACTGTCCCTTACAACATGTACAGCAAATATATACCTAATATAGATATTGTAAGGACTCATATTCCTGTCAGTATATAGGAATACAAAATAAAGAATCAGTAATTTATAAAAAATGAGACTAATATTCAAAACCCTTTCTATTTTATTGGGATCTGCAAGAACAGAGTCTGTTTTACAGAAGGTAGCTTCAAAGCCATAACAGAACTGGTGCAGAGTTAAAAATCATCGATAACCCATCTATAACAGCATTTTGATTTTTATTTCAAAGTGAAAATCTGTAAATTGTTTCTACTTAGCAAGCAAATATATACCTCATCTCCTGGTCCCCAGGTCACAAAAGAGGGTTATCCTGTCACCACCACTGATTTCTTAAAAGTGTGACATGTATTTTGTTGTCAGTTCCGATCAGCAGCATTCACGAATCAACATTACATCAGCAGCAAAGCACACCATTTTATGCTCTTTTGGAAGATAATTAGAGTTCCCTTTTGTTGCAAATAAGATGTAAAACAGCTATAACTGCTGGTGAACGTGATTAAAGTAACCTCTATAGAACCCCATTATTCTAGACAGATTCCTTCAGATGCATAATTTCCCCATTTTAAGAAAACATAATGCATGCATATAAAATTCAAATTGTCGAGACACCTCTAACAAAAATTAGTTGTCTATTAAGGCATTCTTAGTAGCTGGTTAACATGTAAAAGTCTTTAAGTGTATTTTAAAATAATCATGAAATAATAGTACATGTCATTAAAGGTAAACATTTTACAGTGAGAGGTTTGTTCAGACAAGAGCTGTGTATTAAACTTTTTCTTACAAAACTCCCATTAGAAGAATATACTACAGCCTCATCTCTCTATCAGGTATGCACCAGAGCATCCCCCTGCCCCCAGCTCCATAATCACGCCTCACAATACAGAGATAAATTAGGGAACATTGTCATTTTTCAGCACATAATTTATATCTGAAATGCCTTCATTAGACCTCATTTAATATTGTAAAAATTTTGTTAATTGGAAAAGCATTCACTGTTGGACACCTTTTTTTTATTTGGCACATGTGGTCTGATCTTCTATAGAGTTTGCTGGATAGTGAAAAATTGCCCATGAATGATCTTTTTTAACAAGGGATAGAAAAACATGATCCAATAAGCCAGTCAATAGTAACCCAAATGTTCTCTCTATAATACAATTTACCAGTTTTAGAAAGTATTTTTTAAAAAAAATCTGAAAAAGAACCTGTAAAGAGGTATTTTAAAAAATCTTGCGTTCAAGCAAACAGTTGTGATTTTATAGTCAAGAAAGGGAAACATCAACAAATTGTTTTAAGGCACGGGGATGACATTGCCAAACATCCAATATATTGTTTAGTAGCAAGTGCCAAATTTCTCCTGAGTGCAGCTTTGTGCATGCTATGCTCTATGGTGTGGAGAGCTGGGTATAGGAACTGGCTCTCAGATGGTGGAGAACACCTCAGGACAGCTGTAGTGCAATCTGATTTCAGAACAGGATGGATAGAGTTTGACTCTAAGCATACAGGGGCAATATGCACTCTAGTTCCCAGAATAAGGTCCTTGATAATAGTTTTCCTCTGAATTCTGTAACAGATAGTAGTTTATTTGAAATTTTCAGTGATAATAAACTATGATGAACAAATTAGAAAAAGATTGCCAATAGAGTGACCATTACTTTTCCTGAATTGTTATAATTATAAAATCAAATCCTGGTTTGCTCTGTTGGGTACCTCAACATCTAAAGGAAATGCTATTAAGGAAGCTTACAAATGAATAATCATTCCCAACAACTCACAGCAGCACTCACAGCATGAAAGTACAAGAAATAAGGAAAGTTTTCAAGGAGGGAACTGATTAGGGTGAGGATGATTCTCTGTCAGAAAAATGTATTGTGTGCAAGTGTCCTCTAGAGAAAAAATTTTCACCTGAAAAGAAACAGCATTATGAACACTACAGAACCGTAGATTGCAGGACACTGATCTTATTAAGAACCAATGCTAATTTGCACACTGTCTCCCGCTGAACTAGAAGCAAGTTTACCACTGGGTTTGTTAATTTACGAAGGACACCATTATCTTTGGTTGGACTTAATGTATCAGAGTAGATAGAGGTCATTAGCTGCTGGGTTCATGATTATCTAGCATGAATTACAGACAGTATCACAGAAATACATTTGTTCTGAAGCTTCATTTCTCCTCATGTGATTTTTTTTTCCCTATTGGTGTTTAATTCCTTTTGCAAAACCTTAGACATTGAGTGTTACACATACACACACACACTGCTGGTCATTTTGTTTTGTTTTCTTTTGTTTTTTCTTCATTAACCATTCAGAAAAGTAAAGCAATTTTAAATAAAAATAAGGGTCAAAAGTATGTACTTTCCATTTAATAGAAGTAATAAACAGTCAGCTTGACTTTTTAAATTTGCAATAGTAGACAAAATTACAATGGAAGCTGTAAGATCCCCATTATAAGTAAATTAATTATTTAGGTATTTCAGTATTGGGGAAATAAATGGATAAATCTCTTTACTAGATGCTATACCTTGCATTTATCTAAACCTTCCACTGGACTTCTGAAGCATGTCCTGCACCCTAAAGTGTTGTCAGAGAAAGCAACTAGAGACTGTCATTGGAATACTGCTTTTAAGTATAGCTCTTTAAGATCTTACATCCACAAGAAATAAGCCTATCTAATAAAAATATTTGTGTTTTCTGGTTAAGTAAACACATTTTCATAAAGACCTATGTTCAGTCTATTTCACTTAAATGGAACCAAGCATCTACAAATTCATTTACAATTTTTAGATCTGTACAAGCTTATTCCTAATAGCAGGGAATACTTTTGTGTCTCGGCATGATATCTTCAGAAAGAGGTGAATTTTCATTTATTTAATGCAAATACTCATACAAGGTAAACTGCTTAGGCATATATGGAGAGTGTTTTCATGGAAGCTTTGTGGCAACAGGAAAATAATAGAACATAATTGTACAATAAATGGAATGTTGCAGTTTCAAAATTACTCATGCTATGGTGCAGTGAATAAAAAAGAACACAGGAAGATTGAGATACTATTTTCTGGGTTTTGAGCTGGTTTGCTTACAAATTATTTCATTCTAGTTTTATGTGTATTTTAGGAATATCTCTTTTTCACCAGACAAATATCAACGGGGAAAATATACATGATCTCTGAATACTGTTAAAACTCTAGATACTGGAAGTTGTTTGCATTGTTATTGGAGCTTGGTTATCAGAACTGCTTTAGCTATGTAAACTACTTGCAGCAACTATGTTTTTTTTAATAAATTTAGCATACTTTCAGTTCACAGATTTTATACAAATAGGGATTTTGTGTTTTGAAAGTGATTTTCTTTCCAAGTTATTTCTCTTCTTTATGCAAACAATTTAAGTCTTGCGGTTTGTCATGAATTACCTAGTAAAACTATAGTTTTGATTATTTCTGCCTATCTTTATTCACTTGATCTTACTGGTTACTTGAATAGTATGGTATTTTTTTTCCTTGTCTGCATGGTTGAAATAGTCATGAGGAGGAGAAGGACTCGAAACATTAAGTGTGGCAAGCACAGGTGTTCACTCACCCTTAAACATTCCGAGAAACAGAGCATTTTGTAAAAACAGTTGTGAAAAGTAAAAATATAGCTGGTATACTTATCAAATTGAATTTGTGACTGAACTTCCTGCACCCTGAGACTTCTGTATTGAACTGGTCTGTGATGTACATATTACTTCAGTACCATTTTGTCAGGTCACAGGTGACTCAAGATCTGCTCTTCAGTGAGAGTATGGCCACAGCATGAAGTGGCATTTAGGAAGAGATTCCTCCCACTGCTAGGTGCTCTCAGCACCACTGAGATCATGTATAGCAACTGTAAAGTTCTCTAAATAAACTAGTAGATCACATTCTGCTTCCCAAGACCACTTTAATTCTTTAGCATATAGAGATGTGTTAGGTTTTAGCATATGCATAAATTCCTACAGCTTTTATTGTAAATTTTACTGAACTCAAGAAGAAATTTGATGATGTCCTAGATAATTCTCCAGATAATAGACATTATGAATATTTCAAAGAGAGATTAATGACTATAGAGCTAGTTATCTCCTAGCTGGGGACAATGTATTGCCCTTTTATTGACATGAAAATTGTGCTTTCTTGCTTGTTAAGGGTGGAAAAAAAGAGAAAATAAAAAGGAGGCATGGTATACTTTATTTCACAACATTTTTTGCAATGTCTTTTGAACAACCTCTGCAAATATACCATTTCTATGTACCATTTCAAGACCAGTATTCTCCATATATGATAAAGGTAAAATCCAGCCAGTTATGTGGTTACAGCATTTTTCGTGTAACAGAATGTCGTATGCTGTTTTGAGTAATTCCTTACTATAAACTTATACTGCAAAAAAATGAGTTAATTTAGAAGTCATCACCGTCATCTTTCAAAATTAAATCATATTTGAGATAAAGACATGGTATTTAGGATTTCATTTGCTTTAATCCCTTTGGGATATGTCACCCCCACAATCTGGTTCTCTGCTAGACCTTGCATGACAGTTCTCCTTGCAGCTAACCATAATAAACACCACTCTACGCTGTCTCCTTCCCATTACAGATGCTCCCTATCACCTTTACCTTTTATACCAAGTCAAACTCATTCCTCTATGGATTTCTTAGCTCAAGACCTTTACATTAAGTATATTTCTATAAGACACCACTGGACAAAACAAGGCAGACTGCTGTTCCCCTTTATCTGTCAGCTTGTTGAAGATTGTGGAATACTAGATTGTAAAAAGTTTGCCGACAGAAGAAAAAGGTGCATGAAGATACCAGTGCACCAGACATGACACCACATGGATAAAGGTGGGACTAAAGACTAAAAATTTAGTCAGAGTTCAGAAGCCTGAGCTCTTCTGTTCGTATAGAAAATTATTTGTACTTATATTTTTGTAACAGTTCAGCTGGAGAAAGGAGAAAGGGATGAAAGAAAAGAAAAGAAGGGCTTTTCATAATTACAGATCTTGGTCAGATGCTTAGCACTCATACATATTAATTGTCTTAGGCAGTCTTTGTCTGTTTTATAATGACAATAAATTATCTACTTTTGAAAAAGAAATTCAGAACACCCAGATATGCCTTTTTCTACAGAGAGAAGTATTTCTTAGGCCATGTTATGTTGAACTGCCACTAAATATTCCAGTGACCACAACTGCCAGTTGTGGGTCAGTTGGGACTACCAGTCCCAAGAAACTCATTTGCTCAAATCACCTATCTCAGGAGAAACAATGTAAAACTGAATTAGGAGAGCTCCTCTGGCAAAACTACAGGAAGCTCACTAGAAGAGACCTATTAGCAGTGTTGTGTGATATCCACCTAAAACAGCTCTGCTAAAATGGATCTAGTTAGTAGAAATAGATTCCAATATATCAATGGTTATTTGTTATCATGAAGCATAAAATAGAGTTTTGACTTATTTTCTATTTATGAACACACTGTATTTGTTTTGCTGTAGATATCCAACCCAACAAAAATTCTTGCTGCATTGTAATCCAAAAATGATTGCCAGGGGTGATTATTCTACCCTGTCTTGGCAGATTTAAATCAAAGGTTTTCAAAAATCATAGAGAATAAATTTGAGGAAGTGCTTATAAACATCACAGAGTTTACAGACAAGTTTTGTACTGTTATACAAAGACAAAAAAAAAAAAGAAGTCTCCTGGCACAAGAACTGACAGATTATGTTGCTGTCTGCAATTGTGAAATTGAAATGACTGAGACAAAATGGTAAAGAACACGTAGGTGACGTCATTCTTCACATCCAGGAGGAGGTCACTCTACCTGTGGAGGAAGTGCTGACAGGATGTTTATGTGGGATTGAAGTCAGATATAATTCAGGCAAATGAGAGCAGGAAGAGGGTGTGTAAATAGGAAGTCCCTTAATTTTGTTTAATTTCCTTAATTCTCTTTTTATTGTAAATTCTTTCATACCTGAAAAATTAACTCTTTTCCATGCAAGAATGATAAAAAAATAAAACAAATGAATTATCTTCATACACTTCAGCCATTTCTATTAAAAAATATTTTAGTTTTACCATCTTCTTTATTTACATTATTTAGAGAAATGTAAGCATAAATGGCACTGTCCTTCAGTTGTACTTATTTATTTATTCCAAGTGGCAGTGCAAGTTCACCAAATCTTAAACTGCGAGTTGATTAGTTTTTAAAAAGGAAAATAGGTGACACTTTATGTAACATTAACACTGTTGTTAAAAGATTCAAAGGAAGATTTATTGAGGATTATTTTAACTCTAGTCACTTAGAAACTGATGCTTACTGACATATTGTTCTCAAGTAGATACACTATAAAACATGCAAATGTAATGATAGCTTTGTTATACATGATGAGTTAGAAGAAAAGAGTTTTGTAATAATTGCAATGCCTATAATGAAACTGTAATATTAGTTTATTCCCCATTTCTCCCACCACTTCATTAATTTATTTTTTGAAATATACCAAAGAAAAATACCTGAAGCAAGATGAGAATTTTAATGAGTGTTTTCTTCCTGCTTCTAGACAAGTATACAGAATGAGCATAAGTTGGTGTGTTACATTATGACAGAGCACAACAAACAGAATTAAGAAGTTATTGTGTAAATATCCATATTTTCAGGTATTCACAAGCAAATCACAACAAATTCCAGTCACCTTTCACAGACTGTCCACATTAAAACATTGTCATATATTTCACAGACCAAAACATTTGTGACAAAAAATGCAATTTTCCTATATTAGATGGTAAATAGTTAATATCAAAAACCATTGCTATTG
Organism: Pseudopodoces humilis; assembly: GCF_049639895.1. NCBI lineage: Eukaryota > Metazoa > Chordata > Aves > Passeriformes > Paridae > Pseudopodoces > Pseudopodoces humilis. Next base: position 32,534,703 of record NC_142206.1, on the reverse strand, counting down.
TGAAACTTTGGTGCATGGTCTCTCTGCTTATCTTCATATAAAAAAAATTCATTGCAGTCATAAAAAGAAGAAACAGGCAAGCAATGCAGACTATGAAGGCAAGTTCACAAAGAGAAATCTGGTCCACCTTTGCACTTTTTTTCTTCCCTGTCCCGTGCTCTCCAGCTTTTACACTTCCATTTTCCCATTTTCCCTTCCTTAAATTAGTCTGTAATGATCTTACATTGTATTCTAGCACAAGCTGTTATTTTTGCCCCCTGTAAATAAATATGATGGGATGGTACTGCACAGTTTCTTCAAGAGATAAGGTGCTCTGTGTCATTACAGGTTTCAGTAGGAATTGACACGTACCTAAATGTCCTTGGTTACTTACACAGACCTTCTTTATGATTTAATATCTTAAAACTAGATCTTTGTTCTCAGTCAGACTGTCCTGCAGTATGTTTCTGGATCCTAGCTTACCTCAGCAGGTAAAAATACTGGCAGCTTGCAGAGTCTGGTTGCAGGAGATTAGCTTGTTATGTTAAAATAATATCCTACAGAAGAGGGAAATCTGTCAGAGCTATCATGACCAAATTTCCATTTCCCTACTTTACTGCACTGAATTATCTAAAAGTTTTTTTGTTTAATCACTGTATCTCCTTTTAAAATATTATTTTACTTCTACTTGGAGCATTCAATGCAGCAACATTATGTATAAATTATATATAAATCCCACTGCCTGATGCTTCTCTTTTTAAAAAGTGAGATTTTTGAAAATAATAAGTATTCATCCTTTGAAAAAAACAAGGATCATATAGTAGTACCACTCTCTTCCTTAAGAAGGTAGAAAAATTTTAAAGCTTCTCTCAAAATCCTCATGATCAATAAGAATCATCAGGTTACTGAAAAGGTAACACTGCTGATTTCAAATCACTGCCTGCTGCCCTCAGCTGTAGAAAATTGGTGGCACTGCCGCAAGGAGGTGGTGTCTTACCCTGACTAATCATAACAGGAGGAAGGGTTAATAATTTCAGCAGATGAATGTGATTTCTTTGAGGAATGTAAACTGGTGAGCAGCAGCTCCAGGGAACAGAGGAGAAACTCTGATGGCCATTTTCAAATGTCAGCTGTTCTTTCATCTTCTTTTTCAAGTCCTTACCTGAAGAATCTAATGCCATGATACAACAACAATGTTCAGCTACTAATTAGCAGAGTCTAAACCTGAAGAAGACACTTGGGCTTCTTCATACCCCTCATCACTGCATAATTTGTCTGAAAATTTGCCCTTTTTCTATCAATATGCCTTACAGGGAAGTATATATTTTTTCCATTGAAGAGTTTTAGCTTGAAAGGTGTAACTCAGAGTAGGTTTTTGATCCTCTTCTTTGAAAGAATATGTGTGGGAGGTAAAGGGAAATCATTCCCCATAATCAAAACATGCCCCTCTGAAGAAATGTCAATGGCAACATTTCAATTCTACCAAGTTAGGTAGTTTGAGCAATCATCTAGGGATGGCAAGTTTTCAGTGCCCCATCACTTCAACAGGTGCTTTATGCCTCAAACCTTATATATTCTGAAATGAGGTGAGGATTTCAGTCCAGCTGAGTCTTCTCCCCTTTTCATGCAGTACTTGTCACACAGAACCTGAATGTCGCTCTTTAGCTGTGTGATTACAACACTCGCCTGGCAGTGGGGAGACAAGAACTCAATTCCTTTGCTAATTTGTTTGAATGGTTTCTTCATTGGAATCTTCCATCCAGTGAATTTGTTTTGTTTGCTTTCATAGCGTCTCTCTTTGGCCTATAGTTTTTATCAACTGGAAACTACCATGCTAAATAAGGTACAAAGAGTTGTCATCTTCAGCTGCCTGAGTGGCATATGTTGTGTGTGCCATGCTGGAGCCAGGTGAGCTGTGAGCAGGTCAGATGCAAAACTGTAAAATCATTTTGCATCACTGTACAGCAAAACCCTGCATCTGGTGTAGTGGTCAAACATAGAAAGGAGAAATCATAATGAAGGACTAAATAGGAAGCAACTGGTTGCTAGCTCAAAAATTACCTTAAAAAACCTTCAGCTGTGTTTACATCAGTGAGCTGAAATTCCTGACAGAACAATATGATCAGAACACATCATATATTACCCAGGCTGTGGCTAATCATTAATTAATTACTTTTTCAAAAGTGTGTTTATCTATTTATAAGTGCTTGAAGGTTCTATTTGACACTGCATACTAGGATTAAAACCACAGTGCTGCTGGGTCACTTTCTAGTATCAAGTGTTAATCAATTATTGTTATACTATTGCAATAAAGCTTTGTAACAAAGGCAGTGAACCGTTTTGATGAATTTCAGACTAAAAGAGAATTGCAGGTTTATTTGTTTTGCCATTATTTATGGAATTTGACCTGGAATGAAATGCTGCCTTTTGTTAATTTCTACTTATGACTGGATTTTGTAGTAACATAAGTAAAATTAGGCAGAGCTTCATTGCAGAATTAATCCTAAAACAATAAGTAAAAAGTTTAAATAAGAGTTTTGCCTTGAGTCAAGTTAACGAAAAAATATCCTGCATCAATCCCTGCTCCAATTATTCATGCATATACCCTTTTTTTTTAAATAATAGGGCTACACTTGAATGAACAGGACTTGCCGCTGCTAGAAGATCTGATTATTAAAAAGGAGCTCAAAGGAACAAGATCTGCAACATTAGAAGTATACCAGAAGTAGCTGAAAAACTAACAATATAAAACAGAGCTTGCAAAATCAGGTACTTTGGTTTTGAGGAAAAGGAGAAAAATAGAAAAAAGAGAAATAATAGAATATTTACCACTCTTTTGGTGAGAATGAATGTGTTTTGGAAAGCAAGCAGTTTCTCTATATCTGATTTATCCACCATGGCAGAAGAATTTACACAACAAAAGACAAAACCTTTTAATAAAATTGAATGCAATGTGCAATTACAAAGTGGACATTTCCTCTTGTCCTAGTGAATAACATAAGGATCTTGTACACCATTTTAGTTCACAACACCTGTGATGAATTATTTGTAAATGCAATGAATAACATTACTAGGAACATGTCAAATTATACGTTGATAATGAATTTTTGGATGCATCTGCTATGTAATTGTTCCCAGTGGATGTGTATTCATCTTCACCTGGCATTATTTTCCTGATTTTGGGGTTTGTTTTTTATTATGCATTTTCATTTTTATCATAATTGTTACAGTGATCCCTGTTCCTTTGTTCTAATCAGGTCCCTTTGATGGTGTTGCACATTCAGAACAAAAGAGGAGGGGAAAACACACCAGGCTATTGGCAAAACAAAACATTGGTCTTTATTTGTGACTTTCTAAGTGCCTGCTTGGCCTCAGAAGGTTGGGTGGTGTTGACAGGGACCAGTTGTTTCCCTGAATGCATCTGCCAGCTGCTCCAGGCATGTGTTCTGCAGAATAGGAGGTGAACAAACACTAAAGGCTGCTCTGCTGACAGACAGGTACACGCTGCTTTCGCTAAGTGCATCTGAGACTTCACTTAAAAAGGTAAATAAAGTGAATTAGTAGCATAGGATACTATGTTTTTTCACAACACTCTGATATACAGAAATGCTCACAATGAAAATATCTGTCATCAGTTTATGGTTTTAGTAAGCAAACCTACATTATTGTGTTTATGCAAACTTTCTGTATAATGTACAGTTTCTCAAGCAGAGGTCATTTTTACTTTACAGAGTATACCTGTCTCTCAACACAAGTAATTTTAAGAAGCTGCCAAAATCAACTGATCAAATACTGGATATATGAGTGCAGAACTCAGGCTTTTATTAAAATTTTACCTTTCTTTGTGATTCGGTAAATCATTTACAACATCTGTCTGAGGCGGATTTCCACTCTGAAATATTTGCTCTGCACTTTACACCCTTTTGAATTCTATATTGGTATATCAAACAGCTGATATTTCTGGGTTGTAGATTGAACTACATGAGCAATTTTAGCCACTGTAAAAAGAACTGTCTGATTCTGGTCTTTTCCAGATGTTCAGGATTTCTGTTCCAGGACTATTTTTGAGATAAAGGAAAGCACTGAGCTTCTTGCTTAGATCTGATATTTTCCCTTCCCCTGAATTGAAGGGGGTAGGTTTGTCCCTTTCTATGAGAAACAGCTACAGAAATTTAAAATAACTTAAAAAATGAAACCCAGAGCCTGAAGCAGCTAAACCTCTTCTCTTCTCTTCTCTTCTCTTCTCTTCTCTTCTCTTCTCTTCTCTTCTCTTCTCTTCTCTTCTCTTCTCTTCTCTTCTCTTCTCTTCTCTTCCCTTCCCTTCCCTTCCCTTCCCTTCCCTTCCCTTCCCTTCCCTTCCCTTCCCTTCCCTTCCCTTCCCTTCCCTTCCCTTCCCTTCCCTTCCCTTCCCTTCCCTTCCCTTCCCTTCCCTTCCCTTCCCTTCCCTTCCCTTCCCTTCCCTTCCCTTCCCTTCCCTTCCCTTCCCTTCCCTTCCCTTCCCTTCCCTTCCCTTCCCTTCCCTTCCCTTCCCTTCCCTTCCCTTCCCTTCCCTTCCCTTCCCTTCCCTTCCCTTCCCTTCCCTTCCCTTCCCTTCTCCTCTCCCTTCCCTTCTCCTCTCCTTTCCCTTCCCTTCCCGCACCTTCCCTTCCCGCACCTTCCCTTCCCTTCCCGCACCTTCCCTTCCCTTCCCGCACCTTCCCTTCCCTTCCCGCACCTTCCCTTCCCGCACCTTCCCTTCCCTCCTCTCCTCGAGTCTCCGGCTACATTCAGCCTGACAATTCCATGCGGTGTCATTCCGCACTCCGGGGTAAATACGGTCCGTATTTTTTAAGTTACCAACTGACTCCATTCTGTACACCGGGAAAGCTGTTGTCCGGGTTTTCCCACCAACCGACTCCAGTCCGTACTCCGAGAGAAATAATTTCCGGGAATCATGGAATCGCAGTTATTTTTATTGGAAGCAACCTTAAAGATCATCTACTTCCAACTCCCCTGTCATGGGCAGGACACAAGATAGGCAGGGAAGGAACATAAGATGCTGTTCTTAAAAAAAGGAAAAAAAAAATCTAAATGTTTGGCATTATGAAAGGTGATATAATCTGAAGGTAAAATACAACTGGTCTCTTTAATCAGCTGGGAAATGTTTGTATTCAGAATAAATTTAAACTATTTTTCCCTCAGCGTTTCAACATCAGTCTCCCTTCATTCATCACAGCGTGCAGCTACGCAGTATATACCTAGATTTTTTTCCTTTAATTTCCTTTAATTGTGAATGTGAAAAATAAACTTAGCATTACGTCACCAGCATTAGTTTGCGGTAATTTTTACAAACATGTCTACAAACAGGTCTAAAAACAGGTCTTCAAAAAGAGCACTGCATGAATGCGGATTATATTGCATTTATTTCACATTAAATAATTAGAACGTGAACATTAAATTGACAGTAATGTAGAAATGTGTTTATTTATAAGGCTTAATAGCTGCAGTACCATATCAAAACTTTGTACACGGGCAGCACCTCTTAACAAGGAGTATTTTCAAAAACATTAATGAGCTAAATGTTAGGGTCACGTGGAACTTAATTTTTCTTTTTATTATGATAGCCTGATCTAAGGAAATAGATGCATTTAACCTCATAGTTATTTCATGAAGAGTGGGAGCAGAATCCAGCCAAATATGAGCTGTTAATATCAATGCTTTATAGATATGTTGTAATTCAAGTTAGTTTGTACTTATAGAATAATTTTACATTTCACATACAGATATAACTGTTTTTCTCTTCACTATCATTTCATGTCAGTAGGTCTAATATAATCAACAATGAAAATATGTATTCACTATGATTTAGGAAATTACACCAGCTCTTCCTATTTAAATCTGGACTTTAAATTTCTTCAAAAAAAAGATTACAGCTACTGTCTGATGTGTATTTGGAAGTTAGCCCAAATTGCAGCAATAGGCATACATAGCAAAATATTTAATTTAATCATTCATTAGTCTAATATGTATGTTCCTCCTCTGATCCTGCAAATTTCTAATGAGGCAGTTGAACATCCTCAATTTTTGTTCCTCTGGGATTCTTTCATCTGTCAAGAGAATTTTGCCCGACTATATCCAAAAAATTATGAAAATGAAATTCAAGTATCTCAGCTTATAAAAGCTATAATAAAATAAATGCCACTTTCTTCATTATGTTAAACCAATTAAATCTAATTTCTCTTCTGTTTCCATACATAAGCAACAGCTGTACATGCCATCCATTGGTAATTAATTGCTTCCAACTGCCTGCCAACGAGAGTGGTATATCTTTAAAGCAGTGACACAGCACACCACCAGCCCCCGAGTACACCAGAGCACATGGGATCAGGCCACACGTGTGACGTGTGTTACAGGCATACCTTTCTGCGTGTGCAGAGGAAGAGCAGCACGCGCTCCTGCAGTCAGAAGAGAATGACCACTGACCCCGTGGGGCTTGGCACATGTCCATAGGTCATTCCCCAGGTGTGCACCACTGGCCCAACAGGTGAGCTGTGCAGCACCTTTCCAGCCTGGCCCTGCTGCCAAACACAGCCTCCTTCAATCAGCAGGGAGACATTGCCTTGGAAAAGTGGCTTGCCATCAGAGAAAGACCGATACAGCTTTCACCAACTTTTAGCAGTAGCTGAATTTCCATAAAAAAGTGGGTTGTATTGTGAGGAGTACTACTGGAGGTAGTATCCCAAATGTGCCCTATTGCCCCTTCAATGGATAGAGTAAATTATTTTCTTTCGGAAGCAGACATACAGCCAAAGAACCTACAACCATAACGGGATTCTGTCTGGTCTGAGTTGTTATAGGAATGAGTTTATGTGACCCAGAGACAGCGAGGTAGCCATGTGGCTTATAGTTAATAATAATATTTTTATTCTTTTTTTTTTCTGTTTGAAAAGTTTGTCATAAATATTTCATGTGACAAGAGATTTTTTCTGTCTCCATTAGGGAAAAAATGAAAGATATTTGAGGAGGAGGGCGGGTGGCAGCTGGAAAAAGCTTTTATTGTTTACACTTGAAGTTCAAAAGAAGTAGTGTGGGTGCCAAGCCTTTGTAAAGCAAACAATAAATAAACATTTTCCAGTGAAAAGTGAAAGAAAGTGCAAGGATTAAAAAAAGGTACATTGTTTTTCCGGGCTTAAGCCATCAAATTAAGCTTCTGCTCTTTATTCTGACATGGTTTTCTTGGATTTTCAAGTTTTATGTTCTATATGAGCCCAACTTTTAAAACTGTGTGCATATGAAAGAGAGGAGAGCAGACCTGGTGTCCAGTGTACTTCATGTACTCTGATCCGAAGTAGAAGAGGAAAAACTAAAGCCTTTGTAACTACACAAATGTAAAACTTGGGTGAATGAGAAGCAAACTAATCATGAATATAATCAAGATATGTTAAAAACATTAAAAGGCCCATGATCAAAATACCCCAGTGTTCTGCCTCTGAAAGTACCACGGGTGACATTGTGGACAACACACAAGCCCCCAGCTTTCTACAGTCATTTCCCCTCGCTCTCCCCCTTAGCAGAACTGCTGCATTAAGGGATATTAGAAGGCAGATGCCTGCCTAGTCTGTGTAAGAGTCATTCATGGACCTGTTGCTTTTCTAATTCCTTTCTGAACCTGCCCATACCATCTGTCCTTCACAGCCTTCTGTGGAAGTAAGTCTCTAAAGTGACCTTGACTCTGCACAAAGTATTTTCTTTTGTTTGTTCTTTAGATGGCTTGTATAGAATTTAATGAGAAGTCCTTGCTCTCATACTGTGTGGAACCTATTTACCAGTTCCACATCCAGATTATCCACTTGCTAATAAACCACAATTCTGCCCAGATCTCGCCAATCCCAGGCTTTTTATCCTCCTTATAAACAGTTGATCCACCTGCTTGATTATTTTAATTACCTCCTATGTTCCTCCTTCAATCTCACAATATTTTTTGAGACAGAGACAAGGACTGTAGACAGCACCAAAATAGTGGGCACGCACCTTTTTATACAGCAGCAAAATTATGTGCTCTATATCTTGTCCAAAAAGCCTTTTCTTGTTATGTCCTGCATTTTGTTGATTTTGCTTAATACTGCACGCTGAGCTTGTGACCTCAGAGACTTGACAGGGATGGCTCCAAGCTACTTTTCCTGACTGCTGGATGGCAATTCTGAATTCAGCATCATGAGGTACAGCTCAGATTATTCTTCCCCAATGCATTGCCTTAGATGTTTTTACATTAGATTTCATTTGATATGTTACTTCTCTGCTCAGTTTCGCCACCTTCCTTCTCAGCTCTGAAGTTCCTTCAGCCAGCTGGCAATGACTTCTGACCACACAGAATAGCTTCACATTATCCTTAGACTTGGAGATTTCACTGCACACTCTCTTCTCCAGGCCCTTGATGAAAATGTTTAATAAAACCAGTGTCAGTATCTATCCCTCAGGGACCTCACTGCTGAAAATGAAATATCCATTCCGTAAAACAACCAAAGAGCTCTACTTTTTGCTTTCTGTTCTATAACCAGTTTGCAATCCATAAAAGACACTTTCTCAACAGCTGTGGTCACTGGGTTTCTTTACTAACCCTGTCAAAGGCTTCTAGAAAACCCAAATATTTTACATCTCCCATATCCTCTTAATCCATGTGCTTACTGACAGGACTCCAGCAGGTTAGAGAGGCAATATTTTCTCTTGTAGAAGCTGTGCTGCTTCTAGACAGTTTCTATCTGTGTGCTCCATGATCTTAGTCTTTATTGCAGAGTCTATCTTCTTACCAGGAATAGAAGGATACGAGCACAGCTCATGATGCCTGAAAGGCTAAATGAAAGATCTGTAGTTTTTTTCTTTGTAAATCATGTCATGCACATGCTTTTTGTAATATGTCTGTGGAATACAGCTTTTTAATATCATAAGCATTATTTATTATTACAAATTCATTAAGAATGGAAGTTTTCTACTTGCCAGTTTTCATACCCTGCTGCAGAATCATTAATTTTTCAATAAACTCTGAGGAAGGAGTCAGAATAAAAAGGTGTGGACATAGAAAGAGTTTGGTTGCGTATTATGCTTCTTCCTTGCTCTCCATGTCTTCTCCAAGATCCAGTCCTGCACTCTGTCTGGCAGTTTGAAATATGCCTTTGTGGATAACAAACTCTGGTATCCCTCACTTGTTTTACAGAAAGGCATAGTAGCATATTGGTGTCAGTGATTAGCTTTAGCCATTTTATCCTGGTTCTTCTTTAATAAGAATACATCTAAAGTATTTCTATAAAAATTATACTTACAAACCAGTATTCCTGCCTACATTTTAGAGCCCACACAGAATTTTGCCTTGACACTTCAAACACCAAGTTCAGTGTTTCACCTTTGGTACAATCAATAAAAAAATGCCTGACCTTCCCTACTCAAGGCTCTAAAATACTGGTCTTCTCAAAACTGCATTTAAACCAAAGAACATGACCAATAATATTTTGCATGTGTCTATTATGAATATATTAAATTCACTGCATATGCACAATAAAAATGTATTCGCTCCCTATAAATTCTGTTCTGTGTATACATCTAAGCCACAGCAATTTAGTTATTTACTGGGTACTACAAGAGCTATAAAATGCCACTTTCTAAGAACACAACTGAGGCTTAAGTCAGCATTTTTATGATATCATCTGTACTGGGAAAACATTAAAGGCTCAATATTTAATAAACATAATAAACATCCCCATGAAACAAATTGTTCATAAACTACCTGTTTAATTTTTCAGGGCTCCTGAACCACATATTTTCTTATTAGTTGTGAGCCTGCTGGGTTGCAGGATAGATAGGGCCTGTCAGGGATAGAATATAATGTAGCGGTTTTATGAATTATTTCTGTGAGGAAAAGCCTATTACAGCTGACAAGAGGATGATGATATTAGCCCATCATCATTCAGATGGCACCACCCTTCCCCCTTTCATCCATCAGACCTCTTGTATGGAGGCTGAAAGCCATAGAGTCTTTGCATAGCCAACACAAAGACAAATACTGCTCTTTTTCTGCGTCCATGAAACATTTAGTATTTCATTTTGAATCATGGCAGATGACAGTAACAAATGGCCTAATGAATCTCCCTTATTGTCCCTTGTGAATCCAAAGATGAGCTAAAAGTAAAATCTCTGTTTCTTTTTTTGGACATGCTCGTTTGGGATTGAAAGGTTTTCACTGCATTCCAAATAGCGTCCCTCAGTAAGTGAAAATTAGACCAATAAACCAACAAGCAACTTACAAACCACACTGCTCGACCACTGTAGACCATCTTTCACCCTGTACCTTACCAATATTAATTTTGGGGAAGTGCTTCAATCAAATTTGGCACAATTACTTAAGTCAATATACAAATGTTAATAAAAGATAATGAAAAACCAATAATAAAATTACGTTATGAAGTTCTGTATTAGACAACAATAGAAATACATCAGTGGACATCATGAATTCTTGACCAATTTTACCATCTTTTTGTTTTATTGAGAAGAAAATACACTAATATAATAATACATATTTTCCCACAAGTATGTATTTAAATTTGTAAGGTCAGATGATCTTTCTTTGCCCATGCAGGGCATTTTACAGGCAGAAATTAATAGTGTGGCTAGAAATAAGAAATAGTTTAGTGAGCACTGTGTCATAAAGACCTTGCTCTCCTTGATCCAGCTGTTACATGAGCTTTTCTTTCAGCTGTGTAGGTGGTGCACTTGCATCTCTGCCCCTGCTGTAGCGGCCTTGGGCACAAGCTGGTCCCTGACCTGGGTTATCTGCTTGGTGCCCCCCACGCACTCCTGGCATCCACCCCAGCACGACTGGAACCCACACCCTGTGTAAGTACAGAGTGGCCATGTGCCTTTAACCCCTGGCTGCCTCTCAGCTCCAGGCCAGAAATAGAAATGGGAGCGCAGCTCCTCAGTGTGCTTTGGTCACCTTTCAGCAGACACCTGGACAAGAGAGTATAGAGGGAGCTGCAGCAAGGCCCAATAGTCTGTCTGATGAGGAAACTAAAACAGGCTGCATCTATCCTATAGCATAGGCAGGAAAATTTATTCTCTTAATTCTCATTTATTCTTCACTCTGGCTCAGAGATGTTCTGATGTTCTGTACATTCATCGATGACATGACTGCAATTGTTGAGGTGTAACCTCTATGCTCAGTCTTACCAAAATGGTATAATTATGTATCTAAAGATTAAAAAATGATGTTCCCTTACCTGAATCACTCTTCCCTCCAATTTATATCACTTTTTTTTCTCTTTAAACTGGTTTCATCTATCCCAAAACATTGTGATTCATTGATCTTTGCTCTTCAGTAATGTCTCCCCTGATTCCCTCTCATGCAACACTCAAGCTTTCCTTCAGCAAAGCACAAGAGAGAGGAATGGCAGGAGCTCCTTTTCATTTATTATGAAAAGTTGTGAAAGTGCTTCAACATCAAATGCTTTTTTTTTTTCATCAGGAAACCTAACCAAAATGGCTTGCTTTATGTAGGAAACTTTTTGCACAGCTTTGTTTGTATCTACAGCAGGCACATGTGCATTTTTTGACATGACAGATCATAATGGCTCTTTCAGAGCCATTACAGTTACCAAGTAAATCCTTCTTAGTTCAAGTACATGTAATTGATTCCCATAGACCGTAATAGCTCCAAAACCAAGGCAATACCCTTACCAAACATAAAAGCAGTGGCAGGACTAATACATAATAGCAGTCAGTTTTTACCACCATAGTACTAGAAAATGATGAAGTACTAACAACATGGCTTTTTTATTTGCTGATTTTTGGCACAAAAAAAGGGGTAATAATTTCATAATATTACAGTGGTATCATTCCTGCATAGTCCTGGTAAACCCATAAATCCTCAAATATCACAGTAGTCATCTCAGTCTCCATATGGAACATAAACTAAGGGCTTGTCCATTCAACTTCTTTGCATACAAATATTATACTACAGTTTATTTGGCCAAGTGCCTGAATAAGTTTAGTTTTGTTTGTTTTTTCATTGTAAATTAGGGATGCGGAATAAAAGCAGTTCTCTTCTGTGCTCAGAAAGCTGTAGATTTGTGTTGCTCTTGGAGGAAGTGTGCAAAACCCTTTCCCAAGCAGCTTTGTGAGTAGTGGTAATACAGAGCAGTCACTGCCTTTTTTAATGTAACTGCTCTTCAGCATGTCTGATAGATTCAATAAACAGCTTGTTCACATACATCCCTGCCTCCCTACTGCATAAGGATATTCAAAAGGTTAATGTCTTGCTCATGAACAAAGATGACCAATGACCCTAAAAGGAAGGAGAGCACCAAATGATATATTGACAAGAAGGGCCATTTTCTTTCACACAGAGAAAATAGGTGAAGTACAATACGAACCTCCTCCTTTGTTTTTTATTTTTTTAATGACTTTTGAAGAAAAGACAAGTTTTTAACAATTTTTTTTGTTCTGAAAGAGTTTATATTACAATAGAAAAAGGTGCTGTAAACTTCAAGGAGCTAATGTACCCTCTCTAAAGAAGTCTCAGTGGAGATCATAGAAATTTCACAACTCCCATATGTTAATATTATCTTTGAATATAAAATCCAAATTAAAAACTGGAACTGAATAAAATACTTTTGTTAAAAGTAACATTTTGAAATGCTGTCAGTAACTATCATAAATATTTGAGAAGTTAATATTTTAATCTTCAACTATAGCTCTGAAAACACTTTTAGTGACAGACAGTGCTTCATTAATAGAGTTCTGTATGTCTAATTGCTTTAGGCAAAGTGGGTTGCATTATTTTGACACATGACATGCAATTAGTACATGGTCACACGGCTAAAGGAAGATTTTACACCTTTTTTCCTTCTACATTCAGAGTGGATAATTAGCATATTTTTTCTGCTTAGAATAATCATCAGAGCCTTAGATCAGAAATTGCCTAATGAGGTAAAATTCCAGTTGTTGACATTAATACATGTGACATTTTTTTCGGTTGTAAAAGTAAACCTACTGCTGCTATTTCATTTACTCTTTCCTGTGTATTCTTAAGATTCATCTGTGGGGTTTTTTTGCATCAAGCCATTGAATAATCATATATTTTCAAGAGAGAGAGGGATGAATGAGGTTTTTATATTTTAGTAATTTACTTGATAGTGGTACTTTAAGAAGATTAAATTTGGCTATAACCTGCAGCCACTGCAGGTAGACTGCAGTTGCGTTAACAAAAAAAAGCAAACCACAATCACAATATATAGATTTCTTCCTTAGGAACTTCTTTGATATATTACATATACATATATATACAGAAAATGGGAACTCATTTTGCTCAGCTATAAGACTCACTCTATATATATATAGATATATAATATAGGCAATATGCAACACTCCCATAATGAAAGTCTGTCTTTTTGCATAAAAACATATTTTGGTTACCTTTTGTAGAAAAAATAATGAAGATTCATTGCAGATAAGCTGATCTAACATAATACACTCAGCCTACAAAAAAATGCTTTCCTAAAGGAGAGATTGTAAAAATTTTTAAAAGGATTATTTTCTTTTAGGTTCTTTTAGGTAGATTTTTTTCCCCCTTTGCATTTAGCACAATCACTTATAATCACCTTTTATGTTAAATTTCTAAGCATCATAATAGTTAACAGCAAAGGAAGTGGTTTGGATTCTTCTTTCTTTGCTCCTTATTCAGGGAAACTTTTCTCTGAAAAATTTGCACATTTGTGGGCTCTGCAACCGAGGCAGATTTTCAGAATCTGAGTTCTTCTATTACCTCTGAGTATAGAACATACACAGAGATTTTCCAGAACTACATCAGAGATTTAATGCTGCCTACAACAAAGGGTGGATTTAAGCACGAGTTTTTAACTTTTAATATCTTTCTATTTAATTAAACGCACAGAAGAGAGGAATCACAAACCATGCTCTTGCCTTACTTCATATATATTATATTTACCAGGTTTGAAACAGTTGTAGGGTTAACAGTTTAACTTTGATAGGGAAAAAGGCACACAAACAAAAAAAGGCACAGCCATTTACCTTTTTTTCTATTAATTGGGAGGCAGATGTGTAAACAAGTGTACTAATCTCACAGGAAATATGAGTTTATGGAGTGACCTGACTACATCATAGACATTGCAGCAGACCAGGATGTCCATCCTGCCTCCAACATACATTTTCTTTCCCTTTTGTGTTTTATTATGAATTTAATTACAAGTGAACAGTACTAAGGTAATAATCTTTTTCTTCAGCATAAGTGTCACTGGCATACTTTTCCTATCACTACCTTGATAGTAACGATTTCTTTAACATCACTTCTTTTATTACAATTGTCTACTTCTCTCTTCATGTGTAGCAGTCATATTGATTTTACATCTTTTTAGATAATCAAGAGCTGCTTCTTTAAGAACTCCTTTCAATGCTAGCCCACATGGTTTTTACACCTCATGAAAAAAACCTCTCTAAAAATAAAAATAAAAAAAAAGAATGTAAGAACCTGCACTTCAGATTGTCGTATGTGTCATGTGAACCAGTTCCACTGAATGGAAAAGAATTAGGCAAAACAATAAGGCAATAAAATATGCTAGCAACTGAAAGGGAGCAAAATCAGGCAAGTCTCCTCTTTCACTAGCTTCAATTTCTCTTTGTATATAATTTACACTGAATAATGTAGAAGTCTATGAAAAACAGGATAGAAAAAGAGGAATCCAAAGTCCATTAGTGGCTACTGAATATCATGCCAATAGTGAAACCTCCACCTCTGACTCCCTGCTCCTGTAACAGCCAAATGTTTGGAAGATATGTTGCCAAAAGGCAAACCTCATATGTATACTTACTTTTACTTTTTCCTTATCTTCTTCTGGTCATTTATCAGATGGGCAAGATGGGGTAGATATTCTAAAGCAGTCTGACTCTTCTATAGCATCCACTAAATGGTGTATTGACATTGTTTAGAGATAAATTTTTATGAGTCTTAAATAGAAGTGATAAGTTGTTATATATGACCATTTTTACTCTGAACATGTGGCATGTAAGCATTATTTTATGAATTATTTTATTGATATATTTTCTGCTATGCCCTAAGGTGGTCATGCATCCCTGGTGCTACAGGTAGGGTTGGACAGAACTCAGAGAGCTCATGTTACAGATGGATATGTGTAGTACTAGCTACTCAATGTACGTCCCTCTGAATTTTGGAATTACATTGTGCTGCTCTCAAAAAGCCTGCAGCTTCTGATAAGAAAAAAAACTTTTTCTAAACTACATTTACACTTGTGATGAGATTGTGATAGTGGAGCTTATTGAAAAGATGCAGTCATTTAGCAGCAAGTTAATGAGAAACCAAATGTCCACAGATTATGTTAGACTGCCATAATCTACCACATCACAGTAAATCAGTGGAGATCTAATTGGCAAACAGCAGTTTCTGCAGGAAATCAGAAACAGAAATCAGAGAGGGCATCTTTGACATTTTTGTTTAAGCATATGTTCACTGATCTTACCAATTCCTAAAAGCTTGAGAGACTAAATAAAAGTGAATAAAAATTCACAGACTAAACCCAGATGTAGAAAGATCCTCACAATGAAAGAAATGTTGCTACAAATTCTCAGAATAGCCTGAAACCAAACCAAACGCACACCAGCAGGATTTGTTTCAACAAGGCCAACATGGAAAAAAAAATGCTCAACATGTTTTAAATGGTTTCACTGGTTTGTGCTGCAAGGTTTTGGTAGCAGGGGAGCTACAGAGGTGAGAAGGTGCCAGGAGCTTCCCTATAACCAACAGAGCAAATTCCAGGTGGCTCCAGGACTGACCCAATGCTGGCCAAGGCTGAGGCAGTCAGCAAGGGTAGTAACACCTCTGTGATAACTACTTAAGAAGGAAAAAATAAAACTCTAACACAGAAGTAGTTGCGCCAGAGAATAAAGTGAGAACATGTGAAAGAAACAACTCTGCATACGCGAGGTCAGTGGAGAAGAGGGCAGGAGCTGCTCCAGGAGCTGGAGCTGAGATTCCCCTGGCGCAGCCCATGGTGAGGGAGCTGTGCCCCTGCAGCCCAGGGAGGACCATGGGGATGCAGAGATCCACCTGCAGCCCAGGGAGGACCATGGGGATGCAGAGATCCACCTGCAGCCCAGGGAGGACCATGGGGATGCAGAGATCCACCTGCAGTCCGTGGAGGAGACCCCTTGGAGGAGCCCCAGGGAATGCCTGAGATCAGGCTGTGAGCCCATGGAGGCCTGTGCTGGAGCAGGCTCCTGGCAGGGACCTGCAGACCCGTGGAGAGACAAGCCCATGCTGAAGCAGGATTTATTAGCAGGATTTGTGACCACATGGAGACCACACTGGGGCAGTTTGTGAAGAAACCTAGCCCATGAGGAGGATCCACGTTGGAGAATTTTGTGGAGGACAGTCTCCTGTGGGAGGGACAGCACTGGAGCAGGGGAAAGAAGGACTCCTCTCCCTCAGGAGGAAGCAGCAGCAGAAAAAAACATGTTGAACTCATTGTAATCCTCATTCCCCACCTCCCTGCATGGCTGTGGGGGAGGAGATAAATAATCAGGAATAAAGTTAAACCCAGGAAGGAGGGAGGGACAAGGAGAAGGTGTTTTTAAAATTTGTTTCACATTTTATTCTCCTACTCTGATTTTTGGTGATAAATCCAATTAATTTCTCCAGGCTAGGTCTGTTTTGCCCATGATGGTAATCAGTGAGTGATCTCTCCCTGTCCTTATCTCAACTTGTGACCCTTTTGTCATATTTTCTCTCCCTTGTCCAGTTGAGGAGGAGAGTGATAGAGAGGCTTTGGTAGGCACCTGGCATCCAGCCAGAGCCAAGCCACCACAAAGGTATTCAGCTAGGACCATGATATAAATACTATTTTTTTTTTTCCTGTAGTGTTGATCCTGATCTATTATTTCCTCATTTTCCTATTTTTATCACTGGTACCAGCTGGTAGATATTTAAAATTAGACCTGAACAAATAATTGGATGTTTTGGTTCACTGACACAACTGAAAAACTGGAAGTGGGGGAAGGGACTGATCATTTTAGACTGATTAAGAAGGATTATTTGTTTGGTTTTGGTTCTTAGCCACAGAACAATGATGAAAAAAAACCTGCTTCTGATAACATAAAATTATTATTTCATTTCCAGGCTGTGTGCTTTATTTTAATTTTATAAATATTGACTTCAGTGAAAATATGAAATATTTCCTTAAAAAAACTTCAAATTATTTTTTTCTTCCATTTTGATGCTAGCTGAAAATGTTTACCAAATTAGGCATTTTAACAAGAATTTTTATCCACATAAATATTTAAAAAAATTTATTTATTGAATACAATATATGATCACAAATGTTTTCTTAGCTCTACTTGAACTATCTCTGGATTCTGGCTTCCAGAATTAATTAAGTAGGAACCATACAGGAATCATTTTGTGTCTTTCTTATTCTTAGACTCCCTTAGAGAGTCAGCTCCCTGGAATGCATTAGGGAAGCTATGGAAACTGCCATATTATCTACTTTCTATTCCTTGCCACAGCTCCAGAAGGCATGTAGCAGTAAAGAATCTCTGAGACACATGGAAGATATTATACCTACACTATGACCCTTTTGGCTGGCTGTATCTGGCACAAAGAGCAGTAGGGCAGTGCTGAATCTTCGTTTTTCGTAATCACACATAAACACTTCTCAGAAATATGATCAGTTGCACTAGGCAATGTTTAATGTACTTGCATATTTTAGCCTTTTGAGTAGGAAATTAGGTGTGTGGGGAAGTAGTGCAGATGCTTTTCTGATTCTCTAGCTTTGATGAGTTTTTTTCGTTGACATCACCCATTTTAGGGTCACCACATGAATTCCTCTACTTCCAGAAAAATGCACTGAGTTGCTTCCTTGCCTAAACTTCTTTCAGTAGCAGCTAGAGAATTTAATTTCAGGATCTTTTTTTCAGAGAGTAAAAGGGATCAAATTTCCCCAACATACAGTGTTTTCTCTATATCCAGTCTTAAAGAATTTACAGTTATAACTAAATTGTTACAATCTCTATGAAAGAAATACAAGAAAGGGTCTCTTCCAATATTTTTTGTGTTGTTTCTCTGAGAACTTTCTATGTGTGCTTGGTAGAGAGAAAATGAAGCACTCATCTTGCAGAATACCCTGAATTATACTAAATGTTTTACTCTCTTGTTGAAATTAACCTGTTTACCGGCAAAATTCCTGTAATATAAAATGTAACATGCACATCATTTTATTGGTTTCAAGATACCATAATAATTTCTCCTAGATTATGATCTTAATTTCCTTCTTCCACAGCTTTGAACATATTTTCCCCTTATATTTCATTATGAGAATGCAACTTACTCCCCAGTGCCTTCTCTGTAACCTGGACAATCCTATTTTACTAAGCCAAATTGTAAATTATGACTGAAAATAATTGCTATGAAACCAAGTCAGATTCTGTGAATATATTCACTAGACACTAAGTGCCTTCAACAATTTTTTGGATACCTCTATCCTAATATATAGCTACACAACAGAAGTGGCTGCAGGGCCACTAAATGGGCAAGGATATTTACTGGAAAAGGTCTCAGAAAAAAAGAAAGTTCTACACAAAACTTGCCTGAATTACAGTCTCATAGATGAGCCAAAGCTAAAATTTTTCTTGGTTGGAACCTGAAATCAAGGTCTGCAGGTTTTCATCCCTGCTTTTGTTTTGATAGAACTGGTCAGGTAGTTGAGATGCATAAAATAAAATGTTTTTATTTGTGATTTTGGAATATCTTTTTCACTTCCTTTATTACGCAATCCTGCCAGAAATTTCTGTGAAGTAGCATATATGTGTGCACACACACAGATCCCTGCACTTCCAAGGGAATTTGCAGTTCCTGCAAAATTAAACGCATCTAAATTCAGAAATTTACAATATAAGAAGAAATAACTTGGAGGTCCTTTTAAATTTCATAGGTCAAGCCTTTAATGAGATGTGGAAGGTGGGAATTGGAATGCTTTCATAAAATTTTCAAGGGCCACAACATTTAAATTATTGTGTTACATAAACAGATGCACTAAATGTAAAGAGGTGTAAAGAGTTGGTCTCCATTTACATTCAACAGAGAGCAATGATAAATTTAAACATAACAAATGTGTGTCCACCAGCAGAGCAATCCTTTGGCAGCATACGCTGGTATATTCCAAAAGCAGACAATAGCTTAATAGGATAAGGGAGACATAGAGACAGGAAAAGCCTACCCCAGCACAATACCATTAATAATGTTTATTTTATTTCCGTTTTGAGCTACATTTTTAAAAATCAATAATACATTCATAATTTCAGTGTCTCTCATTCCATGTTTTGATTCTGATCTGCCGCAATTGTTACGTGAAATTACATTGCAGTTTCTTCAACCAGAAACACAAAAAGGTTATGACTTTCTTGTTTGAAAAGACAGAATTTATAGCTAAAGGGCCTATTCTTCTCTCAAAGAGCACATTTAACACTAATTAAGGACAATGGGAATGACATGTCTCTACTAAGAGCAAAATGTAAAATTTCATTAAAATATTTGTTAGTAATAATGTCAATTATTAAAGTTTGTAGTCTTGATTTAAAAGAGCTAGGTCATTTTGAGAACTTTTTATAATATTACTTTTTATCTCAATTAAATATAAAAATTTGCCAACCATTGGATAGCAGTAAAGAAACTAAGATGGAAAAAGTTATATTTAACCCACAAATAAAAGTTAGAAAGTAGATTTACAGCTATTTTTCCTTCAAATATTATTTTAAAAAATATATTTTACCATTTATATAGTAAAAGATACCTAATTATGCTTCTCTCTGATAGAAATGTATTATTACAGCATATTAAGTTTCAGGATCTTGACTCTCAAAAATTATTGTTTTTCATTTTTGTATGATCCAGTATTCATTAATACAATTAATTAGTCATCATAGCTTGTATTAAACGTTTAAATGCTTTCTCAATGTCTCAGTTATGAAATTTTTTGCATTCAGCTTCTAATTTTACTTTAGATGTCATTAGAAGAAATATAACTGCTTGAAGCAACAAAATTGAGGTTAGTTCAGTTTTAGCTTTTATTTTGTAATGCGTAACTTGTTAAAAGGATGGATTTTAAACATTATGTAATTAGGCATTTGGAAAGTTTTTGAAATACAGTGTTTCAGTAAGTAAAAACTTTTTTATAACCCATATAAATTATTTACTTCAATCATTTGGGAAACTAGCCATAATCATGATGAGTATTTAATTAAGGCTTCTGCAGAACTTGACAACAATGCTAATAAAGCAATTGAGGAGGTACAAGTAGTTGATCTTAATTGGAAGAGATGACACTATTTACAAGAATAAATGACGGTAGCTAATCTCACATTCGTAATTATCAGTGATGGGCCTGCTTCAAAGGATGTTATGGTTCTTGTTTTCTTTAGCTGAGTCTCCCAAATATATGTGTTTATTCAGAGTTTACATGTTTATCTGAATTGTAAATGTAGCAATTTTTCATACAGGAAGCAGCTGAGTTGCCTCCTGGACCTCAACACTTCAGTGACACAGTATGAAAAAGCTTTAATATTTGCCACCCAAACAACCTCTCTTCCCCTTTTCATCTATTTGAGTTGTAAGCTCTAGCCTTGCAGTTTCCCAACAAAGAATGTATTTGATTATCTGGAGCAAAGGATGCCTGGCTGCTTTATAGGAAAACATTGGGCAACCATATCCTCTGACACCATCTGTCTGCACCTTGCCAGGTGGAGCTCCATGCATCCTCTGGAATACTATCTCTCTCTCTCCATTTTACAAACCTAGATGACAATCCTAATACACAAATATTAGTGCCTTATAGCTCCTGGTATCCAGTTATTCCCTCTAAAGGAACTCCAAATGTGAACAAAGGTCCAGGAAATGATGGCGTTGGGTCAATATTTTCAAAACTAGATATTTTATTTATACTATCAGATTCAGGAGAAAAGAATCTTATATGGCTATTTTTTTCTTCATAAAGTACACACTGTGTGTTGAATAAGGTCCTGGATGGATATATATATATATATATATACATAATAGAGCAACCAGTACACATACTAATCACTGGCTGAAAAAATCCAGTGAAAAGCACATATCTCAATATTTCAATTTCTCAATTTCTCAATTAGGTTTCTCTCTCTTTCTCAACAAGGAGTTTATGAGATCCTGTGGGTGTTAACTGCTCACTACTGGGCATTTTGGGGTGGTAATTAAGATATTTGAACTGTCATCATTTCCTGTCACATTCTGTCACAGACAGATTTTATTTTAGTTTGTTTGCAGCAGCAGGGCAAAATGTATTCTAGAGCTGAAAACTCCAACTATTGGTATATGTGGACTACCTCAGGAAAAGTGAATGAAGCAATTTAAATTTTCATAATTTGCAATCGATACTGTGCCCTCCACATAGTTCATCTGAGAGCTGGACTTACATTGATAAGCAGGTACTGTAAATGAAATCTGAAGAGAACTTTGGGAGCATATTTTCTGCTTGGAAAGGATATGACTTCTTTGGATGACCACATTCTCTGCAATGAAACATGGCAGCAGATCAAGAGCAAACACATTTAGCTCTCTCTAGTCTCAGCGATAATGGTAATAATTGTTTCTGCAAACCTCTGGTGATTTTCTCATTGAAACCTCTTATATCAGGATAGTTTGTCTTCATTCAGTCCCAGTTTTTGATCTCTTGTCTGATGGCATGCAAAGATCTGGAGGAATAATATTAACAGTGACGGTGTTTGATGACTAGTGATACTATCTATCACAAAGCAAGAAGAACCATTCCTGTATCAATTTCTCAGTAATCTTCCACATTGTACATTGTATATACAGAATTTTGATTTCCACTAGGGATGTTTCCTGTATCTCACAAAAAACCCAGACCATGTTAGATAATCCTAGCAGAAGACATTGAAGCTGAAATTGAGGTACAATTCCTACCTTGACTAAAATTTGTCTACAATTTCTTAAATAAAATCTTGAGAAAAGTTTTTCAGTTAAGAAAATACCAAAAGAAAACAAAAAAGCAGAAAAGGTCACACCGTGTTTCTAAGTCACTGTAAAAACATTTTCTTAGATTCAGGTCCCCAGTGAATTGTGTATGAAAGGTTTTGTGAACAATAGTCAAGCAAATAAGTTTGAATCCTAACAAATGTGCCTATCAAGCAGGATCATTTTCAAAATATTGATGGATCCATTGCCATTGCTGTTTCCCTTCCTCATTATACTACATCTTTGGTTCTTGGAGTCAATGCTTTCCATAGAAGGAATTTGTATGCACGTTTTTCTGTGGCTTGTATTAATGTTTTCTAAACAACTTATCACATGCTATTTATCATGGGAATTACTTTGATACCTTTGTGTGAGATCCACAGACCCCCTCTTCCAATGATTAAATCATGGTGCCTATTCCATTACATCATGTTCATAATGAATTGCTTCATCCATCAATTATTGCAGAACTGTTCTCATATCATGATAATGATATGGACTTTCTGCACCATTCAAAACAGGGTGTATAGCAAACAACCCTGCCTTCAATGAAATATGAAAATGAAATTGAGACAGAGAGCACTCAGCAGCTGTGATACCTGTGAATGCACTGCCAATTGTTGCATCATTATGAGAAATTACACACTTTTTTCCACCAACAAAAATACTGTGTATGCAGGAAATGACAAAACAAAAAGGTATAGCATGCATTAGCACTATATTATTCAGGTATTTCCCTATTCTGAATCAAATCCTTCTGCCTTGATACTAGTTATTTCATCACTCTAGATACAAAAACCAGTCATTTAATGGAAAATAAATTGGCAAAATTAGTTTTACAGAGCTCTGATTCTTTTTGCGCTACAAGTGTTTTTGTTTAACAGTTCCAGGATCAAAACCATAGATGGACGTTTTCACAGAATAATAGAAAGGCTGCATTGACACTGATCTTCAGCAACATCTAGGCTTCTCCTCTACTGTGAGCAAGAATATGTATACAAAGGTTTGTCATTTTCCACAATCTCTAGTTGACCTATCCTAATTAAATTATCCTTTATGCCGAAACAGTTTTCCTTATGTATTTACCCAAAATTTCTGCCATTACAGATTAATTCTCTGGCTATGCAACCTATACTTTCAGGTCTTGTATGCCACATGGCATCCCCCTAATTCTGCTTGCTGCTCTCTAATGTTTCTACCCCATTTTAAAAGTTATCCCATAGCCCTGTCCCTGTGCTACTAAAAATTGGACACAATTCCAGTCTCAAATTCTTTGGTGCTTTGCAGAGAATAATAATTACTTCTGGTCTTAAATGCAACAATCTTATTAGTACATAACAGGACGACATTTGGGGTGGTTTTTTTTGTTTTTAGTTTGTTGTTGTTGTTTTGTAGTGTTGTTTTTTAGGTTTTTTTCTTTTCCCCCAATATAATTTGTTTTTTCAGCTTGGATCCAGTTTAATTATTCCTTCTAGTTTTCTCAGAATTTTTATTTATGCAGTTAGGTGGAGGTAGGGGAAAATTTTCCCTTTGTACTTTGTTATTTGTACTGAATTTTATCTTACTGCTTTCAGATCCTTCTTGCAATTTATCAAGGTCTCTTTGAATTCTGACCATATTCCCCAGAATACTCAAATCCACCTTGACTCAATGCCATTTTCAAATTCCACAAGCACAGGTTCAATTCAGTTATCCAAACAGTTAATCAAAACACAAACACCTGGATAATGGACATAAATGGTCCCCTTTTTCTACAGATTAAGTGGAATATTATGGATAATCACACCATGGTGTACATTGGAGTTCTATTTTGCTTTAGTATGCTTTAGAAACTGATTTACACTAACATATTCCGTGGTCAGTCTGTCTTGATTGATGCAGCATCCTACAATGAGCATTCCTTGTCCAGGAGCCCTCTAACTGTGCTTCATGCCTAAGGGGTTAAGCTTAATGGCACAAGGATGTTGAGTCCAGCACCACTGCATCCATTAAAAACAGTATCTATATTTTAGTAGCTGATAGCAACAGACATAATACTTGTCATTGATTTTATAGGTTGAGTTTGCATCATAATATATCGACATTGTACTTTTATATAAGACTCGCTTCGGGGTGTAGCTGCATTCTACACTGAATAACAGGCTAATAAAAACTGTAGCAGAAACAGCTTTACGACCCTCCATTGACTTGTGTTTTACATTGTATTATCTTATTGCAGACATCTGAATTAAAGGTTAACAAACACTATTTAATGGGTTGTCGGAATGAATGTACAGTACATGAATACATGCCTAGCAATGTCTATCAGTTATCATACTGTACATGCATTGTGAGTTGGATGAAGACAAGACAGTAAATGGGTGATGGCTCCTGACTGACTCTTTTTAGTAGTATGAAATAGCACATTTTGTTATACTTCCTCCAATTAAGTGCATATCTACCATTAAAGCAATCTGTCATCATTTTAACAATGTCATTAACTTCTACAGTGTCTCGGAGATGCTTTGTTCTTCCTTCAAAATTAGCAGCACATACATTTATATAGAAACTTGGAAATGCAAAATAGGGAAAACAAGTTTAAGAAGTCATCATCTGTAAATTATATAAATAATAAAAAAGTGGTTACAGAGGAAATGCGACTGCTTTAAAAAGAAAAAGTACATAGTACTTAATCTGCAGAAAATGTACAGTAATAAAAATGTACTAACCTATAAAAATATAAATTATTTTTCTCTCTCTGGTAATTATAAGGAAATATGGTTTACCATACTATAAAAATGTACTACCCTATAAAAATATACTAAATTATTTGTCTATCTATAGTAATTATCAGGAAATACGGTTTACAATAGAACAAAAAGTACTGAGCCTGTAAAAATACACTAAATTACACTTCTAGCTATAGCAATTATTAGAAAATATGGTTTACAACTCATAGAAGTAGCATTTTAAATATAATAAGGTTGTCTACAGAGCTACAGAGTCAAAAATGAAATTGATTCTTTCCTATATTCTTCTCAAAAAGCTAAACTTGCTTGAGATGGCTCCAGTAAACACAGGAAGAGCTGTTAAATGCCCTGCTCAGCAATGTGTGTTTAAAACAATTGATGGACAAAGCATGAACATATTAAAAATGTATATAAACTAATGGATTATTTCTTTCCTGATAGTTTCACATTCAAATTAATAGTGATATGTCAGGCTGATGAAGTATCAGCTCTAGAGGCAAACTTTGTTAGCACAGCACTATATTTTTCTAAATATAGTTAAGCTGTTATCCTTTTAAATTTGATTGCAAACAATATAAATCAAGCATCCAATCAAGTTAAAACCTAAACCACAGTAAATTCATCTATATTACAATTTTTAATTCCTTTCAACTGTAATGGGGCAATGATGCCAAAGACTACCAAAAATACATTGCATTTTGTCAAAAATCTGCATAACCAATAGGAAATATCAAAAGAAAAAAATTCAAAAACAGTTAAATCACTTAAGAACCTAAATTCTAATTTCAGAAGTGACTTAGGACTGTATCTTTAGAAGTATGAAGCCTACAAGTCCATCATAGATGTTTTAATCCTTTCTAAATAATATAATAAAGATAAGTGCATAAATTTATTAACTTTCAGTGAGTTTTTTGTCACTCACTGCTGTCACTTCAAACAGTAGCATACAGAATCTCAGGTCACTTTTGGTAACTTCCTAAATATTAGTCCTAGTTCCAACAGTAGCCAGTCTTTTGACTCAAGAACCACTTCGTGTTGTTGAGTCATAACAATTATTTAAGTTCTGTCATCAAAGGGACTATCATTCTTTTATTTCTCAATACAATTTAATTTTGGAATCATAGAAGTCAGGAAACAGGTGTTGTTGCATCTCTTCAAATGATTTTTTGTAATACAGATATTTGTTGTTCTCTATAATCTGAGATATTCACAGCCTAAAATATATTCTTCTTGAAAGCTCATAGGAACTCAATATTTTCTAGATATTTAGAAAGCTTATAATCTCTTATATGAGCCTTCTCTTTCCATATAATGATGTTCTGATATGATAAGAACATTGTGAATTCTTAATTGCAAACTGCAGATTTCACAGAACATGGAAAGGAATTTACATTACCAAAAAAACCATGGGGCGTATCTTAGACAGGGATAGATTTCTCATTTATAATTCAGGGAAGAATAATTGTCTACATTTTATTTTAATACCTTGGATGAGGCATTGTTATTCAAAATGCAATTCAGAATTCAAAAATGCAACTGTAGTTTATTTTTACCATTTCATTTCAAGCACTGAAAATGAGAAAACCATCAGCTAAAAGGAGGAATTAGAGAAGCTCTTAAATTCTGAGGATCTTCTAGTTCCATGCTAAGAGAAGTAATAGATCAGTCCTGAATGCAAGGACAGTTACCTAGGTCAGTTCTGAAAATCTTGTACCTATACCATTTCTGGCGTGTGCAAGATCCTCTGGAGAGGAGAAAAAGAGTGACAGTCTTTTGCCTTTGGTGTTTCAATTTCTGCATAATAAAATGGATACCCAACTACGTACTCTTCTCCACAGAAGCTAAGGGAAACAGAATGGCCTTGTCATTATCTTGACATAGACCCAGAAAATTCAAGGGGATGTGCCAGTAATTCTACAAGAGCCTATTCCTTGGCTTTCATCCAGCTTGATCCTACAGAAGTTTTGACACCAGTCCAGCAAGACAGAAGGCCTGAGTCAGTTCTCCAGAGAGGCCTGTGCTTTGACATCACTGAGTATTCAATATACTGATGAGCTGGTGACTTCAAGGGCACATGACAAAGTCTACCACTTTTAGACACACTAGGCTGGAGACCTCAGAGAAACTTATGCTTTCAGGCCAGCATGGCAAGCTAACATTTCTGACCCAGGCACTGCATTGTTACTCGCCACTTGGCAGTAGATGAGAAACTTACAGATAATAAGCTAAAGACTTCATAGTGGTTTTTCCTCATTTCAGACTCTTCTTGGTTCTTCTGCCTCAATATCAGTTCAGGGAAGCTGCTAAAAGGACTTTGCCTTGTTTTACCTTCAGACTTGTATGTTCTACCACT
Source organism: Pseudopodoces humilis (assembly GCF_049639895.1). Classification (NCBI taxonomy): domain Eukaryota; kingdom Metazoa; phylum Chordata; class Aves; order Passeriformes; family Paridae; genus Pseudopodoces; species Pseudopodoces humilis. The sequence continues at coordinate 32,507,585 of NC_142206.1, read as the reverse complement.
GCAGCCTCTCAAATGCTAATTCTTTCCCATGTAGTCAGCAAAGCAGGACCGCTGAAAAGGACAGAACATGAGAATTTTAGCCTTCATGTAAGGCTGGTAAAATGGACCTGAAAACTGCAGTCTCAAGGAGAAAAGTAACTGTATTTCACATAGGCATTCGGTATCTAGCATCCCTCAGAAATTATCCCAGGTTCCCATACATGCTGAGCTATTGACCATATTAACTGAGACAAAGATCTTTTGAATGGTTTTTGCAGGAAGGCAGGTACTCCATATGATGTGACTACTCAATATGCAAATGGAATAAATATGCTCAGAATTCCTATTTATGTTTGGCAAAAATTGCACATCCTTGCTTTCAAGTAATTTTTTTTTAATTCCTATTTGCCACTTTGAGACAAATTAGATTAGGAAAAAACAGAGAGGGTGTACCTTACCTGGTGATGGAGATTGTATTATGGGAAAAGGACATGGGAGAAGAAGGAAACAGCTAAGTGTGGAAGATGCTGAGAATGATTCAATTCATGTAGATAGCACAAGGTGGCAAGGAGATGGAGTAACAATAATGGTGTTTGTTGGGTAGTTGGATTTGGGATTTCTGTGAGTCCTGAAAAATCTCTCAGCCTTATATGCAAGAGGAAGACAGTATGGTTGCCAGTTAGCAAGGGCTCCCTCTTTCCCCATTTCCTAACAACCTGAATCCTCACAGCTGTTGCTTTCCTTTATTGCCTCTTTGACCAAGTTACTTCCTTCTGACTGAATGCATTGCTTTCAGGCACCCACACATCTCATTGGTGCTATGTCCCCAGCTTTGCATTTGTATTTTCCTGTAATTTCCACATTACAGGAAGTAGGTGCAATGTGAACTCTGGTGTCCTGAGGGAGTGAAGAACAATTTGTCCTCTTTCCCCCCACACCGACTAGGTAATTTAGAATAAAGCAGTACCCTGTTTGGTTCTTCAGCTAACAGTTTTCACCACTTGAAATAACAGGTCTCTTACAATGATTGTTAATTTTGGAAAGAGTACTAACCATGTGCAAGCATTTTGTATTATTTCCTTGATGTACACTTGTAACTTCTAGACATTTAATGCTAACATAATTTCACCTATCAAGATGTACCAGAAATGGAATTAAAAGAATATTAGTTCCATATCCTTGCTTGGCTCCTCCTCCCCCAGTATTTGACTTTATAAGATCCATGGCATTGTCTGAGTAGCATTGCTGTAGTAGCTTTTGAAAAGTTAGATTAGGGACCAAAGATCTATCTGCCAATACTAGAATCACTTTATATTTTCTTATTGGCAGTAAATCACTTGTGACAAAGGAAAAAAGTTATCTGTTTTCCAGATGTGTGAAGAAAATTACATAATTGCAGGAAAATATGTGGGGTGCAGTATATATTTTTTTTCTAATTATTTATTAGGCTGTTCATTATATGCACATGGCACTATGAAGGAATAGGTTTCTATTCATCTTCCTAGCCATATGACTGAACTCACCTATAATGCATTAACCTGTTGAGGACATGGTGTGACAATCAAAACTAAATGATATATTATGAAATTCAAATAACTAGACACCAGGTCCTATTGATTGACATGTCAAGAGCATGGAATATTAAAAAAAATATAGACAATGCAAATTGATATCTTCCTGCAACTTCTCTTAAGTATCTTTCTGTTGGTGTAATTAAACTAAAGCAGCATCTCAAATATATCAAACAAGCTATAGATTTAAAAGAAATGCCCCGTAAGGATTGTAAAAGACTTTCAAAGTTACATTTTGTAGCTTTTTTCCCAAAATTTTAGTGAGTACAGTGAATCAGATGCATTTTTCATTTTGTGGATTTTTATTGGTCTCTGTTGCTAAATATTTTAAATATTGAGTTAGATGTGCTAAAGGCTTCCCTTAGAGAAAGTTTTTTATAGTATATGAGTTAAGATTCTGCTCATATAAAAACCTTTCACAGATTATGGATTTGATTGATTACACATAGAGGGCAAAAAGTGATAAATGAAGTATAAAGACCTATTATTTTTATTTTTGTTGAAGGTATTAAAGGAGATACCTACAAACTATCTTCTCAGGAGCTTCTGGAGAGGGGGATGCCACAGCCAAGACCCCGTAAACAAGGTGTGTAAAAAGTTGGGAAGATTTGCTTGAAGATTCCACGCAGCTCTACTTCCCCAGGCAACTGGTGACAAGCTCTTATGGCTAAATCATGCAACTCCTAAGGTCAACAAAAAAAAAAACCCAGAGAAAACATAAGTATTTTAACACAACTTTATTTTTGTTTCCCTATGATATATTTAGTGCTGTACCTCTTCCCACAGCTTGAACTTACTCAAGCTTCTAATTGTTATGCACTTTCAAGTCTAAAACCTGCAATATTGCTGTTAGAAGGAGTAAGAGAATGACTGTTTAAAAAAAAAAAAAGAAACAAGCAATTTCATGCAGAAAGTACATACTTAATGAAAAAACCTCTAAATCAGAAGCTTACCTGATGTCTTGTATGTGCAACGGCAAATATTTGTCCTGGTTGTCTCAGATAAGAAAAATTAGATAAGCAGTCTTCCAGGTACTGTCTGCTTAGCTTAGATTCTTTACTCATGAAGTGATGTGAAACAAGCTAGTAAGAATAAAACTTCTTTTACCATATGGAGGACTGAATGAAAATATCTTCTCCCTCATTTACTTTTTTCACTCTGGGCAATGACACTTGTTCATTAGCTGAGATCAGCAAGCCAGAGTGGCACAGGCAGATACGAAAAGAAGTTGAGAAAAATATTTGCTTCAAAATTTGATATACTTGAATTCTGTTGCCCTAAAACATCAGCTGTGGTCAAGGATATTGGATGCAAACCAACTGAGAAAAAATTACAACAAAGCAGTGAGAGACTAAAGCACATCAGAAATTACTCTAGTTTGATGAAGGAATTGTTCCAGCTACCACAGGAAATTCACCTATAAGACAAGGTAAGTTTCTTAGTTAACATGTCACTGAGAGGACCAAACAGAAGAAACACACTTTACTGAGATGAGATCTCACATTATGGATCATATTGTATCTCAAGAACAATCTCTGTGACTATTCAACTAGGAAAATGAGAAAAAAAAATCAGTCAAAACTTCTTCAAAGTTTAAAAAAGCACACTCAATTTAAAAAATACATAGAAAAGGAATTTGTATGTTAATTTCATTTTTTGGAGTCCATAGCATATAAACCATGCTGCAATTTCAGTCTTTGAAGCTGCTTTACCAACTATAGAGTTTAACTGGCCACAGTAGCACACCACATTATTATCCAGAGCAATGAAATCTTCCTTTTGTTTTTGTCTTCCTTCCACCAGATCACATATGCATTAATTTACTGTTTATACTGGGGGCTGATGTAACACCCTTCAAAGTTACTGGGTGTCTTTCAATACATTTTGGTGGGTTTTGCTTCAAGAGATTTGTTCATACTTTCATAGAGTTTCCAGCATATAAAAAACAAATGTGTTGTTTGCTCCACCTTGCAATCAGGCTTTAAAGCTTCCTCATTAATCCAGATTTGTCTTAATATTAATCATAGTACTGAACTGTCCTTCCTCTGTCAACAGGAATGACTATGATAAGTAGCAATATCTCCTCTGAGAAAGAGTTAATTTTAATTAATCAAGACATCCATCTGGCCTTTAATAGAAAAAATGGGATTGTCTCAAGGATCACTTGTTCTAAAAGTCCTTTCTCATAGTCATGAAGTGACTCCAAGCCTAGGGCAGTAATGGGAAAGTTTAAGAAATACAGTGAGTAGAGATGGAACAGAATGGATCAAAAATGAACACTGAAGACAGGGTCAAATATTCGGGGCTTAATTTTGTTTTGATGTAGTGTGAAAAAGAGGAAAAGACTATTCAAAATGCCATGAAGTTAATGAATAACCATTCCCTTGAACCCATGTGTGAAAGTATGAGTATGTAGCTGACTAAAGAGTTGAGGCATTAATTTATGTCGATATAGACTGTAATTTTACAGGTTTTGTACAAGTGTTTTTAAGAACACAAATCTGAATGTTTATATGTAAATGTGAATAAGTCCTTTTTATAAATTAATAAAAGCATGCTAAATATAAAATTGAAGTTATACTTTTTAGGTTTCTCTTGTGAGTCTAACATTGCAGTTAACACTGGCAATGATAGCATTTTCATTTAAATGCTTTTTCAGAAGACTGCATGACTCTGTACAGCAATAATTTTGTGTTTGATTTTTGTATAGCTGTGATCTTTTGGAACAACAGCATCTTTACCACTCTTAATGCAACATTTTTAAAGCAAAGGAACTAGCTGAAACAATGCTGAGGTCATTCTCCAAGACTACAGTATTAAATCAGCTGCTTATTCCATTTGCTATGAAGTGATGTCAACTACTCCTTGCTAAACATAATAAAAGGTATTCAGTTACTTAAGAGGTGCTATTCCATTACATGACAGAGAAGCATGAAAAGGAAACCTTTATTGGTCCTTGTTTAAAAGCACCTTCTCAAGCATGAGGTCAGTGGAAACCTGCCCAGATGTTAGTTTATACAGAAACATTTTGAATGCTCTTTCAGATAAATAGCATCTAGCCAGAACACCTGCCCCACGAGGAAATACACAGACCTAACTCAGCTGATTAAAGAGTATGTAAAGAGTGTCAAAGAGGGAAAAGGGCAATGTATGTAGCCTAGAGCAGTCTGACCCTATAAGGCTTTCCAAGGACAGATGAAGAGGTCATCAAGCTGCTGTATAAATGTACCCTTTCCTTCATTTTATGTACTATGCTACTGATCAGCTGGAATACCTCTTCAGCCACAAGAAACAGACATTTCTGGCACTGAGTAGTTAATCCTGGAAAGAGAATTTTGGAGTATTTTTGGAATAGCAATAACAGCCACGGTATTTGCCAAGCAGACAAGGTGTTAGCTACCCTACTCCCAGAAAGGCTGAAAGCATTGTGACTGATGATTTACTTACTAAGAAACAGTTACACACAGATTTAGTTGGAACATACAAAATGGGCTTGGATAATAAAACCATGTTCTTGGACACATTCACAGGGAAGGAAGCAGAGTCCTATCACTCTTGTTCACAGTCCCCACCTTCCTTAGCTGTGGGAGCACCTGGGTCTATAGCTTTTGTTCTTCCAGGTTTCCCTTTTTCCCTTTTCTTGTGTGTCAGCAGCCAGCTTTAAGGGGCCAGCATGGTGGAGCAAGCCCTCTGGGCAGGAGCAGGCTGGAGGCTGCCAGCTCCATCCCTGCCAGTGGCTTGCATTGTTTTTTGCCTTTGACTGCTACCTTTCAAGTTGAATGGGACTTTTTTTTAATCAAAATTTCATTTCAATTTGGTGAAAAAATAAATTCTCAATTTTTATTCTTATTCTTTACACTTTGGTCCAGTCTCTCCTCTTCTGCACAGTGGCTTAATACAAGAAGCTTTCACACATCACTTTCTAACCTCAAAAAATAACAATGAATAACTACTTCAGCTCACATGTTGCTATACTTTACTGAGAATCACTTTCAGAAACTGAACTGGAGAATGAAAAAAATTGCAGTTTCCCTTCCTGTATAGTGGACCAGACCAAAAGCCTTGATTAAAGTGTTTATGGTTTATTCAAGAGATGAGAACCAAATGCTGCAGCTGGAAGTTTACTAATTTTTTCAAGAAAACAAATTTAATAAAAGTTGTTCACAAGATCTCTCAAGTCTTTTCTAGCTGACAAATAACTGATAAAACCAGCCCATAGATTTTTGAGAGTATAATAAATTAAAGTTTTCTTGAAAACACACCAGTTGGCAAAGTATTCTCAATTTAATTTTAAAATATATATTTTGGTCTACACAGCTGCTAGTAGTTGCCAGCTCTTTTCAGCTGTATGACAACATTCCACCTCATCCCAGCAGGTATGATGCTGTGCTGTAAGAACTGCCATGGAAATTGCTGGTGCCTAGGGGGACAGGTAAATAAATGCTGCTTTTTTTAGTATATAACAGTTTTCCCAAGTGGGGAAACAGTATATAACAGCATCCCAGCAAAGTGGGAGACAGTGAGCTATAATGCTGAGAGAATCAGAAGTGTGTACTCCCAAGAAAATCAAGGTTGATGTTCTGAACGCCTTCCCCAGTAATGCTGGAAGAACAGAGTCTAATGTATCTTTTCCAATTAAGAATTCTTCTACAATAGTAGTTAATTAAGTACCATACTCTTCATGTGTAATAAACAGCAACTTTCCAAAGACTGAAAAATTAATGATGATGCACACGCAGTATCTGAAAAACCTGGAATACAGTTTCCAAATATTACATTTCCCCCATAGCAAATTCAATTACCAAAACTAAAGTCAATAATATTGGTGTTGCCGTGATATTACAAAGAGAGTAAAGATTATAGTGAATAGTAAAATATTTACTAAACATGGTTGGAAATAAAAAAGCTCTAAAGCAGAGAAGAATCAGAGGGATGGTGTCTGTAGCTGAAGGTTCAGCTTTCTACAGCCACAGTCAATGAGTCTGGTAGAAGAAATTATCTTATAAATTGTGTCTCATTAGATTTGAAGCTCTTCAGCAGCTTTGGCTGCCTTTGAATCCACACTGTTATGTTGCTCTAAACATATCCTAACAATTCTGTGTTTTGGATTGTGACATCAAAGAGCTATCAACAGAGCAAATATTTAATCTAGAGTGAATGGTGAGTTTAGGTGTATGAGTAGCAACTGAGAGGGGAAAAAAACACAAAGAATATTTTCAGCTTTAAAGTAAATTGGGAAGTATTTCTAATGTTTTAATATCTTAAATATTTTGTTTTGTTTAAAATATTTTTTGTTTAATAAAACAAAAGTTTTATTTATGTGTTAAAAAGCAATAATTTGCACTTGGCTTTGCTAGTGTGTTGCACTTGACCAATACTGAGATGCTATGATAACAACTGGGTTTATGTACTTATGGAGGAAACCTGGACTATAGGAAAAAATATAAGAAGGGATCCAACTACCCCAGTTTGAAAAAGAAGTAGAGCTTTCAGCTTCTTGAGAAACTTTCTGAGGAGAAACTGTGGCTGAAGAGAAAGGTTGATGAAGAAGGGGTTAGAATAGAGTGGTTTGGGAGAATGGACGGAGCTAAGGTATATATCTATACAAATGGCTCTTTCTGTGAAAAATGTTTGATGATATTGTACCTCTGGCTGCACATAACTCTCTGTAGTTCTTTCTCTAAAAGAAATTGATTTTATGAATGTAAGATAGGTTCTAAGAGCTTTACTAATCAAATCCTGCATGGCACATTCACCTGCACTAGATGGTATGATAAGGATTAAATTTTTTATGTCTTGTTGATTATTTCTTCACGTAGTCAAGAAGAAGATGAGAAAAACAAGTGTGACTGCCAATGTATAGCAAGAAACAATTGTGTCCAGCTCAGAAGTATGAAAAGGCAAAATAGATAAATATTTCATCGATAATAGGGGAAAAAATCAAGTCAGATATTTAGAGGATTAATTAAAATTACTTGTAATCTGGGAGGACTAGACAGGGGAGGAACTGTGTCAGGTTGGTGCTAATAGAACCCGTTAATAAACAGGTAAAATCTGATAGGTGTTACACATAACCATAATGCATAAACCCTATATACTTCTCGGAAAATATCAAATTACAGTAACCTCATATATAAGAAATGAAACAGCAGAGGTGTGAATTGTTGGTGAAATCTGGAGGAGGTGATTTCAGGCATGAAATGGCCATGAGCTGGCCATGTGGTAGGGGACGGGCTCTGCCTGCCTCTGAGCAGTACCCAGTGCATGAGCTCCCTCTGCCCAGGTCCCCTCCATGTCTCCAACCAGCCCAGGAGGCACAGCCATCCCAACGGAGCAGGCTTCTATTCTGAGTTTGACGGCGACACTGCTTTCTCTCCTGGTTGTCTCTTCCATAGGCGGCAGCACGTTCAGGGAGCAGGCGTGATGCTCCTCTGCACAGGATTCAGCAGTGCCAGCCAGGGAAGCCAGCACCAGGGCTGCCACCCCACCTGCCACCACACACCCTGCCTGAATCCCTGCCTGAATCCCTGCCTGAATCCCTGCCTGAATCCCTGCCACAACTGCGAAACCAAGAAGATACGTGTAGAACTGCGCGAAATCTTTCAGTAGAGTATTTGTGTCACTTGCAAGTGCAGATTTAAACTGGATGCCACTATTCACAAATTAGTGTGATTTCATAAAATTGTAAAGTTCTGAAAAATTAAAATAATGTTATTTCTCTAGAAAAGAAAAGTGGGAAAGAAAACACAAAAAATATTTTGGTTTCTATTTCTTAAAAGAAAAATAAAAATAAACCCAAACTTGGATATACTTTAAAGGATAAAGCAATCTTCATGACAGGAAAGTAAAAATATTTTATTTTAAAGTTGCCTTACTTTTCTGTTGTAGCACTGCTTACAGAAGTCTAGTGATGTGACTTTAATAGTTTGTAAGGCAATGCACAATCTTTAGAAAATAACAGTATTCTGCTTCTTGTCTCATATATTTAAACTAACCTAAGTCAGTAACATGAATGGTATTGTAATATTCAGTTCAGTTATTTTCTAATCTCTGCAGATAGAGTTAGGCCTTATGAAAAGTGTGGCAAGAGCCACCTCCCAAAGAGAACAACCTGGGAAAGGCCTCAAGTCACTGAACACATCCTAAAGGAATTAATTTTTAATTAGATTTATTAATTAATAAAATTGAATAAGTGAGTTTATTGAAAAGTATCTGAACCTTAATTTTTGTTTGGAGATTATGGACTACATATTTGATTATAATAAACTGAATTTCCAGGCAAACAGAGAGGATGAATCTTCTCTGTTTGAAAGTTTTATATCTCCATGTTCAAGCCTTGGATTTAGAGATCCTGTGAAAATTTGACATCAGTTGCAATGATTTATGAATCTAGTGACCTTGCTGTTGGGATAGTTTCTTTCAGTGCTGTTGGGCCTTTGGCATGCCAGAATTAGACACATGACATTTAACTTAATAGAAGCTTACTGGAGAAACTATAAGGCAGCACAATCCTTAATATAGCTGGAATTAGTAAAATCTGTGCCCTAGCTTTTAGCTACTAAGGTGCTATTTTGAGGATCACATCAGCGTTACACAACTTCTTTCGTCAGTGCTAGGTATCACAAGACCAAAATGAGCATATAACCGTTAAGAAGTCGTGCTTTTGGGGCTGAGAAGCTGTTGTCATGCAAAGCAGAGAAGCACCAATAGATGCTGTTGTAGGGACAAAAGCAACAAACCAACCAACTTCTGTGGTCCCTTATCCTGGTCATCGTTTACAATGTTAATATCACATGATATATGGGGTTAGAAATCTATCTTCTTAGTTGGATTAGCTTTTAGACACGAGAAAATTCAGAAATTCACAACTTGGGATGCATATCCAGCATCTTAACCGAGGGTGAGCTGGCTTATTCATGGCACGGATCAGACCGTCACTTACGGTAGGATATGGAACAGCCTCCTCAGTGGTGGCAAAGGAGCTCTGTCAGCCCCTGCCTGCTTCCTTCAGCAGCACAGAAAGCTCCCAAAATGTGGCAGGCAGGGCTGCTGTAGCAGTGCTTTGCAATTTCTTCCCTTTGCTCTCTGGTGCTGTGGACACTGGGAATAGCTACACAGATTTGAAGAGAGTTGAGGAGAGAATGTGAGCTTATTTTGTTCAATATTATTTTCTCTTTTCAGGCAAATTTGTCTCTGTGGGAACATACCTACTTTTAAAGGGCTCTGCTCTACTACTTTAAGGGCTGTAATAATTGTAAGGGGGTTTTTCTGATAGATATTCTAGTAGCAATACTGTATCATGCTCAACAGACCAGCTCAGTGGTCTAAAAGTGTTTCCAGTTCTCTGCATTGCACAATTTCATTTACTCTGAATAAGTAACAATTTAAAAGGTATTGACTGAGTTCACCACCTAAGGTGACACGATATGGAAGGTTGCCACCACTAGCTGATGTAGATTTTATAGTAAACCCCTGTTTCTCAAATGCTGTGTTGGTGTTTAAACTCTGGTGACAGTGACTGAAACTGGTAGATTGCCTTCTGGTAATATTTCTATTGGACAACATGACAAGTTGAATTATGCTGTGTAACAAATTCTACATACTACCACAGCTTTTAGAAAATTGTTTTTGTCAGATAAGAAATTATTGATTGAGTAAGAAAATATTTAAAGTCAGGCAGTAAGAAAACTGATGAAAAGGTTAGGTGTAGTGTACTTTCCCAGAAATTGCCCCATAAATTCCTCAGTCATCAACACTAAAACTGTGAAACCACCTAAACTTCCAGGAAGTCATCTCTAGATACAGAACACATGCTATAGGACACTCAATTTTCGTTGTACAGTAGACAAAACAATAAATAAAACTTCTTATAAAGTCTAAAATTACATTAGTGAAGCTTGTTTGCATCCTTCTAAGTTAAAGGAAAACAAAATATTTACTTAATTTTCAGGTAAAATGCAGGAGTCATTCTATATGTCAGGACAGAAAAGTTAAAGGGAAATAGTGTACCTCGAAAAAGCAGTGAGTACTGGGCTTTCAGAGACATAATTACTACTTCATAAACATCTAGAATAATGCTGCTAACAAAAATCCTGCACAAAACAAGAAAACATGTTTTGTTCAGTAAGCACAGTGAAGGGACCTGATTTAACTTTGTAGGTATGAAAAGCGTTAAGCTCTGGAGCAGTGTTCCTAGGGTGACTTGTACAGCTTAATGGGAACCTGTGTGAGTGTGGAGACACATAGAAGTAGCACAGGGGGTACAGGGAGAGGAGTTGATTGGCAGGACATGGCCCAGGGAGAGGCACAGAGAGTTGTTTATTCAGACTCTGCATTGAGTGCAGCAGTTGTGGTTCTGCTTAGCACAGGCTGTGAGGACGGGCACTTTCAAGAAGTTGGCGGGACACTCGCAGTTGGGTGTCTCAAGAGGGTGTTCTGTGGGCTGTGCTATGTTCTGTGGGCTGTGCTACCCACATCTGTGCTGCATATTGACACTAACTCTTGCAGCTTAGGGCCTTCAGCTCTCTGCCAGCTCCTGAAAAAATATCTTACCATTTTAAGAAAACCCTAGATAATCCCATCTCTCAAAACCTGTCCATTTGCAGATTAATCCTTCATTGCTTAATTTTCTTGCTCTGTGTGGCCTGGTAGTGCATTTATGTAAAGATTCTGTTAGCTTCCATGGGAGCAGTGGTTATGCAAGAAGTGCTGATCTAATGCTCTGCCGCATTTTAAAGCTTTCCCTGTGCCTGCCACTGCTCTAGGATTCTCAGAGGTTTCTGAAATGGCATGTATGCACAATGTGTGAGCTGTGTGAGCTATGAGAACAGTTCAAGCATAATGTCTCTTCTAGCTTCAGCTGCTTTCAATGTCTAGAAATTTATTTAGTTGCATATTCTAGCCCCAGATTTTTTTTTCTTTAACAATATGATAATATCAGGCTATTGGTGTAAATACACATGCAATTGTCAGTTAACCTCATGCTATTATTTTCAGAGTGCCTGCGGCACTGTATCAGTACTGTCAGAGAAAAAAATACCACAGAACAAGGTATTTCCACATTCTTTTCCATGAGCCAAGGCACAAAACGGGCTCATTACCAATATGTGGCATTTTACAGTTCAATATTAATATGTCTGCAGCTATCTAAAAAGCATAGAGTATGTGTGCAATTCAATAAAATGTAAACATGTGTTCCTGAAGAGACCAGGTGTTGCCAAAAAAAGAAACATAAAAAATCTGTGTGCAATACTGTTCAGAAAGCTTTTGGCCCAATTTCAATAAAACTTTGTTTGATTCAGAAAAATTGCAGCTGCTGATGGCAGCTGGTGTTGCCCAGAACTTCTTAAAGTCATTAGGTACCACTCTAGTGTACCACACCCGAGGACTGCCGAGAAAAAAAAAAAAGCAGGTTCCAATTCTATCTTCACTGCAGACATGCAGAAAGGACTTGTTTAAAATTATTTGTGACACTTAACCAGTGTAGCTAAATGTATCTTTTCTGTACCTCATGAATGAAGATGGCCTCCTGCTTCAACTGCACCACCACCGGTAAATAGCGATGATTATAGACTTTTACCTCACAGGGATATTGTCAGGATACATTAGTTAATGTATGTGTGGTGCCTTAAAAACCTTAAATGCTACATGCTACAAAGAACCAAAATTCATTAGAATGGCTTAAAAAGACCATTTTAGAGATTTTTCTCTTTTTGTATACATGCTTCTGTTGATGACAGGGACTTCTCGTGCCTCAAGAGGGGAGTAATACATATAAGGGTTTAAACACTGTGGGACCATATCTCTTGTTATGAAACCTCAAAAATTCAGTCACAGGACATCTGGAGACTTGCTGTTTAAAGTTCTTACAACAAATTTTGAAGTTTAGGTAGACAAGATTGGACACAGGTGGCTATTACCATATAATATCTATTACCATAGCTAATACCTGTTTAAAGTGTCATTATGAATCAGTAGTAACTTTATTTCATTGCTGTATGTCCTTATGCTATGGATGGAGTTTTTATATCCTTCAATGTCATGTAAGGTGTAATCACCTCTCATAAAAGGTGATCCTATTGTAGACATTGACAGACTGTCATAATTATGAGACATATATTTTCATGCTGAGTAATGGTAGTCAGGCTAATTTTTAGCAATTTCAAAGTACAGTAGGCCTTGTGATACTTTATGAAGACAAACCTCTGTTATATTTGTGAGGTAGGTGAGATAAGAGAGGTCAGAAGTTCTGTGTAAAAAGTAGATCTTTTTAGGGTCATCTAATACTCTAGTCACTGAGTCACTTCGATGAAGTCAGTAAAGTTACACCTGCACAGTAAATGTAACCCTCTGTATTTACATTTGAGGGGGGTGGCCGTGTAAAGTAATATTTTATAAAAGTCATATTTTATAAAAGTCAAGATAGCCTATATTTTGTGGAAATCTCCCTATATTTTTCATATGAAAATATCCAGTAAGAGCACTTACATCTGGATTGTGAGAGGAGCATTGTAACATACAATAATGCCGTCTTTTCTGGGACAGGGTGGCACTTGACAAAGCAACAATTCCACGTTGGGATTCAGATACTATGGTGGTTAATTTCCTTTAGCAAGTGTTATCAGGATTATACATATTTTTGGGAAGAGAAAGTTGTCTAGTTGTTCTCCCAGACATGAAATGATGACTTCCTGAGTGGAGCTGTTCCCTTTCTTAGCCATTACTCTGCCCTCCAGAAATGTTTCCAGGGAAGGGAAGTCTGATCAATTAACTGGCTTTCAGGACGTTGCAAGTTTTAGCTCAGTAGATTAAGAAAAACAGAGCACAAAACTAGCAGCAAGAACCTTTTCATCTGTCCAGCTTTGATTTTTCAAGTTTATCTGTTGAGTCCTCACACAAATGCACAGAAAATAATGAACTGAATGAGAATCCACCCTGCTAACAAGCAAGATACAATGAAGATGATAAAGTGGGCTACTTAATAGGTACCTGAATGCCTGGGCTAGGTGATCTGTTTCTCATTTAAAAAACAGAAGGAAGAAATATCCAATAGCTAGTCACACACATTATTCCCACGTCTTGTTGCAATTAGTAATCCTGTTAATCCTGTTAGGAGGGGAAAGACCAGGTTGGAGGATGCAGAAGAGCAATCTGAAAACATTTCACATGTCTGGGAATGCCAGACCATCATAATTTTCTATTTTTTTTCTCTAAGTCCTTTTTATTTAACTGCTTGATGTCAATAAATTAATGTTATTTGGAATAAGAACCATAGTCTGAGGTTCACATAGGCAGTAGAGCCAGTATTTATCATCCCTCTCTTTGGACAGCGTAGTCATGTCAAAGATACAGAGAACAGTACAGCTATCTTAGCGATACTATTTTTCACTTACCTGTGTTTTTAGTGCTAAAGATGTGGCTGTCAAAAGCAGACAACAAAAGTTTGACAGGTGTGATACTGCCACTCCTGCACGTCAGTGATGGACTTGGATGCCTAACATGACAGCAAAGAACTCGTGATTTACCTGCAGCTGCCTGGCTGTGCGGGCACCGCGGCCACCACGCTTTTTAAAGGAAAGCATGTACCCTTTATGCTTTCCAACAGAGGACTCCCATTTTAATGGTCAGGGTGAAATTTGTTCCCTGTTGTTTAAAAATAAAGCTCCTCACGCTCAGGATGAGAAAACTCTCATACCTCTGAGACAACATAACTTTAACTCTGTGAGTGCATTCAACTATGAATAGAAATACCCACCTGTCAGTCAGTCAAGGTAGTTTAAAATACCTGTTCTGCAAAAGCCTATGTGTCATTATAGATTTAGCAGTACGAGCAATGTTCTCTTTGTCAAACAATGAAGCAATATGACTAATTAACACTCACTAGGGAATCTGAAATAATGATCTCTCTCTCTCTTCCTAGAGCCAATTACCCCAAATATTCAGATTAGCTACCCACTATTTCTCTGAAAGAAATGTCTTGCTTTCTTTTTCTTTTTAATTTAAGGCATTATGTACCATGTAGCATCATGTTATAGGATGTTATGTCACATCCTGACAGCTTACAACCAGGGATATGCTGAATTTATTGGATAGTTAATACCTTCATGAATTAACAAGATAACCAACTTTTCAGGAAAAGGAAATCTGGGAAATATTTGCAGAAATTCCTTCTATATCTGTAGGGAGAATATACCTGGTAGATTCAATCAGCTGTACTATTTCATCCTGGCTTCCCATTAAGATAATGTTTAAACACATATATTTATTTATGCAGAAATTTAATTAACATAAATGTATGATCTGATTTTACAAATGCATACAATACCTATAAGCATGATGGTCCAGCATTGTAACACAAAACTATGCTTGAAAAATCCTTGATCAATTAGATACTGCCAAGATTATTGTATTGGTCAAAGTTACCAACTTCATAAACAATTAGGCCACTTAACAAAGGCAATCATCTTTCTCTTATATGGTAATTGTACAACACTGCATCAGCAGCTTTCTCATTTTGTATGGAGGAGAGATTTTTTTTGCTTTGTATCCTCTCCCAGGAAAAATGAGAAACCAGAAAAATATTTAGACATAGCAGTTCTCAGATTGAAACGTTTAAACCTTGGGCACCCGGAAAGCAGTATAGTGCTAGCTCCAAAGGCCACCAGACTTAATTACAAATACTACAAATAGAGATATGTAGTACAATTAATAGAGAAACCTAGATTTCACAAACTAGAATCTGAAATAAAGGAATAGAGCCTTAAAAACAGAAAATATTTTAAATACCACAGCTTTCCAGAACTTAATCGTGTCTGAAGAAAGATTTTTTTTGTGAACCAATGGCTGAACATCCTTTCTTGTAGGTAGAAGGATTGCATGCTCTGTTTTACAGAAACAAAGCTATTCTGGTTTTTCTTCCCCCCAAAGATGAGAGATTGGTTGGGTGTGTTGCCTGTGAAGCTTGGTAGTACTAATTGTGGGTTACAAGTTGGGATGAAAGCAAATTGCAGGAAGGAATACAAAATCTTCCTCAACCGTCCAGAGATTGCTCTGACTACATGGGTGTTTCCAGATATCTATGTTGTCATTCCTACTGAGGGTTTTCCACTGGGCTGAAGAAAAATCATGAGTCACCAGACTGAGCGGAGTGATGAGTATGATGAAATTCTTTGGAACTTATGGGGGTGGGGGAAAAACATCCAAAACTTGTCCTTGTTCCATTCTTCCTTGCATTATCTATTTTTTCTACTAATTGTTTTATGTCACTTGCACAGAGAGACTTCTGAGTCAAGAATGATGTGAGTTGTCTTACCTCCAAATTACAGTCATGCTTATTTAATAACTTATGTATTAAAAGAGAAATTTTTATATCCCCTACTGTAAATTTTGTACATTTCCTTTAAAAACTGGCAGAAAATCAGTAATGGTGAGGTGTTTTCCTTTTTAAAGCAGCACGATTGAGAAGCAGGTGTCCCTCTTTGCAATTCATAAAGTGACTTACCATTTAGTTTGTACTGAAGATTGTTTTGAATTTACTGATCAGATCTAGCTTTAAAATAATTTTCTTCTATCTATTATGCAACTTAAGGGAAGATGAAACTTGATTTTCAAATCCAGCTTTTCAAAGATTATATAAACTACGTGACAAGCAAAGGGGCTTTGCCATGTTGTAGAAACTTAGAAGGCTGCTACACAAACACACAAATTTATGTTGTAAAGGTTTTTAAATTTTTTTTAAGAAAATATTTCATTTTCAGGGGAAAATCTGGAAAAGCTGCATGATCTGGTACACAGTTTTCTTGTGCAAATATTTCCTTCTGATTAAAAATACTTAGAGTCAAAAACATTCTTATTTCTGCTACTGGTTTAAAAATACCATGATACTGATGCCAATTGCACATAAATGCTGATTGTATTTAAACTTTCCTATCACTTAGACCGTAAAATCATTCCCTGGGCCAGAGGTTTGTGTAGGTAATATAAGTGGTACTTGACACTGATACACGTGTATATATTCAGAAAAATGCTGTCTGTTTTCTCACTTGTACATATTACAACATGCAGCAAGCATAATCAGGGCTTGTCAGCCTGATGTGATAGGGTGGATTAGCAGAAGTTATCCAGCTAAGGCTTGAGCATTTGTGTGCTAACTACAAAAATAGTCCCTGTATCAAGCTTTGAAAAGAACATATGTGGACATTCTTTTATTTCTACTTGTGGATGACAAAAATAAAGCTGGCTGGGACTGACAGAGGTAGTGACATCAAGGTGACATGTGAGGCTGTCAAGTGGGAAGTCAGTTTAAGACTAAAAATACAGGGCAGCTTCCATTGACTTAACTGGAGTGCACACTATAAGCAGGGAAGTTGTGCTCTGTCCCCAGTGTTTGCAAATAAAATTTGGGATAGGTAGTACTTTAAAGTTGCTCTGGATGTCAGATTTATAACAGTTTTAAAATAAAACAGCAGAAATGTTGTGTCCTTTAAATCTGACTCAAATCTAAGTTGTCTTTGTCATATCCTGCCTCTAATTTACCGAAGTTTAGCATCCTAAAACTGATGGCTCTTAAGGAAGTTCACAGAAGAGTCAGTTCTGTCAAATTCAGACTTTTTCATATTTGCTATCCTGCTGTAGCTTTCTTAATCAGACAAACTTTTGCCTATCAAAAGGCTGAGTCCACTAATGCTATTTGAAGTTGCACCACAAACCTGTTATGTGGAACCTCAGCTGCTGGCACTGAGGGGCTGCCACTTGCCACTGGCTTCTATTGCTCTTTCTCCACAACTTGGATATTTAGACGCTTATATAAAGTGACTAGTAGCTTTTCAGGGATTTTTGGCTATCATAGTACCAGAAATTGCAAAACATTGTAATAAATATTTTAATACAGATATTTAATGATTATGGTCTTTGTCTCCCCTTACATTTTCAAAAAATCCCAAGGTTCCTTAACTGTTTCTTTGGATACTGTGTTTTACAGAAAGCTGTTTGTTGGCTGGCATTGTAAATGGAATACTGATTTGCTGCAGCTTCCATCCCTTACTAGTGCTCCTGCTGCTTTCCTCTTCTATCTTTAGAAACTTCCTTTTTAGACGATGAAAACAGGATAAAAAAATGTACTTAGTTTGTTCATTCTCTTTCTTCAGGCTGCATCATATGTCCCATATTACGATGACTAATATGATAAATTATATGGCATTGAGACTGAAACAAAGGTACTTACAGGAATTGGAAATACACTTCTACAAATAATTTTTCATTACCTTTCAAACTAAAAGTTCTATAAAAATTCTTGAAGGTTCTTAGTATTCAGCAGACTGCAGTTAATGCATCTTTGTTCAGAGTTGTGTGGGATTTGGCCACATGATTACAAACAGAATTAAGAGAGCAGCCTGTGTGTATGGGAACCTGATGAACCACCTCACTGTTTCTGCGATTTACTTTAAACCACAGAGAAATACTTGGAGCTCCATGTAACTGCACAACAGTATTTTTAAGTGACTAAGGTACGTTAATAGAGTTTTCTGCTCCACTTCTGCAAAGCTAAGAGGAAAACCATTACTGAATAACCACATAAATGTTTTCTAAACGTGGAGCTTATTTTACTTAGGCTCAGAAATGTAAGGGCCAAAGAGAAAAAGTTTCTCAGAAACAGCACTTGAAATGTATAAAAATACTAATTCTGAGTTTGTTATATGCTGATCTCCAGTTCTTTCTGAGCTCATTGCCATAGTCTTTATAAAAGGATAAGCTTTTAGAACCATGACTCATTCAGGTAGAAGTTAATTACTTGTGACTTTTGTGAGCAAGTATGAACAAAGGCGAGTAGAACAGGCACAGTCTTATGCAATTTAGAAAGAACATTTCTCCACTTTCATTTGAAAGGCTGTGTTACTAAAATTGTTACTGCCATTGAAGCTTTCCAGTGTGATGCCACCAAGACTGCAATATTTTCTCTTGCTAGCAGCCTAATCACTGCCAAACAGGAAATCACTTTTGAAACAGGTGTTTGCTGTCCTTCTCATCCTTTTGTGTTGCTACTAGGGAATTGCAGAGTGTGGGTCAAGCCAACTACTGTTCTGCTGCTCCAGTTGAGAAAAAGCTTCTTCTAGCAATGCTAATTTTGGAAATTACCACTAGGGTAAGAAAATGCATCTGTGTTCTGCAGTTTATGAATACTTTTCAAATGGCTGAACCTCATTAAGAAGATATCATTTTTTGTTGGCTCTTTTTCAGAGCTGTATCAACTTCCCCAGCATTTCTTTCAATATCACCTTTGGTTCAGTGTTTGGCTTCCTAGAAAACTTATCCAAATCTGTGCAGTTGCAGGGGTCTGCTAGGAATGTGCTGGAGCCCAAGCTGATGCATGTCTTAAAACTCTATTGTGAAGTGAAATGAGTTTTAATTCACTGCTAGCCTGCCATGTGTGGCCAAGAGACTGCATACATGTGGACCTTTGGAGCTGGAAAATACTTGAGTTAGGAGGATCAGGTGCTCCCACTGCTGGCTCTAGTTAGCACAAAGCAGAGAGGAAATCCAAGAAAATTCGCTGCTGATTACAGCTATTGTTGAACTCTGAGTCCCTGTCTCTGCTAATCCTGCTGCTGTGATTACAGTGTTTGCTCCTGCAAACATTTTTGGCTCAGCAAAGTTACCTCTGCTGTAGTCTAGGGCAAACTCACCCTGTTGGCTCACACTCCTCGAGGTCTCGCTTCTCTTGGACTCATTATAACATTCACAGTCTTTTTTTTTTTTTTTTTTTTTTATACAACAGTATAAGATTTCTGACAGAGTTTGTGCCACATGCTGTCTCCCTGTGGAGCTTCTTTGCTCTTGAAGGTCATACATTCAAATAGTTTAACTGTATTTTGTTTTAGGGGATGAATACTTATGTTTGGATTATGTATTAATGTATGTTTCAAGACTCAATAAATGTAATTAGATGTTTCAGGCTATGCATTTCTCCCTACCTCGGGAGGTAAGGACGTTCAGACTTTGCTCCTCTAATGGACAACATTAAAAATGTGAGGTCTAGGAGCTAAAGACAGTCACTCTTGATTAAATATGCATTGGTCATTGTAGGATACTAGAGATCAGTTATGGAAAAGATACATGCTGGATTCATTCATATGGTTTCTACTTATGTTCAGAATTATAAAGGTTAATTGTGTGTGGCTATAATTTCCATTATTTCAGTGCAGTCACATGTTGATCAGTACCATTTCAATAAAAATATTTTAAAGAAATCTCTGCATGCAGTAGAGATGATAGATGGGGACACAAATGAAGTCCTGCACAATCTCAAGTTTTAAGTGATTTATCTTGCTAAAGGCTGCATACTTAGTGCAGCTAACCACTTTGCTTAGATTGATACAGTTGTTGTTTTAGAGCTTGTCCAAATAGCCTTTTATGCTGCAATCAAGTAATAGATGCAAGATTGACAAGTTACAAAGAAAAGGAGCTTTCAGTCAACAAACAGACTAAAATCCATTATTTTGGTGTGTACACTGTGTCCTGGACCTGTAAACACATCTTCATTGATCCCATAGAAAGATAGAAATATCTCCTCTTGTATAGTTCAATCAAGACCCTTTTCACAGAGGCAAAGTGCAAACAATATTGAAAAAGCAGAAAAAGACTGACATTACAGTCAAACAGTAAATAATGGTTGTGCTCAGGAAGCCTATCTATAACATTTCAAACTGCTGTCAGCTCAGATGAAATGTATAACCTCTCTATTACAACCTTAAGAAAGATCAAAACACAGGTACTGTACATTCCCTTTACTGTCATACCCTTTTTACCAACTGACTAAATCAATAAGAAAAATAATTTTTTTTTCCAGTTTTGCATGTTTATGAGGTATCTAAGATATGAAAAATCATTGGGAAAAATACTTGCTTGCTGAATTTCTCTTTAATTGTAGTGTCTGACAAAAAAAATTCAAGCATTTTTAGCTCACTTTCATGTGGTTTAGCAAAGGCATATAAAACAGATTACCTGATAAGACACTGTTCTTTTCATTGTTTTGTTTAATACATTTTATCATCTATATTAAGCCTATATTTAAAATTATATGTTTAGACAGAATCTAATTATGTAATTAATAAAAGGCATATTCTATTTATTTGCTTTTTTGTGGTCTAGAAATTACACACAATGAGTTAACAGCAAGTGCACCTTCCTGGCAAATGACTAGTTAACCACCCTTCTCACTCCTCATCCCCAAATCCCATTTAAATCTTTATTTGAAACCTTAAGTGGAATTGAAATCTAGGATAAGCTTTGGTGTCTCTCAGCAGTGGCAGTGAATTTTGTACATACTGGGCAAGGTGGTGCTCATAACTGTAAGGTTCTGCCCACGGATTAAACATGGTCTATAAAAATATTAATTTGCTATTTAAAGTTAATATTGCTCATCTCATCTTGAACTGTAATCTAGACAGTGTGACGCTGGTCCTCACCTTCTTGAGCACTGAAAAGGGGCCTTTGTATAATGAATAATTACAGCCCCTGGCTAAGGTCACTGGAAATCTGTCCTACAGGAAACTTGTGCAAATGCAAGGAATTATGATATCTTTCAGAAATGTTCATTTTTGAATTGGATTGGAGGGCAATAGCCATTGCTGGCTGACATCTTAGCAGGTACTGCAGGGGACTGTGATTACTGTGCTTTATTAATTGACCTCTGTAGAGGGATTGCAGGCACCTTTACTTTGCAAGAACATGGTAAAAATTTGTTTGGTAATATTTGGTAAGGAAGTAATAATAGCATTTTCTTGGGCCAAGTAGTCTAAATCCACTTGGCAGGTGTTATGGAATGACAGAGTGCTTGAGGTTGGAAAGGACCTCAGGAGGTCATTTAGCAAAGCCTCCCAGCCCAAGCAGGGCCATCTAGAGCTGGACCAGGACCATGTCCAGATGCTTTTTTAATATCTCCAAGATAAGAGATGCATCCACAATCCCCCTGGGCAACCTGTGCCTGTGATCAGGCATCCTCAGAGTGAAAAACTGTTTCCTGATGTTTAGGAGGAACATCTGGTATTTCAACTTGTGCCCATTGCTCTGGTCTTTTCACCAGCCATTATAATTTTTCATTATCTTTTATTGCATAGTTGCTTTTTTTCTACCTAGAAAGGGGGTATCTTACAAGGAAAGTCCCTTTTTTATTAATTCCTTGTTGTTTCACAATCTAAGTGATGCAACCGTTGAAGGAAATTTCAAATTAACATTGTGGTGAAATCCTGGCTACATTGACATTGAGAGCAATGAGACTGCTGCCAAGGCTGCAGCAGGGCTGAAAAACCTTTGAATCACCAGATCCTTCCTGCTTATCATTTACTCAACAATGTCTGACTTCCTCACAGGACAGGGGATATTGTGACCCTAGATTAAATTTTTAATATATCCAAATATTTAAAGTCCTTCCAATATAGCAAAAGGCAACAATTATTTTGTATTATTATTGTAAATAAAAGATAAAATAGATAAAAGCATTTTCATTATGACAATTTGTAGGGAAAAAATTATAGGAAAATGATAGTGTATGTTACACACTGCAGCTGTTTAAAGTGAAGGGGGGTGGGAGTGAGAAATTTGCCATTAAGCAGCAGAAAGCTAGATGAATAAATGAGTGGATGATTAAATAACATCAAGAGTCCTGAGCACAAATATGGGTGGATGCCTTCCCAGGCATTGTATGAATTACTAGATGTGGTGGTGTGGCCTGTGCCAGGGAGCAGTCAGAGCAGGCTGCACGTGAAGACCGTGTGTCTAATTAGGGCTGAACTTTGCACTAAAGTTTCCTGTTTCCTGTTTATTTGTGGGTGGGTTGTGACAGCTCACTCTTCTGTTCATTAGTAATTCTGACTGTTAAATTTGTTCATTTTCCCCAGCACCTCTCTACTGAAGGCAGTTCAGATAAAGGGAAATTTCCATGAAGTATAATTTCTGCAGTTGCTTGCACAGTAAAACTCTGGCTATTAAATTTACAGAGTTAATAGGTCCTGGCAACATCTACCAAAAAATTGTATGGAAAAATTTGGGTAATTAATACTTTAGAGCTTTAAAATAGATTTTGGGGGAAAAGAGAAAACCAAAGATTTTCAAGGTTAGGACAACTCACAATGTAGCAAATGCCTGCTTATGATGTGATATCTCTGGTAGATGTAAGACCTAAATTGAAGACCCTCTTCTAAATTAATCTGCCCAGGTTGCCTACATTCCATGTAGGTGCAGCAGTAAAATGAATCTTTAATTTTTTTACAAAATTGAGCTAGTTGGCAAAGTTTTGTCCTGCTCAGATATACATCAGGATAGTTAAAGAACTTACCTAGAAAATGGGACCCTAAAATTAATCAAAGGCTTAAACCAGTAACTCCCATACCTACAGGGATGTAATGGACACTCTTGCTGATATTTGGAACTTAATGATCTTTCCCTCATTGTTTTTGTTTCTTTGTGGATTTGCCTTTATTTCCACAAAAATCCTTCAAAATTGTTACTTTTTTCTTGTAGTATGTGGAGGGAGAACTGTTAAAACCAGAAAAATATGTTTGTCCAAATCTCTGGCTATAGATCCAGTTAATAAGAACCATGAGGTCTAGAACTGGTATATGACTTTGAGAGTCATGCTCTGCTTGCTTATTTTTTGCCTTATCCTTCAATAAAAATACACCAGAGAGAAGACTTTTCAGCCATGATTAAACACTGGATAAAAATAACAGAAGTGATGGAAATCCTAACTGGATATTTAAGATGACAATAGCTTTAGTTAGCAAGACTTGACCTCCAAAGTGTCAGATGTGAATTACGTGCCCTAAAATACTTTATGTCAAATTCTGAAATCCAAATTTTGAATCAATATCTGCTTGTTTTACATTTCCATTACTCTTCGTTCATGGTAAGTCTACTATTGTAGGACATGCCAGGGTTAAACTGAAAAAAATAAATCCTGATTGAGGCCTAATTCAGGTTCAGCAGCAGTGTCCTTTATACTTTAGTTAAGATAGTCTTATTAGAAACTGTTAATTTTTCAATTTCTTTACATGGCCATTAAAATTAACTGTGTGCTGGAATTTGGTTTTATAACACTGATGGAATAACAAAGATTCACCATTTTGGATTCTAAAGGGGAAGAGACTGTTCTTAGTTATTTGCTTTCCTTTTATTGCTAAATACATGTACTGTGTTAAAACACCTTAATGTGTTTTCATTTTATACTGTGTGTCTGGGATTCTCTTACCTCCTTCTTTTAGGCTGTTCTTCAGAAAGAACTCTACAGGTAACCTTTCTAGAAAGGCAGGAGAGCACCAAGTAAAGTCTATCATCAGGATCTAGAAATGTGTATGATGTTGATTCTATCTCCTCTAGATAGGTGCCCAGGCCTCCCTTCAAAAAAGTAATCAGGGATTGGTTTTCCTTTAAAAATAACAAGAATGGAGGCATTGGCACTTCTTAAAGCACTAGTGCAGGGGAAACATGAACAGGGAGCAGTGGGTGTCTTGGTTGTTTCATAACCTGAGAGAATTTACAACCAAGAACCAGCAGGTTACTCAGGGAGAGATGGTTCCTGAAAGTCAGGGGAGATACTTCAGTTGATATCAGTGGGATTTATACCTAGGACCTAAAGAAACTATTCCACACCCTAGCTGCACTGAATGAAGAACAGCTTCTGAGCACTCAATATTTATCAGTCCTGCCTGATAACCTACCCCACCAAAGTAGATTCCCCAAATAAAATGCCTATTGGTGTGGCAGTAAAATATGAATAGGAAAAGTAAATTTATCAAATAAGGTTTTTGCCCATCTGTAATGAGGGTATTATCTGGGATTATTAGGAGAATACTTTTAGACTACATTGGAAAAGAATAAAAATTAAATTGCTGAATGACCATATGTATAAGACTGTAGAAATTAGTTGATTTTGCTTGAGAAACAGTTGATTTGCAAGCACGTATAGACTGATTTCCAATGAAACACCAAGAAGATCAGTGCAAAGTAATGATTTGGACACTGGACTCATTTTCTTTTTCAACTGGTTTTTGTCCTTGTGCTCAGGAAATATTATTTTTCTAATATAATATTGAATATTAACAATTTGTGAGTGTGTTTCCACAGAATGTGTGTCTAATCCACACCACAGGTGACTGTTAAGCATTCAGTTGGTGCACTGAGTGTGGAAACACTCTGAAAGTAAATGGAGGCAGCAGGCACCCCAAAGTGTAATTCCATTCATCTGACATCTGAACTGCCTTTTGGCAGTGCCCCTCAGTCTTCATTGACAATATTGAGAGCCTCAGGACAAATGTACATCTAAATCCACCTAACTTGGGTGCTCCAGTTAAACACTGAATGTTAAGTGGTATAAACCTGAGCACAGTGAATTGTGTAAATTCTCACTGATATTTAATTCAGTCCTGTCATAGACCAAGGTCATTATAATAATAAAAGTGAATTACAGTCATTTTTCCGTAGACACCCATATCAGATAGCCTCAAGCAGTACTACATATAATAATTAAACAGATACTAACCAAAATAGCATATTCAGTTGGAAAAACAAGTAATGCAATGTATGAATATTGTTGTTGGCAACAAATTTTATGTGCATATTTATTTTTTAATTAAGGGAACAAGAAATACATACAATTTTTAACATGAAGGAGGTTTTTTGTTACTTCTGGCCTTTCAACAAATTATATTTTAAAATCAAATAATAGAAATTACTTCTAGCTCCTTTTCCTATTTTCTGTTATGATTTGTTTTTAATCAGCTAACAATAAACCTTCCTATATCTCAGCTTTCATTCAGTTTTCTTCAGTAGCCTGTTCTTTACTGTTGTGTGACACAAACCTAGATAATGGATTTGGGATTTTAGTACTGGACCAGAAAAGTAAAATGCAGAGTATAGCATGTTCAGCCTCTGGGAGAGAGACACCAACTTAAAATAATTGATAAACTACCTCTGCTGGGTGACCCTTGTTTGAGGTAAACTCACCGCTGAGTTCTCACAGGGAGGGTGGATAGCTATGAAACAAAGTCCTTGAAAAATTTCATGGATTTCATATGACACCCAAGAACAATATGACTTCCAATAGTCAGTTATGCAGTAAGAATTTTGTAGCTTGCTTTCTGTAAAAAATATCAATCATTTGTGATTGAAAAATGAATCTGTAAAGTTAACCTACTCTGTCAGATTTGATTTATTCAGAGGTAAACAACATTCCAAGAGGATTTAGTGAGCCTGTGTTTGGCAAAGGGGTATGTTCAGGTTGTGGCACTACATAGATTGAATGTCCAAACATTTAAAAACTCTTTTATCACTGGCCTGAATACAAAAACGACAGCCTTCATTTGGTGACCTTAGAATGTCCCTGCTATTTGTTATGGGCTTTCTGTATTTAGTTTAACCTTCCATCATGCTGGGGTTAAATAAATGACAAGTTGTTATTTTTCTGATTTTTATATTAATATTGAGCCATTAAGCTATAAACATATTGAGCAAGATCTCAAGCCAGTGTAAATCAGTGTAGCTTCATTGTTTCCAGTGGAGCTTTGCTGAATTGCATCAGCTGAAGAGTTTGCTGGTTTTTGGAACAGTGCTGTATCTTGCTTTCATACGCAGCTTTTGGCTGGAATGTTTAATCTGTAAATCACAATATTGTCACTCTATTTCTTATCCTAAGCTCTGCCTGCTCATTCAAACATGTCTTGACTCTTGCTTACAGCTGTTCTCCCCTTCTATTTTCCCTCACTTCTGTACATTTGGAAACCAAATAATAATATACTGATATTTTTGAACAGCAGAATTTCGGAGTGGTAACTCTCTGCTTTTATAAACGTGGGTCACATTTAAAGAAAAAAAAAAATCGAGGCCTGAGGTCAATTTCCCCACTGTATTTACAATTGAAATTACCATAAGCATGCAGGCAAATGGAGTGTCTGAATGCAAAACCAGCGAGATGGGTGTCTGCCTAAAACAGACGGGTGGTAATTACATGCAGAAATGTCACAGAGCAATTGCACGCAGACCTGTAGCCTCCATTTCAGCTGCATTTAGCCTTTGAACTACTCCCCTTCCTTCACAGGCCACAGTGCACCCTTATGATATAACTTCTTGTCTCGAGGAAAGCAAGCAGACCTGCAGATTCTGTCTTCTTTCATTGTTATGTTTATATTTGCAACAGGCAGGTGGTTGCTGTTACTGTCAGGAGAAAAGTAGCAAGAGAATTTACATAGAGACACTTTTCCAAATCCCTAGCACAATGTGTTGCTGTGTTCGGTATCTTCAAGCTTTTAGGTACTGTTTCCAATTAACCTGGCGTTGCCTCAGATCACACAGAACCCTTTATACTCCTATTGTAGAAAAGTGTATGCCTGGCCTGCTGCTCTGAAATTATAGCACATTTCCTCATGGTTTAGGGAGTTGTGGAAGTGGGATGTTTTTATCTGATGAGTGGTAGTGGTCTGTGGTTGTGCTAGCATAAAAGCAGTTTAAAAAAAAATTACATCTGAAATTAAAATGGTCTTTGAAAGCACAGATAAGGAAATTCATCAATTGTATAAATTTCTTTTTTTTTCTTCATGTAATTGATATCAAACTAGAAAGAGAGCAAGTTAAATTATTGTATTTCTGTTGTTTTTTAATGTTTTTGCAATTGTGTTACAGTATTTTTGATAAATGATACAGGTTTATGCTAATTTTAATTTTATCAGATTTATAAGTCTGTCTTAATTTATAAACCAAATTTTCCTCAGAGAGACAAGTTACAAGCTTCTGGTTTGTTGTATTCCCTCCTTCCTTTCTTAACTACAGTGCAAAACACAGCCTGAGCTCCTTTTTTGATACTGTATATGATGAATGCCTAATATAAATCTGAATCTAAAAGGAAGTACTAACCACCTGCATAACCAGAATTTTTTTTTTTTTTTTAATGCTAAAGCCTTTCACAGTTTAAAAGGAACTCTAAAATTAAGTTGTTTTAAGGAAACTGAGGGACATGGCTTTAGCACAGGTATATGGCAGGACAAATACTGCATATTTTGAGTACGTTTCTGTGAACTTCAAAGAGTGCATAAAATAGATGGGTGCTTATGCTTGCATGTAGAATAATAAATATAAAAATCACACATTTATGAACCTTCTTACTTCTACAGCCTTTTCTCAAGACGATCTGGCTGTACATCTGCTCAAGCACTGTTCAATAAGGAATCTGAGACACTGTATGGTTTACGTCGTCATCCAATAATGTGACAGTTCTTGGTCTGTGGACCTGCTGGAAAGGCTCCTTTTAGAAGTTAATTCCAATTAGAAGCAGGTGCCAGATATTTCTGTGCCACCTGCCTGGTTCTCTGTGTGACACACAAACTTACCTTTCTGTTTTCCCAGTCAAGGGATGTATTTTATTTATTTCAACTTTTTTTTATTTATTTTATTTATTTTTCATCTGGTCTAAATACTCCACTCCTGAGCTGCCTACTTTGCAGCATGATGGACAGCACTCAATAGCCATTACTGTGCTCCTAAACCCCCCAGGCCAAAAATAAATATAATACTTCAGAGAAAGCAAAATGTTTTCTGAGGAATTTCCATATACCACAGTTGGTCTTCTGTTCATGTGGGTCCCTAAAATGCCTTTATTCATGCAGCGCAGTGCCAGGTGCTTTTGCCTAGAAGTGGCCAGACGTGGATGGGTCTCATGGGTCAGTGTGCTGCCTGCTTCTAGGCCCAGCTAGTTTCTTAAACTGACCCCAGTTTCTTAAAAATATGCTTAGTTTCTACATTGGTACAGTGTCATGTTATGGTTTTTGTATTATCTGGGTAAGAAAATACATTTTTAAAAGTCACTAAGTCTTATTTTTATTTTTTTAAAATTTTTTTTGTTCTTTGGAGTGACAAAAAACATGCTTGCTATTAACATGACATACCTCAGTTCTGCCTGTACAGAGTTTTCATCATTGATGGGAAAATACTGTGTCTCAATGCACTTTTAATGAAAACTGTATGATAGGTTGAAGATGGATCCCATAAAAGCACAAAGATTGTGACCTATGATACCATTGCTGTTCATATTACTGGACCTTTCATACGGGAAAAATAAGAACTAAAAAGAGACATCAAAACTCAGTTTCAATGTGAGCTGGTTTATCCTGCAGTATTTCTCAAGAAGTAAATGGATACCATACTGATGTTTTCTGCCACTAAGCCCCTTTGTTCATTCTCACATGCAAAACTGCGCAGAGAAATTCACTTACGGTGTCATTTCCTTTGTCACCTTTAGTGCAGGTGGCTGGGTTGAGCTGAGAGGCTGTGCCATGCCAGGTACAGCTCGTGTTCCACCATCACACGTGGCAATGAGGTCTGTTGAGCTCGTGTTCCTGGGAGCACTAAGGAGCTGCCAGCCACTTGCCTTGGAAGCTTTTCCATACGGTCCCGAAGCTCATGGTAAGACACTTTCCTGTGATGACCTCCAGTCCCATTCAACCACTCTTTTCCAGCATGCAGTGATTTTCTTGTTATGAATATTCATTTCTTGCTCTTCAGTGTGTAAGTTTGCATTTTGTTATGCTGGCATTTTGCATGGATGGAGCCAGCATACTGTGTCACCCTGACTGCTCACTGTGGCTTTCCTGATCTCTGTGTTACCTGCCACTTTTATCAACCTTGATTGTTTATTTACTGCCATATGGTGGATGAAAATTTTAAATAGGGTCAAACCCAGTGTCAGTTTGGCATACTAGACACACCCTCATTTTCTGATAATTCTTTGCTGAAAACCATCTGTGGGACCTGTCTGCTGGTCAGTTATTAGCCCACCTAACCACATAGCTTACCCTGCCTTAAACTTTACTATTTACTGGACAAAGCTGTTTAGTGGACAAAGTTCATTTGGTTTTATATCTATAACTAATCTACATCTAATCTATATCTATCTATATAATCTGTATCATCTATATCAATATCTATATCTAATCTACACCTATATCTAGCTATACCATCTATATCATCCATATCTATATCTATATCTATATCTATATATTTATATCTAAATATCTATATCTATATCCATATCTATATAATCCATATCTCTATATCTATATCATTTATATCTATCAGCAATGTAATCTCTGTTCTTGTTTGTAACAGTTGTGTAAATGTCTCAAGCCTTGTTGCCTTCTGAAAAAAAATGTATTTGTCTCCATTTTTTTTTCCACTTTCCATCTATGTCCTCTGCTAATCACTTCAGAAAACAGTTTCTGATTTCCAATGAATTTCTTGTATAATATCTATTTATTAGAATATCAAATAAAATAAAAATGTATTTGAGGTCCCAAGTGGAGAAGAAGGATTCTCTGATAATACACATCTTAGAAGACACCAGAAATCATATTTGGGAGAGATGCTCATTTACTGATCCCAGTGCAGCTGATATCTGCACTTTTGTTGATAGTAGAGTCAACAATAGAGAAATCCATGGAAAAGCGAGTTTCATTGCTTCAGATGATGAAGAACTGAATGGGATTTTGTCACTATTCACAAAAAAACATAAAGACATTCCATAAATTATTGCTTGGAATACCCTAGAGAAAAAGTAAAACGAGTGTCATAGGAATGAAGGGTTCTGCAGAAAAATTTTTTCAAGTCAGTCTGGGAAGCAGAGGCTGTTTGCCCACACTTGGCCCACAACTGACAGACTTAACAGATTCTTTTGCAAAGACATTGGTGGATCCATAGACAAGGGGACAACATTATCTACAACAAACATAATCACATTCAGCTTATACAGTCTCTAACTACTGTGGTTGATGTTGCAAGTAGGCTACTTCTTTTAGTGCAGTACGAGTGCTATAAATATGAAGAAAAAACTGTAAATTTTACAGTAGACAGAAAATTATTTTGCCCATAAACCAGATCAGGCCAACTAAAAGAACTGCTCCATATTTGAGGGAAAAAATGAACTAAGAACTGGTGAATAATCCTGGCTAAAGAGATTCAGTTGGCTAAACTGAGTAAAAAAATCTCTGGTTCATTTTAGAGTGCTGTTGCTTAGTTGCTGACTCTATCTACAAAACACTGTAAGAATCAGAAATGAAATTCAGGGTTCAGTATGAGAAATAACTATAAATTCAGATCCAAAGTCCAGTTATCTAAAATACAGCTACTACATTGTTTGGTATTACTGAGTTATTGTGAAAGTTTAGATATCTTAATTTATAGTTAGGTTTATCACATAATCTGGAAGTGTTCAAGGCAAGGTTGGATGGGGCTCTGAGCCCGCTGTCTAATGAAAGGTTCCCCTGCCCATGGCAGAGGGTTGGAACAAGATAATCTTTAAGGTCTCTTGCAGCCCAAGCCATATTATTATTTTATGATTCTATATGTGCATATACAGAGGTTCACTGTTTTCAACACAGTCCCTCATGGGCAGTAATCTACATCACAAGGCCACCGCATATAATTTATCTAAATTAACAGTCTTTCATCAGAGTTTGACTCAGACTTGATCTGTAGCAACAGAGGAGATGAACTGCTTTCATTTCATCCCATTGCTGCTTTTTTAAAGTATAGTGTACCCTGACTGACGTTGAGGCCAGTGACCCAGCAGAGTAAATGCTATTCTCTGAGTTTGTCCATTTCCCCTTTCTCAGGTTTGAGGCTGGATGTGCAACCTTCCACCCTTACAGACTCTCTTAATGCTTAGGCATTGCATGTGTTGAGAAACGTGTAACCATGAATTTTCACTCTCTGCATTGCAGTTGTAAAACAGGAGTAGAATTCTGACTGGTACCCAAAGGCTGTGGGTTTTATAATTAATAGAACTGGTCAATGAACAGAATCCTCATGTTTCACTATTCAGTCTTCATTCACCATATCACTGTATATGTAGGAATGCATGAAGTGCAATAACAGTGCCAAACATTGACAGACCAGTATGTCATACACTCTACTAGATGGTTGCTACTGGCTGTGTCAGGTCTCAATCTCCCTCCTTCACACTTTCTTCAGCATCTCACATTGCAGACTGCAAACAGGACTCCAGAGCCTCCTTGCCTGCTTCATGTGTCTGGTGCAGGATGTGATGCTGGACAGGAGAGAGCAAATGGCCAGTGCTGTATCCCAGGTCTGTGTTTCTTAGCCATGCCCTGGGCTGATGCAGCATTGAGAGACATTGTCCCATATATTTGGGTGCAGTAGCTCTCCTACAATTGCATTAATGGATAGGGCTCATTATGCCTCTCCTCATGTGACTGTTGCTCATATGTCATGTGTCCTGCTCATGTGTCATGGGGTCCTCACACCTTGGCATGTTAGAAAGTTAAAAAGTCTACTTCTGGTTTGTGGAAAACCATAGCTGTGCAACTTCCAAAACAGCACTGTAGAGTAACTTACTACACCAGAGTGAGAGAAATCCTCAGGTTTCAACAGGAGGCGGAACAGAAAAGGGAACTCAGAGTGGCTGGTCTGCCGCTGAGTTACAGCACAGATTACGTGCTCCTGAGCATGTCTAATACAGCTCTGGTTAATACAACTCTGCTTGTTTGTCCTGTTACCTAGGGCAGTAACAGAACACATGTGGAGCCCCCAAACCTGCAGGCAGACCTGCAAATGCAACAGTAGATGACAGAGTGCTCACCCCACCACACTGCTCTGGGGATCCCTGCCAAATGCTAACATGCCTATCAAGGAAGCCATGCTGTAATTTAAATGTTCTTCTCTTCAGGGCTGCTTGGTAAGAGACATGAGGAAGTTAACAGTGTTTTTAGCTGAAATAGCTTCCATAGAGAGTTTTGGTGGAGAATATAAAGGAAAATGCACATAGCAAATCATAACCATCATAGATAACCTATAGAGTATCAAATGTAAACGCCATATTTACTGGGTACTGATTTTCACTCTTTTTTCCTCTTTCTTCTCTGTGTTAATACAATAGAATGAAACACAGGCTTTAAAAGAGTCTACTTTGGTTTAACTTTTATTTCAAAAGGAATTTCTTTTATACTGTTTGGAAACTATGTATATTATGACTTTCAAAGTGCATTGCTTGCGGCACTAACATGTTCATTGGCTTCAGTAGCAACACGGCTCCAGTTTTATTTAGCTTGTGGTATTTGTCAGATTGTAGGCTTTGTTGGGGTTTTTTTGCAGAATATGCAAAATGGATCAAAAGTGTGATTTGATCAAAGTAAAAATATTGTGCAGATCTTTGTGTGTGTAAAATAGAAGTGGACTGACATCATCTGACTTTTCCCACACATAGAGCTCACCACCACTCTACAGCATATTTACAATACACTCCTTGATCAATATTGTAACAATTACAGAAAATGCATTGTAAATATAGTAAGGAAAGAGGCAACCAGAACATAAATTGAATGACTTTGTTTACTTGAATAGTCCCTGAGCAAATTGTAGTCCATGAGAAAAAAAAAATCCATAATTTCAAACCATTTTGCACAATTGACAGCCCCAGGAGAGGAAAAGATTAAGGAACAGAAAGATTCCCTACCTTGGTAGTAGAAAAGACTCACTTGTTTTCCCTTTGCTTGCCATCATTAGCTTGGAGCTGCAGACTGTATTATTCAATTATTGTATATATCTGGTAAATTACTTTGAAATGTCGTGATGTTTCGAAGCACTGTACAAACTGGATTTTGTGTTGCACAAGACAGCTGCTTATTATTGTGGTTACCAAGTTTCTGTGTGGCAGGACCCAATGTTCAGTACTTAGAAAAAATTATAGTCTTAGACTGACACTCAGTCTCTTGGGTGCGTGGTATAAGGTAGGTGGTACTGGTGCATTCCACATGCTCTTACAAATGGGAATCAGGATCTGAGGCATCTTGATTTTTCTAGTAATAGGACTTTATAAAATAAATATTCTATCATTTTCTTTATTCTGGTAGAGGTTTCTTCTAAAGCAGATCTATATTTTTTAATCAGCCCAGGGGTTATCTTTTTTAACATAAAAAATAGGTTATTTTCTTTCAGATGTACTATATTCTTCAGAAATTTCTATTTCCAAATCTATAGGAACACGTCTAACTATGCTCTAATAGAAAAAGGAAAGATTACTTGTATAATAGAAAATTACTTTTGAACCTTCTACATTGTGTTGCTGTTGGAATATATATACAAGATCATAAAGATTTTTGGTGAGAATGTTCTGAACACTGAATGCATCTGAAGATGCGATTAAAATCTCAAACAATTTTGAAACAGTTAAATTCACATGTGCTAGGGCCTCTTCTTTGCATGTTTTGACAAATAACAAAAAAATACGTAACACTTCATTGCTTAAAAATTTACATGATTTTCCTTGCTTGTAAGCAGTGCAAAATAAGCATGGGATAAATGTGTGTTGTGTGTCATAATGTACAGTAGAAGTGACCACTTAATACACATTCAGGGGTTACTGGGGTGAACACGGTGTAAAGGAGACACAAATGGGAGAGAATGTTATTCATAACTGCATTTGTATGGGGAAAATGGAGATATGAACCTGCATACCCCCCTGTTGTTCACTGCTCTTAACTTGCCAGTCCTATGTGCAAATTATTCAAGTCATCAAAAGGAGATGCAGAAGGAAAAAGTAACTTGAATGACCAGTCACACTGAAGAATGCACTGAAAGAGTCAAAATTAACACATTGCAAATAATCTGTAACCAGATATTAATTTAAATTTAAAAATGGCTAAAGATGAGAAAGTGGGTAGCTTAAATCAGCTGCTTCTTTAGGGCTAATATGAAAGTCTGTGTTGCACTGATTATACACAGAAAATTGTTCAAGCCAGGTCTCATTTTTACATCTCTTTAATGCTTTCTGGCCCAGACAATTCCATAATGTAGCCACATCATGTGATACGTGGCAATGATGCATTATCAGAGTATTTCTGTAGCAATAGCAGACAAATGCAGCCACAAAGGATTTTTCTCTTCTTTTAGAGAAGCTTGGTGGCTACAATGCTGTGACCTCAGCTTTGAAAAAACAAACGGAAAAGATCTCAATTTTTTCCTGGTGTTGGGCAATTCATGGAGATTCCCTTCATGCCTGAAGCATTGCATTTAGCTGAGAGAGAGCACCTAAATTAGATGTCCAAAGTAAAGTCTAACGAATCTAGGACAAAATCCTCATATCATTTCAATATTTTGGAAGAAATTTTTGCACCTGGCAGGTTTTTTAAAATGAAAGTGCACAAGTCAGATGCACTGGCCTCAGATTGGATATACAAGTTCATAGCAGCTGAGAATCTGGACCTTTGTATGACAAAAATGGAATTAGATTAAGTTCATTATTCTAAATGTCACTTTTATAATAAAAAAAAAGAACTTGACAGTGACTGCATGACAAAACCTGCTATGAAAGGGTAATGAGGGGTAAAAGACAAAGGAAGTCTAAATAAGTCCTTTTACCACAAAACCAGAGAATAATAAGCAGAAATTTTAATGGATGTAGAGGAGAAAGAGAAATCTATATTGGGCACTTTTTCTGCCCAGAAAAGGCTTATTTAATTTAACAGAGATTAAACCCAATAGGTTTCTATGCAGTCTGTGTAGGATTCCATGTAACTACTGCAAGGAAAACAACCTCTTTAACACAAAGCCTCTAAATTGACAACGGTCACTCATCTGAGTGGTAGTTTTGCTTTGCCTGCACGTGGCTCCTCTGACTTTTAAAAGTATAATCACAGAGGTGGTCAAAAATTTATTTCAGTACAGATAGGCTTCTTCAGCTAGTTTTACTCTCACTAGAGTGGTTCACATTAGCTAAGAAGCAATAACTTCACTTTTTTCCACAGGGTAACCACTTAAATAAATATTATATGGTTTTAGCAGGCCAGAATGTATCCCATTACTCTAGGTGATTGTAATTTTTTTCCTTTTAATGAAGAATGTCCTATCACCTAGCTGTTATCCTCTACCCCTGCCAGTTGTGTTATTGTTTATTGTTACACTGTCTCACATCATCAATAGGAGACTGTGAATAGTGCCTGAATAAAATACTTGCAATTATATTCAACATTAGAATTTCTCTCACTACTTCATTCCTTAAAAATATTATTAATGAAACCTACAATAAGATTCCACACTGTTGTGGCAAACAGAGAAAATTGTTGTTTTAGATACCTTGGTAAAAGTGAAGGAGGTTTGTATATGGTTATTTATTAAAACATGCCCCAAACAATAGTTTAACAATA
Organism: Pseudopodoces humilis; assembly: GCF_049639895.1. Lineage (NCBI taxonomy): Eukaryota > Metazoa > Chordata > Aves > Passeriformes > Paridae > Pseudopodoces > Pseudopodoces humilis. The sequence continues at coordinate 32,471,839 of NC_142206.1, read as the reverse complement.
CTTGTACATTGTTGAGAGAAAAACGGGGAAATTTAGGTAAGTGGAATATTATTTGCTGTGATTTGTATTTATGAGTTCTATATAGTTTCCATCACCCTGTGGGAAAGTCAGATTAGTGGACTACTAAGCACCAATGTACAAAAAGGGCAACATGGATTCTCCTTTGAAAAATAATGACTCTTATGATGAGTTTTTTATTTTAAGCCAGATGCTTCAAGTCATGGGCAATATATTGCTTCTTGTAATGCCTATGGCATGGTTTGCATATAACATAGATTGAAAAGCCTGCCATATAGTTCTGATGAGCCCAACCTACAAATCGGTTTTCCAGAAATGAGAATTAATAGAACAAGCAATAACATCCTAATTTCTACATGACAGCTAGAGTAACACTTAAAAACATTCTGCATTACAGATAAATACACCGTTCATTTTCACAAATGGAGTCTGTTTCAATTCTCAGCTGTTGGATGATGATTTGACTTGGAGCAAAGGCAGCATAATTGGGTAACAGCTGAAATGTGCTTCATTGTAAAGGGTTGAAAGATCCATTGCTGGATTTTCAGGAGTGTGAATTACAATTCCAATAATATCAGAAGCAACTAATTCTATTCTTCAGAAGTGAGGACATAAAAGAAATTTTAGGTTTTCTTATTTCGAGCTTTAATTGAGGCCTAGGTTGTAACTCATTTTCATCCCTGAATGGGTGGTAAAAACATACACAGTAGGTAATTCACACTACCTCAAAAACTGTTAGTGCCATAAGAAGACTAATCAGGGTAAGCTTCCAGTAGCAAATTATCAGCTACAAATTAAAACCTCGCCGCCTGTCTGCTAAAAGCAACCTTTCCCCCCCACCCCAACATATTTGTCTGATTAGTAACTGTTGGATTACTAAAGGATATGAGGAATTGGGGGTGATCTGAGAAAACCTTCAAAACATCATGTTTCATAAGTGAACAGGGAACAGTTCTAAGCTCTTATGTTTGTTTTACTGCCTCGTTTATGGCATTTTGAAAACCTACTGGTTTTTTTCAATGACGCACTTGAAAATACATCAAGGAAGCAAGATTGATATATTTTTTATTTAATTTGCAATGCATCATTCTAGGCTATAAACTAAGGGAAAATGTGTATATACATTTGGAAAAGCAGCCATACTGCTGTGGATATTTATTTAGGCAGTGACCTATCCCATCCTCCATGTGAGTCCTTTGCCCTTTCCAGAGACATACTAAACCAAAAGAGTGCTGTCTATCATTAGAAGCCCTGAATTCCCTGAAATTTTCAGGCAGTTACCATGTCTAGCAGAGTTTCATTCCCTTTGAGGTAAATCACTGGATTTGTTTAGTGCCTGAATCCACATTTCTAGTTTTCTGTTGTGGTTGTAGTAGCAATCTGGTTTTAAATTAGATTTGAAGTCAAAAGTAGGTACAATTCCTCACTCCCAAAAATAAGGGAATGAAATGTACTGGAGCAAGAAGTGATCAGATTACAGATAGGGTCTCATGTAAGATGAAATATTCTCATTTTGATCTTACACCTCTGAATATCTTTCCTGAAAGCATCTTTTTAAACAAAAAAGGGACAGGGGAACATGATTATTTAAAAGTTCTCTTTGGGGATAGTCTGACTATTCTCTTTTCTAGCTTGTGAGTTATTTAAAAGTGCTAGAAATATTTGCATTGTGCACTGAGAGAGCAGCTTTTCTGATATTGAGGACGGGGGGATTTTACAAATCACAGGAGGCTTGCTCTCTGCCTTAATCTCTCCATACAGAGTAAATTTACAGTGGTTTGGGGTTTTTTTGTGTTTTGGTTTTTGTGGTTTTTTTCCTTTTTTTTTTGGTATGGGCATTTAAGTTAGAAGCCCAGTGATCCCTGAAAGAAAGGATTTTCTGCACTCTCTGCAAGCCCCTTATTTGTGGATTGCTACATATCTAGTGTGAACAAACAACTTACAGTCAGAAAATGGCATGAATATCCTTCCCAAATGCCCATTTTATGCTCTGGATTCTGTTTCATAGACCTGAATTCCACAAAGTGCTTAAGCCTGTGTATAACTCCAAATGGTCTGTTTGCACTTTAACATGGGGCTGTGTGCTGTGCCTTTCTAGAGCTATTCATTATGAGCCTTTCTGGACTCCGGAGATATCAGGAACATAGCTTGTAGTTTCTGTGTGTTGGGTGAATTCTTACCAGTGGCCAGTGGGACAGCAATGTAAGCAGATAGAGCACCATTTTTAGGGAGGGTGTTTTTCATCTGAAGTTAGGTCATGTGATAAAATTGTAAATTCCACCCTTTGTCCAAAGCCTATTCAGAAAAGAAGTAGTGATTATTTATGTATTTGTCATGCATGGATGCTTTTTGTTACATATTTTATATTTTCAAGTGCTTCATGTTGGTTCTGATGGGGAAAAAAATAAAATCAAAAATCCAGGATACGACTTATTGTTCTGCTGCTTCCTCTTTGTCTGGGAGCAGGTAGCAGTGTGCAATTCCATGACAGTGAAGTATAGGAAGTATTTAATCAAGTCAAAGAGTACCTGAGCCAAATTAAATGAATCTGTTATGCTTCTATACTTCCAGATGCTTCTCTTAATTATGCTTCCTAAGTGCTAGGACTTTTCATCAAACTAGTCATCATCTTGCATCAGAGCCTGGGTGAGTCCTAGACAACCAAAGCAAAACACAATACTTTTATTTTTGAGGTTCCTGACTGTTCCTCAAATGTGTTAAGATATACATGAATGCTCATTAAATCTACTAAGATAACTGTTTGATGTGTTATTCAATAGATGAAACATAAAACTGTTCTTTAAAAAATCAGCAAAATTGCTCAGAGGAACAACAAATTCATACATCAGCCCATTCTTTATGTTCTAAAGTGCAATTTACAGGACTGAACTAAAGCAAATGTCATACCTTTAATTTCATAAAAAAAGTTATGTACAAGTCTATTATTCAAAATAATCACATAACTGGGAAATTCACTGAACAGCTACCTTTCTGCTCAGCAGGGTGCCATTTTATAGACTTTAAAATTCACTAAGTTCAAGGAGCTTTCGTTCTCAATAATACATGTGCTAAATATGTCACATTAAAAGTGCTTTTGGCATGTAAATGATCCGTTTTCACATAGAAATGCTTTTAAAAGAATCTGAGCTCACTTTTTTGGAAATTATAAGTGCATTGAATTTCATTGTCCTACAGAACCATGTAGAGTTGATCGAAGTGAACTACAATGACAAACCAACCCTTGTCAGCCCTTATATTTATGTATCATTTGAGCTGTCAGAAGTATATTTAGTTGCATTTTCTTATACATATTTTCTACTCAGTTCAAAAAAATAAAAAAAAAATGGTGTGAGGAGGGGCCTGTGGGTTTGCTTTTCTAGGCCTAAGTGCTCACAAGCACTTCTGTGTATCAAAAGTTAACATTTCACTGGAAGACTTGCAACATGTTAAACTGATTACCTAAGCGAGTTAATTTTTTTCTTAGAACTCAGCAGTACTTCTACTACTGCTTTAATGTTGAAAGATAAGGCAAATGTTTTACAGGTGATTTAGGATGCTTATCCTCCAAAGAGAGAATTCGGAATTCTTATGCATAATATGAATAAAACTGAAAGCATAATCTCTGTCTCTCACTGCTTCATTATACTGCTGCATACTGAACAAATACTCCATACTCTGTATACTGCAAAAGTGAGTTTCTTTCATGATGAGTTGATTGTAGCTATTCCCATTCCCTGTGTCTCCATGTAAGGGACCATGATAGTGTCAGGCACATCCACCTTTTAAAAATCTTTTGTTCTTTCTTGTTAGATTAAGCAAAGCAACTTGAATGCTGTTTGGAAGTCATTACAGGACTGTTCTGGTTGCCTATAATACAGTACATGGCTCCAGGGTTCTCACAGACAGGTGTTTAAGAAAACAAACTGTCAGAATGTTCAGTTCTTATTTTAAATACAGAAGCCAGAATCTGTGAGATGACTCAAAAAAAAAAAAAAAAAAAAAAAATTAAACAAGAAAGAGTTGGTTTCAGAGAAAAACAAAAATAGAAAGGAAACATATGTATCCATAGCTGGAACTCCAAAATTGAAAGCTGTACCTCTGGGCTGGGTGTAGGATTCCAATTAATTTGGTTTTAACAAGTGAGGTGTACCTTGATTATATATTAACATGCACTGGTGAACATTTCTCCATTACAGTTGTGTGCAATTCACAGTGCAAATAGAGTAAAAATGGGGGAAAGTAATGTGGCATAAAGAAAAGGCAAAGGCTAAGTATCTGTGTTTGGTACATTTTAAATTTACATTTTCAATTAATTCTTTTGTGTATTGATAATATAATATCAATCGTTTTACCATTTTGATTATTGGACGATACAGGAACTGAAATATTGTTCTGTCTCCTGAGCCAATACAAGATGAAGAGGCATTTAGACTTATATTTCTGCTCTTTCTTGGACACGTTTCTTGTACATTATGTTTTAGCTAAAATTCATCCTCACTGGGAATATTGGTTGATCCTTTGAACACGGAATAACTGACAGAAAGAGCTTCAAAAGCATTCAAGCAAAATACTCCAAACCAGTAATGGCTTCCTATCAACTGGTTATAAGCAGTCATCTGCTCCAGACAGTGCCTCTGGAGAAGCAACTGGCCAAGTTGTCCTGGAAGTTGTCTATTTGACTGTGGCAATGTTTTTGCTATGTGTCCGTAGACATTTTAAGCTTTCAGGACCCTCAGATTAGCCACTGTAAGTTTTTTGTACCCAGCACCAGATTGCTAGATTTCTACTGCTTTTGTAATACCTATTTAATAATGAAGAAAACCATTGTACTGAAGTATCAAATATTTGTTTTACCATCTTTCAGCTTTGTGTAATTATTTCAACATCAGTCATGGCCTTGTCTAACAGATACTAAGCCCCAGTAAGACATGTAAAGGACAATAACCTACTTAATCCTGGTTTTCCATAAAAAAAATGCCTAATCAAAGTTTAGGATCTGAGTCTGAAGTGATGGTGTCCACATACTCCTACCTCTTAAAATAGATAAGCTTCTACTGAAAGAAATGCTTTACAATGTCCATTCCAGAAATGAGATGTGAAGAATGACCTCAGAATATGTCTAAATGTGTTCATAACACAAATACCTTCTAAAATATCCTGAAATATTAATTTCTTTAAAAATGCTACTTCTATAAGTGAAGTATTTATAAATTCTAGTTCTCAACAGCTATAACTCAGTATGGGATGTTCCTTAGATCTCATATAATCTCATACACCCTATGGAAGTGTCATACAGAAAAAATAATAGGAGTCTACAGACATTGCATTTACTACCTAGAAATCAATGTAAAAGCTGATAGTCTTCAGTAAAGAAGTAGATCTGTTTGTCTATATTTTAATCCTTGGCATAATGTTTTATCACAAATCCTGTTTCATTTTTTTTAATTTCATGAAGGTAAGTAGTTTATAAAATGATAGATTTTAATTTTAAATAAATTCTATAGGACTTTTTTATAAGCATTTGGTAATCCAATGCAAACTTGGTGCCAGGAAAAAGAGCTTTCAGACATTTCTGGCTTCATACAAATTCTAACTTTGTGTCTGGCATTCAAAGCCATTTATGGGGATTTTTGAATTACTGACATTTTTAGGCCTTTAGATGTTGTGGATGCAACACTGAAAGTACTGATTTACTTTTTAACTTTCTGCAGTATATTTTAATGAAAAAGAAAGTGAATAACATTGCTTAACTTTGAACATAAAAGAAATCTCGGTCTCATTAAGTCAACAGTAATGCTCTCCTTAACTTCAAAGGAGACCATGATTTCATCCAACATATCTAACAGTTCCGTAAAACACACAATGAAAATCACTTTACCATATTGGCAGTCAGAGTAGGCATTTTGTATGCATCTCAGTAAAGAAAAGGCACAAGCATTCTCTCTTATTTACTAATGCATGACAGCTAAAAATTAAAAGAGCAGAGGAATTTTTTGAGAGACATTGTGTTAGAACTCAGGGAATATTAAGTGTGCACCGCATCCATTTCAAATGAGACTTAAAATCTACGCTGTGAAATCACAATTATGTTATTCTGAGTACTCCCTTATTTGCTGGCTATGAAGTATATTGCATGATTCTCTTAGTGGGAGAACAATGTTCAGGGCATGTGGGTGAAATGCACACACCAGCACAAGCAACCCAATGTGCTCAAAGCAGAAAGTACTCCAGTAGAGGTTCCATAAGTGTGCAGTAAATCCAGTCACCTAAAACTGAGTGTTAATGCATATTCTGTTAGTCATCTTCTTATGCTAATGGTAAAGCAAGTCTAAAGGCATACCTTGAAAAAAAAAAAAAAACCTGCAGGAAAAGAGGAGATTGGACAGATGCCTTATAGTGAATTTTAATATGGATATGTGTAATTACTTTAGTGTATACCTTAGCTTAAACTTGAAGTGGGAAAAAGGACTCGAGAGGAATAATTTCAAGGCTGCAGGAAAAATGTGTAGAAATTTTTTTGTATTATGTAGAAACAAAGAAAACTCACCCAAAAGCTAATGTTTTCTGTCATTGACTCTGATGGTATCATGGTCATTGTCAAGAGTAGCTTTCTAATAATGTAGGCATAGTTTGAGAGAATTAATTGAATTCATAGTGTTGCTGACCTTCTGTAACAAAATTTTATGACTGCTCATGTGTCTGAAGGTCTTAATTACAGATAAACACTTTCCATTTCATAAGAAGATGTTTCCAAACCTCTCGTGAATTATAGTAGTCTTTATCTGGCAATATTTTCCACTCTGAAAACTGCTGTATGTTTGGCTACAATTTGATTTCAGCTGAGTCCTTATATTGGTAATTTTTTCCAACCTTCCCTTTGCAAAGCAAAAGAGATCTAACACTTCCACATTCCTACCTTAACACCAGAGGAGTCATCTGCTTAGGAAAAGCTGAAAAGTTTTTTTATTCTCTCCTCGAAGAGCACGACTGATAACAGGTTTGTAAGAGTGGTGTGGGATGATGATACAATATATCAACCCCCTGAATCTTACAAAAACTAAAAAAAGAAGTGTTGCAAATGCTGATGGACAATTTTGTGTCTGGCTTCGTCAGCCAGTCTCGGTTCCTCATCGGCAGAGCGTGTCGACAAACGTGTCATTACCGCATTTCCCCCAGCTGTGTTAGCCCACACTGGTTCTGCCTCTGCAGCTCCTCACTTGTATGCCCATCTTTAATCTCCTTATCTATATCTAGTTCATTTATTCTGGGGAGGAATTTTCAGGGATCCTCTTTCTCAGCTGTTAGTTATCACACTTAGTCTGAGCCATGCTTTCTGCTTACATGAGCACCACTAAGGCTTTTTCAGGTTGTTTAAACCACTGCTGCATCATCCTGAAGTGTGGCTCAAGCTACCACGCCTCTGTCTTCACATGGGACACAACAAATGGTAAGATTTGGTTATTGTGTCAGAGATGGTGAAAGTCAAGAGCAGAGTTCACATTCTTTCTTCTATTGAGTTACTTACCTCTGGCTCAGCTCACTATGCATTAGTATTTGATGTTCAAGATTCAGGGGCACTTCTAGGACAGATTGAGCATCACTGAAATTAAGCATTTTTAAAGCTTTTTGAAATTTTACAGTAAGAATATTAAAAAAAAATAAAAAGGTTCTTAGGTACATATGTACCTCCTGCTGGCATTAAAAGGCAGCAAGTCTGCAAAATAGAGCATAAGGAAACAAAAAGGCCACCATTACGCATGGGCGCATAATTAATGGTGTATTCCACTCTTCATTGAAGAAGGGGATGAAAGAATAACTTATTTTCTTAAAATAACAGAACTCACCTTTTGAGGAGAAAATGGATTTTCTGAACTTTACAATATGCATTCAACAATACTGCAGAAAATTGGTGCTTCAATAAATTGTGCTATTGTTTGTAAAGAGTCTTGTATGTGCCTGTGTCATAGAGAAATTCTTTGTAATTCTTTAAGTGATTGTAATAACCCTGTTTATTCTGGGGTTTGAAGAGTTTAGAACTGCTGTGTGGAAAGCCTGCAGCATTCTGTGAAATCACTATTTGGCACAGCAGCTATTCACTTGGACCACAGCTTCCTCCAGGTTCTCATTTCATACTCTTGGCAATGGGAATACTAATCTCTGACTGGCATCCAAGGGCACTACTGCAAGACAACTGCTAGTACCAGTTAGGCAGGGTCTGGCTGTATGTCCACAAGCATCAATGACTTCATTCTAGATGACAGTCATGCTTCCCATTCCCTCAAGCTGATATTGATCCTCTTCTACATGTTCCTGTCTCCACCATGAAAGATCATCTGCTCACAGCACAGTCATGCTACTGCAGCTGAAATACAAGTGCAGTACTCATAGTTTGGGACACTTTAATATACTCTGATTTGTTTGGCAATTATGGATGCTCAGTGGGCTGTTGATTGTTATAGGTTTATAGTCATCTCTGAGGGGAAATCATATATTCATCACTGAGATCCGCTAACTGAGGGGCAGGGAAGTCTACACACACACACCACAATAAATTATTTCCTCTCCTGAATTAGGAAATTCCTGTAGATTAGAACCACCTCACACATGAGAACTCAGACCATTAGTTTTGGGTATAACAGTACCTGACTATATGTCCCACATTACTTGCACTTGAGAAGCATCATAACACACTTCAGAAACAACAGAATTTGTCAAGCTTGCTGTTCCAACTGAATCTGAGTAATTCCCATAGTAAAGAAATTCAGGCTATATTGTCTTTCTGTCTGAAAAACTTTAATAGCAATTGTTTATTAGGAAGCAAAAGTTGGACTCCATCTCAGCAATGTCAAATTTAATAATATTGAAGTTAATCCACGTGTACACCATAAGGAAATAGTGAGATACCTAATGGGAGCTCAAACACACCCTTTAAATGTAGAGGTAGTTTCACATTTTAAGATTCGTCATTTCGTTGTTGCAGTTAAAAATGTGTTTTGAATATATTTTGAACAAGAGTGTGAAAAATAAGATATTACCTAATGTTTTTGTTTGCTATGCAACTCCTTCCATAAACACACATTCAATTATTAAGAGCACTAAACATTTTCTGGTGCTCCTGTTTTGCAGTACAGGCTTTGCCTGCTTTCTGTTTGCTGCTTACAACATAATGACATCTGCTGGAAGAGGTCACTACTAAAAAGGTGTTACCAACTGACAGAGAAGTTGAAATCCAATCTGGATAAACGTATGTTTAAATCTTTACCAGTTATCACCTAAGTGTGTATTTACAGCTGATAGATAAGTAGGTGAAAACACTATAAAATAGTACTACCTAAAATGTATTTTTAAAGTGATATTTAAAATTATAAGGGGGGAAAAAAAAAGAGCAAGCCTTTGCTGAACTTAGAGGGATAAAGGGATAGGGATGCATTCCAAAATACCATTATATTGATTTGACTCATTTGGGAATAGAGCTGATCAGTAAAATAATTTTCTTTCATATGAAACATCTTGTAAAACCCAGTACCACTTCAGCCAAGTAAGGACTTCTGTGGACCTTGTATGATTTCTGAGAATTTCTCTCAGGTCTGGAGCAGGCAGTTTCTATATTACCTAGCAATTTGAAGCAAAACTAGTTAATCATCTGTTTGTTATTGTCAGTGCTGCGACCCTTCCCATCTCAGTTACACATCTGCCAATGAATTTACATCAGATGACATTCTGTCTGGTTAGCTGACCAAATGTGTTTGGTCCACAAACAGTGTGAGACACTCTGGAAAGGAAAACCACTGCATTCACCAGGGAGAGCCTGTGTTGGTGCAGCTCACTTACCTGATGTGAAGGCTGTCTGGGATGGCCTTGGAGTGACTGTAAAATACCACTAACTTGCAGTTTATAGGAAATTGAATAATTAGTCTTAGGCTCAGAAAAAAAAATTAAATAGGGTGCAAATCTGAAGTTTTGATTCTCGGGTTTTAGTTTTGTTAGCTATGACATAGATGTACTTCTTGACTTGCACAAAAACTGTAGTTTGCTGCCATTTCTTTTCCTTCTTTTCCAATCCCATTTTTAACTATAATTTTACCACTCATGTGGAAGAACTGTCCTTTAACATTTAAGCATCATAGATGTGTAATTTCCATGCCTAAAATCTCCAACAGATTAAAGTAAAAAGTAATGAGTAAAGATGTAGGCTGCATTTTAGGTACCATCTCAAGTTAGAAAATAAAGTTACTCCCTTTATAACTAATATACTACCATACCAGTTCCTCATATGGTTTATTCTCTCTGCCTTTGAACAAATGGCGTATTCCCTGTTTCTTTCTTCATGTCAATCTACATCAGTGATCTATTCAACTGACAAGTACTGATGTAGGTCTCTGAAAGCTTCAGTCTCCGTGCTGAGGTATGCCATGTTCTTTAATCAAGCCAGGTCTAAGAAATGGACTTTTTTGGTGGACAGGCAGCCTGCAGTAGACACCAACCACTCACTTCGCTTTGTTGCCTCAATCTCTGGTTCTTATCCACAGGCTTTTGACTTGTTCATGTCTGTTCTTCAAAGAGAGTTCTCCACACTCAGTCCACCTCTTAACATAGAGGGAGGTCAATCCCTCTGCCTCTCCTTCCTCCCCTGTCTCTTCGGAAAAGCCTGTAACCATCAATAGCCACACTCCTGTCATGGGATTCATCCCACCAAGTTTCAGGAATGGCAAGGAGAACACAGCTTTCCAGTAGCACCTTGCCTTCCAGCTCCTGCTGTTCATTGCCCATGCAGCATGCACTGGTTTAAAAGCACCTCAACTGGGTTGTAGGCCAAGTCGCTGTTCTGGAGGGACGCATCTTAATTCCTTTGAGATAATCTTCTGGTGTTTCCCTGTTGGCTTTCATTTCCTTAGGGGTCCTTGGCTTCTCCCCATAAGACTGTGAGAGTGTTCCAGAGTGCTTAGCACAATTCGGAGTCAGCAAGTGGAAGATGCACTTCAGTTGGGTTATTGATTTCACCCCCAAAAACATGCTGCCCCTTGGCCCATCTCTGATGAGTTTGGTCTTATCCCCTTCCCACTTCATACCTAGATTAAAACCCTCTCAATGAGCCCTGACAACTCACAGGCTAAAATAGTTTTATCCCTTTTAGACAGATGAACTCCATCTGGCTCCAGCATTCCCTGTACTGTACAAACCACACTGAGAGCAAAGGCTCTTCCCAAGGCTCCTTTAACACTTCTGACTTTGTGTTGCCAATCAACATTAGGATAATTGGATGTTAAAGGGTTGAAAAAATCAGCAAAATACAAGCAGGATGGATCCACATTCAAAAAAAAAAGAGTGAATTTAACAGCAGAGCTGCAGATAAAATTTTAGAGGTCAAAAATACACAGAAGAACAATAAACAACACAGTGATACAGGAAACAGTATAATGAACAGAATAAACATTGTACTAGCAGTTGAAGAGTAGTAAACACTGCTGAGATATTAATCAAGAGGGAATGTGGTTTATGGCTGAATTTGCCTTGAGACAGAGTAAGTTATAAACCCATTTGTATAATATATTTTTGTTTCTAATATTTTCATAGTCACCAAAATGAATATTTAATAAAATAATTAAAGACTTACCCTTCTTGATGTGGTAAGAAACTAAGAAACAGAGTCCCATCACTAATAGTTCATCTTTGTGGGAATACTTATCATTATTTTGACATGAAGTCTGAATTATTATTGAAAGCAAATAGAGAAACAAGGTCTCAAAGCTCTTGGATTTTTCTTTTATTGCTGTCATTGCCACTGCATACTCTGTGGCAACATAAGAGTGGATAAATTAAGACTCACAGAGTCAAATAATCTCTAATGTTCCTTATGAGAACATCTTTTTCTTTATGAAATTATGTAAAGGATACATTTAATTTCCTGTATCTCTTATAGACTTCAGATTCTTTGATGCCCTAGACTTGGAGGGATTTAACTGGCTAAAAAACTAGATGCTTTGATTCTGTACTTCCTTTTCTACTCCTTATCAGTCATTTACAGAAGTTTTACCCCAAGGACTTGTTTTTATTTAGGTAGAAATGTACACCCCTAAGAAAAAAAAAAAAAAAAAAAAAAAAAAAAGAAAGAAAACCACCAAGAAAAGAAAACAAAACTTGATACCAAACAGCAAAACAGAACTTTTTTCCTCTTACAGAATTCAGGGACAGGAAGTCTCTGAAACAATGCTTCAATAATACTGACCCTCAGCAGCACACACACAGCTGGCTGTATTTAAAGAGTTGCAGGAAATGAATCAGCATCTAACTAAAGCTAGGCATTTCCAAAGGCCAGAGAATGGAAAGTCTTTCCATAGTGGAAGTTATCACTATGAAGGTCGGGGAGCAGAACATTCTGTAAACTGGCCTTCATCTTTTTACTTTAGGAACCACCTAAATTATTTTTAAGCCACCTAGAGATGCCACCAAATCCTTTATGTAATCCTTGTAAATGGTCTAAAATATATTGCAAAAATGAAGCCAGGGCATCTAAGAGTTTCTGGTGAGAGATGAGAGTTATGCAGATTTTACAAATCAAAAGAAGAATGAAGCAACAAAAGATTACTACCACTTAGAGCCAAGAATATAGTGTTTAAACAAATAATCCAGATTCTACATATGTACTTCAGAAATGACACAGATGGACACTTAACCTCCAGTCTAGAGGTCTAGCCTTCAAAACACAGGACATAACTTTCATCAGAGCTTATCCTCCCTTTCCTAACTGGGCAGTAAAGATGCCAAAAAGATAATTCCATGTTTGTGATTTTTGTTCACAGCTCCTTAAAAACCTCTAAAGTTAGTGGAAGAAATAGCCAGTGTTTGAGACAAGAAGGAGTCTTTTCTCTTTTTAATTTTGGAGTAAGTCACCTCAAATTCATGGTCGTTTTTATTACAAAAATAAACATGCCAGTACACATTTGGAAGTCCATATCACTATTTTCTTCCCAATAAGACAGTGTGTTCAATGCAGTACAATACTTGACAGTCGTTAGCAAGCAGAGAAGTCCATTTTTCTTTACCAGTAATATCCTTTCACCTCATTATAAAACAAGAGTTGTCATTCGACAAATCGAAGACTTGTCAACGGAGGGGGGAAAATCATTTTTAATTAATGTGTGGATAAAGCTTCAGGATGATGAGAAATGGAAAAGTGTGATAATTGAAAGAATTATAGGCAATTCTTGAATTAAATCTTGTATTTTTAGTTGTTAATTTTCTGTGTGTTTCTATATAAAGAATAATCAAAAAAAAATGCATTGGTTAGTGGATGCACCAGATAGATTCTTCTGGAGTATTACCATGTATGTTCCAGCCCTAAAACAACCCTGTATTAAGTACCGTCTGTATTAAGCTGGACTTCAGCAAAGATTTAAGGATCAGAAAGTAGCAAAAGTCATTAAACAGAAAAGAGATACTCAATTTTGATTACAAATCAAACTAATAATGGCAAACTATTTCCTTTAAATATATAGTTTGAATATTGGGACTGTAGTATCTATGCTTAGGCATTAGTCCTTAGATCATCTGATAAGATATACAATATAGAATATAATGAGTATTAATGTCAGGTAAAGTTATAGAAGGGCAAAATCAGTTGAAAGATAATTGATTCTAAATGTGTTTTTTATCTTCTGATAAAAGTGTGTTTACTAAATCGAATGTCATTATTCCTTTTGTCTTTTAGGGAAAAATTATTCAACATTACTAGAGTACTTACTAATTGAAGAAATTAAAATCAGTAATTAACAATAGTGTACTTAAAGCAGCAGAAGTACAAAATTGCCATTAGTTTCTCAGTATCAACATCCACATTTTATTATGTTTCATTAGTACTTTATCTTAGTCAGCTCACTGTTCTTTCTTCAGAGAAGTCTATAGCATAAACTAAATGGGCCACATTAATATGCAATTTCCACCTGAGACAGTACAAATGCAGTATAGATAGCCATGCCTGGGTGCATTTTCACTAGTAGCTGCTGGGCATAATTTAATCCTTTTTAATAATTTTATAGATATAACCTTTTACTCAATTGCTCACTCTGTTACATTAATTATTAGTAAGTGAAAATATAATTTAAACATAGGTCAATAATCTATGATACATTTTTTTAATATTTCTTTCTGGAGGAGCCCTATGTAATAACAATAACAAGATTTTAAAAATATTTTGGTGTATGGCTTAGCAATAAATATTACAATGAAAGACAAATATAAAGTGGGATTTATAGAGGAAAATTAAATTAGTTTTCTAATATATGCATATAATAATATAATGCATTAAGGAAAAATGGTATACCAAAGTTCTCAAAACTTAAACAACAGACTCTTTTAACGTTTGAATTAACATGTTTCTAAAATTCAGGTTTTACAGTGCTGAGATATCCCAGCTGCACATTGCATACAGAAACACAGCCTTCCTCCAGATAGAAAAGGCTTTTATTGTATTGAAGGCTGTGTCCACACCTCTCCTGTAATGATTTTCACCTGCTTGCACGCAGGAGCCTGGACCTTTAAACTCCACAAAGCCAAGGAGCTGGAACCATGCAGTGGCTATTTTTAGGCATTGTGCTTCTTGTTGCATTTTCCCTTTTATTAGCTTGTAAGACACTTACAGCTTTTGGCTTCTCTGTTTATTGGTTTTGTTTTCATTTCTTAGTTCAGGAGATCTGACAGTCTCTCTTATGAGTTCAAAATATTTTACTTAATTTCTTGGAGCACAGAAGACTTGAGGAAAAGTGAACAATATTTTCAAACATAGCCTTTAAGTTTGGATATTGAGTTAAAAAAATATCTAAACAGAGAGATCTTATACATGATTTTTTCATAGGCATTTATCCAATTCAGCTTCAGGTTATTTGGAACAAGTAGGCAGTTTGTATGTCTGAACAGAAATGCCATCTTGAAACCAGAAATGAAAAATTAGAGAGAATTTAAAAAATGTTCTGCCATTTTATTTGAAGAGGTTCCCCTACTTTTACTGATTTGAAATCAGTATATGTATTTCATCTAATTAGTATTTCATGTCAAAAACATGAGAGTGATCTGAATCCAGGTATCTTCCGAGGGAAAAACACTCATCCCATTCTCCATGAGAAGAGGGAATGAAATCTAGGTCTTCTACTACCCAGCCTCCAGCAACTAAGATCTTAAAAATGAGGCATTGCAGCCTTCTTTCCTGTGCATATATTAAGAGAATCAGACGTGTAAAAGCAAGTCAGGCTAAGTCAAACTGCAAGAAAACTTATGGAATAAAATCCTTTTGGGAGCTCAGTCAGAGAGAAGCATTGATTTCTGAATCTGAGCTGGGCTTGCATGAATAAAATCATTATGATTCAAAACTACCTAAATATGCAGATGTGAAACTGGCATCCAGGTTTTGATTTTAGGATCCTAACAATAACTTCTATTATACTTTTCCATTAGCTGAGCAGGGCTTTGGGGGATCATGACTTAGTCACGTACCTGTCAGTTCTGCTTGCATCCTTGTTTCTTTGAGGTTCTTAAGCTAACAGAAGAAACAGTAAAAGGTTCTGCTAAAATGAGACATGCTCACTAAACAGTCACTAAAAACCCTGGGAAATTATATTATAAAGATTAGTTAATGCAACTGTTCATTTAAAGAGATGAGTGGGAAAGTTCAGCTATTTTGCAGTTATAAAGTTTATAGAAAGATAATGAAAAGAGTCTTCTTTGGTAGGCAAATTCCTTCTTTGAACTTGTTCTGGACATTCTAAGTGGAAAATAACTTCACACCTGCTAGGCCTGCTGTGCTTGTCTTTGGGTCAGAAACAGTCTTTCTCTGTCATTGGAGAAAATTTACTGCTTGGAAATGTGGATGGATGGATGGATGGATGGATGGATGGATGGATGGATGACAGCTATTGAAGTCTGTATTAGCTAAAAACTTGCAGGAATGGAAGAGTCAAGAAAAATAAGAATTAAATAATTTAGAATGTTTAGTGAAAGTAAGTCCTGCTGCTGAAAATACCCTGCTTGAGCATTTTAGAGCCAAAATTGAGACTCAGTGAGAAGCAGATAAGAGCTCAGAATCTTTGCCTGTGGTAATTACATGCACCAATCTGTCGATATGTGTATATTCCTTACTTTGTGTTTGCATTTATTAAATACATCTGTTGAATTAAATCATATTTAATCTGCTAATTATCTCTTTTATCCTTTTGTAACTAATTCTGTTTTCTCTTTAAGGTGAGGTTTAGAGCTGTGCAGGTGACTCAATATCTTCATTCTTGGTGAGTCTCCATTCCCATGTCTCATTCAGTTGATTGTTTTCTTCCTTTAATCAAATTGGTAAGGTACTTCGAAAAGTATAATTACTCTTTACAACACTCCTTCAGAAGAGAAAAAAATTACAGAGAAATAGATATATTCATATTATGTGTTTCAAGGCCAAGGGGAGAACTCATGCATGTCTGGCTCCTGGAGTCAAACAGCATCATCGACTGAATGAAAATTTGACTGCAAAACAAATTATAAAGTAAATAAATACCTGCTGAAAGGTTTGCAATGATGGCAAGGTGCAAAATAAAATGAGTCATCTTTTCAGCAGTACAAGCACGATTCATTTTCATGCCTTTAGATAAGGGCTAAACTGCAATGCTTCCTGTTTTAAAAAAATAAGTTTGCATCATTTAGTTGTGTAGCATAAAGGTGTTGGTCTCTTTGCTGCTGATGGGGAAGATGCTCAAGTGGTGGCCTGCTAGATAAATCCTTGTTGATAAGAGAGTGGAAGAGAAAACCCTTTTCTGTGATTTTTACCTGCTGATATGCTAAAAAAACAGGGTTGTTTTGGTATCATTGTGCAATTCCTATTTTGTTGACTTTAAATCTTAAAACTATGGTCAGAGTAATAAACAATGTAATTTCAAGCATGAAGACAATGAAATATTCTGAGTATTCCTCTAAGATACCTGGTAAAATTGCACTGATCTCCAATGATGACTTGTTAAAAGTAAATTTCATCTTGAGATCTTTTGAGTTCTGAAGACAGATTTGGGCTGTATAGTGCAGGAAGCTGAGCTCTCATCTATATGGAACCAGTCTGGTCTGTATGCATTACTAGATATTTGGGGGCAATACTATCATATGTTATGAATAAAAAAAAATGCACCTAATCAAAGTGAGTAAAGGTAAAAGATTCCCAGCTGGACAGTAACAAGCTTGATTTAATCATGTGACACTTCTGGGCATTCCTTTTATAACCTCACCAGATTTGAACAATAGCATCACCTGCACAGGCTAGAGATTTACACCTGGCCAAGTGGGATTTATATCATTTGGTATGTTTTTTCAGTGTATTTTCACGAGTTTACAAGTGATACACATACCAATGTTATGTACAAAACCTCTGCTCCTATGTAAGCAGTGACTCCTTAGGGAGAGATTACTGGTTGCTAAGCTTGAAAGATGAAATTCCTTTATTTTCTGTAGAAGAAAACCTGTCTCTAAGGACATGATCTCTGTGCTATGGGAAATTAAAATTTGTGTTTACTCTGACTAGTCTGACTCCACTGATGGAGTTCAGGAGATACCACCTTGCCACACAATTCTTTGTTGCCCTGAATCTCACTCTCTGTTTTAAACAGACCAATTTAGTAAAATAAGTAGCTACCAAGTACCGCTCATCATTTTTCTATTTTAACGGCACCTCAAGGTTGAATGACAGCCCATATTGATATGTGTCTTAATATTCTAGAAAAAATTCAGATGCAGTCTGGGTAAAGGACAGCCTTCATGACCTTTATTACCCTTGATAAAGGCCATCAAGGATGTTCTTTATTGGATAATCCTTGAGCTTTGCATATATATCAAGCAAAAAAAGAAGTGCAGTGTTTGAAGCAAGATATTCGCATTTATCTTTTGGCACTGGAAAAGAAATATAAGAAATTAGATATGCAACATCTCTCCAAATTATCAGCTGCATCCTAACCAATAATGCATCCTGACTTTTTTACTATTGTTATTTTATTAGGGTATTTTCTCAAATAGTTTAGTATTGTGAAAGGGTATTTGTTTAATATTGTCTCTGTTCACACAGACAGATACCATCTTTTTGCCTGTGGACTGAATAAGCATTCAGCAACCTTTCAGTAATGTTTTTGTTCCAAATGAAACAAATTAAAATAACCTTTTCCCAATAGCTAACCTAAACCTTCCCTGACTCAGCTTCATGCCATTTCCTAAAGTCTTGCCACTGGTCAGGAGACTGCAGAGATTGGTGTCTTCCCCTCCTTTTCCCCTCATGAGGAAGCTGCAGCTGAAATGAGTTCTCCCCTCGGTCTCCTCTTCTCCAGGCTGAACAGAACAAGTGACCTCAGCCACTCCTCACAAGGCTTATAAGGACAAGATAACAGTGAAAGCACAAAGTTTTGCCTATGAAGCAATATTTCCCCCACACTCTACCTTGTGAATATTTAGCTCCAGGGCAACTACATCTTGACTTCTCAGATCAGAATCCACTTTATTTGATTTATATTTAGACTCTTCATTAATGCTCACATGAAAAACTAGGGTGTGATGTTTATTATTATTATTATTATTATTATTATTATTATTATTATTATTGCTGCTCTATAAGACAATGTTCTGTAAACAGATTTGTTCTTTTACACCTGTAATTTCTCAAATGTATTTTATTGACTCAGCTATGTAAACTTTTCTGTCACTCTCTCCACTTTTGTAGCTGAATCTTTGGCTTATAACCAACTATTTATTTATCTACATAAAAACATACAGAATAAATATTCCTAAACCACACATAAAGTTTTACTCATATTACTATTTTATTGTAAATCTGTAAACTTTTTATATAGAAATTGAAATTCTTTATGGAATTCAATTAAAACTCTTTAAGATTTTATTGTAAAAGAGATTTCCACTTTAGTTGTGCCCTTCTATAAATAGTTATTTCTAATAAGATAATATCTACTGCAATATTTACAACAGATATACTGGCATAGCCAGCCTATCTGATATATGAATGTTTCTTCCAGGAGAATATAGTTTGTTAGCCAAGTATAAGCAGCTTTTAGACAAATTTAGCTACATATTGGCATTTAATATTCATCAAGTTACCGAAAATTTTAGTAAGCTTTGTTTCCTTTTCATGCACTTTGAATAACATTTTCATGATCAAAGTTTCACCAGCAGGAAGTTAGGGGGACGATTTGTCTTTTTGTCTCTCAGTAAGGAAAGCCCATGAAACAAAATTATCTGGGTTTGCATAATACAAGGTGCAGCTGTTTACACATATGAGAAAAATCTATCTTTTCATGCTCTTACAAACAGTGAAAACAGATTTATTAGGTTCAATTCTCTGAAAACTTCATATTAAATTAAAATCAGTGTTTTGAAGATGTACAAGACACATCCTTTGCTTTCCATTAATATATTAATTGCTCTTAAAAAAATACAAAATTTTCAGAAGCTTGGTAATACTCAAGTGTCAACTAAATCAGCTTGCAATTCCTTTCCACCACACTTTTATACCTAATTAAAGCCCAACTAAAAAATATATTTGATGCCATGTACCCAAATGTTTATGTGACCTATACACACAGGGGGCATCTGGTTTTCTTACTATCACCTACAAAATTGGTGTGATTTGTCCAAAAGGGAAGGAAGACATTTGCAATGAAAAATTATTGGATGTGCAGTGAGCCATATAGTCATTGAAGGGTTGTGGAGAAGTCATTTTGTTAAAACTCTCACTCAAAACAGGGCTGAGGGCAACATTCATTTGGGTAAATTATGTCATTGCCTAATGAATCCAGATAATCTCCACAGCCTCTCTGGGCTGAGGAACTGTGGTGAGCCCAGAAGAGCATCACCAAGATGGTCAGGGCCTAGAGAATGTGTCCTTTTAGGAGTGGGAGAGAGAGCTGGTCTGTTGGTGAAGAAGGACAGTCTAAGAAGCACTCTACAACCACTTTAAGGGGAGTTACAAACATCACAGTATCAAATACCTCTTAGTAGGGGCAGGTGGTGCAACACTAGGCAGCATCCTCAGGGAGGTCCAGCTAGAAAATTTCTTGATCTTTGGGAGGCTGATGAAGAAAATTACTCAAAAAATATTGAAAATTTAATTGTATTTGTTTAATATTACATTTTAAATTTGTTTCAGGTTTTATTTATTCTTCTGGTGCTTTATTTATTCTTCTTTTATGCTGTTTCTCTGAAATGAAATTAATTTATGCTGTTACTTTTTTGAAAATTCAAATTAACTTCGTGGTGGAGAGCTTGAATCCTCCAAGCATAGTGAATATACCTGAATGCTCTTACGGGTGATGAAAAATAATAAAAGTTGTCTTCAAATTATCTTCAAATTTCAAATCCAGTTTCTATTAATATAAACCATGTTTCCTCCATAAAATATTTCTTTGAGAGTAGGTTAAGAATTATCCTGGAGATTGGAGGGAGTCAACAGCATTTGCATTTGCAATACCATTTTTATGTAGTGACTCTTCAGGTTATTGCTATATAGAGAGTTATAGAACTCTCTGAACACTGTTCCCATTTCTGGTGAATGGTAATTAACCTTCAGGTTATGAACTCACACAAAATATGCTAAGGTTATTGTTATCCAAATAAAATACCAAAGCACAATAAAGTTTCAGGGAAGAGGATCCAAGCTGTTCACTGTGGACAAAAAATATATTTTATTCCTTTTTCAAAGCTTCTGTACTGTAACCTGGTTTAGACTTCAGCAGTTTAATTGTTCATATACAGGGATGGAGTGTGAACTAATGTGTGAAAAAAGCAGGAATGTGAGGATAGGGTTTTTGCAGGTATTCTGTACTGGATTCACCTCTGTGCTGTTAAACTGATTCATTCTTCTACAAGAGGGAATGATAATGACTTCCTTATTATGTATGCAGAGACAAATGAATGCATCCATAGCATTTACACATATAAGGTGGGACCAGAATGTGCACAGCCACCTGTGCATTTTTTTTTCCTCCAGTGTGACCACTGGCTTGTTAACCAGTGGTCCCATCCCACCTCTGCCTTCCTTCTGTGCTGTTCTGTCCTTGGTGGGCAATGCCAGCCCCATGGGCACTATGTGACACATTTTAAGGGTTGTTGCACACTCTGAGCTATTTCTGCAACAAATGATCACAAAACTGTGCAGCACAGAAGATTTTTTTGATTGTGACAAATGCCTTTAAACTTCTATTTAAACTGCCTCATGAAGTATGAACTTCTAACCTCAACTATATCCTGATGATAAAAGAACTTTATTCATTTACATTATCAAGTACCTGAAATTTGAAATCAGAATGTTACCTAAGTAAATTTATTGAGTCAACGTACCACTTGCTGGATATAGTAAAATGGAACTTATGGTTGGTTTAGAAGATTTTTGTGCAAATATTTGAGCATTGTGGGTTTTAATGATTTCTTATTTTATCTTAGTCCTGATCTCTCATAGACACATCATGGTGGGGTCCCAAGTATTCAGCAACTCACTTTCAGTATCCAGATCCTAGCTCCAAAGGCTTGCAATCAAAAAAGAGGAGGAAGAGGAGGGAAGAGAGAGGAAGAGCAACCACAAATGACAAAGTTACATGTGGGTCTCTGGTGGCATCAGTACAGAAATGAAAAGAATCATGCCCTGTGTGATACAATTTTTCCTTTATGAAACAAAGGTGACATATGAACATACTGCTGAGGTCACCTTTGTTCTCTTCCTTCTCTCTCTTCTTCTTAGGTTCACATTTCCCTTTCTTGTCTCATTCCCTATTTTTCAGCTTGGACATCTCTCACTTTGTCTTGTCTTCTATTCATTTTCCCTGCTCCCTTGTACACTTCAAGTCTAATTTGTTTGCAGTCATCCAAAGAACAAGTGCTCTACTCAGACATTATCCAGAGACCCCTAAGCTCTTGCAGACCTTGTCAACTCCAGAGCTCAAAGAAATAGAGGCATTTCAGCACAGGTCTGCACTTGGAGTAGTGCAGTGATAGCAGGATTGATTAGCCCAAGAGCCGGACTACATTAAAGCCGCCGTTTTGGTTTTGTGGGCTGGGATATCAGCGCTGGGGAGAGATGCACTGTGGCACCTAAGGTACTAGATTGCTTAAAGCAGACCTCATGATTCTTGTTCATTTGCAGTGCTGTGTGATGAAGATAGATTCTGTAGATAGAAGGGAGCATTCTGAATGGTATCAGATTTTTTTAGGGCATTAGAATTTAGAAAAACAAACATCACTTGTTCTATTTCTAAGAGTGAAATCCAGTCACTCTTATTTTGCTCAGTATATTTCCCAAGTAAGAAGAGCAATGTAGTGCATGCTGTATTAAAAAAGCCTAGATCATCAGAGGAACTCTGAAAGACAGAGGAAGGACAGAGAAATTCTGCTGCTCTCTGAGAGGAGCATTGTGGAAAAATCCCAGGTGACACTTAGAGAGCAAGAGTCCATTTTGCTGTTCTTTGAGTTCTTATTCCTGAGTATTTCTGTAGTTTTCCAATAAACTTCCCTGCTTCACCTGTAACTGGGGGCTTTGTGCATGGCATAGATGATATAAGGGAGTAAGGAGGCGTTGATGACAGCCTGTGAAGAGAATTAGGGCTCATCTCTTCAGAAGTCTTGCAACCGGTTTGGACTAATTGCAGACTCAGATAAGAGTTACTCATTCCTATATGTTTTATTTCCCTTCTCCCTTCACCAGAGTATGGCTGCTGAAGTTTTATTTCAACCACAGAATATTGGTAAAAAGCCTGGGTTATGTTGGAAAGATTGATTCTCAGGAAAGAACTGTCTGTGAATCTCTGAAGGAACTCATTAATTAGAGGATTTGTGATACTAAAAAGAGAGGTCTGTCTGGATCTTTTGTTATGTGGACCATCCTTAGAAACTGGAAAAGAAGTTTAAATTCAGACAGTACATAATTGCAAATGCTGTGACATATAAATATTTATTTATGATTTACTAAATATTACCATATTTCGGTGGCATTTCCTGGGTTCAGTTAAAATGCTGACATAAAATCAAGAAGGTAGATTCAATTTAAATTTTTTAGTTTGCTGGCAAGACGCAAGGAGAAAAAAAATCATCAGAAAGAAAATGCAGACTTTCAGACTGGTTTTGCACCTTATAAAACTGGGAGATTGGAGACTGAAAAGCAGCTACAAAATTACCATTTACAAATACCATTACTTACTGGATAACAAGGTGGATGTTTTTGTCTCCTGTGGAAGTAGGAAGGTTTTCTGTCCCCACTGTTGGCTCTTAGAGTTAGGATTGAGAATTAATTGTGGGGCTTTTAAGCTTTGTGCTTGTTTTTTTTTGCCTTTTAATGAACACAATTGCAACTAGGCCTTTTTCCTACTTATTTATAGTCCGTGAGTTGTAGTTGCTCTAAACATACCTAAAGTTAGTGTTAGCCTAAAGGTTTTTCTTCAGGCATGTTAAATCAAGAGAAGTATTACAGCCCTGTCATGAGGAAGGGTGTCTGCCTCCACAGTTAAAACAAATAGACATTGTTGGTAGCAGAATGTGCATGTAAAGACAAACTTGTTTGTCACAGCCTAATCAGCACTTGTGGGTGACATTCCTGACAATATTGCTGCAGGTTAAGTAGCTTTAGTGCTACCTTTTCCTTGATATCTTCTGTGAGAAATTTTTGTTGATCTTTGGGAGTTCACCTGCTGCCTATGACTTCAACATTTTACCAAATTTTTTCTCTTCATTTATCCTGTTTTTATGGAGTCAAACATTCAGACACTTGTGGTTTTACAATCTTGGGACCAAATACCTGGGGGTTTTTGCATAAAAATTATGATTTGCTTAGTGCAATCAGGATTTCTATAAATTAAACATGGGTTAAACTTAAGTGCATAAGGGTTTAAGTAATTGACTTTTGGCCGTTAACTCTTTACATTGTTTTGCATCAGATTTGACTCATTAAAATATTTCAGGAAAAAGTCACTGTCCAAAACCACCCATATAATGAGCAGTCCTTTTTTCAAATATCCAATGAGTGTTCAGCTTATTTCTTTTGTTCAGAGTTCAGAGTCTGCTTGTACTGCCAGACTACCCATGTGTAGCATTCTTCAGGATGTTTTTAGTGAGTGGCAGCAGCATTTAGTTGCCTTTGCTGGCTGTTGAACGAGGCTAAACATGTTAAATTAAGAAATAAATTAGAAAAGCTGAGTGGGTTTTTTCACCTTGTTTTCCCTTCTTGCTTCTGCTACAGCTTTCCAAATTTTATGACCTTTAAAACATGATGTACGTGTTAACACCTGTTTACGTCCTCCCACAAAGAGTCCAATAATCACTTCTTAACAATGAATGTGAGTTTTTGACTATCCCAGTGTGAATGTGAATATTAGGCTATGCTAAAAATAGTGTAATGAATCAACAACCACCACCTTTAACAGTCACCAGATAGGAGTTAGCTGAAGGACTACTGGAGGGCAGGTCAGTGAACACAGGTAGCTATCTTGAACCGCTAAGTAGTAAAAAACTGAAGTATCAAAATAGTGTTTCTATTTTTCATCTTTCCTTCTTTTTGTAGATGTATTCTTATGCTAAGACAAAAGAAATTATCCAAAATGGCGTTGGGAAAAAATAATTGTTACAAATATGTCTGGAGCAATGACTTCAGTATTACATTACAATCTAATACGTGTCTTTCTTCAAATAAGTTTCAAATTATTCTGCTGGTTATTCATGCATCTCTGTTATCATCAGCGTAAGGCAAATCAACCTATCTGTTTCCACAGTGGCTCATGAACAGAAAAACGACAGAGAGGAGGGGCTTGCAGTTGCAGAGATCCAGGCAAGAATATCCATATGAGTTCTGACACGTTCTGCCAAACCACCCAGGTTGGTGGTGGACTGTGTTCCAGTTAATTTACCTCTCTGTGTGTCTGTGTCACTGCAGCTGAACACGGGCTGTCTGCAGGTGCTGAGAACATACCTGAAGTTCCTGCTCCCATGTGAACTAGGTGGTCTAGTGGGCTGCACCATCACTGTGGCAGCCTCCTCCACCTGCATGGGAGAAGATGTTTCTGATAAAATTTCTGTAAGTTAATTCCACATTTCATGTTCTTGGAGCTGACTTTTGAGAAGAGCTCAGGAGCAGCATAAGCAGGCACAGCTGGGCTGACCATAGGCCTATGCATTTTCCTTTTGTGAAATTACAAAATTCAGCTTTACACATCAAAATAAATTTGGCCAATGAGAAGAAAGAAGAAATCAAATCACTGAGTGTTATACTAATACTTTTAGGTTTCTTTTCTATTAAGGGAATGACTTTTTTTACAGCAAAATGGGGAGAGAGGATTTGCCCTTCAAGTCAACCAAAAGTCTATTGCTTTAATTCCTCATTGCTGCCTTTTTTTGGCCTTCAGCATCAGTCACAGTGTTTACCAGTCAAAGTCCCAACCCATACACCAAATATCAATTCAAGAGCTACTTAATCTATGGAAAAGTAACTGAGACTGTCTTTGTATTTGACTGAAGCACTGTGGGGAACTAAGAACTGGATTGACAAATTAGACAAAAGATATTACTAATCCTATTCACTGTATACTGTTTAATATGTATGAAGAGGATTTATAACCAGTTCCTGAAGAGTTACTTTATCATTGGTTTCATTTCTAAAGGAAAAAAGTCGAACTGTTTTGCAGGAGACTTTTTCCCTGTTTTTTGCTTCCAGAGTTTGCTTACCTATATCCTGTCTTCTGTTGACAAAGGATCACTTGCTAGGGAACTGGAGTAGTTTGTTGATCCTCCTCTGGGTATCATAGTAGGGCTCTTATAGCAATATTTAGTATCACTCTTTTCAAATTGTATTCGTCTGACCAAATGTCAGCTTACTCACACGATCTCAAAATAAAAGACATTTTTATCTCAGGAGTGTTAGGCAAAACTAAAACAGACTTCTGCTGTACATGGTTTGGTGAAATAGTGAGGAGCTGTAAGCACTTACACTTACCAACTAAACATCCAAGTACCAGAAAAAAGGAACAGAGGTTTTCAGATGCATAAACTTAAGATTGTGTTTGTAAAGAAGAGAAAGCAACCAGCAGATATGACCTGCTGAGTTTAACTCATTCCTGGGCTTAACCTGTGGTCATTGGACTAGCAAAACAGCCATTGAAATAACTCAGAGCTGCTTAAAAAATGAGTCAAAAATTCTGTTCTGATCCAAAGCCAATTGAAAATAACAGAGTTTTTTTTAATTATTTTAATGATTTTGTTCCTACTCTACATTTTGTAAATGCACACAAGAAACAAAGGATGTTTCTATGGATGAACCTAAGAATCTTAAAAATCAAAGTCTAAGTGCAAGTCAGTGGGACCTAAGTTTCTAAATAATTTTGAACCTTTAATATGAGCAAACTCACTATCTAATTCTACCTAAAATGCTTAGAACTGCTTTTATCATTACATATCCAAGCAAAATTTAAATTGGTACCTGCCACAAAGTTCAGCCAGATGTAATAAAGTCATTAATGCAAACACATTATTCATAAAACATGTTGGTTTTTTTTTCCTTCCCCAAATCAATCATTAAACCAGAAATAATTTAGTTCCTAGCAAGCAACCCCTACTTGCTTTATTGCATTGAAACCCAGTGTTATATACACTGTTGCCGAAACAGTCCACTGTTGTGTGTACTTCACTGAGGCATTTCTCTCAATACCAGCAGAACATTAAATTTCAATACCAAATTTCCTGGGAGCTGCTCTATTTTGCTGAGGGAGCATCTCTATTTGACAATATACAAATGAAAGAATATGGGTTGTCTTGATGCTACTGTGAGTCAGCTCGAGAAACAAGAAGAATACTCTCCTTTTGTCTTGTGAAAAGCTTAGGTAAGCACGGCATATCATCCTTTCATTATGAAAGACTGAGAAATACTGGAAGTTTTTGTCTAACTGGGGTCTCTATACACACTTACATCCTTCATTGTTGTGTTTCCAAGATATGTGATAGCATTTGAGGTTTCTTTTGTTTTCCTGATAACATTTTCATTGCAAATTTTTCATAATTTTTCTTCCTTTTCTGTTGTTTTTCTTTCCCCCCTTCATCTATTTCTTTTTAGATAGTCTATCTGAATGAAGTGAAGAATTAAACTATATAATACAGCCTTATTATAGGCGGAACAAAACGAAGATGATCTGATGAGATAAATTGCTGAAGGTTAATAGCTTTTTAAAAATCAATCTTCCTTACAAAGGAAAAGGGTAAATGGCTTAGTGGATGAAGCCTTGGCCTCTCACCTTTCTGACCATAGTTCAAGTCTAAACTGTGAGGGTCCTGAGTTACATGCTTTATTGGGCTGAGATCAGTCTCTAGTGGGCAGGAGTCTGCATTACAAGATTCATGGGTGTATTTTTCCATAGGAGCAGCAGCAGCAGCACGTGAAGCTGGCACAGGCTGCTCCATAATCTCCCTAAGCAGTGGGGCTGAGGGACCAGAGCTGGTGTCACGCTGCACAAAGCACGAGCACGCTGCAGCTGGCAGTCCTCTCAGCTGCCTACACCTCATGCCCTGCCTAGAGTCAGACTTGCAGAGCACCTCACAGCTTTTTGCCAGCAATAAATAGAATGGTCTCCACTCAACAAACAAAAATTAGGTGACTTTTTTAATAATAATTAACAGATTACTAGAGCGCTTTAACAATCAGAATTGATCATTTTTCATATCAAGTTTAGGCAAAGAAGTAATTTATCTCAACTGTTATTCATAAGGAAGGCAAAAATTCAGAGGACAAAATAATTGAAGTGTCAATTAAGAAGTTTAAGTAAAAGTGGAGAAATTAAAAAAAAACCCCAACATTTCTAGCATAATTTATTAGCATGTTAATCAAGTTTTAATCAGATATTAGTCTGATAATTTATGTATTCCCATCAGTCATGTGCATGAAATGACTACTAAATAAGCTTCTTTCTGATTTAGTTTTAATAATATATTTCAATAGAAAAGCACACTGCATTCTGAGCAGCAAAATGAGCAATCCAGACTGTCTACTGAATAAATATACAAGGCACACACATAAAAAAGCTTTCAGTTAAGGAAGCTGTTGCAAGTGTGATTTTTGTAAGCAAAGATATGCTCCCTTGAGACCCAACTAAAAGCAGAATTTCTTAATCTTATGGGAAATTTTATTTTCTAAGCCAAAACAATGTAGGAAATGCTTGTTATTTAAATGTGAAAGGAAAGTGTTTTGGTTCACCTGTTTGGCCTTTGCAGCAAGATACACAGAGTCTTGTGTGAAAGTATTCGGCTGTGGGTCTGTGTATTGTGAATGTTTTGAATAAGCTTAAAATCAGATATATAAAATGTCTGTTCTGGCTACTGAAAACACTGGGCATGCTTGTAGGGATTAATAATTAATATGCAAATATAATTTGAAAGTAACGTGTATGCTAAGACTTAGGACTTGATTGTAGGTTAAAATGTGCATACATTCATGACACTCCCATACTCATCCCAGTGCTTTTTAATGATTATTGCTCACTGTTAATTCAAAACACCTGCAAGTCCCTTTGTTTTGATCAAAGCACTTTTTCTCCCTTGAGACTGATGGATGGCTTTGTAATTTGTGAGGTAATATGTTAAAGGTCAGGAGTTAATATGTCCTATGGAACTTGCTCTTCTACTTGCCTTCATCTCCCAAATAGGCTTATTTTTCTGTGTATCTGGAACCCCTGTTCCTATATACACTAAATGTATGTGTGCTCACACTTAGGCATGTGTTTATGTGTGTGCATCTCAGCTAGTGCACATATATATAAACGCACGGAGTAACCTTTAAGAAAATTTTATGTAATGCTTCTTTTTGTGACAAGCTATTGCTGTTTGTACCAAGTATTATTCTTCTTCTTCTTTTTAAAATTAAAATACCCACAAAACATGCATTTACTTTCAGCTATAGAAAATGCTAATAATGCTTTTAGAATGGTCTTTAAAAAGTCTAATTATATCATTTAAAAACGGAGAGACCAAAGGGCAAGCTAAATTCTCCTAACATAAATCAGACTTTTTTATTTCAATGACTTTAAAAACCTCAAATGCAGTAATTTTAATAGCAATGAAAGAATGAATAAGTCATAACTCCGCCTGATCACATAACTGTCTATAACTGTTATTAAATGCTCCAAAATAAGTGAACTCATTATGTTTCTGCACTGCTTTTAGCTAATCTAAGATTCTGCTCACTTAATCATGCAGAAAAGGCTTTAGCACAGTTTTAGACCCTCAGCAAGGTCACTTCAATGCCTTTTTTTTTTTTCTGTTCTGCACTGATCATTTAAGAACAGCACTTTGACCCGAAACTGATGATCTCTCATATAAGCTTGAATGCTTAACCCCGAAAGGGCTGTTTCAGATGTACATTTGCTCAGCCTATTGTCATATTTGCTGCAAACTGAGCCAGACTCTCTTTTCAGGGAAGGAGGAAATGCCAATCAGAATTTGTAGATGTTGTGTGCATGATGAAAGTACATTTTATGATACCTTCAGAGACTTGGAGGGATTTTTAAAGCACATGCTCCAGCTATGGACTCTTTAATGAGTTTTAATTGGCTCTAGAAGTATGGCAATTGCATGCTGGCTTTTTACTATATGTTTCTCTCAGACAATATATAAATCTTATATGTAGAATATATTCCCAGAAATATAATTCATTTAGGCATGATAAACCCTTTAGACAACTCTTGCCAAGAGTGAAACTATAAACACACCCAAAAGCTAGGGAACAAATGCCATCCCTTCTTTCCTTCATGGTGCCTGTGCTACAAAGCAAAGTGCATTTTAATGTCAGTAAAGTGTCTCCAGAAATCAGGAGTAGAGGTGAAGTCCTACACCTCTGTAGCTAATGCAAAAACTCTTTTATTGATTCAGTGGCAGCAGGCTTGGGCTTTGAATCGCAAATGAAGGCTGTAATTCTCAAACGCTAGTAAACGTGCTGAGCTTTACTCATCTGGTTTGTGCTGTTGATACCAGCAGGATGACTTCACCTGAGTAAAGTTGGAGAAAACTTAATCCCACAGGCATTTGTTTCCTGATGTGCACTTTCCTTTCCCTCCTCATGTGGGCACACAGTCAGAAGGAGGAATAATGCAGCCATAGCATATGCAGTGTTTAGCAGGATGGTTCTAAAGGTAATGGTCATGCAGCAACACCGTCTTCTCTACACATGGTGAGCAAAGTTGTCCTTTATGGTCCTAAAAGGCCTTTTCAAAATACTCTCTTCTTTTCCTTTGTTATACTTTAAAGGCAGAGTGTGTTTATAATGGTACATTAATGTATTTCCCCCACATCTTTTCTGAGTCTTAGCAATACAAAACCAGGGGTTTTTTTACCACATTTAATTACTAGTGAGAATAAGAATAATAGAAAATAAATCACAAGGACAGCATTCAAATTGCCCAGTGCAGTTTTTCCAGCTATCATGGAAAAGCTGTAGAGGTGCTCACCTGCAAAGGACTGGTCCCTACCCATCACTGGCCCCCCCACACTGCTGTGAAATGAAATTTTCTTCTTTTCTACAGACATAAATGAAATTTTCTTCTTTTCTACAGATATAAAACATACTCTGTGATTGTATAATTTCTGGCCATTCAGTGCTGCCTGGGGTTAGAGTCATAAAATCTAGACTGTAGGTCTATTATGGTTCTTCCCCAGAGACAGTGTTTGTGGGAAGAAGCCCTCCCTGCCCTCCAGCGCTGCGATGGGGACTGGGAACAGTGTGCAAAGCCATTTATAGCTCATGGCAGTGCATTTGCTCTTCAGACTGCGTGAAGAATAACAGGGACATGTGAGGCGGTGCCATCACTCGCTCAGGCTGTGGGATGATGGGTGCAGGTTCACAGGAGGTGTGCTTTCCAGCTGTGTGGAAGGACACTTTTCCCTGTACTGCCTCAAATCTTACGGTTCTCGCTGCTCCTCTGGGCCCTGCACTGGCCATGCCTGCTTGGGAGGCACACGTGATTGTTTGGAGATGGTCTGTGGTGTTAAACCATAAGCTTTTCAAGTCACAGGCTATTCAGTGTTTATACTGTACCTGGTCCCAGGCCTACAGGCACTACTGCAATGCACTTGATGTAAAGGCAACATAGGAATTCCTAGCAATTTCCTTTAGTGTATAATAAATTAGTATTTTTGTATTTTCTGATAAGACCAGCATAAGAATTACATCCTAAATATGCTACAACAGAGCAGCAGGTTCACAAAAGCAAAAAAAAACCTAAACAAAAACTCAAAAATACCCCACCAAACCAAATAAATAACGGAGTAACACTTCAACTGGATATAGTATAATAAAATAATATTATATTTTAATATTGTTTGCTTGAAGAAAATTAATATTTAATTAAAATGTAAATTTTGGTTCATGCTATTTAGATAAATGCTTGAGCCTTGAATTGGTGCTCCATTTCTCATTTTAGATAAGAAAGTGTACAAACAAAGGTTTGAGGGAGACAATATGCCTCAAGAAGAGGAAGGAATTTGTCCAGTTCCCATTGGAGAAGTGTTGTAGTCAGAGACCTAATTTTCTGCTGCTTTTGTCATGTCCATTCAGGAACTTCAGAAAATGTGTTTAGTGAATTGTGTAACCAGGGCTTTGCAGGGCCCTTTGCTGTTGTTGTGTCCTGTCCCATATTCTGTCTGTGAAATAAGGCCACTGAAGCACTCAAACAAGTCAGATTCATACTGCCCCATTCTACATATGATAAATTATTGTGACACCATGGTACAGCCACTGGGCAGTGCCGCAGAATCACTGCTGCAAGGAGAATCTCTTCTATTTTTTAAGTCTGTGCTCTCATCTACACAGGCTAGCTTTTCACTGGGAAAACAAAATCCAGATGCTTAGAAGCAAGAAAAGACACATCTTGGACTGAATAAATAAAGGCTAAATATTACTACTAGAATGGCAAATGAAGAGATTTTCTACAGGCAAACACAAAGCAAAATCCCCTTCTAAGCATTTTGGAATATAAGCAGTATCTGCACTTGAATCAGAATTGCATAAATGTGATCCACATTCTTAATTCACTATATCTAAATCCCAAAATCGGATAAGTGTGTGTGTGTGTGTGTGTGTGATGTTAATGGGGGAGGAGGAATTCTACCACATTTCATTTCTGTATTTTGCCTCTTGAGTCCACCTGAGATTTAGGAAATGCTTTAAGACCAGCCCATAAGCAGTTCTGCTAGCAAAATTACCACATTCACATGGTAATGATTTATGAGGACATAGCATTATTTATGCGTAATTGCGTAAGTGCTGTGTATTAGCAATCATGTTTATAACCCCCAATGTTTAGCACATTTTACCATGAATTATAATGCATGTGAAATACTGTGAAGTTGTTTTAAAATATTATAAAGTATTTCCTCCTAATAAACATGTTTGCAAATATCCAGACTGGCCTGTGAATTAAAGCAGGGTGAGAGGCATGAATCTGTATTTATTAAAGTCAATGTGATTCCAAAAGGAATCACATCAAATTCTAAAACCTGTTTTTTGGTCCCCTGAAGCATTGACCAACTATGGAACTGAAACTGATTAAACCAAAATTATCATTACATAAAAATATCCAGCTATGTGAAATGCTGACTCTAGTTAGCCACTTGCAACTTTTTTTCTGCAAATTTCATTCAGTTTTAGAGCACCAGACCTGCATAAACTGCTCATAGGGTTATAGAACAGAGGCTATGCAGGATTTTTTAATGGTATTTTCCATTTTTGAGTTTCAACAGTAATTCTTTTTATTTACTATTTCTAGCCAGATATTTTTCTTGCTATAGTATATCATAAAGAGTTATAATTTGAGGGTTTTATTTTCCATAGGGAATCTTTTTTCCATAGGGATGCAATTCCAAGCAAATTTTAATTTTAGAAAACACATTTTTTTCACATCTGTCAGCAACACAGAACTTGGACATCCATTTTTGCAAATATTTTGTGTGAATTATAAGGAAATTTGTTGATTCAAGGTTTTTCTGTGGGAAGCACTAAAACAACATTAAATGGATTTCTTTATTGTGGTTCATGTTTTGTTTCTCAATAACATCAAAACCATCTCCAGACCTCATGTATTCAGTGTCAGCCTAGCATGAAAACAAAGAAACAGTTCAGGGCCCCTGATAAACAGCTGAGTTAAATAATTTTAAGTTTGTAGTGTTTTATAACCTGGAGGTTCCTCATCAGGATGAGAAGTCTAAAGGGCCTGCTGGTGCACATCCCAGGTTCCTGAGGGATGTGGCTGAAGTTTTTGCCAAGCTTCCGTCCACCATACCTGAAAAGTCATGGTGATAAGGCAAAGCTCCTGGTGACTGGAAAGAAGGAATCATTGCTTCCATTTTTAAAATGGAGAGAAAGGGAGATCTGGGGAACTGCACATGAATGAGCCTCGTTTCACTGCCTGGGAAGATTTTGGAGTAGGTTCTCCTAGAAGATACGCTAAGGCACATAAAACAAGGATATGATCCATGGCAGCCAGCACAGCTTTACTAAGGGCAAATTGTGCCTGACCAATCTGGTGGCCTTCTGTGATGGAGTGACAGCAATGATCATCACAAGGGAAGACTAAAAGATGTCATTTATCTAAACTCCTGTAAGGCCTTGCATATAATCCCACATGACATTTTTCTCTCTAAATTGGAAAGACATGGATTTGACAGATGGACTATTCAGTGCACAACGAATTGGCTGGGTGGACACAGGCCGGTCAATGTCTCTGTGTCCAGGTGGAGGCCAGTGACAAGTGGGACCCCTCAGGGCTCTGTCTTGGGACCACTACTCTTCAATATCTTCATCAACAACATGAACAGTGAGATAAAGTGTACACCCAGTAACTTTGAGGGTGGCACGAAGCTGAGTGGTGCAGTTGACACAGCAGAAAACAGGATGCCATCCAGAGGCACCTGGACAAACTTGAGAAGTGAGCCCATCAGAACATCATGAAGTTCAACAAGTCCAAGTGCAAGGTCCTGCACCTGGCTGGGGGAAATCCCAGATGTGAGTACACTGGGAGAAGGAGTTCTCATGGATGAAAATCTGGACATGAACCAACAGTGTGCACTCACAGCCCAGAAGACAAACAGCATCCTGGGCTGCACCAAAAGGTGAGCAGCCAGCAGTTTGAGGGAGGTGATTTTCCCTCTCTACCCTGCCTTTGTGAGACCCTACCTGGAGTGTTGCATCCAGCCCTGGGGTTCTTGACACAAGGACAGTGACCTGTTGGAGTGAGCACAGAGGAAGGCCACGAAGATCATCAGAGGGATGGAGCCCGTCTTTCACAAATACAGGCTGAGAGAGCTGTGCAGACTGGAGAAGAGAAGGGTCCAGGGAGACCTCATTGTAATCATAAGGGGACTGATAAAAAGGAGGGAGAGGGATTTTTGATACAAACAGATGGGCACAGGACAAGGGGCAGTGGTTTTAAGCTGAAGGACAGGTTTAGATTAGATGTTAGAAGGAAATTTTTACTCTGAGAAGAATGAGGAAATGGAACAAGTAGCCCAGAGAAGCTGTGGATGCTCTGTCCCTGGAAGTGTTTGAGGCCAGGTTGAATGCGGCCCTTAGTAACCTGATATACTGAATGGCATTCCTGCCAAAGGAAGGGAGGTGGAAACTAGATGATCTTTAAGGTCCCTTCCTACCCAAGCCATTCTACGATTCTGTGACACAACCTGCTCTCATATATAGAGACACAACATAAAATTCATGTAGTATATGGTATGAACATAGCTGAAAAATCAGTCAAATTATCAAGAAAGAAAAAAGAAACATGTTTCCATAGTGCCCTGGAGATTGCTAGGTGTGTCTTTATTCTACCAGCTTCAGTTAAAGGGAGGAAAATTCATAGAGGTACCTGGGGGGAGAAGCCATTAGTCTTTGTACTTAGATTAAAAAAATAATAATTAAAGAGTAAGCTGTATACTTAAAAATCAAATCAAATCATGGCTTTTTCTAAGCAGCAGTATTTTGATAAATTCTTATTAAGTTAATTTTATCTTAATTATAAATAAATCTATTAACCTCCTACAAATATTTCTTTCAAAATCACACATATGTTCTACAGTGGTACATGAAAGGAGCATTGCAAATAACCCTCTCAAATAATGTGAAATATTTTTTCCAAAACCTGGAAATGAAATGAGAAGAAATCTTAATTTTTGCCTTTTCTAATGATGTATTCCTGTGCAGGGAGGAGAGGAGACCCAGCTGGTCGTTCCTTAGTATGTCTCCTTTGGACAGTGATTGCACTTATGGTGAGATTATTTCAGCTGGTCAGAGCATGGTGTCAACAATGCCAAGGTTGTGGCCTGGATCCCCTTATTGGCCATTCTCTTATGAGCTGGACTCAATTGTCCTTGCACTTTCTTACCAACTCAGAATATCCTGTGATTCTATATTCTATATTCTTATCCTGACTGGTCCTTTCACCAATCAAGAGTCTAAAAGGTATTTGGAGATCACTAGAGTCAGGATGCTGTAGTGCCTAGAAGCAAGTCTGTAGTGCTCAGACAGCATTAAACTCCTTGAGCTGGCTTAGCATCACCCCGAGGTTACTTTTGGGCTGAGGTATATTTAATCAGAACTAACTCTGAGCTCTTCTGTTACCTCTTTGCCTAAGTGCTGCTATAAACAGCATAGCCAAGATGACCTTCTGCCAGGCAAACCAGGAAAGAGAAAAACACATCTCAATAGCTCTAGCCAGTGTAATGAAAAACAGCTTTTAGATCTAACTGTAGTCTGTATTTTGGACTGGACAAATATGAGTGTGGCTTCAGTTCTAGAGATATTTGAAGGTCAACTGTACATCATTAGCCAGTTTGCAAATGATGGCTTTTCCTATTCTGAAAGGAAAGCAGTGCTACTTCTGCATCTGTGAGAAAAAGGATGAATGAATTCTGCCCTTCAAGCAGCAAGTAGTCCTTATACAATAAATGTATGGGTGGTAGTTTTAGATCTGGAAAATTTTGAGATCACGCAGTTAGTATGGCATTCTTTTCCCCTCTACACTTTGAAAAAAGAGAGGGAGTAGGAGAATCCACTTATCTTCTTCAAGCCCATTTTGATCATCAAATATCATTGAAACAACTGGCTGATCATAGTAGACATAAAGGAAAAAAGGAATTATTAATACAAGTCTCTGACCAATGATGGTGTCAAATCCATAACTTCATAGAATTTGGGATGAACACTAGAGAAAAAGCAAGCCTAGAGGGTTTTCTATGTTTAATTTCAAAGCAGACTGAATTTTCTAGCTTCCAGTCATTTTATTGAACTTCCACTTACATTTCTGTATTTTGGTAAAACAGAAGTTATTCAAGTACTTGCAACCACAAGAGTGTGAAGAGACCTAAGATCAATGTAGATTAAAGCTTATGTGAAATTTATGAAGACTCATTGACCCAAAGTCCAGGTCCTCAGTTTTGAGGCTGGCTAAGGATCTTCACTGAAATGTCTTTCATATTACAGATTGTAGGAATTATTCTTCACTAGTGTAAAGATCATTATTATCTTTTCAGATATATACTATTTTTATCCACATTATTAGTGTGTCAGAAGAAAAGGCAATATAGGGTTTTTGCCTATAGGTAGATGACTATCCACTGAACAAGCATGCTGTAGATGATTATCCACTGAACAAGCATGCTGTTAAATCAGATCATTTACTGCTTTTTTGGGGGAGGAATTGGGGTGTTCTTTTCCGACACCAAAATTAAACTAACCATAGACTCTAAGCATATTGGTAAAGCCCTTCACTCATCAGGAAAATATGTTAGGCCACTTGAAATATTATAGGTGAAGGTATTGTAATCCTCAACATCTCATCACCAATCAGTCCCCAGATTCCTTGATGATTCAACTGACTGCAGGTAAAAAAAATAGTTGAGTGTCCTCTCTTCGGCTGATCCTTATTTGACTTTTGCCATTTGTCCAAGAATGACCACTGGAGAAAATTTTCATCAAGGGACTTTGACAGTATTACCAAACTTTGAAATGAGCCCATCTGCATGCTTCTGTCTCTGGTCTCTGAAAATTTGTAATGAATTTATCTTACAGAAAACCTTAATTGATCTCCTGAGATGTGTTTATTTATTTCAATTTCAGTTCTTGCAACATATTTGGATGAACTTACCACAGTAGACAGAAGAAGCTCTTTGCTTCTCAAATGTGTCATTGATTTTTATTTTTTTTTTTAATGGATAAGTAATTTCTGACTCAAAAACTGTTTCCACAGAAATAAAATATTTTCAAAGGTCTATTTTACTTCACAGCAAATGCATTTACCTCTGCTGGTGTGGACACAGTGCTAATGGACTAATTTAGGTCATGCAGTGGACTGTAGACTCAACCATTTTCAAGGGGACAACAGACACCCCCAAAATATTCCAGGTCAACCAAGATAGCAATATCCTGTCTTCTGGAAAAAGTGGCCCCCTCATGTTCAAGAAAGGTCACAGTTGATATCAGTACAAGTTAAAACACGGTAAAAAAAGATTAATACATTCTACAACAAATAAATGGTGCTTTTTTAAAAAAAAATATTATTTTGCATGTTTTATATGCAGATATTTTGTTAGAAAAAGTGACCAACAGGGCATCACACGGCCCATGCTGTGAACCAGATTCACAGAAGGTTATTTTACATGTGCCTTGCAAAGGTGCTAACCTAAGGAGCAGTTTTCTCACATGTGCTATGCTTTCAAGGAAAAGATGCTATCAAATGATTCTTGGGAGGGTTTTTCCTTCTTGCTTCCCCACTAACAGATTTTTAGCAAAGCACAATGTTTTTCAGATATACATGATAAAAAGCATGGATAGGGATTCTCTTTAACTGGTAGAAATTAGTTGTTTCTCTATCAATACATTTTAGCACATAGATCAGCTATTTTCAGCAACTGTTGGGAACATAAAAATCTCTCCTTTTCTTCCTCTCCCCCCTCCTCTCTGTGGCAGGAGAAAGGACAGTTTCCTTTACACATCCATTGCTTGTTAAACTCATCCATTCTGATAGGCTGGGCTCTAGTGTCCTTAGACATAATATCTTAATGTACATATGTTTTTAAGCAATGACTTGTCTATCTTAATAACATCACTAACTCAATTTGTTCTTAGAAATATATGGAGACCAAATACTAATGTAATAGAAAGTGGAATTAAAAACAGGGTGCCAGAAATATGTTCCATTGTTAGCTTAAGGAAGTCCTGGTTTTGTCATGCTTTCTCCTCCTCTCTCCCCTCCCCACGTCACCAGAATTGTCAGCTGTTTCAGAACAGTGTTAGTCCCTTTGTGAGGTACTAATGACCTTTTCTTGATTTTGAGACTTACCAGGAGTTAAGCAACTCGTGGATGCACATGTGCAGCTGCTCATAAGATCAGTTCTCTCCAGCGAAATGCATTGTAATTTTATGCAGTGTTTAATCATTATTCCTATTTTGCAAGAATATCAATAAAATGTGTTATAATGTTTAAATAAAAGACATTCTCAACCAAATGATCATAGAAAGCATGTTTAAAAAGATGTCAGCTTACATTTATACAAGTGATAGGAGCAATCCACACCAACTGGATGCAAACCACACAGATGGCTAGCAAGTTAGAGTATTTACAAACGCCTTGGATATTTTAACATTCACACTCTTTCTACCTGCCACAGCAAATTTGAACTAGATTTTCCAGCTGCTGTCAGATCCAAATGCAAGAGTGTCCTTCATTACAAGCACCCCTACCAGGAATCCTTGGCAGTATATGTCTATCTTCCCTGTGTATTCTCTCCCCTGTAGCTTGCAATTAGTTGATAGAGTATAAAAGGAAGGACTGCAGAATGATAGAAGTACAGATGCTTTGCCTTGCCTGGTGGAGTATGAGGGGTTTTAGAAGCAAGCTGGATGTCAAAAACGGAGACACACACCCCCCCACCCTTCCCCCTTGCTTAAAGGAACCAAAAACATTCAGGAAACTGTGCATGTTCAGCTTCAGGCATGTAATTTTGTAATAGACTACAGTGATGAGTAACAGCTTGTATTTCGGTGTGGCAGAGGTAGTGTAATACAATGTTTGAAAACATGGTTTTCTCAGTCCCATCCTAAATCACCACCTTCCCCTACACTGCTTTGCATTTCCTGCAACCTTTTTGATTAGGCAGTTCTTTCTTCCTACTTTAAATACTCATTATAGCAACTTAAAGAATGACACCTAAGCTAGGCCTATCCCTGTTTTTTATAGTCACAGGTATATATGAGTGCCTTAACAGCTGTGATTGTCTGAGTTCTGAGAGGAGCCTTACTTTCAACCAAAACAAGTTTGTTGACTTCACTACTTTTGTAAACAATTCCTCCAACAACTCCTTTACTTCTGACACATATCATCAGAACCTTTTGCTGTTGGCAAACTATCAGGAATGAAACATCAGGAAACATACTATAACATTCATCTAAATGAATCTCTCATGCCTAAATGGGTAATATTGAAACATAAATATTTTTGCATTTGGGAGACTTTCCCTGGAGAAAACCATACATAAAATAGAAGCTCTATGAGTAATGAGTGACAGTTTCCTAAAAGTTAATATTTTCTTTAATCTATTTCCATAACAGGAGAAGTGAAGAAAATACAGTGCTAAGCATAAGGTGTGCTTTTGGGATTAGAGAAACAATCTCTGCTTGGATGTATATCTCAGACCACAGGGAACAATACGCACACCGCAAACACATTTTTATTTCATTTCATCAAATATAGAGGTGCCTTAAATATTTTTTCTTTGTTATTAAAAGGATTGAGGGTTCCTTACTTTTTTTTTCTTTTTTTCTTTTTTTCCTTTTTTTTTAATAAAGAAAAGTAAGACTGCCCTTAATGCTGGACTAGACTCTGTGATTGTCATGTAAGGTAATGAAACCATTAAATGCACAGTATTAAGAAGAGACAAGATGCAATTAGCCAAGAAATTACTCTGATCTCAGTGACATTTTCAAAAAATCATAATACAATATACATTGCAGGACATGATTGACAGTCTAATCCAGTTTTGATGGAACGTAGTCCACATACTGAAAGTAAAGCAGTACACGGCCAGATAAAGCTCACAGCTGTGAATCCCTGATATGTCCTTACAGTCTTGTCACCCAGGAAATTCCTCAGGTTTAAAAGATGATGAAAGTATCGACCATTAATGACAGGATCATCTCCTACCCTGAAATAAAATGTACTAATCCCTTTTGCTAGGTCTATGAATTCCTAATATAAATTATATAAACTGTAGTAATTCATCTCTGTTAGCACAGTTGTGTTTGGAAATTGTACAGCAGTCTTTGCCCTATTTGAAATGCCAGATGAAAGCAAGACATGTTCGTTTAAGCTGCAGCATAAAGTAATTTAACACAGGGGACAGAATAACTTCTGGATAATGAGCAGTATATATGTAAAAGAAGGAAGTTCTGAAGTTCTAAAGTGGCCTGATGGATTTATGCCTGATCTTAGAAAGAGGCCAAAAATGTAAATATAGGAAGTATGGTTAAATGCAGGTGCTTTGTTAGACATTTGTAAGATGATTTAATGATTGAGTCATACAGAATACATCCTCTAACTTCAAAGAGACATACAATGGTCATTTATGTCTTACAAATAATTTGGATGGTAACCTATCCATCATTTTAAAATAAGTAATGTGGATCATACTGGATTATACTGCAAGAGGGAAAAATAAAAAATTAATCTGAAGTGACATTTACAAACACATTTGAATTTCTGTAATCCATTTTTGATAGTACATGGGCTGCACGTGTCCATCAAGCTGGATTTGCAACCATGTGCTCATGTGTCATTGACACCTACAGCACTGGCTAGACAAACAGTCATTGATGAAGTCAGATAGGAAACCATCTAAAGGGCATTCTGCAAATGCCCTTTTTGCATATCTGCAAATATGGCAAAGCACAAGGCTAGATCTTGGAAACTTTTCACATAAGTAATGACAGTACAGAAATACAAGGCTATTAAAAGAAATATTTGGGATCCATGGATGTAAAGTAAAATTCTTCAATAACAGTGTTTACTGGTTTTGAGAGTAAATCCAGTAGAGAGGGAATGTTGCTAATAATATTTTCAAATACTCATATTTGTTCTAGAGGTAATTTTTCAAAAGGATTCCATGTCTCGTAGCCTTTCAACATTGTACCTCTGACAAAACCCTGCAGTAGAAATCATTGCACTGCAGATGCACACAAAGCAGAGACCAATGTTTTAAGGGCTCTGAGAACACTTTAGGAAGCAGAACATAAGAGAGTCAATTCTTTTATGTCTGGCTAACATTGCTTTTGCCAGTTATGTTTAAAATCATTGCAGTGAGATCAAAAGCTAACACTATACTTAAGTTTCCACAACTTGTGGGATTAAAGATATCCCACAGGTATGATGGACTACAACTGATTCAAACTCTTCAAATTTCAGCAGTTTTCAGCATAGCTTGAAATATGAACCAAACCAAAACTGATTGCATGCCACTCTCAAAACACTTCAGAGAATCCAAAAAACCCTCCAAAAAGCAGCAGAAATCTATTAGTCATTTGAAATGTTCAAATAAAAATCCAATAGATAATGTCAGACCAAAAACCAGAACTCAACTTTGAACATCTACCCATGCTTACATGCAAAGAGGTGACTAATGGATTATGCCACTTGGTGAGTCAGACTTAGAGAAATACTGCATTTCCATCCTGAGGATTTGATTTGTTCAAGCTGGGTAATATTAGAGATGAATACAACTGGGTTTGTAAGTAGCTTATATTAAATTCAGGGGTTTGTTTGGGCTTTCTTTAAAGTTTACTAAAAGCTGCAATTTTATACTAAGTTCTATTTAAAATGT
Organism: Pseudopodoces humilis; assembly: GCF_049639895.1. Lineage (NCBI taxonomy): Eukaryota > Metazoa > Chordata > Aves > Passeriformes > Paridae > Pseudopodoces > Pseudopodoces humilis. The sequence continues at coordinate 32,429,935 of NC_142206.1, read as the reverse complement.
GTTTGAATCCCAAATAGCCTCTGGATAATTTTCATTTGTCTATGTTCTGTTTAGACCATTCAACACAGACATATTTTTTTATTATCTTATCTATCAAGACCTTGAACATTTGGAAATACTATTGACATGAAGCAGAATTAGAAAGCACAAAATACAGCATTTAATGACAAGATTTTATTGCAATAGTGTACATACAAGAATACACTTTAGATTACTATCATAACTAATATATTGCAATGCTGATAAGGAAATGGCAGAAAAAGAGTGCTTCATGCATTAGCAGCTTGAAACTAGGAATGTGATGATTATCTTGGATTTCACTAAATATGCTAGCAATCAAGGGCCGTCAGCAGCTCCTAAGAGGATCTCTGCACACCACAGCATCTGATCCCAGTCCAGAAACACTGTAAGTTAGAAAAGTGTATTATAAAGCAGGGCTGCTTATATTGCTCACAGTATCTTCCATAAGTCTACCATGAGTTACTTCTTAAAGCTCAGCAAGGCTTCCTCAGGGAAGATTTTTCTGTTTCTGTTCTGAGTCAGATACTGTGCAATCTTTACTCACTGTTATAAATTAGCTGTGAATGTGTCTTGCCTACACAGCTTCATGCCAGTAGGCTCTGTCTTTCCCCTTTTTTTTAAAATGAACAAAAATTGAAGTGTATTTCATTCCAAGTCAAGGGAAAATGAAAGAACACCTGTACTTCAAGGTCTAGTTTTTCTTGTAATATGGGTTTTTCCAAGTAGAGAGGCAGAGGAATGAAAAAGAATGTCTTGTGGTTTGTATAGTAGGTGCTTTTATGTTCAACACCAGTACAATTGTATTCTTTGTTTTTAAGTATAACTGTCTTTATTTCAGGTAAATGAAGATTATCGGCCCAAATTGTTTCAAATCGTTTTTGATTACCTATGCAATAATCTTTAGATGAACAGATATTCAGAGCTGCCTTTTTCTTTTCCCATGTGCATAATGTGATCATGGTTTTCTATTTTTATTATTACTTAGGGAATATAATAAGAGAGGATAACTTTGATTTAAACTGTTTCAAAAGTAAACAAATATGTTGAGCTTTTTAAAAATAACAAATATATTGACATTTTTGGACGTTTTCCTAGGTTTCAGTATTTTGCCATTTATATTCAATTTTTAGGCAATCAGCTTCAATTCTGGCATAGTAATTTATTAGAGAATCCAGATTCCTTTGAGAAAAATCAAAACTGTTGATGCCAGCAGACTCAACATGAGACTATAATGCAAATGCAGTTAGTTTGCTGTATGAGCATTTAAAGGGAGAGAAGAGGAAGAAGCTGTGAAAAAACGGAATATTTTAGTGTGCTATATGCTAATTGTGCCAACTTTGTTTTTCATGTTTGTCTTGGTAATATTAGATTTTTAATACATATAATACTGTATCTTGTGATAAATGCTAAAGGTTTTTTAAATATAATCATACACACTACGAGTTAAATGATTGATTGCCGTTTTGCATGTGTAATTTCAACATCAGCTACACTAGTTATCCTTTTTATATTTTTCTGGTTTTATTAGTCTTGTGTGACCTCTTCTTATTTCTGCAGCAAAATCACAACAGCTAAAGCCATTATTTGTAAGCCATTTTTATAAGACCTATATTTCTGACATTAATAGTTTGATAATAAAGAAAACTATAGGTGTTGCAACCATCAGTGGTGAAGTAAACTAATTTTCTCTAAGGCTAAAGAGAGGATAATGAGAAATGTTGTTTATACTTAATTCAGAAGGTAATGCCCAGTGTTTCCATTTGGTCCAAACTTCTAAGTAGCTCCAAATGCAATTTTTTTGCTTAAAAACAAAAAATTATGTATTTACTGTGTTCTGAGCCATCAGTGATGTTACATATACCACTACAGACTTGTTGATGTGATATTTAAGGTGGGAAAAAGACTAATGATGGTCTCTAGCCAAACATAGATAATAATAATTCACAGGGTATAGTGCCTGACATTTTCACAGCTCTGTATAGTCACATGAAAAGCATTAGAAAAATATGAAAAGAATAAATCACTCTCAGTCTAAAAGGATTCTGTGTGCTTCTACAATTAAAAGAGCATAGTGCAAGACCTGAATGCTGCGTATGGAGGACACGGGGTGGGGAGGGTGGAACCTTGTTCACTTAAAGACAATGTTAAATATTTTTCAAGATTTGAAATCACTTTTTGGCACATCTATTATGGCTAATTAATTGCTTTAATTTGCTTTAAGTTGTGTACTTGAAGATGAATAGTGCACGATAACAAGGCTAGGCTTTGTGAGAAGACCTTTGGTAGTCTATACAGTGTGCGGCCTCATTACAGAGCTAGTTATCTGCAGGAAGTCTGACATTGAAAGGTACTACACGTCCCATAACACCCTCCCTTAACTGTGATGATTGTAGTTTCTTCCTAAAAGTGATGATTAGGAGAGAGAAAAACAAAACTGAAAGCTGTATGAATATTTCATGTAAATGTAAGCAGGCACTTACTGGACTCAGACCTTGATTGATGCCAGAGTGCCTCTAAATGCCTTGACATTGAAGGGTTTAGACTTCCCTTTCCACAATGACTGCTTCCAGAGCTGCAGTTAATAGAGGAATATAGCTGTATTTCACTGAAGAGCTCTTTATTACTGGCTGATATTAAACTAGACCACAAGCCTTAAGTTTGAGTACGTGGATCTAGATACAAGAGTTAGTGGATATCTAAATGGGAGAAGATAGTTAAGGTTTCTCCCTCTGTCTCCTGCTCTGTAGCTCAATTGCTTGCATCAATTTTAAATTCCCTCCTATGCAGAAGTGGATCAGCAACATATGAAAAATCAGCCATAAATTGTTTCAGAGTACCTCTGTTCAACAAAGCACCAAATGGAAATGTCTAAACAGTTTCTTACAAGGAGGAAAGTGTTTTTCAAACATATTGAAATTAATCTAATTATCCAGATTAAAAAAATTAGAATTTAATTTTTTCTTATCAAGGATTTTGAAATGCTGTTGAAACATTGCTCAAAGAGAAAAATGTCTATTCTTTCAAGGGTTGGTTCATCTTTTGCTTTCATAGGGACACAAATATTTCTGTGCATGTGCTAAGAGCCAAATTCTGTCATACATTTGAAGTGGCCTCTTGAAAAGAGAGTGGCCTTTTAAAACAGAATAGTAATGTATGCAAATAGTTTAGAAGCTGAAATCAGTGTTGTAAAGTAATAGTTTTTCAAAATCAGTCAAATGAAGGAGCCATATTTTGAAAGTTGACAGTGAGATGTTTCAGGGTGGTGTGAAATGATGATTGTGATATGTGTTTACCAAGTTTTATTAATAGACAAATCACCCTTTGAAAATAGCTCTGTGACTACCATACAATTTCATCAGGATTATGGACAACATTTTGCAAATACTTATTTTTTTAAGCCTGATTCATAAAACTCCTTATTTCCAGCTGTGCTGCATTTAGGTAGAAATTTTAATCTATATGTTAGTAAAGGTAATGGAATGATTCCTCACCAGGAAATACCCATCCTTCTGTTTTACACATTAAAAGGCACTTCTGTTTATAGCACCCATCTCAAATCCAGGACACCATCAACAGGAAGACTGTGGGATCACATTTTCATTCCCCACAAAAGTTCCCTCAGGTGCATAAAGGACTGAACTGGCCCTCCCAAGCATCCACACAGGGGTGTGTTCCTGAAGCTCTGTTCTTCCATTAAGTTCCTTCTTCAGGTGGTTTGAAAAAAGAAACACCTAAGCTGGTTTTGTCCAGTATTATCACAAAAGCTTGAGTAAGTTTTTCATAGAGACTTTTCACCTAATTGATAATTATACCAGCAGAAGAAAAGAAGTGGGGCTTTATTTTTTTTTCTTTCTTTTTTTAATCATTGCAGCATATCATCTCCTTTGTGCTAGATTTGGGCACTTTCACTTAACTTGTGTTTTGACATGAGATGTCCAGTAGTTACAAATAAAATCTAATTAAAATTATATTTTAAATTTGTTTCTTCTTGTGACACACTGTAAAAAAATAAAGCAAAAATGAAATAGTTTGAGTTTCTTTTAAATTAATGTGTTGGACCTTGGCTGTTTATAGGATATTAAATTACATGTAAACAGAGATTTTTAGCTGCCTTCATCGTATTGATCACATCTAGATATGATTTCTTCTGAAATAAATGACTGCATTCATTTCTATTGAAGAAACAAGGACTTTTATCTATTGGTCTAGCAGCAACTGGCTTAGTTATATTTTCCAAATATATATTTTCCAAATTCTCACAAGTTTGCCTTTTACTTTAGGAGTTTCTGTATTACCTAAAGAAGAATGTGAAGAGAAGTGAAGGGTATCTCTAAGGTAAAGTTGTAGGAGATGCCACATGACAGCCACTGCAATGTGATTTCTATTTTACAAAAATACGTTTAAGTGGCTGATAGTTGTGTCCTAGTTAACAAGGTTCTGAGCACTTTCCAGCTGGGAGTAGTCCTTACGTGCCTGCTCATGTCCACATCTGATTTTGTGTGTTACTGAGCTGACTATATATTTTAAGAACATTAAAGCCCATATGCACACTTATGCCCATATAAAAATGTCATACAACACTGATTTTAAGCTTGTGCAGGTGGATCATGACCACAGAGTGAACTAACAGAGAAAAAGTGAGCTTTGGTAATGTTACAGCCTGATTGTTTCTAAGGAGTAGTGTAGTGTGCCAGTATTTTTTATGCACTAGTGAGAGGGAAGACAAGAGCAGGAATACAAAGCTGCATGGAAGGACTTGAAAAACAAGAAGTTAATGAATCCTGGATCACTTTGTTATTAAAAATAAATGCAGATTTAATCTTAACATTTCATAATCAGTCATGCATCTGACTTTAATAAAACTGTAAACTTGGACTCACATCTCTGTGCACTAAAACTAAGGCTCTAATTACCTACCTACAGAGGCAGGCTGTTCCCGTGTGTCTTGAGCAAATGAGTGAAGTCACTCCTGCTACCTGCTGGAACGACAGGTAGATGGTTATGCAGGCAAAAGCAGTAGAATTTTGATGCCACTGTTAGATATTTATGAAAAGAGATGCATTGAATTTTATCTCAGTAGATCAATTTTCAGGACAGAGTTCCTAACAGTGTATTCATAGGCTGGGTACAAAACCAATTTTATCTGCTTCACTGGTGTGTGAACAGTATAAGGAAAGACATCTCTTTACTCTCTGATAGCTTATCTTCCCTGGTGACCATTTATGCGTGCTCTTGTAAATATACATATTTTACAGAAAAAGCTCTTTAAACTATCCTTCGAGATGACCTTGAAATAGAAGCATTTGAATCTTCCAGGAAATTAACAGCAAAGTCTCTTTTGATAATGACTGGTAGGGTGGGAAATGCCACTCAAAACAGAAGTAATAATCAGTGCTGCAAGCTATTTAATATTACAAGTCTAGGACAGAATAAGATTTTTACAAAGAAACACACAAAAAAAAAGTATACCTACTCTTCCATCCCTGAAAAGTTTCTTAAGAACTAATAGATTTTTCGAAAATAATTGTTTGGCAAAGGCTACTGTTTAAAAATATCTAAAGTAAACAACAGGAAAAATAACCAGTGGGGTTTTCTTGTCCTCCTGGGCACATAAATACTAACTAAACTTAGTTTATGAATAGAGAAAATAATGACACTTTTCTTTTTGATACATTGAAAGCTTGAAAATATTTATCATGGCAACATAAGGAATTTCTTATTATATCTTAGTGTGTAGTTCATTATCTTTATTTTATTCCCTTTTTTTCCAGTTTTTTCCCTCACTTTTCCACCAAGCAAAGTTTCTTACAGATGAATCCCTCCAATTAAAATTAGGTTCATACATTGTAAACATGAATGCGAAGTGAACATTGATATCACCTCGCTTATATCCGCTGCCCTGACTTATAAATAAATCCATATATTCTCCTTTTATCTATACATAAACAGACTTACAACTTCATGCCCAAATTCCCTCACACAGATGCACACTATAAAAATACTCTTCTCTATAAATGTCTTCAGGCATACGCACTTTTGTCCCTAACAAATGTATGCTTTGCATGTGCATGTGCACATTTCACAGAGCACGCTTTCCTGTCTTCCTCGCCAGCCCACATCAAATGCTTCTAGTTGCTTTTTCTCATGCTGTCTCTTCAAAGATGCCTATATAAAAATTCTCTCATTTCTCTGTGTCTATAGCTTGTACTATTCATAGAAATATTCACTTTCTGCACACAAGCACACACAGTCCTTGCAGCATTCATTATGTACATGTAAAATCTTTTGTAGTAGCAGCTTGATTAACCATGGACTCATGTTAAAATTTTATAGGTAGAACTTTGAACCACACCTCTACAATACAAGGTATTCCCTTTTAACTTCACTAACAGTGTCAAAATAACTCATGAACAGTTTAGCAAATGCACAGGAAAGAAACTAAAAGATAATAGACACAACAATAAATCACTTGTTGTTTTGAATTTTTGAATTGATACCATTTGTGTGAATTTTACTCATTATTAACATTTTTGAAAAGATGAGAAATCAAAGGCAGGTTGAGCAGTGACTTTGGTACAGGCACCCCAAGAGGAACATAGAAATAATGCTTGAAGTTGTAGGAGAGTTCAACTGGAACTCGAACTTGCAAAAGATGCCAGGAATAACAAAGAAGGCATTAGTACGTGAGCAGCAAGCTGAGGTACAAGATGTGGGTCCACAGCTGAACAAGTTAGTATAAGCTGACAGGTCAATTAAATATGATACAGAAAAAGCTGAAATACTAAATGCTTCTGTGCTTTGGTGCTCAAGGGTAAAGTTAGCCCCCAATTCTCAGTGCCAAGAAACAACAACAAAGCAAACGTGAACAAGTGAGTGAAGAGAGTTAAGAGTTAACTGCAGCTTTTGAACATATGAAAGTTTATGGGACGTGATGAGATGGGTCTGAGGGTGCTCTGAAAGTTGACCAAAAGCACAGCAAAGTCCCTATGTTTCACATTTCAAAGGTGATGGAGAACAGGTCAAGTGCTCAGTGACTGGAAAAGCACAAATATATACCACCTCCCAAAAAGGAGATCTGGGAAACAACAGAGTCAGCCTCACCTCAGTCCCAGGACACATTATAAAATAGGCCCTCATAGAAGCTGTTGCCATAAACATGAAAGACAAGACAATTGGGAAGATACAACATGGGCTGATCAGTGGAAAATGATTGATCAACTGATTGCCATCAGTGATGAAAGAGCTTGCTTGGTGGATGAGGACAGAGCAGAAATTGCCATCTGACTTAATTCCAGCAATATTTGACACAGCTTCCATAATTCATTTAGAAAACTACGCTAGCAAATGGATCCTAGTCTATAAGGATATATGTCTATCACACAAAAGGGACTGCTAGTAACCATTTAAGAAAGGAAGTAAAATCCATGAGTTTCTCTCACATATGCCATCACTGCTATATTGCATCTACCTAAACAATTTGTTAAACTTTTCTAAATGTTTTCTTTTTTATTCTTATTTTTAATGAAAAGCTGTGGATTTTTCATGCAACTCATGAATATAAATATGAAAAAATGTACTAATCATAAAGAAAATATTGGGGGAAGAACACCAGATATTTTTGATTGTTTTTATAAAAAAAACTAGCTATTAATCACATGGTAATATTTTTCTTTTTGGTAAAAAACACCAATGTATCTAAGGTATAGTTGATGGGAATCCATCAAATTTAATTATGATTTGGTTGGAAAGGCTTCTTTAGATGGGGATGAGACACAACAATTCATAATAACCAATAATTCAGTTATTTGAGGAGTAAGGAACTCGTATAGAAGTTCAAGTCAGTTGTGCCAAATTGGTCAGAACAAGGACTTTTACTCCTATGTATGCACCAAAAACATTTACAATTGTTTAACTAGAAATAATAAGATTTTGTTTCAGCCGTGTTTTTAACTACAATAGCTCCACATGAAAGGTAATGGTAGCTCCTTCTCAAAGGCTAGGCAAAAAGCAATCCTAGTGTGAAAAAAAAGGCACCTAGGGGAAGGTGAGTTTAGGCTGTGATATCTGTTCTACTCTGACTCTTGTTCAATTACAAATACCCTTTCTACTGATTACGCTTCTTCACTCCAAAATACTTATTAAAATCACCTTTCTTGCTTACTTTACATCACTGTTTTTCAAATTTCTGAAGTAAAATCCTCACTTTGGCTATTTCAGTGACAAAGCTCATTGACCTTCAATGAAGATCAGATTTTGGCTCCATTTGTTCTAATGGTTGTACACTGGGCTCTATAAGCTTTCAGAAATGTTTTGATGCTGATGCCAGACTAGGCTTACACTGTGTAAAGTGTAGAATTTCAGTCAGCTTAACTCAAAACACTTAAGAACTAATCATTGGAGCCACATTCAAACAAAAGTAGAGTGTCTCTAGATCTAGCTAGAGTGTATGAGTTATTTTTACCTCTAGAACTAAATTCTGAAATATTTCATATTTATATTAAATATGAAAGCCCTTATTATAAAAGTCTAAATCCTTTGTGACATTCAGAAAAATATTAAATTTGCATAACTGAAAACAATGAACATCACTTTAAAATATTAAAAAATACTGCTTTTTGACATCTCTGTTTTGAGGTGGCATTAACAAATATTCAGGTATAGAGCCAGTGCAGGTTTTCTTCATTAACAGTTGCATGGATTATCATAGACTGTCATTGCTATGCTATTTGGAAATTTGTTTTTAATCCAGCAGCACCATATTGCTAATGATTGAAACATCTACCAGCGGCATCTTTTCTAACAGCAGAGAAATGCCATGAAATTGATTTTAATTAGCCTTTGGAAAAAAAGGAATTATGTAGAATTCAAAATCCATTGTTCAAGTCATATGCCAGCCAAGCTGTGTAAAAGGTTTATACAGCTAACTGGACATTAGGGACCTGTGTTTGTGTTCAGAAATGCACTAACCATTTAATAGAAAAATGTAAGGGATATGTTCACTCACAGAATATCTATCTAGGTAGTGATTTAATTACGATTATAATTGTAACCAAGAAATAGACAAAAACAGAGGCCAAATTCTGTTCTCCAGAGCAAAGCTCAAAAGGACTATAGGGATTTTTTTCAAAGAACGCTTATCTGCATCATATGTTAAATATGGCTGCATCACTGCATGTGAGCATTCTATGAAAATATGGTTGAGATATTCCTAAAATCAGGTCCATTCTCTGCTGAAAAATAAAAATTGCAAAGCAAGTTGTTGACTGATATATCATGCCAGATCCAGAAACCAAAGGCAGATGCTTTATGTATTTTAATTTTTTAGTAGCCTATGAGGAAAACAAGCAAATCCCCACACAAATGCTTCTCTTTGGCTAAATGACATGTGTTTTTAGGTACTAAAATGTTGACATCAAAAGCTGAATAGTCATCGACTTTTCCTTGCTGACCTACAGGTATATGGATAATCTGATCACAAGGAGTACAACATTAAGAATTCTGACATACACAACAGAACTTAAAGAATTTTAATATTCCAAGTGAAGATTTCAAAAAACTTCTTTTAAAAATACAAGACAGCGCAACTGTTTAAATGAAGAAAATGTTCTGAATTGCAATAGGAGAGCCAACTTAGTAAGATTTTTCTCATTGAAATGCCATTGTTATTTAGGAGAATACTGAATTTATTGCACTTACGTTTAAACAACTATTTCCACTTCTGATGGTTCAGAAACTCTGATCCCTGTATTTTTTCTGCATATTTTGCTACAGGGTCTTGCTGGAACTATGTGGAAGATTTGTTTTGGATAACCAAAGCTGTCTGAGTTCAAGATTTATTATGTTTATTAACCATAGTTCATGGTAAACTGATGTCAAAGTCAATTATGTAGGAATTTTGTCTTGTGATCTGGTGAAAATAAATTTTAGAGTACTTCAAAAGAAAATGAATGGGGAAAAAAGTTAGACAAGGACAGAAGGCAAGGAAAAAATAGAAGGCCCAGATAGAGGTTAAAACCATCACCTGGTATAGTGAAGATCCAAGTATTTAAAGATGGTATTTCCTCCTGATCTGGAAAGTCAATTACATTCTGGGACTATTAAAAGCAGTTCTAAAAGTCAAGTTTTGAACATCCCCAAGGATGGGATTTGCTGAACCTCTCTGTACAACCTGTTTCAGTGCTTCGCTTCTCCTACTGAGGGTTTATTTTATTTCCCCGTAATATCCAATCTGAATTTGTCTTGCTGCTGCTTCATCTTTGTGTGCTCACCTCTCTCCTCTGAGAAGAGTTTTTCCTCCTTTTTTCTGTTGCTCCCCATGAGGTACAAAAGACTGCAAACACAAGCCAGTCAGCCTCCCAGCTGCAAGCCAAAGTTGCCTCAGATTCTCTGTGTATTTGGACAAATCATACATATGTGTGTACCAACCACGTACTCAGTCTCATGGTGGCAGCCTGCTGGACTCTCTCCACTTTCTCACTCTCAAGGGAGCAGAGCAGGACACTGCACTCCAGATTCAGCCTCATGGATGCTAGGCAGAAGGGAATTGCCATTTCTCTTTGGCCTGCCAACAGCATTCTTGCCAACAAAACCCCGTCAGTGGTTTTGTGCCTGTGCCTGTTTCATGGGCATGTGCCTGTTTCATGACCAGGTCGCTGTCCATCAGGGCCCAAACACCACTTCTGCATTGCTACTTAGTCTGAAACATATACTGTTGGATGGGATTATTGCATTTGGGGAAGGATTTTGTATTCTTCCTTCTCTTTATATGAGTGGAAAAAGTCTTAGTAAGGACTTTCTTAATATGACCATTTTTTTTCTTGAAATAGTCCTATTATATCCTTTAATTTAGACAGCATCATGAAGGCATTTGGGCTCAGCACCCGAAAATATTCAGAGCAAGAATGTCTCTCTGCTCTTTATACAAACTTTGACACAAATAGTCTTTTTATCGTTTTCATATATTATTTAGTAAAACTTCGGGAGGGATGTAACAGAATATCCAATTTTAGAATAACTGATATTTTTCAGTTTTTTTATTGCTAAGGCTGCCTTCTTACAAAAGCATTTAATCCAATATTCCAACCAAGGGTAACCCTTTTAAATATAACACAGACAGGCAGCTGCTGTCTTAAAATGCGAGTTTTAAAACCATCTGCTATCAGTGACATCTGCCCATGTTCCAATTGGTAAATGCTCTTCCTTTTTTTCATGGAACGATGCTGCTTTTTCTCACCTATTGCAAAAATATCATACAAGCATACTGGCACTATTAGAAGAGTTTCCCATTCATTTCTATTGCAAGCCCACAGGAACCCGTGGATAATGTCACTGTTTGGCAGCTGGCTTTGCATATTTACATATATATGGATAGATGGATTTTCTTTTCAGTGTTAATTTGAAAAGGAATTTAGAGGACTGACACGCAGAACTTTGGTACTAGTTTAATTTAAATTGTTGAAGCAAAATAAAATAGCAATCTATCAAGTCAGTCCTCTTAGGCAGATTTTTCCTTAGAGCAAAAAATGACCATCTTGGTAAGTCAATAAATCAGGTCTCAGCTCAGTCTGTGCAGTCTCTTTGGAAGCAGCCCTGCTACACAGATGAAACTGAGGTGCCCTTTGGACATAAAGCTTCTCCTGAAAACAACTAGGGAAATGCTTCTCCAGTGCTGCAAGATAGGGCAAAACACATTTCTATCACAAGGCTTATATCAGTATGACTTCTATTTGCAGAAGCATTTTTAATCCAAAAATGTTAGCATCAGGAAGCACATAAACACAGAGAAGAGGAAGCAAAGTTCTCAAATGCTGTAGATCAGAGCATATCCATAATCATTATGAAAGAGGGTGGGCGAAGGGTAGTTTGGGAAATAGAAGCAAAAAGCAACAAAGAACCTAGTATCTTTATTTTGATTGTGTCAGTAGTAATAGTCCTACTTAACTTTACCTTAGGAAATAGATGAAAAATTAAACTGTACAAACGTTGAGTATTTCCCACAACAAAGACCATCAAAAGCTATGATGCCAAGATCTGTTCAAGCTGCTTGTGAAAACAAGGTCTTAAGAAAGTGATTTACTGGCCTACCTCATATTTTCAACATTCAGCTTTCCAGCTTGCTCTGTCTTTCTAAGAACTCTCTAAAAATCTTTCTTCTGCTTGTTAATTTGCAAATTAAATTTAAAATCCAGTATAATATTTCCACTTCTCCCCAGTGTGTTTTACCTCATATTGCAAATGCTGTAATCAGAGGTTACAGAGGTTACAGAGTAATTTGTGTGACATCTTCAAAAAAGAAATGTTTTTTGCCTAAATTTAGACCTTTAAAGAAAGGAACCTTGAGTATTTCAGACTATATAACAAATTTCAGTTTTTACTTTGTTGACCTGACAATGGCAAATTATGAACAAGTCTAGAAAAGAAGAATTCATAGCAGGAAAGATGAAAGACCCATCAGTGGGAGAGGTACTAATGGCCTTTACAGTAATGCAGCAGCAAGAAACTTAATTCTAGAGAGCTTTTCACAATTCTTTTAATATTTCTTTTTCTTTATCATAGCATAATACCTGGCTTGACAACAGAAATGTTAACATTTAGGGCTCTATTCTTCAAAACATCATGCTCTATTAACACTGTTTTTCTCTGGATTTACCCTGTCAAAGAAGGAATCACCAAGGAGTAAGGTCTGTGGCTGTCTTATCACTAAATCCCTCTTCTCAATGATGCACAAATGACTAAGTACTTTTGGTGCCATTTTGAGACAGAAAGTTAAAACAGGTCAGTCCCAGGTTAGGGTAGTAGGAAGCTTTTCCTGCACGTGCCAGGTGTTTTATATGCAAAACAAACAAAAAACTCTTAGGTGTTTAAAAGTAAAAAAAAGTATGTAAGTCATGAGTGCATGAGGGCAGGTCTCCCTGCTGTCATCATGTTTAAAGGTATTTGACTACGTGCAATTGCACACGACCAAGTTCCTCACACAGTTGTTTTACCTGTACTTCTGATGTGCATTAACACAGTTCCTTCAGTCCTTTCCAGGATGTGCAGCTGTGCTCTGCCAGGGTTCCCCCCTGTGCAGAGATGCACAGCGTGCCTCACACCTAGGAAAGGAAGGAGATGAGACTCCTGAGTGGGTCCCTGCCGAGGCCCCAGCATTGCCCTGTGGGCTCCCAGGCAGCTGCAGTGCCTCTGTATTTGTACTCAGCTACACGTCCCAACTGCGTGCACTATACACAGAAACTGGCTGCCAGACCGTACTGCTCAGGAGGATTTGCATATTAACAAAGTGACAGTGAGGTTAGGTACCTCATCTGATGGACTTTGAAAGGACAGAGGGAGATATTTTTTGCTGGCAATTTTTTTTCTGGCAAGTTGAACTTTTTTTCAGGCTCTGTGTACCTCCAGCATTTGGATTGGCAACTCGGAATGAGACCTTAACCTGATCCACAGTACACATAGTCTGTGGAGGAAAAAAAATCACAGCAGAAATCAAATTAGGAGGAGCTTATTAATGATGTAGAATTGTTTTATAGAGTGCTGAGCAAATATTGGGTTTGCAAAATGAAGTTGGAAGTTTTACTTTTATTTTCATTTGACTGCATCATGCGGGACCTTGTTTGGACAGAGGCTCTTATGCTTCCTCCAATAATTGTCAGAAGTTAGGAAAAATGGGACACATGGATGTGTGGGGGAAACCTGTGTGAGAGCAGCTACATGCAAAGAAAACTTTCTTCAAGATAGAGACATGATTGAGAATACTATCTACTGAAAAGTTACTCCCTTTCCATTTCAATCCTGTAATTTTCTATCCCTCGGAATATTTCTTCTCCTTAAAATATTTCTTTGGCTAGAATCTGGGACTCAGTAGTTACAAGGAGGCTTTGAACATTAATTTTTGGACACTTAATTTCCCCTACAAAGTAGTGGCAAGAATCTCTTTCTTGCATCACTTTCATACTGGAAAAATGCTGAGCAACAGTCAAATAAAGTGCTCCCTGTTTTGTATAAGTAAGAAGCAAATTGGACCAGTTATTTAGATGCAAAGATACATCTTAAGGAGAATATATTGGAATAAATGGAGAGATTCTTAATAAGGGAAGAGAGGTTGCACTTAATAGAAAGAGCATATAGAGACCCTGACTGTGGCTAATGTGCATAAAAAATTCAGCCTGTCAGATCCTCACTTTTCTAATTCAGTAATCTAAATAATTTATTTGACATTTTAGCTCAAGATGACCTTTCTTGGGAAAAAATTACTGTTTTAAACTTTTAGCAAGTGCAACCACTGCAGAGGAATGCTGTTGAAGTCTGCATTTTCCCAAATGAGTAAAGGTTAATCTTGTACAGCTCAAACACATTTTTGACCCTTTTAAACAAGTTCACAAAAGTCATTTAATTTTTTTAATATAATTTCAATTATATTGCAATATGTGTGTTTAACGAGCTTGCTCCCCTCCTCCTCATTTTTTTTTCTGTAGCTCAGAAGCCATTACCCATGTGTTCTGATGGATTTAGGAAAAGGACTTGTTTTGAATGACTGAAGGTGCCATTCTACCAAATGTTACTTATAAAGAAAGTTCTATAAATCAAGTGAAAATACATGGTAGATTAATAAGGGAGTAGGTTAGAACAGCCACTAGGAATAACAAAAAAATGACTGTCCAGAGGTTCACAGTTCCCAGACTGGTCACTTGACTCAAGCAATCAGACTCAGAGCTATGTCACAAAAAATGATCATGTCTGTCTGTCCCTGGATTCTCTTCCTCTTACTAAACAATCCTTTATTTTGCAGAGGGCATTTCAATGGTTCTACTAAAGGACATTTAGTGTAATTTTACTCTGCTATTTCTGATAATTTATCTAACTTTCCGACAGGTCACTAAAAAAATCTTTCAATGTAAGGATTAATATACCCCCAATTGTACATAATAAAGGCTATAATTCTCTCAGGGTGTTCAGGTGACTTTATAGGGGTACATTATTTATTGTTGAAAATGTGAATTTGCTAGAATGGCTGAAATATCACAAAGGTTTCAGAGTGCAAAATCTGCAGTGCAGCTGTCAGCTATGAGAGGACCTAAGTAACCAGCTATCTAAGAAATGGATGACCAGCCCTACTTAAGCCTCTCATGAGATAAAAATGCAGGGTTTAGTGGTGTGTTCAAATTAGATCTTTTTCCCCCACGCTATTTTCCTCCCCTAATTTGCATCATTCGTGTGGTTTCAGATCATCATATTACTCATATTGGTGTGCAACTGGAGTAATTTCAGTGTAGTCAGTGTGAAGCTAGTGAAAGTTTGATGTCAGAGGAGAAGCAGTACACTCATCTCTGCTGTGATATTCTCTGCTCATGTCTCACTGATGTCAGTTAGTGCTTTCTTTTCTGACATAACAGTGGGGGTTTGATCTGATACGCCCGCACATACCAGTCAAAAACTGCTACAAAAACAGGGAGCTGAATGATCAGCGAGGCTTATGTTCCTAAGGCATTTTGGCAGTTTTAAAATCCAATGTAAATGTATTCAGCCTCTTACAGGCTTTCAGTACTATTAACTCTTAATTAACAGTAGTGGGATTATCTGTCTTGCAGATAGCGTTAGAATTCCAGATGCATCTTAGTTTGCAGGAGTTTATGATGGCAGGTGTGACACCACGTGGAAGGCTGTATTACTTCCAGGGACAGCCCGTCTCTAGGAGTGGTGTGGCTGCTCTCTTACCACACACAGATAAACCTAGTGAACCCTTCAACCCTTGGTAGCACGCTAAAGCACTGAAATCCAGCCTGCATTGCTCTTCCACACATTCCAGTAACGGGAAGCACCAGGCAAAGCCACCCCAACACAGCACAAGGGTGAATTTGTTATAGCTCTGGCTAATTCATGAACAGTTAGAACACTGCATATCCATCTATCACTGTTGCTCCATTAAACAGGAAAATGGAGACTGGATTTACATGGGAGCTAGCCATATTAACCCAAGGCATGCCCACTGGCTGCTTTAAGGCATCTAAGTTTACAGGAGGAAACTGGATAGGCAGCACTTTGTGCATTGCTTGTATTTCTCTATCTCACATGCTTTTGGCAGCTCTCAGCCTTCTCAAGCAGATGACCGGAGAGCACAGCCTTGTGCAGTGGAACTGTATGGAGCTGTAGTTTGTGCAATTCATGTAGTATTACACTGCACCATATTTGTGAGGTGTGGATGGCTTGCACTTTATCAAAATGTAAAACATCATGGAAGAAGAGGAATAGTAAAATTCACAGCTATTAGGCAGTAATTAATCCACTGCTGAACTTCTCCAAGAAAGAAAATCTTCCATTTCACAATTTTATTCAGTACTATTCAGCCTGAAAACTGTTAAAAAGGGACTGATTTTGAGTAAATTATTTTTGACTAATAGGATTAAATTGAGAATTCAAAACTGAACATGTATTACTAACAGGAGAAAATGTTTTGAGCACTTTACTGGGTAAAGTTAACAAAAGGGAACAGTGAGCATTAAACTGCACACACTGCCATATGAATTTCAGTGTTGTTTGGCATGAGTGCAGAGTGACTGCTCACTTTGAGCACAGCTATACTGGTTTTGGGAAAAGGGGACTCCTGCTCCCCTGCCAAAATTGACCTGAAGGTGATGTCATTGATTATTACTAGGTGCTAGTCCTGGTTACTTGTTGTGTTAATCTTGTGCTAGCTTTGTGTCATCCTTTCTACATGGAGAAATTTAATATTGTTTCCTAAACCAATGGGTAGTATTAGATTATTTTAGAAGTCTCATTATGAGTTAAATGAACAGCAAGTCTCGGGCAAGTTTTAAGTTTGAAGTTATTTGTTCTTTAATTTTAGAAATGTATTTTTCACTCATGATTGAAGTATGAAGCCACTGTAGCTCTCTGTTCAGAGAATACCTTGATAAGAGCAGGACTACTCATTTTTTTTCTCTAAGCTCTGACAGGGTTTTTGTTATGTATATTGTTATCCTGGAGTCCATAGGCTGAGATCTGAATGATTTCTGAGGACCTCACATATGGATCTGAATTAGCAAAGATTAAATGCTTGTTGCTCTCATGACCTGTTCTCTATAACATCTAGATTTTCTGTGTTGTTCACCTGTTGCTGTTTCATACAGCTCTGGGAATGACTTCATGATAAAATTATAATGAAATTAAGTTTAAATATCCTTCCTTGTTTCCATCTTCATTATGCAAATTACATGTCTTGAAACTGGCTACTTATCACTTATAAGTTTGGCTAGTCCTCACATGACTTTTCTTGAAAGATGTTTCTAAACATCCTTTTCCAAATTGATTTTCTTTACCCTTAATTATTTCCTATGCATTTGCGATGACCGTGAGTTAAGTAAAAATGTCATAGGGGCTTGGTGGTGATGTGGCAGATGGTGATGTTTATTTTGAAGTTATTTAATAGCTATCTCAGTAGTCTTCACAGGCAAATACATGGAGAAATACTATTAAGATATGTAAGGACTGGTCTGTGGTGCTTTTGGATACTAATGCTCAAGAGCATTTCTTGGTATTCATGTATCCAATTCATTTAGCTCTGTAACTAAGTTGTATTGAGGATTGATTATTCAACATGTTTATTTCCAATATGCAGTGAAAATTTGGAATTCTTAACTGACCAGCTATTAGTTTCCATGCAGTGTTGGGGCTCCCCCCTTCCTTAGAGGAGATAATAAAAAATGCAGATAAGGCCATTAGTCAATTGAAAAAACAAGAGCAAAATATTGCCACTTGGTACATGAACTCACAAGAGGGAAGCCAACAAATCGATTCTGTCCCACTGAACAAGAGGGAATGATGTAGTCCTGTTGTAACAGGGACACCATGCATTTCTGAACATCCATTAAAATCTCTATTGTCCCTTAGGTGTAGGGCAGAGATATGACCTTACATTTGAGGGCAGCATAGTGCTCAAAGGTCTGGCGTGAAGGACGGTTAGAAGCACAATAGATTGTTATCTGCTGCTCCCCAAATCATTTGGTTAAGGTCAAGAAGCTGCTAGTAAATACATAGTATGATTTCCTAAAAAGGCATCTCATTCTTTATGCCACTGAATGGCATCGTGACACAAAAAGGTCAGCCTTAGCGACCATTAAATGAGCAGCTGCTTAAGACTGAAAAGCAAAACTGGTTTTCCCAGATGCAGCTGGGAAAAGGCTGTAACCAAGAACTGTGAACATTGTTGATGTCTAGGAAACACAGGGGCCTTAATCAGATGCTGAATCCCAACAGCGTGGTTTGAGCTACAAGTTGTATGTCTGAATTGTATGTTTCAAACAGCTCAGAAGGTAATATTGTACAGTATTAAAAATGCTGTTCTCTGTTAATATGGTCATAAAAGTGATTGGAGTCTGAAAACTGTCAGATCCAGGCTTCTCATATGACTGTATCTTCTATGATGTGAAAATTCAACAAAAGAATATATTGTTCCATTTCCAGACACCATGTTGTTTTTATGAAAATAAAGCAAACCTAATTTGTGGATCAGGTTACCAGAATATTCATAAGTAACATATTTGTGGAGTACAATAGGGACATTCTTGCATTTGTGCTGCTCAGTGGTAAAGAGTACTGTCATAACATCTCTACTTGGTAAGGTGGGCACTTCTGGTTTAAAATCTGAATTCTTTCACACAGCTCAGATTTAGATAGTTATCCTGGCTGCCTCATTTAGGTTGCTGGAAACCAAAGTTGAAAGAGAAGAGTTAATTAAAAGTAGCCAACTTATAATTTCCACTAGAGTTTCAGAGTAAGGACTCATGTCCTTATGTGCAGTATTAACAACTATCCAACAGCCTGCAAAACCAGAAACCTAAAATTTGTCTGACTGCTGGGGGTTTAGTCTAAGGATGATCTAAATGCCCACTAAAGGTAACTTTCATCAGTTAAAACCTTTTGCCTCTGTGATACACACGAGTCTGTATATCCATGTTGTGACTAAGAAACAAGAATTGTTAGCGTTTGCCGTTTCTGATCTGCGATGCATAGTAGTTAGGATATTTTTTGTTATAATCATCACAGCTTGAGACTGTGGGGCAAAAAACATTAACCTCAAGCCCTGCCTGAAAGTTATTAACAAGATACTTATACCTCTACACACTGTGGAAATATCAAAAAACCAATTCTTTATCAGAAGGCTGAGTTGCACTGCTGTGCATGAAAGAGAAAAAATTAGTCTGGATTATAAGATTTTAAATGGAATGACCTAAAGTGTGAGAGATGGAATGAACCATGATGTATATGACATAAACAGAGAATCTGGAGATAACTAGAGAAAAGAATTTACAGTCTCTTATACCTATAGCACATTTAATTTCAGTCCATAGTGGTAGCAATATCAAGTTATTATAAACTGGTGACTTGCTGGAAAGCTGAGTGAAATAAATCTGGTGACCTCTGTCCAGTTTACACTGCCATAAAAATATTCCTTTTTCACAGAACTCACACCAATTTTAGATACTCATTGGCATCTTTCTTGGAAATCTCCTTGTGTCACAGACTGGAAAGAGCTGAACTGTCTAATGATACGTGAAAGTGCATCCTCCTTTTCTAGACACCTTGATAGAGTCTGTCTGTGAAAAGTAAAAGTTTTCTCCCCAGGGATATTAATCTGACCCTTCTCCTCAGCTTTCAGGGGCTTTTATTTTACACTAAGTACATAGCAGTCCCCATGTTCAAATATAGATGCTCTGCCTGGAAATGTTTCAGTCTTTCCTGGGAATTATCTTCTCATTATTTTCCTGTCATCATTACTCCTCCTTTCTTATTTATGTAAGAATGTGGTGGGACATATAGGTTCATATGAAGTTAATCTTAAGGCTGAAGCAAAAATAATCTTTTGGCCTGAAATCCTATTCCAATATGAGAAACACAAGAAATAATACCTTCACTTAGGCTCAGATGTCTGCTTGGGCTTTTGTGCAGCTGTAATAAATTATTCACTAATTTACTTGCAATCAGACTATCTGATCTGTTGTTTGATGAGTAGCCCAGTAGGTAAAGAAAACCACAGAGATAAGCATTGTATTCAAATTTGTTACAACAGGTCAGGAACCAAAAATGAGAATGATCACATGATTTCTATTAAATTGAAAAAGCTAGTAGTCCATTGTGCTATGATTTCCAAAATTCATTAAAATCACTTAGGATAGAAACATTAAAATACCTGCCACCTAAAGGTGATGTTAGCCTTCTTTCTTGGCAGTTTATTGAGTGGGAAAGGAAATCCAGCAGGGTGAAAATTTGTAGACAGGCTTAGTGATTGCTAAGGGATAAAAACCCCAAAAATACAGACACCGATACAGGTACACACCCTCCAATAGTTTCAATTCATTTCACTTTGTTTGGTTTCTTTGTTTGAATTCCCCTGTCTTTTCTTATATGGCTACTTTATTTGATTTGAGAGATGGAATTGCCTTCCAAGAAGCCAATGTTTTTAAGCAAGAGTTGCATCAAACCAAGAACATTTCTGAAAAAGCTTTGCTGGAAAATTTGTTCAGGTCCTCCCAAAAACTCGCCTATGAAGTGGTGTGTGTTTACACTGCATTTTCTCTGAAAAAAAACCCCGAAACAGGACAAGTATATGGCGAAAGCAACCATTTGACTAAAGCCTTGACACACATTTGTAGAAGATAGTTTTTCCACCTGAAGACAATAGAAAGTGTTTTTAGAGTGAAAGCATTCATCCTATTCTCTGTTATTCAGAAAGAAAGAGTAATATTTCTGGTCCACCCTGCAAGCTGCTTCTCCTCTGCATGGCACTCCTCCTTCTATAGTAAACCCCCTCTCTCCTGCCAGTCACACTTTGCTTAAAAACAATTCGTTGTGGTTTGCTGTTTTATTTTATTTTTTCAGACAGAAAATGTACTGTTGTTCTGTACATGTTTTCTTGCTGTCATACTTTGCAGACGATTTTCTTCCTATTTTTGGAGGCCTGAATCTGCCTTTGGTCACACTATTTGCTCCTCTATGGTCACCTCTGAGAAGATTAACCCTTTCATTAAAAAAGCTTGGCCAGGGTCAAACTACCGCCTGGCTCTGGACTCTTACATCCCTTTGATCTCCCAGCTATGGAGAAATTATTAGCAAATTCTAAGCCTTCCCATGTGATTTGTTTTTGTAAATTTGTAGAAATTATTCCTAATCCTATTATGTGGCTGAGGGCAAACCTGCATTAAATATATGAGACTTTTTGTTATGTGGCAGATGGATAATAAAGGAATGCTGAATGCAGCCCATTCCAAGTTATGGGAATCTGGACACTTCATCAGCATTCACTTAATCCTCTGCCATGGCCTACGCCTTTGATGAATGCTCTCATTTATGACCACTGATGCCACTCACTTAATTTCAGAGAAGAAAAATAATACCTAGCTGTTAATGTGAATATTTGAGTTTATAGCTGTACAGTGAATAATTGTGACATTATCAAGGGAACATCTTCTTATACATTATTCACTTGTATAGACCACATTACCCAGAGAGAGGAAACTCAGTTTTGCATCTTCCATCTTCTTTGGAAGGTAGGCATCATGCAGACAAAAGTCAGTGTCTTAACCCAAATTCTAGCTGACAGTCCGTATCAACCCTCACTATATTTTGCTCATTGTGGTGCCAATCTCCTATCTCACCAATGACATTTTTTCAAAGAAAGAGTGGATTTCCTAGAGACTCTACCCCATGCAACTTCCATGGCTTTTTATTGAATAGGAAAATGTATCCCTCCTTTTTTGCTTTAATACTGTTGCCACGTAGCATGTCTGTAAATTTAAGCTGAAAATTAAGACAGCACACAGTTCTTGTTTACACTTTCTAAAAATGTGTCCCATACTAATAATGTTCTTTTCGTGCATTTTAAAAATAAAACTAAAACTCATAAAAACCCTAAAATTCATAAAATGAAATCTTCGGAGTTTCTCATTCTTCAGTTTACAGCTTTCACATTCAGAACCACAAATATTAAGGTCTGTAAAATATATTAATATATTTTGCAATAATCTGCGTTTTCCTGAGGTAGGTGGGTTTTTTAAGGACATTCATAGTACATCTGATGTCCCTTCAGGTTTCCTTATTTCGCTGGAGAGAAAATGTGATTACAATCCTAATGTAAATATTGTTTTTAATTGGAAATGCTTCCATGCTTTAAAGTGTATTTATTTACTTTTTTGAGTGTATAGCAGAATTTAAGAGTAGGAGTTTGCTATGTTTTTATCCTCCTTTTCTGCAAGTGTGGTAATTTTAGTTGGTATTTAATGGTGCTAAAATTCTAAAAGTAGAACCCTGCTGTCCCTTTTAGTTTGCATGTATAAAATTCAGAGGTAAATTGAAGTTCTGGTAAATCATCAGTGTGAGAAATGTTTCTAGATATAGTAAACTGTAATAAAAAAAAAACCAGTTAAACATCTTTTCCTGGTGGGAGTTTTCACACACTGTAACTAATTTGCTTGAATCAACTAGAATATTCAACGGGAATAAAAATGTGTAGTTTATTTATTTATAGTACGTTTATTGATCACTACTTTAAAATGTAGTGTAGCAGCCTAACAGGACTGACTGCTCCTAAATGAATATTCATAGGGGTCCCGTGTGGAGTAGCTGCTTCTCTTATCCTCCTCCCTCCTGTCACCTACTTTAACACACATGCTGTACAAGGCACATGCAAGATTCTGCACACGCGTTTTACTTCGTGTGTAGCAAGGTGCCTGTCAGAACACAGAGCACTGTCAAAGTGCTGGGTTTTATTTGGAAGAGGGGTTGTAATACCTTGTGCCAAGTGTCCACATAATTATAAGGATGTAGGATCTATTTTTTAAGGTAGAAAGAAATGCAAAATGTTCTGATTGTAAAATGATGCAATGATGAAAGATTACAACTTAATTGATTCAGGGAGAATAAGGCATGGCCTTAATTTAACATCATAATGGGCTGAACTAAATTCTCACCTTATTTCATCTCTACACTGATTTCAGATGCTTTTGTTTCCCTCTCCCCCCAAGAACCACCAATCTAAACATTTCCACAATGTCACAGTATTATTTCTAAAGTACTCTATTTCCTCTTAGCCCAAGTTTTTGGTAAAAAAATAAAGTAAGGAATAGATTTACACAAGTAGAAAACAGGAACATCAGGCCTATTAACAGTGGGTCAAATCTTCCAATTCATGTTTAGGTGAAAATTTCCATAACTCCAGTCAGACATTTTATTCAACATAAAAAAACCAAAAATTTAACTCCCCCTTAAAATTATAATATAAACCATGATAAATTTTTTTTAATGAAGTACACCTAAATTGAAACCCAGAAATGGCAAAAAAATACACAGGAATGGACTTTAAAGTTGGTCGGTCATTATATGGTAAGAGTTACTTGGATGTTTTGATTCATTCTTGGTATAAGTAATGGCCATGTAAGACAATACAGATTGGATCAAATTTGGGAATTTTTTCAGAATATATGGGATTTGAGAGCGAAAGTCACCATGTATTTTCCTCACCAGCATGATGTCAATGGAAACCTGTAACATTTACCTGTGGTGGGGCCAATCTCTCTGGCAGTAAATGTCAAAAAATCATCCTTTATTACTATAATAAGAATATAAAAGCTTCATTATATATGATGCATGATCAGTATCTGGGGATTACTTGCTATAGCAGTTAAGGCTCTACTGAACAGCCAGATAGTGGTCAAACACCCTGTTTGCTATTAAGTATTACTTTAAGATTGCTATTACAGATTAATCTAAGATCACACTGTTAAACCCAAAATGTATAAAACATCTTCCATAAACTATACACTGGAGGTGATTATAAAAAAGAGCAGGGGCAATATAAATATTTTTGTTGTTGTTGGTCCCTATCATTCAGGCTGCAGCTTGAACACTTTATTTTTCAGAAGTTGCAGGGGGGTGTTTACATTCTTTTTTACAAGCTGGCTGATACAGACTAGAAGGCTGTTCATTGAGCTTTTCCTTATGATTTTCATGTTCCTCTTAAGGGTCTCTTTGAAGAATTTTAAGCAAGCGTAAACAAAGCCCTCACTGAATGCAATATTACTGTAAACCAGTGCATTCTTTTCATATCTGGAATGAGAAGGTAATGAAAGCATGCTGGTGTCATGGCTCCAATCTTGCAATCAGAGGAGCTTTCTTCAGTATAAAGCATAAGTAGGAAAGGGAATCTAGAGAACCAAGAGAAACCTCACCAGCCAAGGTAGTGGCTGTTTATTAATGGGCACTGAAAGCAAAGTGCAATTGGCCTCCTGCCCACCTCTGTGGGTTCTGTGATCACAGAGTAATGCTCCAAACCCAAAGACTGAAACAACTGCTTTTACTGGAAAGTGAGACACACTTGTGGCTTCTTTCTCATGAGTCTGTTTTCCAGTGTGATTGTCTTTGAAGCATACAGCCTTTGTCATGTGCAATAAATTACACTTTGCTGTAATGCTGCCTTGCTAAAATATGCTAAGAAAGCTCTGAGCAATATTTACAAATACTTTAAGTGTCATAACAATACACCCACTACTCAGGCTTCCATCGATTTTACTGTAATAAGAGTTGTAATAAAGGATACCACTTTTAAGTATTATGAAAGTATTCTGTATAAAGAAAGATAATTGGGAGAAAAACCCCTAAAACCTGTATCAAAATCATTTTGCAAATTCTACAATCACAGCTGTCAGAAAAAGTAACCACAATCTCTTTTGTCTAAGAGGAATTATCTGGTTCTGTGCTATTGCTGCTTTTCTTTCTTTCTGTCTTAAGTAGCTCATTTACTCAAAAAGATCAAAGCTCATCTACTGCCACAATTTAAGAAAAAAAAAAAGCAACCCACAAAAAAAAAAAAAAAAAAAAAACCAAAACCAAAAAACAAACAGGTTGCTATAAATAAATTTGAGTTATGCTACTGAAACGAACAGCCTTACTTTCCCATTCAGGATAAAGTTCCATCCTGTATACCAAGTGTTAAATTCTGCTGCCTGTTACATGAGTGTAAAGCTGGTGTAATTCCTTTGCCACAGAAAGAAGGCATTCAAATTAACATCAGTTCAAAAGACGGAAGACCCAGACCTTCCCCTGAGAATTTGCAAGTCACCCCAATATATTTATTAATGCATCCAACTTTATGTTTTTAAGACCTTCCTGAGGAAAACTAAGAAAGGCATTTGAAAACAAGATAAGTATTTTTTTTTCCTATCCACCTTTATTTTTATTTGCTACTTTTAATGGAGTGTGGAATATGCCTGCTACACTTGTCAGCAACAAGGGCCTGTTTCAATGCACTGGCATCAATGAATGATATGGGGTGGATTTTGCTTAGTTTTCTTCTAGCAGGTTACTATAGCTGTCGATCCACACCACTTAGGTCTTGACAGAAACATAATCATGTTATATGGGTATATACTGAATGAGTAGTTAAAGTATATTAGAAAACATATACACTGAAGTGGATCATTATTTTCAGCCTAAGAAAGCAAGGCACCAGCTGAAGGCTGTTTCTCTAGTTGAAGCTTGGTGTTATTTGGTTAACCAAAAGGAAATATGGTGTAATCTAGAGAACTCACACTCCACCTCCCAGATATATTGTCTGCTTTTCTCCTCTAATAGATCTACAGATGCAGTGACTTCTTGAACCCTTTCTCTAAAGCCGAAAGTAGCACTCATGAAAAGAAAAGCTTAGCACTCTGGCCACACCAGTGGCAGGCTCTCAAGTCTGACTCTGACAATATGCATTATATTCTAGCTGCATTTTTAGCATAGCAATTGGGGATAATGTTTTAGGTGAAATCTAAACTAATTTACCCCACACTCAAAATTGTTCCAAAGACCAGTATGTACTTTCATATTAAAAGCAATGTTTAGATCTGCTGCCCTCCTACCATTACACTGATATAATCTGTGGAGATTATTATTTTTTTTCTTTTCTTGAAAAAGCAAGCAAACAAATGTTTTGTTTTACAAATTAGGTGTACCAGTAGGTTTACTTGCAGTTAGCATATCTTTCAGAAGGAAATAGCCCCTGCATTTAATAAGCAGAAGACAAGAATTGTCCAGTAAATTCCAGGGCAGAGTGTTTGTTCAGATGAGCTACAAAGCAAGCTGTGATGGAAGGGAACTTGTAGGTCCCTGTCTAGTATTAAATTTTCAGTCTTGATGTGATTGTATTATTTTATCTCTGTGAATTTAGCACATTTGATATATGGTTATAGCCCAATAAATGTAACAATAAATATCACATTTGTATTCAATTTCAGAGGTCTCCTTCCCTCCCTCACACCAGCAGCAATGGGTGTGATCTTATAAGGCTCTGACTGTAAATAATCTGGTTAAATACAAGGTTACTGATGCACTGACAATATAGAGAGTCACGGAGACTGTGGAAAGATTCAAGCCCCCAGATGTGTCTCCTTGCCTCAGTCAAAGCAGATGTATTTGATTCTGAAAAAGCAATGCATAATCTATTTTTGTTTGTTCAATAAAGGAACTGTATATTTACCATATCTTTAGGGATTACTTTTTATTGTTTTCAAGGAAATAATTTCAATGCTTACAAATTGTTGGATGACATTCCCTTGTACATTTTTAAATATGATATGCAGGGAAAAATTTCTCGTTCTAATCTTTTTATTTAGAGTAGAAAAGCTATTGTAATCTGGGAGATGAAATATGATATCTTTATTAAAGAGGAACATTCTAGCTCTATTACACTTACAGGTCTGCCAGTATATCCATTAAGGAATCCATTTTTCAGACTTTTAACACTTGTCTATATTCATACTGGAGAGAAACTTGGCACTCAGGTTTATAGCCCAGGAGCAATTTGTGCTGCTATTTACAAATGTCTCTTGGTATTCATTTAAAAAAATGTTTTTCTATTAAATGCCTGAAAACCATTTGGTTATTTAAAATGCAAATGGGAACAGTATTAAAAAGAGCTCTGCTGGCTGCTCTAAGAGTCCCATGCTGTAGTCTGATAATACTTCTGTCATATGAAGTTTATCATATTAAACCATTTTAGAATGAGCTGAAAGTTAAGAGATGTGGCATTTTTTGATATTAGAGATAATACATATTTTAAAAATTGTGTATGCACACATTTGCACATCATAATGATCCAAAGATCCTTCTAAAGGTAAATCACAGAATCACAGAATCACTAAGTTGGGAGAGACCTCCAAGATCATGAAGTCCAACCCAGCCCTAGCACCTCATCTAGACCATGGCACTGAGTGCCACATCCAGTCTGTTTTTAAACACATCCAGGGATGGTGACTCTACCACCTCCCCAGGCAGACTGTTCCAGTACTTTATCACTCTTTCTGTAAAAAACTTTTTCCTAATATCCAACCTGTATTTCCCTTGGCACAGCTTGAGACTGTGTCCTCTTGTTCTGTCAGTTGCTGCCTGGAGAAAGAGACCAACTCCACCTGACTACAGCCACCTTTCAGGGAGTTGTGGAGAGTGATAAGGTCACCTCTGAGTCGCCCTTTCTCCAGACTAACAGTTTTCATAAGAAAAGGCAAAACAAAAACCTATGAATTTATATAATACTGTGGTTTATTTCAGTACTGAACCTAGTAATATCTGACATCATAGCATAATGCAGTTTATGCAAGTTATTTTAGCCTTTCTCTTAATTAGTTCTAGCTTAAATATTAAAAATTAAAATTTAAAACAATAATAATAATAACAATATCAATAACAATGACAATAATAATAATAATAACAAGAGTAATAATAATAACTCTACCTAAGTATGTAATTTTATCAGGGAAAATGTGGTTGACCCAAGGTAGCACAACCAACCTAAGTCACATCACATCTTCCAGCCTTAATGTTTAATGTAAATTGACAGGGATTTAATTCAAATATACCTTTGCTTCTTTTTTGTTTATAAACTTACATTTTAATTTGTTCTTCAGCTAGAAGTCCAGTTCTTCTGAAATCAAAATAAATATCACCATTTTATTGTCTGGACTGTGTTTCTGCCAAGAAAGGCTGGACCAGGTGATCCTTCAGACCGCCTTCTGAGCTGATATTCTTTGATGTTATGATTTGTTCTGAAAAAAAAATATAGGAAAATAGATCTTTATCCTCACTGGATGTAAGTTAAGAGCTCTGATGACTTTGTACTGTTTCATATCAACTGAGAGACTACCCTGGGCTCGTAATAAGTACATTTAAAGTTCTTAAATATTTTGAGAAAGGCTGGAAGCATAGCATCTGTAAAGTATTGATATCAAACCTCATCATAAATAAAGTTCTATTCCTACTCCCTCATTTAAATCCTTTTTTAACAATAAATAAACTTGAAATGATAAATAGAATTTTAATAACTTCTTATCAGACTGGCTTTCTTAAATTTGCGTAAACTACTGTAGTCTGAGCTGGAAGCAGTGAAGAAAGTATTACAAAGAAATTAAATCCAAAGTCAAGTGGTCTTTTTACCTTCAGGTCATTTCAGATTTTAAGGGTTTAGAAAAGGCCCATCCAGCTCCATTTAGACTTCAGGAATAATTCCTTAAAGCACTTCTGTAAACAAAATTATTCATAGCACCGGGTTTTTTTGTTCAGTTTTGTAGTTGCTGTTCCTCAGTTAAGAAAAGCACATAGGGTGTTTTTTTCCAAGACTGTACTTTTCACTTCTGCAAACTTAATTTTTAGTCTTGGGTTCTGAAAAATCAGAGGCTATTTAGAATACAATAAAGAATAAAAGTGTGATCAATTGTAAGAAGTATTTCTGTGAAATCTGAACAAAGTGGGAATCAGAATTGCAGCCCCAAGTATTTAAATAAGCTATTACAAAAGGAGTGCTAGGAACCATTATATTCCATGATTTCTTGTGAATAATAGAAATGCTCTCTATCAAGTATTTTTACTTAAATGGAATAAATGTTTGAGAGAGATGGTGTTCATCCATTGTAACCTTTCATGCCACTACTGTTGGTATTGTTATAACTTCATCTATTAAAAACATGCTTTGAAGCTATTAAAAATACTCTAAAACCTACAAAGAAGTGTAGTTTTAACCACCTTACATTAGTATCTCCATCTTTTGGTAGCGTGTCATTTATGCTTTAATGACATCAGTGTAGAATTTCAGCATTCTTACACTAAAAATGCCTGTCATATACAAACAACATTATGGCACTTTCTGTATAATATGCCTATAGTAGTGCTATTATTTAATGGTGTGCTTTTATATTGCTGAAGTTTTAAAGGATAAATGTGCCTACATCTCATACTAGTGCTGGGGCTAGTAAATAGGATTGCTTGTAGTTAATGAGGTGAGCAAACCTTCACCTCTAGTTCTGATGGTCCAGTATCACTGAGGTAGAAAAAGGAGTCACACTTATGACTTTAGCAGAAGCAATCCCTGAGTCCCAGGTTATGAAACCTCCTGTTTATGTCTGGAGGTGTTTACTGGTGTAACACAATCATGTGCTATAAAAATTTGGCTGAGCAGGGCTAGGTTTGCCCAGTTTTCATTTAGGAGCATAGAGCTGTTCACCGTTTGGGCTTAATTCCAGCAGCCATCCCTACTCCTCTCACCATATCCCAAGGAACAACCAAATTAACTATTTTCTTGGACTTTTATAGTTAAATTTAGGAAGTCTGCCCTGTGTGACCACACTGTGGTCAAATTTGCAGCTTAGACACAGGTTGGAATCTGACTCAAGTGGGGATCAACCAAGAAATAAAGAGAGGAAAAGTGCTTGTTTCCAGGCATGTGGAGCCATGCATGCTGTTGCTGTTTCCATGCAGCAGTACTACATGAAATAGCAGTAACATTGCTTGTAAGGGCACAGCTTATTGGATTTTGTGAGATCTACTATCCCAAATACATCTGCTTCTTGTTCATGCAACATGAGCAATGTTTATGAATTCATGAAGAAATATTTCTTAGAATGTTCTGTCAGACTGAAATATCTGCAGTGGCTTTCTGAATGGAAAATAGGCCAGCAGGAAGATTATTTGTGTGTGTTTAATTAGTGAACAAGGCAAAATATACATATATATTTTCTCTTTGTAGTGCTGAGTACTTAATTTAGAATATTGTTTTCCAATCTAAGATACAGTTATATGAAAGAGGTTTTTTTATACTGTATTGTACACAAAAGCATTTAAAACACTATTTTTTACAATTTTTTCAATTATGTGTTCTTTCATATTCTTTACACTCACAGTTTGTATATTTTTTCAAAAAATTAATTTACTCACTGAAATAGCAAAGTAGATTTTCAGATTAACGTGAGATACTTTGTCTGGCCACACGTAACCTGTATATATCCTCTTCAAATAGTAAAACCACTAATAAAATCTTGCCAAGACAATCCTTACCATTAAAATCTCTTTTATATTTATGACATATTAAGTACAAAATATGCTTGAATTTAAATTGACTGGATGTGTGAGGAGTCTTTTGGCTGTGGAGAAATTTGAGAAATGAGGGATAGGTGAATATATCCCACCACAAGAGAATATATCCTTTAATAATGACATCAGTTTCTACTGTACTACTAATGTAGTTCGAATGTGGTAGGTTATTTAAACCCAATAAACCAAGCTTTCAAATCCAGTTAAATATCTCCTTGGCTTTCTTTTGGGAATGACATGGCATGGTCTTGGGAAAATGGAGCCCTTTTAATTCTGCTGACCTCTGTCACTGTTCGTATCCACCACATCCAGGTCAGTGCTGGCAACTGCTGCAGGAGTCCTTGTCACGCTGTTGGTTACACAAATACCTGGTCCCAACTCAGGCCTGCAGCCCATCTGCTTAGCACTACAGACTTGCATTCTTGAAAGAAAGTCTGAAAGCTGTTTCTGTAGCTTGACATTAAACCTTACTCAGATTTAATAAGGAGTATTAATTGGGATATATTTTCACCGATTCTAGGGTAATTTATTCTCATAAATGAGAGGATGATAGTTCACTAGTTAGCATGCAGAAAAACTCTTTTATTCATTTAGATTAATTAATATAATATGATAAAAGTGCAAGTCTGCCACTGTAAGAAATAATTTTATATGAATTTGGAAGAAGATTCTGGTTGTTCAGAGGAAGCAGACGCTTTAGCTGAAATGCTGAGATTCTGATCCCATGACACTTAAGAATAATTACTGACTATACATGTAGCAGAAGCAGTAACAATTTTGGTACATTTAAACCCCCATTTTACCTGCAAACTTACTGGTCTTTAAGCTGAGGCAGGTGGGATAATCAGGTGAATAGAAGCCCTTCAGATACTGTATGTTGTTCAACACACACCTGTGTGTGCATTTGGAAAAGGAATTCTGTCTTGTTTTGCTGCTGAAGCAGCCACAAAATGTCAAGATAATCTTAATTTATCCATTAAAAATGTAGGCCCATATTTAAGAGTCATCAGCAATAAAGGAAAATATACTGAATCATTTCAAGT
Source organism: Pseudopodoces humilis (assembly GCF_049639895.1). Lineage (NCBI taxonomy): Eukaryota > Metazoa > Chordata > Aves > Passeriformes > Paridae > Pseudopodoces > Pseudopodoces humilis. The sequence continues at coordinate 32,398,484 of NC_142206.1, read as the reverse complement.
GCATGCTAATCATTTAATGTAATAAATGGAGCAACTCTAATTATCTCCCGAGGAAATGATTTCACACTAAAACAATGGAAATGAAGAGGTTACTTTGGGAGCATTATACACAGCTGAAAATTACTCATCTGAATCTAGAGGATATTTCAAATAAATAGAAAGGATTGCTTATGCCTTTTCAGTAGTCATTTAGTGCTATGAGAGAAAGAGTAAACGACGGCAAAGATATTTGGTAATTTGCACTCAGAGAGTGAGGCTTTCACAGGTACCATTATACAACCAAGCACTGCTCCTTTTCACTGAGACACTGGTTAACATGAGATCAGTGTCATAACTACAGGTTCAGAATGTAGTTGAAGGGTGAACAAGAAAAGTAGTATATTTGTCTTTTAGATTTGTTAAGTAGAGTCTGCATTAGAATTTGTAGATTTGCAATTGATAATATCCGTGAGCCTTTCCCTTGGGGTCTCTGTGACTTTATTTTTAAAGGGATAAATAAAAATATTTATGATTTTATCCCCAAACAAAATCCCATGAAAGCTTAATTTGGAAATTCAGCACATTTGTAGACAACAAAAGAAATAAAAAGCAAACTTTTGAATAAGATGTAAGAATTTCTCAGGGAGTGGGGTTAAAATTGAGTTTAATGATTCAGTCCATTCCCTCCAAGGGAACTGATTTCACTGCAAGCTAAAATGTTTTGTTAAATTATGTACTTCAGTTGCTGGGGTGTTATGTCTCTCTTGGAGAAGCACATGAAATGAGCACTATCCTCCTAGGCATTTTAAAAACACATCCACATTAAATAGAATATATATACAGTGGTTGAGCATACAGTCTTTTTAAACTAGATAACAAAATGAATTTGACTTGTTTTAAAATCTTTTTTCCTTAAATGGCTCTAAAGCTAAGACTAAAAGATAGATAATGTGGACTGAAAATTTTTCCCCTTGCTTTCAGTTTCGTGGAGAATAGCACATTATAGGTACTTCCCTTTGTGCGAGAATCACATCAAACGCCAGGAAAAATACATCTGTTTTGGCTACATATTTAACAGCCTGCTTTCCAAAACCATCAATTTGTCTTTATTAATACATCAAGTACAGTTTGTTTAAAATGTTTGTCCATTCCACTCCTGTGCTACTACAGATATTATTACCTTATACTTTTTACTAAAATTGGATAAGATAGAAGGGAATACAGCTCTCCTCCATAGTGAGGGATATGACCTAGTTCAAGACAAATTAGTGCACAGTGATTCTAGAAACACAAATAGACGACTGCAACTTTTTGAAGGTCTGCATTTATTCTGAAGCTGACAAGAGTATTGCACAAGAGACTAGACAATTGTTTTTTTATCATAAGATTACTGTTCATCATGTACAAGAAAACAATTGTTATCAGGTATGAACTTAATTGGAATCAACTGTAGCAGTCTTTACAGGAATTTACCGAAATATCTGCCATTCAGAGCTGGCTTACCATAATATTCTCTATGGAATAGTTGACCACAGGATTCTCATTCACAAACAGCCAGGTTAAACAGTTAAATGCTAGCAAATCCTGCATAGCCCTGTGGGAAATTTCACTTTAATCCCGAACTTATAGGAGGACAATCAAAGCCCAAAGCCTGGGTAACAAATTTGATCCTCTGTTGCAATCTGCGTCCTCATGGGAAGGAGAGAGATGCTCCCTGTACAAGCCTGAGATGGATAAATACCTAAATGATGAGATAGATGGGGAATGCAGAAGAAGCGTCTGGCTTCAGCCATTCGCTTCCAATTTCACATTACATTGTGAAAGGCAATTCTTGTGCAGCTTGGGAACAGCCAGTCCTGATTACTATAAGTTGAAGTGTGGCTTAAGGAATGATTAATGACAGTGTCAGGAGAAAACAAAGCACAATGAGAGTTATCTCTAATCCACCTGCTTGCAGATGCTATAGTAAGGGAATGAAAATGGCCCCGGCGAGCCCTGATAATAAAAAAATCAAAATAGAAAGGTGCAAAGCTGTAGATATGTATTAATCTGATATATAAAAACTAGGTCTTAGCTTGAATAAAGCATTAGGCATGAATGGAGCCCCATAGGTGATAGATATTAGAGCATAGTGGACTTCACATTGTCTGTATTTTTTAAATCAAACAGAACTGTTCCCTTCAGTATTGCCTTTGACATTAATAGGTTGGTATTTGAAAAGTCACAGTTCACTAGATGAGCAGGCTTGTGAGTTCAAGCTCATTAAACAAAACCTCTTTTTGTTTCCTAAAAAAAAGTGACACCATACCACCACCTTGTGGCTCTGTGATGCAGAGTCCCACGGAGGGGAGAGCTGCATTCCCAGTTCCACACACGCTACTGTCAGATGAAGCACAGCTAAAATACCTCCTTTCTTTTTGAAAGGCAAAAAGCTCACAAGCTCCTTCAGCAAGCACAATACCTCTGAAAGGCGGCCTGGCCATTTCAAAGGGTTCTTGGCCTGTTTTCCAGGTGGGTTTGCTCCGATTCAGGACTGGGGCTCCTGCGAAAGGAAGGGTAGTCATTATCGCACCTATGACTGAATATGCACATTGTGGTGGTTTCTTTCAACCTGATTGCAGCTACTCAGCTTCTCTCCCTTCCTGACCTATCCATCTTCCTAAACTTCACATCCGCTGGGAAATCTTGCAGAAGCTGCTAGTGAGCTGAGAGCTGGGAAGATTCCCATCACAGAGCGGTGAGACAGCGCTGCTCAGCGCTCGCTGCTCATCAGACAGGGCAGGGAGCGTCCCTCCAGCTGCGCACTGCTGGCAGGCTGCGCCCCGGCAGGAATTCCAGTGCTCACCTGTGAACTGCTCACTCGCTTTGCAGGTTTCATCTACTGAAAAGTGGGTTTTGAATCATTCTAGGGAGAACACTACCGCGTCTTTTTGTGAGGTAGAATTGTTAAAATTCTAGGCACACCATAAGGTTTCCTAAAACGCTGAAGCTACCCAGGAATCTAAACATTTTTACTCTTGTTTGGGCACGTGTTCTCCCTATGTCGCCAAGGATACTTTGAAAATTTTAACCATCGTCATATTAGTCAGGAATATAAACTGAAACAGAATACTTCCTGAGGCCTGCTTCTCTGCCAGATTTAAAGGTATTGCTTCTTGTCAACAGGGAGGGAATTATTTGGCCCCACTGAGTTCAGAAACAAAAGTCACATTGATTTAACTGAGTCAGGATTTCAATCCCAATGGGTTTTGCCCCCTCCTTTTCCTTAATATGACCAGCAACAAGTTAAATGTTAATTTATATTTCATGGAAGTATTTTAATATTGAAAAATCTAATGAAGATTTAGCACTTGGCTTCTAATGAGGCTGACATAACTGTTGAAAGAAAGCAAATACATTATTTTAATTGATATTAATTCATAAGTGCTCCTGATTTATATATTAAGCAAAAAAGAAAGCATCTTGTCATATACTACAATTTATTGTGTATTCAACCATCATTTACTCAGAATCTTCTCTTTTTTTTTTCCCTCATGTGAAGGGTATGATGGAAGCTGCCATGTAGAATGGTACAGCTGCTGCATATGCCATAAGTACTGTGATCACATCACCCTTATTTTCTGATGACGTGCCTCAAGTCAATTTTACCCATGTGTCTTTGTCTCCACCTGACATCTCCTGCTATCATAATAATCATGCTGTATGGTTTGAAGCTTAAAGCTTTTGTATACTATATTTTCTTAATAATGCCAGGGAGCCAGGCAGTTTCTGTTCTATAAAGATACATTGCTATAGGTAGAAAAGGGTCTCAGTTGAAATTCTTGATCAAAAATTGACACCAACAAAAATCAGAGGCGTTCAGCTAAAGTTTTGATTACTCCATTTTATAATTGGGGGGGGGGGGTGGGGAGGGGACAGGGAATAGATTTGGATGTAAGTTTGGGTTCTGATCTCCTTTTCAGGCATTAAGGTCTCAAGGTGTTTATTCAAGCTAAGGTTTGGAGTGGAACAAAGCAGAGGTTATGAATGAATTGGAAGTGTGTTTACCTGTGTAACAGCACAGATCAGGGGAATAATTTAGCCAAGAGAAATTTGTGTTACAACTACAAGGCTTTATATAATTCTGAAAGACGTTTAGTAAAAATTTTAAAAGTAGACTGTCAGTGTCATTAGGCAGACATCTTATGAAGATGTGATAGGTTGAAGCTAAACGCAAAATCATTTAAGGGTTAATTTGTGTGCTCACATCCCAGAACTGAAAAAAATGAAGTTACCACTGTCAAATGCTTGTCTGAGATGCTTTTATACCAGTCTTAGTCTCTGTTTTCCTCTTCTTTGCAATCAAATGTTTCATTCCCTTCAACCTCATCCTCCCTTCCCATGACATTAGTTTCTCTCTTGATCCTGAGAAGCCTTTGGGAACCTGAAAGGTTTCCTTTAAAAGATTGCACTGAGCTTTCAAATGTCTTCTCAGAAGCATGCTACCTTTGGATGAAATTCTGGTCTTGATGCATACTCTATTTTAGGTCTGTCTTCCTGCTTTCTTTACAATGTGTGCACCCAGGGATTTTCAAGCAGGATTCTGTTCTGAATGTAGAGTTCCTGAAAAACATTGAATCCTCGCATCACACCCTGTAAGATCTGAAAGCAGCCGCAACCTCAGCAGAGATTTACAGACTATCACAAAATGTATTTTAACAGAAGCTGAGAATCCTGTTACATAGTGTTAAAGGCAAGGGGTGAGAAAAGGTAGAGGATTAGAAGATCAAACTCCTTAAAAGAGGGTTCAGATTGGTTTTGAACACCTGACAGAGATTTAAACTCGCTCTTTCCAAGCTGTTTTTGTGCAAACAGATTCATCTCTGAGTTGCTAGGAATGACATCTTCTTTTATTCAGAAAGCTCCCTAACCAGTTATTTCAAAAGATTTTAAGGGAGTGTTCTTCCTGGACAAAACTCATTCCACTCTCCAAAGTCAGAAACAAGCCAAAAGCAAGAATGAATAATTTACAAAGGGCAGCTGGTCTGGTCCTTGCAAAATCAAACTAGTCTTGGCTCCAACTCTCCTCTAGATCCAAAACTAAGCCCTGCTGGTCATAACTACTTCTACACGGGGTCTGCATATCTGCCTAAATTCCCCATCTTCTACTGTATGTGTACCTTGGGTTGTTACCGCTGAAGATCAATAGATCACGCGGACACAGGTTGAGGTGTGGTGCAAGAAAGAGCTGAGTTTATTTTTCCTCCCAGGATTTATAGGCTTCTTACCACGGCCAGGGACTGGATGGTCAGGATAACACTTTCTCACTGCACTGGCCATGAGAGGTGCTCATTACAAGACATGTAACAGAAAGAATGTACACATATCTATGTTTATAGTTACTGTCCTGGGAAAGTCCTTAGAAAACTATGTCAGCAAGCTCAGAAGCTGAGTTTTCAGGGAGACATTGGGTAATATGTTCTTTTCCCCTCACATGTCCTATCCTTAAATTACATAGTGCTATTGATTCAATTATAGTTATTTGTGATAATATGCTTGAAGAGTGGGTGAATATTGAGTGTACCCTGCAGAGGAGACTCAAATTAGCACCCAGTGGAGAATTTAAAACTGAGTATCTTAAAATAGAGTGACACTCACATCTTGTAAAGCAAAGTAGCATCCAAATTACTTTCTTGTGTATAATTATGGAGTGTACATACAGGTTCTGTAGTTTAGTACTAAGTCATGTGCTCACTGATGTCACCATCACAGGGAGCATTCTGAGGCAGGACATGATATGGTACCTCACCTTTGGTTAAACATCCTGGCAGCTGTTTTGAGGTAATGTCAAGATGTTTATTTAAATCACATGTTAGGAGTGTTTTAAAAAAGGCTTGAATATATTTCCACTTTATCACGTAGTGACTTTTAAGCCATCTCCTTTGACGTATGCTAGCTGGCAGCAAAATAAAGATTCCTTCTTAGAATTAGGCTGGACAACATAATATCAAGTTCAGTTGTATTTACCTTAATTAACAAAAATTTTAGTCATTTATGTGGACACTGATCCTGCTGTGACCGCATAAAACAACAATAATGGAGCCATACAAACATTTGGAAACAGAACCACTCCTCTGTGATCAGTAGGTGTTGAAACTCATTATATTTCAATTCTAATTGGAGTCCTGGTTCTTTGTAGTTTGAGGTTGCATGTGTGAGTGTTCTTTACAAAGTATATGTTACTGCAGGACAGCCTTTAGAACTCTTTTGCAAGAATCCCAACACCAACAGCTGGTCCATATGCAGTTGACAATAGACTGAATGTCTTGGCTAAATATGTGACTTTCTTTAGCAGTGCATCTACAACATGGACATCAATCATCAACGAAGTGTCAGTATAAGGGCTAGTATATTCCTCAAGAGAATCACCTACACCAGTGTAAACACATTCATGCTGATAACTTAGTCCATGTTGTAGCCTTTTGTTTGTTCAGAGCATTTAAAAGAAGCTATGTTTTTAAGGAATGAATTGAGGTGTGCAGTCTGGAAAAGAAAAGAAATAGAGCATAAAATGAGGGTAGCTCAGATGCATTTAGCATCTGCAAACAAAAATCAGTATTCACTCAGATAAATAGATTTCCATGTGATGTTCCTTCCTTCTCTCTTTGTTAATCATGAAGCTTTTTCCCTTCTTTTTTTTTTTTTTTTTTCTAAAGCTAGTGGTAGATCTGCTCCTGGCAGTATGTTATGTTCAACCATTAGTTTATTTTTTAAGACTAAGAAGAGATATTTCTACATTATAAATTATTTATAAACATAAGAACAAAGGGAGGCTGTCAGGGCTGCTGGTACTTTGAGAAAACAGGGGAAAAAAAAGACGATGAATTTATGAAGAATACAATTTTACGAAGAAAGGAGGAGGGAGAAAGCAACTACTAATTATTAACATTCATCTGCAGACAAATCCTGAAAGAATAGGATTAGAGGGATACATTTACATCTGTCTGTCACAAAAAGAATTCTCATTAAAGGTTTACTAGACTGTCACAAAACTTCTTCTAATGTTAAACTTGAGGGTCTCATGGGGGAGAGAAATATCTCACTTTTGGCCCATCCAATGAAGTGATATTAAAACAAACAAAAAAAATTAAAAGGCGTATAAAAACACTTGCATTTTTAGTAAGAGCTCCAGCTGAATCTGCTTAGGTGACACAAAAGTCGATATGCCATGGAAAAAGTTTTACATGTCAGAGCAAGTTTCAGTAGTTTCTATTTACACAGCCATGTGTACTTTGAGACATGATATGACTGCCACAGCAATCACTTTGTGAATAGCATTCATCATCTGGACGCTTCTTTTCATCTATAAAAAGAAATCTGCAATAGGTTGCTTTGACAATTCAAGATGCTGAGCCACAGTTTCTTTGCTTTAAAGAAACAGACATTAAGGTTAAATACATTAAAAGTGCACAAAAATAAACACACTGTGTACGTACAATATGTTGACAATAGCAAACTTCAATCTACTGTAGTTTTTGATCAAAGAACTGAATCTGTGGAAAAGAAATCCTGAATCTAGCTAAAGCTGTCATTTTATTTTTCATAGCAAACTAATTTATATTGAGCACACATCAGTGAGGAAAAATCTAGAACAGTTTTCTACTACTTGAGCCACTGTATGTGGCTGTATTTGTAGGGTGTTCAGCTATTAATTAGGAGGGCATGCAGCTACTCTTGGGTTCGTACATATATATTTCACTGGAACAGTATTCTAGTTAATTTGATTGTGGTTTATGAGCTGGTTTAATTAACATATGCAATGGCTTACAAGGGAGGAAGTTTTCATTTTCATTTTCAAGTGAGCATTTTGTTAGAGATAATCAAAATTAGCAAAGAAAAACATTAAAAATTCCTCTAGATCTGTCTCTTACCATGAAAGCACTCTTCAGCATATCAAACCAAAGCCAGGTTAAACCTTTGAGATACAAACATTCCAGTTAGTAAGAATTTCTTTTCAGCTTTTGGGTCAAATTCAAAGGAAACTTAGAACTCTAATTTCTGATATTCTACACATTTGTTTTTCTAAGTGCAGAGTGGAGAGTATTCCCCAATATGTATTTTCAAACATGATTGGTGATTATTAGTGATGACTTTTACAGGAAAGAATTGAGAGAGCATAAAAAGGCCTGATTTTCAGAGGCTAGTTCCCAAGGTCTGCTGAAGTTTCAGCTCTCTAGGTCTCTCAGCTTGGGTGCCCAAAACAGATGCATCCAAATGTAGGCCCATATGTTTGAGCATGTTGCACCACTATATATGCACTCCCTGGCACTGTTGAAAAGCATACATTCCCTGCAGCCCTCCTACGCTCCTCCCTCTGTTCTGCTCCATTTAGGTCTGTGCACACAATCTAGATTTCAGGTAACCCAAATGAAAAAGTTCTTTTTATTCCTGTAGCTGAAAAATTAGATGGTCACGTCTGGAGCCGACAGGGTAGCCCACCTTTCAGCATGTGAATCCCCTAAGCATTCCATAGTTGCTCACCTGCAAAGGGTACTGGCAATGAAAGGAAATGCAAAAAAGCCTTGTAAAACAGGAGTTGTAGAAGCAGTAATGATATTTTTTTCTGAATTTATCTAGAAGAACTAATAACAAGATATTTTATGGTAAAATTACCTATTTCTAATTTTTCCTATACTCAAAGCTTTCTTCACTGACTGTGACATTATAATCCACCTGAGCTGAAAAGGTAACAAATCAGAACTATCACTACAACTTTAGGAAATTCCTATATACATTCTCAAATGACTTTTTAAAATAAACTGAAAAACATACAGTGGTGCCCAGCAGACAAACACTTAAGCTACAGAAAAAAAACCGCAAAAACCCAGTAAAAATGCCCAAGAAATATGAAATTAGTGTCAAAACCTATTTGATTTTATTCCCCTTTTCTACTCCCATATCTTCCAGGCTGCTCTTCTTTATGTTCTTTTTGGAGTTCTTGCTTGATATTTCAGGGCAAACTCTGGTTTGATTAAATATATAAACAAACAAACAAACAAACATTAATATTTATTAAATATTTATAAATAAATAAATAAATAAATAAATAAATAAATAAATAAGGAGCACTACTATTTTCTTGTCTTCCCTGTCATGCAGTCAATTATCACTAATCACGTTCCAAAGAACAGAAAATATGTGCAATTATTAACAGTGGACTAAATTTCCCATTTTTACAGTTGGATATCTCCTTTCCCTTATTCATAATTGCGATTGGAAAGCAATTAAATAAGCAAATGGTGAGACATTCAAAAATCTACACTAAAGCAACAGTTGAATATTTACTGTGCACGTGCTTTCTCAGATATATACACACATATTAAAGGCAAGTGGAAAATAAAATCCTTGGGGTTTTCATTTTAATTTTTGGCCTTAGAATTAAGTGGTTTTTATTTTTCCATCTGAAATAAACATCTCTGCAAAAGATAACTATGTGTGACACCTTTACAATTTCCTGACAGACCGGAGTTGGTGAAAAGCTGCCTATAACTGAGGATTTCTGTTAAATTCAAATTCTTCTAATTAATGTAGATATAATTTTAAAAATACACTCTTGTACCTTGGTAATATTTGCTATTATACGTTGTTGCAAATAAAACTGTTGCAGTTCAAACATTTTTGTTGTGACTTAAGTTTATTATTCAAGTGTTCTTAATTTTAGAAAATAGGAAAACATGTATCATACACAGGTAGGTAAAAATATAATTGCTGAAACTCATCAAATACACAACTCTCAGAGGACAATTACTGAATCATATCAAAGTTTGGAATCTGACCCAAGAAAGATTTGTGTGCAAGTGCCTGTGCTTAATTCCTGCTCTGAAATGAGCCCTTTGCTATCTCAGTGCAAGAGTAGGATATGTCCCTCTAGAGTTTCTTTCTGTTTGCCAACTCAAACTTGTGGGCGCATCACACAGCCTTTCATGTTTAAGCCTGACTCCACAGCTACTCTAACTGCAATTATATGGGGATCTGCTGCCTCCAGACAGTCCACTCTTCTCTGCTAGGAAGAATTCTGCACAGCTGCAATGCTCAGTCATCTTTTCTGTATCCTGGCACCAATTACTTCTAGTAAATTTTATTGCAATTTTCATAAACTGCAGGTTTGCTCTTCTTGTTCTATGATTTACATTATTTTTGTGGATATGTGAATATATCGAAATGTTTTTCCTTAACAGTAGCTGTATAAATTTTGCCTGTTATATTTCATTGTATAGCGACAGACTTTATATTTCTGCTTAGTATGCTGTAAAGTGGGAGAAGATTTCTAAAATATTGTTGGAAAGTAATCCAAATTCCAGCAGATTTCCTGGGCTTTATACTGAAAGCCTTAGGTGCCCTCTTTTGGTATACTGCAGGAATTTCAGGCAGGCTTTTTAAAAAATAACCTTTTGGGGAAACACAAATCTTCACTTACAGGACTCCTGTGTTGAACGTTATTCTAATGGAACTCACTCACAAAAAAAATAAAAGTATTTAGTATGAGGTCCTATTGTATGGTTTCCTTCAGTATTCATATTGCATGTGCAACCATGCTTTGACATTAAATTCTCAAAACACTGGGCTTTGATTGTGATGCCTCAAGAAGTATTTATACTTAAAGACAATATACCTGGGATACATATGCACAGGGAAAGAAGAACTCTAATTTCACAGAATATTTTCTGCTAACCGAACATTGTAGTTATATCATTCTGTCTCTATGGCTTTCAGTGGCACGGAGAATCACATAACACTAGCTAAGTTCTAGTTCCATCTACAATGCAGTAAAAGGTCAAATTAATTTCTTTTATATGTTATATACAGTTACAAATGTGGAGATGGTACAAGTTTAGCTGATATGTCTGTGTTGGTCTATCTTGCTTTATGTAATATTCTATCCAGGTGACAGTCTAGACTAGTGATACTTTAATCTGTGCAAATTTCCTTTGTACTGGTTCTCTTTGGGTACAGTTTGGGTCCTTAATCTGTTAAAACAATTCTTAAAACAAAAAGTATATATCTTCTCAACTCCTCTTCCTCCATAGCACTTCCTATTATGATAATTTGAAATAAATTCAGAGTAATTCCTAGTAGTTAACTCCAAATTTGTGCTGAGAGTGAATCTCAGACATAGTTAACTAAGTTAATTTCAGTTTTTATTAATGTTTAAGTAATGTTTTCTATCAAGTTCAATAAGAAAATCAGTATAAATTGTTGATTTAAATGACATCACTAGGGAAATTGTCTTTTCTTTAAATTCTACCTTTCAGCTAAAGGAACACTACCACTGCAGGAAAGAACAGGTGCACCAAAAGAACATGCTCAACAAAAATAACTAGAAACATGAATTTTGTACGGGGCCTTAGATATTCTTCACAGATAGTCTTATGTTCTTCTACAGAAGTCAACCTCTGTTTCTTTGACCACATCAGCACTGATGCAGAGATGGATAATTCAACCTTAGTAGATGATCCTACGGAGGAGCAGTTTCCGTTCCTGTGAGGGAATTCTATTAGGAAGAGAATATGGCTCACAACATCTGTTTGCAGCCCATCCTCGTAAAATAAATGGTCTTTGTATCTGCTTATTGCTGTTGGTATTATCTCTAAAAGCATGAGCTGCAATTTTACCTAAAACTAGCCGAACAGCAGTTGAATATGAATGGCTATAACTTTGAGGATGTACATCAGTACTAGCTTTATGTGCAGATTGAGGGCAATAGGCCACATTGTCACATCAATTTTTAATCAGGATTCTCCAATTAAATCAATGGACTGTACTGTTTAAAAGTCAATAATACAGTAAAACTTGGTACTTGGCTCAAATCTACAGATTTAGAGGATAGCCAAATTCAGGATGACTGTAACACAAATAATGGAAGTTGCTTTCAAGTGCTCTCAATCATTTAGCTCATTCTAAAATGCAAAGTTACAAACTACACATCTGATGATGCAGTTAGGCTCCATTTGTAAATACATTTCCTATAACATGGGATGTGATGTATTATTCATAATATAATGAAGAGCCAGGTAGTATGGACCAAAAAAAAAAGGCAGAACATCATAAGCAGGCAGGAGACAGAGGAGTCACTTGTAATGTCATTTTTAGCTAAGCAAAAAATATGATATTATATTCTGTATTCTCAACAGGGTTCAGCCTTTAAAGATTACAAAACCAGAAATATTTGCCTGCAGAACAAGAGCAGCACATTTCAACCACAAACTGGGAAGACAGAAACAATGAAAAAAAAGTGGTCCTGAGTTTTAGTGTGTCTAACATCAACTGAAAAATTATTAAGCATACATGCTTTTATTGTGAGTTTCATTTAATCAGTCAGGATTATAACCCCATTCTCATTATGTTTTTTCAAAGGACAACTTCCTGTGAGGAAGAGCATGAAGTTGTTCAGAAGAATCTGCATTTATCTTTAAATTGTTGCCCTGAAATGAGGAATAATCTAGAACTGACAACTTAAAGCTAGGTGGACTAGATATGTTTCCTTCTGTATTTCAGAAAATGCAAAATTCTTCACAGTTACCAATTCAGCATCAGAGACCTGACTCATTTGATCACACAGATAGAAGTACATTGCAAATTTTCCTGCGTGTCTGCAAAGCAACAAGGATTTGGGGTCAAATCTTCTGATTTTGTGAAGACTAGCGAAACTTATATTCACTCTTTTGGAAGCAGTACTAGTTTTATCTACACTAGTTTATATTCTCAAAAGACCAAGTCATGATTAGTTCAGAGTGTTTAGCTGCAACATCCTTACCTCTTACCCTTTGCAATTAATTTAGCAGTGCTGACTACTCCAAAAATTCAAAAGTCTCGATGAGTTACTCACAAAATTGGGCATTACATTTACGCTACATTTGGAGGGTTATTTATTTTCTTTTTCAAAGTTTTAAGACTTCATATTCTCAATCAATTTTGGCAACTGTGAAGCCTAAAAAATTTTTGTTGGAGTGAATGAAAGCCAAGAATCTCATGTAAGTCACAATTTCCAGAATCAGATCTTTTAAAAAACAATAAAATGAAATTTTGATTTTGGTTCAGTCCAGGAGGATTTTGACACTAGTATCTCACTGTACAAGATCACTCATCAGATTTGTGAGGAATTTACAAAAGTGGGAAAACTGACTGAAGATAAAAGTTTGGGGTTAAAGACAGGAATTAGTTGCTGTTCTCTGGATTCTATGACTCAGTTGTCTGTGTTGAAGCATGGGGTTCTTGGGATCCTGTAATGCGTTCCTGTGAATTACTAATGAAGACCAGAATTTTCATCTGGTATAAATTCTAAAGAGAGCAATAGTTTTACCTAGAAGTGAGTGTGGTTTTGACAGTGAATATGCATTTGCTATATAGCATTAGGATGGAAAAATAATTTGCCTTGTACTGAAAAATTTGTAGGTAGGCAAGAGAATGATGCACTGAAATACCTGACTTGAGAGTCCATCCAAGGGGGACTACAGGTTTTACAGATCCTAACAAAGGATACTGCAGTTGTCTGCAACAGGGATTATAAAGAATATGATGACAAGAAGGAAGGGGGGACATTTAAGAGGAGGCAGAAGACTCAATACTCTGGGTTTGTTCTTTTTAATCTCATAATGATAAGACAGCAAGAGAAAGTTGTACTCTGTATTTTATGAAGTCAAGAAAGGGAGCAGTGCAATATAAGCTAAGAAGGAAAATGATGGAAGTGAGAAGGCATCAGTCACATTTACATCCCACTGTCTCTATCAGTGTTTAAGGTATTATAATGCAACAGCATTCCTTTGTGACTCTATCATGGATCAGAGCTTCAGAGATCCTCAGTATTTAGAAATACCGTCTCAATATTCCCAGTTTGGATTTTACATGTTCAACAGAAACCATGCATCCGAAGTTTTTCTGATGTCATAGTTCCCCTGCACCTTTACCAGCCTATCTTACACTTACAGTAAGATAGCACTGATGCCTATCTTACATACTTTACATTATTTGATACATCCTATTCTTAGTCCCTGATCTTGCCACATTTGACTTCTAGTCTTTCCTGTCCATGGATTTCTGAGCCTCCAATTTGTCTCATAGGCCCTCCCCATTCTTCCATCTCCAAATCTCTATCTATTCTAGCAGAAATTCATCTGCAATGAGATGCACGGTCATTCTGTGGAATCAGAATGGTTTTTGCAAGGGTTTCATAAAGACATGAGGTGTAAATAACAGATGTCCATCTCTAGAAAACTATATTGTGGCTAGGAATGAACAATTCCTAGAAAATACAGATGTGTGGAAGTTACAGCTTAGAAATTATGGCTTTGTTACAAACCCTTCTCTTCAGCAAAGATTTAATAATTTTAATCCCTTCACATATCTTTATAGTAAATTAGTACAGTGATTTGAATACTCTTGCTCAATAATTAGTATTGCTTCACCATCAAACATCAATATCAATTCTGCTTCCCAGATCCCACAGCAGTCATGATTCATTCCCATCGTCATGATGCCATTTCAGATCAAAACCAGCAGAGTCATAGCCAACCTCCTGGTGGTTTGCCTTTTGATAAGATGTGAGAAACCCACAGTCTTTGATTTGAATTAAGGGTAGAAGAGTTTTGAACTCTCATACAGTAGATTGGAGATTCCAGCCACTGGGAAGGTTGTTAGAGGTTTCCTTGATATGAGGAAAATTTTTGAAAGCTCAAACATTTTAACAGGCTGAGAAAATTGTTTTCCACTCAGTTCTAATTAGATCATAGGCTCAATGGAAATTGTAATAATTTCTGACTTTGAAAAATGTGATGTCTCATTGGCTTGAACAGTTAATCAATGATTGAATTCACTCAATAGAAGTTTACTTAAGAAACCAGAAAACAGATGTTATGTCTCATTCATTTTGCTATATGGGCTCAGAAAGGTAATTACTACCATGACTTGGAAATCCTGATCTTTGACAACTGAATTAAGTTCCTGTGAGTATATACTGTGTGTGATGAAAAGTCCAGGAGTTGTGAGTTACACATTCAGGAGCTGACCTAAGGGAGCATTTCAAGATTTTTGAGATTCCTACGGGGGTCAAAGTTTATTCACAGCTCTAGCCAATTAAGTACTTCTTGTGAAAATAATTTTTTTTAAAAAGGTAAAAAGCTCTTTTGCATACAATCAAAGTGGAGATGTTGTAAAAATTAAGAGAAAAACACTCATGTGGTGTTAAAATAAATTACCAATGATATTTCTGGATCTTTAACTGTCTTTACAATAACTTTCTGCTTGCATAGTCAGTAATTTTTACTTTCAAAATATGAGATTGGAGTTCATAGTAGGCATTCATGTGTGAACACAAAAGAGTATAAAAATACTAAAACTAATTATTTCTATATAAGAACTCTTTTCCTCAGCACAACTTATGACAAACAGTGCAAATGCAATATAATTCAAGAAAGGTCTTCCAGGAAAAAGGAAAAGGAACTCTTGTTTAGAAGGGAATATCCTTTGTTACATATCCGAATTCAACAAAAAAGTGACTAATTTGATGTCTTTAAAAAGAAATAAATCAATGTTGATGAATGTTGATGTGAAAGAAATCTTTTGTCGGTCTACAAACTGGTCTTTGCTTTATTTGCATCTTCAAAAGCTATTGAAAGGTTATTATTAGTAGGCGATTTTTAAATATACCAGTTAAATTCAGGTCCTGCTTGACAATTCCAGTGATGTATGAGACACGATAGCTGTTATGATTCTTTTCCTTTCCTGAGCACTTTTGAAAGAGGCTTGAAAAGAGGGGGAAACTGTATTTTTAGCACTCCAGTGAGTAGATCAATTGAGTAAGAAATTGCTTTTACACAGTCGGTTTTTAAGCCTAAATGTGATCTAAGCCATAATATTAGTTAAAGACTTTCATTTGTATTGGAAGGAATTCAGAATCTAGGTAATCCTCAGTAACTTAGAATGACTTCCTGATTAAGCACTAAGTTTTCATTAAGTCAGCTACCACTTAATCTTGTTTATAGAGACAGTTTTCTGATCCTTTTGGAATGTCAAGTAAAAGGACATTGTCCAGAGCCTTAAGTTATTCTGAGATGAGTAGACTCAAAGAATTACATCATGATATTTGGCAAATCCTTCTTAACTCTTTCGTTGCTTTGGGATGTTTTATTTTCTTCCAGAAAGTACATGTAGCTCACTCATTCAGTGAAACACCACTTCATTTATGAATATGGCACAGACAGAATTATAGCATAAGTAATCTTTGTCAGCCCTCCAAGGAAGAATTTGCCTTTAGAGAGGAAGCTGATGTAGACCTCATCATGTGGTAAAACATCTCTACGTGAGGATAGTATGGCAAGAAAGGCTGTTGTGCATCAAATGGTCTGAAACTGCTCTTCAGTTCCTCTGCTGACACTTCATTGTTTTATTTTGTTCCCTTGATGAAGATACAAAGGATTAAATGCTTACAATATCTCGCTAAAAATATTCAGTCCAGAGTCTAGGCAAAAAGTTGTCCAAAATGTTAATGTTGGCTTATATCACCAATACATTGAAGTTGTGCAGTTAGAGAAAGTAAAAAGCAGATGTGTTTTTTGTCACATGCCTGATATCTTATATGTCACTAAAACACACAGAGCTTTGCAACAGAATGGAACAAAAACTACATTATCTATCTGAGGAACAGTCTTTTTCCTTATTAGTGCATTGATCTTTACTATATAAGGTGACACCAAAATTTAGGTGATATCCAGTAATTTCACAGATTTTATCTTAAATTTTTTTAGTATCTCTATACTTGAATCACAGATTTCTGTAAATATACAGTGTTTTCTATCCATACCATTTTACTTAGGAGTTAGTGATCAAAGTGATACATAACAGGGTGGCTGTGCTCAAACACAAGTACTTGATTGAGACTGTTCCAGTGAGGTCCTGCAAAGATGGTCTTGCAGATTCTTAAGAAAAATCTTGCAATTATGAGTTAATGGTACTGAGGTTGTAAGGGAATTGTCTGCAAAGCGAATGCTATTTTTTAAAAAAGAATTACTTTTTACTGCTAGAGAAACCACACTGCAGGGATGGTGATTTCTGCAGTGATCTAGCTGTGCTACCTCTCTTCACAAAAGCTCAGATTTGGAATGTTAAAGAGGTTCAGGTGGTAATTTTTGTGTTTTGACCAAAAATTGCTTCAAATAAAGTGACTGGAGAAACCTGAGGGAGACAAAAAGTTTTCCCACCTAATTCCTTCCAGCCCAGGGACCATTCAATAAAATATATAAATAAAATATTCAATAAAATCAATAAATATATAACAGGAACTGTTATCCTAGTGCTTTATAAAAACTTTTGTTAATGATTTGATACATTTGATACCTACCTCTGTGCCATACAATGCTGAAAGCTTTTGCACAACTGAGGTAACCTCATTCCCTTTGCCATCACAGTAAATGCACTCTTCCCGCAACCCACACTGTACAATCTTTTCCAAGTGTCAGCAGAAGAGTGATAGTCTCTTCATTATTATCTCACATTGCATGTCGCCTGTCCCTCAGATCTCTCCATTAAATTACTCATATGAGGATTCCCTCATATGCCAGGATAGTTCCATTAGGTGACTTTTTCTAAGAGGAACAAAAGGTGCTCCAGCACAAGAGTGGCCATGGCAGATCTGAGGACAGGGATAACCAGGGGAGGGCTGTGATAATCAGTGGGAATAGCCATTTGTTTTTCTAGCAGAGAACATTATAAGCTTCTGTCATTCTCATAAAGTCTAGGCTACACAAGAAGTGTAACTGCTATCAATTCCACAACAAAAATCTGTCTCTTTAACTCAAACATCGGGCACTTTCATTTAGCAATGCCTAGCTCAGGTACCACGTGTGAACCAAACATGAGTGCTGTGACATTTAGCTGTGCTGTCTGGGTAGCCACTAAATTTCAACTGGCATGAGCAGAAACCAAAACACTGAAATGTTATCCACTGCTGTCATCCATGGAGCGATTGGCAGAGCATGGACTAGGTTTCCTGCAGGCTTGCTACTCTTGCTGTCCTCCTCAGCATATCTCAGATTTGCAGGCAAAGCAGAAGAGGTTGACAGCATAAATTTGAGGGGTTTGGACTAACATATAAAAATTAAGTGAGGGTCTTTAAGTTATCAGAATAACTAGGGTTTAGGTGAGATTTTTTGCTTCAGTAATATTATTCAGTACTTTTCAATGAAAAGACTCAAAGAGACACAGACCTGATGGACAAGGTATAACAAGGCAGTACCAAAGACAGAAATTGTCCAGTCACTAATTGATGGGCTGATAAGCATCTGCCAGGTATCACATTAGAAAGAGACAACCTGTATTTTGCAGCTGAGGAGGAGGGGGGGGGGGGGGGGGGGGGGGGGGGGGAGGGGAAAGAAGATGACCATGAGGATTTGGGAGGTTTTCTAAGACTATGCAAAATTCAGGCAAGAAAGTTTAAGGGAAGAGGTCTAGGGAAAAACAAAGGGTAGAGTAGACCAAATGGATTATAAAAGGGGACTGCCACATGAAAAATCTTGCTGCTCTGTTAATCTATCCTTTAAAAAGTATTAATTGCTTTTTGAACTATCTCTCTGCTTAGTAACACTTTGTGTCCTGTGAGTGTGTGTGTGCTGTAAGAGCTAGGTGGTGAAACAGTGGATTTGGTGACAGCAACTGGAGTCAGAGGAACCTCTGCTGCTGGCTGCCAGAGCCAGTGAGAACCTCAGTGCAAGTGTTCAAGAAAGGTTTGCACAGTGGTCTCGGGCACATGGGTTGATTCCTGAGGTGTTTTGTGCAGAACCTTGTGGGTCCCTTCCAGCTCAGGATATTCTATGATTCTAACTTCTGAGATGGGAACTCTTTGTGTCCCAAGCACCAGCTACTGAAGGAAAAAGCATGAGTGAAGGGGCTTAGCATCTGGCCTGAAGAAGACATCCCACTGCAGAAACTATAATCAAAAATCCGAGGCTTACAGATGAATAGTCTCAAGTATATCTATAGATATTCAGAAATTGACATGATTTCCTTGACTTTAAGATCAGAACACAGGACACAAGAAAACTAGAAATCCACAAGAAAAAAAAAATCTTGTAATTTGCAATTGCCACTACAAGATGGAAAATGGAGATTCTTGAAAGGATTCATCATTTAAGTGAAGTAATATTTTTGTCACATAAAATATTTGTCACATTTAAAAAGTGACATTCTGAACTTTGTAGTTTTAAAATTATTAGATTTTAATGCAGAAAAAAATCCAACATTGTATACCTATAGGTGCCATCTGTAGGGAAAAAACACCTTGCTTTCAGTTACATCTTTTCTGCAATAATTTAAATAAAAGTTTAGAGATTATGTTTTTAGAAACATAAATATTATTTAAATATTGTATCTCTATTTAATACTTTTAAACATTGACTAATGAAATATTAAACTCAGGAAAATGCAGCTGTTTATATCATCACTGTTCATTTGAATGAGATCACAATATATGTATCTAGAAGGGCATTAATTAGGCAGCATGTAATAGTTTACAAGACCTGCTAATATATGGGACTTCTGGGAGCTT
This sequence comes from Pseudopodoces humilis, assembly GCF_049639895.1. Classification (NCBI taxonomy): domain Eukaryota; kingdom Metazoa; phylum Chordata; class Aves; order Passeriformes; family Paridae; genus Pseudopodoces; species Pseudopodoces humilis. The sequence continues at coordinate 32,378,932 of NC_142206.1, read as the reverse complement.
TTTCAGACTGCAGCAATTGATTTTGTCACAGAGCCAAAAAGTGGAGAGGAGTTGTAATAATTTTTTCCTCTTCCCAAATTACACCTGATAAATCTAGTGGTGGGATTTCTTTTCTTACCCCCTGATCAAATCAAACCTTAATTGCTCTGGCATCAAGGTCAGGCAACTTGGCTAGCTCTGAAAAATATCAGCTGTTTTTCTCATCCTTGCTGAACCTCTTTTAGACAAATTTTGCATTGTTTTTTGTGTCAGTTTTATCGTGGAACATCATGCTGCCATCTGGAAAGAAAAACACCATGATACAGGAGCAGCTGGTGAATGAGAATGGCCAAATAAACATTGGCACTCACTCTGCCATTAGGTGAGATAAGAGGATTGAGGCCATGCCAAAAGAGACAGCCCAAACTGCTGCCATTATCCTTCACTGTCCCCTTTCCCCTTATCTCTGTTTCAAAACACAGCTATCATTCATTTTAGAGAAGGGAAACCAAACCTATCAGGTGCTGGAAATACCCTTTTGAAGCCTGAAAAACAGAGATATCCATGGTGAAAAGCATCTGAGACATCTTGCAAATTGGCTGAGTGACTGGATACTTTTATTCCCCTGGAAAAATAGCAAGAACATTTCATATTTCTATAATGATTCCTGTCATAGGAGCTCAAAACTTTACTTTAGGTGTAAATTAGTTCTGTAGGTAGTTTGAGAATTGCTAAGGAGATATTAGCTTTACTTTCATAGGCAGGGAAGTTAAGGCACAAAGAAACAAATACCTGATTTTTTAGATATCAATTACATATGGAGTTTGTGTTACTGCCAGGAATAAACTTTGATTTTAAACAGCCTTGCATTTTTACATAGCAACAGAGCAATTTACTTTCCAGAAACTCAAGGCTAGAGCAGAAATTTAGAGATACTATGGACATACCCAACCTTAACCTCCAGAAATGCAAAACATAATCACAGAATCATAGAATACCACATTGGAAGGAATCTCAAGAATCATGTGGTCCAACCTTTCTTGGTAAAAGACCTGTCTAGGCAAGATAGCCAAATGTCTTGTCTAGCCAAATCTGAAAATGTTGAGGAATCCACCCCTTTTCCTGGGAGATTATTCCAATGGCTTTCTGTTCTCATTGTGAGAAGTTTTTTTCTTGGGCCCACCAGAATCTGCCCAGGAGTAACTTGTACCCATTATTCCTTGTCTTTTCTGCGTGATTCCTTGTATGAAAGAGAGTCTCCAACTTCTACGTAGTCACCCTTCTTATACTGGAACACAGTGATGACATCTCCCCTAAAGTTTCTTTTCTCAAGGTTGAACAAACCTGGCTCTCTCAGTCATTCCTCATATGGCAGGCTTCCCAGTCCTTGGATCATCTTTGTGGCCCTTCTCTGAACCTTATCAAGCCTGTCCACAGCATTTTTGCATAGTGGGGACCAAAGCAGCCTGCAACATTTCAGGTGTGGAGGAGAATGGGATAGTGGCTTCTTTTTCTCTGCTGGTGATGCCGTTATTGATGCAAGCCAGCATCCAGCTGTCTTTCTCTGCTGCAGCAGCACCCTGTTCACTCACAGTGATCTTGCTGCCCACTAGGACCTCCAGGTGCCTTTCCACAGAGCTGCTCCCTAGCCCAGTAGATCCCAGCCTGTACTAAACTCCTGTATTCCATGTGCAAGAACTTACATTTGTCCTTGTTAAAGTTCTTAAGGTTCTTGCTAGACCAATCTTTCAGCCTGCCCAGGTCTTCCCAGAGTGACTCTGTCAGTTCCCCACCCACCACACAGAGCACTTGTCCCGAAACATAACACATCAGTTTCTCTAGAAGGAGGCTGTGAGAGACTGCACCAAAAGCCTTGGAGAAATCCAGGTAGACTGTGTCCAGTGCTCGCCACACATCAGCCAAGTAGGTTACTTTGTTGCAGAACACAATCAGGTTTGGCAAGCAGAATTTGCCCTTGGAGAACTCGTTCTGGTTTTTCCTAATCTTATAGGACTCAGAAAGATTTGTTCCATAAATTTTTCCGAGGACTAAAGGGTGATAGGCATATGACTTCCTGGATCTGTCTTTAGTCTCTAATGTAGGGATGTATTCTTACTGACTTGCTGGAGGGCTGATTTAGCATTTCAGGATTCCCTTATTTTCGGGTACACATCAAGGTAGTGGACAGAGGAGCTATATTCGGCTATTCATGACACAAACTTTCTGTAAGGTAGAAAAGATGATCCAAGTCTGATTCTTAACTCGTAGACAATCAGTCTCAATAAGTTGCTCATCTGAAATCAGAGTATGTTAGCTCAAATTTGCAGCTTGGTTCAGCTGAGAATCTATTTACATTTGGTACAGTCTGGACACATACAGATTTGCAGTCATTAAGAGGGCCTAAAATTGCCTATAAGATAATAGTTCTAGGAAGTTTTACTTAAAATGCCACTTCTTTTTTAATAATTAGCGTGATTGGTTGTGAGACAAAAGGCTGGACATTTGAAAGTGAGAAATTAAGGATGAATTATTCTTTATCATTATGTCTGTCTTACTGTATCCAATAAAAATCCAGTTGTCCGTGCAAATTTGACTGGCAATAGTCTTTGATTACTCACTGATGGTTGTTTGGAGGAGAGTTTAGTAATCTCAATGCACTTCCCAGTGATAACAGCTGCCTTCCTCACAAAATCCCATATGGTGCTAACTGGCAAGCCTGTCAGTTCTAGTAAGGCTAACATCATGGTGTTAGCATTGCCTTTCCTTTGCAAAGAACACCGTTGCCGAAGTACACTGGTGAAGCCTTCTAGAGCAAGTGAAAACAAAAACATTTGCTCTGACATAACATCTTTCACTATTATAGAAGTATAAGCAAAGACTAGTCCAATCAAAAATCATGTTTTGCTTTCTTATGTCTTCTACACAACAGCAAAAGACCAAATAGACACAATTCATGGGCTTTTAACAGCAGGGAAAGCCCTCATCACCTCTGATCACCTCTGATCTCAGCAGAAGTACAGGCCACAAAACTTCACATAATTTGTATGGACTGGAAGCTAAACCAGCAGTTATTCAGTCAGGGAAACAAAAGAAACCTTGCTTCCTTCCCAGTCTGTACCACTCATATGTAACCTGCTCCCTTCACAGCTCCTTCCACTTCCCATGGTATTTATTCATCCCCTGCCCTACTGAGCTCCTTCTGAGGGGTTCTACTGGCCATTAATGTTGTTTCAGAGCTCCCTGTAAGTGTGCATTGTTTAGCTGTTGGTACACTCTACAATGGGCTGAGTTTGCCTGCCTTTCTCTCAGCAGATCAACTGGTTTAGGTCTCTTTCTTCTACTACTCTTTTGAGGTACATGACCTTGTGCCATTATGCCTTTACAAAGTTGCTGGAAGAAGAAAACCTTGCAGAAGGGTGCAGTGCGTTGTCACATTGGCCTCGTTTTTTAGAAAGTTCAGCTACTTAGCAAACATCAACAGCTTTGGGGAAAGTCAGTGTCATGGAGAGGGCACACCCAGCCTCACAAGATATGAACATCAGGCAGTGTTTTTAAAGTGACCAACTGTCCTGTTGTACCATCCTTACCGCAAAGGACTTGTCCTACATTTGCAATAATCCCAGGACAGCTTCTGTACTCCATGGAAAATGTTGATGTTGCCAGCTCTTAGCTTTTCCACCAGAAGATTAAAAATAAAAATAAAGAAAATTGGCCAGTGAAAGATGCAAAACACAATGAAAGATGATTTCAGCTGATTTGTTCAAATTTTAAAAAATGCTTCAAATAACTTTACTCTCCCCATGCATTTGCAAATTAACATTACAGGTGTTTTACAATTCCCCTACCAAAAACTTCAAATCCAACCTGAAAAACACTTAAACCTTTACAAACAAACAAACATAGAATTCAAAAACATGCTGGCAATTGAGGCAGTGCTATGTTCCAAGAGTAAACTCAGAATTATAGTGGGCTGATTTTTGCTGGAAATTACTCAGATAGTTGCTAGTTACTATAATATCTTAAAAACATGTTCATTGCCCACCACAGAAACCACTTCAGTGGCATGTTTTGCCACTAGCACCATAAATGAAATAATTTCAGATCCTAAAAGTAATTTATCAGTTTAGTATTATACCTAGATTAATTAGCCTTAATAATGTTAATAATAAGTGTAGTAACTTTGTAATTGATCTTGTTCTAATATAGTTAAATTCAGCCTATTTGGTATAACATTAACTTCAACCTCTTTAAGTAAATATTTTGGTTTTAGTCATACAGACAATGTGATGGCAACTAGCAGTGACCAAGAAAGATGATTTCTATTTTTAACCCTTAAAAGCTAGTTTATTTGAGGGTTAGTTTCCTTTTTTCCCCAGGTTTATTTTCCTTTTCTCCCCAGGTTTTCTACTACAGGGTTGGAAATCTGAAATTTCACTTTGCAGAAAGACTATGTAACTTACATGACTGAACAGGCCTTTGAAACTTCCACACTTTACTGTGTTCTTAAGCTTTCCTTTGATTTTAGCGTCTGATTGAACTTAGTAACTCAATGAAAACAGCTCCAAAAATGGTTACTCAGCAAAACTCTCATAAAGTTAATGAAAACATGAACATTTCAGAACACAACGTATTTCTGTTGTGATGACAGATGTTGTATGGTGTGACAGCACCATATCACAGAACAGAGGGAAGGTTATAAGGATGCAGAGCTCTTGGATAAATATGGCTCTAGACTTTCAGATTACTCAAGAAAAAAAACTTGATTAAGATGCTAGCAAATGACATTTATCATGTTCCCCAGTTGCAACACCAGTCTTCTACTCAGAATCATAGACCTGATGGTTATTTGTGCTTGGCCTAGCAGAACTGACTAACAGTGAGGTACACTGCAAATATGTAAATCACAGTTGCAATCGTTGCTTAGTATCATGTGGGAGACAAAGGAAGAATTGATACTTCAGATGCAAGACATGGCACTGAACAAATATAAAAGAGCACCTGGAAGGCATGAGGTTCTGTGTATGTTATTTATCTTTGACACTAATGTTCTGGATGGTTCTAGGCAAATTGTCATATGTCCATGTTTAGTCTTGACATCTGTAGCACAACAGTGGTGTCAGTAACAACCCTGATAAAATGCTGCAGATCAAAATGCTGTGGATCAAAATGCTTTGAGAGATTTTTATTATTTTTTTTGCTGTATGCAGTATGTAAGACCTATGATTTCCTCTTGGTTTTCATACATACAGTTTGGTGCATCTTATGATAAAATTATTCTTACAATCATTCTCTGGTGAGGCTGCAATCTGCCTTTCCCACCAATTGTTTATCACGGCTCCAGCAATTAATCCTATGGGTAGGTTTTATTAAGAAAACACTAAATTTAGCTTTAGGTATTTTTAATCTAAAGATGCAATAAGAAACAAAAATAAAGAGCCATCACTGTGTAACAGTCTCTCCCAGGCCATATCTTGTCAACCAGTCATCTAGAAAAAATAAAAATTTTTAAAATTCTTACTCTTACTTCTGTCCCGACAGCAGATTCAGAAGCTCCACTATCTCCATACAGTAACTCAAGGCTGCCTTGCTAATCATGAGATCAGATAAGTCATTCCAGTGCAAAAAAAGCCCTTTAAAAATTATTCTTTAAAGTGAAGACCTGCGTATGCAGCCCATGTGGAGCCACTGGAATTTTCTTTGCACTGTTCCCTTTTATTTCCTGGAGATATCCTTCACAGAGAGGGAAGGAATGGATGCATCAGAGAAAATAGATAATAATGATGGAGAAACAAACTAATTTCTGTAAGTAAAATGACTTATTTGTAAAGAACAATAGTAATCTACCCTTCCACAGGGGTTTGAACTGAAGTTTTTGCCTCATCTGGTCATTTCATCATGAAGATGCCACAGCTGTGTTTTCTTGGATTCCTGCACATTTTATACTATATATTGCACCTATATACTGCCCCTGCTTCTGGAACCAACTTGTGAAATAGTGTCCAACTTAGCTTACCCACGGTACCTCGGGTACCAGCATCAATGTAGTTGCAGTAGCACAGAAATCTTTGCAGGCTGCAAAAGTCCCCAAACAAACTAGAAGATAGATATATACAGACACAGAAGTTTTCCTTCAGAAGATGTGCGTGCTACACAGTTTTCTCGGTATCAAGAGAGGTAGCTTGAGCTTATATATGCTCTCAAATACAGTGTTTAAATGGCCATAATGTGTCCTGCCAGTAGGAGTTTATGTGTTATATTCTTTTTGTCCACGAGATGTCGATGTACCCTAAGAATTCTAAGGCATGTAGCTTTTTCTTCGTAACATAAAGCCTGCCTACGCCACGGCCTTGGTTCTTCTTGGGTCTAGCAGATCTCACTGCAGAATTAACAATAATAGTAACAACTACAGACATCGTTCTGTCCAACAGAAAGAATCATTGGTAAGGGTGCGTAACTTCATTAATTTCTTGCACCACGCAATCTACTTCTGGTTCTGGATAGACACCTGAGGGGGGTGGGCAAAATACATCAGGATGTGGTGGTGAGGAGAGCATACATGCCAGAAGGAGTAGCAAAGTCTGTTAACTTAGGCATTGTGCCTATTACTTTGAGCTCCCAAATGGGAACTGCTCAACATCTGACTTGCTCAGTGTGGGTGGAATGAGTCTATATGTATCAACAGCTGTATGTGTTTACTGATACATTAAAGAACTAAAAAGGGTTAGAACTAAGTTTATGGAAATTTACATTATTGTCTGTCTTTACGAAAGCTTTAAATTTGCTGTAATTTACATGAGCATATGATTGGAATAACATGAATGCATTGAAGTAAAATTAACTAGTTAAGGAATAGATACTGTTCCTCCTAATTATAAAGAAATACTGAGATCTTCAGATGATAGATATTTGACATATGCTAGCTTTTACTGTGTTTTACTGCCTTCCACTTCTCTAATATGTGTTGCAAACATAGCTGAAGAACAAAATATACCTGCCTGATACCTGAAGCCACAGATACAACCCACATGGGCTGATGTGGTCCTTACTTGCCCTGTTTGAGAGTTAGTTGGGGTGGCACAAAAGGCCTACTTTAGAACAAATTTTGATGTATGTCAGCAAGACCTAAGAGTGGGGATTGATGTATCTGGAAAGGGAGACGCCAGGGTGGGTACTTCCCTGGCATTCCTCCAGGGAAGAAGCAGCCAGCATTTATGAATGGGTTTCAGTAATGCAACAACTGCTGCCAGTTTGTTAGAAACCAGGTTTTGCCAAATGCCTGTTCATTTTTTCCATAGACCTTTAATATTTTCTTTCAAAAGAGTAGGATGGAAAATTAATTGACTGTCTTTTTTTTTTTTACAACAGAGAAGCTAAACATGTTCTTTCTTGCATATTTTAGAAAAGGATGTAGCTGTTTATGGTAAATTTCAAATAGCACAAATTACAATTCATGCATAGTATTTTCTCACATTTTAAGAAGACTGATCCCTTCTACCTGCATAAATATTTTTTGAAATCAAAAAAATTGAAGCAACACAAAATAAGTTCATATCTGTTTTAAGTAATCTTTTTTGGGTTTTAGGAGTCTAATACATGATGTCTTGATTCTGCTTTCACTGGGATAAATCTGGGGCAAAATCCATTACTATTTAATTTTCTGTTAACCAGCAAAGAAAGATAGGGGACCTTTTTTTAGCCTGAGGTAAATTTAACCAAATGAACAGAGATACCAACAGAAGCTTAAAAATTTTCTGTATTTTACTGAATCATTAAAAAGGAAGAGTTGATATCCTTTCCTACAAACATAAGTAGGATAACTACAGCTGGATGCAATATGTAGTAAAATGTATCTTCTTTTCCTAATTTCAAAACATCAGCATCTTCTAGGAATTCAGCAAAATGGATGCTCATGGAACCTGGTGTTAATGCCAGGTTCCCACCTGTTGGGCCTGAGACCCCTTCAGGTGTTTGAGTCAAACATTTAACTGTTCTCTACAAGCTTCAATCTGTGACAGTTAATCTAAACATTACGAAGAACAAAAGCCCAGTTTTTACAAAGAATGATAATATTATCTTCCAAACCTGCAAAGTGTTGCTAATGGGTTTTTTTTTTTTCCTTTTACCTTTTACCTTTCCTTTTTCCTTTACTCTTTTTTTTTTTTTTTTTCGGCCCTTTTACCCATATGCATAATAGATACAGTGCTGCCTATGAACTCATACCCAGCTGCACCTTCCTGGCACTTCGAGGTTGTGCCAGAGGTTGTGCCAAAGGTTGTGCCAAAGCCAAAAGGGCCTAAAAGTCCAGATGAAGTTCTTTTCTTTTGAGCCGAACTGTAGAAGATCTGTCTAATAGAACACCTCAGGAAATGAGCTGAGTAAGAATTAGAAACTATAAAATAGGAATCAAACTGATTTTCTTTTGACTGTTTCATAGCATTTAAATCAGCAGTACATTGGTCTCTCCTAAGTAGGCACATGTTCAGATCCAGCTCTGGCAATCTCTGTACTTGGTCTCAGTCTCATCTCTTCCTCTTTCCCATTCTTGGTGTGCAGGAATATCTCAGAGCTGGGGTTCCAGGCTTTAAGTAAATTCAAGCATTTCTGCATCTCTAATATTCCCTTCACATTTTGATGATCAAGGTCACAACTTTTGGACGATTATTTTCTTCTTTAAGTGAAAACTGAGTGTCTAAATAGCAGTTTCAAAAATGGCCTTTTTTCCTAACCTCATAAAATTATTTTGTTCCTTGTTTCTCAGGTATGCCTTCCTCAGAACTTTGCAAATAAAAAGGGAGGTGAGGTAGTTTATGAGCTTCAAGTGGAAAAATTCTATGTTCAATGGGAAAGACATCTGAGAAGTCACATAGCAACCCAATGAAATCCCCATTTCAAACAAAGTATGATACACCCAAAATGAGAAGCAGAGTAAAACCTACATTTGTGCACCCACTAGCCTACATATGACCGCCTCTCAGCAGGAGAAGGAAGTTTTAAAGATGTTGTTTTTATAGGACAGTGAAAGACATGGATAGCTTCAACCTCTTTTTAGATTGCTCCATAGGGTAGAGGTATGCATGATTTCACTTCCTTCCTGCAATTAATCATTAAGACATTTTTTATTTAACAAAAAGACCTTCTGTATGCAACTTCTGAATTTGTGGCAATTATAATGGTTATTCATTTCCACCGGACTGGTAAGACAGATCAATAGACAACATTTTGACCTGAGGCTTGTGAGATGCAGACTTTGTGTCTGTAGTCTATAAGACCTCAAACAAATCACTTTGACATATATATTTTTGAAGATATCTATTTCAAAAATATCTAGGCATACCTACTGACCATAGTTTATTTCAGAGGACTGACAACGACAGTGGATCTTGCAATGGCAGTTTTTATGACCAGATTAGAGCATGAGAATATCTAAACAAATGTAGGGTTCTCTATCCCAATAATTGCCTGGATTTTCTATGCCAAATGAAGAGAAATGGGCACTGAAGAGTGTGATTCATCTGTTCTTCAAGCAGATGATTCATGCCCTAAAATTGTCTATTACTCTCCATTGACTAGTAAGGAACTTCAGTCATCAGTATAGTCACCCGTACTTGGATAAGAGGCTTTGGGCAGCCGGTCTGAAAGTGTGGCTCCTGAAACACCTGGATAGTCACCTGAAAAGTACACAGTGTGTCACCTAACTGCTTTAATTCTCTGGCTCCTTACAGTCAGCAGGGCTGTCAGCAGCTGCCTGAAGATTTATAGCTTTACAAGTTAGTTCTGAAGATGTGAGAAAAGGGTGATAGTCATGTTCATAGCCACGCTTGGGAGCGTTCTTACAGAACATGCAGAGCATAACACTTCTGTATTTCATTAAAGCATTGAGGAGAAATACCCAAAAGATTGTGAGGAGCTTAGCTACTATAGTGTGGCAGGCCTTATAAGGGCCAGCTGAGATAGATAGATAAAGCCTGTTGTTTGGAATTAATGTGGTTTTGTACATCATGATCTTCTCATAGTATTGCCTGCCAAGTGTACTACAAAAACATTTCAAGTACTGGGGCATTAAGAAAGTCACTCTGGAAGCAGCTAAATTGTTGTTGATCAGATATACATTCTGATAATTAAAATATTTTTTATATTTTGGGGGTTTCTCTTGTTTGTTTTGTTGTTGTTTTTTTTTCCAACCACCTCCCCAACATAGTCTTTTTTCACTAAAAATTTTCAGATTAACAGAAAACTGTTCAGCATGTAAATAGTATCAAGAACCATTATTAAACATCTGTTAAATCGGGCAAGAGCCAGGAAAAACTTCAGCTGGATTACAATTGTTCTTGAGAGAGTTTGCAAGGGAGTGAGAAAACACACAGAGCACAGAAGCTAGCCAGAGTCTGTTCACATTTGGTTTCCTTCTCCTCCCCCACCCCTGGAACATTACTGATAGAAGGAAGCAAATGGCTGAGGCTCTCATATCCCAAAGGATGTAATGCCCTACGGGTTGGGTAAGACAACTAAATTGTGTTCCACCCCTCCCATACTTTGCTGCTTTGTGTAGTGCACAGATATGAAAAGTGTTATGGAGAACATAGTATATGATGTTTCTGCATATTTTGACAAAGTGCCCCATTAACACATTTCCCCCTCCAAAGTGTCAGCACTACATTGGCTATCCACTGACCTAGAAACTCTTCTTATCTCTGTAGAAGGAAGATATTTACATTTAGAATTTTGAGAAGCAAGTTCTGGCAAATTCTTCCTCTAAAATTAAAGATGTTTCTGCCTTCAGCTGTCCATCCCATTTCTCTGCCAGGAGTTACCACATGGTCAGCAGAGGGGAACGTGTAGCACTTCTGCTGAAAATGCCCAGTGTCCTAGGATAAATCATTGTGGAAGATAGATGTCAGCTGGCACCATCTAGATGGAGTAGTGAGTTAAGATTTAGATATGTTATTTCTTCTAACTTTGATCCAGGAACTGTAACCTTTGGCTGGGGGTAGACAGATACCAGTAATGTCTTAACTCTAATGCAGCTCAACTATTAAAGGTCCAACCAACTTGAAATTTCAGTAATGGAAACTACCATGAAATCTCCATACACTCATGCGCAGAGCCTTAAATGGTATTTGCTTTCATAATGGCACAGTGTCTATCCAAGTGTGAAATCTGAATGAAGCTATTGCAATATAAACTGGAAGTGCATAGCTGTTCATTCAGAGGAGCTGGGGCAGAATGCTATCAGTCTGGCTGAATCTGTTCACATGGAGTTGCCATCTGTTATCACAATGCCATGTTGCCCAATTAAAACAATATGACTGGATTACAGTATTTTGAGTAGTATTATTTGCTAGATTGTCTCCGATTCTAAAAAATCTATCATTCCATCTGACTGCCTCTGCACCTGCTAATTCAGACAGTGTAAAGAAATTGCAAGCTTCTCATTTATTAACTGCATGACTGTAAGCTTCTTCAGAGCCTGAAAATATTTCTGCATCTTAAACTTTTTCTGACTTCGTCCAGTAGTCATTTCTCCATTTTTTGAGGAAGTGTGTATATTTGGTATGGGAAAAATTACTGCAGAGCTTCTGTATACAAGTGGACAGTGGGTACTAAGGATGTAAGTTAATCAGGGTAGATGAAACTCTGTTTTTAAAAAATAATTGTTTTTACTTTTAAATAAGAGTTTTAGATGTAATGTTCTTCAGTTCTTTCCTGGTTTGGACTCCTAAACTGTAATTACAAATGTCTTTTATTAATTCCTCTAAGCGGTTATGGCAGAACTTTTGACTTTACAGAGTTCTGCATATACAATCTTTTCTGTAGCATGCAGACGAACATGCATTTTGGGATTAGTTGAGCTTCCATTTTTATGTTTTATTCTGGTAAAGGCAAGTACTATCAAACACAAAACTGATACTATTAACTGAAATCCCTGCTTTTAGGAATAAAGCCAGCTATTAACAGGAGAATTCACATGATGAGTGTCAGGGAAGCTTATTAATCAAATACACTATAACTTTAGATCTCTGAAGCACATTTGTTTTATAAAAAAAAAATATTCAGTTTGATAACTTCAAACTTAAGCCAGTGCTGGATAAAAAGCCTTTCAAATTGTGCTTTATGACTTTACATTTTTCTTACAAAACTTTTATTTCAAGGAAGTTAGAACACTTATCAAGTTGGATTTCTAAGTTGCTATCTATTCCTGAATGGCACCATGAACAACATAAACCAACTTGAATTCTTGCCCAGCTTAAGCACACTTGTTCATTGTAGTGTAGTCTATGTAGTCCCTAAAGTACTGCAATAGTGACTCTTGGGCCAAGCACAAGGATGGATTGCATACCCATAAAACAACCTCTTCTGTGCTTCTGAAGGTATATACCATATCAAACATAATGTATCAATACTGCTGCTGTAATTAATGGAGTTAGCCATGGCATTCACCTTCACAAAGTATCACTGAATATCCTGAGTTGGAAGGGACCCTCAAGGATCATCGAGTTCAACTCCTAGCCCTGCACAGCATCACCCACAAGAGTCACACCATGTGTTCAAGATAAGCATCCAAAAGCTTCTTGAACTCTCTCGAGCTTGGGGCTGTGACCACCTCCCAGGGGAACTTGTTCCAGTGACAAAACACCCTCTTGGGTGAAGAACGCTTTTCTAATACCCAAACAAAACCTCCCCTGACACAACTTCAGACCATTCCCTCAGTCCTGTCACTGATCACCACAGTGAAGAGACCAGTGCCTGCCCCTCCTCTTCCCCTCACAGGAAGTTGTAGATTGCAATGAGGTCTCCCTTCAGTCTCTGTCATCTTCAGTCATCTTCTGCAGGCTGGCCTCAGCTTCTCCTCATACAGCTGCCCCTCAAGGCCCTTCACCATCTTTGTTGCTCTCCTCTGGGCACTGTCTAATAGTTTAATGTCTTTCTAATACTGGGGCACCCAAAACTGCCCCCAGCACTTGAGGTGAGGCCACCCCAGTGCAGAGTAGAGGGGACAATCCCCTCCCTTGCCTGGCTGTGCCTGATGCCTCCCAGGACACGCTTGGCCCTCCTGGCTGCCAGGGCATTGTTGGCTCAAATTCAGCTTTCTGTCAACCAGGACCCCCTGGTTCCTTTACATGTCACTGCTTCCCAGCCTCTCATTCCCCAGTCTGTCCATACATCCAAAGTAGCCCATTCCAAGTGCAGAATCCAGTGCCTTCCCTTGTTGAATTTCATACCATTGGTGATTTCTGAGTTGCCTAATTTTTTGAGGTCTTTCTGTAGAGCGTCCAGGCCTTTGAGGGAGTCAAAACAGTTCCTCTCAGTTTTGTGTCGTCCACGGATTTGCTTAGTATCACTTCAAGTCCTGCATCCAGGTCATTAATGAAGGTGTTGAAGGGCACAGGGCCTAGGATAGAACCCCACTAGTGACAGGTCACCAGTCTGATGTCACCCCATTCACTACAACCCTCTGCACCTGACCCATGAACCAGCTGCTCACACATCACATGACGTGTTTATTCAGCTGTGTGCTGGACATTTTATCCAACAGGATACTGTGAGAGACAGCATCAACAGCTTTACTGAAATCCAAAAAGATTACATCAACTGGTTTCCCTTGATCAGCTAGGTGGGTTACCTTGTCATAAAAGGAAATCAGATTTGATAAACAGGACTTTCTTCTCATGAAGCCATACTGGCTGTGACTGATGACTCCCTTCAGGTGTTTTTCAATATCTCCCAGAATAACCTTCTTCATAACCTTTTCGGGCACTGAAGTGAGACTGACAGGTCTGTAGTTTCTGGGCTTCTCATTTTTGCCCTTCTTGAAAATCAGGATATTTGCCAGCTTCCAGTTATCTGGGACCTCTCTGGATTCCTAAGGCTGCTGAAAAATCATCAAGAAAGGTTTTGCAATGACATCAGCTAGCTCTTTGAGGACTCTTGGATGAACCCCATTAGGCCCCATTGATTTGTAGGGATCTAGCTGGAGCAGCAGATCCCACACAATTTCAGGGTTGATTGGGAGCATATTCTTGCAGTCATGGCCTGCCAGCTCTGCCAACCCCTTGGTCCATTGTTCAGGTTGAAGACAAAGGCAAAGAATGTATTAAACACCTCTGCCTTGTCCAAATCTTTGTTTGTGACCATCCTCATCCTGTAATGGGACAATGGTATTAATATACTTGAATAAAAACTCTTTTTATTGCTCCTTCAACTTCAGCTGAGCTTTGGCCATATAAATTTTCCCCCCACAGTGGCAAGCCGTGAATCTACTCTGCACCCTGCTATACTTCTGCTTTCGTTCTCTATGACATCCAGAGATCCCCAGTGTTACTAATGTGGTTTTATTATTATAACACTGAGAGAGAAAGGAACCAAAGGTTGGTCATGCTTTATTTCCCTTCCTCTGTCAATCAGCACTCTTTTAGAGCTGCCTCATATATTGGATATGTGAGTCTCAAATAAGTACTGAATGAGGAAGGAGGGACTGGATAAAGTATTCCTCTGCTTCCAGTGCCATGTATCACCCACTTTGCTCTGAAATCACCTCCAGACGGTTTTGACCTCCAACAAACGACTAATATTCTCAGATTAGTAAGGTATGAGAAAGATCCCCATTCATAGTTTTTTTTCTAAACCCCACTGACCTTTTATTCAAAACATTTAGGATTAAAATACTCAGTGGTAATATAAACTTTGTATTCTGAAAGGATTCACATGGTGTCACCAACCACTAGTCTATGACAGTATTTTTGCTTTGTTTACCTATGCTTTATTTTTAGGATGCAACCTTTTTGTGGTTTCTTTCCACTAGTATTTTCTCCATATCCCAACAACACAGACCTGCAATTTGGTTTTGAGGATTCTAAACAAAAAAATAAGTAATGAGTCTCTGACAAGTCTGAAGTGAAACCTGAGTCCTGGACTTCATTCCCACTTACAGAGGCTTTAGCTAAGTTTTGCCTCAAGATTTTTTTTAATTTGTGTTTTGTATACTAGCTTACAACTAGGCCATTGCATCCTAGTGAAAACAAAAGGCTCACAGGGGCTTTTAAATTTGTGTGGGAAATTATTTCATATTTGGTAATTACATTTCCCCTTTGCAGAAAAAGCACCTTGTATTTTCTCAACCTTTATAAAATCACTTTTAGTTCCAGGAAAGGTTTGACAAAAAGTTAATCTCTAGATTCAGAAACAAATACAAAGAACAAAAATCAATAATGTGCTTTAATATGCAGCTTTGTTTTAATTTTGGATCTTGATAGCGTTTCATTCAGCCAAAAGATATCAGGCATTAAAAGCAGGCCTGGCAACACATTTTCATGACCAACAGATCACTGCCATCCTGGACACTTCTTTTAAGCACACTGTCTCTAAGCAAAAATCCCTATTTAAGATAAAGCTTTTCATCTGGCATCTCGTCTGTGGGTCTTATTTTATTCACCAGTACTCCTAAATATTTTCTGGGACTCTCAATCTTATTAACTTGAAATGACTTGGTTGATGATGTTGATTGTAACATTAATCTTTGAAACATACCAGTGTTTTTGAAGAGTCCATGGTGGGCCATCTAGACAAAATTATCACCTGACTTGTCAATAAACATGGATTCAGAAGGTATAGTCCTTTTTGTCAAAATGGTGAGG
Source organism: Pseudopodoces humilis (assembly GCF_049639895.1). Taxonomy (NCBI): domain Eukaryota; kingdom Metazoa; phylum Chordata; class Aves; order Passeriformes; family Paridae; genus Pseudopodoces; species Pseudopodoces humilis. Next base: position 32,363,321 of record NC_142206.1, on the reverse strand, counting down.
CTTTGTATATTTCTTAAGGGCAAATTCAAGTTTGATTTCAGAACATACTTTCCATAACATATGAATAGCTGCTCACAGAGCTGCTAATAAGGGTAATTTATTTAAATAGTGAAAAAGAGTGCAGCTTTTAATGACTTTCAGTACAATAAACATGACATAGTAAGTCAAAGTTGAAGGACAGTAAACTTGGTCAGTTTTGGGTTCTGGTCAGACTCTCCTACCCACACATGAGGTAATTTGCCCTGTCACCTACATAAGCTTCCTGGACATACTGGCATGCTGTGAAACACATAGTAATTCACTTCTAACCACTTCTGCTCCACAGAGATCATTTACCTTTTATATATCCCATTTGCACTTTTTGAATTCTTATCTCAAATCTACTTTCTTCCATCTAAGCAAAAATACTATGTACTTGAATTTTCTTCAGAAAATTACCTAAGTTCTCAGTCATTTTGTGCCCATCATTTTGCTTCTTCATTAAAAGAATATTTATAGATTAACTGAAAATTCAAAAACACTGAAGAAAACTAGCAGTTTTATGATGAAGTAAATGTGAACTGCTTCATATACTTCCAAATTATCTACTTGACACCAGTTATGGTTTACAGCATTTTAGAGGTCTACCTTTTCTATTTTCATCATCAGAAATGAAAGATGTTTTAATTTCAGTGCTATACATGCATCTGAAATGCATTTGACCTCTTTTCTTATTGTCCCCACTAACCATGAGGAGACAGAATTGCTTATAATCCATACATGGATATATCAAATGCCATCTCTCTTGTAGTAAGCCAAGACAGCACAAGCCGCAAAGAAATAGGTTTTCAATATCATACAAAAATGACAAGGATTTGAAAAGTGATTAAAGACTTCAGTAGCTCACTTTCTATGAATTAGACACTATTTTTAAAACTTGCAAATGATGTCACTGACTCATCACTTTACTGTAAAGTTACATAATATCTGGCACTTATGCAAAATCCATACCTTCTGGTTATAAATGTCATCAGTGAGAATCTCAGCTTCCTGTTGAAAATAAGGAGCTCTGAGCCTGCATGGCTACACAGAAAACTTTAAAACTAAATTACCATAGCAGCCAAATGACAAAAATCTATTTATTCATCTGCTTTGGAGTGCCATAATAATTAAGCTAATGTCAAGGTGTCTGTGAATTTCCATCTTGATTTTTCCACTGACCTCTGACTTTTAAAGTTTCTTCTAGAGAAAGAATCTATGTTTCTATGGTGGCAAAAATGGACTTAATGTTCCTCCCCTACTCCCATGTTCACCAGTGACATGGGAATTAAATATACTCTTTAGGCCTATCAGCAAAATCCAAAATTTGGTGTTAGCAAATGTTTGGAAAAAAACAGAAGTCATAAACTCCTATCTTAAACCCATAGATTACAATCAAATGTACTGCATATATAGGAAGAAAAAAGGTTTTCTTCTTATTTCAATTTTCTTCAAAATTTATAATTCTCTCCCAATGTATGATGAGATTTTCTCAGTGAAAAACAATGTGGTTGGCTAAAAAAATCTATCTTAAAACCTCTAAGAAAATTGATACTTTGCTAATGTAAATGGAAAACAATAATAACAGTCTTAAACTGTTTAAAACTACTCAAGTACCAGATTTTGAAAGTATACCAACAAGATCATCATGTCCTTGAGAATTTTAGGGAAAATCATATAGCTTAAGAAAAAGAAATTAAAATTGGTTTTATTTAAGCAATTTTAAAGCTTCTGTGAAAAATGTTTAAGCTTCATGTTCTCTGTCAGGCAGTAGCACAACTTTTTTTCCCAGGGCAAAAGCAAGCAGCAGTAAAAAAGTTGTATTGTCTCTGCTATTTTGAACTCTAAGGTTAGGGCGAGAGCTGTATAAGGGTAACATACAATACGGAACAACAACAAAATCTCTTTTTATTTTAAGAATAGCTTAATGACAGACATGGGCTTCTACGGTGGCTCTCTGGCAGACCAGTCACTGCTGCCAGTCACTGAGCACAGTGTCAGCAGCACAGGATGACTCAATAGGGGGCTGGAGGAGTGGAGAGAATACACCTAGTGGTGCAGGTCCCTACAAGGATTTTGACTGACCCTTGTGAAAGAAGAGCTTTCTAGATGTGTTAATTCCATGTTGGGCAGTCTGGAGTAGGTTTGTGAGGGGGAAGGAGGAAGGGAAGCTATAACTGAAACACTAAGACAAATATAATTTAACAGTACTAGTAAACAGGGCACTCACAGCTCCTCTCATCATTCTTCCTCAATGTAGGAGGGAAAAGTAACCCTTTTAGGTATTTATTTGTATCCCTCTGCAGACTGTCCTGAGCTGTCCTCTACCCACCCTTACTGAAACAGCATCACAGGTCACTCCTAAACATAATTGCTCTATAATGGATGAAATTAAGACCCCAAGACTAAACCATAGTCCAGTTTTGGGAGAGATAGGGAAAAGCACAGACAAGGAGACACAGAAACCAAGACTAAAACTACACTTTCTCATGTAGGTACAGACTGACCTGAGCTTAGAGAAAATCATCAATGAGCTAGCTGCTTGTCTCATGAGGAAGTTTGCTCATTAATTAAAGCAGTATCTCCATCTGTGACTGCACATAATCAAAACAGAGCAGTCCAGCTCAGCAGGTAGGGAGAACTGATCAGTATCAGCCTACTTCTGTACAGAATAAGGACAGAAGAGAAAGGAAGGATGTGCTAAGTTGCAAAATGGGACTGAAAATGCACTTTTGACCAACAGCACATTCTTCAGAACAGTAATATCTTCTCGATATTGAAACTTTATCCACAACTGACCATTGCCACATTGTAGTCACTTTTCTCATAATAAATTAACAGCAACAGGAAGCACAGCTTCAGAAATTTTTTTTGAAAACTCTAAGCATCTGTGAAACTAGGTTGGCATTGAATTAGTCATGAATTCAAAACTCAGCTGCCATTAGTAAAACCTTAAGGAAAGTCATTGTGTAAGTTTTGAGCAAGCCTGGCCCTGTTTGGAGAGTTTTATCAAAACCACATGAAACCATGTGACACTCAATGTCTTTCTTGGTATTTTGCTTGAATATTGAGTTCATTTAAACCCTGAGTTAAAAAGGGATCACAAGACTTGGAGTCTGCACAAAGTGACATTTACTGTAGTGGGCCTTGGAGTCAAAATGGGCGAGTCCCATGCTCAACCAAGTTCAGTAATTATGCTGATTCAGTTTGCACCTAACAATCAAAATCGCCCATGTTATTTCACTGTCAGGAATTGAAGACATATTCATGTGACATATGTGTTTTTCTAGGTACAGCCAGATTTCTGGCACAAGAAACTAGAAAGAAACTAGAAATACAAGGCATGAGCTAGCCCAACCTAGCTGGAGGCTGCTTGCCTCTGCCTGGTGCCCCACCTAAGCTGGCAAACCTTGACCAGACCCAGCTGGTTTGTACAAAATAAATGTGTCTACTACCCTCAGGCATTTCTTCATCTTTTCTTACCACATTTGCCCCTGGCAAAAGGAAATGAGTTTTTGTGTTTTCCTAGACACAAAGTCACAAAGTCACAAAGACTCTCTTGTCCTAAATTATCTCTATGGAATTAAAATAATTGTCTTTATCGAAGTGCTTTGAGATTTGTGAGTGAGCAGTGTTATATCACTGAAGTGCATCATTGATGATAAGATTATAAAATAAATCTGCAGTGCTGCTAATTGAAACACTGTGTATAATTAGAAGGGCTTTTAAAAATCTGTTTACCCTCCAAATGAATATACAACTTCTGTATGTTATGAATAGTTCATAGCTAATAAAATTTTTGCTGTTTTATGTCATGATGATGCTCTAAATTTACACTTTGACAAAAACCAATACTCTCACTAACTGCTCAGATTTAGCCCTTTACAGATTTTATTAACTGTTGTATGTAAGGTTTGTTGCCTTTCCTTTTCAGTTTAAGTGTCTTATACAGAAACTTTACAGCAATTGTAGCAGTTGCAGTTTCACTAAAACTCAGCACACAGCCATTTCCAGTGTCAGAAACTGACTCTGACGGAAGACTTTGGGCAAGGCTTTGGCCCAAAGTGCCTGCCCAGCTGGTACCAGGACACTGCAATGTCCCTTCATAGAGCAATGCCACAATTTCACTGAGGACAGCCTGCGGCCAGTGCTCCCCAGCTGGCCAGGACACAGCTCCCAGGGAAGGCCCAGCTTCCTCCCCTTCCTCCCTGTGGCCGCCCAGCCTGGCTGCCCAGCGCCAGGGCTGTGGAGGCCACACAGTGCGGAGCCTCCGCTGCCCACGGAGCCTCGGCTGCGCAGGCCGGGCCTCAGGCCCTCCGCTCTGCACCACGGCACATCGGCTCAGCGCTGAATGGCAGGAGCGCCTTTGGCCTCGCTCTGTTTTTCTCAGCAAAAAACCCCACAAACCAATGTTATTACTTTAGACTCGTCCTGCTTGCCCTTGGGCTAACACCAGTTATAGCGCCGGTGCATCACCGGTGTGAGCCCACACCAACATTGTGAGATGCCATTTCTGGCCCGGATCCAGGGAAACGCTCGAGCACACGCGTCCCTTTGCCACTGGCTGTGTGCAAGGCCTGGATTATACGACTGCTGCCCCAGGAACACAGCAAGCAAAGCAGTAAAAGGAAAAATGTACATAAAAGTCAGGGCTCCGCAGTTCCCAGCACCGAGCTGTGGAGGCTGGGCTCTGTGGTTGCGTTTTTCAAAAGCTAAAAAGAATAAATCTTCCAGAACATAAAGGACTCGGCACAGTGTAAGCCCCTGGGGGCTCTGAGGCAGCAGTGGGCCTTCATGAGAGGAAATCCAGCTCACTAAGGGGACTGGCATGGATATCAGTGTGGGTCTAGGGAGAATACATTGAAATTCAGCACATCCCTCTGCAGCCCGGCTGTGTGACGCACTGGGGATATTTGGCAGATCCTCCTGTGTTAGCCCCTTTCTCTTCCTGTTGTGGTCTGAATGAATAGCCATTCTGCTTAATTTAACCTATTTTTTCTTAAGTTCATACTCTAACTATTTACTCTAAAGCTAGATCTGAGTAGTATTTGTATAACTACGATTTTTCGGTATGTTCCAGCAATGTTGATTCATTTGTGAATTCTTGGCAAGACTTTTATTGAAGAAAAACCCCCAGTGTAATTATAGTTGTACAACATTAATGTGTTTTTTGCCATCATCATCACTTATTTTGCTCCGCCTGGCAATATGAATGTGAAAAGTTATGTTTTGCTGTTATAAATTATATCTGCACCAAGATGAATTATTGCAATAGCTTCATTCATATAGATACAGGCAAGTATTAAGGAGTAGACAAATTGCTAAAAGACTCCTAACACAATATAACCTCTTTTATATACAAAATCAGTCTAGTAAACAGTTTAGGCTAGCATATCAGCAGAAATCTGTTGCTGAAAACCTGTATTGCATATTTTTCCAGCACAGTAACAGATCAGTTCCCAATTACCCATGCTTTACATTGCAATCCTAAACACAGTACATTCCATAATGAACAGCATAAGTGCAGTAGCTCAATGCCAGATTCCACTAGCAGGCGCCACCCTAAACAGAGTTAAAATACCACAAATTAAAAGAAACCTTGGAAGAATTTAGCAGTAAATACTATTCCAGTAAGTGCTTCTCTTTTCTGTCACGTAAATATGTTACTTTTACAATCTTTTCTTTAATTGAAACACAGGAATGTGACAACATTCAGAATGACAAATGGCTTCAAGATATCACATATATAGGAAATTTTGTCAGCATTTCTTTTGAACTGCAGGCTTTTGAAACATAGTTTAATATTGTGTTTCTCAATACAGGTGTGTCTCAAGCTCCACATGTCATTTTATTGTCATCTAGCACTTTTGAACTCTGGTCAGGACAGTCTGAATAAAACAAAATGAATGCCTTTCCCCATCTAAATCTGAACTAGTTTTTCTGTGGATAAGCCTTATTTACTTAAGTGTTTCCATTTACACTAGATTTTCTGATTATGATCAAAACCAAAAATGGAACTTCCTGAAGAAATACTGTATTTCAGAGAAACGTCACTATGTCAAGGCACTTTATGAATTAAATAACTCTTAATAATTTTTTTAGATAACAAAGTATTACTATTCTTATAGTAGAACCTTAGATAGACCTTAGATGACAAGATTTCAAGAAAACTTTTGCTGCTTTTGAAGCACGTGTAAATTCAGATACTCAACAGAAAATAAAGATCAATATATTACATGCTAATTAAATAATACATTTGGGGGGAAATTATGTATGTTTTTATTTATGTATAAAAATTAATTGATGAAACATTGAATCATTGATATTGACAGAAAATATATTACATTTATAATTAGCAGTGTGGTCTAGTGTAACTTTTATTTTCTGATCACCTAGACAACCTGGAATGCCATCCTCCACATATGAAGAATACACCAAGATGCAGTTTTCTTTTATAAAGCTAGCAGTAATTTCTCTGAAAAGTGTGCTTGCTCTACACAGTCTTATGTCCAATTGGTCAGTTCAAATATCTTCAAAACCTTATTTTCTTTGCTATGAGGGAAAACTTTTATTGACATATTTATAAAATAAAATGAATATAAATACAATAAGCATTTCACTAGATTTCTTGCTGAACAATATTGGACTTCTTGCTGTAGCTGGTGAACTACAAAATCTCACTGCTATCCCACCAGGAATCTGATGATGTAAAGTGAAAAATACTCTTGTTATGAATAAAAATATTAATAATTACTAGAGTTCTGTCTCCTTCATGAATGCAATAATCTTCTTCCTAAGGAGTGATTTCATGAATTATTGTCACTATGTTGTCGCTATGTCACAATTGTTGCCCTATGCAGAGACATATTTTTCATCATGGGGTGGTGTGGTGTTACTTTTATTGAGCATTTTATTGCCAGTTAGTGTTTCTTGAGATGTTTTTTTTAAGTAATATTTCTACTTTTAAAAAACTAAAACAACCAGCCAAACCCACAAACAAACAAACAAAAATCCTGTTTGGGCTTCTTTTGGCTCTGATTGTCATTTCCTGCCAATACTACAGCAGAGTTTTAGAACGTCTCATGGCACCCTGTGCTTTCTCCGGGGTTATCTATGGAGGCAGCGGTAAGGTTTTGTCACTAGGTGGAGCTTGGAGCTTCAGTCCTCAAGTACTCATCTGCCTCATTTCCTGCCTTCAGCAGGGAGTTCCTCAACCTTTCCAATCCCGTAGCTAGGCAACTTCAAAACCTTTGGAGGTAAATTTGGTTGTATAATCTGTTGTATGTTATAAGTATTCCTATTAGAAGCACTTTTTTTACATATTGAGTCATGTTTTCTGGGACTGAAGTTGGTTAATAATCAAAGGGAAAAGAATAAAGACTTTCCACATGTGGGCCTGCAGTGTAACTTCTTCAGCAAATTGTTCCGTGTTTGCCTCTTCTAATGCTCTACCAGAAAAAGCAGACTGATTGCAAAGTAAATATGACAGTGCTGCTAAAAGAATGCTATTTTATATTATTGTTGGGCTCTGGATGTTAATCACCAAAATCAGTACTTTCATATACTGGTAGACTGAAAGATAAAATAGCTGAGCGTCAACACCCAGCAGCCCACAGCTGGGGATTCATCAAATCAACACCAACAGTCCTTATGTCTTAATATATTTCATGTGCAGAAAAAAAATACTTCCCCCATGCTACAAGCTGTGCCAGTTCAGAAAGCTCTTGGAAATATGCAGCCTTACATATGGTGGAGTGACATTTACTCTTCTGGTACCACATGGAGTGCAGGAGGAGCTGCCTCATGCTAGTGGAGTGCTCTGGTGTGGGAATAACTTGACCTCACTAGGGAATCAGGAAATCTCCCCTGATCAGACCCTGAGATTATCTCCACTAGTTAGACCATGGTGCTAGTGGTGCCAAGGTCACAGGTTCAATCTGGGTATGGGTCATTCACTTAAGAGCTGGACTCAATGATCCTCTGGGTCCCTTCCAACTCTGAATATTCTGTGATTACTGCTCCTAATTTGTGCTTCTTAGGAGTAAACTGATTTTTATGATATCTTAGTATTACTGGAAAGATAACAAAATCTTTCAAAAAGAACAAATTATATTTATGTCAGTGTAAGATTAGGATTTTAACCTAGAATGTTCTGGCTGGACACTATTGCCAGGGAAGGCTTCTCCAGGCAGGCTCCAGAAGGAACACATTCAATGCAAAGGGCAGAAGGCTGACTGGAACAGAGCAGAAAGCATCCCATGAACACGGAGATGGTCAGAAAACATTCTCAGATAAAAGCATGAATGTTTAACTACTTGTGTCAAAGTTGATACTTTAGCCTAACAAATAGATTGAACTATTCAGAAAATCTTGACAATAAGTAGGTGTAGAGATAGAAGTGAGAAAAGCAGTGCCAGGAATTACACATGGTTTATGTAAGCATTTGGGGTCATATTTTTGTAAAACAAAAATATTGCAGCAGTCAAGCTTGTAATGAAAAAGTTTTCATCTAATAAAAACTGACCTGAAAGGGAAGCAGCCCAAGTTACCAGGCAACAATTTGCAATGGATCAAGGCAAAACTAGATAGTGCCTATCTCTAGGGAGGAAGCTTCGCTGATCTGGCAACAGATAAATTTTTCTTAGTGCTCTTTTATAAACTTTGACCACTCCCTGTGTCCTGTCAACCATTATTTCATTTAAAGTAAGAAGTGCTTCTTGCAGTCAGAGTAAGGTGTACGTTCTCCAGAACTTTTAGTCTATTCTTGAAACATCAACTTTCACATGCTCTTTTCTGCACATGCATTTTTGAAACTTTAGACAGGTTATTGTGATTGCAGAGCAAAATTTCATCATGATAAACCTCTCTAATTTAGTTAAAATAATATAAGTTTTGCATAACAAATGAGGCCTGTACCAGATGAGTTTGTTCCTTTTGGCATATGGTGTTGGTTTTCCTTTGACATCAAAGGCCCATGGATGACAGTGCTCTCAAGATTGTGCTTATGACTTGGACTTTTATCTTTCTGTACTCCACTCTCAAATGATATCAATGACAGCCCTGACCATAACAAGGCTGCAATTAATTGTGAAACGGACAGCACATATACAATCATTAAGCAGTTAATTAAGATGATCTCAAATTTTAAAGAATAAATATCCTGTATTTTAGGAAATATTTTGATTGTAAAAATCCAAAGGCATCGGTATATTTGAGTGACTAGAACTCTTCCACTTTGAGGAAGAACAATTACTTTTGAAGTTAGTTTGAAGACTATTAATGTAGTTGGTCCCTTATAGAAGTCAAGCATAGTACCTACAGCAAAATTCAGGCATATTAAATTATGTTTAGAGAGGGTGGATTTTCCTAAGGCTAGTTCTGACTTACAAATAAAGTCAAAATCTTTTCAAACATTTCTTTATTACTCCATGGGTTTATCCACTTCCACACACAAAATGCTTTCGGCATTTTTCCCATCTCCCTCAAAGATTAGATCATCTATGCATTTGACCACAGAAGGTACGTATATGTGCTTAACATAAACTTAATACCTCCTCTTCCTTTATCACTTGACACTTGACAGCTGAGGTTCTGTTGTTTCTTGAATCTGTTGAAAGAATCTTAATGCCATTTATTGGTCAGTGCCTGAATTGCTTGAATATGTAGTACACTGATTTGAACCAGGAATGAATATAGCTGTACCAGAATGCTGGTCACAAATTTGGGAACACAACTCTCAGCGCTTCACAGTTAAGTATGAAAGCATTTATTGTTCAGAGAGTAAATGGAGGTTGATACATTTTATTCATGCTGCTAATAAGGTCACTTATTAAATACATTGAAGACATGTCTTAGCAAGTATGAAAATACCTCTTTGAGAGAGACAGAATTTGGTAACATAGCAGTGCATGTGTTTCCCAGATCCTGCTGGGTGTAGGCACCTCTCCCTCTAGTCTTGGTCCTCGGATTTTGATTGAGTTGTTCTTGTATAAACTTTGTACACTTCATACAGAAACTAAGGTGAGACCTTCCTTTCTTTTGTCCTTTGTAGTCTTTTTGCTATTCTGAGATTTTCTGTCAACTAACACTTTACTGTGGAGTTTTAGGATTGGGAAGTCTTTAAGATTAGGAAAGGAGTTTCAGTAGCTCCAGTCTGAATCCCTAAGATCTCTGCTTACTACCCAGACTTCCTCTTATTTCATAGTTATTTCACCTTTGCTCATTTTCCTTTGGAAAGTCTGACTACTTTTCCAGTTTAATTAATTGACAAATCTACAAGTTTAGCTCTAGTTCTTACATTTCTACTTATTGTTTTAATTTTCTCCCTGTTGCCTTTACAACCCCTCACATAAAAAAAGGAGGACCAGAACAAAATGCAAAATTACCTCTCTATTTCTTTGGACTAGCTTCTCACCATAGTCTTTGTACACTTTCATCTTTTTCTCTTCTGTGAAGAAATGTAAGTCTGATACCTGATTGTCTTCTAGTTTCTCCATGTAGCCCACTGCATGCATCCCATCTTCTTCCCATCCTATCTTATTTCTCCATTTCTCAGTCTCATTTAGTTCCTCATACACAATATAGTTATATGTATGTTTTCCATTAAAAAAATGCTTTATTTCTAGTTGCCTCTACAACTGCTTGCTGTCTTTCATCCCCTACTGCTAAGATCAACAAATATTCATGTACTGTATCTAAACAATTGAGGCCTTGTACTTTTTCTTCCACTTCTGTGCTAGATGTTTTCCAATTTCTCGCCATGTTCTGGTATAAGTGCCTGCTTGTGAACCAACAGCCTTTTGAGAGTTCCATTTCTTTTCTCACTTTGGACATTGACTAATGGCAGTCTGATGCATAAGCACAAATTCAGTTCATTTGTTTCACTGATGCTTCCTACTGATTATCTGAATTTAGTTTACTACAAATTTATTTCATATGCAAATTAAAATTTCTGTCTCTGTACAGGGTCAGCTCAAGCTCAACATGATCAAACCAGAGTTTATTAGTCCTTCCCCAAATCTTTCCTCACTTCATAATTCATCCTGAGCAATGTCACATCCTGCCTGTTCAAGATGTTAGTCCAAGTATTTTTGGCAATTCTGACCTCTTATAAGTTTTCATATTAGTTCAGTGCTTAGATTTTGTTCATTATTTCTGCATAATTAAAATAATTCTGTCCATTTACACAAAGGAGGAGCAAAGGCTCCTATTCCCATCTTGTTGTATTCTTTTTTTGCTATAAGCCAACGCCTCCTATGATGTTTTTTTTTCAGATGAGCACCTACACAGAATGTTTCTGCAAAATCATTTCTCTCGCTCAGTACTTGGATGTGTCTAAGTTTCTGTACTAACTCAAATAATTTGCACAGTTTTCAAGCTCTTTATAAGTTCTCCCTCACAACCTGAGAATATGGAATCCCTTAACTGGTCCACAACATTAGCTTCCATTTGACTGAGAACCATTCATAACATTTTTACATCTTTTACCTCCTGCTGTGTCTTATACTTGAGAGGAAGTCCCCATGGCCATCCAAATATGGTCATATATGCTAATATATCATCCTCTTTCAAAACTAGAAAATGTGGGATGTGTTTCAGGGGCTGAAACTACCATCTGTCTTGCTGAAGAATATTGTCTCCTTATTTCACTTATGTTATCTCTTTTTCATCTTTTCATTCTAAGCTGGAGAAAGGTATTGTTTTGAACTTGTGTTTAAATGACATCAAGCACAACTGCGATATGATCTTGAACCAGGATTCTTACAGATGACACCAATATAAATAAATAGTTGTGGTATTATATTTTTTTGCCAGAAAGTAGTCTCAAGCCTAATTCCTTGTCCTTGTGGGGAACTATGTGCCATAAATAGACATGTGAAAACTGGATGGTTTTAAAAAAAAATGTCTTAGGAAATAGATTTTGTCCTGAGAAATCAAAGGGAGAAGCATCAATTTTGGGTTTTTTTTTTATATCTGCATTCTGCATATTTGAAATTGCAAGGCTGCAGAGGAAGTCTAGCTTCCTTTATATTTCCTGTTATGCTGGTATCTCAAAGTGCATAGAGTAGCAGACCCGACCAAGCAAAATACAGCGAGACAAACCCCTTTCTGGTGATAAACATTACAAGCTTTATCCTTTCCAAGAGAAAAAATAATACTTAGTTTGATGTATTGAATATTATTTATTGAATTTATTGATATGATGAAGGTTTTTTGTATATATCATATAATTCATACTACTATGATTATTAAATCATACTGTTAAAAGTTATGTCATACACCAAATTTTGTATTTATATTGACAAATGTTAGTTACACAGATCTGATTCTAAAATGAAAGAAAAACTTACCAGCTCATATATACTGACTCTCCTATAATCAGTAGAATCAAAAATTTTGAATAAATCACATACTCAATGGCCTACGTACAAATTACAGATCACCACCTATTCATAAAAATCCACAGTAAAATTTCAAGTGATGAACACTATCTAAAGTTTCAACTTATCTACAAACTAAGAAAATCTAAGACTGAATGTGTGCATATCTGCATATGTTTTTATGGTTTACATAAATCCTTGCTAATGAGATTGTATTTATGAGTAATAAGAATAAACTCAACACTACCCTCCAGGTGTATTTAAGCATGTCATCTTATGTATGTCATGTTAAAGACTTCTATTTTAATGGTTATAAATATGTAAAATTAATATTTGATTCTTTTGTATGTATATATTTATCTGAGATTTTGTCTAAGTCTAAATTAATTTTATTTTTTCCAGAAAGGGGCAAAAATACAAAGTGCTCATATCATTCCCTGGACAAGTTTCTTTGTCAGAGCTGCCCAAAATACATATCACATTCTCTATAATTTACATGGTTAGCATATTTATTTTGGGAAAACTTTACACTTATTAGACAAATCTTGCACCAACAGGACAACCCTGGGTAAAGACATTTCTTACATATACTGTGGAACTCTCAAGCATCATGACAGAGGCAGAGGTTATTATTGCTTTTGAATTGCTCCTCCATCTTCTTTACTCACTGTTTTCCCTAGAACTGAGTGGAGGAGTTAATGGAAAAGAATACTGTAGCTTCCTTTTGTCTGTGACTCAGAAGTGGAGCTAGTGTTTAGCTGTTGAATTTACCTCATATTCCCTGCTTTCTTATAAAATATTTTCAAATGGTAAATTTTGAAAATGCATAAACAAATGAAACCATGCCCAGAAATTACCAAGCTCCACAATTTTAAGCATAGAAACATTTAATGATTCCTGGATAGACAACTTGGAAGTATATAATAGCTGGCTTGGATGTTTCAGAAATAGAATGAGTTTGTAGGTCATTACTCAATCAGAAAAGTCCAAAGCAGGACAGACGCTGTGAAAATAAAGGATACACTTATTTATCATTTTAATGTTTTTATTATGGTGATGTTGGTGTTGTCATTTTTCCTGTACGAAAAGAGAGTTTAGTTAACATTTTAGTGGAAACCTTTTAAAACCACAAGAATTAATGTAAAGATTATGTGGGATATTTCTAACAAGATTTTCAGTAAATTAGGTGTGTTATAGCTAAAAAAAAGAAAAAAAATAATTGAACAATTGTGCATCTTTCTCCATATAGAAATCTGAAAAAAAAAATTTCATCTTCCTACCACTTGGCATTCAAATTTATGAGATTCTTGAAAGCATGAACAAAGTTAAATTTTTCTTTTCTGTCAATGAAAAACAAAATGCTTACTCATTAATCAGTATAAGAAATTCTTCCAAGATTGTCGCAAGTGCTTATCAAAACATTAAGGTTTGACAATGTTAACTAATTCTCAAATGTTTTGTCTCAAGTCAGATAATTTCTAGAAAGCAGAATATATTTATCAGAATTTTTTTCAGTTCTCCCAATCAGCCAATTTCTACTATCATTGGCTAAAAGCACAAGATCACATGTCCTAGTGTACAAATGAGTTGTTAACTTGGTTGTTGTTTCAACCAGAGAAGCTTCTGTCTGCTAGACCTTTGCTTTTACCAGGAGATCATATGGTGCATATGGTGCATACACTGTCTATTCAACAAGGACACTACAGGAATCTTCCCATCTGAGGAGCAATTGTAAAAATAAACAGAGATTCTTTAACCTAGATGCCATCTGAAAAACCATCTACATTTCTGGTTATCCCAGCAAATTAATTCAAGTTCCTTGTATACATTATGATGCCCTCCCTGTGATTTACAAGTATCCTAACAGGTTTGGAAAGAGATTAAAAAGGGATAAAAATGATAATTAATAAATATTAGATTAAGTAAATAAAAATGTATTTTGTGGTGAAGTGAAATATGTCTGAAGTATATTGGAGTAACTGCATTCGTTTTTGCCATTATATGAATTTATTGTATAAATGCAGTGATGATGGCAGACGTGTACCATATTCCCCATACAGTGACATTAGACCAGCCTATGATTATACTTTTTACTACACGAGCCTTGTAATACTTTCATGTTATTTCCTGCAAATATATCAGTGGACTAGCCACTTCTTTCAGTATTACAAGTACTCTAATCAAAGAGCAAACATAATAATACAGTATTTAAAGTATGGCTGGCATACTTAACCTTCATTCAGTCTATAACCAGTACAGTTGTTAGAGGTGGAGGGGAGGGATTAGAATGAGGATCACTAATGTATGTGTCCTTGACACTAAGTATGGAAAATGGTTCCCTATTCAGGAGTGTTAGCAGGCACTAAAGATCTCTGAACAAAAGTTAATCTTTTCTTAAGTCAAATTGAAAGCTTGTTTTAAGCAGGCAATGGAGGATAGAAAGATGTACTACCACATGATGAGAAGAGTCAAGGTGAAAGAGTTGGTTTCTTTTTCTGTTCAGTTCATCCTGCATAACTGTCTTCTGTTGGAAATTGATTATCTTGTCACTTATTTGACCACTGGTGGATTAATTTCTTCCAAGATGGTGATTATTTTATATATGTGCCCACCTTTACAGTGAAATTTAATAACCCTACTAGTGTCACCAGTAAGTGGTTCCTCTGCAGACTGCTTTAAACTAAAATGAAGGGTTTATCCAACATTTTTCAGTTTCACTGGCACCTTCCATGTTTGACCTATGTAAAAATTGCTTTTGAAGGATGATCTAAAATAGTTCTGTTGGTAACATTTGAGAAGAAAAATATTTTACTCTAATCTGAAAGATTTTGCTTACTGTGTGTTCAGTGCTCGTGAAAGCAAGGACAAATTGACAAAGAAGGGTATCTCAGAGTCTATCAAGATATCAAAGTCTTATTGGTACAAAGATGGCTTTACAGTTTTCATATGTGTGACTGCATAAACTGGACCCTCCAAGCAAAAGAAGAGAAACAGATGGTCTATTCTGAAATGTGAAATTGCTACCACATTGTGAGAATATTTGGAACAAACACATAAGAAACAATATTTTATTCTACTAAAATTTTATACATTAAGATGTCAGTAATGTTGAAAAAAAACCCACATACTTAAGCTAATTCAAGGCTAAAAGATGTAGAGAGAAGATCTTACATCTCCATGTTTGACTTGAACAAGAAACATCACTGTGTCTTTGAGAGTACAGATGTTTGTTCTATTTTATTTTGAGTACAAAGGTCATGGGGCTAGAAAAATGCACAGAATATTTGTGGCATCTCTGTTAGAAAACCAGCTGTGTGTGGTAATAAAGATGCAGAAAAAAAAAAAGCTGAAAAAAGAACAAAGCAATGTGAGACAATATCACTAGCTAGATTGCCTGTATAGCAGAGTAAAGAATAAATGCCAAGTTAGGATAAGGACCACTAGCATAACCAGGCACAAACAGAGGCCTATTACAATTACAGCCGTCTATCACTGTAATTAATGTGTTCTAACCAGTTTTTGAGTAATGGTAGGCCTTCTTGACCAAGCTGATTGTTATCAGATGGTCTTCAAGATAGTGCTTTTAGAAGCATGTAATAGATTTGCCAAAAGATTGTCTGTGGCTCCTTTGTAAGTATGTTTTAATGTCACTCTGCAAAAGATTCAGTGGTTTACACAAGCTGTCAGCCAAATTGCAACTCTTCTTTCTACCTTATACATTCTGAGTATCTGGATATTCACAGGCAATCCAAAGAAAAGATTCAGACTGGAAACATGCACCATGACTTTGTCACGTTGCTACTCTTAAGCAAATTGTTTGACATACTGGTAGAAAAGGGTCTGGATATTAAAGATGAAAAGTAATGTGGATTTTTGTAGAGAAATTCACCCCATAATGTATTTCTAACATTACACCAACCAACAGAGAGCTGTTATCATATATTATAATGCAGCCCTCATAAAAATCTCTGACCATCACCATTTGCTCATAAAATCAGGCATTAATGTACTCTTTCCATATGATGGTATTTTCATAATCCCTGCAAATTATGTTTACTGTGAACAATTCAAGGATTAAAATTAAGCAGGTTGTAAAATTGCATGTTTGAGGAGAAAAAAATTTCATTTATATGACTTATCACATGCATCAACCTCGTTAATATGGTGTGCAGCAGACCAAATTAAAGATGCCAATGAGTAAGGCCAAAATGTTTCACACATATTATTTACCTTTATGAAGTTGAATATTCCACAAATGTTCCAAAATATGTTCTACATAAAATAACAGGAAGCTGTCTGCCACTCTTCTCTCCTCTCCTGAAAGGAATCAAACTCTTCTCTGCTTATAGTAGTTACTAACTGAGCTAGGAATTGGCATCTGCACCTGGCATGAAGCTCATGCATTTATGAACATGTGTATGTACACTTAAGTACAAACTTATATGCATACACACATGAAAAAGTGGAAGAATGGGATAGGTATCATAAATTATAATCAGTCTGGAGTGAGGCTGTGGCAGTGCAGTACTTCTATGATTTGTCAAAAATCTCCCATTTGATCCAAAAGGCCTTACTTCATTTAATAACAAAATCTTGGTTTAATTTGTTGTCTTAACATTGTTCTGTATTAATAACTGGAACAATGATCCTTAAAAGTACAAAATACTTATCAAAATGGGGTAATTTGGACTATTTCTAAACGTATTTCAACAAACATTATTGCTTTAGTAGCTATAGTCTTGTTCTATAGAGCTTTATTATGTTATGAATTTACCAGACCTGTTCTCAAGGGGTAATGAATAAGATTCAGGAGAGCATTTTCTTAGTATTAAATTGCTCTGATTAATAACATCTATCCATTGCCAAAGGTAAAATGTAGTAAAAAATAATAAGTTTAATATTAAAACATAGTAAGATAACTCTTTTCTTTCAAATCTGAAATCATAATACCATGTTTTCCAAAACCATGAAAATGTACAAGGTTGTTCTGATTTTTTGGAGTCTTTTTGCCACAGGCAGCTTTAGAATAATTACAGACTAGTCTATAGCAATTTTTGGTTCTGGAAATGCAACATGGTGTCATCAGACTTCTAGAATTCTGGAGGGGGATCGAGATCTTTGGCTGACTGTAGTTGTTTCAATGAATGCTGAGAGATTATTTATCATTTAGATAGCTTTGGTCCAAGCTACTGCAAGTATATTTATAACAGAACAGAACTTATACCTTGTGTATTATATCTATTTGTGAACTGAAATACAAGGGCTCTCTTGAAGAACTGACTAATGTTTTTTTGTGCTGCCTAACAGGCTATCACTGTCTTTTTACTCTGACACAAGGTTTAAGTGCAAGTTAGAGTGATTCACAGTGTCTTTCTGCATCCTGAATTACCTCTATGTAAAATGGTGATGATACTTCATTTCACCCACACATTACTTAAACTCCAGACTGTTCTAGGCAGGACAGTATTATCACAGTTTTCAACAAAATTGCACCACTTCTATTTTCCAGTATAACTAATAGGTCATTCTTTTAAATAGATTCATTAAATAAATGAATGAAAGTAGAATGCATCCTATCTAATTTTAGAAATCTAAATTTAGGCATTGAGTCTAAGCAAGTCATCTTCTTCTCTGTCATAGGTGAACAGAGGTATAGACTCCCAAAGGGTGATTCATCCTGTCCTAAGACAAGTGTCTAGCATAGGTGGAATGAATTGCCATCTCTCCCTTTCCCTGTCCCTAACATGAGCAGAGGCAGCTTGTTGACTACATATGTACCTCTTCACAGTTTAATGTAGTTGAAAGGACTGCAATTTTTGAGTATAATTTTCTTTAAAATAGCATGATTAATCTTTTTAAGAGTCATTTGTAGTAAATATAAACCCAAAGAAGAGATTCACCAGCTTCAAGTTTCAGATAACATATGGTTAACATTTTTGTGTATCAAGTGTTGACATGAGAAACATGTACTGCTTTGTGGAAATGGGATTTGAGGGACAATGTTAACTATGATTGATATCTTAGTTTAGACCAACTTTATCTTCACTGGTGTTTTTGAAGAACAGAGTTCAATACAGCCAAGAACATTTTAGACTTTTATTTCTTTTTAGATTCATTTAAAACTCATCCTAGTTGTAAAAAATGAAACTACTAGCATTACTGAAAATCTTCACCTACTATAACCACTGTGTTAGTCAATAAATTAAGGTTATAAAAATTAGTTTATGCATCCACCTGAGGTACAAAATTTGGAGCTGCATTTTCAAGATATTTGCTGGAAGGATTTAGTTGTAATAATTTTGGCTGAGTTGTTGCTCACTGGTAATTTTGACATTAACAACAAGTATCATGCTAAAAATGTTTTGCATTATAAGAAATAAAGATCTAAAAATTTTTTACTGTTTAACTGCATCAAAAATTATAAATACATAATCCCATATTATCCCATCATAAAAGCATATTCAATACACTAGAGGACAGTTTACAACAATTGGTGTGCTCAGTGTATGAGCTTCTCACCACTGGTGGGTTTTTGATCTACTGCTACATTCCTGAAGTAAATCTGATGTGACGTCTTGCATCTCTTTTTCCAGTAAATATCAAACATAGCCCAAGTTTCATGGCTTTCTGTACCTTTAAACAGTACTCAATGCCAAGCAAATGCTTCATATTATCCAGATGTATCATGAACTCTTCCCTCTCTGATCCAAACTCATTCCACCAAGAACACAAAAAAAGCATGGGAGACTTTTGATGAAGCTGCTCTACTCTTTCTCTACTTATGCTTGCTTTGGTTACTCTTTTTTATTAATTCATATATTTCTATATGACATATAAATTCATATATTTCTATAAACACAGAAGAACCTCTACCCTCTATTGGGTAGAGGATTGCTAGTGGATACCAGTAATTCCCTATTGTCAAAGTCTGAGCTTTGAAGAGCAGTTATGTTTTCAAGTGAATTGCTGTCTGCTTTGAATATGCTGTTTCCTTTCTTCACGTGAGATTGTTTGGCCATCTGTTGCTTTTGATTTATCTTTTTTCAACTCTGTCTTTAATGCTGTGAGAACATATTTATGGAAAGCTTATTCATCAACATGTTTTTCAGTATATGTTTCAGTATGTGTTTCAGTATATGTTTCAGTATGTGTTTCCCTTGCACCATCAACACTAAGCACTCCTCCAAATTCAAATTTCAGCTTGCAGCAAATAATTTTAGTTCATAAATTTTATCTGTTGAGTTTTATGGGGTACTTTACGTGCAGCTTGTTTTTCTAAGAGTTAAATCAATACTATCACTTACAGATTATCAAAAAGGGTGATGGGTGGAAAAGGGAGAAGGGATGTTCTTCCTGCAAACAGTTAATGGCATACAGTACTGTCAGTCTGTTGAGAATATTCACTGTCTTCTCCCATGTTATTTTTGTTCTCTTCATCTTGGTGTAAAAAACCATAATAAGGATCTAGCCATCAGCTTCTTTGGTGTGGCTTTTTGTTCTTGTGCATTTCCACAGTGTACTATGCTTAACTATCTCCCCATGAGTCCATCTTCCCTTCCTCCCAGAAAAAAACATTTAATCTCAATTGCTGTTGAACTGGTTGGAGCCTTTCTTTGTCTGTGTCTAGCGTGAAGTATGCTCCAAAGCTTACCCAACAATTCTGATCCTGCAGCTATTCAGATCAAAGGCTGGAATGTGCTGAGGTTTCTAGCATATACACCTGTATTTCTTTCCTAAGGAAACCAAAGTATGGACAAAATGGAAAAAGGAAGGAAGGGTTACTGTTGTTAAACTCATATTTGTGAACTGAGTCATGAATTTTACATGTCTTTTGTGATCATGTATCTACTAACCCCACCTTTGCAGTTCAGCTTAATAATCATGACACAAATTACATATATTTTATGCTCTTCAAAAAATAATGAGACTACCATTAAGAGAATGAATACTAGGAAATTTATATTATGGGATCAAGTTACCATTTTGCACTTTGGAAAACCTATATACAGGCTTTGCATATAAGAAGCCTTCCCTAAACTATGCTATTAACTCTATCACTTTCAATATTACTAATTGCATGACCAATCCC
The DNA here is from genome assembly GCF_049639895.1 of Pseudopodoces humilis. Lineage (NCBI taxonomy): Eukaryota > Metazoa > Chordata > Aves > Passeriformes > Paridae > Pseudopodoces > Pseudopodoces humilis. The sequence goes on along the minus strand of NC_142206.1, from coordinate 32,342,834 downwards.
TGAACCATGTCAGATTTATAAATTTAGTGCTCTGGTGTATTTCCTCACATTTTACTCCATCCAAATCTCACTTTCCAAAGGATTTTTGCTGATCACTGGGACAAAGGTAATATTTCCTGTTATGACAAGTGAATAGGAGGGTATTTATCCATTTTGAGTCACCATTACATATTTCTAGAAATAATTAAATGGCATGAATTTGTCTTCTAAACTTAAGGTTTGCATCCTTGTGAACTTTCTGTGAGGAGCAGCACCTGTATAAAACTCTGCCATAAGCCATTGGGAATGGATTGTTATATTGTGCAGAGATTCAAATTACACAATGCATACTAGTAAAAACTGAGTCAGTTAATAAAGCAAATATCCTTCAGTTCCTTTTTAGTAATTTCTCAATAGCATGTCATAAAAAAATGTGTTCTGAATGCAAAAGTAGGCCAGTTAAAAGACCTAACATAACAAGGAATACAGATTTCTTGGGATGATGAAATGTAAATAGTAAGTTGTGCCTAATCAAAGTCACCAAATGATCAACCTGGGAGTATTAGAATACAAAAATGTTCACTAGACATGACGAGTTAGTCGTAACAAAAATACTGCCTTGAAGCACTCAAAGAGGCAATAAAGTAATGCTAATGTACTGGTTTGTACAAAATTAAATTGTCCATTATTAACTTCAAATTCAGGCCATATTATCTTCCTTTCATCAAGTGGGGGCCAGTACTTTATGCATGCAGGCATTCATAGTAATTAATTGTCTGTGTAGTCACAGAAGAAAACAATGACTTTGGCCTTAATCTCTGACAGTGGAAACTTTATTTATTATTACTATTCCTCTTTAATTTATAGAAGGAGGGTGTATTTATAGAAGAATACTAACTCAACTACCAAACTGTAAACTGTGTCCAAAAAATACTCTTATTTTTAATGAAAACAAAAACAATACAATAAAAAAAATAATCTGATTTTAAATAAGCCTGTAAGGTTTGATGAAGCATGGACTGTGACCACTGGAAAGGCTATTGAGAAAAGGTTTCTGTTGTCAGTAGTTAAGATTATTCATACCTGGTAGTTGTGCAGTATATTTCTATCCCCTTCAGACAGTATAAAAATAATCTGAATACTGTGAGCTGTTCTTTAAATGTATCAGATTATGGTTTCCTGAAACAATCAAACAAAAAAATACCCAAATGCAGAAAGTACATAAATCCAGATTCTGCCTGGACAGAAAATGGTATCTTGTTCACCATGACTATGGGCACATATAAAACAAAAAAATCTAATGGTTTCTTGTGATCCCAAGGGCTGACCCTGCGGGAGGATGCGTTTATGTGTATTGGTTGGATGCTGTAATTACAAACTGCAGCAGCATTCCAAGAGGCAATGAAGGCTTCCACATGGCTGTTGCTTCAATGTAACATGTTTTAAGATGTGTTCTCTTAAAACAGGAGACAGTGAAGGGAAGAAGCTCATAGTTGCTTAAGTAGGATTTTAAGCAGGCAGCCTCCAAACCAGGCTGCGATAGCTGTAGATCAGGACATCCTACTGTTAAAATTAATGTCCTTACCAACATCTTGAAAATTATTCTTGCATGTGTAGCACCCTTAAGATGTGTTCTGTATTGCAACCTTCTGTGTTATTGTAGATTTGACTATACAGGATATTTCTCATGGTGAGGGAAGGGAGGAGCAAAAGAGAATTGTTTACTGTAGCCTCTTTATACCAGGTTTGCCAAAACATTCCTTCTAAAATCTTTTCAAACATCCCACCTGTCTCCTAGAAAAGAGAGCAGAGATTCTTTTTTTTCCCCCTTCACAATGAATAAGCACAATGGTAATTTAAAAAAAAAAAAATTATGATGTGATTTCTTGCTTTAGATTATGACTAGTAAAAACAAATTTTCCTTTTTTCTTGGAAGCATCATAATTCCTTTGGAACAGACCAGCTATGGAACGAAATTATTTTAGCTGAAGGACACAATACATTCAGAGCTGTAATAACTTACTTAGACTCAGGCCTTATGATCATAACTAATACTTGTGGTACTTCAAATTGTTCATTATGCCTCAAAGCATTTGAGAATTCTTGTCATTGTAAACAATATGACAACTTTCCTTGGTTAAAGTTCACAGCAGCTAAACTATTCAATCAAATTTTCCCTTAAGTTATTAAGCTGCAATTTTAAACATACGTTGCAGCAAGAACTGCATTACATAATGTCTCTTTCAGTCTTACAAGCGTAATTATGAGACAACACCTATTCAAAATATGAAACAGGAAATTTTGAGGGTTTTTTCTCTGACAATATAGCAGACTGGAGAGGAGAGAGGTCTTAAAGTTTGTCTGTTTAAGGGTGTGATCTGCATCCCTAGTTACTACTTTAGCATCAAGCAAGATGATGGTTTAATTAGAAGCAGCACATTGCCTTTGATAAATAGATGTTCCCTTTTTTTAACCACTCCCTGCAAAGTTAGCCCAAATAGATTAATTTTTTTTTGGTCTTTGTTACAGGATGTTAATTTCCAGCCCTTGGTCATTGTGTTACTATAATCAAAAAGCTCCCAATTAATATATATTGTCACAAATTCATTAATTCATCCCTATGTGTCTCCTTAAAGCACTGCAGCTAAGATGCTGAGCTTCTCTGTCAAAGCTGTATGAGTAACAGTCCAATAAAGCCACACCTAGTTGTCAGTGGACCAGGATTTGGGTAAATATGGGCCAACCCAGCACTGATGTGTCTGGTGACTTGGTAAACAATGAAGCATTCAGAATTTTAGGGTCCTACCTACTGAGTGAAAATGACCCCACCTTGCTATTATTGCTGTAACAGCAAGGTAAACAAAAACTCAACACGAAATTCAAAAGAGCTGCCATTGGACCTACTTGAAAATAATTCTGTGGAATTGCTCGATAGGTTGCTAAGCAAATAAAGGCTCGACTTTGTTCTACTTTTCTAGCCTCTAGGTAAATAGCAAGTGTGGAAAAGCCCCCACAAGTTAATAAGCAAATAAAGCTTTTAACTTTTCAAAAATTATCTCTGTTAGATACTGTAGCAGATGTTATCTTGAATGTGTTACTGATTGCACCACTTTATGAAGAATGCTTTGTTTCATTCTATCAGGTTATATTTTATCTTTATGTATCTTTGAGAGCTACAAATGTTTAACTTTGAACTTAAGTTGAAAGAATGACTAGATGTACTCTTAAAAAATTATATTTATCATTTCTTTATTTTTTCGTATCAGTTCAACTGCTCTCCACGTATAGCCACAATATTTATGTAGCTCAGGACGGTAATACTTCTAGGGATGGGTATGAACAAATGTCCTGAAACTGTAGTTGGTTGATCACTACCTCAGAGGATTTGTTTCGACATACTTTTGTGATTGCTGTGTTCCAGATTTTCAAGGCTCAGCATCTAGCACAGCAGTTATGCTTGAATAAGCTCTCTTTTCAATTACAGTTTTAAGGCTTCACAAAACCTCATTGGAAATGCTGCCATCCCAGGTTCAATTCTTCATTCACATTCACTGACAATGCTGATATGTAGTCATCAGAAAGATTTCCTCTCAGCACTCCACCCACCCCTAACTAAGAGCAATCATTTTAAAAGTATTTCCTCAAGGTACATAATAGTATAGTTTTGGTTATTTTGTGCTCATTAACAGTTAAATATTTATGACCTAATCTTTTCAGCAGCTGAGCACCTCCTTCAAGGTGATGAATGCCATTGCTTTGATCAACATGCTACTTAAAGGTTGCAAAGATGAACTGCTCCTGTGGTCGTGCTTGCCCTCATGAAAAACTTAGGCCATGCCACGGAATATAAGAAGTTCTTACTTAGCCTTTATTTCCCTGAAAAAAACACACTGCTGGAGCCTATGAGTGAGCTGCTACAAACGAAGAGTTCTATCTATCCTACATCCTGTATTTATTTGCACCAATAGGACTGCTTGTTTGAAGAAGGGCTGGTAACAGAAGCATTTCCAAAATTAAATTGTAAGATTTTCCACATGACGGCAAGGGTTTTTCTTTCATGAGTTCCCTTAACTAAAAGTATTAGAAAAGAAATCATACGGGCTGTAGGAACAACTGGGAGTCAAAAAAACTACTGGGAGTCTTAGAACTATATTACACACAATAGAATCAAGCAAATCACAGCCATAAGTTAAGCAAACCAATGATCACAATAGTAATCTATTATAGTAATAATAATATAATAGTAATAGTAATCTAATAGTAATCTCTGCTACAGCAATCAAACTGCCCTTTCATTATGTAAAATTGGATAGATAAGCAAATTAGGCCACAAGTAGTAACATAGTTCAGTTGTAATATATGATACAGTTCCTGCTTCACATTTGCTATGCAGCTCTAGTTTCTCTGAGAAGACTATACCAAAGCCTTATTTTAAAGAAATGTTGATATTTTATATATATATATATATATATATATATAGGTATTTTATACCTTTATATAAGCTTTGAATATAAGTAAAGTCTATGGAAGAAAGCAATTAAGGAAAAAACTCTCAATGTTGCTTTTCTAAACTTAATTATGAAAACAGTGTAGAGAGCTCTCTATAAATAGGCTGATTCCCACTAGACAGTAGCCAAAGAAGGAGACTCCCTTCCTCTAGTTAGAAAAGATAATACGACATCCCATAACTTGCTGGCAGTTTACTCCTACAAGGAAGAGCTCCATCTATGGTCATTTTAAAATGGCTTTCTTTCTTAACAGACAGGGATTTTGGCCCAGAAAAAGACTGAAAAAGGTCAAGGGCTGAACTATCTACCTTTACAACTAGCCCATACTAAAGAACTTGTTTAGCAAACAGATCAGTCCTGGGTGCATTGCAGTTCTACTGCTTTTTAGGGCTTAGGTGATTGTGAGGATTTACAGATGGTGTGCAGCCACTGTATGATTTTTGTCTTTAACTTACCAGCATGCCTTGGTTCTGTCTTGGAAGGAAACCAACTTATAAAATGTTCGACCTATAATATGCCCATCTAGGCTGTATTTTAGCTTCACTTTATGCTTTTGGCTTCTTTGGCTTTTAGAGGCAGGAAAATATTGCTCGATAGGAAGGGTTACTTTTCGGTTGCCAGAATTCCTTTGCAGTTTTAATGGAAAGAAGCAGAACTTTTTTTGGGGGAGCCAACATCTCATTTCCATTCCGCTCTCATACAGCCACTGTTGTATCTGCAGGGCCTGCAGAATGTAACTGCTGCGGCAGGGCGAACAAAGGCGCCATTCAGCATGGAGAGCAGCTTCCCTTCCGCACCGCTCTCTGGCCGCTGCGAGCTTGGCTGGAGCACGCTATCTGACCGACACAGGATTCGCTGCCTGAACAAAACTCCCCAAGGACACCCATTTGGCATCCTGAATTAGTCCAGTGGGATGAAGACTTCCTTTTTAGCACTGGCGTGAGTGCTGAAAGACAGCTGTGACTCGCTTTTGTTTCCCCACTCTTTACATACAGACGTATTCTTTGGGATCGCACTTCACGAAACTATTGCTCATTGGAGCTCAGGTGGCTGGTTCCCCTACCCCAACTGTGTTCTGGGATGGTGTGCTCCAAAGTTACAGAAGCTGTGAGAGGACATTGTTTCTGATCTGCCGCCTCTGGAATCCCATCGCAGGGGTCATTTCCTGACTTTTATGTAATTTCAATCCAGTCCCTTGAAAGTTCCCACCCCCTGTAACTTTGTAAACTAAGTAAATAAGTGATGTATTTTCTCATATTCCTAGGTTATGCACACAAAAGAAATTAGTTTACCATTTTGTTTAAGAAAATTAATATAGAGGCAGTTGCTGAATTAAATAAACTAGGATTAAGTTATAAAGTAAGTATCTAAAGAGAAAGGAACACCTTATTCACAGTGTTGGTTCATTTTCAGACGTCAAGCTGATGAAAAGTACAAAAAAAATTGTTAAGACTCATAAAAAGCTTAACACTTTTTATCAAGAGTGCATACCAATCTTCAGCACATCTGTTTTTTAAAGAGAAAAACCAGGTCACAAATTTCATTTTCAAACCTTAAATTACATAATACCCATACTAGATTTGCAAGGGAGGTTTTTCTTCATAGATAAACAACAGATATGGTTGAGAGAGGCTAAGCCACCATGACTCTAAGCACCATTTCAACACAGAGTCACCATTATGAACTGTGTCGCTACAACATCAAAAAACAGCGATTAAATGGAAAGATAACCAAGCTAGGATTAGTTGATCAACTTTATTCCTAATGAAATATCATTGAAGCAATGGAAATTTATATCCTGGCTGAATAAGGCCCAGTATGTCTGCAGTTTACTTCTGCAGGTCATGAACAGATATGGCAGATAAACCAGATAAATTCTTATTATTCTCTCAGATAAACCAGTTTATCTCCAGTGACTTCAGGGAGGTACCCTTTATTTAAGTCATTATGATCAGTAAAATTGAATGTACAGTAGAGTTCTAATTTGAGGGATAATGGAGGTAAACCTCTGATCTGTGTAGTATGTTGTGTTTCCTCCTTTCTTTCTCAAAATAAAACTATTTATTTATAGTCATCTCCACAAACTGTGGACTCCAGCAACAGATGAGACACAAAGAATTGGTGGTTCAGCTCAGATATACATCCAGTATATCCAGTTTCCAGAGTTTACCTGATCTTATCCAAACTTCTCTAGTTGGGAAATGAGATGGCAGTTTCCTAAAAACAGTCTGTCTTGTGACTTTGGAGTGCTTCCTTATTTCATTCAGGTCAGCTGTAGTTCAAGAATAGTATTTTGGCATTTCCGATTTCAGTTCTGGCTGAAACAGAGAAGTGCCAAGACATAACTTTGCAATAGCTTACAAAAACTCTTTAAGATATTAGATAAAATCCCTCTTGGTCTGAATTCCATGTTAATTTTATTCTAGATAGGCTGATCTAGCGCTTTCCACACAAAAATGTCCCTAGTTTTTTTACTGACCAAATATATTTTGTCCACCAGCATTTTTCAAGAACAAAATAATTTGAATTGAGTGTGAAAACTAATTGGCACATAATTGCACAAAAAGATTCCAGGACCATTGGCAAGTATTTTTCCCACCACTTTTTAACCTAGCTCTAAGTTGTTGCATACTTATCCTTAAGCTAAGTGACATGGATAGATTTATTTAAAGTGCTGTTACTAAAGGAGTCATTTGCACTGCAGCAAACAAGGCAGAATGCTGTTACATCTTATCTGGCAATACTCCCTTATATTAGGAAGTCTTACAGTTGTGTGAATAAGGATTTTTGGAACAATTGCATCAGGATTCCAGTCAAAAATTTGAGAATAATCTTGAGCAGTGACATTGCCTAAAACTTCTGACTTTTGATTTTTTTTTTTTATATTTCTTGTATTCACTATAGGGAAATAAATGGTCTTAATCTGCAATTGAAATGGGTTGGCCATTTGCATAAACTTATTTGACTAATCAGTTTTTAAACCCTTAAGAACCAGCTTCCAGAAAAATGAAGAGTAATTGCAGAGAAAGCAGCTGAAGAAAACTACCAAATAATGTGTGATATATTTTGCATTATTTCATTGTAATACTCCCATTTCCTGTATTTTGACATAAACATGTACACAAATGTATTTGGACTTTGATTCCTGAAATACAATTTTTGCCACCTGCACTTTTAAGTCACACATCTACACTGCTATTAGGCAGCGGTCTTTCACAAAAGTGTCCAAACAAAATTCATATATAAAGCTTTCTGGTAAAAAAGCCCTGATTATATGGCAGCCTTACACTTGTAGGATGTCAGTGAATTCTAGTGGCATTTAATCAAGGCAGCGTTTTCCAGCTATACAAGCGTCTGCAAATTTTGTTGCCTGCAAAGCTGGCTGATTGTTCTGACTTTTTTCCCTTCTTCCCTCATACTTTTGAATGATGAGCACAATTTGGTTTAGGTGTTTGTACTGGAAAGGTCTAGGAAGGAGAATGGAGTTTGAATAAGAAAAAAACAACTAAAATATAGATTAAATTTAAGAAACCAAATGATGCAACCAATATGATGCTATTGTAGCAAAGAATTCTTAAATGGCCTTAGCAGCTGCAAGTGGCAAGGAATTATTCTTCCACATTACACCAAGATAAAGAGCATAACCTAATGAAAAGCCCATCTAAAGTTTTATTCGCTTCAGACCTTTCAGATTATCTATAAGTACATTTCATGCTAGTGTTTTGCAATCTTTGGGAAAAAAAATCTTCTGTTAGACATTTAATAAATGAAGCAAAACGGTAATCATGGAAATGTAATATTTTGCTTTGTTGTCCACTAAGCACTTTAAAAAAATTACTCTAGGAACTTGTACCATTGAAAGGTCTCCAAGTTAGTGACTGATCATATAACATTTCTTTTAAAAGTGCTAATTTGTTTCAGCTTTTCTATTTTTTTATTTTATCAAAGTTCTTGGCCATCAAAAGAAAGTCATCTTGATCACACTAAAGCAAGAAGCCATGAAATAAAACCAACCTTGCATCTTCATTAGTGTAGTGAAAACATTTAAAGAGCTATCAAGAAGCAACTTCTTTTGTGTTTTATTAATGATAGGCCTGGCCTGCAGAACTATCAGATACCTCAGAGCTAGCTGAAGACTTGATATCAAAATGTTTTGGGCATTTTTCTAACCTTATAGAAAACAGTGTTGTAATATCCTTTTATTTTTCTCACAGGAGAAAAGCTTTTGTGTAGAATCCCTTCCCTTTCCCATTAGGAAAATCAAGAAAAATATTCTTTCCTGTTGACTGAATATGAACTCAAATATACTGATTTGCTGAGCTAATCTGAAATGTTTCATTTGAAGTCAGCACATACTGAAATCAATATCCCTCTGCAGCTGTTTTGCTATATGTTTCATATGCATATTCCCTTTTGCAGGCTAGTGTTTCTTGGTCAAGCTCTCTTTTCCAATGAGATGGACAATACTTCATCAAAGACACATGACCTGTTTATTAAGTGAAAGCCTTTCGTTTGGCCATATGAAAATATTTCATTGTGAAAATGCCAAAATTAAGTATTTCCTTATTTCTATACTGGAATTTTTCAAAATAACACAACACAATAAATAAGAATTTCAGCTCTTGTTTCACTCTGAGATGAAAGGACATATAACTATACTATTAGTCTCAAACACATGACAGTCCAATTTTCATTCACATCAAGCATGATTAGAAAGAATTTCCTGGCCCTACTAGTATAAACTAAATTACTTCATATACTTCAGCCCCAAGTTTACTCAAGAATCTCATAGGTTTCCATGAGGTTTCCAGAACCAGAAGAAGACAGCATTTTATGTGTTTTCTTGCATTTAGGCCTGAGTCTGGTCCCACTGAATGGAGTGCATGTTTTGTCACCAACTTCAATAAGAGAGGATCCTGTTAAATGAATATTTGTGAGTATAAAAGCAAAGCCACTGGACATGTGGTTATCTCTCAGTAAGCCACATCCTGCTGTGATTTTTTGCTTATGCAAGTTATAAATGGCCACTTTGTAATGGAATTGAATTATCCAGATTCATAGCAAAGGTGCTTTTACTCATTTGCATTTGAAGTTGCTTGCTAACATGGCTTTGATAGGGAAAAGGAGTAGATCACTAAAAACCTGTCTTGTTTTAGGGTCTAGTCCATCTTCTGATCAGAGAAACAGCATCCACAAGGCTATTTAGCTATCTTGGATGAGGTGCTTAAATGTAAAACAAAATATAGAATGTCCATCGATCACAAGCAGTATCTACATGAACTCTTGTTGAGTTGATTTTGTTTTTTTCATTCAAAATAGTTTCTTTGTAGAAACCCAGTAACATCCTTAGTTTTGAATATTTGGGACTTAGTACATCTCACATACAGCTTTTCCCTTCCCTTCCCTTCCCTTCCCTTCCCTTCCCTTCCCTTCCCTTCCCTTCCCTTCCCTTCCCTTCCCTTCCCTTCCCTTCCCTTCCCTTCCCTTCCCTTCCCTTCCCTTCCCTTCCCTTCCCTTCCCTTCCCTTCCCTTCCCTTCCCTTCCCTTTCCCTCCCTTCCCTTCCCCTCCCCTCCCCCCCCTTCCCTTCCCTTCCCTTCCCTTCCCTTCCCTTCCCTTCCCTTCCCTTCCCTTCCCTTCCCTTCCCTTCCCTTCCCTTCCCTTCCCTTCCCTTCCCTTCCCTTCCCTTCCCTTCCCTTCCCTTCCCTTTTTCCCTTCCCTTTTTTCCTTTCCCTCTCCTTTCCATTCCTGAAAAGTTCTGCAATGATTATCAGAAAAACTGTCATGGATTTTGTGAAGACTATCTACATAAGTAGTACCAGCACTATGTTGCTAGTATTGAAAACTGCTCTGAGTGAACTTCTGGATATAGGATTGAAATTCTTTCACATGTGCCCCTACTTTCATGTATCAAAAGAAGATTTCTTTCAAAGCACTGCCAACTTCACTGAAAAGCACTTCATGTTTACCATTATTTGTTCTTGTCAGGTAATTTTCAAGTTCTCCTGAGGCAGAACTTACTCAAGAAGTGAGATTCCATTGTGCATATCATTACCATTCCTCAGAAGCAAAATGCCATCTTTTCATTCTTCTTTAAAACCAAAGAGCTGCATTTCTGTAAAGCTGAATTCCTGCAGCCAATGTTGTGATTGACTACACCAAGAACAGCAGCCTTATTTTGTTCATGTTTGGCAGGATGCTTTTGCGTAGTTTACATGGCTTAAAACAGATATTCTGTGATAAAGTGGTAACCATATAAAAGAAGGACTCACCCACATTAAAAATGAGATCAATGCAATAATAACCTATATTCATTTTCTTGTAACATATTGTTGTAATTATGTCAGACCAAAACATCTCTTACCAAAGTCAAATCCCCACACACAGAGACACAAAACCCTTTGAATTTTCCTTTTAAAGGAGCAAGATATTCAAAATTTTGAGCCCTGGTTGACTTTAGCACTATGAGTGTCCCTTAAAAATTTTGGATAATTGGTAAAGAAAGCTACCTATCAGTTTGTGACTGGTGGAACCCTTTTGCAATCCTTTCTACACTATCCTTGTTTTTTTTTTTTCTACTCCATCTTTTTTAGACTACATAACACTGCTTGATTTCATCACCATGGAGCATCAAATAAAACCTGGACAATATTTTTACCAGTTCTCTTCCTTTTTTTACTTGTTCTCTGTCTCTTTTCTCTGCAAGGAAAACAACTAAAACAACCAATAAGATAATTCCAAATCTGTTAAGTTGCTGATTTCATGTTTTTTAGAGTCAGCAGAGATTTACACACACACATCTATGAGTATTTATTATGATGGGAGACATTTTTCTTGGTTTCAAAGTTACACATTTCAGTCTAAAACATCTTGTGCTAATTCATGAGAAGATAGAAATCCAAGTTTAATGAAATCAATTTCATGTTACCTAAAGCTCCTCAGTACAAGCCTGCAGAGTCCCCAGTTTCAGGGCAGAAACTATGGTTCCACAATTTGCTGGCAAAATCATTCCCACATAAGCTGCAGTTGTTTCCAGCAGAAGCCAATCCTTGCACCACTAAAATAAAGACTTGAGGAGACAAAAGAATAAGCATCACAGATGGTCATTTTGATTCTTGTTCACACTTGATGAAGCAGAGCACAGTTGCACTCATCCAGTGACAATTTCAGCTCAGACATGTTATGGTCCCACAGCATCAATGGGAGAGCACCTTCCCTGATTGTCTCTGTTGGTTGGTACTCAGAACTCTGTATGTGCTGATAGAAACCTTGGCTGGTTGGAAAGGCTCATGTCAGACTGTGGCAAGCAAGGAGGCAACACACAAGCAGAAACCACAAAAGGAGAACTCAGCTGGAGCCCTGGATTTCAGTTCTGCATTCTTAATACCACGTTGTTTGTCCTTAACTCTAAAGTTGCCATGTTGATTGCTTTTGTCTTCTGGTCTTTGTTGTTAGTAATTACTGCATTATACAGGCTGAATTATAGAAGCATCTGAAATCTAGTTAAAGATACACTTACTGAAGGGGAAAACGCTGGTGTGATCACAGATCCTGTAGAATACTGTTAAGAAGAATATCGTTAGCATTCATTTTGATAACAAGGGCTTCACTTGTCCAGTGCAAGTACCTATATCTATTCCTTGCTATAAAAATATCAAATCAGAATTTCCTTTATCTTTGTGTTTGTCTACAGTTTCCAAATTGACTTAGACTGTGAAATTCAGACTTTACAAGGAATTTAAGTCTTATGCATTTCAGTAGCTGCTTTTGGCAGCCATGTTTATACACCGTTCAGTTTACCATAACCTCTGTGCAGAAAAAGTATTTAACAGTTGTAGTGTCATGCAAAACTAAAATATCTGTGTCAGATACCCTAACACAGTCAGAATTACTAGAATCAACATTTAATTAAGGATCAAATTTATGAGGCTCTTTTAACTGGACAACTAATTTAATAAGTTGCTGTCACAAACTGAAGTAATTTACACTTCCTTTATTTGACAGAATTAGGCAGGTTTTTTCAGAAAATACTTACTACCTGCTCAATTTCTTTTTTATTTTAAATATTTCCAGTTGTTGTAATTGTAATTTGCATATCTATGGTATGTAAAGTTCACAATTATTTTTTATGCTGGTGCATCAACGTAGCAGATGTTTTCTCATTTCATAAAACATGTGTGGCTAGATTTAGTTCAGCAGTTCTTTAAAGCCAACTTCATTGAGTTCATTACTTATCTAAATGAAGCATGGTTTTAAAATAATCATAATCATGTGCTCTGTGGTAACTTAGTGAAAAAGATGGGCATTATTTTCACCTAATGGGGTTCAGAGTGTTTCTGTCACTTTTCTGACTAGCTATGGCTTTTATCTTTTACCCATGAAGGACAGCTTAGTTTGTAGAGTCTAATGACCAGTCAAGGAAATAATGCCTACAACATTTTTTCCCCGTATTCTCTCTAGGGGCAGTTTTAAAAGACACCTGGAAAAAGAAATGTAACTTAACAGGTAACTTAAAGCAATGCAATATATTTATATGGCTGTGGCATTTGTAAAGTTGAGACTACATGGGGAATGCTGTATCTTCCATCTAACAAAGACCAAAAAAAAGTATGTTTTTTTCTGTCTGTTTAACATTAAATGCAGTGGCAAATGCTAGGCATGGACTTAGATTCATCTGGCAAGTGATCTTCAGGTCTCTCAAATTCCATAAGGAGCTTTAGGAAAAGGTAAAACTTGACGGTTTTGCTACGCAGAGATTTGTGAATATTTGTTCCTTGCCACATGCAGAAGAGCTAAAATGAACTACAAATATCAGTGTTCAGACTGCCACATTCTCAGTGCTTTCCCATGATAATGTCTCTGGTTCTCCTCAAACTTCCGGAAGCCTTGTCTCTCTTGAAAAAAAAATATGCAGTGAGACTGTATGTTAAAATTCAGTCTCTACCCATTAGTGCTCCAGAAACATGAGCCTTCTATAAAAGAGATTACCCCATACTTGTTCTTACATAGAAAACAGAAGTTGACTTGCTGTCAGCTGTGTTTGGGATAATGGTTAGTGGCATTATTTAGGACATGGGAGACAGAGAGAACTAATGTCATTCTCAGCCTGAGGGTTTTTTAATCTACCTCTCTCCTCTTTGTGGCAATTCTGTAATCACCCACTGACAAAGCAGGGTGGGTGAGATGTGGTGATACTGAATTACCACAGAACCATCAGACAGAAAAAAAAGGTTACTCTACTCTGACTGTGTAAAACTCAACAAAGTTATTTTACAGCACTGAATTAGCTGAATGAATAAGTAAACAGAGACATAAATAAAATGCTGTGGCAGTGTAATAAAACCAGCTTACAATAATTACCTCTTCATATAATTCCCAGAAAATATTGATATTATTTAGACATTGTATTTTGAGCCTTCATCATGATAATATGACATGTTTAAACATGGTAATTTTTTATGTATTTTATTGCATTAAGACCTGTGGAGCATCTGTTTCCCATAAGACATGGTAGTTAGATAAAGAAAGTATTTTATAAAAACTTAAAAATTTGTTGTCTCTTTATGCTTGTGAAATTAGAAAAGAATTGTCATCCTCAACTGTAAATAGAAAAGCTTAACAAATTATTTTTTCAAGCAGTTTATCCAGCTACAGTTATGGCTATGGCTGTTTGAAGTTAGGCTCTTCTGACTGCAGCATCAGTGTGTCTTCCTTAGCAGCACAGAATGGTCCTGTAGGTTTTTTCATCTGCAGAGGGTTCTTGTATTCAAAATCTCAGCCATTATTTTTTATTTCACATTCTAGAATACACTTCTGCCCAAGCACCTTTTTCAGTAATACTCTCTAGTTCTGCCTGTGCCATATGTGCAGGAGTATGAAAGGATGGCAATACTCCAAACTTTAATATCTGAAGCGTATTACAATTCCTGCCATAAATTGGAGTATACATAGTCAGTTAACTAAATTTTGTACTGTAGTAGCCTGTGAAATTTGATGCAGTGCCGCAAAGTTGTCTTAATTCTTCTTGCACTCATGGAGCACCCAAAGGACTTTTTAAAGTAGTTATACCATCCTTAATTTTAGAGGATTACCAGCATTTGTCTACTTTGGTCTGAGCAATAAAGCAATGTGACTGCCTATGGAGTGCTCTGGATTTCATAATAAAGTGAAAATACGAGTGAAAAACTGTAACAGATACATGCATGTAGACAACACTTGTCCCTTCCAACTCAGATTCACAAACGAACTGGATATCAGTCACAGGCATTATGGTTTTACTGAGTTTTGGACAGCTTCTGTACACATCATCATAAGAAATGCCATCTTCATCTGTGCAAGATCCTGATTATATTCCACTCGCATGTCTTCAAAACTTACAAAGAGAGAAGCACAATAATAAAAAAACTCAGAATCTCACTAGCCAAAGCAAGCCATCCAAAAAGTCACTGACAGCTATATTTTATCAACCTTATCTGAATCATTGTGACACTGTCGGGCATCAGTTACAGATCCATGCTCCTTTCCCCTCAGTATTGCATACACATTAACTTAAGACTGTACAAGGTTTCTTCCTGTTTTTCTGATATTAATAATTTGAAGGGGATTTTTTTCTTTTTGATAGATTCATGTAAACAGATGATTCTGTGAAAGTGAGTGAATTTTTCTACAGTAAAAAGAATTAGATTAGAAGTTCAAGGCTTATAAGAGCATCACAACCAATCTGTGGCACAGAGCACTGCTGCTGTATACAGTAAAATTCTGCTTGAGACAGAAAAATCCTAAGAACTCTTTTCTTTCCTCTCTAGTTTCAGCTTCTGTCATCTGATCACACACATATTAGGTTTGGGGGGATTTATGTTGGTTGCTTCCTTTTCCTTTGGGCTAATTATTGTGTCAGAAAAGCCTGCCCCAGGCAAGATTTAGTCCATGTCCTACCTGTTACATCCAGGTAATTACTTTGAGAACAAAACTTCAAATTCTACTTTTTTTCCAGGTAACAGGTAGGTCAGTTTAATTGGTACTTAATTGCTTCTCTGTAGTTAAAAGCATTCCTGATGGAAACTGGCATTTAAAATAAATCTGGTCTCTGTAGTAGGCTACATCCTAGTCAAGTTACTATTGGGAGGGGAGAATGGAAGAATATCTAAAATCTCCAGGGCATTTAAATGAGGGAAAAAAAAATAATGGGCTCTGTAAGAAGTTAAATATTGTATTACACTTGTAGGCCTAAAATCGAGAGAATTTTCCTAAGTCTAAGAATTTAATTAAATCTGTTGTAGGCTTGAATAAGATAATAAGATTTCTTGACCCTTATTTTCCTATGGTGGGAAAAAAAAAGAGCAATATTGACTGATCTCACAGGTAAGCATTCAAGATGGATAAATACATGCTTATATTGTATTACATGTTTAGGCTTTGAATATGTAAATTGATTTATTAGAATGACAATAAGCAAAAGCCATGCACAATGTGTAATTCTAGTAGTGTATGTGCACATACAGTTACTATTTGTTACATAAAGTATCAGAGTTATTGAAATCTCAGATCTTTGAAGAGAAAATTAGGATATTTCAAGCTGGAGTATGACTCAGAACCCTGTCCTTAAGATCCTTTGTGCTGTCTGAAAGATCCACAAAGCAACAGGGGGGACAGACTTTATATGAGAAGCAGCAAAAATGCTGTCAAAAGCTAACATAAACAAATATAAAATATAGAGAAAAATAAATGTGTTTTGCCATTCTGTATGACTCAGTGATGCATTATGTTTAGGAGTGTCAACCATATGTGTTTAAGGCAAAAATGTATTTCAGCTGATGCTTTTTCTTTGATTTTACAATGTACCTGAATCCTGCACAGCTCTGTATTATTCACTGAGACAAAGGATGACAGAAAATGAATTCCATACATCAATAAATTACAATTCAATAAAATTCTTTCAATATATTTACTGCTAAAGACAGTAAGAACAAGATCATCAAGCTCCTTTCTGCTTTCCCTGTTTGTCTCTTTGGCCCTGTTCTAAACACTTCAGTTATTTTTCTAACAGGGCTAAAGAAGAGCTAGCAGGCAGTGTAGTACCATTTTTACTGTATTTCTCTGAATCACTAATGGTATCCAAATTCATCAGATTTGGTCCCCTCCTTGCATCTGACATAGTTTCAGTGTCAGAAACAGGAACAAAGATTTGTTTAAAACAAAAAGAAGCAAGCAGCAGGACTGAAAATTATATATGCATATTAAGAATGTGCACAGCTTGGGAAAATAGTCTCTTCTCCCCTACATATTCCAGTTCATCCATTTCTTAGAAAATCACAGCTATTCAAGTTTGCAGTGATCTCTTTATAAGTTTTACATTCAGAGATTTATGGAAAGATGACAAATTTGACAAATAGCATTTATAGCAAGATGAGACCAGCTACTTTTACAGATTTTGATTTACTAAAAAATAGTGCTCACAGATGTTTCTCAGTATACAATCATCTAAATAACTAATATTATTAGGACAGAAGTAATAAAAGAGGAATTATTATTTAATCCATTAGTGAATATTTTTCCTACTACAATGGTTTCTGTATTGTGCCTCAGAGATGACTGTACTGAGGTGATAGATATGAGTGATACATATCAAGTGTCTAAGCCCTTCCAAAAGAGGATATAAACATTATTGCAACAAATAAAGGAAATTCAACAGAATTAATGCCATTTAGAAAAGTGGCTTTCAAATATTTCTTTAGAAAATAGAATAAAAGCAAACAAACAAAAGAAGATGACTATAAGCAAGCAACGAATAGTCAATAGATTTCTTTTTCTTCAAAAGTAGAATATTGTACCCTACAATGGTTTTTACAAATTTTTTTGTTTTCCTGGTATTCTTAAAACTTTCTGTGACAGTTGAAAAGTGAGTTCATATGCTATCACTTCCTACTGATTACAAAGTATAAAAAAAAAGGGTATTTTCTGAAACAAGATCTTTACAGAAGGTTGCATACAAGATAATATATTTACTGATTTAAATTCTATAAAGAAAAGAGTTATTCCCAATAAGGCATAGGGAGGTTTTATAATAAAGCCTGATGACATAGTCAAAATCCTAAAATGAATATACAGACAAAGAGGTCAAGGGGATAAAAATTAACTATAAAGGCTTCAAATCTGAACTTTGTGATTCAGTGTTTCTCATGCAGTAATTTGCTATAACTGAAATGAGGACACAGTGTCCTCACAAGACTGATGGGTCTAAAACATAGGACATCCCTCATAATGAAGTATGGGTTTGGGTGTGTCAGATATGTGTGTGGCTTCATTTGAAATTAGCTCCACAGCTGAACATTACAAGAAAAGAATGTGCTGAAGTTTCTTGCCATACCATGGCAGAGAATGTCACAAATGAGTGACTCATTGCCTGAGCTATAGTTTCAGCTTCTGTTGTGTTTGGTGATCTTTCTCCTGTGTGGGAAGATGGCATGTCTGGTCTCCCAAGCCCCACTTTATGTGCAGTAGCTGAGACATGGCCAGCTGCAAAGATGAAACAATCGTAAAATATATCTCTTCCCCTTATTTTTCCAGTGGACTCCTGTCAGACAGCTGGAAAACCCACAGTGGCATTTCATTGACTGTGTGCTCTTTCACACATGGTCTGCAACACAGAGTGGGTTCAACTCTACAATACTGTACCACTGTGCTTCCTCTGTGGCTCTCAAGGCCCCTAATAACTTTGGGATATGGTTTAGTGGTGAACAAGGCAGCGCTGGTTACCAGTTGGACTTGACAATCTTAGAAGTCTTTTCCAACCTTAATTTATGATTCTAGAGGTTGTAATGAGGCAAAGGCCAGTCTGTTCTCCCAGGTAACAAGCAACAGGACAAGAGGAAATGGAAGTTATGGAAGTTATACCAGGGAAGGTTTAGATCAGTTATTAGCAAAAACTTCTGCACTGAAAGTGTGGCCAGGCATTGAAACAGGCAGCCCAGGGGAGTGGTGGGAGCACCATCCCTGGAAGTGCTCAAAAGACATAGATGTGGCACTGGGGATATGGTTTAATGGTGCATAATGCACTGTCAGGTTAAGTTGGACTTGATCTTAGAGGTCTTGTCCAACCCTAACAATTTTATGATTTTAAAGAGAAGACCTCCATTATTCATGCATGTGAGTGACAACCGGTATTTCATCTTTTCTTTTTTGTTTTTGAAGATGGCCTATTTATGTAATTTCAAACAGAAGCATCCTTGATTTAATATAAATAATTGTACTCTCACATACAGAGAGGACAGCTGGTGTTGTTTCTGGGGGGAGAAAAAGAAAAGAAGATTAATATTTAGGACTTTTTCAGGACCCTTCACAGTAAATGGAAAACATCAAAATTGACGTGATTGCATTGTGAATTTTCCAGGATACATTCTCTCTAGTATCTACTTTTATCAGAGTACAAAAGTCACTGAATTGCATGGAATACAACCTGATGCAGAATTTCTGTCCAGAATTTCAACAGATTTTATTTAGCCAGCTTCAGTTCCTGACCAGAGCCCTCACTGTACGGAAGCTACATATGGCTCGTGTATATCTGTGAGTCTTTCTTTTCTGATGCTTACGTTTTATTATTTCAATAGTAGCTCATCCAAGACAGTTTCAAGCAAGCCTGCCAAGCCAGAAGATGCAAAGGTTGTCATGTCAAAATGACACCACAGACTCTGGTGTAACTGCACTACCCACAGTGTAGTATGCCAGGGTGTGGAGGACAAGCTCATTTATGTAGATAGTACTTGTTGGTGATAAAATATTCCTCCTAAAATTAAAAAAAAAAAAATAAGTGAACACACTGCAGCAATAGAAAGAAATCTGCAGATGATTTGCTACTAGATGATGGGCAACTAGCTCTCTCCTTTTATTCCTCCCTTTTTTCTCTTCAAGTTGTTGTACAAGTTGGCTGAGTGTTTTCCCATACTAAATTCTGATACTTATGCAAGTGGACTGAGTACCTGCTATACATCTTTGTGCATTACAAGCTGAACTTCAATTCCCCTTTTGACTGCTGAAAAGCTATATCATGTGTATATATGAAGAAGGAATAATTATGGGTCTTCCTTGCTATTTATACTTGTTTTCTCTTCCTTTTTTCAGTTTTATGCATCCAGTGACTGTTGTCACAATCATATTTCTTCTATGTGATAAAAAATATAACAGCCCAATGAGAAATATTTCATATCTCCTTCAGCATCTCATCTTACAGCCTTACATGTTTTACATCTCTCAAATACTTAAAACAAAGTACACAGTTCTCATATCCTGTCCTCCCCACTGAGATTTGGTTGATCTCGTATATACACCCATTTCCACTGGAATTCACAAGCATCATGATAGAGAGGAGGACAATCTGGAATATGAAGATCTTTCTGGCTTATTCCATTACTTCCTTTTCATTGATGAACATTTTAAGAGAGATGCATTTCTTCCTCTGTGCTCACAAAACTCATAATTTCTTTGTACAGAGAAGTTGCCTTGTGAGCTCAATCACTTCCTTTCTATGAGAAATTCATTAGACATAAATACAGTCACTCATGGTATTTCTTAAATTCTGTTGAACGTGTATTTCTGACAAATGCTACGTGTTCACTCCAAGGCATGATGCAGCGTTAGTCATCTTTATGTATTCATACTAAAAATAGTCAACCCCACAGCCAGCTACCTCTGTGTTAGTGGAAGCCAGCTCTGTGACTGTGGAAGGGTGACTAACTCCTAGAGCAAACATTCTCCAGAATGCCTCCGCTTACTCAGTTTAGCTAGGACATTTCCTCCACTCTCTACATGATTAATGTTCTAACCATTGTCTTCAACATTAGCTTTGTATTGACAATGGTAATGAGAAACATTTAGTGTGAAACTTTGTTCCAATTTTAAAAGATGCTCTTTAGCAAGTTAAAGGGGATATCTTTATTGTTTTTACTGCCTCATGTTCCATTTTTTGCTAAAGCACATGAGATCAAAGTATGCCCTAAGGCATTTTACATCACTGCTACAGTTTAAAAACTGTGTGTTGGCCAATAACTAACAATAGTTGATTGCTGTCAGTTTTCACCAGGCACCACAGGAGGGGTCAAACTGATAGAAAATTTTAGTATCTCACAAGAGAATGTGAGAATCTTCCTGGTAGCAGAGAATAAAACTGTTAGACTTTTGTCCAGACTCTGTTCTGGACTAAGCCAGATCTTTGCAATGCCAAATAATGGTTACAGTTAGCAACAAAGTGTACATTGTCATGCCTCTTATGTATATGCATGTGTGCATACAGCCACAGATACGTTTGTTTGTGTGTAAAATATTTCAATGTCAATACATACATATTATTGATAAATAAAAGGATGTATGGACAAAAACTGACACATCATTTCCAGCTCTTATTTTGGCAGACTACATTCCAAGTTCTAGTTCTGAACTTAGGTCAGAACTAGAACTTGGACTTAGGTTAGTTCTGAACTTAGGTCACTGTAGGTCACTCTTTGACTGAAACATATTTTCAGAAACCAGGTAAACATATGTCAAGCCAAACTACTAACACCAATTAGAAAGAAAACACCAGTTTGAACTTTCATCTGGAACTTGAAGCATTGCTATGTCTTTTTCTGGGCCTCTTGCTTCAAGAAAGACATTGAAGTGATGGAGCATGTCCAGAGAAAGTAATTAAGCTGGTGAAGGATCTAGAGAATAAGTCCTGTGAGGAGCAATTGGGAGAGCTGAGATTGTTTAGCCTGGAGAAAAAAGAGGCTCAGGGGGGACCTTATTGCTCTCCACAACACCCTGAAATTAGGTTGTAGTGAAGTGGGAGTCAGCCTCCTCTGGCAGGCGACAAGTGACAGGACAAGATGACATAGTCTCAAACTATGCCAGGGGAGGTTCAGGATGGACATCAGGCAGGAAGAAATCCTTCATAAAAAGGGTTGTCACACATTGGAACAGACTCCCCAGGGAGGTGGTGGAGCCACCATCCCTGGAAGTGTTCAAGAAACAACTGGACATGGCACTTAGCACTGTGGTTTAGTTGACAAGCTGGTGACCGGTCAAAGGCTGGACTGGATGATCTTGGTCTTTTCCATCAAAAATAATTCTGTGATTCTGTCATACATAAAAATAATAAGTTCACAGGAAGCATATCACAAGTTATCCTACAAAGTTGTTTTGATGTGTATTAAAAAGTTTGAAGTGTGGTTAAAAAGATGAAAGGACTGAGATTTCAAACCTCATGTTTAAAGCTAAGTATTTGTTTTGCTATTATATTATTGTTTGATGAAAAGTTGGGCATGAGCCAACAGTGAGTGCTCACAGCCCAGAAGGCCAGCCACACCCCAAAAACAGGATATCCAGCTGTCCAGGGCAAGGGAGAGAATTCTGCACCTCTACTCTGCCCTTGTGGGAGTGCAGAATGTCCTACTGGAGTGCTGCCTTCAGCTCTGGGGTCCTCAGCATAAGAGTGATGTGGACCTCTTGGAGACAGTCCAGATGAGGGCCACAAAGATGACCAAGGGTCTGGAGCACCTCTCCAGGAGCTCAGCCTGGAGAAGAGAAGACTTCAAGGAGACTTTACAGCACCTTCCAGTACCTAAATCAAGATTATAAAAAATGGAGAGACTTTTTATGTAGGTAAACAGTGACAGGACAAGGGTTTAAAACTGAAAGAGGGCAAACTTAGATTAAATGCTAGGAAGAAATTTTTTACTCAGAGGATGGTGAAGCACTGGAACAGTTTTCCTTCAAGGGATTGTGGGTGCCCCATCCCTGGAAATGTTTTGTGGCAGGTTGGGTGGGGGTCTAAGCAACCAGATATAGTGGGTGACATCCCTGCCTGTGGCAGGGGTCTTGGAAAGAGATGGTCTTTAATGGCTCTTCCAACACAAAGCATTGTTTTGTTCAATGATTCTATGATTCTGTTTGAAGTGAAGGCTTGTCCGCTCCCTCAATCTTGGACATTTTCCTTCCAGAATTTAAACAGAGGTGACAAGAAACTGTGGTTAGTTAATTTTGTTTCAATGCTAGTCATTCTAAAAACAGCTATCTCCGCAAGGACCTCAGGAGTTAACAATTAATGCTCTTGCTGAATGTTCAAAGCAATTATTTTTTATTGTTTCTAGATGTACTTTTTGTCAAGGACACACCACTCTTGACTAGTTTCCTGTCTGCACTTGACACAGGAGAGATCTAGAACTATATTAGCATGACAAACAGAAATAACATCAAGGGGCATTATATACAAAACAAATAACTTGCTTTTACCTCACTGACTTCCCAGACCGTCCTAATAAATAACACCCTGGCTCCCATTCAACTCCCTGCTTGCAGTCCTAAAAATTATGGCAGAGAATGTGTTTCAATATGTGTGATACATGCCTTAAAAAAAACAAAATAAACAAACAACAAACAAGAGAAAAACAATTGCAACCAAAAAACACCCCACCAAAAAGGATCAGTCTTTAGCTATCCAAACAGAAATAATTTCATTTCTAATCTGGCCTTGGAAAAGAGGTGCATAAATATCTCTCATCTGGTGTGTGCAACAGTTTTAAAGTAGTATACTCCAGAGGATCAAATTATTCAGGCAGCAGAATGAGAGGCAAAACAAGAGCCAAGGATTTTGAATAAATACTACAGCTGTGAGAAATGAGTTGCAGAAATAAAAGGAGGAGGGACCAGCTAGTTTTGAGGCTAATAAGCATATGAAATCTAAAGGAAACAGAGCAAAACGGAGTCTGATTTATACCCTAGATAACTTCATTGAGTTCATTAGAGTTCAATAGGATACTGAATACATCATCTCAGAAATGGGTTGGTATATGATGGCTGTGAATAAGAGAGAGGGAATTCTGCAGAAACACCAGTCCTTTTGTCTTAAGGTTTTTATATTTTACTATTTCAGAGAACTTGGAAAGTGACAGACTCAGTGGTAGCTAGCGCCAACAGTATTGCAAGCAGGTGTTACACAACTCCCCAGATCCCCCAGCTCCAGTGCTCTGCCTTCATCCACAATTCCTCTGCTGTTTGGATCCCTCTATGCTGCTAATTTTCTGATGAGCTGGGTAGTGCTTTTGTTACGCATACAGATGTGCACTGACTAGAAACAGATCTTAAGATTGTTTCCATTCTAGGTATCTTGGCCTTTTGTCAGAGCTTTTCTGTTTTTCCATGCTTTTCAGTCCTCTGTGTTTGTAAGGTTAAAAACTAAATGGGCTGAGCCACCCAAAAGTGATTCTCCACTAGGGACTGCTTCTGCTTCTGCAATTCTGTTCTGTGCACCCTTCCTTCCTGTTGACTTTGCTGCTTTGGATCTCCCAAGCTAAATCTCTTCTTGCCAGGGAAAAGACTTTGTTGGTCTCCATCAGCCTTTCTTCCCCACCATCCCCATACATGTTTGGGTATGACAGGAGGTGAGTATTGCTCCATACAGAATCTTGCCTCCAGTCTGTTAGAAAAAGAATGCATTTCTGTCCTCAGCCAAAAGGCAGAGAAACAAATACTATTCTTTATTCACAAGTAAACTGTGTCTTATTTAAGATACACTGTGTCTGAAAATGTACGCCCAGCAGCAACTGTGAATTACTGTGTCAGACCTGAGTTTCCCTATGCCTGAGCCATCAGTCTGAAGAGACCCTTTAAAGTTTCACCCATTTTAATTATTTCCTATGAGCTTCTACAATTTTTTGTTTGTCATAAAGGGTGGGAAAAAACATGAGGGAAGCAAACCAGTATTTGGTGCAGTATCCTTCCAAAGCATGTCATTACAGTTACCTATTCTCATGAAATCGAGATTAAACCCATTGGAACAATGAATATACAGAACTTTTATGTCCTTACATGCTTAAATGCAGTCTTGAAAACTTCATGGTTTTTTACTATGGTTAATTGAAAAAAATTGTGGATATACTTGGAAAGCCAACAGATGGCTCCAAGCCACTGGATTCTTCCACACATCCTGTGACCCTGACCATCTTTAACTACAGGTGTCTTTATAAAGCTTTCTATTGTGAATTTGGGAGAAGGCCAAATTATCAATTGTATCTTTTCTTCCTTCCAGGGGCTTCTGTCCTGAAGCTGGAGGTGGTCAGTATTTTGGCAGACATTATCAGTTCCTGCCTGGCAGGAAGGAAGGAGAAGCCTTTATCACATGTATGAAGATAATTATAAAAGCTGTATTTTTTTTATTTTAGAACAATAAATGTAGGGCTTCTCTTGTTCTTTCTTATGTTGTCATTTCAAATATTTTCTACAGAATTATTCTTAGAGTACATACACATACATACATTGAGGAAGTTCACAGTCCACACATGAGATCTCAAAAAAAAGGGGAAAATACTACTCTCACATCTGGCAGTCATTTGTTCATCACAGAACTGTGCATCTGAAAGCATTGCATAATAGATATGCAGGGCCAAAATCATTCTGGGTGTAACAGTACTGACGTCAATTCCCTTACACCACGAAAGAATTTTTTTGTGTAGAATGCAAACTGTTTTCATGAAAGACAGAGAAACACTTCAGTATGGATGCTTCTTTACTTTATTTTCTTTAAACAGCTGGCAGCTGGTAGATACTGGCTTGCTGGCCAATTGCAGTAAATGAGACAGACCATGAAAAGGCAAAGAGGAAAATGGGTACGGGGACTAAAACAATTGGTATTGAGGATTGTATGTAAGGGATGCTATTTCAGACTGTCTCTAGAAGGGTCACTAGAATTGTGTACCTACTATAGCTAGAAAACACAGGGTATGCTCCTGAAATGCCTAGGATTTTTTCATAACTAACATACTTGGATCTCTAGAAACATGAAACATTTCCTACTAACAAAGGGTAAAATTTTTAGGTGTACCTATGTGGCTTAAAAAGCAGAACAACTCTTTTGAAGAAATGCAGGAGCAATTTAAAATTTGCAATTCTTGTGCTGTCACATTTTAAATGTCCAAGTACATTTCCTCTCTTGTTTTCAAGGTGTCTGGTCCTTGGAGCACTCCCTAACTCTCAGTGTTAAAAACAGGCAGACTCCTTTGGCCGACACTTGAATTTACCTCCTGGTTTCATCTGCTGAACAGATTCTACCTTGCTGAGGAAGCATTCTACTAGCAGAGAAGCAGGAAGGGAAATTTATTGCAGAAAGGTCACAAAAAATGGGAAAATTAATATCTGGAAGCACTGACTGATGGCTGTCAAATTAATATATCTCTAAGTTTTGTGGTGTTGAATTTTGGTTTTGAAATCCATAGGATTTTTTGGGTGATCCTTTGTATCCTAAGAAAGGCACATGTTGTACACCTTCCTGAAAGCAGCAATGCAGATTATAAAAATTACTACCCTTGAACCACAAGACTTTTTAAAGTTTAGGCTCTGCATATTAAGACATTATAAAGATTTAGAGTCTGTTTATTATATACAATAAAATTATATAAACATTTATTAATCACACATCTCTGTAAACCTTAGCCACAAAATTTCAGGGCAGCTTTGTGGCTTCAGTGCAATAAATAGAAACTTTGCTATAAACAGAACTTTACCCTTAGCCCAAAATCAATTGAAATTGTTTCACAGATCACCTATGCTTTTTGCAAGTAATGTCTGTGATTTACTAGCTGCATTTGTCTGTAATTTGCTAACTGTATTGTCCAGCACAGAGGAAACAGCATGACACAGCTTCCTCCCTTATTCCTCCATGTCTTTGGGCTCCTGACCCTGCTCAAAAGGAACTCCTGAACTTCTCTGAACAAAGTCTGTATTTGCTGCTGATACTTAAAGTAGGCACAAAACTAAGCAGAGATCATGCCAGTCACGGCTTAACCTAAAGTGCTAAATCAGGTCCTTTCAGCTAGGAATGCTACCACTTCAAAAGAGTTGTTTGTTTGTTTTTTTAAGTTTGTTTTTTTTTTAAGTTGTACAGCTCCTTTTTAGAGAATTATAATATTAAAAATACGTGCTGAATAACTTCTTTGTGTTTTTTTTTTAAACTTCTTCTTCTTTACAGTGTTCTCTCTTTGATTCTATTTACAAGAACAGATCAGGATACAGGATCTGGACACATACACATTTAAACATACACAGACAAACATTTTAAAAATATATTATGGATATATCCCTTATAAATTTTATGTTGGAGTTGGGTGTGAATTTATATTTTTTATATTGTTTGGTGAGTTTACTTCAAGAGAAACTTAACTGAGTTAAATTGAACTACAGCAATATAAACTAGCTGCTAGAAAGCAAAAGGGAAAATCTGTGTGTGTGCATATGCACAGCTTTGAATTAAAACTAATATTATTTCTTTAATTCAGCAATTTCAGACTGAAAAAAATCAACATTTTCCACTTCAAACACAAAACATAAAATAACATCCTTAGTCTAGTCACAGTTAACCACATAGTGACTAAATATAGCATCAGCTAGTCTTCAGGATGTGTCCACAATAACAGATTACTCAAAATGTTCTGCTGCTATTCCTTACTTAATATTATGTCTACAACAAAATGTGGAAGTTTAAAATACCTCTGTAATTATGGTAAACAGACAACAATCACTAAAATTGCAGAGTACTGTCCACTGTTCCTAACCTACAGGTTGTATAAAGAAAACTAAATTAAACAATTCTGCCTTACCACTAGTAGTCAAACACATATTGAATTCCAGGTGCTGGTGAAGCACAGGGAAATCATATTTTGAGTGAGATATAAATTCCAATCCTGATTTTTGTTAAGATTTTTACACAATTTATAACTCCGAACAATTAGTGTCTGTTTCCTTACTAACTTTGTTGAGAATTTTCCCAGACATTTTAAAATGTAGAAGTCATTAGAAAAATGACACTATTTCCTCTTGCTTCCTTACTTTGAAATGGGGAAATGGCTCAATGTCCAAAAACCTTCATTCAGGTTAACTCAATAACACAAGCCAAATTCCTCTTGGGACTGAATGCAAAAAGCAGCAGGTATCTTTAAGGTATCTTTAAGTGTCTCCCCACCCGTGTTTTGAGGAAAGCAGTCCTTATTTCCGGGCATGGCTTCCACCCCTCCCTGCTGGCGACCCCGCTGGTGCCCTTCTGCTTACGTACAGCAGCCTTTGAGTGAGAACAGGAAGAGGCAAATCAAAGAAGCAGCTGTTCTCTGAATCACAATCCTCTCTGGATTTCTCTATAAAAAAACTAATAGAATGATAAGACTGAGAAGAAGCATAATATTCCTTGAAGCCACCTCTGCAGCTGCTACCAAGAAGCTCAGCAGCCCGGTGATAAAGATGGATGCAGATGCACAGAAAGTTTAGTCTTTATAGATTGAGGGTCTCTTTCACTTTGGCTTGTACAATCTACAGGCTTGGATAGCTACAAATTCAGACTCCTTTGTACAAATGGTCTGTTAGAAGCTGCCTTAGTTTGGCTCCAGAAGCTTCCCTTCTATCACACCCTGAGTAAAGGTTTCCCAAGCCCGCTTTTAATATTTTCAAAATTTGTATTTAAGAATCAGCTCTGTCTTTGCTATTCAAATATATATCAGCTTTCAGTCTACTTGCTTCTTGGCCTAAATGAGCATGTAGAGGCCAAAATTTAATATCAACAGCCTGTAAGCAGATTTCTATCAAGACACCTATGAAAAATGCATAGATTTGAATAATGGTTGTTTTGCAAATTCAAGAAAATGTTTCCCTTTTTCATTTTAGAAAGAACAACTTGTATTCTTTTGAATGTAGATTATCTGCTTCTCAATTACTTTAGATGCTTTTTCAATGAATAGAGCTGTAAGATGTCCCAAATTTCAAACTAAACTTTCTTTTGTCTTTCATATAACAGATGAGTCAGACAGTTTCTGTACAAGATACTCTCAAGATACTTGCAAAATAACCAAAAATCAGAGCCATTTGTTTTGAAATGCTTAGAAACATGACTGAAACCATAATCTATAAATATAGTTCAAGTTTCCTGGCCAGAGACCTGACCTTCTGTTCAGGTTTTACTTGGAATTCAATCAACAATTAGAGGTTACTAGCAAGAGTTAAGATCATAAAATCACAGAATATCCTAAGCTGGAAGTGACCCACAAGGGTCATTGAGTCCAACTCCTGGCCCTGCACTGGACACCCCAAGAGTCACACCCTGTGCCTGAGAATGCTGTACAGACACTTCTTAAACTCTGTCAGGCTGCTGCTGTGTGCCCTGGGGAGCCTGTTCAGTGCTCAGCCACCCTCTGGGTAAGGAACTTTTTTCGTGATATCCAACCTAAATCTCTCCTGACACACCTTCATGTCATCCCTTGGGTCCTGTCACTGGTCACCAGAGAGACAAAATCAGTGTCTGATCCCCCACTTTTCCTCATGATGAAGTTGTAGACAGCCACGAAATCTCTCCAGAGCCTCTTTTTTTCCAGGCTGAACATGCCAAGTTGTTCAGATGTTCCACGTATGTCTTCCTCTCTTGACCCTTCAGCAGCTTCACAGCCCTCCTTTGGAAACTCTAATAGCTCTATATCCTTCTTATATTGTGGTGCCCAAAGATGTATACAGCAAAATGAATGTAAGCATTCCTATGTTATTGGAATCAAAAATGTGCTTTTACCTCTTCCTCCATTAAATTGTACCCAAGACTGAGAAGTACATTCATTCACAACTGATCAATTTCCATGCCAATTCCTGAAAGCTTCTTAGACTTAATTCCTTCTCTCGGCTGCTATTTCCCTTGTGCTATTTAGAGAAACAAACAAAAAAAAAGAAAACCCAAAAAAAACCCATTAATGACTCTCCTTCCTGAGAACACTCATAGTTCCTTCCTTTCTTTCTGTCTTTACTGAGAAATTGTATTCTGTGTGATCATCTTGAAAAGACTCAGTCATTCCATAATTTATGTATCAAATCAGATGCAGACTTACTTAGATTAATAGATATTAATGTTCCCTAGACTGCCGCTTGTTATGATCTTCCACAGTACAGCCACATGGTTCTGAACTTTTACCTACCCTCTTCCATTTTCCCATTCAAATCTAGATTTTTTTTGCATAGTCTAATACCTTTTTGTTAAAGGAATCCACAAACTCCTTTCAGTGGGTCAGTATGGAAAGAATTTCTGGAAAGTATGTACTCAAACTACAGGAGCAAGCTAGTGAGCATTATACATTTAGTATAATAAATCCCTGCCACTTGATTTAGCAGCTCCTTTGGTAAAATTACATAACCCACCCCTGAAGGTCTACAAGGCCAGGTTGGATGCTGCTTTGAGCAACCTGGTCTAGTGCAAGGTGTCCCTGGTCAGGGCAGGGGGGTTGGAAGTGGATGCTCTTTAAGGTCCTTTTCAACCCAAACCATTGTATGATTTTATGATTGTTCCTCCTTGCAAAACCTTTACATTCCTTCAATGAAATAAAACATGCATATGACCATTGGAAGTGGCTACATCGCAGGATACTTGCAATTTTGAGGATATAGAAGAGGCTTTTATGTGTTGAGGACAAAGTTTGTCACTCACATTTTAGATTTCCAGTGTCTGACATGAAACCAGAAGAATGTGGCCACAACTTATTTGCAACATCTTTGAGAACAACATGAAAAATGCACAGACCTCATTGGATACGGGAACTGCCACATTCCACCATGACTCAGTTTAAAATGAAAGCATGATATGCAGAGAGTGCTGAAATTGGACATTTGCTACCTTGTTGCTTTATAGTCATTAAAAGTCACCATGGACCTTCAGAAACTTTTTCTCCCATTCACTGTTTTTAAGCGTAGATGTTAATAAATTTCATAATGTAGAAGATGGTGAAAAAAACAAGTCTCTCTGTTCTGACATTATTAAAATTGTGTTTTAAATTCCCATTCTGGTAATTTCTGTAGACCTTTCCCCATATATTTTGCATGTGGTACTAATATGGGCAAAAAAAAGAACTTCCTAACAAGATGAGTTGGTGACCTTGGATGACACTTTACA
The DNA here is from genome assembly GCF_049639895.1 of Pseudopodoces humilis. Lineage (NCBI taxonomy): Eukaryota > Metazoa > Chordata > Aves > Passeriformes > Paridae > Pseudopodoces > Pseudopodoces humilis. The sequence goes on along the minus strand of NC_142206.1, from coordinate 32,312,419 downwards.
TTTCATAAAGTGTGAAAACAGACCTCAGTAATTACTTAAAAGATTCGTTTTCTTGATTCAACATTTCATGAATATATGACTTTAATTTTCATTGTACCTTGGGCTTCTGAATGGAAAAGTCACTATTGAAAAAGAGCTTAGACGCCTGACTTGGACATTTTTTGATCATCCTTTGTTAGCTTTAGCTTAAAAAAAAAAAAAAAAAGAAGCACACATTCCTGTAATATTTCATCAAGTTCTGACTAACAGAGAATCAGAAATGTTCTAAAATGTACAATTACAAACAGGCATAAACTCTGAGACATTTTTGTGGTTTCAGAGAAAACTGACTTAAGTACATACGTCTGGAAAGTCCCACCAAGAAGCCACTTCTGTATTTTCAGGAAATTAAGCAAAAAGGCCCACTGCAATTTTTCTATTGTTGTTTGTTTATTTATTTTAAGCCACATAATAAGCAGAAATTTGTGATCATAGGTGCAGCATTTAGACCAAAAAGAAATTTTTGTAAGATAAAAGAATATAAACAACTGTTTTCAAAAATTTTGAGACCAATTCTAATGGTCTTATATTCTGTGAGACTGTGAATAGTGGGAGGTTCAAAGCTTTGTAGCTGTGGAACCAAGTCACGATCACAGTCATTCTCTTAAGTACTTTGTTTTTACTTCCTTTTTTCTGGAATGACCCACAGAGACTACTGGACAGATGAAAAGTAGTAGCATATGCCAGAAGATGTCTCTGAAAAGCCTTGATATAAAGGGTGACTGGAAGAGTAGTGTCCTGAATGGTATCCTGAATACTCTTGAGCATAAGAACAGCTGTACTAGATCTGAAGGAGCCCGTAGCCCCACATCCTGTCCCCAGCACTGCTCAAGAGCAGGGACCTGCAGAAGAGTATAAGAACAGGAAGACTATATTGTAAACATTCCCTGGTATTTGGAGGATCCTGATGACCAGCAGTTTGGAATTCAGAAATTTCTTTATATAAGTGTCTTGGGTTTGTCTAGCCCCAAAATACCCATAACTAAATGCATAAAGAAGTGGGTTAAACATACACTTTCCCACTCTCTTGATTCTTTCAGATTTGAAGACTTCCTAATCCTGATACAATTTGTGCAGTAATCCACCAACAGGTCTCTCCCATCTCATTCCCTGAAATGCTGTAAATTTCCAAAATCCACAATGTCATTTGGTAACAAGTTTCACAAGCCTCCTACCCCTTCTGCTTTGAATTTTACTGCCAGTAGCTTAATTTGATGGTCACCACTTGCAGTTGATAGTGACTGCAAGAAGTTGGTCCATGTTAATGTTAGAAGGATCAAAATTACAGTCAGTGGGATTCTGATGTAACTCAGAATCATATTTCCCCTTTTCAAAAAGCAAATGTCTTTACTCTCTGCATTGACAAAAAGGAAAGTATTTTTCCTTTTTTTAAGAAAGTTTACCAGATCAAAGGCTTTTCCAGTTCTCTGAGTTACTGGATTTCAGCAGTACTTTCTGTCTAAACCCCTGGCAATCCAGAACCCAGGCAGAAAGCACTTGAAAAGTTTCAAGCATGAGTAAAGAATTCTCTTCCAATCCTGAGAAAACAGATAAGGAAACCTGGAAACCAGACTTTTTGTAATAATACAGATATCAGACAATTAGGGACTCACAGTTGCCAAAGTGAAGCCTGATTATTCAGGATACTTTGACTCTGTCTCAGGTGGCCTCTAAACAATATTACAAAGCTGTGAGACTCCGAGTGAGCCCTAAGCTGCACTATTAGTGATCATGATGGAGGGATCACAAGTTGAAGCTTAAATAGAAAGTGTCTGTTTCACATCATTTCTGTGCAGTCTTTGCACCTTTGTGCTGAGGTAAAAAGGTAAGTTCTGTAGGACTAACAGAAAATGGAAGGAAACAAGAACGTTTTTCATACTGGCATAGTAAGTACTGTAGTTCTGTCATATCTGTGCCACTGAAAGAGCAATGGGCTCACATAGCACATGCACTCACAGCACATGCACATTGTGCAGTGTCCAGCAGCAGTTAAAGACACCGTTCCTTTGTTCAGCTGCCTCTTTGGTGTTGTGAAAGCATCTGTCTTCTGATAATGCAGGTTGCCTTTTCATATTACTACCTTACACTTTGTTTTTGTTTTCTATTTTTAGGACAAAGTCCCCAAATACTAAAAGTATTTACCTTACTAAAAGTAGAATGTCGTGTGGAGAAGGCATTTTTGTAAGGGTTTAGTTCTGAAAAATGTAAGCAGCGATGTGAATTTACAGAAGAACCATCCTGTCATCCTGTATCCTGCTACTCCCACACACAGCACAGTGCTGTGTGCAGTGTCACGGCCTTACCTCGATAAGCCTCCAATCTGACAAGACATAACAGCTGAGCTTGCACACACCACCATGCTTTAGTGAAATACTAGGGTTTCTTATGCATAGTGACATGCTGATAAACTCTTAATTAGCTGCTGTTTATGAGTGTCTGCTTCTACTGTAGATCCTAATTCATTTGCCTCTGCCTATACTATGTCTCTAAGTGCCAAATATGGATTATATTGCAACTGGTATCCTCTTGTGTGTGCCTATACAAAGGATGATTAGCTGTAAAGCCTTCTGTGAGATATTTTATATGGAAAACTACTTACAAAATATATCGGGTTGCACCAGACAGCTGTCTAAATTCTGGAATGAGTATCTGCTAACCATTTATATGCCAAGATTGCCATTCAAAGTTACTTGTAACTGTATCCACTAAAGCAGAAGAATTATTTGGCAAGTAACATTTTTCTGACTCCCAGTTGCCCTGGTACTCAGCATTATACCAGCCCAGCACAAGGGGGCCATTATGCTTTTTCTCATGTTACCAATCTCTGTGGTCTACTGTGCTGTCACTTGAAATTTCAGATGTCTGTTTCTAATAGAATGCTTCCTGCTGTGATAATAAAGGTGATTCATATAGTGATATAATGTCCTAAATATTATATGAGTTTTTCCAGAACACACTAGACACTTTAGCTTTAATGCCACTCAGTACTATTCTTTAATTATACACGTTTTTCTCAAAAGGGGGTTAAAAAGGACAATGAGGACTGCAAATAATATGATCTCTAAAGAGATCTTTGTGAAAAAGGTATAAAGATATAAATATAAACTTTTTTTCTTTGCATTGGAATCGGTGAAAGTATTTCTGACACAACTCCTTTTGTGACAGTATATATATTCTATGGTGTCCTCCCTCTTTCAAAGATACATGGCATTCTTTTAGAACATGTTCTTCAGTAAAGATGCAGAATAAAATTAGGCTGTACTTAGAAGCAGATACCTGTTATGTGCTATCTTTGAGCAGCAATGAGCACAGCTGAAATCTGTGCTTCTGTTGGAGTCCCTTGTCACTCCCACAATAAAAACAACATGATTGTGCTGAGTAGATGTGACCTTGACTTTTATTATTATTATTATTATTATTATTACTATTATTATTTACATCTGTATTTAGATTTCACTCTATTTTAAACTGCTCGGTCATAGGTCATAATTTATGTTTCCCCACCCTGTCTTTTCATTTGCATCCCAATTATAGTAAATCTTGCAAAAAAGAGAACCTTGTAGAGTGAAATAGGGAGAAACAGCGCAGGCTGTTTCACCAGAACAAAAGACTTTTTCCCTCTTCAGATACCAAGAGGCTTTATCAGTGAACCTAATCTCTAAAAATTCACAAGCATGCTGAAGTCCTGATTCCCTGCCACTTTAGGTTTAGCAAAGTAAAAAGAGTTACAAAATTTTCATTGTGGCTTGCTACTTCATTTATCTATCCAGTTATTCCTCTCAGAACTTGAAAGGATGGGTAAATATAATATTCACCCCACCTTGCCACACACCTACATTGCCTTTTTTCACCTCTCTGAGCTTTTCCTTTTCTGATGGAAATGGGAGTGACAGCAGAACTTCCTTAGTTTGGCTGCCAACTCCTCTCTTCTTGTGGGATTTGGGAGACCTGTTAGTAAAGGTACCTTCTGCATATTCAAATGTGAAGGTCATTGTCTGGCTTTGTGCTACTACTTACATATAATATAAGTGCTTATATAATCTCAGTGCTGACTATAGAGGATCCCTTCTTTAAAGCTTTAACCCTAAAAGACATCATTTCCATTTGGCAGTAGTTTCTGATTCACATGTTCACTGAAGACAGGCTTCCTCTTTTGAGAACTGGAGGAAACTAGATTTGTCATTTGAAAGGTCAGCAGCTTTTACATAGCAAAAAAAGTAAAAAAAAAAACCAACAAAAAAAACAAAACCCAAAAAAACAGTTGGGAAGTAAAGCCAGTGATTTGTATTTCTATCATAACACTGGCAAGACCTCTGAAAACAGGAACAAGAGCAGGTCTTGGAATATTTTAAGTGTAGTGTCAAATTAGTTCCAACCTGTATCTATTCAAAAGTAGAAGTAAGCAGGAACATAAAACACTGTTGATTTATGTTCCTTAACCTCTTCCCAATGTCATATTATTCTCATTGTACAGTTGGCTTTACAAGCTCCAGCAAAGGACTGGCATCACCAAGAGCCATGGAAAGCCCTGTGTATACATGTACAGAAAAGAAATGTCTTCTCCTTAAATAGCAATATTACTTACTTCTCTCAGGGTGAGATTGGAAATGGTAACATACTCAGCACTGTCAAAATACACTTTAAAAATAAAAAAAAAATCCACACAGAACTGTCTTTTATAAACTATTTTACAAACAACCTATGGGCATTTTTATCACATGGACAGAAAATCAGTTTTTGTCAGAATAAAGGTAACTACAAAATCTAAAGCAATATTTACATATTCAAAAGTACAACAATATAACAGCAATGCAAAGAGCCTCTGTGCAGGACAGTTTCTGATCTATTGTCCATTAAAAAGCGATCATTTGGTCTATTTTCAGAAAATTTACCTTGAATCAGGTCAGCAGTCTGGTGACTTCACCCATTACAATCACATTTTAGTGCATTCACCACAAGACTGAACACAAGACAGACAGACATGAAACTGAAGAATCAATAAAAATAAAATCTGTGCGAAATGTAGTCTGAGAGCATCAGTCAAAAACCCAAGGTGAATGAAATATTTGTAGGTACCAGAGTGCCACATTTTTGACACAAGATGACAGATGGGTAAAGGTGTGATTCACAAGCATTTACTGAACAGAGAATTAATCTCAATATTACAGGCAAATTTGTGCTGCAGAGGAAAGTCTGAGAGAGACCATATGGCTTTAAGTCAGGAAAATAACAGGTTTGCTGACTGTAAAAAAAAAAAAAACTCTCTTACTGAGAGGTATGTGGTTTTGATGGCAGATTTAGCAAATGATTGGCACAATATAATAGAGTTTATTTTTAAGAAGCACAGGATTATCCTACGTTTGTGGTACCTGCCTTTATTGTATGGTCTGAAGTCTCAGCCTGGCTCTAAATGTTTGTGTCTATCTCTTTTTTAATATTCGTTATTAGGTTTTTTTTCACAAAAGATACTTTGCTTGAAGCAAAGTGTAATATATATCATTCAAGCTATCTACTGAATTTAGCTTTACTTATCTGGGGGAGACACTCTAAAAGCAATTTATTTCCATTTGGAAATGTGAACAGTTAACAGGAAAATTCTGTTAGTTTTGCAATTAATTTCTTTTTATGGATGCACAAGTCAAATTTGAAAAAAAATTATGTTTGACAAATTTTGTCCCGTTTTGAAGATGAGATTACATTCCTCCACAACACTTAAAATAAAAAAGAAAAAAAAAAGGCTGAGGGAAATCACTTACGTGTTTATTCTAAATATGTTCGATGTATAGAGAGGAAAAAATATCCTGTTAAGTATTCCTGGAAACTGGTGGTGACCTGTTACAAACAGGAAACACATGGCAGGGGACAGAACATGATGCAGCAGCTTCCCCAAGTCGCAGCTCAGCTGCACAAATGAATTGATGCTGTGTTTCGACTAGAGAACTAGTAGACAGCAAGTGCACCTAGTCCTTCCCATGGAGAACATCCACATTGGTCCCTTCTCCAGTAAGGGTACCCAAAAGCCCATGGAGCCCAGTGGCAGAGGTGGTCCTGTGTCAGGGGCTACATGAACAACCCCTTGGAGCAGTGTGAGGGGCAGCGGGGAGGAGGGATGCGGCCAGCGCACAGAGCTCCCCTCCAGCAGCACCGCTGGCCCCAGGGCTGCCATGCTCCCTGCCCAGCCAGGGGCTACCCCTCCCTCCCAACCAACCCTACTCTGGCAGCAGACCTGAGCAAATTGCATGTGTGAAGTCCACTTTAATCACAGCCCTTGCAGCCACAGAGACACAACTTGTGATGCATCTGCTCAGTAATTCACCCGAAGGCAGACCAACCAGCTGAGGAAACGAACAACAGTAATTCCCCTCAGAACATCTGCATCCTCTTCCCAGGTCTTCCTCATGTTCCTCATTGCCTCTTTTCTTTCTCAATGTAAGACTTCAAATATATGCATGCATAATTCAATTCTGTATTACACAGCTTCTTCTGTGATTTTTCCTGTCCTTTTTCAGTTTTAGCATGATTCTTCCCATATTTCTCAAATGTGGGACTAGAAAACAATAGCAACAAAAAAAAAACAAATCTGAAGTGCTTCCTAGCAATTTTTGCATTTCCATGATGACCTTCAGTCTTCTGCGTAGCTGTAAAGAACTTTCATCTAGCTTCTCAAAATCTCTTTTGACCACTTCTATAAATCTAGTCAGGGTACCAACTCAAGCGAATAACAGCAGTCCTAAGTGCCCCTAAATTACCTTCAGAAAATACCTGAGATGCCTCTCTTCCATTTACATGCCTGATTAAGTGCTTATTTGCTATGCAGAGCAAAGCCCTTGCTTTGAAAGTTCTGTTTACTTAACAATTATCTTTTTGAACTAGAGCAATGCTAGAGGTTTCTACTCTGGTATTTCCAAATCCCTTCTTGGCATGGTTAATCAATCCAAAAGCCTTTTTCTTGTTTAAACAGAAGACTGGATTTATGAAGGCCACAAATCAAGTTTCTTTACTTGATGTTATAGTTTGAGTAGTCTCTGAATTTCTCATCTGTAATATGAAGACACTGACCTACAGGCCAGCTTAGCAGCTCTGCACCACTGCAGTGAGACAAAGCAGTTTTAACTGCTGATAGGCTTCATAGAAAGATAACTCTTTTCTCTTTCCTTCTGTAGCTTCAGTGGCTACAGAACGTTTGGCTTTCCCTTTCCCAAAGACTTGGCATGAACAGCTCTCTGGGAGAAAGCAAGTGTGTTCCTGTCAGTTCATCTCTGCCTGAAATGTGAAGTTTAAACAGTGGTCCTTTAACTTCTCTGAATGAAAAGTTTTTAGTTTGCTCACTCTGCTCTTTTTCAGAATCAGCTCACTTAAAGGAGAACATGATCTGTCACCTTCTGGTGGGACTGGATGTTATTTTAGCCCCCAAATTCAGTAAACACAAAGAATTTTTTTAGCTATACTCACATCCCTCTTAAGATAGACTCTCTTCTTTGTGATTTCAAGCATGCTTCAGTATTAGCCAATATGTAAGGGAAAATATGTATATTTTCATTCTTCCAAGAATAGCCTAGTATTAAATAACCATAAATCAGTTGGAGACTGATCCCAGCTGAGATCACAACTCAAAATTCCAAAACTCAGAGCAGAGCCCAATGTTTGAATCTCTTCTATCCAAAATTATATAAATCCTTCATGAATGTGGCTAATGTACTATAACATAGACAGCTTCAATTGTTTTCTGTCTCTGCTTAGCTGTTTTCATGGCCTCAGTCTTGTCACTTTATGTCTTTCTCACAGTCAATTTCTCCAGCTATAAAATAGTGTTAAACTGTACTTCTTTGTAAAGTATTATAAGATAAGCTGGGGAAATGTTTCTGTAGACCTGGAGTTTTATTATAGCGACTGTGATCAGAACCCTAAATGTTGCACTGAATATAAGCAAAAGATTTCTGTGCCATTCATCACAGGCACAAAACCAAAACATTTTTCTGTATAGCAAAAGTGACTGGGCTGCAGCTGTTGCCCTCCAAGTAATTATCCATTTGTGAGTGACAGACATACTTACTAGGTGATGTATAGCACAGAGTATCTACCTGAGGACTTCCAGTACAATGGATACCTTTGTTCACCTTTAGTTTGTGATCTGGCATATAAATGGAAAGTCAGAGGATTTAAAAGGTTTCCACGTTTGGTATGCATGCTGGTAATATTAAGGCTGGAATTAGTTAAGGAAAGCATTATTTAATCCACTTTTAAAAGACAACATGAATTTCTGGCAGCGCTTCTCAATACAGGACAGCAATGAATCTTTTACAGCTTCGCACATGCAGGTCATTGCCAATTATGTAAATAGGGTAGATAAGAAACGAAAGAATCTTAGACTGAGCAGTGCTCTTTACTAGGATAAATAATTCAACAAATATAGAAGTAATCAACCTTGGGAACTTAGGTTTACTTAAAAAAAAAATATCACTTTTGCAGTAAACTCAGTTACCCGGTCCTTGCATCATCTTGCCTTACAAATTGGCCACATATTCATGCTGACCTAAATTACTGGTTTGTAATTGGACACAACCTTTGAAAAGTTTCTCATTTGGGACTGAACTTTTTATGACCTGTATAGAAAACTGCTACTTGAGGGGAAAAAAAAAAAGAAGACCATAATTTGAGCTGAGCTGATGAGTTTTGCTCATAGGGAGACAACAACTGATTTGGGAATTTAATTTATATAGAGATCATTCCAAAAAGCATTTTACAAATACAACAACCATAGAACACTTTTTTGCAACTAAAGAGTTAAATTGGCCCTTAAAAATCATTTATAGCAATTTCTGAATGTTTTCTTTGGGCTTTCCTGTCCTTTCATGCTTTCATGCATGAGATGCAAAACAAGTCCTTCACCTGGGATTTCTATGCAAAGATTAGGTTACCAGCCTAACTGCTGAAATTGGGTGGTTGTCCCAATGCCAAATTAGTGATTTTCTAAATAAAGTCATTCTGTGCTGCAGATTTATTTGCCAATGCTGGGCTTATGTATGTGGACAACCAATCTGAAAGTAAGGTTTTTGTTGTAGCTGAACAAACCTGAATTTGAACATGTCCAATTTATAAAACTGCCAGCTAGATCCTGACAAGCTGACTACAGATAACGTGTAGTTTTTGCCTACAAAGCAGGGGTGCAATGGGTCAGAGTTACTTCACTTACAACTTTCCTTCAGAATGCTTTCTCAGGATGCTGTAGACAGTCGTTAAAATCAAAAATCTGCTCAGCAAAGTAAGTGTGACTCATATAAGCAATAGTTTGCTGAATCATGCATTTTTACAGTTGAAGGGCTTCACTCATTTTTCTTGCATAACAATTGCAAAAATGCAGCCTAAACTGGGTATAAAATGCTCCCAAATGTGGAGATGTTACTTTATACTCTCTGCACTCTGTTAGTTCCAGTACAAATATTACTCACCATAAAGAGCAATGGCAAACAAAACTTAAAGAGAATCCAGGAAATGAAATATTCTGGTTATATGGCATGCTCTATGGAATAAAACATACACATTGACACACAAAAAAAAGGCTTATACTGTTGTTGATTTTGCAGATTTTTTTTTCATGTTGCTTTGGGTCAAATATTCTATTACTAGGGTTTAGAAATAATCTTATGTTTAAAAAAAAAAAGAGAGAAGGTACTTATTTCAAGCCAGTTACCAGTTCCTAGTGCTAACTTTGCTTTAGAAAGAGCCTCTTTTGAAAAAAATTTTAACATGTTCACTTCATTAATTTTGTGTTAGTAGCATAATATCTATTTGTAAGTGATTCTGGTAGTCATTGCATAAGTCAGAACTTAGTTCCTTATTTTTAATTGACTTATAAAATAGGAAGAATTAAATCATGTTTTGCAGTATCAAAGGATCTTCATAAAAGTTTCATTATTGAAAGTAACTTCTGTTTCCACTATGTCTTTTGCATAAAACCCCCAAGGGATTGTACAAATATCCTGAGCTAAATCTTACAACCCTATCATGGAATAATGATAATAATGTGGGCTCAAGGGTACAGAAAGAGCACTATGAGATATTAGGTTCACTGCTCATCATCACCATCAAAACAGTCAGGACTGGGAAAAAAATAATTTGAAAAGTACCTTGCATCTGAAAGCCAGCAAAAAAAACCACCAAGGCAGGTGCTGAGACCAGATTGGCTGGATTCAAACTTCAGTCTTTCCAGAGTTGCAACTCTATTCATCTCTGGAACAATTTTCAGTGCTGGAAGTCTTTTGCCATAAATGCATAAATGTATGTTTTTACATTTGCTATTTAGTGATATATATATACATATATATATAGTAGTGATGATGCAATAGTAGCAATAGTGGTATGTATTATGCAAAATACTGGTTTCTGAGCACGAAGGATACCCAAATATCTGTGATCTGAGAACTGAAAAAAGTTGTGTTACTGGACAAAAACTAACCATGTACTGAGTTACAGCAGCATGGATGTCCATAGGTTACTGTGATTAAAGCACTACCAAAACTTAACTTTGTTCTCTGATTTTTGTTGGAGAAAATGACTGTTTCAACTTTTCATTAAGAACTAAGCCTGTTACCAGCAGCAGCTTCTGTAGGATGTATTTCTTGAATGCTTTAAAATAATGTTAAGAGAAGTGCTAACACATAAGCAACTCAATGCTGGTCTTTAGGAAAGAAGTATGACTAAGGTGGAGACTGACACATATCAGAGTAAGAAAAAACTTTTCCTCTGCATGTCTTTTCTCGAGGTGCAATGTGATTGTAAAGCTCCATTTTAGAAATGCAGAACTGGTCAGGGACTAGTTCATAATATATTCATGTGAGTTATAAAATATGATCGTTTGTATTACGAAACTATGAAATGCATTTTGGAGTTTTTTGGATATATTATCAGCCCAAAATTGTTTTCATTCATCAATGCAACTAGTTAATCAATTTTCCATCCTGTATCCAAAACTAAGCCCTTCCTGAAACCCTTACTAACTGTGTTACAGCACACAAACTCCTTTAATGAGCTTGCCCAAATCTGCCTTAATGGGGCTTATTTGAACATTGCTATCCTCATTGTAAAAACCACAGTCACAGTCACCACAGCCTCCTCCATCATGGCAAAGCTGTAAAAAGATCCACCTATAGATACTTACAGGGACAGCTTTTGCCTCACGCTTAAGGAAGGTAACATTCTCTTTGTATGCAGGTGCCATATCAAGTTACTCATTTACAAGTTACTTTACAACATTCTTCATCTTCTATGCTACATGTGCACATGTGTGTACAGAAAGACACACATAGCCTAGGATGAAAACTGGAAAGTGCACATAAATATCCAATCCACAAAGGGCTTTTTGAATTTGTAACTCTTCAATCTTAGCAGTACAACCAATCTTACTGATCTTTGCTGGGAAGCCGAAGTGCCAAGATAATAATATGACACATAGGGTTGTTTCCTGCCTGCTGAATGAAATGTGAATTTAAAATTAAGGAAATATTTACTGTATATTTTAATATAGTCAAATATATTTGAAATCTTTTATACAGCAAGATAATTGTTAATGAAATGATCGTGTTTCAGTTCATTTAAATGTGTAATATTTGCATGATAAGGTGTTGTGTTATGTCTTTTGCTGACATTCTTATACTCTGCCAGAGAATATGCTGTGCAGAGTTAATGAAAGAAATTATATGATTTTGCTTGTAATGTTTATTTACTGTATTATCACCATACAATTTAATTATTCTGATCAGTTGAGACCTGATTGTCATTACACTCATGCAGAGATAGGGCAAACATTTGGAACTATAATGGTAGTACTTTAACCACTTTGCATGAAATTATAGGCAATATTTAAATTTCTCTCTAAACTTAGAATAATTTCTGGGAACATACTTTTTACTTCAAGTTTGGGGAGCTTGTTTATTTTCCTTCCTAATAACCAGGCTTATTGCTAAGTCATTTGAGTTTCTTTAAAGATCAGGCTTCTGCATGCATATAGATTTGCTCTTGAATGTCTAATAAACAGTTTTGATTTGGAAATTAAAATTGGCAATTGATTAGACTGCTCTAGAGCACAGTATAGCTCCACACTGATGAGAGCTACTTGTATGGATTTTACTGAAGTAAGGCAGAGCAAATTGCAGCTTATATACAAGCACCTTTTTTAGAGAGTTAAATGACGGATACTTGTTCTTTCATTGACTTGAACTTATTTGCAATTAATAACACAGTTATTAGTTATAAAAATTATTAGTGATAAAAATCTGGGCAGTAAAAATGCATTTTCTTAGATTTTAAATCCTTTGTTTGAGACCAAATCTTGATCTTGTTAAATTTGCTGGTAAAATTCATGTAAATATCAATTGGAGATTGAATTCTTTTGCAGACTAAAATGTTCTTGCCCACAAGGGGAGGTGTTAGCTATTGGTCCACCTGAAAAAAACCCTGTGTAACAATCATATCAGCCTGAGCCTGAATCAGATGGCTCCTTCAATATTCATACTTGTGGTTCAGCAGAGGGGGAGGTTATCTTTCACAAGACACAGGAGCCAATTACTGCTTTAGACTTACTGAATAATTCACTAAAAATTGAATGCTGGAAGAAGTGTACTTAATGCTTTACTCAGTTCTGAAATTTGGATCAAAATGTGGGACTGGATCAAGCAGAAGCTTGGCACAGTATCTGCCTTTTCTAAGAGGAAGAAGCTCAAAAGATCTGGAGTATTTTGATTGGCAAATTGGCAATTGTGATTGCCTGGGGGAGTGGACAGGGGTAGAAAATGTTTTATTGAATGGATGAGAATTCTGAACACAGCAGGAAACACAGTCTACAATGCTTTTCCAAAAATGCCGGCACTGATATTAAACATGTATGCCTCATCCCACTTGAGTAGTAAGAGTACTGTGACTTCAATTTATTCCCCATGCAGGGAAAAAGCCACGTCCCACTGTGATAAAGCAGTAGAATAACAATGAGACAACCTGGAGGACGAGCTCTGTGCTGTTCACTGTACACCTGTGCTGTAGTACCTGCCAGCCAGCTCCCATGGCCCCTCCATCCTATGTTCCGCAATCCTGTGCCAAATTGAATCCCAACAAAAAGACCACTGCTAATGTTGCTGTGCTGCATGATTCCCAAGCTGAAGTTCTAGCTCATGAGAACTAATGGCAATGGTATTAACTATTTGAGTACTGTTTGAATGCTAAAACATGAATTCTAGGTTGTTTTGTACTTCCTGCTAATTTTTTCTTCCCGATCCTAGAGGAAATGCAACAAAGGGTCTGTCCCTGTCTTCTAATATCCTTACTTTATAATCCAAGAGAATCTGGGATCTAGAAAACACTTCTGCTCAGGGGGAAAATATCTCCTCTGCGTAACTGCAAGGTCCACTTCCTAGAACTTGCCTGGCCCATTTCCCTAAACACGGCAACTCCTACTGCTTTCCCTGGACAAGCTCAGCAGTCTCATGCATGTGTCCCATCATCAGGAAGCTTACCCTAATCCAAGGACACTTGCACCAACAATGTGGTTTTACTACTGACATTTTTTCAGGATCAAAAGGAAAATAATGTTGCTTAAAGCCTTCCCCTGGGTGCCACAGGCCACCAGCCAATCTTACTGCACATTAAGAAACACCCCACACTTTCTTGTCCTTCTCTCTAGGGACTCTGTATCAAGCTGTATTTGGAGGTGATGGGAAGTACAGCCTCTACTTGAATAATAAGGAAATGCTGTTATGCAGTAGCCCTTGGCAATTTATTGCCCTTTAAAGAAAAATATGGGGGAAGAAGCCATCAAACAGCTCAGCTAGGACAACATACTTCAAGTTGCATCTCCCTGTGTTTAGCAGATGACAAAGACACTGAACATAAATAATGAAACCATATGGACTAAATTTTTTACCCACTCCATTCCCAGTTCCACTTTTTCTTGTGGCAAAGTCTGGTTTTGGCATTTGATCTCTTCTAGTTAGCCCTCCCATTCCTTTGATTAAATTAGTTGCATATGTAGATCTGCGTTTGTGTGTTTTCTAATGTCAGATAGCATCTAATACTGCATCTCTTTCAAATGAGAGTAAGAATACATTTTATCAGTGTGCTTCCCTACCATCGTCTCAAAGAATGTAACACTTTTCTCCTCAGACTTCTCTCTTTTTTGCCTTATCTTCGTATACCTTGAAGATTTCTTTCTGTATTATTTTCTGGTAGCTCATCCTCCTCTACTGAAAATACAAGCATTAAAAAAAAGAAAAATAAATAGATAAAAAAATAAAATAAAGTTTTAAAAAATCTGAAAAAAATCAAATTACATTAAGAAAATAGCAACAGGCAAATGTGATCCCACACCATTTCCTAACTTGTGGTGTATGAGGAGGCAGTGATGGATTTCATGCTGTGAGTGTTTTATAACTATACTGGAAAAATAGCATTTTATTGCAGGGTTGTTTCAGACCTCAAAAGCCTAATGATGGTCATGCCAAAGTAGCACAACATGGAAGCGGCAAAACAAACCCCAAGCATATGCCTCTTAGGAATATTTGGTGCTGTATGATTGCATGGTTTTACCAGGGAAGGCTTTCTCATTCAGATAGTCCTATGGATCATTAGAGAACCTGCCAGTCATAGTGGACATTTCTGTTTGTGAAGATAAAATTCCTTTTCCTGGTCCTTAAGACTTGTTTACTCATGTATTTTTACATTACAAAACCTGAGAGATTCATATACCATGCCAATTATACTAGATCACTAATGTATTGCAGAGGAAGTCTATTGAAATTAGAAAATAAAATTTTCAGTGATACCATTGTGAAAATCTTAATATTTTGTCGCTTTTCCAGGTGCATTACTGCAATTTTCACCAATTCTAGTTTCCATGTAAGGGTTACCAGACACATGCATTTGGGAAAAAGGATGTGTAGTATTCATAGAAGAATGACTCACAGAAGAAAAGGGCAGAAAAAGAAGGGAGAGGAATATCTAAAACTGGGAAATGGAAGGCAAAAGAGAACACTAAATCAGAGAAGTGTGAAGCCAAATCAGGGACAGTTTTAAAATCTAAAAATAAAGCTTTCAAATAGATACAAATAGGAGTAGAATTAGTCTGATCCTGTATAGGGGATCTCTCCTTAAAATATTATTTGTAGTCAGACTGAAAGGGATTTTATTTAAATGCTGATCACATTTTGTGAGGTGTAGCCTGAGAACCATGATTTATGTAAAGAGACTCCTATTTAATATTAAAGATAAAGAGAATTATTTGAAGCTAGAGAAAATATATTCCAGCTCAGTTCTTCATCACATTGGCTGATTAATATTGACTTTCTAGCCTTTTGTGTATCACCTGATACCTGCTACTGGTTTTTCCAGCTGGTTATTATTCGCTCAACAGTAAGAGAGAGCACTGTTTCTTTTACCTGGGTGGTAGCTATGTGTTAGTAACAATCTTGCTTGGAAAGATCCAGTGATTCATCCAAAATGATGGAATGGGGTATCCTGATCCACCCGAAGGTGGCACAGAAAGGGCTTCTGAGTCTCTGTGGGTTTTGAGATGAAGTAGGATTTTTTCGTGATGGTGCAGTGAAATAAATGTTCTCAGAGCAGTTTCTAAGAATAGCAGGATGACTTCTATAGCAATCCTGTGAGTAATTTGAGAACAGCATCTATTCTGTGTTTCTGAATCCCATGAGAACATTTAAAACATAAATATATATAATTGTACAACAGTTGTTTTTTTTTTTGTTGCATCTGACTTTTTTTCATTTAAAATAGCTTGACTTGCATAATAAATTTTCTGTGATCTACAGTGTTTGAAGAATCTTTGTGTTATTTGGAATGCAAGAGCACATGCCAAATCTTGGGCTTCGTATTTCTTTACCTTATCTGTGAGCTAATGACAAAAGTCTATGGAAATGTAAGTGGTAGATTTGAAAATGAAAGATCTGGGAGCTTCAGCAAGGCAGCTGAACCACAAGAGAATCATTCTCAGAAGATTCATTAAGATGCTGGCAAAGTTTCTTCCATGTGTCTCATTTAATAGAAGCAATCACTACACAGTAGCTAGCATATATGATCAGTGAAATACACTCATGGCCAACACAGGAGATAGTAACAGTCTCACAGTTTGAGGTAATCCCAAAGCAAATGTCAGCCACTCACCAATCTTGAAAGCCATTGATTACAACTCTATTTCTAATGGAAAATCAAATAAAAGCATTGACACTGTTGAAGAAAGGAATATGTGATGTGGAAAGATTAAAGGACAGACACCCTGATCTAGCTGAACCCAGCTGAATGCAGCTGAAGTGTTCAGAAGATTAGTAGTGGCAAGAGGCAGCTCCTTTTCCATTCTCAGTCTTCAGGTTGTTGGTCCCAAGGTCAGACTGCTTCAGGGCTGCCTTGTACCTAAATCATGAGATCTAGAGAGTGTTTCTTAGCAAATTATTGCAAAACCACATATTCCCAGTAGCAGTGTCTTTCCTTTGGAGTCATTCCTTGCACTGCTGGGTTAGCAGATATCATAGGCCATTTCATGTAATCTAGAAGAAAATTATTTCTTTACATTTCATATACATTTATGGCTGTTGTAAGCTTATGTTTCTCAATAATATGATTTTACACTCTCACACCAGGCAGAAATTTGATCCCAAACCTTCTATAAGCCATACAAAGCACAGCAGCATTTCTAAAAATGAAACTGAAAATGGATATGCCAACATATGCATAATTGGTAATATTTGTTAGATCAGTAATACAGCGGAGCACGGAAAATTCCTAACTATAAGACTCATATGGCATAGAACTTGAAAATATATACAGGAACAATAGTCCATTAGCAAAGATTGCCTGCAAGTCCAAGTTAACTGCTACAGTCAATGTCATCTACATAAATGCTAAAGTAATAAAAGCCAGCAAAAGCTTATTGCTATGTATTGTAATCAAGTTCTCCACCTTAAAATTCAGTGGCTGATTTTGAAAGTTAATAAGTACTAAGAAATTTAGCACCAGATCAAGAAAAATTCCCTCCTTGATCCTTTCTATTATGTCTTTGTCCAATTTTGCCTATACCTGCACTTTTAAAAACTTTTTAAAAAATTATTTATCCTATCAGATCATTAATTCTGTGAAGCAAAATTTTTCTAATGGTTTCAGGAGGTCGGGGAGAAAAAATAGACAAATGTGCTGAATGACTGTTTTGCTTGACTCCTTCTCATTCCTGCAGATAAACTTTCTTTATCTGTTTTGAACAGTGGTTATGGAAGTGCTTCTCAGATGGTACTTTTATTTTAACAGAGGTAATTACTGTTGATTCAGGAAAGCATATTAGCAAAGAGATGATATCTCAAGACTTCATTGATGGTAATCTAAAAGACAAGAGTCCAAAGAACATGCTCAAAGTGTGTTTTTCACTGGATGGCCTCTTGCAGCTCACCAGGAGTCTGTGTCCTGAGCACAGCACATTTCAAGTCAAATCACGGAAAAAAAGTTATTTGCTTTTACATTAACACTTGCTTTTGCACACTAGGTGGATTTCTGTATAAAATATATGTCAGTCAGCTGCTTTCTCCATTTACTTCCAAGAAAGTTTCACTCTTTGATGTCTCTTGAGGTTTAATTTTTTAATTTCCCAGAATGCTTTATCAATCCACTTTTAGCCTGCCCACTCTTACTGTTCTAAATTGATGCATAGCCAGTCAAGCTAAATAACAGTTCCCAGCAATCTCAGATACGCAGCATTTTCAGGTACACGTTTTCTAATAACAGTAGGAGAGTAATGTGCGGTTAACATATTAGAGTAGAATCAAGGGATCTAGAATCAATTCATGCTCTTAGCACAGGGACTCAGTACAACCTTGCGTTACTCATAGCAGAAAAACTATACAACACATGTCCTTGGGCCTCTGATGGTCTAGGTGCCTCACTCACAATCTAGTCTCCTGAGCCAATTCTAGGCAATGGACAGATAATAGTTGTAGGTGTCTCCCGTTTCTGCCTGCAAACAGGATTGGACTTCCACTCTTCATTGGATTGTTCTCTAGGTGCTCGTTAATGGCCAGTGCAATGAAGCTCAGATGCTGAGAACCGTAGACACACAGACACCAGCAGCATTGGAGCCTACCAAGCAGATAAGAAAAATAGCTGAAAATGTTTATTAATTTCAAAATGCTTAATTTTTCAAGAACAACTGAGATACAAATTTACAGAAACAGTTGGAGCATCCTCATCTGGGGATAGGCTGAGGAAACTCAGCCAGTTCAGCCTCAAGAAGAGACAACTGAGAAGGGACCTTGTCTGAAGGGAAGTGGTCAAGAGGAGGGATCCAGGCTCTTCTTGGTGGTGCCAAGCAATAGGACAAGAGGCAATGGGCAGAAACTGATGCAATGGTGGTTCCATTTGAATATGAGGAAGAACTTCTTTACAGTGTGAGTGACAGAGCACTGGAACAGGAGTCTCACCAGAGATTTTCAATAACAGTCTGGACACAATCCTGAACCATGTGTTCCAGGATGACATGGAGGCTGGACCAGATGACCCTCTGTGGTCCCTTCCAACCTGACCCATTGTGATTCACAAATGAGAAAAGCTCATATATATGTATGTGCATGTATATATATGTATGTGTATTCATATACATGCATGTGTGTCTGTGAATGAGTGTGTGTGTGTCTGTGTGTGTGTGTGTGTGTGTGCGTGAAAGACATTTTAAAAAAAAGGGTACTTCACAAGCATTTAGAAGATTGATTTAGCAATGGAAGAATTCAACCAAAAACCCAGAGCACATTTCCAGCCATGTGTTCTTCATTGTACTTGTCTGCATTTCCATCTAGAATGAATAACTGGAAACACTCTGTCAGTACACCAGATCACAAGAGGAGCAGGATGCTTCTTAACTACCACACATTTTGTAAAGGAGAAAAGGCTGTTTGCTGTAGTGTAAGTCAGATCAGGCTGAAGAGAAGCAATTCTGTCTCTTCCTCCCACACACAGACAATTTACACCTGCACAATTCAGCTGTGCTGAAGCATTTTAATCAATCTCAGAAAATCAAGAATAGGGTTTAAAATTCCCTACTCAGGGAAGATCAGAGATGTAGGAATGTCGTATCATATATGTTGCAGCTGTTGTGTACAATGGAAAGAATTAAAAATAGTTTCTAAAACCTTACTAATTTGTTTTTTCATATATTTGTGAATTGGATTTAGTCATTAAATTAACTGAACACTGTTCTTTGTACAGCAAATACATGTACTTTGTTATTTACAGTGGGAGATTTTTTTTTATCCTTACAGAATGTGGAGGCTAAGAGGAAATATGTAAAGCATTACTATTATCCATGATTCATTGACAACAGGGCAGTTTTTGTCCATACTTCTTCAGAAATGGTGTTTCTTACAATAGTGCCAACTAAGAAAAAGAGCCTATTTTTCTAAGCACTATGGAAACAGAATAATCTTAAAACAAGCCCTACCTCAAACAGTTTACAACCTAAGGAATGAGAGAAAGCAGATAGGAGTTGTTACTCTTTATGTCTTCCCTAGTATAATGAAACTGTAAAGAATTATATAAATTGTTGCTAGTTCTGATGTAGCTTTGTGATTTGCAGATTAAAGTGAAACTAAGTATGGTTTCTGCCTTACTGTTCCAAGACACATTTGAATTTCTGGATCTGAATGAACCTGACGACCTTCCTCCTCACAAAGGCTTTTAGTTTTACTTCCACAGTTTTTTAATCAAACTTGGATGAAAGGGGAGACACACTGAAGGTTTTCTGATGCCTTCTAATCAGAATTCTAAGTCAGATGAGGCACCAAAATCAGATCATACTTAATCTGAATATTAATACTGTTTATTTGCCCTTAATTGTTTTGAAGCTGTTAAAATGCTCTCATATAAACTAGTGAACTGCCTGCAAATGTTAGCAGACTGAGGTAGCAGGGGGAAAATTGATAGATAAAAATAGCTTTAAGGCCTTGAATGATAATTGTAATATCTTTGGGGGGGGGAAAAACACAGTTATCCTGTCTCTTCTGTTTACAAAATGCCTCTTCAAATCTCATTGAAAAATATATTCAGGAGCAGTGGTCTCCATGCCACCTTACAAAGTGCAGATGTTTCTCATCAATTGTTGAAAGGAAATCATCAAGCTGCAAAAAGGCAGCGAGTTCCTAAAGCACTGCTCTTGGATTAGTCCCATTTGCATCTGGATGGATATAGATGTCACTGAAAACAGCTGTGGTTATGAGACGGACTGACAAAGGAAAATAATGGCAACAAAGGGAGATAGTGCACCAGAAGAACCGGGTAACTTTGAGGACTGGAGTAGCAGAAATGAAATTCAAATGCTAAAATCAAGCATTTTGAAACTAAGAACAGAAGTTTTACTGTAAAATCCAAGCTTTTTAGCTAGAGGAGACCCAGGAGGAGAAGGACATGAAAACATCAACTGGATACAAAACTATTTGAGCTACCAACCTGCTACAAACAAAGAAAAAAGAGAAATACACTCACAGGCTATATCAGGGATAGGGAAGGATTAATACCATTAGCATAGACCCCTGGCAATAACTGATATGAACTGTTCTGCGCAATTACTGTGTTTCATGTTCAAGAAGAATGGATTCAAGCTAAAGTGGTTGCAGAGATGGGCTGTTCAACTGGTCTTGGGAATAGAGAGCCAGGCATATGAGAAAATGGAAGACTGTTTCACCTAGAGTATAGGGAATGATGACTGATGTCATCATGGACTAAATATATCAAGGAGGGGAATAAGTATTTAAGGTAGCAGACAGTGCTGTCACAGGAGCACATGGGTATAACCTGAGTAGATGGAACCAACAGATTTAGGCTGGACATTAAGATGTTTTCTCTTAATTAAGGAATTGAGAGAGACCGGTTTCCTACGAAGTATGGAGGGGAAACACATGGAGTTGCTGTAACACAGAGTTTGTTCTAACACTAACAGGTCAGTACAACAGAGAAATTATCTAACATAGGTGCTCATATAAGTGGAGCCACATAAGTTTACTTAATGTTTTTTTGTCCTTATTACATTATAGAATTCTTGTAGCTATCTATGCAAAACTTCATTTTTGAATTGAAGTGTAAGTGTAAAGCTGAACCCTTTAATCCTTTATCCATATACTCAACCCCACTGAAATAATCAAATAAAATACATGGGTTAAAATACAGGAAGTCAACTATTTTCGCCCAAATGGTTTATGTGTGCCATGCTGTGTTGTGTAAGATAAGGACTCAGACATCCAAAAACAGTTGTGATATTATTTTAAATACAGTGTTTTCCAGGGGTTCCCAAAAGCCAACAGTTTAATTCCTTCCTACTTGATATGTTTACCATCCATCATGTAAAATGTTACTATAAAAAGAACTTCATTAATTTTATTGTTTAAACCCTGGAGATATCAAATATTCCTAGAGAGCTGGTGAGCAGGCATTTTACTGACATGCCCATGTAACACTGAAATACACTGAAAAGAACTAATAAATTTTTTGGCACATTTGTCCTTAAACTTGTGTGTCTGTGATCTGTCTACTAACAGGTACTGCCTTAACATCTGACAGACTACAGACAGCTTCAACATCTTTTCCATTTGTAGCTGACTGTGATGTCTCAAAAGAATTAATTTCACCATTGATAATTAAATTATTCTTGAAAAAGTAGAGAGAACAATGCAAAAGTATTTATTGAGTCCAGTCTTTTTTTCAGAAGGATTAAGTGTGTCCTTTTTCTTTATAATTCAACTCTCTCTGAGATCCAAGACTACCTTTTTATGGTTCACAAGCTGTTGTTGTAATCAACTTGGCTGCAGGCCCAAAGCAAGCTGTGTGACTCAGTGACAGTTGCAATCAGTGCAACCAGGAAAAAGACAAAGAGCCAATACATTTGGAATACACAGCAATGGACGAAAATGTTTGGAGAGCTTTTCAAGAAGTCCATTGGTTGGAGAGTTTCAGATTAAACTGATGTTTAAAATATTAAATATCATTACCAATGAACATGTGTACAGCATCTAAGGCTGCCATGTTGGTTTTTTTAAAGAGTATTATGTTTCAATTAGATACAGTTTTGTTAATGACCCACAATAAAATATTTCACTGTTGCTGCTGTTTCTGTGCACTACAAGACTATTGTTTTGGAAATGCTTAGACATGTTTTAGTACAGGCAGCAAGTTACACTATCCTATAGCTGCAAAGAGGTCAAGAATGAAATTAACTGTATGCATGGCCTTATCTCTTAGAAACATTTAAATGTGAGATTTAAATATGGCCTAGACAGAAAATTAGTTGATTTTATTATGACCATGTACTATCCCAGAGCCCAATACATCTTCTTGAAAAATAACACATCTCCTATTTACAATTTGCAGTTTGCTTTCAAACCAAAAATGTTACTTCAGTAGAATGTATCTAAAATTTTTCTTCTTAGAAATAATAAAGTCCCTTGGTACAAATTTATTGTGTAAATTATTTCACAAGCATTTTGGTAACATTTGTGTGAAGTGCTTGTGAGAGCAATCAGGAATCCACACTAACACTGTAGGGAGGAGTTGAATCTAGGGTGAGATACAGACGATGTTAAATAGTTACACCTGTTCTGCACTTTCTGCAAGGAGAGGAAAAATGCACAAGCATATGAGAACGAGATAAAGATATCCTGAATAGCTCCAACTTATGTAATAGTACTCCCACTTTCTCTGCTAGCAATTCATTGCTTCTTCATGAACAGAAATGTACTTAAAAGTCACCCACAATCACACATATGAATACAGTCCCACTCGCACATTTGTACAGCGATTTCTATAATATTACCTCGTATCAAGCAGCCTAAAAATGAACTTTTAAGGAAGAACATACAATACACATTTTAAATAGCCCTGGGAATTCAGCAAATACATCAGTGAGAACTATGACATGTCCCCCTGTCACAGACAGCCTTTGGTTACATAAAAATTGCCAGATTTGCTCAGATTAGTTGTCCATCGAGTCTTGAATCCTGTTTTTGAAGGTGACAAGTACCAGATGCTTCAGAGGCAGGTGCAAGAAACCCCCATACTGAACACTTATGTAATAGAGAGGGTTCTTCCTAAAATCAGGCAGTTGGTGGGTGGCTTGTGCTTCACAGCAGGAGAGTTTATAATGCCGTGAAATGTTTATCTTCATTATGTAACCGTCGATGTGATTACCCATCTATAGTCATCTTGGGCAAAAAGTGCCACAGGGCTTTTAATAAACACTGCTAATCAAGACCTTGTTTTATTTCTCAGCTGAGAGACATCAGAGCAATTGAGGATCTGAGTGACCCCAGAGTATTATACCAATTTGCCAGACTGATCATCTTTTACAATATTGAAAGTACTCTTAAGTAGGGTTTGTTTGGCCATCTGAAAGGTGAGTGTCTGGTTTAACCTAGTCACTAAACCAGAAATAAATCCCAGTGCTGATAATTAGAAGCAGTGAATTTTTATGGTTACACATGATGAGCTTGAATTGGGGAAGTAAGCAACACGACTTTTTCCTTCAAGTCCTTCTTGGGGAAAAAAAAAAAAAAAAATCTCTTAGGCAAGTTCAATTAAAAATAGCCCAGATCTGAAGCAGACTACAATTCTAAAATAATATTCATAATCTTCACTACTCTAGATGAAATACAGAGGTTTTCTCTAAAATAAAATGATTCATTTGCTCCATGGTAAAGAAATAAGAATGGAAACTTGAACTAATAAAGTAGGAATGGAGATATGCAGTATAAGCACAAAAAAACTCATCTATACTTGATTTTTAAATAAGTTTATATTGGTGTTTTAGATTTTTGTTATACTTCTCCAAGTTAAAGCTTTTCTCCAAGAGCAGCATGCATGTATAATGATTAAATTGTATTTGTTTGATGGTGCAATCATGTCATTAGTTAATTTAGCACAACTCTGTATGGCATATACAGAGTAGTCATCACATTGGTTCGCAACACAAGACCATTTGTAGGAAAATAAACAAGTACAATGCAGAAAGTCCCTAGGTTTAACATTCTTTTAAAACTTGATGAAATGGCAAAAATAAGCATGGTGGAAGAAGATATTGGAGTAACTGGGCACCTGAAGTGGTAAAAGGCAAGTTCTTTCTTTGCTATCCTGTTACTGTGCAGTCTGCTTTCTAAAGCAAAGACTATATGCAACATCCACTTGCACTTGAGTTAACACTCCATTCAGACCTTGCTTATCCATTCCTGATTTCCTCCTGCTTCCATCAGACCAGAAAAGCTTGACAGAATTATGTATCTGTTTGCATATCTGAAGGACCCTTCAAAATAGAGTGGCTATTTCCATTCTTATTTCTAGAAGTGAGAGAAATCAGGGTGGAATAAGAATTATCCTCCCATGGAAGTCAAGTGATGTAGGAAGTTACTTCCTCATGACTGAACATATTAAACAGTTGTGTAAATGCTCCTTGTTCATTTTACTGAAAAAGAAACAGGTCTGCTTGAACTCCCGCCAGTGGTAAGTTGAAACTTACCCAAGTGTGCATAAAACTGACCACAGCATCTCAGCTGAAATCTCTTCAACTACATTGCAAGCTCTTGTTCCATCACACCATACCCTGAAAATATTTTAAGTGAATTCCCAAAGACTGCACAAAACAGGGTTGCAGGGCTGGGAGGAGAAGCAGGACTGCTGATGGGTCAGTCTGTGCTCAGCACACTAGGCCACAGCTTCCCCTAGACAGCACATTTCTGCATATGGTAGAGAAATGTGTCTCCTGTTCCTATTTCATATGGGCTGAAATGACTGCAATGAATCTGCCCCCGGTTGCTGGCCAGCAGGTACCACTGCAATTTCTGAATATATTTGGGGCTTTCCCTTTGGTAGATCCCGAGAACTGATTTTCTAGGTGACTAATGATCATAACAAGTCAAAAAGTAAAAGAAGAAAATAAACTAATGAAAGCTTATAATAAATTAAGAATAACACTGTAAATAAGATTTTTGCATGTTCTTCACAGAATAATTACTTCTTAGCACAATCATTTGTGAACAAATGAGATTGCAGCCTTTTTCAGTGTACTTAAATAGTCTGTTTTCTTCCTTGGATTTACCCAAATTTTGTACCAAACCACACTTGGCTGGCACAACTCAACATTGCCTCCATAAAAAGCAGTTTTGTACGGTCACCATCTTCTTGGTCACCACTCCACGTTATCCATTCTTGGGTGAGTGTGTGTTTATCTAGTCACATGGTTAGCTGGAAATACCGAAAGATTAATCAGGGTGTTTTTCCCACGCTAGTTTTAATCGAAGCGAACATTCCAGTGCAGTACATTGCCCAACACACAGATATTTGGGCCACCTAAGGTGCCAGATAGGGAAGGGAACAGAGTAGGAGGAAGGTGAGGTTGATTGTCTCAGTAGCAATGCTGTCCCGACTGGCCTTAGCTCCAAGCATGTAAGATATCACCAAAATCAAGCATATACTAATCCCAAGGTACCCTGTGAGCATGCTCAAAAAGGATAGAATAAACTTCCTGAACAACTGATAGCACAGATCACCAATGCCACCGTGCACATCAACCACATCTGCCACATCAACATCACAAGACGTGTTCCCCATCCTCCCACCTGGGTCTCCATCTTTCCAACATGTAACAGGAATTTTTATCCAGATAGTTCTAGGTTATTACAAATCATTATCTGGAATAATTTATGAAACTTTGATATTCTGATGAGTTAGATGCATCACAAATACATTAGAATTGATAAGGATTTGACCCTAACATTGTTTTGTATCCTGATGGAAAACATTTTTTGAGTCAGCAGCATCAAGCAGAACAAACAATTTTTTATCCCATATGCAGTAATAGGATTTCTGCTTAGAACTTAACAAAATCTGACTTGCTGATATACTAATATAGATTTAATCAGCTTGGTTTAGCTAAATCCTTATTAAGATGTGTGTAGTGACCACTCAGTGTTTTAACTCACACTAGGATTGTGAATGAAAGCTACTGCAGAAGAGATTCCCAAATGACCTCTAATAATTTTCCACAAAATGACAGAATATCCATCTGACCTTCATTTTTTTTGTAAATGTATCATTAGCATCCAGATACAAACATAAGCATCACAGTGTTTTTAGAGTCAGAGTTCAAAACTTTCATATTTAGGACTTAGAGCCATGAATTGGTCACTTAAGTTCTGCAATGACTGGCTAATCTGGATTGCATTACTTAACTTCCACTGATCCTATTATGGATTTTAAGATGTGAATGCCATGCAGATCAGAATTATGCAACCTAACCTCCATAATACATCTATATATAATTCTGCCACAGACTCAGAGTCCTGAGTCTACACTCATGGCCGCTCCTGACCACCTCTTTCATAAAAGGTGACCCAGACACATGTGGAACCGTTTCAAGGAATGGCAAATAAGAAGACTAGGCCAAATGTTTATGTTTTGTCCATGTTTTGTCCATGATGGTATTTGGTGAATGATCTCTCTGCTGGACCTTATCTGAATCTACAAACCTTTCATTATGTTTTTTCTCCCCAGTCCAGTTGCAGACGGGAGTGACAGGGATGCTCTGGTGGGTGCCCGGTGTCCAGCCAGGGTCAGCCCACTAAACTTACTCAGATTTTTTCTTGTATGTTATATAGCTTCCTAATAACATATATTACCTTCGTTTTGCTTTAGCAGTAATGGCTGCCTCCCCAGCTCTCATTTCAAAAGTTCCACAGCTACCAAAATGTTACAGCAGAGCAATGGCATTGACATATAAATTAGCTTTTGTAAAGTGCAACTTAAGAGGCATTTGATATAGCAAAACATCAAATACAATGTAAAAAGTAATGATTTTTAACCTTACTTGCCCTATTCCATACTGAGCATATTTTGTCCTTAGCTAAGGAATCACCTCTGTACCCACACCAAAAAGTGAGTACATTTCAGCAACTCTAGTGAATAGAGTAACAGAAGCTTTCCTTTTTAAAGGTAACTTGTTTTCACAATCAGGACTCACACATACTACCAAAATAAACCATTTGCATTGGGAACACTCTTCACTTAATTCTTAATTCACTTAATTCTGCTCAAAAGAATCAGACCTGGAAAGCCCTGAAACCAACTGCTGCTCAGGAAAGTAACAGCAGTACTCCAGGACTGTGTTCTTCAACCTTTCTACCCTGGACAGAGGAACATGAACAAACAGGATTTCAGGATCAAGAAATCAGAGCAGATTTTTCTGTCCTCTTTAGGATATTCAGGTAAAGGGAGAGAAACTGCTTGCAAGACCTCTGATTCACATACTGCTGCATGAGACTGCTTGCAGAAGTCAAAGGGCCTACCACAGGTGAAGAAGCAGTGCGTCCTTCTCCTCTTACTACCTCCGTTTTACTACAGAAAAATAGAAGCCCAGGATGAGTCTCACATTTTTCAGTTGACAACTTTCTTAATAAAGACACTCATGAAAACCTTAAGGAGATGGAAATGATTTGAAATTATTTGTGGTACATTAAAAAACAGTTCATTTTATTGAATTGCCACTATGAAAATATTTTTTACATTAAATATATTTAAGGAATTAGAATAAAAAACACACCTAGATTAATGACCTAGTCAGCAGTGTCTCATTCTTCAGATGCAGTGAATAGAGCTATATCACCATCTGACAAACTGAACTATCCTTGAGCATTCTTGTACAGAATCATGTTAATTGACTTAATCAAAACAACAACTTACAGAATGTTAAGTATTTCAACTTTAAAGCCAAAAGAAAATGGGAAATAAATTTGCAGGAAGTCACATTATCCTGCCAGTCACAAGACAGGAAGTTCTCTGAAAAGATCCTTACTGCTAAGTAGAATATTATATTGTGCCCACAGCTGAGTTTTA
Source organism: Pseudopodoces humilis (assembly GCF_049639895.1). NCBI lineage: Eukaryota > Metazoa > Chordata > Aves > Passeriformes > Paridae > Pseudopodoces > Pseudopodoces humilis. The sequence goes on along the minus strand of NC_142206.1, from coordinate 32,284,480 downwards.
AACACTTTTCATGTGAATTTTAAAATTATATAAGATTTGGTTTGTAATGTATTTTTAGTATCTGGATGAGGTTGTGCCATGAAAAACTGTTCCATTTTTGAATGTACTCTTCTGAAAAAAAAAAAAGTACGAAATAATTGGGAATTTTTTCCCCAAAGCCTCCTAGATAAAGAAACAAATTTTAATACTGCAGGTTTGAGATGTGTGCTTCTTGAAACACATTAGTGCCTTTATCAGAGAAAGCATGATAGCAGTTTACTGTAATCATACCATTAAATTTATGGTAGAACCCTTTTAATAGAAACATGGAATTTCAATCCATAGGAATAATGCAACATAAACTATCTAGAAATAAAACATGCCTTTCTTTCCCTTCTAGGTAAGATAAAAATATGTTTTGTTTAAAATGTTCTAAGTAACCACTCCAGAAAATAAAAATCTGACTAAAACTGTATATGTTTAGTGAAAAGGAACGATTTCCTTAACAAATATGCTTCACAAATGCCCTGCTTCTGGGCATTCAAACAAATGATGCAAGATGTGAAGCACTCCAGATTCCCTTGAATTGGTGAAAACTCCTTCTCCTGATTTCCCATGTTCCTGTCTCTCCCCTCCTTGGGAAAAAGTCAATCAACAGTAGTTGGGAATCAGACACATTATTGCCAGGGGAGCTTGCCCATCTTTTTCAAACGGAAAGAAAATCTTACAGGAAAAAATGAAATGAGGTTACAATTGACAGAAAAGGTTCTTAGAAAGCAGCTGTGAAAAAGTGAGGAAGAACACAGGAAGCCTGGGATAATGGAATGTACATTGGGGAAGTGATGTCTTACAGCAGCAGCACCATCACCGCTATGTTTTGGGTTCTCCATGAAGTTTGGACAATGAAATGTATCAGCTGGCAAGCGAGCATCCAAAGACTAAGAAGGAAGAAATAAAAATCCAACCAACAGACAAAACCACAGTATAATCTTTTATTATAACCTAATTTACTTGATGGTCTGACTCATGATTTTCGAGTCCTCCGGGTTTGCAGCTCTGCTCCACTTTTTCATCAAATCAAGCAGCACATTTACCATGTAAGTTCCTGAAAAGGGATTTGGCTGCTGCTGCTTCTCGATTTCACTGATTTACCTAAATCAACTGCAAATGCTTCCATTTCAGCGTTCAGTTATAAAAAGGGACAACTCGAGCTTTCCCAAGCCCTCCCGTGCCGTCACTCCCTTAGACCCGCAGTTAGGGAGCTAGGGAAATAACTACAAAACCGGCCCCGCTTTTCCACGTCTCCAGAGAGCACAGCCCCGCACGGTCCCGCCGCAAGCAGCGCAGCCTGGGCTGCCGGGGCCGCTTTCCCCGGCTCGCCAGCGCAGCCACTCCACGCCCCAGCGGGACCCGGGGGCTGAGGGCGGGCGCTCCGGGAGGAGCCGCCCGGAGCAAGTATCGGGCTTCACCGGGCCCCCCGCGCTCCCCGGACAGAGCCACACTTTCGCGGCCGCGCTCACTCCGGCTTAAAAAAGTAGCAAAAGAGTGGGAGCCCAGCCCGCAGACGGAGACTCCGGGGCTCAGCCGCTTGGCCACCGGCGGCCCGTTTCCTCCCACCGCTCACCGCCCTCCCCTGCCCGCAGCTACCCCCAGGCTGTGCGCGGCCCCGCTTGGAGCAGAGACCGCCCGGCGCGGCGGAGCCGGCGGGGCCCCGGAGCGGCGGCCCCGCGCCCTCAGAGCAGGAAGGAGCGCGGCAGCGGGCAGTCCGCGTATCCCTCCGCGGCGCCGTGCGTGCGTGTGCGGCATCGGCTCCCCGGGAAGCGCGTGAGGCAGCGCCAGGGGGAGGGAACTACTTTCAGGAAACTCGAGCGTCGGGCAGCGCCGGGCGCCGCGGGGAGGGCGGCGGCGCGAGCCCGTCCGGTGGCGGGCGTGGGTCAAGGGGATTACTTTTCCCCTCGCTCTTCCCTCCTCTCCCGCCTCCCTTTCCCCCGTGGTTATTTTGGATCAAGCTGTGGCGGCGGAAGGAGCCTGAAGTCAACGCTTCCGCCCAGTTTTCCTGTGAGGAGGAGGCGGGGGCGGCCGCGAGGAGCCGAGGCGGCGGCAGCGGCCGCTAATGGAGTTGCTGCCGGGGAGGAAGCGCCGCCGCTGAACTTCCCCGCGGGCTTTCTCCCTCCTCTCCCCCTCATCCTACAGCCGAGGGCTCCTCTCTCGCCCTGGCAGCTCCGCTCCCCCCTCCCTCCCCGCGCCTCTCCTCACACAAACAGCCGTGACGCATCCTCGCTCTCCGCCGTCCCCCCCTTCCCACCCCCAGGCTGGTTTAAAACGCCTCCCTCCCCCCGTCGCCAGCCTTCTCCTTGGGGCCGGCGCGTCCTCCCTCCGCAGTGCTCGGCGTCGCTTTGGAGGGGGTGGGAGATCCTCGCCGAGCCTCTCTGCCCGCCTTTTCCCCTTCCCTCCCCGCCTGCCCCGGCCTGTGGCGGCTCCGGTGTCTGGAGGAATTTCTGCCGCCGCCTGCCCCGGCTGTGCGCGGGAGGCGGGCGGGCAGGGAGGGAGGCGGCCGAGCAACAGCAGCGGGAGGAGGAGAAGGAGAAGGAGGAGGAGGAGGAGGAGGGCAGCAGCGAAGGCGGCTGCAGCGGGAGATGAGCTGCAGCGGGAGGACGGTGCGGTGCAGCTTTTTGCGACGGGGAGCCCTCCCTTGTCTCCACAACTCTGTTGCCCTCTAACCGGGAGCAGCTCATTAGCAGAAGATCCGTGGTTTTTGCTTCTGTTTGCACCACTACCTTCACCATCACCACCATCATCATCGTCTCCAAAGACAGGGGAAATACGCTGCACCGCCGGACAACAGGATTTCGGGTTTCCAGGATAAAGACCGCTCTCCTACTCCTTTTCCCCCCCCCCCTTACTCACCGCACGGCCCGTGCCCTGGCCGGGGGCGGCAGACCGGGGGGGGTAACAATGGTGAAGTTTCTGGTGAGTTCTGGCTGCGCCCTGGCTGCGTCGGTGCTGCTCCGTGTGCCTGTCGGATCGTGGTGAGGAGAAAATGAGCGAAGAGACGGCGACTTCTAACGAGTAAGTGGCGGTGCTCCCCCTCCCCTCCGCCCCGGGATCGGAATGGGGATGGGGCTCGACGCGTCCCTTCGGCTCCGCGCCCCGCGGGGCCTTTGGCCGCGCACGTACGTGTGCTGTCCTCCCCCTGCGCGGAATGCGCATTTCTGCTCGCGTACATGGAAGCCCAGAAGCTCCCTCTTTGTGAAGGGAGCTTGCTTTGGAAGGGCTACGAGCTGCCGGCCAGAAAAGCTTGGTTTAGTTAAAGCCCGGTAGAAAACGGTGCAGGTAACGATGGTGTCTTGGAGGGGGAGAATGGGTCTGAAATGCCCAGAGAGGTGTCGGCACGTACTACCTCTGATAATATCCTATTACTTGTAGATATTTCACATGGAAACTAATGTGTGGGAGCTTCATCCTGCAGGAAACTGCTCCTGAATTTTAATTGGATGAGTCAGTCAGTGTAAATACAGCTTAAACCTACCCTAAAGCCCTTTTTTCCCTTTCTTTTATTTTTTTTTTCTTTTTTTTTTTTTTTTCTTCTTTTAATGAGCACTTGGGACTTTTTCCCCTTTCCCTTCCCCCTCCCCACCTCCCAGAGAGGAAAGGGATAGTTCAAAGATCTCCTAATATTTTTACTGTGACTGGTTTGGAGGTAATCCAGAGGAGATCGTGTGTGTTGTGCGGCTGTATTCCCCTGCATGTAATCAGTCTTTGAAATACATTTGGGTCGGAGGCGATAAATGCTTGTCAGAAAACATCCGAGTTCTTTATGGCGTTGAAACAGGAATATAAAGTATTTTGAAACTTTTCTTGTGATCGGGTAGTTTAAAGTTGATTGCTGCGGTCTCGGAGCCGTAGCGTTGCGATTTGCGATGTCGGTGTTTGCTCGGGCTGATTTTTATGAATGATGCGGTGACGGCCGCGGCCATGGCGGTGGGGAGGGAGCGCTGCGCCCATTGTATCTGTAGGTAGCGGTGAGCGGCCAGGGAGCAGCCGAGCTGACAGGCAGGGTGCGGACGGGGCTCCTCCGGCAGGAAAGATGGATTTCCCATTTCGCTGCCTTGTTCCGAGTAAAGCCTGCGCACCTTCCCGTGCTCTTCCCAGACGCGGCGTTCGGGTCTCCGGGGAGCGGTGCGGGCCGGGCCCCGTGGGACGCGGAGCCCAGCGGGGCTCGGGCGCTGCCGCCCGCGGCGCTGAGCGGGCCGGGGGGAGCCGAACCGGGGGGAGCCGGGCCGGGGGGAGCCGCCGCGGCCCCCGCGGGGCTGGGACCCGGGGCCGCCGCCCCCATGTTTCCTTTTTTTGTGAATCGCTCTCATTTGCATACCACAATCTCCATTCATAAAAAAAAAAAAAAAAAAAAAAAAAAAATTACGAAAGAAGAATTGCTGTCACCACCGCTGACCTGCGGCGGAACCTGCCCTGCGGAGCGCCCGAAGTGGCTGCTCCCGGGCCGAGGGCCGGCCTGCGGCCCGCGGCCGGCGGGGGAAGGTCTCCAGGACCTGCTGTATTAATATGTGCTGTTCGCTGCTTGTTGACACAGTTATGTGGGAAATATCAGCTCGGGGAGGTGCTGGGAGCACGTGATCCGCTCCATTCATAAAATACCTGGCTGTCCATTCACAGTGCAGTACAGTGTCTGCATTCAGCAGCCTCGCAGATCAGACCTGCATGGGAAGGGAGAGGCAGCCAGGCCGGCAGGTTTATCGGAGAGGGCAGCAGAAAGAGGGTTTATGGCTGCGGGCATGGAAAGTCACTGTAAAGGGAGATGTGGAGGAATGAGAAAGGCTTATTTTTATGGTTTATGTTTATCCTTTTCCTATAAAGGAGTACTAATTCAAAAGTACCTTCTCGCTGTACTATCTTACATTTAAAGTAAGAAGAGTTTTATTCAGAAAATGTTGAAATATTTTCCCTTTCAGGAATACTAAGTCAAAAATAGAATACTGAAAATCAAATTCATTATTATGAACGTGTTTTCAAGACAGTGTATTAATCCATTTGGAGTAATTTACATTTTATTGAACAGTGCAGTCTTACATCTGCAAGAGATCAACATGGTGCAGAAGGAAGTAACACCTAATGAGGTATCTGAAAATGTTGCCTATTATAAAATACAGGTGATGGTAAAGACAGCTAAATTGAAAGAAATCAACATTGCGATTCATTTTTTCATTTCTAAAGTCTGTTTACTTTGAGAATTTTACAGCAGATTAGCAATTGTAGCTTCTCCTTAACCTATGCCGTGGCTAAAGAGACCTCTGAAATATCAGAATACCAGAAATATTTTTGATATGACATAAATTGTGTAGAGGGCAATGTATTATCTTTGATTTTAAATTTATTAAAAATTTTAAAAACCCACAGTGAAATTTACAGATGAAGGATCCCCAGAGCAGACAATGTATTTGTTTGATGTAACTGTTCTGTGGTTGCCAGTGTTAAAATGGTGATGTTCATTGCTCATGAGTATGCTTTTCCATTTTCTTAACAAAACAAATTACACTGAGGTGATCCTTAGTTATACATTCATGGAGTAGAGGAGGCTTGTTGTTAGTACAGCCTAAGAGAATACCTGAAATATTGCTAATCATTACTTAATACAAGAAAGGAAAGCTCATAAACAGTATTTGCTTTGAGTTTATTCAGTGATGCTATGGAAATAAATGTATTTTTATATAAATACTGTTACAAAGTACTATAAATTATGCTTTTTCTTAAAGAATAGATTGTCTTTTTTGTTGGCTTTTTTTCCTTCACTTATTAAAATATCAGAAGGAAAATAAGAAAAATGTTTCTCTGTTGCTTTGCTTTTTTTGACAGCATTTTTGGCGTGGCCAGAGTCATCATTTCTCTGTGGTTGCTTTTGCACATAGCACAAGCGTGTCACTTTAAATGGCTGAGAAATATGATTGAAATGCCAGATAAACTGTTTGTGAAAATAGGACAGATCTGCAAACTGAAATTCATCATATATTACAAGTTCACCGTGTTTAATTTTATCAATAGAATTGATGACATCAGTGGCCTTGAGTTCATTAACAGTCTTTTCGGCATATAGGAGTGAATATGGGTACTTTGCAATGTATTTTGTGTCACTGTAGCTACCAAGAATATTCTGGTAATTGAGCGTTATTCTTTGTTTTTAAAACCTCATTTTACAGAGTCAGATATAAGTATTTGTGGTGTCTAGAGTTTGACCTCAGTTGTTAATAAATTCTCAGTGGTGGTGGGAAAGATTAATTAAGAAGCTACATTAAAGACTACTAGGTTTCTTCTTGATCATGAACCAAATGGAAGGCAGCCTTACAAAATTCGGATTACTACAGATAAGTCTTCATTGGTGATTTTTACATTGTTCTCATGATGATGTTACTGTATTTGTCAGGTATTAGTTAAATGAAAGTATTTCTATACCTCCAGATAATTTTATTCTTTTTCTTCCTCAGTGATGTTTTGCAGTCAGGGTGGTCAGCATCAACACAAAATACTCCCAAAAGGAATCAGCTTTTAAAGGAAGGAATTAGTAGAATTTTTGGACTCATGGGTCAATTCGCTGCTCATGCAATGTAACATAATAATGTTAAAGGAGTCATGTCAGTGATCTCTGTACCAAAGGCAGGTTTTAATTGCTGTGTGGAAATCTGACTGAATTTCAGTGTTAGGGAAAACAGAATAGTTGTTGCGCTGTGTAGCCCTCATTCAGTAGGGATGAATGATGACAGGCTTAAGATGGAGTCGTAGTTGCTGCAGTCGAAAAGTAGGAGCACTGCTTTCCTGGCTTGTTTATTTTCCTCTGTATTGCAGGTGGCCGCTTTTCATTTCAGGGAATGCTACTGCTCTTCACTCATATTCAGAATAGCTTTTACATACTGTATTTTCACAGATTCAGAATGTCACATGCTGATTGTTTTACCACATAAATATACTCATTTTCCAAGATAATTTAATTAAAGAGGTTGTAAATTAAGCACAGTATATTCTAATGCCTCAGGTTATGCTGCTATAAACATCAAGTGTTGATTTGGAAAAGTAAAGGTGAACTAAATTTTTAAATAAGGTATTTATTCATGTCTTCCTTCAATATATATGAAGATACTGTTTGTAGTTCATTTGTGCCACAGAATTGTATCAAATTTGTCTTACAAGCCTAGAAACTGAAAGATGAATGTGAAATTGTATCACAGAAAGTAATGCCTATTACTTTGGGCTTATTAGTTCTGAGAGGATTTTAACACTTTTCAGCAGGCTAATTTTCTTTCTGCTGTTTAGGGCACATATAGACTGAGATTCTTCATCCCTTAATGAAAGGAATTTGTAAATGGAACTAATTTTATTTTTTTTTTTAAAGGAAAACATCTTCTAACCCTTTTGATTATATTAAATCATTGCAATTTTGGTATACTTTCATTTGAGGGAAGGCTGCTTAGAGAGACCTTGGGAGGCTTTTCCTTATGAACTGATTCTTGCTGTCTGTTTGGCTTTATGTTGTATGACACTATTTTGAAGGTGAAACTGAATTTGCATGTTACATAATCTGAAAGTCAGTTGGGGGGGTGGTTATTTTTACTTTTTTCTTTTAAAAAAGGTTCACCTTAGCAACAGTCCTTGATTACTGTGATATTGCAGAAAAATGCTTTTGGATGTTTCAGCATAATTGGAGCCTGCAATAATATTTGAATTTGAGAATGCCGAGTGTTTCTCTTGTTTGTTCATTTAAAATGTAATGCTCTTGATGTGTTAAAGTGACTGTGAGGACATCACTGTGACTTTTAAAAGTAAAGATATTTCTTGAAAAGAATATATCCTGACATGATCAGGAGTCAGAGAATTAAAGCTGAGGGCAATCCTGGTGCATTTGAGGGTAAATGCTGGCAGTTTTGTTTGTTATTTACCCATTCTTATGTAGATCTGGATAAATTGTGTCTATAGGTGATGACTTAATGGGATTATGACAAACACCAAAAATAATAAATACTCTTCAGAGTATTAACACAAATTTTAAAAGGAGATGAAGGAAATAATTTTGTCTTTTTTGTTGTTTTTTTTCAAAAAAAGTGACTATGATATGACATAGAGCGTATGTTGTCTTAAATGCTGTTGTTCAAATGCTTAAATATTTGCTCTCTCCCTTCTACTCTTCTTCCTCAGAACATTCATCATTTACTTAAAGGAATTTGAAAGATATCTGGAAGTTGCCATATTGTTCGGGATCCCAGTTTCTTTATGGCTGTTTTAAGAAGGAAATAGCTCTCTTTCCTTTCTATTCTAGTGTGCAACAATACTTTAGCAAGTAAATTTTAACCAGAGTTTGCATGGTTATGGAATAGCTGGAATTGATTGCAAACAAAAATTTAATATTCCCTAAAAATATAAAATTTGGTGCTCCCTTCTCCCTTGAAAATATTCATACCTCTTCTGAAAGCACTTTATGTTATTACATATCTATTTAATTATGGGCAACTAATGTGCTACAAAGTTTTGATATTAAAATTCAATAAGATGTAAACACATTTGCAACATTTTTTTATACTTTCTAATACTTTGTTAGGTGTGTCTCCCATCTTCAGCAATGCTTACTTTTTGGCAGAGAGAAGAGGACTGAATGCTCTTGTTAATTGTCACGTATAACTAGACTTAAGATAATAGCAATACATAATTCTGTTGCGCTTGGTTTTTTGTACTCTAAGTTGGTTTTTTTGTTGTTTTTTTTTTTCATGGTCTAGTAAAATCTGTTCCCTGTCACTATTCCCTGTGGTTTTTCTCATTCATAAAGTTATAATATTTTGCATATGGTAAATTATTTTATGGTATGTCATACTAGCATAAGCACAGTATCCCTCCTACCTAGGAGGAATCAATGTCATAGGAATCAATCTATAAGACTGCGGTGGTATTGAACAGCACTTGAACATGTATAAAATAAACAGACATTTTAAGTGCATGCATTTTCTAATCCTTTCAAGCTTATGTTTGCAGTTATATTCATTCTGGTATCTGTGATACCAATTTGTTTAAAAATATATATTAGTTTATAAATTAGTTTATTAATTATATATTGCTTTATTTTAATTTTCTTCTACATATGAACAAGAAGAAAATCCAAGCAACATACAAGTCTTTAGATATGCTGAGGGATAAAAAATTTGCATTTAAGTGCTGAGTGCTAGAATTTGTTTATAAGTGTGATTCTGATTAAATAACAATTCACTTGCTACATACAGGCCCTAACTCCCAATGCTCCAATTAAGATGGGGAAAACAGATTATGATGAATGATACTATTATTATTATTACTATTACTATTGTTATTACTATTATTAATTTTGTCCCAGTATAATGACAGTAAATTAATCTCTCTGTGAAAGGAAATCACTCACAAGCATTTTTGTCTGTAAGAACTCACTGTCATATGACAGTAAATAATTCAAACAGGGAAAAAAACAGTCCATAGAAACTTCATCAGTTACTGTGTTTCATTCTGCACTGCTGTCTGATACCAAGCTTCCATTCAGAAGGAAGTATTTTTCATGTGTACGCTATGCAAGAATTCACCAAATAAGTATCATTGAAACATCTAAAAATTGGGTGGTATAGCTGCTGTTTCTTCTTCCCCCACCCCCCAATGTATTCATTCCTGGTGTTGACTGCTGCTGTTCGTGATGTTTTCATTAGGTAAGGAAGTCTAATTCTCTTATAGCAAGTTTAACTAACATTCACCTATTCAGAATGCCAGCAGGAATTCTGTGGCCCAAATGTTTGGCTTGAATGGTTTTGTGAGCCAGTTTTTGACTGGAATGGTTTGTGAGAGCAGGTGTCATTAAAGTCTATGGAAGAGTTGGGTTTTTTTGAGTTTTTTTTAAAAAAACTCCAGAAAAATAGTAATAAATGAATAGGCCTTCCCCAAGGTGATCTGACAACTGTTGACAAACACCCTTTTCCTGCTGGTTAGATGAGACACTAAACTGAAGTTTGTCAAAGCAAAAATGAAACTGGTTTATTTCAGTTTTAAGTCAAATGCTGTCAGCAAACAAGTGTACCAACAAGAAGCATCAAGAATTTCATTAATGAAACAAGTAATTACTGAAATAGAATGCCAAGTTTATTAAAAAAATGTTACTGAGACTGACTGTCTTCCCTAAATAACCCCAGAATTGGTAAGCTGTCAGTGAGGATTCCTGCCAGGTGTTTTTATTCCTTCAGAAATTGTGCAGAACTGTTTTGGTGAAGTGGTATAAAACCTTGAGGGCAGAAGTGATTTCTCTCTCCTTAGCCTTTTGAAAGGATTAAGTAGGAGTAGTGAAAGGTGGGAGTACAGCACCTGCTCTGATTTAAGAATTTTTATGCAGCTTCTTAGAAACTTTTTAGCCACTCAGATGTGATAAAGTGTTCTGAGCCCTGGGTATTCCTTTCTGTGCATGGTGTGCTTATTCTGGATCGCAATACAGCATGTTTTAATATGACGCCTGTGATTGAGGCTGATATATGTTGAACCTTGAACAGGAATACATTTTTAAAAGGTGTAAAGAAGCTAATTCAGGATTTAGGGCTGAGATTTGTACATTTAAAACAGAAAATCCTGAGGGTTTTCTTAATCTGTATATGGAGCTGACCTTACGTAACAAAGCTATATGTTTGTAAGCGCTAGTCATTGTGGTAATTACTGGTCTTTGTTCGCTTTAGGACCAACAATAATTTGGAAGCTTCATAGTAGGATAGGCTTTGGATAGGTATGTTTGTGCCCTCTTCAGGGGGTAGTTAACTGTCTCATTACAAGTTCTGCTTGTGATTTGAATTACACTGATCTGTGCTACTGATGTATGACTGTGCTGCTGATGATGCAAAAAAAATTTTGGCATTGCTGTCTCTAATTTTGGAAGATTTTTAGGAAGAATTGATTGCTGGTACCAGTTGGACATAATGAGCATGCCAAGAGAATGCAAAGTTGTAAAATTCAATGCTTGAGAATTTTTGGGTTTGAGAACTGAGATTTTTTGTGCAAATATAATCCTTGTGGCCCAGGTGTATGAATTTTGATGATTTTGGTAATAAGACAGATACAGGGTTGTAACACGCTTGCCCGGGTTCTGCTCTCAAACCGTCAATGTCAGGAAATGGTCAATTTTCATTTTTTTCAACCCCTTGCCTCATTTACTTCTCCTCCTGTGCCAGAGAGGAGGATTGTGTCTTCTGGTCAGGCACAGGTGGTTCTATGTGATTGAAGACTGCATCTTGGTAAGCGTTAAAATTCCATAAATACTAATATTGAAAAGTAAAGCAGTATTCTGACCGATTTGTTAGGGGATTTTTGTTTGATTTGTTTCTTGAATTTAGTCTGATTTTAGTCTTTAATCTTCAGATTTCAACTATGAGAGTAGTTCAAATGTTGGTAATGTTGCTGTTACTGCATCCAGACTTGTAGCATGCTGTTTCTTATATCCTTTCTGCTAATGGGATTTTCTTAATCATTATCTGAAGCTGGGGGTTTGCTGTTGGTGGTTTTTTCCCCACCAGTTTGGAATCTCTCTCCAGTTTTTTGAGTTTATTTGAGGGAATAATATGTTTGCTATGTTGAACTTTATTTTGGTTTGGTTCTTTTAAGGCAGTAATGGCATCTGTTATAAGAAGTCATGCACGCTAGACACATGCATCACAATGTGGCAAGTCACTGAGTGCCAGTGAGACTGTTAACAATGTATGGGTTTATTTGCGGTGGAGACACCACATGTAAAGGTTGCCATTAAGCCTGGGTTTTCTGTGGTGTCCCTCGTGTGTCCTATAGGAATGGTGTCATAGTTCAGGCCTCTAAGTGCAAGGTATTTGCTGCTCTCATTGATATGAAAGTACCAGTTGCTTGTCGTTTCTTAATGAGTAAATATGTTTTCAATCTGGATCTTTTTTCCCTTTTTTTCCCTTTTTGGGAAACCCTTTGCAGGGGTGGGGAAACTTGTAGGTAAACTGTGTTCATAAAATCTTTTACTAAGTTGTGCTCTGTTGTTCCCAAAGAGGTTTGTGTAAATCAGGCCATTGTTAATTACACAGTTGTTTCAATGCATTAAAACCCATAAGTGTCTTGACAGAATTTTGCTTCACCTTCTGCTTCTTTCAGCCTCCAGAAAACTTTTTAATGGATGTGTAACCACTGCTTGACCAGTCTTGTGATGATCTCCAGCACAGTACTTTCATGCTGTCTGAATTTGTACTGAAAGGGGCTAGCTTAAAATATCTTATATTGTCTTAGGTGTATTCAACTTGACGCATCCTCTAGAAGAGCCCCCATATGCACCTTAAAATGTACGTGCTTTGTTACTATGGTGATGCAGAAGAATCGTGCATGTTAACAAGCCATGTTAGGTAATGGAGGATTTGCAGAAGTCAGTTAAGCATCTGCCTGGAGCACGGGAAACTGAGTCTCTGACCATACCTGCACCCCAGCCTCTTGGCTGCAGGAAGACTGAGGGAATCTTGTCATGGGATTACATGCTTCCCTCTTTTCAGGTCATAGGAGGGGTGAAGATGACTTTTTGGTAATGGTTTCAGAAGGTGAAGTAGTCTTATCATCTACTTTAAAGTATCTTCCATTATATATTTAGGGTGTTCTGCATAGTATAAAGGAGATGCTTGTGCAAACATGTTTGTCACTGGCACAAACCTCATTCTTTGAACTACCTGGGCTGGCAATACATAAATTCACAAGCTTTCATTTCTCAGTTACAGCTGCCTGAAAATCCTGCACAAGGAGAACATGTCCACATTCATTCCCTGAAGCAAGGTAGAAAACATGAGCTCTTCTTCAGCTGTTAGTTGAATTCCAGATGAAGAACAGGTCTATTCAAGGAAGCTATTCCAGAACAACACATGAATTTAGAGTGCTGTATTTTAGTATAGTGTAATTTCCTGTTGAGGCCTTTTATTTTCCTTGTTTTGGAGTAAATTGTGGTTAACTAGGAGAAAACTGATAAGCTTAGCTCTCTAATTAGAGGAGCTTTTTCAGGTTCTCCCTTCTTGCCTTCTCTGCTTTACATTTTAAAACCAGTAGGTTTCTGCATTAATTATTTTGTTTGTTTTGTTTCTTTGTGGTTTTTGGTTTGTTTTTCATTTCATTGTTTTGTTACTGCTGAAAGTGACTTACCTTTTCCATGTTTTGAAGTGTGTGGGATTCTAGCTATCCTCAGGTTTTGGTTTGTTTTTAGTATTTTTAGGAAGCATTTTTTTCTGAGTATTTCTCTATTAGTGTTCTCACACAGGTTATCCTGAAAAGCTTCTGTGAAAAGTGAGCCACTGGTTAGTGTCTCTTGGAGACATTTCACTGGCTTATTGAGCATCCTTACAGGTCTTAATACCAGGGTTTTACCCTTGAGCCATGCTAGCAAGAAGCTTATCTTTTACCACTCTGGAACACTAAAAATATAACCCAAATAAAAATATGTGTTTCCTTTGCTGTGGAAGGAGAGAATGCTTCCCACAGGCTACAAATTCATCCTCTTTTCTTCAGTGAAAGAAGAAGACATTACAGAAATGTTGAAAATCAATGTTGATTCACTTTTCTGATACAGAAAATTCAGATTTTTTTGATATTTGCAAACAAATCTTTCTGAAGTAGAACTACAGTTACGTGTATAGCTCCTTTTCAGAACAAAACCAAAATGTATGGATTAGACTTGAGGAATAACTGGCAATAAGTTTATTAAGTCTGTTATTTCAGCTGTTTATTTAGGCCTGAGTAGCTCTTGGCAGATACAGGATTGGCTCTTCTACTATTTGGCAAATCTATGCTTCTTGAGTTTGAGCCCCACAACTGAAGCTCAGTGGATGAAGTAAGAACTTTTAGCTCATTTTAAGATCTTCATGCTCCTTTCAGTATGAGCTTGGATCAACTTAGCATCCCAAATAAAACATGATGATCCAAATCTCTGCCATGTACTTCAGTGAAAGATCATTTCAGTAGAGAAGTTGCAAGGGAGATCCTAATTGTATTTTGCATGGCAAAGGAGGAAGGATCAAGTGACACTTCTCAAGGGCAAGAGTGATTTTGATCAGCTTTTCTGTGATTGCTTCATGGTTTGTTTTAAAGGCAGTTACAATCGGGTAGTGCAGAAATTGTAGTATCCTACAGTAGAAATTGTTTTCTACATTTTTTATTTTTTCACTTTTACCCCTATGTATTTTACAGTGATGAAAACATAACTCTCATTTCCCAATTACAGCATTAATGTCCATGATCTGTGGTGCATTTGGTGACAGGCAGTTTTTTTCAGTGTTGTTAGTACTTGGATTCCCCTATTTTGTCTAAAGAATAAAACAGTATATTTCATTCCTGTGGAATTCAGTCTTAACAGTTGAAATGAAAGATGCCATTCAATCTGTTATCATTAACCAAAAACTAATTGGGTGTATCATGTTTTCAGTAGGATATTACTTCAGTTAGCTTGATTTACACTGGTAAATGGTGTTCTCCAAAGGAGTGATCTTGCGTTCCTCTGCAATGAGTTCTTACTATAACTCAGCAAATAATTTTGTCAGGATGTATTCCTGTTTGTCTTCGGAATTTGTTCTTTTTCAATAACAATGCTGGACAAAAAGTAGGAAAGTCTTTTGGTCTAACCCTTTCTTCATGCAGTATTCCAGTAGATCACAAGAAGCTCAGATGATCAATAGTTCTCAGACTTTAAATAGCCAGCTACTATTTGCATGCCTTTAACTTCCATGACAGTATGATCAGAATTTGTTCTAGCCTCTTGCAGTATAAGTAGTGAGGTTTCTGTATTCCTTCTGTCTATCTTTTCTTTAAGGTTTGATTTTTCCTAATGATAAAATTAGGTTCATTAATCTTCAGTCTCTTGAGCTCCATTATGTACCATTTTCTTCACAAAGGAAAATGTGTGTGTGCTTTATTCATTCCAGTACTATCCTTGTGCTGCAGTTACTCAGTCTTGGCTGCTACCAAGTGAGGTTCTAAGATCCACAGGAGTTAAGTTGAATTCAGTATTAGTCCTATTCCTTGTGATTACACAAAATTATTTATCTGTGACTCTGAAGGGTCTCGAAGTTGTTGCTCGTTTGTGAAAGTACATAGAAAAGGGTACTCACAAGCAGATCTTCATAATTCTGTGGGTGTTTTTAAGAGATGTAAGTAAATGCCCCTGCCCCCAAGCAGTATGAAGATTTGTAATGATATGATATCTGATATGTGCTGTCAGTGGGTTTATTGTAAAGGTTTCTGATAGCCTACATAATTAGAAATACTAACTCTTCAGGATGGGTTTGAGGGTTTGGTTTGAGGTTTTTTTCAGACACTTTCTGTTAACCTGTGAAGTATTTCAGAATAAGCTACTGTTATATAAGTACATAAGCCATTTAAACTCGAAATAAAAGAGAATTCCATTAATGCACAGTGTTTAATCAACACTGACAAATCCAGTTTCACTAAATATAAGAGTACTGGTGCTGTCATTTTGACACACAAAATAACTTTGTCTCTATATAGTTAATAGTCCCTTCTTAAAGCAACTGAAGCAAATTTACAGTTGAAATCAGTTAATGAGAGAGAGTGGGAGTAGATTTATTTAAAATCTACTGAACTTAAATGCTCACTTGTTTTCTTTTTAATGGTAAAACAGATCTGTGGTTTAAAATGGTTTGGGGAAGTTTTGACAAGACAGATGATGATTCAGAACTGTTGTAAGACTACAGAGGGGTCAGATAAGTTTCTCCTTTCTGGGAGACTGGAAATGCCCCTTTGAAAATGTCTGAGAAACTAAATAGATGTTTAGAGATCTGCTCTTGGACAGTGTTCCAAGAGCATCACAAATGAATAATGATTTAGTGCTGTATTTTATTATTTTAACTTCTTAATGCTGCTGTTACCTGAAGATTATCATGCTTTACATAAAAACATGAATTGCTATGAAGGATCTGGCAAAAATTTTTGTTGACATCCTTTCTCTGACTTTTCCACTTGCTATGGAACTTGGTTAAATTCCATATGCTTCTATTTCCTCATTAGTAGGTTTGAGCTGAAATATATTATTTCGTTCTGGATTCTTTGGTGGGGAACTATATCATGTGGTTGTTTGGTAGGGCTTCATTGACATTAGCAGAAAGTTAGGTTTGGGTGGTTTGTCTGTTCTTCATTCAAGTGTTGTGTTTTAAGGCACTTTTAAGTTCAAGTGAACTGAAATTGTTATGCCAGTTTATGCAGTTTTAATCTTTTGATGTAACTCGCTGTTCATGCTTGATGGTAGAACTTGAAATTAGTCTTATCTAAACAAAGTATTTCAGTATCTGTGTACTGCATGGGTATTTCTTTTCTTGAAACCATGTGTCTCATAAGAACCATATGAATAAGGTGATGAGGGAAAATGGTAAGCCTGATGTTCTAGGGAAGAACTTAGCAATTCAGTTTTGTTAGGAAATGCATTGAATTCATGGTCATATCAGTGTCAACTGCTTTCTTTCTGATGTTAAGGTGGTGTTTTAGCAGATAAAGGCATTGGGGGGTGCTGGTGCTCTTGGATTTTGGCCTTGAACAAAAACATCATGAAATAGGGGGAAGATTGCCTGTGTCACTTTCCTTCAGGCTCCATTCAGTCAAAGGTCATTCATTCATACCTGGAAACTGCGTGGGTTTCTTGTTTGCTTGTTTTGAGTTTTTGTTGGTTTTTTTTGTGTGCTTCGTTGTATTTTTTTTAAGATGCGGCTTTACAGTAGATGCAATTGAGGCACTAACAAAGGATTTATTGATTAAAAGTTAGGTATTTCAAAATTTACCTGTGTGTTCCACTTAACTGTAGGTCTGTCATTTTTGTACAGAAAACAAATTATGCACAATGTAAATCAGTTGAGTTCAAGGAAATTCTAACTGGTTATTTGGGCCAAGGCAATACTTAATACAAATGTGAATTCATATGGGTTTGAGAGAGCTGCTGAGTGTTTTAAATTACATTTTTTGTGTTGTTGGACTAGAGTTAAATTATACCAGGGCTGGTTTTGTTGCATGCAACAATTCCTTAGCTGTAAAGTCTTTCTTCAAGGTGGTGTTAGAGAGATGAAGGTATCAAATGCAAATAAGGGCAGGACCATGGAAGAGCAAAAGTAAAGCTGCTGTAAGGGCAGCAAAAGTTTTGTAATGTCTACCAAATATAATAATTCTTTTCCCCTGATTAGAGCTGGACCTTCTGCCAAGACAGGTCTGCTGTTCCAGCTGGGGCTTGCAGTAGGTGATATATACCATTCTTTTAATTCTCAATGGCATTGATGGAACCTGAAGCTACTTTTCTTTGCTCCTGTCTATCCTTGTTAGAAGTTGAAATGAAAGGCAATAGAAAAAGTAAGACAATGCTGAAAGAAAAAAAATAAAAAAGACTGACAAGGAGAGAAATCTGGGGCCTAGTTTTAGGTATGCATTTAAAAATCAATTAGGCAAACTGCTGGCATTAAATTTCTAAAATTATTTCAGATGCTTGTCTTGCAGTTTGAAAGCTCTTCTTGTAGCAGATTTTTAAGATTTTCCATTGAAGTATATAGTACAGTGAACATTAGAGTCCTTTATTAAGACTGCTTCTCATATTAAATTATTGCCCTGTTGCCCAGTGCATTGAGTTCTGGAAAAATACCTAGTAAACTTCACAGCCTAATTGATGTTCTGTTTGGCAGAGTTGGAAGCTATAGATAGTTTGTCTAAGAATTGCTTCCAGTCCTACCAGTGGTATCCATGGCACTACTAAGAAAGCATTTTCAGGCAATTTTTATCGGCTTCACTTGTTAGCTTTCTTGCTACTTTAAAAGAATGCCCAAACACTATTCTGAAACTTTAAAGAAAATGCAAAGAGAAGTTTAAATGTCTCTGTGGGCTATACAGCTGCCACTCTTTATATGAAGAATGACAGGCTTCACCAGAATGTCTGGCTCTTAAAGCAGGAGACCATGATGCTGAAACACATTAGAGCAATGTTATTTATATTCTGCCAAAAGCAATTATCCTGCAAGACTTATAAATATGTGTTAGCTTTTATGTGTGTGATACAGACTTCCACAGAGATCTGTAGGTCTACTCAGAGTGATATATTTAAATTTTTGCAGGACTGAAGCCCAAGTGTTTGCATAAAAAGATGCTTCTAGTTGCAAGCATATGCTGATTATTCAGTAGCATGGCAGGAGTGTTTCTTTGGGATTGGTCTGTTATGATTAGGATTGTTAGTATGCCAAGCTAAAGAGTTTTATATTTAATAGTATTTGATAAGAGTTGTTTAAAGAAACCTGTCTGGATCCACCAGTATTTCTTTTCAGCACCAACTTCTTAGCTCCCAAGGGCACTTATCTCTCCAAGTACCCTACTTTTAATTTCTGTGAATCTTTTACTTTTTTTTTCCCATGAAGATGTATTATTCCTTAAAAGTACCTTCAGCTAGCTACTTCAGGCCCTAAAAGTGGCTTTGTTCTATGCTGTGATTTTTTGTCACCCTATGACAGAAAATGAGCTCCCACTGTTGGAGAGGAAAGGCCTGTACTTTGGATCTTGGCTACCAAATAGAGCAGCTTTTCTGTTCACCCCACAGCTGTTGTTAATGTTCCATTCTGCAACTGCTAGAGGATGGGCAAGTAACCATCCTCATATGAGACAAAAATATAACTCCATTAGTCAGCTGGCGTGGGTTGTTGAAGCAAAAATGCAGGCAGTATTTTCTCCTGGTGGAGAAAAATCCATCACATCCTATTAAAGTTGCCATTAGCTGACTATGGGGCAATGTACATTTCCTGAATTCATGATTGCCTGTTCTCCTTACTTTGATGGCTGTCTACTTTAAAACTTGTAATTTAGTCAAACTATTATAAGATCATGTTACATCTCTGGGGTTAATTTTATTTGACATATAATCTGTCTGGGAAAAACCCTTTAGAAATAATGATGTTTGATGCTAACTGAACCTCAAATTTCTCAAATTATTTTTGTGTGAATTAGAGAACCTCATTCCTAAAGAGGTTCTATGAGATTTCTCAAACCTATATTGCCCTATAGGACTTCTAAGTTTTAGTGTATAAACTCATTACTGTTAAACACAGATTTTTAAGTTTCTATCAAAGATGGCACTGGGGGGTAGGAGAGGGTTGTGAGTTTTTTGTTTGGGTTGTTTGGGTTTTTATTTTTTACAACTGTCTTCTGAAGGTTGAAAATGTGATAGGCTAGTGGCATCTTTGGTATTCTCTTGTCAGTCAGTATTCATTATAATGTTTAAGTGATGAAAAGTTATAACCCTTCCTTCAACTTTTTTCACACTAACATTTGAGCCCTTAAGGTTTTTGGATGTTTAATCTTCATAACATGAAGTTATGACCTAGAGTAGAACCAGGAAAGTAAAAAGGTGCCATCTTTTCCTAGCTGCTTATCAGTGAAAAGAAAGTTATTTTTCTTTGGTATTCTGGGAGTGTGACTCTTCCATCATATCTAGAGCAGCGTTTCAGTAGAGGATGACATTTTCTCTCTAAGGGAAATACATATGTGGTCAGGCTTCTTCTTAGTTTAGTGCTTAGGGATTTTGTTGAAATCACTTATTTCTTTAATTGTTTATGTACTTTTTTTAGTGTAATGTGGACAGAGTGAAATGTAGTGTAAATATGTCTCTCTTAAATTGAGAGGGATGATTATTTAACCTTGAGGATTGAATGGTTTACAATAACACTTCTGGTATTAGTGTATCAAATGTCATAGATCATTGGTTGCAGGTTACAGGTGCATTAACACCTAAAAATTAAAGGCAGACTATAATGCAATTCTTATGCTATGTGACCTGTGTCTATTTCCATGTTATATAGGGTATTGATGAAGAAATCATACAATGGAAAACTGTGCTTTAGTTTTGGTCTTCATTGCAGTAATGTTTTAATACCGGCAGATCCTGGATGTATCTCCAGCTACTTGACAGTTGTTTCTCTGGTGGTTTTCATGTTTCTTTAGGGCAAGTAATAGCCAACGCCTTCTGCTGCATCAGTTTTGCCCTCTATTCCCTCTAGTAAAGCCGATTCTTGTTGTTCTCAGTAAGTTGTCTATGTGGTAGTAAAGAATTTAAGAACATAGCAGTGAGCAGAAAAGTTAAATAGGAAAATTAGATTACTGTATTGTTATGCAGATATAATGTCTCTGCTAGTTGAATTAAACTAAAAAGTAAAAATTACATAGCTCCAGCTGAGGGAACTATTTTCTGTCAAGTCACTTCTTGCATGCTTATGTATGTTGTATACCCTAAAACCTAGTATAAAAATGATGACAAAATTTAGTACTGTTTTACACAAGAACTTAGTTGCTGGGCTAAAAGCTGTTATAAAATGCAATTATTAATTTATTCGATTGAAAATAAAATCTCTGAAAATAATTTTAGCTTCCTAGAAAAGAACATGAGCTAGATCTTATTTCAGTGTATTTAATCAGACAGCTCTGGTTTTACCAGAGTTAAACACAGGTTTCACGGATCTAAAGGCTGGGCTCTTTTGGGAATCTTATCAGCTCTTCATTGAGAGTGAGTAGTGGAATATCTCCTCAGGTGCTGTGTCTTGGAATGGTTTTCCTACTGGATTGTTGCAATTTGGTGTTCAATAAAACTAATGCTTTCCCTTCATGAAAGGAAAATCCATCTTCACTGTTCATGATCGGCCTGGTTTTGTCTGGCAGCTTCCAGGCAGCCATAGAGGTTTCTTTTCAGATTCTAACCTTTCTCTTTAGACTCACTCTCCAGCAGTGGGCTTATCCTCTGCATGCATTGCTCATCAAACAGGCCCTGTTATTTCTTCAGGGCAGAATTTTTCTTTATGTCAAAGCTTTCCTGCATGCTAAACAATACATCCAAGTCTTTGGTTTTTCTCCAGACCACTTGAAGTTGCATGTAGGCAGCTAGATAGAAGCTGGAGCAGGCTTCTGTGGGTACGGACAGGGCTGCTCTTATCCTTAAAGTACCATTTTCTGTACTTCCTACTTGTTACATGGGCATAGGTGCAGTAACTGGTCTCTGTGAGCATAGGCATGTGGACACTGCTGTCTGTGGGCTCTTGCTCTTACCTGCTTCTCTTCAGATTGGCTTGGTAGGAAGCTTGTTTTGCCTCTTACAAATTGCGATAGATTGCCATATGGTCTGGTATAGTTCATGTACACAACTGTGATCTGGTAGAGGAAAGGCAAACTCCCAACCCCCCTACTGCTGTTTCAGAAAGGAACAGACAGGAGGAAGTAGGAGTGAGAACAGATTTCTGGATAGATTGGTAGGCAGTGGGGTGAATTCTTAGCACTTCCCACCAGAAGTCTATTCTAATAAGCGTCATGTTTTAACTGTGTGTATGCTGCTCAGGAAGCTGGAATATGAGTATGAAGAGTAAATGCATAAATAGACTTAAAGGGATCATTTCAATTTAAAATTATAAAAGTGTTTATTTCATATCTGAAACAATGCTGTGGTGCTCTCAGCCTCTAGCTATGTGAAGTTAATCATGGCCTGATTTTGTTTTTAACTTCCATTTTTTTCAAACTCTACATTTGACTGAATGTATGCACTACTGGCTTTATCCGGAAAGCACTGCTGTGGCAGTATCCTGACTGAATGAGACTTTCCCAGGGTTCACACCTAGGAAGTACGTGTATAAATAGATCTACAGTGACTGAAATATGCCAAATGCAACAGAATTTTTTTCTCTGTTTCTGGGTCCCTTAAAGCAAAGAGGTAATGTTATTGGTTCCCAGAATGTACAGGAGGAACAAACAGACAAATGGCTAGGATACTGGTCATCAGGTTTCAGTCTATTTTAAATCTTTATTGCTTTACTAAATTAAAGTAATAGACAATGAAAAGGTGGTCTGTTTAGGATTAAAAGATTTGTGTAGACTATAGAGCAACTTCCATGTCTTTCCTGTGGATGAAAAAAAATATTTTATACATATATGTGTCCCCCAAAATGAATTTTTTAGATAAGTCTTTAAAAACCTATGTAAACCTGCATTTCTGATGATGAAATATAGTTTTGAGCTGACAATGACCTGCACAGCCTTGGCCCTAGACATGAAGGGGCACATGACTGAAAGTAAGTTTGGGGCACTGATCTATCAGAACAATCTTTTTGGGAGGATGGGTTTTCTGTTTTGGTTGCACAACCAGTTCTTTTTACAGTTGTATACTGATTTAAGTTAACACAAAGGAGGTAGGAGAATTGTACCCCAAGACTGGAGAAGAAAGAGATAGGAATTCAGTCTGGATTTAGGTGTAGAGGTTTAGCTGCTTTCCCATTATCCCATAAAAGCAAATAATTTTTTGCTGCAGGCCTACAGGTGCTGAATCACTGATAGAGCTCTATGGCTGCTCAGACATCTCCTATGAATAACATCTTGCAATTAATAAGGAATTCAAGAAATGAGAGCTCTACGTAGCATTTATGTGCTATGCATAGTACAGTGTACTTGTATCACATAACTGTTCAATGGAGCATCACCCTTTAATTTGTCTCCTGGAGATGCATCGTCTGTCTGTGTCAAAATGCTTACATAAGTACAATATTTTTTCTTTTGAGTGCCAGTTTACTGGAACCCAATGTTTAAAGTTTGGAATCCATGGATTTTGTATTTGTATTATTTCCTTGCATTCTCAACAAATGCTGAATAACTTCTTGTAAATAATGATCCTTACTAAAGGATGAATAGCTGCAAAACTTGTAGGGTTTTCATGTTTGGGGCTTTTTTTCCTTCTTCCTCTTTTGTAGAGAGGAGATTTGTATTTCCTCTCCCTTATGTGCTTGGCATAATAATGCAGGAGCACAAACTGGGGGAGAAAAAAGAAAAAGAGTGGTTACAAGCAACAGTCGTTCATGAAGGCAGTAGTACTGTAGTTTGGAAAATGTGTTTTACCAATAAATTGACTAATATCAATTTAAAGCATCTCCTTTACAAGTAGTTAGTTAGCAGTATGATCACTTAATCAGTTCTTGTTTTTATTTGTTGTGAATAAATGTTTTGTAGTAGAAATGGTTCAGTTGCCGAGTGAATTTTTCTAGGTTGTTTTTAAAGGCTACCTTTCTATTTTAAAACCTCTTTTGAGTAATATTTCTTTGACTGTTGGTGACTATGCATCAATGAAGATGAGGTGATGAATCACTTCAGGCAAATCACATTTGTTTGGTATATACTAAACTTCTTCCAAACAGAGGCTGCTATAATTCCTTTCCAGTGAAAAGAATTCCTAACCCTTCCTGAAATTTAGGGTAGTTTGCATTCAGACTTATAAATTCATACAGTAGGACTACTATTTTTAGTGCTAATTTATTGTAAAATTATTGCTTCATTAGTATTAAAGTTTGGCCATATATGCTATATCAATGTTTTAATGTGCAGAACGGTAGTACTCATTTCTTTTATATCTGCACTGAAAATAGTAGGTTTTGCATGTATTAGTGATGCACAGATTTAAAGCTACATGCAGGTCCTATGTGCTTATAATTCTCTTCTTGTGATGTATTTTCAACTGTATTTCTTAAAAATTGTGGTTTCTCTCACTGCATTAAGGGATGAACCTTTTAGTGTTCAGAATACCTATTTTCTGTGCTACCAGAGTTAATGCCTTTGCATCTTCTGGAATAAAAAGTGCTTTCCTTTTGTGTACTCAGTCATTACATAAAGGAAATTGTTTGCTTTCTTAGCATGTAAACTGGGCTTTACTAATACAAGGAGGGCCAAAACCTCTCACGGTAAGAATTCAGAGAAAGAAAATACATGTTTCTTGGGAAGAAGTACATTTTTTTCCTTCTTTATGTGTTTGGTTCTCATAATTCCTCACATAGGAAGCCAAAAAACTTCATTAGATTTTCTCTTCATGTTTATACTGCAGAAAAAGGTCAAATGTGCCAAACTTTGTGACTTGAATCCTGGGTGTTCCTTTGTTAGTTTGTCTTAATCTTAAAATACATATGTAATGTAGATAAACAGGCAATCTCCAGCTGGGCTGCAATTCACTGATCAAGGTTGGATAATTGTTCTGGATTGAAGTTGTTCTTTCTTCTGGATTATTCTTGATTCACATCAGCTTTCCCAGTGTTGACCACTGCAAAGCTACAGAAGCAGTGGAGAAAGTGCATGGTAGAAATGAATGATCAGGGCAAGAGAAGGATGGAGAGTGCTTCTGGCAACAGTGCCAGATCATATTAAAGTATTTATAACAATAATTGTAGTGTAGGTATGCAAGTTCCCTTGGATTTATTAGCAGGAGATAGCGTAGAAGTTTACTTCTACTTTAAAACTACTGCCAGTAGATTTGTGTCGTCTCACAAGTCTGTTAAAGTACCTCCTGAGATCATGCTGCAGAGAGTAGTTTTAGAAAAGATTAAAAGAAATCTGATGGCTCTGCATTTTCAGCTGTCTCTGCTTACCCATTGGAAATGCTTCTTAAAACCATTCTTTCCTCTTCTTCATGATGCTTACCAGTTTTCCACCTGTTAAAACTATTAATATGGTATAGATTTTGATACAATAACTTGTATTTGCTGAATATTATTTAATCAATGTACAGTTAAAAATGAAAAAATTTCTATCTTACTATTTTAATTGGAACCAATCTAACCAGTTTTTTCCTGACTTAGGTTTGGCTACAAGATACAGTCCTTTTGATCCAGAAAAAAATCAGTGTATTATAGAAAGCCATAGCATAACAATTGCATATTAAACAGTGATGTGCATTATGATTATGCTTATCATTGATAAAGGGCACCTAGTTTTTCCTCATGATTCTTGTTTGGGTAAAGGAGATACTCTTTCCTTTCTCTTTCCTACTTCTGCATCCCTTATTTTCTTTTTCCTTCTCCTCCTCTTTTCCTCCTTTTTTTTTTTCTCTCCACTACTACTATTTACTTGGCAGAAGACATTTTATACCAACAATATTTCCCCCACTCCCCAGTCTTTGAAACAGCTGTTACTTTACTTTGGTGACTTGAGTTCTAGCATTTTTAGCTCCCTCTTCCCCTTAAATATCCCCTGAAATAACTCTTAGGCAATCCTTTCCTTTTTTTTTTTTTTTTTGTGGTGCTTCCTAAAGAAACAACTCTGTCGGCTGTTTTTTGTTTGGTATTTTTTGTCATCTTTTAATGTAGAATAGGCAATATTAGGATTTTTCTCAGTCTACTGAAAATGCCTCATATATATGGTTGTATTGAGTATTGGACGCACAACACTTTCCAGTCAACGCAGGGATGAAGAAAACAAGGATGAGCTACAAGGATTTGGCTACCTAATGGTATCTGAAATTTCAGTGACAGTTCTAAAATTCTACTCAAATAATCACTTCTCTCTATCAATATTATTATTTTTAAGAACTTACTGACTAAAAAATTTTTTTATCCATTCCTCCCAGTATTATTGAGCTTACAGACAAATGAATCTGTCTAGGAGTTGCTGTACGACTAGAGAAGGTTCTTTCTTCTCTTCCAACTCAATTTAAATTCTTGATATTTGAGCAACCAAATTTAAGAAGCAGAACCCTCAAAACCTCTGTTTCACATCCTTTATGTAAAGCTTACATATAATAAATGCATTTTCAATGTTGGGTTTTAAGCAAAATGTACAGAATTTTCTCAGATGAACCTGTGTGATGCAGCCAATACTTGAGGCTTAAATTCCTGAATAGTGAACATTTTAGCTCAAAATTCAGAGGTTGTTAGCACCACTAAAGCAGTTACTTGTAATATGCTGTTGGTCTTTTGACTTTGCTTTTCAGCATGTATAGTAAAATAGTGATTGCTTTTCTTCAGCTAATGAAACAGTTAATGACTTCTCCTGGCTTATTTGAATTACTTGGACGGTATCCTTGCAGATAAAAGTACTCAGAATTCATTGTTATTTATAATAAGGGAGAATTATTTGTAATCCTCACTGTTTAGATAGTGGATCCTGTCCTTGGAGTACAAATATTGAAGGTCCTTCTGTTGCTGCAGAAAGTGCAAAGGTCTGTAACTAACAAAAGAGCCAAATTGAAATCCTTGAGTTTGATCTTCTCGATCTACATCTATTTGTCTGTTCTACCAGTTTAATTTTTCCTTATGTTTATTGAACATATAATGTCTTCTGTATTTCTAAGCATAGATGTTTAATTTTCTGGTTGTATTTCTTCAATTATGCAATTACGATTAACTTCCAATACTGTTAAATACAAGAACACAAATATTTTTAGAATGGCTTAATGTAAATCTCATTAATTTAGTAAGATTTTTTAGTTTTGCATTTTAGCCTATATTTTATAAGCTAATACACTTTATTTTGTATCATAAAAGGGACAAATAGCCACTTAAAACGTTTTTACAGTGGATAGCAATCAGCCTTTTCTAGTAAAGCTGTGCAACACTGATGTCAGAGCTGCACCAAAAAAAAAAAAAAATCTGCTTAGTTGTTCCTACGTGACATTTTTGTCTCATAGATTGACTGCAGCTGAAAGGCTGTTGTTTTACTCCTTGCTTGGATTCTACTGTCTAAAACCTGTTTTGAGCTTGCATTGTGCAATGTTTCATTTGCTTTCTTGGTACTCTAATGTATTTTGTGCAGTTTGACTTGGCTGTCTCCATCACCTTTTTCAGAATTTCCTCCTTAGGGTGAAATTGCACCCTAAGCCATAATTTATCATAGAATGATTTGCATTCAGAGGGACCCCAGGGGTCATCTAGTTCCAAACCCCATCCAAGACACCCTCACAATAAAGAACTTCTCCCTAATATCTAAACCTATCCTTCATCAGTTTAAGGCTGTTACCCTTTTAATGGTATGAATGGTTTTAAAAGTCTAAAGAGGAAACAAGGAGATGTGATTATAATACTAAATTATCTCATTATTGTATCATCTCTGTTGTAACCCTTTGTTTAGGATTGTGTTGTTGCCAAAACAAAATGTATCTACTGGATACCTTTTAAACTGCTGAATAGAGATTCAGTGATTATTGTAGGAGTTCTCAGGAGTATCATTTATAAAGTGTGAATTTGTTCTTATTTTGGTTTATTACATATTTGGTAAGGAGGAGGAATGCATGTGTACTCCTTATTCTTTTTCTATGCAGTTGCTTACAAGTTTCTAAACTTTGCTTCTGGAAAAGCAGCAAATAACGGAACTTATATAATCTTCATTTTGAGCTCAGAGGCCTTGCAGTGCCTTGTTATTGCTTGGCTCTGTTACATTCATACATGACCTATGTATTCATTGCATGCAACTTTTTGTAGAAACTTGTGAAGAATAATACTTTAGCAGTAGTTGGAATGGGGAATGTAGTAAACCAAGGCTTAGTTGCACTTTTTTTGGGATGTGCTGTTGTAATTCCTATGTTCTGACCTTAGGGCTCGTGAGTGACCTATTTCTATGCTTAGACTGCTGGTTAGACTGCTAATTATTACTGAGATTATCAAACATAATCATAAAATTATATAGTGGCTATGTAAGTTACATGATTCATGCTGATGTATGGCAAATAAAAAGGGTATACCATTGAAACATTTTGTATAAACTTATTAATATTTTGTTTTTTCTGGTTTGATGGATTATTGTAATAGAAGTTTTTGCAAATTCAGACAGAGTAAATACAAAAAATCTATGATGATGTTTTCTGACCTGTTTGAGAAAGTATAACAGCTTTGTCCTTTTTTTTTTTTTCCTATGTAAGTTCTTAGGTGGAGGAAAATAATAGCTACCTGAGCATTTGTGGAGTACTATTCCTAAATAAAATGAGCAGTGGAATAATACGTACACAGGTACTTGTTGGAAAATAACATATTTAGAACAGTCTGTTGTACCTTAGGGTAGCTAAAATTGTTTATAGGGAGTGTGTTAGTTACCTTCATCTTATTTTAGCGGTCAGAAACTTTATTACACAGTGGCTTGTTGATGAATGTATTCACATCTGTTAACAGAGTTTCCAGTCCTGCTATCCATAACCTCAGTGGCTGGATGACCAGCTTTGACAATGAGTGTGATCTAATTGCACTTGCATACTTCATACTTGGACTTTGTGAGCATATAAGACTGGAGGAAAATGGTTGTGCAAGAAGAGAGAATTCTGCCCTGTTCAGATACGAATATTACCTAAAATCTTTCCATAAATTTTTGTCCTAAACTGTAGTAATCATTGTCATTCCCAGTAAAATGAAAAGCGCAACTGAATCTGTGAGCTTCATTTAAATAAAAAAAAAAAAAATCTAGACTGGATGGTGTTATCTGAGAAAATTTACTGGAAGTGTCAAGTTATCTTAGTTTCAGTGGAACCTGCCCTAGGCTGCAGACTTGTGCTTGTCCTAAGTTTGCTGAAGAGCTCAAGAAAATGAAAAGCTTGTGTTCCATCATTTCTTTAGATGTTTCTTTTTTTTTTGCAAGGTTGGAAAGAAATGGTAACTTTTTCTCACGTTAAAAAAACACAAACAAAACCTCTTTCTCTTGTTTCATTTGTGGCTCTTCCATCTTTCTCTACACGTTTCCATCTTAAGCAAATCAGAATTAATACATGGTATCAGTGTCCAACAGCTTGGTCAGAAACAAGTAATTATTTCACAGATTTAAAAGAGGGTACAAACAGTTCTATGAATGGAATGGAGAGATTCCTTTGGATCTTCAGATATTCAGAGGTAAGGAAGAAGCAAAATCTTTAAGAATATATGCAGAGAAGGGAAGAGAGGCTAAAATAGAAGGTGAATATTTCTAGACTTATGGCTGTCAGCTTTTAAAAATGAGGCAAATTTAGGGTTTTTGGAAGAAACCCGTTAAACTTGGAGGGTACATGAGTACTAGGATCTGACCACTTAATACCATTAGCCTAAAACTGGATGGAATTTAGTCTGGAAGTCCTTGGTACCAACTCTTCTCTGTTGTGAACAGGCAGCTGTGGAAGTGGTCAAAAAGCATCTTACATGTCCAGCCTATCTCATAAACTACTACAAAGTGGAATTACATCCAATGTGCTATTTATTTAGTTCTGCTACATGTGACCAAAACCTGTAGAGCCAGTTTCAAATGTTACTTTGATTATTTTTAATTTTTGTGGGGAAGGATTGAAAGGAAAATAAGTTTGTTTGGATTTTTTATTTGATTGTGTATTCTATATTAGATGCCATATTCTAAATAATATGCCTTGACCAGATGGCGTTACAGAGCTCTTTCTATTATGAAAATTTAGGCCTTCAGAAGGCAGTTTCTTTAAAAGGAGTAGAATCCAAGTGTGTGTTGTGATCTCCTTTAGTGTGATAAAATATTACTTCATTTAACCAGCCCTCATGGATGACATACAGAAGTAATAGAAACTAGCTACAATTACCAAACAAAAGATGCTGGGGAACAAGGCTGAAATGTTTTTCATACAAATGTCACTGCATACTTTGTGTAATTTTGATAGTTTTCAAATCTTAACAGCTTCTCCATTCTACATATGCTCTTGTGCTTTGCAGAGGAGCTTACAGCAGCAGCCATTCTTCCTTGCAGCACTGATTACTTGACATGGGCATAAATCTTAAATTGTCTGTATTCAAATAGGAACACTAGAAACCCATCCCTACTTTTTAATTTTTTTATAATTATTCTTACGTTGTGTCCAGGAGAACACTTCATGAGAGCAATACAGTATTTTGACGTTTGTTCCTTTGTGTCTCATTTTCCCTTTTGAATTGTAGGTGTGCTGTTAAACAACTTCTTAGGTTTTATGAGCCTCTTCTACTAAATAATAATTGTAATAATGTATTTTTGGCTCTTTCAGGATACCAGTTATCCCTTCATTACATAATACTGTTTACCATGTAGCTTTTTCCCTTTGCCATTTTGTGTTCAAGCCAGTTTGCTTGGTAGCTCAGGTTTCTATAAATAGATTTTCTTCTTCTTGTTTTGTTTTGTATTGTTGGTTTTTTGGTGTTCGTTATTAGAGCAGAAATGTTCCATTCAGGTTTTTTGACAAAATCCAAAGCTCTTGTTTAAATCAGTATGGTTACCAATATCCTAAATATATCAGCATTTGTCTGTAGTTCCTCCTGGAAATCCAGGTCTTTTCTTGCTAAACTCCTCACAGAAATAAACTTCCTGAGCATGTAGTCATGTACATTTGCTGTTTATTGTGAGGAATACCTCTTGCCTCTTTTTAAAGGAAAAAATCTGACAAATCTTGCATTCTGCCAGCGTAAGAGTTTGGTATATATTCTGATTCGTTGATATAAATTTGAGAGGAGACAGGTAGCAGTCATGTTAAGCAGAGCCTCATTTAGTAGCTGTTATTATGGCAATATCCTCTTCATTAAAAAATAATAAGATATGCAGTCATACATTTTCTTGGTGGAAATTATGTCTTCTTTAGCACTTGTGCTACATTTGCATTTTCTTCTGTTTTAGGTAAGTCATTAGTATTTTGTGCCAGTAGCACTCATTCTCTAAACCTTTACTAACAAAGGGTTTATAACATCAGCAGTGTACCAATAAGGTCATGTGGTTGGTGACATTATTTTTCTTTCTATATTGAGTCAATACTAAAAAAATGCTGTCTGCAAATAAAACAGACTGTAGCTTAGTGGTCTGACAGTACCTTTTGGCCCGTGGACATGTATGTACTCATGAGCACTTCTCTAGCAGGGAATCATAAAGTCTTCTGCTAAGCTGTTTGGATAGTAAGAGCTTTTAAAAGCCAAGTGTGGTTCATGTATGCTCTTTTGGTAAGGCTACAAACACAAAAGTATATCGCACCAAAAGTTGGAGGGAGCGAAGTATGTGTGTAAAGTACCAGTCAAAGGTAAAGATCCTTGATCCATGACCATTTCACATTTGGAGACCAGCCTGGAGCTGTTACTTGGGTGCCAGCAAAGGTAGTTTAATTTCATGGCAGAGTGTGTCACGATTTTTCAGAACGCCTTTTTTTTTCCCCTTAGCCTTGTCAGAAGTGTTTAAATAGCAGTTTTCACAGTGATAACTCTTGCTTCAAAGTATCATGAATTCTTACAAATTAACCCATATATTTATGGATTATATTTACAAAGTTATATTTCATTGAAATTGCTATGCTTTGAAATATGCTATTAAGGAGAAGAAAGAATAATTGAGATTGGAAGGCATTTCTGAATGTCATCTTCCCTGCTGCTCAAGGAAGGATCACCTAAATCATCTCACTGAGGACTGTGTCTAGATGGCTTTTGAAACTCTCCAAGGATGGAGACTCCACAACTTATTTGGATAACCTGCGTCAGTACTCAGTGTCAGTACCCTCACAGTGAAAAAGTGGTTGCTGATGTTCAGTTGGAACTTCCTGTGTTTCAGCTTGTGTCCGATGTCTCTGGTGCTCTCACTGGACACCACTGAAAAGAGCCTCTGTCTATCCTCTTTGCACCCACCCTTGAGCTATTTGTATACACCAAGAAAACACCCACAAGTCTTTTCTTCTCCTGGCCAAGCAGTCCCAGATCCCTCAGCTTTCCGTCATATGATGAATGCTTCAATCTCTTAATCATTGTTCTTGCACTCTGCTGGACCCACTCCTGGAGCTCCGTGTCTCTTGTGTACTGGGAAGCCCAACACTGCACAAACTCTCCAGATGTGGCCTCAGTAGGGCTGAGTAGAGACAGAGGATCAGCTTTTGTGACCTGCTGGCAGCGCTGTTAGCCTCCCTTGTCCTAAGGGCATGTTTGTGTCCATATGAAACTCGAGGTCCTGCAGATCTCCTTTGACAGAAGTTATAATTCTAAATATTTTTACCAAAGTTGAAAGAGTCAGTTTCTCCTATGGTTCAGTTTATAATTTCACTTGCAGATTCAGGTTTCTTGATGGTAATGGTAGTAGCTGTATAGTATTAAAAAAAACAATTTGCAATTACAGTACAATTGTTTTAAGCAACATTTCTGAAATCACTTTTGTTTTTCAGTCCTATATTAAAATAGAAATGTACAAAATGCAGTACAAGAATGGCAATGTTTAATGTGAAGTAGGAGAGGGAAAATTTGCATACTCTTGCAACTAGGTTAAAATATATGTATAGCAACAAGATAGCTGCCTCCCCACTATCCCAAACGTCTCTTCCCCTTTTTCTGTGGGAAAAGTATTTCTGCAGAAAATTCCAAATATTTGTTCTCTTTTGCTTGGCTAATGTAATTAAAGGACAAATGTAACAACATTTGTTATCTTTATAGTCTTGATATTAAATGTAAGAAACACCCCAAATTATCAAAGTAATTTATTTTTCACAAAAAAAAAGGAAAATAATCATGGTGATGAAATTGTGTTCCTTCCCCAGCCACCAGAAGAAGGCTTGTTCCTTAGTTTTCAGGCTGAAGGTCCCAGCCTGTCTTGGCCAGTGGCATGCTTCCTGAGGTTGCATAACAGTTTGGTCATCCAGCTCATAAGTTAGTTTGGGCCCAAGAGCATTACAGTGATATAAACACACAGCTTTTGGAGGGAGGAGAGAGCCTTTAAAACTTCTTGTCAGATTTTAATGCTTGATACTCTTATAATGCCTGCTGCTGGCAGGCAGGGACTGTAGGTCATATCTTTCCAGTCCACTTATGGTTTATAACCCTTTCATTTTGCCCCAAATGCTTTCTTAGGCTGCTTAATGCACCCCACTACAGATTTTGATTTTGGTGTAAGAATAATCTTCATTTGATTATATTTTTAGAATGAAACTTCACACAGCACATTTATTATGCTATCTTAAAATGGTTTGGTTTCAGGTTTACAAGGTATATCACTCAGATACACGCTGTACTCCTCAGTAAGTCTTCACTGCTAGAGGTGAAAAAACAGTGTAGATAGCTTTTTTTTTCTCGTTCTCCTTTATTCCAATTTATAATTCCCTTTAATCACATAAGAATACCATATTCTTAGCTCCCACCTGAGGCACTCAGATGTTAGAGAGATCCGTTTCTTTAGTTGTTAAGAACTGATCTTGGATTCCAGTGTCGTTATTCCCAGTCTCACTGGTCCTCAGCAGTGACTTTAAGAAAGCAGCACGTTCCTTTGGCCAGAATACCATTTCCTTTAAACCTTACTCTACCTCAAGAGTTTCCAGTGGCCAGAACCAAAACCAGGGAGTACAGCTACTCAGTACAGTAGCTTTGGACCTGCTGTTGCAATGCTGCTCTTCATGTTCCATTTCACATGCTTGTGGTAGCTCTGGTAAAAAGCTTTGTAAGAGCAATGCTCAGCTGATCACCCTGTTTGGTTGGTTTTTCTTTTGTTAAGGTATTCCAGATAGAACTGCTAATCATGCAAGAGTAGGTAAAAGCCTTAGGTTGTGTTAGGAAGACACTTGGAGCCTTGTCTGCCCTTTTTCCCGCTGCTAAGGCACACCAGCAGTTTTAACAATTTGTTCTAAGGCTCCCAATAGAAGACGGGGCTATAATGCCTACAGATACAAGACTTCCAAGTGCTTTCATAGTGCCAGTAGTGTGACAGGCAGATCCTGTTTTGTTTACACAGGATTTTGGAAATGGGAACCATCCATAGGTCCTGCCACTGCATTCTGGTTAGTTGCAAACCACCTTGTATTGCTAAAAACAGCTATTGTTACCAATTACGAGTCCCATTCAAATATTAAAAAAATTTTAAAACAGCCACCAACAGAAACAAAAAACCAATAATCTCATTGTAGACTTAGGCATTGTTACATGTACAGAATTTGTCTAGTTAATCTACGGGGTGGTTTTATGGAAAAACGGGCTTGTTTCAGTTTAAGCGATGGTCCATTAAATATTACCTTTTGAGGAATTTTATTTTGCACTAATGCAGTGGATTTGATAATAGTTTCTAAAATACTCGAAAGGATGAATGTTTAAAACATTCATTTAGAATATATGGAAAGCAAATCACAAGATTGTTAACTAGACCAGAGTAGGCATCTCAGTATAGGATAGGGAAAAAAAACCCAACATTGACAGAGAATTCTATTGCATGGAAGAGCTTAAGCCTCTGTCTTTGTTTCTCCTTAGCAGTTCTTGGAAAGAAAATGGATGTGAAGTGTGAACTTTCATTTTAAGAAAAAATCAGTGTTGTAGTAGGTTTCTCATGTAGCCGAAGGAAAGTTCTCTTTAACTGAACTCTTGCTGCAATCGATTGATATACGAATACAAGCTCTAATGTTCAGATTTATGACCAAATTTATAGAGTGAATAACTTAAAAGCTAAATTTGTGGTTCACTTAAATCAAGAATAGCAGAGACAGTTTTTTAGGCTTAATCAGTTGTTGCATCCTATTTCTTACTGGTTTACAGGAGAGTCCTAGTGTCCTTAGTTTCTGTCAGAAGAGGTTCTTCTGAAAGTAATGAGATGGAAGACTACTTGTGCATGAAGTGTATAACTGCAGTCTGACCTTAGCTCCGAGTGAAACACAGTGATAGAGACCACTGATCAGTAATATTATGAAGCATCAAGATGTAGCCAGTTTTATTTGCAGATATTAGAATTATGATAGATGTGTACAATGAAGGATTGGATTTTTCTTTATTGTATTTGTCTGCTGTGTTTGAGTACTTAACTAAAAAATGTTGGTAAAGAAATGGTGAGCAACACTGAACCATCATTTTAACTGTGAGATTTAGAGAGAGGAGGGGGCTTTGCTCAGAGGTAGCAAACAAAATTCAGCTACCTATAAGCTAAAAATTTATAGTCTTGTATAATTTTCCATTTTACAAACTGTTATGTATTTGAGCTTTAGATGCTTGCAGCAAAATTCTTTATATATGTGTGTATCTATGTATATCTATATATATCTATATATATACACACACAAGTGAATCATATTTGTGAATCATACATGTGTGTGAGAATGTAATATATTAATTACGCAAAAAAGCCTACCTTTCTTATTTTTGGGATTTTGGGGGGAGGGGTGTTGGAAGTAAAGAAGTGATTTTTTAAAAGTGCAACAGCTTGGTGAATCGTTTTATCTCAAATACATAAGGAACACTTTGATGTCTTCTAATATTTCCTCTTTAGCCCTTAAATTTGACATCACTGGTGCTAAGTGGTGTAAGTACGTAAACCCTGAATCAAGAATATGTTACAAAAAGATAACACCTTATTTTAAGGTGTTGAAATGTTCAATCGTCAACTGCTACATTCATCCAGTAAACTGTACTTCAAATGTAGCATCTTATAACATCCTTGGCAATCACTGGGGTTTTCCAAGTGGTGTAGTGGCAAATTCATAACCAAAACTAGAAATTTTCCTTTAATTTAGAAGAAAAAACTAAGCAGAGAGAGAGGGAAATGACGAAAACCTCTTTTTCCAATACTCTGGAATTTGGCTTTTAAGTAATGGCATGATAATAATTTGTTTATTTTATAAAAGTACTAAATTATAGAGAAAGATGTTAGATTGTAAAATGCAAGTAATACTACATGCAATGCAAATACAGAAGAGAAGAGGCAAGTAGACACTGCAATTATGGATTTTAAGTAGTTGTAACTGGTTCTGTTTTCAAGCCCCACAGTGTATATCCTGACCTACCCTTGCGAAGGACGGGTTATGTGCATGGGGA
Source organism: Pseudopodoces humilis (assembly GCF_049639895.1). NCBI lineage: Eukaryota > Metazoa > Chordata > Aves > Passeriformes > Paridae > Pseudopodoces > Pseudopodoces humilis. Next base: position 32,248,973 of record NC_142206.1, on the reverse strand, counting down.
GGAGGGATGAATCAAGGGAAGCAGGGTTTCTGGCTAGAAGCCTGTTCTTGTTTATATTTCAGTGACAGAAGGCCTGACCTCTTTCTGTTTTCTTGTTCTCTTTTCTGTGCGATTTCATGGTGGCTGACTAGCTTCACGATTAGTCTAAAATAAATCAGGAGTTGATTCTTACTCTCTTTCCAGCCCTCTAGCTAGATCATGGAGTGTAAAGATTTTAGAAGAATATGAATTTTGATTTGGCAACTGTATTCTCTGATTAAGCCCCTTTACAAAAAAATCACGAGCTCTGAGAAACCCTAATGAAAGCATAAAAATACAGAGGAACATTTTTTAGAGGGTGGTCTTAAATTCTTTTCTTCTAGGTGATATTTGTGGAAAGACTGTTAATTATTGTGATCTTGGTTGTGGGTTTGTTGGTTTTGTTTTGTTTTTTACTAAAAACAAAAAGTTGTTTATGGAAAACTAATTTCTTCTTTTGCTTCTCTTTCAGTAATAGTTATGCACGAGTGCGAGCTGTGGTGATGACCCGGGATGACTCAAGTGGTGGATGGTTACCACTTGGAGGGGGTGGACTAAGCTGTGTCACAGTCTTCAAAGTCATTCCCCAGGAAGAGAATAGCTGTGCTGATTTTCTTATCCATGGAGAACGACTCAGGGATAAAACGGTAACAATTTATATCTATTTAATGATAATGTTAAAACTGTATGTGACATGCTTATGTAGACAAAGTAAATTTAAAGTCTCAGTCTAATGCTGTTGCTGAACTTTTCTGTATCAATGATTGTGTACCAGAAGAACCTGTTATTTGTTTGAAATGTAATACCCTGCTTTTTTAGAATCAAGCACATTGATTTTTTAGAAACTCTATGCATTTTGGGAAAAATTTTGCTATTAATTTTTCTTCCAATGAAAGATTAGAGTTTCTATACCAGTGATAATGCATTTAGGAGTAGTGTTGGAAATGAGAACTTTATTAAGAACATGAAATCAGGTGGAATTCCTCAGTAGTGATTTGGTTAGCTGTGGAATATGGCTATGACAAGAAGAAGCCATTTTATGTGAGAGCTACTTCATATTGAAAGACAGAATGAAGCTGACAGAATTGACCTGGCTTGATGAACACATAACCAGTATTCATTCATCAGCTACCTTACATAAAATGCTGATAATAAACATCTCTTAAGAAGCATCATGAAAATCAGCCTCAGAAAAGGAAAACTGGTGCAGGATCTCAGCCATTTCTACATGCAGACCTAAGGAAGGCAGAATGGGCTTACTAGGGATTGCTTGGTTACTTGTGCGGCAAACAGATTTCTGGGTGGGTGTGTCTCACTGTGGAAAGAGAAGTAGAGGAGGCACAAAAGCTCCATCTCAATGACTTTTATTAAGAATATATTCTTTTCTGCAAATAAACTTTGACTCCTCTGTAAGCTTAAAAGATAGAATTACTTCTTATACTGTACTGCTGACCCTTCTTCAAGCACAACAGTTTGTCCCATGAGGCAGGACTGCTGAGTTCTCTGCCTTGACTGTGACTACTGTAGGAAGAAAGCATATAAATAGAAATTCTGCTGACTCAGTTGTTTCTGAGGGGCGTAGCGCTATTAGCAGAGAACCCTGTGTTCCCACACAGCTACGTGCACCTGCAGTTCCTTCCTCACTTTGCAGTAGTTCCCTCTAGAACTTTTTTTAGCCTTGTTGAGGCTCTTTTTGAGAAGCTTAATTGCATTTAGAGATATTTGATATTTTTTTCTTAACTCTTAATACCTGGAATATTCACAGCTTGCCTGAAAAATAATAAAATGCTCCAAACTAGAGACTGGTTTAATAGTGTGTCTGCATGCATATAAAGATGTCTGGCCATCAGTATCCTGATCTGTTTGCAGTGTCCTCTCTCCCGTTTCACCTAGGCAAGACTTGTTTTGGTTCCACTTCTGGTAGAAGGTTTTATATGTTTCTCCTTCTCTTCCTGTCTAAAATCAAGCTCATGTCAGCATGAACATGTTTTCCAAACCTTTATTGTCTTGAACAGCTTGTTTTATTTTAGGGTTTTTTTTGTGTGTGTCCCATCCTGTGTCCATCTGTCTTCCTTGTACTTGCCCTCAAAAGGTGACCTAACTAGTCTGTGAGTAATTGTAATGATTGTCTGATTGTAATCTTGCTGTAGTTATGGGAAGTTGCTGTTAGAAGTCAGCCCCTCAAAAACACAGGATAAAAGGTGGAATAAGTGCAGCTAGGACAAACATCTCTCCTGTGTATATTAAATAAAGCTCAGGGAACTAACAAATATAGATTTAGAGTGTGGAGAAGAACACTGGAGAATCAGTAATTCTTTGATAACGGAATGAAAGGTCACTGCGTATTCATGTATTTCTACAGACTTCAGATAATGCAATTATCTGAACAGCTAATGTGTAATGTATTAACAACCAAGTTGTATGGTATGCAACAAGACCCCACTTGGCACAGAAGTAACAAAATCCTGCACCAAGATATGCGATGACAAAATTACGTCATGACGCTTACTTAGAAGGGCAGAAGATAGCAGACACTGAAAGAAAAATCTGTTGGACATGTCACTGATTCTAAAACTGTTCTGATCATTATGCTTTCAGTATGGTTAATGGTTTTACATTCATTCTTAGAATATCCTTGTGGATTCACAGTTCAAGCACAAATTTTAACCCTTTTTTTTTATGAAGCCAAACATTTGGTGTTTTAGTCCAAATAGAAGTGACAGGTGACTATTATATTTCATAATAATTAGAAATTCATAATAATTATATATTTTATTTTTTATTAAAAAGTAAAGTAAAAGTGGAAGCCAATGTATTTGCTATTGAGTGGATACCAAATATTTTGATCATCTTCAGATTTTTCTGAAGTGTTATGCTGAATCTACTGTTTCTGTGCACCAGCTTCCCTCTAGTCTCGTTTTAGAATGCCCTCGGTAAATCTCAATGCCTGAATAATCTCCAAAGTTAGTAGTATGCTGTTTGGTTGGCTGCTCTTCCATCGTATTTGAAAAGAGAGTGTAACAGAATTTTTTTAAAAAACTTCCCAAACAGTTTCTAACATTTCAGTTATTCAGACTTTGAGTACGTGTATCTTCAGAAATATTTCATTAATAATCTACTGTAATATCTACAAGTCACTTGGACCATAGTTTCCAGTTTACTAACTTTTTTGCAAAGTACACACAGCTGTTTCTGAAAATACTTCTGTGGACTGAGAGAGAAAGTCATCTTTACAAATGAATTTCCCCACATTCTCTAAAGTCACATTACACATTGCTAAAATACCTAATCAAGATTATATCTCGATTTTCTCTGGCCAGTAAGTCTCTTCTTTTGTGAACTGGCTTAGCTTCCAGAAAATGTACTGAAATTCCATAATCCTGGAAACCTAGAGTGTGGAACTTGGAATGCTTTTCTGTGATGTGGGGAAGCATTGGTTTTGAAAAAGTTTAGAAAGTAAATGGAGTTCAGATCTATAGTTTTTCCCTAAGATAAATGGGAATCATAATCCCAGTATAACTGGTTAACCAATGTGTCAGTAGAAAGGTGGAATTCTCTCCAAAGCAGCTGGAAATCCATAGGTGAGGTATTTGATGGAGGTATCTTCCAGGTGCTTCTTAAATGGTTATACTGAAGAGGAATTAATCAGCTTTAATTGCTACTTCTGACACTACATGCAGTTCCATTCCAGTGTTCCAGATCTTTCCATGTATTTTATAGGCTATGGAGGCATTTAAATGCAACTACAGACTTCAATCTGTAAGTCAGCTGTAGAAATAAATACTCCGGAAAGAAAATCAAAATACTGATGATCCTTGTTGGAGAGGGCTTGTGTTGTTTTTACACCTGAGAGGCAGGTTGCTGTCAGCCCTTCTGTGAACCAGCTTCAGACTACATGTAGAACTTCCAAAATGTTTGTGTGGTGCAGAGCTATTTAAAACATCTTTTGGCATTCACAAAAAGCATCCTAATTATCTGAGAAGAAAATCAAAGTGGTGGCACCATTGAATTAATTTGAGAGAGAATGCTCCCTGCTAATTTGCTCAGGTTATTTAGATTTGTCTTGGAATGTAAGGGTATTTCATGAAGACTTTTCACATAATTACACGTTTCCCCCTTTATTATAATCACCTTCCTAGATCAGGCTCCAGCTGGTCTGCTTGGAACAATTGTACTCCCATGTAACCTGCTCAGGTCTGCTGTTCTGTGTTCACAGCAGCTGTCTTCTATCTTAACAGAACTAGTGCTAAACACATATTAGGCTCAAACTTATTGGTTTCAGGCTTTGGTGAATTTTACCTTCTTGAATGAAAAGTCTGATAGACTACTCTGGTTTATTTTCTTCTCCAGACTTTTGCCATGCAAGTTTTTATCAAAGGAGAAAAAAAAATATTACTAGTATCTTTTAGATACTAATTCTGTAACGGGAGAGACACAAAGCTAAAACTGAATATAAACACCATTCTCTTATAAAAAATCTGCTGTTCACAAACTTAAATATTTATTTTTTTAATTGTCTTTAAAGTTTGAGGAAAGATTGATTCTGTTGGCCTGTAGTACAGCCCTTACATCATCTTCTTTTTTGAACTGAATCAAAAGTGCACATAAAATAATTATATCATATGGTTACTGTGGCACTGGGTTGATATACTCTGTAGCATGAATTTACTCAGGCTGTGCTGCCTGTTCCCAAGAGTAATGCAGAAAAGGCATTTTAAAACTATGTGCTTATTTATATGTTTGTAGATTTGGGTTGGGAATGAGAAACAGTGAAGCTGTCTTACATGCGCTCTTGTACATTTTGAAAGTATAGCTAGAAACCAGTAAAATAGTATCCAGTATCTCAAAATGTTCAATTATTGGGTCTGTTAAGATAGAATTTTGTATCAAATGGAAAAGTTTTTTTTCTTTCTTTTTTTTTCTGAAATAAGCTCTAAATAATGATGTAATGTCTTAAATGCTCATTTTATTTCTGCTTAAAAATATTAGGGTTTTAAGTGCTGAAGTAGAAAATTCCTGGCTCTGGAGATTGAGCTTGTCTACATAAGCCAGATAGGTTTTTATTGTCTTTAAAGCATTTAGTTTTTAAAGGTGAGAAAAGAAACATTAAGCAAACAAGTATTTTTGAGTAGCAATGAATTCATTAGTGTTATACTCAATGACATCTAGATATTAAAAGGATTTTTTTCATTAACTAATAGGAGACATAAAGCCCTACTTATGCTCTGAGAATTTAAATTTTGGTCATGTGCATCTGGTTTTCTTCTGTCTTGAGCCTGATGATTCTGCAACATTTTCCATTATGTGCCAAGGTAGATGTTTCATACTTGCATGGAAGTCTTATATAAAGTCTCCAAATGAAGAAAACCTTCACAACACCAACCCATGGGGTGTTTTTTGAAATGAAACTTAGTTAAGCTATAGGCACTTTATTTACAATTTTTCAGATCTTTCCTGTGCATATCACTGGAGATCTTGGGGAAGGTCTACTTGAAAAGGTTTGTGAGTGCATATTTTGGGTAACCATGTGGGAGAGTATGTGATCTTCACCTATGATGTGGAGAGTTCTGAACCATAGCAAAGTGCACTAAAAAATAAATGGAATTTCAAAATATATCTGCATTGAAAAAGCTTGGTTTCCATTTCCAGGCCTTGGAGAATACGTGTATGAGGATACTTCCTCCCCAGCCCCCATGATAGTTCGCATGCTTGAGCATCAGGAAGCCTTTGGCACAATTAGGTTTTACAATTTAAAAATTCAGTATTGCTGCAAAGCATAGAAGTGTTTCAGCGAGAGAAAAGAGAGAAAAATTCTTCTGGGGATGGTTGGTATGTTTTTTTATTTGATTTGGATTTTTTGTATTTCTGGATATAAGAAATACTATTGAAGGGCTGGATGTTTATAAATTGCTGTTCCACTGTTAATTGAGACCTACAGCTTTTCAGTTTTCTCTCAGGTAGGGCAGACAAGTCTTTATAGCAAGTCTTGCTTGTACAGATTCTTATATCTGATAACATACACAGTTTTGATGCAACATATTTTTCCCTTTTCAATGCCCTTTCACTTATATCTTCTGTGTTGTGGTCTGTTTTCATACAGGTTTAGATGGCAAAAAATCAGTGTCACCCCCTCAAATGTTGTTTCCTTGAATCAAGTTGAAAACAATTAGTGTTGGATGGGATGTTTACCTGTTTTGTTAATCATAGCTTGTTATAAGAAATGTGAGGGTTGGAAGTGGGGGTAAGTGCTTCTTGGGCTGGAGGGATTTGGTTTGGGGATTTTCTAGTTCGCTTTGTGTGTCTGAAAACCATAGCTTCTACTAAGTGAAGTTTTAATCCAGTTTTTATCTCTAGTGGTAAAATTGTTATTGGGTATGAATTTTGCAGTATGAAGTAATCTGGATTAATCCCTTCAGCACCAGAAATTCATTGTGATGCTATAAAATCAAGCTTGCAGTCCTTTCTGTTGATGTTTTGGATGACACTGCACACAAACTATACTGTGAAAATAGTTGGTGTTAATGTATTAGAGATCCCTCTAAAGAGCTTTCAGACCTAGAAAAGACAATGGTGTGAGAAGCCTTCATTTTTAACTGCTCTTTGAAAGAGGAAGCAAGTTTAAAATCATCCAGAGGAACAAGGAACAATTATTTGATGCACCTTAGAACTGCAGAATAATCCTTTTTTTCCTGCCTGCAACAACTTTTCCTACAGACCTACAGAAACAGGTTCCTTGTTATGTTTTCTTTTAGGCAGTTTTACCTACACATTGTTGACTATTAAGGGAGATCTGAGTGGAGAAACTAAAAATTATTTTAGTGCTGAAGGAGTTTATATGTGCAGAAAGAATATTATCCTTCTAGACGCAGAGGTAAAAGGCAGTAACAGTTGAGAGGAGATGATTACTGGTGGGTTGTAGGGGGAATAAATAATGAAGAGCAAGAGAAAAAAACCCTATTTGCCTATGTAATAGTTAGACAATGAAAGGAGAGGAACACAGACTATGTAACAATAACCTAAGTATACATATAAATATATATTTTTTTGAGGGGTTTTCTCAGTTGTGTATACTTAAACTAATTTTACCATATCCTGTGAGGAATTTTGTATTTTCTCTTTTAGAAAGCCACATATGTAACAAAATAAAAAATTAAAATTCTAAAAGTGCATCAGTGAAATGATAGCATATTATTGAAATGATAGTGAGATTCCTTCATCATCAAATACCAATACACAGAGACATGTTGTCTTGCTGGGGGCTTTATTATACTGCTATGGGAGCAGATCAATGCGTCTCCCTCCATACTTTCTTGTTCACATTCGACTTTTTTTAATCAATAAACACTCAGTGTAACAATGTTGCTTAAAATAATTTTTGCCAGTAAAGTAAAAGTGCAAATATATTTTTAAAACCAGACTATTCAAAGGGGCAATAATAAGACTTTTGAGCACCTGAAGGGAGCCTGCAAAAAAATCTGGAGAGGGATTATTTAACAGAGATATATTGACAGGACAGGGCAGAATGGCTTCAAATTTAAGGAGGGTGGATTTAGATTAGATACTAAGAAAAAAATCTTTATTTTGAGGGTTGTAAGGCACTGGAAAAGGTGGCCCACAAAAGTGGTGAATGCTCCATTCCTGGAAGTGTTCAGGCCATTTTGGATGGAACTGTGAGCAACCTGGTCTAGTGGAAGGTGTCCCTGCCCATGGCAATGGGATGGGCTTTGAGGTTTCTTTCAACCTAAACCCTTTTATGATTGTGTGAAGACTGTGATTTTGCTTTATAACTGAATGTGCTTGTATACCTGTAATGATTTTGTAGCCAAATAATTCTGATAATTATACACAATTACTGGTTTTTTTATAGTCGAACGTGAGCCACAAATGTATTTTTGTTTAGGTGCAGGCAGTAGTACATTCATAAAGATTTTAGGTTTTATTAATTTATTTTTTTTAAACAATTCTCTTGTATTACTTTTACTTGTCTAATAGACTTTCTGGGAGAAATCTGAAAATCTGCCTGAAAGCAGCATGGAGTTAGTCTAGCGCTAAAATATTTTGTAGATCCCAGTGCTACACTAAAATTTGATATCAGCACACAAAATGCTTTTTGGGGACATGCGACCTGTTTCATTTGCTGAACATCTACCAAGTCTGTACTGGTTTTTGCAGGTGTGAGATACTTCTGTGGATATGACATTTTTGAATAGGAAGATAGACTCAGTAAACAAATAGCGTCTTCAACCAATTCTACTTATCAGCAATTGATAGTGAATAATTTGGCTGTAATGGAAATGAAGTTAAAATTACATCCTCATAGCAGGAAGAAATTTTAAAAGAGACCTCTATGATGTATGTTTTTAAGTAGTTCACAAAGACTACCTTTTGTTCTCAAATTTTATATATTGGTCATTGATATATTTTCCTTCTGTTTTCTGTCTGAAAGGTGGTCTTAGAATGCACATTAAAGAAAGACCTCGTTTACAACAAAGTTACTCCTACTTTTTACCACTGGAAGATTGATGACAAAAAGTTTGGCCTCACATTTCAGAGTCCTGCTGATGCAAGAGCATTTGATAGAGGTATTCGGAGAGCAGTGGAGGATATTTCTCAAGGTACATATTTCTGGTAAAAAACTTGGTGGGATGGAGGAATACTGAGTGTTAACTAAAAAAGATGTCAAAGCACTTTGTGTAACATTTACATTGACAGTATTTAAGGATGCAGATTAAACCATAATATATTGGAATTTTAATAGTTTTTGAAATAGTACTTTTGGCATTTCTAAAGTGCCATTCATCCAAGTGTCTTAAATTGTTTCACAAACCTTAATAATGTAATTTCCTGAAACATCCCTCCCTACATAATAAAGCACTCCCTCTTTCTTTTAGACATGAAGAAATGGAGGAAGCTGGAGTGTTATATTCTCTCACTTGGATCTTAGAAGCATTTTGCAACTCCTGTGTTGTAGGATAAGCTGGGAAGTTGAATGATTTGTGACCTGTTGAGTTCTCTCATTATCTGCACATACTTTTAGTTGATAGTTTTATTTTTCACTAACAGGTGACAGCATAGTTCTGAGGGCGGGGTTTTTTTAGGAACAGAAGAATTTACTTGGATAGCAATATGGCAAACTGGTTCCAGAGCTTGACTCAATTAGTGGAAACCAGTGGACAAACTGAAGGATATCATCAAGCCTAGATTCTGAGCTGAAAATATATTAATGTGTGTATATATATATATGCACACACATATATATGCACACATATATGTATATACATACACACACACATATATATATACATGTATATATATATATGTTTTGCTGGATTGAGACAGGGAGGGAAGAGAACAGGTGTTTATTGAATTAAATGAACATCTCTTTCCAATTTGTAAAAAATAACTTTAGGGATTTTGTGTGTGTTATCCTACTGATGAAGGGAGGAGCATGTTTCTGAAGGAAAATGCTTTTTGACATACTCTAATGACTGCTTTGGAATTTTATTGGTATAATCAATATCCTTTCAAGACAAATAATTAGAGAACATGAGAGTAATTTTTTTCTTTTAGGGTCTCACAGTTTCAATTTCTGCTGATTTATAGCAAAATACAGCACAGTGTGCATTCATGCCAACTAAATGTGTCTGCCTTTAATTTTCAAAATTCTACATTAAAAGGAATGTACTCCCTTGCTTCTGAATGCTGATGACGCTTTGAAAATGCTTTTATAAGGAAGGTGGGAGCAACAGAGAGGAGTGTGGCTAGGAATACTCAGTACAGAAAATGCAGAGTGTAGAAATGAATGATGCTTACTAAATCAACTTGAAATGCAGTGATCTATGGGTTAAAAAGGTAAACAAGAATATTTATATCATCATCACTGGATATTGAGAAATTATGTGGGTTACTGGAAGCAGTAAGCGGTAAATATGAAGAAAATAACCTTGTCTACTTTTTTCTTTATATGAAGGTTATCCACCCTCCCAAAATGATGTTGAAGTGGCAGAAGACTGCTTTCAAGTAAGTAAATTTTTAAATTAATTGTGAATTTTTTCTTTTATAAATGTACTGAACAGCTTTTGCTCTCATTAGTGAGAATAAGCAAAATAAGAGCAATAGTAAAAATCAGTTTAATTAAATAAGTTCCAGAACAATTATCTAGAATACTCCTAAACGAAGTAGTTATTATTTAATCCATAGGATCATTAAGTATCCTGATTTTAATTTTTGAGTTCAAAATGTCTGTTCAAGTTTTATGTCCTCTTTGATCTTACTGAAATATGAAATATTCTTCTGGGAAACAGCAAATAGAGGGATGAAAAATCTTTTTACTTGTACATCCTGTTTGTTTTCTTAAATTCCACTTTGCAGTGATAAAACACTTCTAACATCAAATGGTTAGAGTTGAGAAGATGCTGAGACAATGGTTGAGAATCTAGTCCAAAGTTTAGACAATTTTTAAAAACACACTGAAGATAAAGTAGTTGCTTGTTGAGATTTAAGTTTTTATTGATCTTTTTTTGCACTGTTCTATTTCTGTAGGTCATAATGGCTTAAGAGATAAAAATTTATGTCCAACCATGCTTCAGAGTTCCAGTGTTTTACATGTATACCATATCATATACCATAAATACTGTAAAACTGATGCATAGCACTGCTTGGTAATATCCAAGAATCTATGTAATTAAAAAGCCAGTATAAAAAAATATTATGGAGACAAATATACACACACACGAGATAAATAACTGTAATATATCTGAATAAATTCTACTTGTGTCTGTGTGTGCTTGTAATTTCTTCCTTCTTACTTAAAATTTTAGGGAAAGCTGTGTCTTCATTCACACATATATTCAGTTTTCAGAGTGCAGAAATTTAAATTATTATGAAGATGCTAAAGAAACAAGTTGGCTCAGAGGTCTTAGTGACTATTCAGAAAACTGATAATGTTGCTAACTGATTTCTTCTGGGAAAAAGTGTTGTCACTTATGCAGTAATAAATCCTGTATCAGTGTAAGTAGAACCTCTAGAACACAAATTCAAGTCACTAGCAGCTGACTTTGAAGACATTCAAAGAGACATTCAGCTGAGAGTCAAATATTTAGAAAGGATACCGCAATGCAGTGGCAATTCAGAAGTCTCCTGATATCTTTTCATTTTATGGTAGAAGAAATGTATTTCTTTGTTTAAGTGTTGGCTATGTAACCACCTGTTCTTTATGTGCAGTGCTTTTTTTTAAGGCACTTGAAAGTAAAATTGCTAAAATATTTGATAATTCAGATTTTAAAAAGAAATGAGATTTTGTCAGGGTGAAGGAAATGTGTGCCAAAGTTAATGCGGTCCTTAATCAGCTTTTAAAGGACTTGCTTAAATATGCTTTGTTGCAAGGATTAATAATTGAACAGTTTCTACAGGACTAATGAGATTAGAACCAATTACCTCTTGATTTTGCTGCCTAGTTATTACGTTTCTATATAGGGATGCCAAAATTGAGGAAAATACCTGAGATTCATTACAGTTACAAATTTGTTATTGGGAAAGTGGAGAAAAGTGTATTTACTATATCTACTCTATATATGTGAATATCAATATACCACCTATTTATATTTGTAAATACAGGTTTACGTTATGTTCTATTTTAAAAAATAAATGTATGTATTTTTTAAAATGTCTGTAAACCAAATTTTATATATAAAAACACACACTATATATATATATATATATATTACAGGTACAAATAATCTTGTGTGGTACAAACTGCTGGCAGAACTATCTTTTACATTCTAGACAGGAAAGCATACTTAGTGACTTCATCACAATAGACGTTTTTTAACTGTGGGTAGATATCCTGTTTTCTAAAAGCAAAAAAGCTAGCCAATATCTCTCACCATATCTCTGCACAATAAAGTAAAATAAATGATGGTAGCATTGCCCATCAGTAACAATACCAGAAGGGAGAAAAAAACCCAGAAATGCAGAGAAAACTGAATCCACCCTGGTTTAGCTATGCTTCGTCTAAACCAGGTTTATGTATCAATAGTGAAGATGTAATTGCAGGATTATGAACATGAGTGTAGAAAAGCTACACCATTTTAGTTATAGGCATCAAGTCTAGCCTCCAAAAATACCTTTGAAATGCCAAATAGTCCACGTTCTCTTAAATTATTAATTCCTTCCACTTCCAAGATTGATACTATGATAAGTGAAACTGGATACCCCAGGGTCTTTTGAACCTGATGCATAAGGCCATCATTCTTTAAAGATAATGTGTTGAGTATTTGAAGAGTCATGTTGACTTGTCCCCTACTTCTTGCCACCTCTGTGTAGTTTAAAAGGCTTAGTGATTTTTTGTTTCCTTGTTTATTTTATAAGCTGTTTTCTAAAGTCTCTATCAGTTTTTTTGAGTGTGTTTTGGAGTATATTTATGCAAGGGCATTTTGGAGTGTGGATAGAATATTAAAGAGTAGTTTTTCCTATACTGTTCTAGTCATCTTACACAGCAGAGATCCTTTATTTAGTATACATTTGAAGTATAAATATAGTATTTAGTTTGTACATAAATTTCATTAACAATGGCTTGTTTTTGTTGTTTGGTTTTTTAATGAAGATGACTAGATGCTGAAGAAAGCTAAACATGCTTAATAACTTTTTTTACTGGCTGGTTAAATTTTGTGCTATAGAGAGCAAAAAAAATGATTCAAAGAAGATCAAAAATTATCATCTCAGTGTGAAATCTCATTGCTTCCTTGTAATAAGTATCATCACATTTTATAGAAGCAGTTAGCAGAAACGGTGATTATCCAAAAATTGTATGTGCATATCTTAAATGTAAATCCAAAAACTGAACTCCTGTCTTTTGCCTTCTAGGCAAGCAATTGGTTTGCTATGTTATACCTTGGTTCACTAAATTTTTTGGTTTTTAATTTACATTTTGTAAATAAAATCTCCCAGAGAAACTATTCTTTTTGCTGAAGATCAAATTTATCATTTTAAGACATAGTTTCATTATAGTTTCTTTAGCCTCTCTGTTGTTTAGAAATAATGTTAAAATCCTAGCATTAAAATAATATGATCCCTTAAGGGTTTTCATGGTTGCTTAAATTATTGCAATTATTTTTAGTTGTTTAATTAACTTATTAGATGCAAATTGTTCATATCATCAAATAAGCCCTAGTCTTACCAGATTAATTTCAAACAGAAATACACAAATGAGTTAAGGCAGAGCTATCTGACTTCCTAAAATGTTGGTAAATGGAACCTGGAAAAGTATATGTACCTACATGGAAATACACATTGGGAATTTGTTTTGTTAGGAAGTTTAGTATAAACTTTTTGGTATAAAACCTTGCATTTTGAATGGAGTAAATAATCAGCTTGTGTAAGGCAGTTTCCTTGTTTGTTAACAGATTTGCTCAGGTTCTTTTCCTCTTCCAAATGTAAACTTCTTGCTCTAAAACTTATCTAGCTTAACTGAAAAAAAAAATAATTTTTATTTCCTTAAAAGTAAATCTAAATCTAGAGCTCATACATTTAAAATTATTTTTGTGGAGGTTTTGGAGCCTGTAATGCATAAGTCTTGCTTTTGTGAACTGAAAAACAGAGTAGCTAAGCTTTAATTTCTTTCAGTTTTTGTTGATTCAGCCATATTGGTGTTATAGGCTACCATCGCTTTTTAACTGTTTTGAGGTAATTAGATTTGTATCACTTATGCTTTTGAGTTTCTTACTGCTGGCAGAAGAAAACTGTAGACTGGCAAATTATTAGCAGAAAATAAAAAGTTTGTCTTGTTCTCTCAGAAGTTAGTACATTGGACTTTTTGTTAATAGGAATGGGAAAATGCCTGCAGCTTCCATGCATCTTTAGGTGTTTTGGTGCAGGCAGGGAAGACATTAATTCTTCGTGTGCCATTCTGTAAACACACTATTTAGTAACCTCTTCATAAGGGCCTTTAATGACTACTCAATTTATTTTGTCTCTAATAGAATGTTTGCAGAAGTTTTATTTTACTAAAATAACATTATGACTTTTAAGAAAATGTGAAATAATTTACCCTTGGCATACTCTATTGTTTTATGGATAAGACAATACTACATGGTAAAGCACTAAAGATTAGAAATATTTAGTGCAGTTAATAAATTGCTTAGGTCCAGTTCTTAGAACTAAAAGTAATAGTAATTCATATTATCAGTTTCAAATAAATATATTCATACATTGTGCTAAATCATTTTGGTTTATTAAGCTCTTTTTGTTGGAGTTGTATGTAAAAAAGTGGATAAATTATATTTTTTTTCCTCACCTAGCAGCCTCTTTACATATAGTGTTCTCTACATTTTCGGGTGGAAAAGCCTTTGAAAAAAGAGGCATGTCAAATGTCTTATTTTTTAGTTTAAACTGTATGAAATACTCAGAGTAATCTAGGTAATATTTCAGTCTATGTGAGAAGCACATACCTGAAAATAATAGAGTTTCTTTGCCAAATATATTGCTCCATCAGTCTGAGAAATAGCCAAAGCAGAAAGAAGTCATTCAGATGTTTTTGAAACCTGTATCATTTATTCAGAATTGAAAAATTAAGGAAAAAGCATTTAAATGTTTCTTGTGTTGTTAGCATCAAACAGCAGATTTTGGAGCCTCATGGGAAGTAAATGCAAGAACTGGGATGCAGCAGAAATGTGGTCTCTCATCCATCCTTCTGTGTAATCATTAAACTTACTTAGAGGAGAACATTTTTAACAATGTTTGCAGAACAATGTTGAATTCTCTCCCAGACTTAACTCTGGCAAACTGGGAGAAGTAAGGAGAGAAAATCTGAAGAACAAGAGAAGCTCAGTCTGGTTTTCATTTTCTCTACAGCTGTCATCTGGCTTTGAATTCTGCTGGAGAGCTACAGCTGGAGTCATTTTATTGCTTTACCCAGCATCCTTTTGCTTGAGCGCACAGAAATGTTTTAGTAGTCTTGGAAAAAAATTCAGAGTATCTCTTAGCAACCATAGGACAGTAATTATTATACCAGCAGCTGGGAGCAAACCAGATTTCCGTTGTGCATTAAAAACTGGCGTAGGTTACTTTACAGATGATACTGAATAACCTATGCCAGTACTGTACTTTGCAGGCTGTGGTTAAAGAATATTGAATGTGGGCGGTGTAATTGCTTTGGACAGTAGAAAAGGAGAATGTGTACATCTGTGCTAGTGTGTGATACTCTGTATATTTGTTCTGTACATGTTCTTGTGGAAAACTTTATATGTTTACTTCTTGCTTAAATGTATTTTCAACACAGTACCATTTTTGTTTCTAGGGCTTCCTACTTCAGATTGTCAGTATAATGGAAACATTATAAATGTGGGTTTTCAGGTGTTTATGACCTTGTAATAAAACATCACATTGGACCAAGAAGTGTTGTCCAAGGAAAAGGTTTTTGGATACTAATAAATGTGGCTTGAATGTATCTAACTACAGTTTAATTTAAAAGCAGAGTTCAGCATGTTCATCTGGTATTTCTGTAATTCGGCATAATGAATATTTATGGGCTAAAGAACTGAAATGATTGCTTTTCATTTTAATACCAGAAGTTAGTCTGTGTCCACTTACCTGTAGTGTATAGGTTGGTAAGCTGAGCATTGTGCTTTCAGAAATGCTGTCTGTCGAGTTCCTGCCTTACAAAAGGTCACATGTTTTTCTCTGTCTGCTGCCACCCCAAAATTTGTCCTTGAAGTCAATTAGTTTAAATTGTGGTATCTGTGTTGGAATTTTCTAAAAGCATTCTTTGATAATTTCTGTGTATAGGGCACAAAGGTTTGCTTTAAGATTAAGGTTTGGGTTTCGTACATCATCTGGCACTGCTAGTTAGCACAGTAAGAGATGATCTGTGCCTGTGTCCTTCATTAGAGGGAGCCCTCCTTGACTGCCAAGGGGAGTACTTGTGTCTGCCTGTGTGAGCATGTGTGTGTGTCCTTTTTTGCTCTGTAGTGCAAATAGTTTATTTTTAAAGAAGAAAGCTGTGAATCACCTGCAGGGACAGGAAATAATGCAGGCAGCTGCAAATCTCACCCAGGGATAAAGACTAGCTTGTGGGTAGTATGTGTTTTTACCCTGGGAAGGAAGGAGTAGAAGTTTTTGCAGCTTTCTCCCTTCTCTCTAGACCACTCAGATTTATAATAGCTAGGGGAAGGGGAAAGGGGATGCTTATCACTGTGGTTTCTGTAAAATGGCTTCTAGCTGTTAGCTTAAATGCTTGTAGTCATTTTAAACATTGCTCAGACCAAAAATGGTTGTAGGCATTTCTTCCTCATTTTGAATACAGCTCTTCTGTGGTTTGAGCCACTGTTTTGGAAGCTTTTATGTCATTGGGCAATGTATCTGCCAGGCGTACCTCCTGCTATGAAGATGTCTGCTATTGCACTAATATTTGATGGGTTTTGCTCTTAAAATAAGTATACATGTATGAAGTCTAATTGTTGCCAGTCATTCCAGTATTTCTTTTATATTTCTTTCCCAACAATGTTTGACCAGAAAATTAAATTTTGACAATAACAGGATCAATTACTTCATGGTGGTGTCATGCTCAAGGATCTGCAAATAGTACTTATTTTTGGCATTTTGCCTGTCTTCAAAGTTTTTCAGGGGAACTTTAACCTGCTTGAGTGAGCTTTTGTCTTTCTTGGGGTGTATGCTCTCTAGTATTAATTACGCTGATCATGAATTAATCACTAAATTTAATGTTTTCCCACATGATGTTTGTGAAACAATATATAAATTCTTAGTGATGTGATGATTTTCTTTCCCCTACAAAATCAGCTACAGACCAGCTACTTCATATTATCTAGATGTCTTAAAACTTGATACATTAGGCTTTTATTTATGTGAGGTACTAATGTAATCCTGGAATAAATTCCTAAAGTATTTTGATAAGTGGAAACTAATGATTCCAAGTTAATACTTAACTTGCCAAACTTTTAGGTTTGCCTCTGCCTCAGTATTTTTCTGTAGTATTTTTGTTCTTTTCCTCTAAATGTTTTCTTGATACATACAAATCCTCATAATAAAGGTGAAACAGCCTCATTGCTGGAAGCTGGATGATGCCAGAATTTTCTCAGTGCTATCCATGATGACAGCCAGTTAACTTTACAGCATTCCTCTGTGCAAACATACAGTACATTTTTGGCGACCCAATTGAATTTGTATCAAAGTGCTCTGCTGTATCCTAAGTATCCCAGTCAATCAAGCTTAAAGAATGAGAACTGTTTGTTTTTCAATCCATTTCAGAAATTGGATCATCTTGCAAGCCAGTGTTCTACCCAAACATACTTCCTCTTCCTTCTTCTGAATGGCACAGGTCCTGCAGCTATCTCATCATATATTGCTTCATGGTCCCACTTTTGTATCAAACTGCCCAATACAACTGTAATTGCAAAAAGAAAGTCATTACATGTTTAATGCACACTTGCTGCAATTACATCTTTTAATTGGGCCAGTATAGGCTAAAAATTACTTTCTCTTCCTCTCCAGCTGATTTTGCTTTTAATTTATTAAAAGATCTGACTAGCTTTTGCCCTATTAGTCTCAGAATTTTTTTTCTCCAATTGTGTTTTTGTAAATACTGGCAGCTTCGTGGGTAGTTAGAGAAAACATCCATCTCAGAGACAGGTTCATCTCTACTTCCATAAAGAAGTCTGATTTGGCAACTGTATTTCAAAGGCATGTATCTCTAGTGCCCAAGTTGTTTACTGTCTGCAGAAAAATTCTGTACTTACCAAGTCTGACTCAAAGTAAAGAAAATACTTGCCTACTTTGAAATGCTTTAAAAAATGTGCATTTAAGAATACTTGTGTTTTTAGATACCTCTAATACATTATGTAGAATATTAACACATTTATGTATGAACTTGTTTGGTTTGGTGGTGTTTTCATATAAATGCAAGAATCATTTCAAGGGAGTTCTTATGTGTTCTAGACTGCTCAAGAAAACACATCAGGTTCACTAATGAAAGATCACCTTTTTCAACATGAAACTGTAGTAACCAGTGAAACTTACAACAGTGCAAATTTAAGGCCTTCCACATTTGAGGATTTCAACACCAGGAGAGTCTGTTTCCCTAGCCAACCGAACCAGGTAAGAATAACAATAAAAGAAGCAGTCCTTACTTCGCTTGCTCTATTAATGGCACAGTATGTAGTTTCTGACAAGAAATCACTGCATTCTAAGTCTGTGTGCTCTCACCTTCTTAAAATGTTCAATATGAACTTTGCAGCTGGAATATTCTAGCATTATTATGGCATAGGGAAGGCTTTTTGAAGGTATTTACCTATCTTTGTAATGCACCAGACTGCATGAATAAATCTTTAATTTCTCTGAAGTCTGTTTTGTATTGGAGATTTCAGTATCTGCAGCCTTAAAAATCTGTTTAAAATTTTTCAGAAAATGTTAATTGGACATTAGCTCAATCTTGATTGCATATATACTAATACTGTTCTGCTTAGAAATATTGGAAAGTATCTTTACAATTGATGTCTTGGATGCATTGTACAGTAGGGCACTGCTAAATATTTTTATTGAAACATTGCTTATGCTTTCTAAATGCCTATTTAAACTAAAGTACTCTGTTTTGGTGCAGAAAAGAAAACATTTCTATTTATATATATATCAGTTATGTATGACAAGTATTCAGCCATTGGTACAGCTTTTCCTTTAGCACTATACATTTTTCTTCTTTTCTACAGCTAAAAGAAATGACAGTTTTTGTGGACTGTAGAAGTAGTCTTAGTAAGTTAGATTTTAATTAATTTGATGGTCTTATGTCTAGAACCAAAGACATGGAAAGCTTTTAAGAATGTGCTGAATAACAGAAGTCAAAGCAGAATGCAAGTTCAACTAGTTTTGAAGAACCAAAAAAATATTCCTGCTGCTTGAAATAAAGCTTTTTAGTACCCTCAGTTATTTTTGCAGAGAAAAATAGGATTGTACTTAAGTCTCATATCAGCTACTCTTAAGCTGCTTTATTAGGCAAAAGAAGCAAGCAGTGTTACCTGGAGAACTAAGAAGCTTGAAATTACTAATTTTTGATCTTTAATCATTGATCTACTCCAGTTATCTCTTCATATAAGTCACATCATATATTTGTTTCTGTTAAGGTACATATTTTTCCTTGTTCCCATTTACTTGCAAAGGGAATAGTAGATACTTTTTAGGCTTGAGTAGAATGGATGGGTGATATTAACAGCTAATATTTAATGGCTTGATCTAAATCCTGTTAGTCTTCCTTGCACTGTAAAGAAAAATGCAATAGCTTGAAATACTTGTATGTTTTAAAAGCATGTATAAAATCAGCTACTGAGAAAGCGATAATTTACATTGTGTTAAACTGATTAGCCTGTGTCTGATAGAAATTAAATAGAAATTTCTTTCAAATTACGGTGTTAGAATTCAGTTCTTGAAAAGGGAAGTTATGGGAGATTCCATGAAAATTTAAGTAGATATTCTTTAAAATATTCTTCTTATATTATAGCACCATCTGCAAGCAACAGACACTCTGCTTTTTGCATGGTCTTGTGGTACACACATTTAGAACACAGGCAGGTCACCAAAACCTCACATTCTGTGTGTGTACACACTGCACTGGCTCTGCTAAACTCCATGCATGGGACCAGGTGGCACAGCAGATCTTGAGCTAGTTACTAGGTTTGTTTCAATTTGTGTAAATAAGTTTGAACACTCTTAAATAAGAGTGTACTCATAAGTTGAATAGCTCAAGAAGTACATGCTCCAACTAAAGAAGTGATTAATGACAATTCAGATTTTACCTGTAATATTTTGACTGTTAGTAAAAAAATACTCAAGTCCTTCAGCATTCCAGCTTCTGATACATGGATGTTTGTTGAACTTAGTGCTTTGCGATGATGTAGGCAGCTGCTGGTGTCTTCATATTGAGAAGTTGCAAGGTGAGCAAAATTAGGTATATTCTTAGAGGAGAAGCAGCAAAGGTTACAGTACCAAGGAATTGACTGTGCCTTGTTTACAGGTGCACCCCTTCAAGTGAGGTGTGATACTTATGGGTTCAGTTGCTTCAACAAAAATTTTCTGCCTAATTTCTGGTTGGCTAGTCATGTTCAGAATCCGATTCTCTGTGGAATTTCAGTTTGCTGTAACATTCTACCTCCGTTCCTGCTTCAGCTTCACATAGGTGACATTTGTACTGAGTTTTAATTTTGACAATTTAGAGGACTGGGTACATTATTTTCATTAAATTTTGCTGCTATTTTGTACCTATCTGAATTTGGGTTGTAAATTTGGGTTGTGAATTGTTCATAGGTTTTCATGTACTTGATGCATTCACTGAGGTCCCATTTAATACTCTATGAGTAAGCTCTTTCCAGGATTTCTGCAGTTTGCTTATTTTTCAGAATTTTCTGCTCAAAAAATATTTCTTAATATCAGTGACATAAAGAATGTAATGGTGTCTTATTTGTAACATGCCAGTTAAGCATTTTCAGGTGTTGGGCTCAAGACTTGAAAAAAATAAATGAGTTCTATGTATGTGGTGGGTTCTGTTCAAACAAATAAAAAGCCTTCAAAGGCTAAGGAGAGGTCAGATTCTACAGCTGTTAGTATTTGTAGTGACCTTTAATGGCTCATAGCTGTCTGGATAATGGGAGGTTGAGGGTTGGTTTCTTATATTGAGGTTTTAGGGATATTTTCTTTTAAACAATGGATTTTATTTACTGTCTTAAGTGCATGCATAATATTCTATGTGGACAGTGGGGTAAGGATCCTTTGTGCCTGTAACATAGGGAATTCTAATTTTGCGGCTATTTTCTTAAATAAATTTATACCATAAAATGTTCAAATAAGGCAATTAGCCATAGTTACTTACTTTTGCTAAACAATACGTTCTTCCTCTTGTTTGAAAACAGAATAGGCCTGAGAAGCAGTCTGATTTTATATGCAAAGGGGAATCCTAGCTGCTTGCATAGGAACCCGGGAAAGTATGGAAGAGAAGCAATGTTAGCTGAATAGGATATAACCTTTCTTCTCCCTGTATCCTTGAAACCTTGGGGAAGTTCAACTATGTGGCTTGGAGCCAAGAAAAAAAAATTGTTCTTGTTAGTGTACTCCAGTTGAAAGTCCCAGGGCAAAGCACCTCTAATTACAGTTCTGTACTCATCACACAAGGACTGTTGAGCTGGGAAGTGGTGGTTAGAGCAGGCTACAGATATTCTTACATAATCAGAAGACAGCATATTTTAAGAAGCTCTTCCTTCCTCTTTTCCAGCTGCCTTCCCTTTCCCCTTCTCTATCTCCTACCCCAAAACCAGGACATGCAGACTTCAGTGCAGGAGGAGCATAGACACATACAAAGTGACATAGAAATTTTTTAACCTAATCATCTTCAGTTTCACACACTGCAACAGATTAGGAACATGCAGTTCAATTGTTGTACTTGACTATGGAATGATGACACATTAATTCTCATTAATTTGAGTACTAATAACGTAAACCCTCTCAAAGCAACAGTACTGATGCCAAAGATTATTCCCAAGTAATTCATGATTCTGGAAGAATCTGTAAGACAAATAGGTTAGGGATTGCAAGGGTTTTTTGTCTTTCCTGAGAGATGGTTTACAGGCTGTGCACTTGACAGAGAAAAAGGCAGAATTTGACTTGAAGCCCACTCATAATCTGGCTCTGATTATAATAGCCCTACAGTGTAGGAAAATAATTGCCTGCCTGTAAGGTAGAAATACTGGGGCATACTGAGACCCTTGCTTTTTGGCTGCACTGTCTGCTATTTTCAGGAGCTACTTTTATACACATGTGCTAAATTTTTATCCTGTCTTTATTTGCACATTTGCTTGCAAGTCATTTGTAATGTGAGTTCAATAACATTTAGTGGCAATCCACTATCTTACACTTAGATATCTAAAGCCTGAAGTATTTCAGTTTGGATGATTATCTGAATTTTGTCATCTTTGTTAACTTTTTCATGCCTCCATCCCCTTTAATTGTAAGGTGGAATGGACAACTATTAATGTCTCTACTGGTTTTGTATGTGTTTAACACATTCCTTATTACTTGCCTTTTTGAAGTAAAAGGTCTTAAATTATGGTCAGCTCATTACAAACTGAGAATTTAAGAAGTACTTGGGTCTTCGCCTGCTGGTGTCCTAAACTAATCAATTTAAGTAGTGTATATTAGTTAAGGGGAAATGCATTCAGAAGATGCTGTTACTGATTGAGCATCATACTGAATCTTATTCTTTGTACTGCAAAATCCTTATCTAGAACCGAGCTTTGATAATAACTTACCAGTATTCAATACTCTTGTTATAAATTGGAGAGAGTTTGAAAACTTACAGCAGGAATTAAGGAAAGCCTCTCCTGGATAACACAATAGTGAATGTATCGGGGCGTTGGTCCTAAAGCAGCAGATCATCACATGTAATCGGCACATTAGGCAAAATTAATCTGTGGAATTAGTTTTCACTTTAAGATATTAACACTCTAAACATGATTCACAGAGCAGCATCAAATTTTATGTAGACACCAAAATACCCAAAGCTCTTACAAGACACTAAAAAGTCAGGAAAGAATGCTAAAGCTCACAGACCTAATACCCTGCAGAAGACTCAGTACTGTGGGGATGTTTGTAAATTGTAGTAGTGAGAAAATAATCTGAATTTTTTATTCTCAGGCAACAAGAGAAAAAATACTTGTTTTTTTAGTTTTCTAATCTAAGTTTTACATTGTAGGTTGACATTAATTTGGGACTTCACCATAGTGAACTTCTCTTACTTTGCCATTTCAGGTCCCACTGAAGTCAATCAGACACGTTAGTTTTCAGGACGAAGATGAAATTGTCAGAATAAACCCTCGTGACATTTTGATACGTCGTTATGCAGACTACAGGCATCCTGACATGTGGAAGAATGACCTGGAGAGGGATGATGCAGACTCAAATATACCATTTTCTAAATCAGACAGTAAAAAATCTGACTATTTATACCCATGTGGGGATGGAACTAAGTTGAATTCCCTAAAAGACTCAAAGAGTTCTGTGGTATTTAAAACTCAGCCTTCCTCATCAAAATTTAAAAACTCAAAAAGAAGGAAAGAGGATGGTGAGCGTTCCCGCTGTATATACTGCCAGGAAAGGTTTAATCATGAAGATAATGGCAGAGGAAAATGTCAAGATGCGCCCGATCCTATTAAAAGATGTATCTACCAAGTTAGTTGCATGCTTTGCGCAGAGAGCATGCTGTATCACTGCATGTCAGACTCTGAAGGTGATTTCTCTGATCCTTGCTCATGTGACACTAGTGATGACAAGTTCTGCTTACGCTGGTTAGCACTGGTGGCACTCTCGTTCATAGCTCCGTGTATGTGCTGCTACCTCCCCTTGAGAGCATGCCATCACTGTGGTGAGGTGTGTGGGTGCTGTGGAGGAAAGCATAAAGCTGCAGGATGAATCAGTCTTGTGCCAAACAGAGCTGAAAAATCTTTGTTTCCAGGAAGCATCTAACTTGGATTTGTGGAAGCTTTTTGGCAAGCTGAAGGGAATCTTCTTTCACGTAAGAGATGCTTGATGTGGAGGAAGCCACAAGACTTGTCAGACCTTGGCATTTTACAAGTGCTAGCCACGCCTAACTACTATTTCCTTTGAGTGTGTGGCATTTGTTGCAAGTTGTGAAGGAGATTTTGCAAAGGAAAGCCTGTTCTTATTATTGGCTATAAAATGAGTATATAAACTATGATTATACTAAAAGGGATTAACTTTTGCCACTTTGTACATTCATGGTTTAGGTGAGGGGGCTCTTTTAAAAGGATTAAAACTTATCTGAGGGGAAATTTTAACTAAAAGTGCACTAGTGACAGTTGATTTAAGATTAAGAAAAGTTAATACTCAGCAAATGAGAAATGAAACTGATTTTAAGTGCAACTAAATCACTTATTAATAGTTTTTTGGAAGCAACTTTATGTATAAATAACAAATGTTTATATTTAACTAAATGTGTAAGGTACGAATTATTACATGTTAAACTTTCCTTCCCTCTGATATAGTAGGTATGGACCATATCTACTGTCACATTCCATGGTAGTATTTTAAATAGTTAATTTAGTTGCATTTTTATTCCAGATGGACAAATTGATATTTTCAGTCCTGGTTCCCTTCAGCTACAGTTTGTGTTGAGTTGTATCCATGCATTCTGATAATCTAAAAACCTTTAAAATATTAATTATTCTAGTCTTGAGTGACCAATATTTTTTTGTTAAGCACAGATGTAATTGTCTAAAATGTTCTTGTTAGAACATAACATTTATTTTTATATATAAATTACTTTGATTTCAACATAATAGCAAAAAGGATGTTGTTTCTGTTGTTCAACCAGCAAGTTGTTTTCTTTTGGGGTGTCCTCCAAAAATACTTTCTTGCATATTCAAATGTTCATTAAGCAAAAGGTACATTAAGGCAGTTGTAACAAATTGTCATCAGTGTTCTTGTTTATCCTTCTGTTAAACTAGGATCCTGTTCAGCTGTTTATCAAGTACTATGATTAAAACAAAAGATTAATAACAAAAGTGAAATTGTTTTCATTATTTTGAACCACAACTTTTTCTAATTTGAACGGGCAAGAACAAAAGTACTGTGTATTTTGTTCAAAAAGAGCAACAAAAGACTTAGCTTGAAAAATAAATTACAGCCCAGGCAAAACTGAGTGAACTTCTTAATTGGGGAAATTTGAAGGTGGGGCTGGGGAGGGAGGGAGGGAGGCTGGAGAGTGTGTGTGTGCATGTGTATGAGTGCTGGTATACTGTGTATGGTAATTCTTATGGTTTTGTACTTGGTAAGCCTAACTTTCAGGTAAGAATTAATCAGTTAACCCACAGAGAATTTTTAAAAGCATTACATATTGTGCTGTGTTATGAAGAAAGAATCATATACTACTTGTTAGAAACATGTAAAACACTAAAACCAGTCATAATTCATTAGCAAAGGTGCCTGTTTGACATCTTGGCTGGAGTGGGACAGATTGACTTTAGTATACCCTTATTATTAAACACAGAACCAAATCATTTTATTTAAAAAATGCATTACTTACTTTTCTCACTTACATGCATTTCTTCAGTATATTTTGTGTAATTATTTTTCTGCATGTATCAAGCCCCTGAATTTTCCCATGTAGCCCAGAAGTGAGCAAATGTATATAACTGTCTGTAAAATACTTTTTAAAAGAAAACATTTATATTTATATTACAGCTTGAATTGACCGCCTTGTGTACATAGATCATCTCAAAGTATTATTTCACATTGAAAAAGATGACAAATATCTTGATAACTACAGAAGTTATGGAAGAGCTTCTAGTTTTGTATTAAGAGTTGATTGGATGGCTGAAGTCCAAGAATATGACCTGGTAGCAGCAGTCTTGTTTTTTACTGTTTAATGTTTTTGAATGCTGCTACTCTGGTTGGTTTTCATGCTTTTTCATGCTTCACACATTTTCAGCTAAACTTGGTTGCCTAGAATAGACTGTTAACTTTAAGAACAACTTTCATTAAAAAATGGTGATGTTTTTCTAGTGAATGAGAAGAATTTAATATTTGTAAGTGCTAGGTTCCTAATTCAAGGTAGAGAGGTATGAATAACCTAAGAAAAGAACTTGCTGGCTGTATAAGAAAATGTATATATACTTCAGAAAGCAATTAGTTTTAGCAGTTTCCTCTGAGCACTATACAACATAGTGGAACTCCTGGTCCTGTACTGTATTTTATATGACACATATCCTTTAATATTTTTATTAAATACGTGCATTAATATTTTCACCTTGCATTTAACCACTTTGCTGCTAAAATGTTTTCACCTTTTGCTCTTCTCTTTGAAGACTTGTATCATCTAAAAACGGTTACTGATGGGCCCGTGCTTGCTTGTTCCTGTTGTGCTGCAAGTGTCAGCCAGCTTGCCTGCTTTGAGAGACCAAAGGAGTGAGTGCGAGGATCCGAGGTTGCGTAAGGACTGGTTTTAGCAGCATGCACGTGTACTTTTCCTCTGGTGCTAGGGATCTTACCCACTGTTACATTTAGGAGATGAGCAGTGGAAGGTAGACATAGAGCATACCCGTTCCAGAACAGCTTGTTGCATTCATGCATCTTCTGGTTTTGGCGGCACGTAGCATTCATTCTATCTCTTCTGAAATACTCTCTTGAGCACTTGGAAATAGAGAAATTTCTTCCTCGATCTGTAATCCTTGCCCTTAACATCGGTGCTGTAGTTTGTCAGACCCGAGCCTTTGGAAACCATCACTGAATATGAAGTTCCCTCGCTCGTTGAAAGCCGCGGTCACGGTGCAGATTGTTTCCCGTGGCAGTGGGGAAGCTGGGGGAGAGCGTTGCTCGGGCACCATCTACTGGAGGAATGCTCGGCGGCCTCGGGCCCAGCTCGGTGCCATCGCGGTGCCCGGCTGTCCGTGCACAGCTTGAGGCACACAGTTAGGTTGTGCTTCAGCCGTGAATTTACAGAACAGTCATTTGCAGTCTGACCGGGATGCTTTAGCTCATCATGCCTCTTAAGATTTATTATTAATACGGAAGTAAAAATCCTTTAACCATATATTTTGTTAGGTTTAAAATTGTTGTGATGGCCTGTCACAGGAGCATAAGGACAAAGAATGAAATGAAATTTCTTTTGATTGTGTCACTGGGCTTATAAGAAAGGGGGTTTATTATTTTTATTTTTTTATGATGACTATTTTATTTATTTCCCCTCTCAAAGGTCTTCCCACAGCAAAGTGATGGAGTTTTGATGCTCATGCAGAGGGAATTTGGCCTTTTGGTTTGTGATACAAATCAAGTTGTGAGTATGCACAGGTGGATGTGTGCTCTCACACATAAAATTCAGTAGCTGTGAAGGATACACAGTACAGCTGTGTGCATGGTTAAAGCAATATCTAATAATAATTACAATTATTATGGTAACTGTTTAGTAAAGAGCACGATGTCATAAAACTCTTTGAGAACTTATAGAAGAGATGTTTCAAACAGTCTTAACCAATGCAGTTTCCTCTAGAGAAACAAAGGTATTTTGAAGAATGCCTTAACTGTGCATGTTGGAATATAACATTCCCATTTTGGATGAGTTCTCTTTAGAATGATCTGTTTGTGTGTACCTGAAGGATACTGTCGAACACTTGTGTAAACAATGCCCAGGTTTAAATTAGACTTTAAATCTTTTCCAAGGTTACGGCACAATGTACAGCCGGTACGGCTATACATTCATATTAGTAAAATGAAGATCAGGATTACTGGCTGGCAACAAAAACAAGAACTTTAAAAAGATGCCTTATGGTACTATTAGTCCAGCAACTGGCTGGATAAAACTTGTTAACTTTGGTGCATTTACAAGTATAAACATGGGTTGAGGGGGCTGTTGGGTTTTCATTTTGGGTTTGGTTTTTTTTTTCTGAAAATTTAATTACAAAAGTTGTGGTTCGTTAAAGAAATCAAAGCATTCGGTGAAAAAGCAGCCTTCGTGTTTAAAGCTGCAGTATAAGCTGTACATGGTTTTCCTTCTTTTGCTTGGTGCCATTTGCTTTTCACCCTAATGACCTCAAAGTGCCTCATGTGTATATTGTTTCCATTAAACCTCAACTGCTATTTGTGTCTACTAAATGATGTATAATTTAATTAATTCATCCCATAGGTGTTTGCTTAAAGAATATGAATATAGCTTGTTATTTTGAGTATATAATGTAAATATGTCTTTAAGTTTGTAACTGGTTTATTACATCATATCCTTGTAAGATGACATAGTAGATAACACCATAAAAACTGTTTCAATGTTTTACCTGTAATTGCCTAATTAAAACTATCTTGAAATGAAAAAAATAACATGTTTTTCCAGTCTTTGTTGGGATCACTCAGAACAGTGCACATGAAGTGAAATGTTGCAGCTCAAGAACAGAATAAAAAGAAGTAAATACAGGTATTACCTGCAAACTCCAGCATCTTTTATTGTAGGAACCATTTTTAAGAGTTGCTATAATGCTTTAAAGAGAAATGGGCTTATACCAGCTTGCTTTGTATGCACAGCAGTACTTGTCATTGACATCATGCTGAGGAGGTCAAGATTCCTTTACATAAAATGTATATATCTGAGTTCCCACTTGACCCCACCACAAAAATGCATATCTCTGAATATAATTCTAAGCTTTGTGTAAGTTACAGAATAAGACCTACATCAGAAAAGGAAGGAAAACTAATCAGCCCATGAAGAAAAATGAACAAGTAGAAACCTGTGAAACTGTAATTTGAAAGTTCAGTGGTCAGGGTTTAGGATAGATGATTTTAAATTGAGTTGTATTTGCCTCCAGGTTTTATAAATGCTTTCTTATTGGTTACAGCCAATAAAGTAATTCTCCCCGTTCATTTGATCAGTTGCTAACTTAAAGAATTTTTATTGCCCGGTGTAAATGTTACATGGACTATTAAGTGTAGATACTTGAGTTTTTAATTGATGATGTGAGAATGCACCTCTACCAGAGAATTGAAACAGACAAATTAATTGAGTGACGAATAAGGTGAGGAGTTAGTAGAGAAGACTACAGAACTATGTGAAAAACACGTATGAGAAAGTAGTTCAGCATTAAACATGGTTTCATACAATTTAGAAAACCTAGTGTTACATCTCAGACAAATCAACCTTAATGCCATGGTTAATGCACAAGCTTGGGGGTTTGAACAAGAAAAAAAATAGGTAAGGGTTCTTGTTTCCTTTTTCTTGTTGATTTCTTTTTCTTGTTCTTTTTTCTCATTCCTTTTTCTTCTTTTTTTTTTGGGGGGGGGGGTGGGGGATTTGGTGGTGGTGGTGGGTTTTGTGGGGGGTTTTTGTTTCTTATTCTTTTTTCTTTTTATTTTTTTCTTTACAGCCAAGACAAACTCAGTTGCTGGAGTTCACAGAGTTGGTGGCCAGTTTCTAAAGAGAATTCACAAAAATATCCAAGTCATTTAGCAATTAATACTCAGCCTTTTGTATCACTGTTTCCTGAACCTTTTGGCTTATTGTCATGGATCACTATGGGATCCTGTGCCAGAACAGAAAGACTTCAGTCTGTAGGATTGTATCATCACTTCCATAATTTGAGAACACTGAGGTGTAATTTAACAGTCTGGAAACAGACATAACAAGTAAATGTATGACAATAAAAAATAATCCACATTTTATACCTTTTATTTGAGATTGGAAAGTGTGTGTACACACACAATGGGATCTGACTTAATTGTGCTTTGACTAATGCATACTGTGAATCACTGGCAATACATGGTTTTGCCTAGAAGGAAAAGGAAAAAAGGAGATCTTCAAGAAACTTGTATCTCTAGATATCCATGCCCCGACTTGATGGGTTTGGGAATATTGGTGAAAATAATGTCTTTGACAGAATAAGCTTCTCAAATTAGTTGTGATTTCAGCTAAGTGGTGGTTTGGCAGACTCCAGGCACATCTCAGTAGCCACCAAATTATATCCAATGCTTTTAGCAATATGCAGTTATCTATGTCAGTTCAAGGTAATGCACATGAACAATTATTTCATGTTTGGCATTTGCTGCTTTTTTATTTTTTAAACCACCAACAAAAACCTCTTCTGCATTCTGATTTTGAGTAATATGGATCAGGGTAAGTAAGCTGACCAAATAATAACTGTTTGGAGGAAGAGGAGACACCCTTCCAAATGTGGACCCAGTACTGATCAAATCTGTTTCCGTGGTCAGTGCTAAAAGTAGCTATAAGAAAGCCTGTTAAGATGATTAAACTTACTGTGGCATGTAAAACTGGCTTTGAGTTATGGGCTAATCTTCCTTACTCCAATATTGCAACCTGCCAAACCATTCCTGTATGAGCTCTCCTTCCAGTACTACATTTCTAGGATACAAATCTATTTACATGTGGCACCTCCTAGCCCTCTGTGTAAGTAACTTGCCATTTTGTATCCCATGTAAACAGCAAGTGGTGTAGTGAACTACTTCTTTGAAACTGAAAATATGTGAGTTTTGTTTCTGGAGTAGAAAGGGGTTGTGCAAACATATTGCTGCTGTCAACAGTTACCACTGCCCTTTGCTGGAGCTGGCCGTCTCTGTACATGACAATGTGCTTAGGTGCTTTTCTGTTGTTGCTTATATTGCCTATGAGGGAAGTGTTACAGTGACTTGATCTTCCATGTCTTTTCTCCATAACTTGTTTTCCTTTTCTTTCTGTGTGTTCTGAAGTCGTCTTCAGCTTTCTCTGCCATCATATAGAGTTTTTACAGTCTGTGTGTGCATCTGATGATGATGGCTGCTGATTACTAAATGCCCATCATAAATAGTATTTAAAAGTTGTATTGCAAGCCACAAAAGAGTTAGAAATACTGCATCACTCTTGAGTATGGTAATGCTGGGAAGCTGTCTCCATTAGGTGGGCATTCAGCCGCAGACTGACCAATCTAAAGAACTGTTGTCCAAGTCTCATATGGTTTTACCTAAGTTTTCTTTTGTCTCTTGCCTATTTGCATTTAACTGTTTATAAGATGGATAATGGGCTGGATCCTGCAAAAAATTATTGGGTGACTCTTTTCAAGGGGAGCAGGAAAACTAAAACACTGAAGCTCTAAATAGCCCTTGTTTTGCTCTCTTGCCCTAGCAATCACATTGGTAACAGAGTTAAATAATTTTAGCAGTTGTTGGAACTATTTTGAAACCAACAAGGTGGAAAAAATTAGTTTGGAAAGGTTGTCACTGTTGGCCTTCAACAGTACTAGAGACACTTGAGTCACCAGCTGTGCGGGATCCACTGTTCCTGTTTTCCATGATTACAGCTAAGTGTTAAAAATGCTGCTTATGAGGGAGAGAACTCTTTCTTTCAGGGCTGCTTCTCATGAGAATGCTGAATGACTCTTCTTGCTTCCTTGGGCATAGTGGTCTTCTGTTAGCTCTTGGAAGCCTAGAAATTGGCAGAGACGTGAGAAGTGAGAATGGTGATCCCTGCAAGGCGAAGAGGTACACTGTGGGACAGAGGTTAAATTACCTCTGTGGAATCATGGGAATAGAGAGGAGTAGAAGAGGAAGAGAAGCATCATCTGGGTCCTGCTCACAAAATTAAACGCTTCAAGGTGTGTTGACAAGTGATGCAGCATTTACAAGAAATTTCAAACATTCTGAATATAGCTATGTAGTTTCTTCCTCAGTGCCTTTGAGCCATTTTGTGTACCTGAATTAAAAAGTAAAGTCTGATACAGTCAAGGTCCTGGCTCTTCCATAATTGGCAGTGTCTCAGAAATCTGCCAAGTAATAGTACAGACCACTCTCCTTTGCCCATGGGGCATGTCTGGGATTTGCACAGATGAATTGCTAATTGATTGGTATTGAAGATTGACTGCTGTCCAGACATTTGCATTAACAACACTGTTCTAAAATAGTGGTGCTATCCAGACTTCTGATTAATTCTAGTTTGTGGCAGACTTGCACAGATTTCTGTGTTAGCTACGTTGCTAAACTTGTATTTCTAAAGTCATAGTTCTGAAGGCTGTAGTGCATTAGGAGCTTATTGGCCAGAGAAGTGACGAGTCTCCATCCTCAGAGATATTCAGAACTCACTGAAGCAAGTCCCCGAGTAATCTGCTCCAGCTGACCCTGCTTTGCGCATTTGAGGTTGGGCTAGGTGATCTCCAGAATTCTCTTCCTGCATCAGCAATTCTGTGGTTTTTCAAGAAAAGTATGGATTTTGAAGAAGCAAGATAGTTTCAGAATAACTGGTGTGATTTTGTGCCTCGTCTCTAATTTTGAGGCAAATCCTACTGTTAATGCTTGAATATTTCAAGTTACGATCGAAGGATTGTCATTTTAGTCATGTCATCATTATAACTCAATGTTTTTCACTGTCAGAATTATTAAAATATGAATGTATTTCATGAACAAAGGCTTTTCAATATAAGTAATAGGTATTAGCATGGTATTGAGGTGAGGGGGAAAGCTAAGTGTTAGTAAGCTCAAAAATATTCACAGGTGTTTGCATAAGTACTGAACAGCTGTTTCACATGCATTTTTGGCACAAAAATATTTTCACAGAGTTGATAACTTCAAGATAGTTTAGTTAAAAAAAAAATAAAAATTCAGGACCTTCAAACCTTTTCCAGATTACCAATCTATTTTAAAAGAACTTCTAAAACTTGGCTGTAATCTGGGGCCTGAGCCAAGCTAGGTAAAAATGTCTGGGCACAGTATATTTGGAAGGCACACACATCTGCTCAGGCTGAAGCATCAGCAGCAGGGTGAGACTGGATGTGGGTGAGTACAGGCAGAGCTGGCAGCTAGTCATTGAATCTGGGACCCTGTACCTACTACAAAATTTAAACTGTTCTTAGTAGCCAGAGCCAGAGGATGGGTGGGGACTTAAGAAGACTGAGTCATTCCCCTTCATGCCACTACTAAAAAATCAAAGTGATGTTACTGCACACAAATACTCATCCTGTTGTTAGACAGACGTTTTTCTCAAGTGGTTGCTGGAATAGATTTTAACTATGTAATTGCCAGTTCACATTTCTTAGTCCTGTCTCTCTTATGAAGTTTAGGAAAATGAAATATTCTAAAAACTTCGGCCCTTTTTGTGTTTCTGGAAAATTCAAAAGCACCTGAACTGCATTGTTTGCTTGTTGGGTGTCTTGCTGCCAGCAGATTCCTGCTAGTTTACCTCCAGCCAGCAGTGAGGTGGTAAATCTGGCTCTTCATCTTACTCAAAAAACATGCTGATCATTACTCAAGTCCTTCCTGCACTATCCTTGATGACTTCATGCTCTCTGTACCTTTTCTCTCCATTAATCCATCAGTGTCTCCAAAAATTGCTCAGTTATTCCCTAAAGTTTCTCTTCCCTTTAGACCAGTCACATCTTTGCTTTCCCCTCTGACCTCATTTGTTCACCTGATACCTCTGAACTGGCTAACATTCATGAATGTGGTGGCAGTTCTCACTACTGATAGTATTTTCCTCCAATGTTTATTAATCGTAAATATAATTTCTTGGTAAATGCTGCTGTGAGGCTTTACAGTAGTGCAAGGAAAGTAGAAGGATTTTGCCTCAAGATCAACCAAAAATCCCCTACTCCTCCAATAAGGTGGGAAGTGAGCTAAGGGAGGGTGGGAGTGGTTATGTTGGTTGTATTTTCCATGCTATCACTGCTCAGTCTTGCAGTAATCTACCTTTGGCACCAGGATTGTAAGGCACTGGAGCTGTAAGACTCACTTTGACTTCACACCCTGAATGTGTGGCCCAGATGTATCTACTGAAACTCCTTCACTGCAGCAGTTATCTCCATTCCCTCTGTCTTTCTTTAACGTGAACATTTACATGTAGAGGGAAAAGCAGGGTGAGAACATTAGAAGATCTGTATTGTAACAGTTTGCTATTCCTTGGAATAATTTAGAAAATGCTCAACCAGTTGATTTTTTTATTTCTAGATGACATAGAATGGTTTCTTCCAAACTAACCTTTACAATGTGCTTTGCCCAGTGCAGGTACTCCCAATTGTCTACCTATCTGCTGAAGAATGAGATGGAAGTTACCTTTAAACATACCCCTGGGGATAGGCTTCAGTTACATCTTGAGTGCAAAGCTGCCTGCACTGGGCAGCAGCTTATTTCAAGTCCTTGCTCCCTT
This sequence comes from Pseudopodoces humilis, assembly GCF_049639895.1. Lineage (NCBI taxonomy): Eukaryota > Metazoa > Chordata > Aves > Passeriformes > Paridae > Pseudopodoces > Pseudopodoces humilis. The sequence goes on along the minus strand of NC_142206.1, from coordinate 32,215,288 downwards.
GATTTGTGTATTTTTTCACTCTTTTCCTAAGTGCTTGCATTTGAGAATCTACTTTTAATTTTCCGAGGAAGAGAAAGCCTTTCCCTTCATAAAGCAGGCAATCATAAAGTAATACAGTGGAGTCTACATGTAGATCTGGACAGAAAACCACCTGGGCTTTCTCTTTAATTCCTAAGTAGCATGTATTAAATCAGTGATGGGTTGTGTTACTATGGTTTATCCACAAATGACCTTTAAAAAATGTAGGCTTCCTTATCAGGTTGTTGGCTAAAGAACTGTCTTTTGCAAGACATCAAAGTGATACAGACTTGTAAATGGACAAACTAGGTCCTGCTACATGTGTGGACCTCTTCTGGGATTGTTTGCCTTCTAAAAATTTTGTGTATGTGAAAAATCTCACCTTGTGTAATCAATGACTGTACTGTAGAAAAGATCTTCAAGCATGCCCAGTTGAAAACAGTGTGTGTGGCAACTGGACGTAAGAATATTTAAATGGAACTGCTCCCACGTGTTGCAAAGGTCATTTAGGAAAGGCTGACATCATTAATGATTCATGTCTGCAAAAACACAGCAACTGACATAGTATCACAACATCGCTTGAGATGAAAGTCTTGGCTGTCAGAGCATTTGGTGAACACACGGCTGGGACTTGGTGGAACTTCGGCATCTGTGATGTAGCCCAAGAAGAATTTCAGATCACATGTTTATATGGATGATTGGATGGCACCTCATCTGCTGCAGTTGCCTTGCAAAGATCTTTTATTCCTTATTTCCACTACATGGTGCAATAAATGCTTAACTATATCTCTGACTTTGAAGATCAACTGTACTTTCAGTAATCTCACCAGCTGCTGACATGCTTGGAGAGTCACTTACTAGACTTTAAACAACTCCTGAAATGTGGCTGGTAGCAACACACTGATAGAATTTGCAGTGAGTTCTTCCTGTTTTGGACAGTAAGTCACTAGTCAACAATACATGCACAGCAAGAGTTTTAAAGATCTCGAAAGATTGTCAGTTCACTCTTCAATTTCTTACAGAAGTGGAGAATGCTAGTAAAGAGTAGGTATCAACAGGTGCTGCTTAGTGTCAGTAGGCATAGTCTAACCATGTTATTTATATATAGATATAGATACAGCTATGTTATGCAGAGTTATTCAAAAGCCTGCCATGTCATCGTGTAGATCAGCACAATACCTGAAAACTTACCTTTGTCTTCTTTTGACAATCACAGCTGATAGTAATTTGTGATGTCAAATCAGGACTGAAGCAAAGTTTCCCAAACATTTCCCAAATGTTTTTTTTTTCTTTAGTAGTATCCTCCATGTCAATTATATGTTTGAATATAGGAACTTACAGTGATCATAGATCTCAGGCATTCAGAATGTAAAATTGCTTAAAATCTTAACTGGGCTCATATACAGTGTGGTGAATGACAAGGATTGCTGAGTGCAGAGTCTTGGTTTTATCCAAAAACTCATTATTGCTGAAGACTTTTATGCCCATCCAGTATGTATGTCAGTGAGCAAGCAGCAGTTCATCAGTCAGCTAGATAACATGTAAACAATGTCTTACAGTGGTTTATTGACAGTCTTTTTGAGGTCTCCAGATGAGTTATTGATGGCTGATGCTACACATAATCTGTATACGTTAGTTTCAATGTTTTCAAGCCATTAACTGACCAGAATGAGACAGCTGAGCTGGGTTTTACCTTGGCAGCTTGGTATACAGCCTTGCTCAACCCCTGCATTAGTTCTGTTCATCTGTTTAACTCAAACACAGTCATTTCAACTCTTCTACCAACATAAATATTGCATGCAGCACTCTGTAGAGGCATGGCATGAAAAGTTTCTTTTCAGCTGAGCAGAGCTCAGTGAACCACAGCATGTCTCAGGGAATGGCAAACACACCCAGCCCAATGTTGAAGCAAATTGTGGTATCTTAGGCAAAATCTCCATAGCCAGGTAAACAAATTGTGGTCTCTCAAGCAAAATCTCCACAGCCAGGAGATTCTGCTTCTCTCCCACCACCAAGTACATCCTAGAAAAGGGCTTTGGGTTGTTTTGTGGTTTTTTCTCTCTTGTTCTAGTCACTTGTTTTCTTACATACATTGATCTCTGAGCAGCAAGTTTAGGCTTTTATGCTACTTGCCGCCTATAGCTTTAGAAGATCATCAGCTTTGGAAGAAAGTGCCTCATCTATATGCACACTGCTCTAGAGTTCTTTTGACAGTGTCATGGACAGCTCTTTTAGGAGATCTGTTATAAGCCTGAATCTTACAGCAAACAGCAGGCAAGAACATGATCTCAGTATCACTTCTAGTCTTACAGGTTCCTGTGCTGTGACTTGAAGCCTCCTGATGTTTTTGTGAATCTGGCAGTGATGGAGTTACACCTCATCTCATCACCATTCACCTCAATGATGAGATTGAAAATCTAATGCCACAGTGTACAAACCATGACAGTTTTCTTCCAGTCATCCTCTAGGAACAAACAGAAAAAAACTTGTCAAAAAAAACTACTCCTAAACAATATTTCAGGAAAGAAAAAGCATATAACAAGGTTTTTATCAATAATATCACACATAATATCTTCAGTTGTCGAGTTAGAGGGCAATGTACCTTCAGCTTGAGGTCCTAGCAGAAAAATTGATCTGTTCCTCTGAAATGTGATGAGTTTGGCTTCCTGATCTTACATTCTTTTTACACCACCTTTTCTTCTTATCTCAGAGCGTCCATTGTGACCCCACTCACCATTTAGTATTTTCATTATTAATTACATTAATAAGCACTACCTGCACAGCTTCAAATGCTACAAGGCTAATCTAGCTTTCTACCACTCCCCTTACACATCCTGACAGGCCAAGTGGGAACCCCATACCTGCTTCCTATGCCACCAAGCATCCCAAACACCTAATTTTTTGAAGTTGGATTGCAAACTGGAGAACAGCCCTGTAAATGTGCGACCCTCCTGTGCATTGGGTTCCAATGACCTTGTGCTCTGTTTTCAGCTCACTTTCAGGCTGTGGTTGTCCCAGTTCCACTTTCCCTCTTTGTTTGGTCTGGTACATCCATTCCAGCTGGTAACAGGCCTCTGAGTTTGTCACTGTTCAATGAATGAGCTACATTGATAATGTTTTTGTAAATTGCATGGAGAAACCCCGTTGTGCTATTCCTCCCTTACTCCCTCTGCTGTAAGAACCTTGCATAAATTTTAGTGTCACTTAGTCACACATGAATAAGACTCTTTCAGTGCCATGGAAAAAAAAGTCATTGAAAGGCCAGTCATAAAAAAATTTTGAATATCCCTTAAACCTAGTAGAAGCTGTATACATTAATTTTTAAACTAGATCAGCGCTTTTGCTAGTAGAACTTCTTATTTAGGTCCTGTTATTGTGCCTTACATTTTGAATAAAGCAAAACTGCATGGATTAAGATTTATGGAATGAGGAATATCAACAGAGAAACACACTGAATATTTCAAAAATTGCTTTAACCTGTAAGTGGTTAACGTTAACATTTGTTTAGTGCCAATGAAGTTAAATTTATGTGGCACGTAATTTAGGAAATTGAGTGGGCAGAGAGCTGGTGGATGCCTTTTTAGTTAAAAAAAATTGTTCATTTTCCATTAAACGCTCACACATTTGTCATAGCAACCTTGAAGGTGGCCATAATGCTAAGCAAAATAAACAGTCCTAGCATAATGTTCACTGTAATAACATGTCTCATGAGCTAGTTCAGTACTCCTTTTTATTACCTTATTTTCATTGCTCATTCACTGTGTTGGAGTTCTGTTTTGTGGTTTAATCATTATTACATCATTTTCCTTTCTTAATTTAAAGGTGCTGCCCTTTTCCTGTCATTCCATGACACCTCTTTACTACATGCACGTATCCCTCTTAATTTGTTGTATTTCTTAACAGTGAGTTCTTTACTCTGTTAGTTCTCCATAAAGACTAATATTTGGATAACGTTTTTTTTTACAAATCTAATTAGACTTTGCTTTGTCATTAGGAGAAATAATGCAACAAGAAGGGCAAAAGGGAAAGGGCAATACAGTTAACACAGTATGACAACACAAAACACATAGAAAGGTTCTTCAAAATCTATCATAGTGACATCTGTGTGAAACAAAAATTTCTAATGTTTATAGCTAATGCTCATCGAATTTCATGAATCATGGACAAAGCATCCAATATTTTGTACAAATTCTGAGTTTAAACTAGAAAAGCTGTTCTTTATTCCAGTAGTCTTTTTTTTCCTCCTCTTCCTTTTGGAGATGAAGATACGTAGATAAAATTGAGCAGAACCACATAATAGAGATTTGCAGCAAAGGGACAATTGCTCTTCTACATGTCTTCCATGTCACTCGTAATATACACAGGAAAATGCCCACTGACTCTCCCTGGCAATGGCCACCTGCCAGGTCAGGACTGAACAGGGACAAGGATTCAGGGCTGGCACCCAATTTTAGCATTTTACCCTTTAACAGCTGACATAACGAAATAACTGTTTTATACATATATGTACTACATGAACAGAAAACAAAACAAAACAAAAGAAAATACTGTGTTACCCTTTTCCCTAGGTAAAACATGCTAGTTCATCATACAGGTGGATGTGTTAAATTGGTAATCGTCCTCATCTGAGAGCTGAAATTTAGTTTATTTCAGAGAGCTCAGGTAGATAAAGAAGTACTTACTTTTCAAAAATCCTTCTGAGATTTACTTAATTCTAAGTTAATTTATGAAAAATAAGTAGTTTTTTAAAAAGTCTCATATTGTCCATCCTCTGATATTCTGTTCAGATCTATGTATAAAGGTATGAAGAAATGGCCTTTGAGACATCCAAAATACATCTTGTAATGTTTAGCCACAGTGCCATATTCATGGAAAAACTATCTAAAAATGATGTAGAGTCCTCCAGGAGTAATGAAGAGCAGAAGGAAACAACAAAATGACTAGAAATTAAATTTGCTGATATATTATGGCTATTTGCTTTACAAAACCCCAAAGAAAATGCCACAAATTCTTCTCCCAAACCAAAAATATAATCCAAAGAAAATGTACTTATTCCCAGGAGCTTTTCCCAGGTGCTACTGCTTCAGCAAGGTTCCTTTCACTTAACTGTCTGCCCTGAAATTTGATATCATAATTATTGCAACAATTTTATGTTTTTTTCTCTTTTCTCTCTAATCCCCCTCTCTCTGTGTAGTGCTCAGGTACCAGAATATGGAGGAAATGCCATTAGACAAACCTTGTTTCCAAAGGTCCATCTATGTAAGATCTGCTTGCAGGAGTGTAAATTTGGTCAATTTTGGCTAAAGCATGACAAATTATTTATGGAATTAGATTTAATTGAATATATAAGCCCTAACCTTTTCAAGCAATGATATTCTGAAGAAAATAAGAGATTAAGCCCTTAGGGCTAATGCTGTTTGTATTTGTTTTAGGATGTTAATTAGCTTTGCATGATTGTCTGCCATTTACCTCAGACCACAGGATTAACTAAATGTCTTCCTATTGACTCTCTCATAAGATTATTATCACTGCTTTTTCCATGCAGTATGATTACATACAACATTTACTTTAATTTCCCCCAAATATTGAATAAAAAGTGTATTCATTATATAATGCATTTACTCTTAGAGTCATGAAGTCATGAACTCATTTTAAGGACTGAGGAAAAGAAGCAAATACAAAATTATTATGGGCAAGACATTCTGTCTGCCTCAGCAGTCAGTTAAATGTCTATCATGGAGAAATGTATTTTCAAGGCCAATTGTGGCACAAGTATTTTTAACTTGCCCTTGCTTACACTGGTTTAAATCTGGAATAACTCACTAAAGTTCGAGAGTAGAAGCCTGGATGAATTGCACAAAGTGAGAAATAAATTTGGCTGCTAGCATATAAAACTAAAGCTGTTAATCTTCCTTTTGATTCTCAAATTGGTCATTTTTTCATAAATGTTTACTACAGCCATAGAATCTAGGAAGGAACTTACTTAACATTTTGGTTTGAAAATGTATTTTCTCCAGCTGAAATTTATATTTCAAGAGAGTGTCTTATTCTATCAAGTTAACCTGCTCTCCTTTCTGTACAGCTGTACTGCCTCTACGCTTCTCACTGCTACCAAGTGGTTTCCTTTACAATACTTCCAGGAGGTGTTCCCTTTTCATGGACAGCCAACTGTGTCTCATAGGGATTGTGAGCTAAATTCAGAGCAATGGTTTTTTTCCTCAGGTGTTTCTGTAGGCACTTAGAGACACATTCAGTTGCCTTTATCTACTCCACACTAAAAAGCACCTGCAATCACTCAGTGCCTACTATTTAATGTGTGAATTTATATTATATATTGGCTGGACATACAGGTGCATCAGATTGTCATCATATCAAACAGCAAGTTGCTGGGCAGCTCCAGGGATCTGCCAGGATTCACAAAACAGACGTTCCTCATAGTTTATCTATGATTCTTGATTTACTAAGTAAAATTCTCAAGTAAGAAGGGTGTGTGAATTAGTCCCTATAGTTCAGCCTGTCTGAGTGACCCCTTGGGCTAAGAGTGCCAGGCTTGGATGCCATCAGTGCTGGTGTCAATTCTCCTAAATGATGGCAATCATTCCATCTACCAGGCTCTCTGAAAAATGTCTTTAGTGAAGTGTGCTTTCTACAGAACACACATTTGCTGGTGCCAAAAAGGCACATTTCCAAGGCATGCAGCTAGGTAGGGGCAGACTTAATTCTAGAAATTTCTCAGGGAAACCAATTTATTCATGACTGACAATCTTCAGGAAGGCTTGCCTGAGGAAGCCTCAGCCTGCAGCCTGATGGGATGGGGACAGGGACGTGATGGGGGCTGTGGCTGGGGACATGATGCAGGGAGAGCGGGTAGGGGGAGGTGACACATGATGGGCAGTGGGGGTGGCAGACGGGTCTGGGGCTGCTGGAGGGGCGTGACCAAAGGCTGCACAGTAGAGATTCAAATCTGGATCTCCCACAATATAGAAAATGTAGAAATAGTGAGTTAACTATACAACATCCATCCCTCTTATTGATTAAGAAACAGAATTTGACTGTTGCTTAGAACAACAGCAACCCTTGGGCCCTTGCCTGTCCCTTGGTATTTCCCAGTGGATAACGAAGCTATCTCTTGCTCAGATCAATCTGTTTTATGATATTTTATCCTTCCACATCTAAGACTTTTCATGCTTTATGAAAAGTAGGGTGGTCTTTCATACCACGGCATTGCAGCTGGTAGCATGCAAAACCTAGGGGAAGACTTGAGCACCTGCATCAACTTGTCTTCAGGAAAACTGATGGAGCTGAAAACTGGCCTAGGAACTGCTCCAGCATGTTACCCTGACTCCTTCCTTCTGTCCACTGTATTTTTCTTCTTGAAACACAGCAGCATCTCAGTGGAATCACCAACTAAACCAACCTCTTCCATCTAAAAATACTTTTTCACTACCTTTATGTTTTAATAGAGAGCAAGGAGCACCAGCCCTGTGCTAGAAAGGAGTGGTGAAAAGATCCCCAGATGCCTACAAAGTGTAGTTAAATTGTCTTAAAGGAGCTTTTCCTTTGCCACTGTTGGGCCATTGACAACTTAGACGCATGTACTGTGATTTGTCCTGTCTTGCAAGGTGTTGAACTCTTCATTTAGTAAAAGAAATAGAAATGCCATACCTCAAAGTTTGGTCATGTCTCAGCTACTACTTACTTTTCATTCCTATTTATGATTGGAGATTTTCTAGGTAGCTTGGTGTCTGAAGGGGTGCCTGTATTGTAAAAAAATAAGGATGAGTGTTACCGCTGAAGATGAATAGATCACACGGATACAGGTCGAGGTGTGGTGAAAGAAAGAGCAGAGTTTATTTTTCCTCCCAGGATTTATAGGCTTCTTACCACAGCCAGGGATTGGATGGTCAGGATAACACTTCCTCTCTGCACTGGCCATGAGAAATGCCCATCAGAAGACGTGTAACAGAAAGAATGTACACATATCTATGTTTACAGTTACTGTCCTGGGAAAGTCCTTAGAAAACTATGTCAGCAAGCTCAGAAGCTGAGTTTTCAGGGCGACAGATGAGCAAAAGCTCCTACAAAAGAAGTCCTAAATAATGTGTTAGAAGTGGCCCCTATTTTCATAACAAATAAGGAGAATTATAAATTGGGACAGTCATCATCAAGAGCTAACATAAAATGTATTAAAAGTAAGTTTATTGTTAAAATGGGGGTTTTAAAAGACTATTAAGGAGTATTATTCTCAGATAAGTACCTAAATGGATCTAAATGCAACATGCAGCTCTGTGTATGGGGCTTACAATGAAATTCAGTTAAGCTGTGAAGCAAACTTATTTACTAGTTTGTTTTTACTTGCTACATGATGTTTTGCCAGAAGCCAGATCTACTGAAGCAAAACCCCTCTATGAACATACCTGAACTCAAAGATGAGTTAAGAAAACAAGGGGCAAAATGTATATTTTCAAGTAAATGTAACTACAGTTGTGCATAGTTTGAATTTAATATATAGTTTTTTTTCACAGAAGTTCTTTCCATTGCACAAAGGGAAGGCTACATGACAATCACCATCTATAAAACCATTCTGTGCATATACATTGTGTGTGTAGATAGTATATAGAGCACCATCTACTGACATATAAAGAGCATGAAATACTCTTCTTTCCTAAATTATCTTCATTGCAGCTCATAACTGTTTTGAGATTTCAGTTTTGCTACAACCCACAACCTGTCTTGGATTTAGATATGTCTTCCAACTCTAATTCACACTATAAAATGCAAAAAGGTTATGAGGCAAGTAAAAATATGTTAGGAAGTAATCAGGCTAAGGACTGATTCCTGTGTCTCCAGCCAGAACACCCTGAATGTGATGATTTTTGTGAATAATCCCATAATGTATATTGTAATAAAAAAATGCATTAAAAAAATAAACCTTGTATTGGCAGAGAATAAAAAATGCATTTGTGGAGACCATAATCTTTCACTGATTTTCTCAGTCTGCATAATTTATATCAAATCCCAACTTGAATTAATTCATCTTTCATTACAGTAATCTTAATTTTGCTTACATGCAGGCAGAAAATGTAGTAAGTAATACATTACATGTAACACTTTATCTGCCTCTCCTGTTAAACCGAGTTTAAGGGTTTTTGTAGACTGAGACCTATTGATTAGGTACCTCTGTCTTCACTTCCCTCAATAAGAGGAAGCAGTTTATTTTGCAGCTTTTATTCTTCTGGCTTTCGCCAGACACAGTGAAGTTGGAATTTCAAGACTGCTTGTAGCGATTTGATTGCTGTCACCCTCCAGACATGAGCCACTGTGCCTGAAGTGGCTCAGATAGCAAAAGTTTGCAGATGTGAGATACTGCAGCTATGTGAGAGCATCAGAGAGCTCTGGGGCATAAGTGTTTCTGTCAGAGGGTCTTTTCCCCCCAGTCTTACAGAATGATGGAAATTCAGATCCACAGAAAGAATGTATGAATGACAAAGATGTCTTGGAAATAGGAAGTACAGTCTTCTGTTCTGTTCTGTAGTAAAATTATTTTTTTTTATATCAAATGAAAAACCCAAAACAACGAAGGGAGCAAGAAAACCAGACATTTTTCCCTATCTGTGTTGTTCAGCCATTACTTACTTGGTGTAGGAATTACCAATGCAAATAGTGAGAGGGAGAGGAGTATTTACAGAGTAGCTGGAGGATTTGTGGAAGCGGTCACGCACACACGATGACAGTGTCTTGGTTTCACCCACATTACTCCCTCTTCTTGGTTACAGAGCCCCCAGCTTTCTGAGGAGCAGCCATATGGTTAGGGAGAGGGGAGCTGATGCTGCTCAGACAGGATTTGGGGCTGGTTTTTCTTCTGTGCACTCAGACAGAGAACTCCTTCAGGACAAGCTGGGCTTAGGTGGTTGCATAATTCCACTGTATTTCCTAGGCAATTTTTTGCAAGATCCTTTTCAAAGGCTTGCACAATTCTACTTTGCATAGTTTATTATCTTCTGGTTTCCATCCTAATACTCACGTGAAGGTAAGCTGTTTGCAAAAACTTGTCATTTAACAGAAACAGTCCTTCACACCAAAGCAAATATTTTAAATGATTACACTAATAATAAGAGGATACTACAAATCCCACCAGATTCTTTCTGAAAGAATTGATAAATCTCTGAGCATCCTGAGCATTCCCCAAAGGCATTTAAAAATTAAAAAAAACATTTGTAGATGACCCTTCTTATTTCATCTCACCAACAGTATGTTGTGAGCATCTGAGACTTATGGAATGGAGGCATTTAGGAATAGGGAGAAGAGACTATTCTTAAAGAGCTTCAATGGTGCTAGCTATTACTGTCAGTACATGTTACCAGTAAGCTTAGAAAAAAGTTAGAAGCATCCTAATAGCATCAGCCATGATATAATCATGTGAAATTGGACCCCCAGAAAGGAAAGCATAAGTAATAAATACACTGAAAGTCCAATGAAGAATTCAACACTGTCAGAATGGAATGGGTCTAAACATTTCTTCTGATGGGGAAAAATAGCCATTAGAAAAATGATTGTTGCTATTTATGAACCTCAGGTTGCTATTTATGAACCTCAGGTTGCTAAGTGACATCATGTGATGTTCACCACTTCATTGGCCACCCACAGTTCTCAAGGAACCCCCACATAGAGGGTGAAAGAAAACCAAAAGGCTGAGTTACTATTAAAAAAAAAGGCCTACAGTTCAAGGGAAAGGAAAATAAGCTTTCAATACCTTAGTTCTCTCCCTAGGAGAATCCAATAGAATTATGCTAAGAACTTTCCACAAAAGCAGTACCTAGGTGAATCATTTGAAAAAGAGAGACCAAGAACCAAAACCTCCCTCAACCTGAAATATAAGTTAAGGACCTGCTTTAATATATACATATGTATATGTATGGATGTGAGCACATATGTGAGTTTGTACTGAATTTTCCATGAGAGGAGGACTCCATTTGTTAAAGACCAGATCATACTTTTCTTATTTGGTTCTAATGCTGTCAGATTTCAGTATTTTGGGCTCAAATGCTTGACACTCCTTTAATTTTTTTTTTTTATTATTTCAGCTATGTCACCTCAACTGCTTCACACAGATTAGACTAAGCAACCATTTCTCTGAACCTTTGTCACTTCCTGTGCTTTGCAGTCTCTTGAAGTTTATATGGGGAACTGGAACAAGGAGAAGATTGGATGGAGAGGAGAAAAAGTTTGGATCAAACACCCCACAAAAGCATGGGTGAGAAACTGGTGAGGATGGATGTAGAAATAGAGAAGATGGAGAAGAAACAACAAACTGCACAATTCATTTATTTCTGTTGTCGCATAAGAAAAACTCTTGACTGTATAGATTGGTGGTCAGCATCCAAATCCTCATCACTTCCTGTTTTGGATACTCCTATCACTCAGGACGTGAGAAGCAGATTGCATAACACAAGCATGTTCAGCCTTTCATGCTAGTGTATATTTTTAGCTGTTAATAGTCATGTTTTTCATCCCCCTTTTTTTTAATCACCTCTCCCATTATGACTTCTTTTCAATGACTTTTTGACTGCTTTACTGTGGACTATAAACATTCATTTTAACTTTACTGATGCTTTGCTTTAACCTTTAATATTAATATATAAAATGATTGAAAAATATAGATACACCCTAAATGCTTTGTTGTAGAGAGGGAATAGCAAGAATTTAATTCCATGCACACTTCTTTGATGACATTTTCATTTGTGCTGCTGAAAAAGAAAAACCCAGCAAAAAGACAAATATGCCCTCAGTTCATTTTCCCATGCTAACAGAGTAGCTTTTTTTCCGCTGTGGCAAACACACCTTCCAGACAGGGAGTTGCTTTCGGACTTTAGCGGTTCACTCCCTTCCTGTTTGAGACCAATTATGTCTCATTTGCAATACCATTAGTCAAGGAAGTGGCTATCCTGAGGTCACTTCTCAGCCCACCCTTCCTAAATGGCACTGCTATGCCTTTCTTCCAAGCCACCAGGACGGGAGGCTGGGCCCTCTGTGTGGTGTAGGCTCCTCCAAATGTACAAGCAACGTCAATCTTTCAGGACTGGCCACAACTAGTGTGAGTTGAAATGCTCCAAACTAATTTAAAAGCTGTGGTTTGAAAAATGATGCTGGCTATTTATTAAAACAGCAAGCATGATCAGACCAAGCCAATTCGCTGGTTTAACAGATGGAAGCTTGTTAAAAAATCTTTATTCCAATATGTTAAGAATCCAGTTTTGCTATAAATTGTGAAGTATGACTTGTGAGTCAAGCCCCAGTGGAATGGATGCCTCATACTCTGAAAGTCTCAGCTTTACATTTAAGACTCAACATTTGCCACTTTATGTTTTGATTCAGGGATTTTTTTTTTTGAACTAAACTATCCCCATCATTTAATAATATGCCATGTTACCTGTATTTTATTTTAACTAGGATAGATATTCTGATACTTCACATTTTATCAGTCAAGGACAGTATTATGATTTGTATTATTATTATTTCTTCTATTTATTCAATTCTGGTCTACCATCTTTACTACCCAGATAACACTTTTCTTTTACACCTGAAGTACAGAGTTTTAAGTGATTTCCCAAGGTCACACTGTGTATGTAACTAGCAGAGAAATAATTTTGTCTTACTATATGCAGAAGTTCTCCCTTTCTCTGGTCTATCAACAGGGGGTTAATAGGGGGAAAAAACACAGAAAATTCACTTAATTGCGGGAAATCCATGGAAAAAAATACAGGTAGTCATAAAAGAGAGTTAAGAGCTGAAAGAGGGAGCTGCTGCAAATCTATATACTTGGTTTCCCTATGGATGCAGCACAGTGTCTGTGCCCTTGTTGACAGGCTTTCCTGGACAGCCCTGCAGCCTTACGGTGCTACTGACACAGGCTTCCAGGACTCGGTAGCAGGTTTCTGACCTCAAGGAATCCCTCTCAGGTAACTCACACTCCTGGTCACATACCTTCTTTGCAATTTAAATATTCAGCATTTTCTAATTAAATTTGTGTTTGCTATAACTATTGTAAGACTTTGCTGTACTTTCTTACAATGAAAACAGGGTAAGTAGCAATCAGGCACCTATGACTACATCATACACAAGTATAAAAGCTTAAAATAAAAAGCTTGTGTACATTTAAGAGTGAATTAACTTTCAACCAGAAAACCTAAAAGCAGGAGGACTGTGCTTGGGTTTCACTCCCGTAACTCCAGTTTTGAGCTGAGATTAATGAAATTACCTTTCAGTGAAACAAGCAAAAGAGATGAGAATGGCTGTAATACACGAAGCTGCTCCCAGTGAAGCCCCACCACTTAACTTCTAAGAAATAATGTCAGTGTAAATCATGATGTGATGAATGCTTCACTGAAATGATTCATGCCATATGGTCTGAAGAGCAAAATGGGAACAGTTTATTTTTAAAAGAATAAGAAATATGAACTTGGAATATTCATTGCTTTGTCCTGCCAGGCTGAACATTTGCTGTAACAGGGGCCAGACTTACTGCAGGTCTGTCTTTTTTTTGCTCACTTAATATGTTGCACTAGTTTGTGGCTTCAATCTCATTCATAATGGAATAATGGCTACAAAATTACAACCAGCACTCTGCAGCCTCTTCTGGAAACAAATGTTCACTGGACACCTACCAGCTAAATCATCTTCTCACTTTCCCTTTAAAAAGCTAAAAAAAAAACAACAACAGAAATTTCAGATGTAATCAGTCCTCACAGTATAATTACTATCTTGGTAGCAAGAAGACAATTAAACTGAGTCCCCTGACAGAGGTGAAAGGTGCTGGCAATTCCATGTGTCACTCAGCTTTCCCTTTTGTAAAGCTGCTTATGTTCAATGCCTTTCTTTCAGTATTATTGTGTATTAATATATTCCCTGTGAGACTGCACTTAAGCAAAAGGAAATCTAGGTTCTTTAATAGTCATACTGCTTCTCTTGTAATGCACCACTAGGAAAAAAAAAGAAGCAATTATTCATATTTATTTAGTGATGCTGAAAGGTGTGAGCACATCTCACTGAAATATTTAGGCCCCACACCTACTACATCAAAGGTAAATGACAAAACTCAGTAACTTCAACTATGTGCAATTAAGTCTATAACCTGTCAAAGCTAGAGTGCTTTATTCATTTTATTCCAACTCAAGGACAGTGAAAAGCCACCATCTTCTTAGACAAGTACTGGGAAAAGGGTATTAGTGGGTATGTTGCAGACATTGTGCAAGGTTTCAATGGCTGCCTGGTTCTGCCCTCTCCCACCCTTGTGCAGAAAGATGTGCCACAAGAAAGTCATTTGAGAGCAGTCCGTTTTCAAGGAACTGAACTTTGTATTCTGCTGAATTTATTACTGTGCATAGTTTCTTGAAAGAATTCATTCTGGACTGAAAAGTTTGATGTCACTGCTTCAGGTGGCTTGATTTGGTCTGGAAGATGTTAGAAGGGATTTCTAAATCAAATATTTATGAAGGGATGTCAAGTTCAATTTCAGCAAGATAGTAAATGGATGGGCAGGATTGTTGTAGCTAGTGGAAATTTGTTCGGGTTCGGTGACATTGATATCACATCATTCACATTCAAAATACTTCATTTGCGAGACTGATGTAATTAAAATATATAGATCAATGTCAACTTGCAGTCTGATTCCACAATGATGTAATGAGGTTCATACTGCCTGGGGTGGCTACTCCTAAATCATCCTTAAAGATAAGAACAAGCTTATGAAAGGATTAAAAGTAATTTAACATTAGCTTCTAAACAAGCAAGCTATACTTGTTTAAACGACAGCAAGTCCGATGAACAGGACCTATTTTTTTAAATAGGGTAAAAGAATCATTAGCACGTTTTTACAGAAGGAGGATGAACAGACTTATTCTGGACTAAGTTAAACTGATAAAAAAATATCTGTGTAAAGAAGCTATTTAATTGTAACAAGTAAACCTGTTATTGATGTATTTTAAACTTTATATAAGCTTCTTATATCAAGCTAAGTACGCACAGAGTGCTGTCTTTTCTCAGTCATTTTCAAACTGTGCACACACAGTACAACATTGCACGTAGGCGAGCTTGGATTAGAGGAAAGCATTTATCATGTAGTACGTTCAACTCCTTCTCCACTCCTATGATCCCCTCTAGTGGTCAATTAATTGTCTGCTAAATGTTTCTTGGTACTACAAATTACTTGTACCTCTCCTGCACTAAAACGGTGTCTGGCTCCATTCTGTTTAAATTCAAGAGACCTCATTTTTTTATTCCTGTGCTCTATATGAGAAGGACAAAGCAATGAATATTTTGAAATGTGCAGCTGGTGCATCTGTGGGCAGCTTTATTTTCCCTTCTAGAAGCAGACAGATTGTGCCCACCATATAGAAGCCAAAGCTGTCTCTGTTGGCAGTGCAGAGCAGGAGGTGATGGCCCTGCTGCAGCAGTAAGCAGGACCTTTCCACCCCATTCTTGCCATTAGACTGTCTGAGAATGCCCATTGCAAGCCTGGCAGCAGGAACGCTTCTCGAGCAGTTGAGCACAGCGTAACAATTTGTGACTTGTCATATTCATACAAGTAAATGCTTGAGGTTTACCTACCTCAACAGAAAACTGAGTCATGTAATTTGTTTTTTAGTAAGATTACAGGCAACTTGTAATTGTAGATTTCATATTAATTGGCAGAAGACCTTTCCCCAAAATTCCCATCTTCACCTTGCTGTGCCAACAGACACAGCTGCCATTTTGTGTCAGTTCAAGCTGATTCAGGTCAGTGCTGATTCAGTGCTGTCTTCATTTTCTAGCCTTAGCTGTGCGCCTCTATTTCTCCCTTGTGCTAGCACCAAGAATTCTCTCACTGCTGAGGGAGATGGCTAACTGGCACTCCAGTGAAAAAGAAACTCTGACAAAAGCTGCAAAGCTCTAGGGCACTGGTGACCAGGCTAGAGTGACACAGACCTTCTGTTGGAAACTAATGGCAGTGGAGTGCCGAGACCTCTTCTTTTGGTGTTCTCACTTGTGTGCTTGTGGTTTTATGTTTGTGTTTGTATGTTGCAGAGGGCATGGGGCAAAGGCAAAGCCCACGCCCATGGGCTTAGATGGTTACAAAACATGTTTTAGCCAGCGTTCTCATGATTCTTTTCCCTTTCCCAGAGACGGGAAACTCAGGAATGAACATGGAGAAAGCTGTGGCCTGCATGAAGGGTAACACTATGAGAGAAGCATAAGTATATAATCACAGCCAAAATCATCTTTCAATTGTGGGTGTCAAGAGACAGTTTGGGAAATTCAAACTTGTTCTCCCTCATGCACATAACATCTCTAATGTACAGAAAAGTTACGATTTTTCAAGAACGCCCTGTGGAATTAAAACAGTGACTGACACACACGCTTGGCTACACTTGCTTATATATGTATATAAGAAATGCTATCAAAAAGCAGTGGGAGAAATTACTAATTTAGGTACTTTCCTGTAACATAAATTAGCAAAATACTTTTATTAGGAATATTTACAGAGAGACCCACTGCTGCCACCTACTTGTACCACACAGTATCTCTTAAACTGCCAGGTTTCTTTTTAGTTTTTACAATGTTATGCTAGTTTCACTTCCAGTTGTTCCCAGTTCTTTGTCTTAGCCTGCATTGTTGACTGATATGAAAACTTCCCAGTTTTGGAGAACAACTGTACAGTGATGAATCACTCTGGGTGGCATAGAGATACAGCTTTAAAAAATAAAAGAGAACTGGCTATTTCTGTCCAGTTCTGTGTATCTTGTTTTCTCATTCTACTACCAGGATGCCAATGTTTAAAAAGGAGCAAGAGTTTATGTTCTGAATCTTTGCTCTCAGATGTGTGCTCCTTCATTTAGTGAAATTATGTTAGCCCATTTAAAACAAAAGTCTATTCAAAGTTCAGTCATATGGTACATGAGTTGAGAGCTGTGAAAGAGATCACTGAGGTACTGGCACTGATGTACACATGTGGTCAACATAAGTGTGTCAGCCTTCAGGATGTTCTTCCTTCCCCTGACTGCCATAAACAATGTTTTTAATTTCTGGATTTCTGTCTGTGGGTGTGGGAGGATGTCATAGCTGTCCTGATTCCCACCTTTTAAAGCTTAGCACTCAATAAAGCCACGTCTTCTGTTAAATAGAAATAATTCAAAATAGTTGCCTCAAAAATTGTGGAAATTTCACACATTAAGGACATCTATTCTATAATTACTTTCATCCGATTGTATGCCTTTCTGGTCTTCATCAGTCACTGGATTTTCTGAAGGTCCATATAAGAAAACACTGGTTTAAAAAGGTCAAAAGGACTGTTGTGGTTTTACACCACCTGGCAGCTACACAACATGCAACCATTCACTCGCTCCCCCACCTGTGGCTGGGGAGAGAATCCAAAAAATGGGAACACACTTAGGTTAAGAAGAGCAAAGGCTAGAAAACTTGTGGGTTGAGGTAAAAAAACAGTTTAATACATAAAAGCAGAAGTCGTGCATGCAAGCAATGCAAAACAAAGAATTAATTCACTTCCCATGAGCTTCCCATGAGCTGCCTGGGAGTGTTCAGCCATCCCCAGGACAAGAGTTACTTGGGAAGATAAATGCCATCACTCCAAGATGTCGTTCTCCATCCCTCCTTATTCCTATTTCCTCCAACTTTATGTACTGATCATGACACCACATGGCCTGGAATATCCCTTTGGTAGCTGGGCTCAGCTGTCCTGGCTGTGCCCCTTCCCAGCTCCCTGTGTACCACCAGTCCCTTCACAGGGTGGGGTACTATGAGAGTATGAGAATCAGAAAAAGCCTTGGCTCTGTGCAAGCACTGCTCAGCAGTAACAAAAACATCTCTGTATTATCAGCTCTGCTTCCAGCACTACCTCAAAATACAGTCCCATACTAGTCACAATGAACAGAGTTCAGCTCAGCCAAAATCAGCACAGCAGGGCTGAAGCACCCCACAGTGGAAAATCAGGACTACAGGTGCCCCGGAGATACGGCCTGCACCATCTCAGGCAGAATTTCTCAATTTGAGAGGTCCCAGAAATAACGCCGAAGTACAGGCCTCAAAACCTGCTTTTTTGAACCACTTTTTTGAACCCAGAGGCGGCTTCCCTGGCATGAGCCCTGTCCGGAGCCCAGAAGGGTGGCTGTGGTCGCTCCTGATCCTGTATTTCTCCGGGCGGCGGGTACGAGGTGGAGCGGGGTACGCCACTGCAGCAGGCAGGGCTTTGGGGCCAAACCGGAGCACAGCCGCAGGGCCAGGCGACGAGCCCCGCCGGGTAGGGCTGAGGGTGCCCCGGCGCTCCCCAGCACGGGCGGAAAGGCAGAGCCGGGCTATATGGAAGAGTCATCCGCAGACACAGGCGCCCCGCGGCCCCTCGGATCGGGGGCGGCCGCCGAGGGAGGGGCGGGGGCAGCCCGGGGCCTCCTCCCGGCCGGGGCTGCCGTGCGGCGGCAGCGGAACGCGGCGGCGGGCGCGGGTTGCCGAGGGCCGCTTTGAGGCGCGCACCGCGCGGCGCGGCGCCGGCATGAGGGAGCTGCCGCCGGGCCCGGGGATGGAGAGCGACATCTTGGACGCGCTGGAGGCCTTAGGGTAACCGGGGAGCAGCGGCGGCTCCCCCTGCGAGGGGCGAGGGACCGCGGGCAGCCTCAGCCGCGGGCGAGAGGCCGGGCCGGAGGCGGGAGCGAAGGGGAGCGCGGGATCGGTGGAGGAACGGGCCCCGCGTTGCGGCGGGCGCCGGGGGCTCGGCGGGGCCGGGCCTCGGCCGGAGCGGGGCCGGGGGGCTCGCCCCGGTTTAGTGAGGGAGAGCAGAGGAGCGGGGCGCTCCGTGGGGTGCAGCAGCCGTGGTCGGCACTGGGGCGGCCGCTGGAGGCTGGCGGGGCAGAGCCTCGGTGTGTGGTGCCTGCCCGCCTCCCGCGATGTGCTTCGGGTGGGACGGGACCACAACTGTGCGGAATTCACTTTTCGGTTATGTTATTCCCACTACTCCAGGGCAGTCAGTTGTTACTGTTAGGAGGAAATTTGACTAAACACTTGAGTTAATACTTGAGTTCTTTGCCAGGCGTATTCTGAGAGATCAAAGTCTGTTTTCACATACACTTGTGAAAATGCAAGTCTGATATTTTCTGACAAACCGTTTTGTTTATAAATGACCAATAATTTTTTGGTGTGTTTAAAAAAAAAAGTCTGAATTATTCCTTGACGAAAGGGATGTAGAAAGTTTAAGTGTAGCTACTAAGCAGCTTAGAGTAAAATAATTTGAAAACATGTATATTATGTGGGTGTTAATAAAAATGCAATAAATAATAATTCAATAATAATAAAATATGTATTAATAATATTTTTTATTACTAATGTTCATCTGTCTGTGCAGGTACACTGGTGCCCTGTTGGAGGAGGAGGCCCTGAAAAAAGCAGCAGAAAATGGGTTGTCTTCACCAGAATTTTTTGAGCTTTGCATTTGGTTAGGTTCCCAGATAAAGTCACTTTGTAATATGGAAGAAAGCATCACTGCAACAGATGGTATATGAATGTTAATTTAGTATTTTCTCAGTGGATTTAGACCCATATTGTTCAGCTAATAGTGAAATTACAATGTTGAAGTTTCCGAGAAAGCTGAAAGGTAGCCAAACTCAGGCTGATATTTCTGTGTATGTGGCTCTTAGATTAAGGCCTTGTATTGTAAAGACTGTTTCAGAAGGGAGAAAGAAGGTGATTTGGGGTGGTTTTAGGTACACATAAATGTTAAAAGTACATTCACACATGTGATGATGTTTTGATGGCATAAATTGCAGTGGTGGGTATTTTTGGCTGTTGGTCCAATGCAGTGTTCCAGTCAGCACCGTGTGTGGATACACAAAGTGCTTGGTAGTGCTGCCTGATTATTTCTGTCAAGTGCTGCAGTTTGGATGAGATTTTATATTACTTACATGTTCACCAAAAAAGTAGAGGAACTAAAACCAGTCACTGAAAATAATGGGTTCATGACTCCTGTCACTTCTTCATCAGAAAATTAGTTACACTGACACACTGTTTAGTGACATAAACTGTTCACTTCCTTGTGATGTTCATTTGTGTTTGTGTCTTCATAGACTGCTGTAGCATTACCTCATTAAAAGCATGAGTACAAGATACTATTATCAGGCATGTCTGCTTGTATGTAGGACTTTCCTAAGAAAAATGTTGCTGGGGTGGTAGGTGGTTAATCTTTGGGCTGTTGAAATCTGCAATGTATGTTAAAAAAATTAGATTGCAGTTTGATGTTTCTGTAAAACCCATTAATTGTGAATTTTTTTCCGTAGGTGTGAAAGATATAGAGAGCTTCCAGCTTGAAATTAGTGGCTTTCTGAGAGAAATGTCTTGTCCGTATTCGTCACTGGTGTCTGGAGACATCAAAGACAGATTAAAAGAGAAAGAAGATTGTCTTAAACTCCTGTGTGAGTAATGATAATTTTCCCATTTATAATACAGTATTTTATGTGCATGCTTTATCATAACTGTACAATTTACACAGAAGAGTTCTTTATGTGTTTCTAAGTTGATGTCTACAGTCATTACATACTAGCTCAGCATGCATCAACTCACTTGTGCAAAGTGAAAAAAGAGCAACATTAGAAAGCTGTTTTAGCAGAAACTAAAATTTATTTTTATGTAAGTATGGTGCAATCTACTGAGGCCTCCTGATCTCTCTCTTGATACAGTTTTTCCAGCTCACTGGAACTGAGACCTTGCTTCTTGTCTTTGTGAGAGGTTTCAGGGCAGCTTGAACAGAAATGCTGTACAATTTGAAGGTGCTGAAAGCAGAATAGAGAGAAACAAGGTCTAAGTTTAGGTTGAACTTGGACAAAGGAATGGCAGCAGGAACCACCATATGTGGTAATATGAAACTAGCCAAAGAACTTGAGGTCTGGTCACAGAAGGGAGTTGAACAGTTAAATGCAATGTGTAGACTGAAGGTAGGAAGTTGGGTGAGAGGAAATTGAAGTAAAAAATAGGAAACATACTTACCTGTTCAGGAGAGAACTGAGAAAGTCTCCCTTCTATCATGATTATCTTATATAATGTATATATTGTAGCTGTACTGAGAATGTAGATGCATAAATACTTAAGTGTATCTAAATCTGCCATTATGATGTTTTTCTCTCTAGTATTTCTAAGTACAGAACTTCAGGCTTTAAAGATACTGCAGAGCAAGAAAATTAAAGGCTCTCATTTGGAAAAGCACAGTGATGTTATTCAGGAAGTGCAAGCTATTTGTGATGCACTGGGTCTGCCAAACTCCTCATCCTCTGGTATTCCTCCCTTGTTAACCAGTGTGGAACAAAAGGTATGGCCTTTTGCGTCTTTTCTCTATTGCTAAACTGTAAGCACTATCTCTGTAAGCATTCATTGTTAAGGCCCCAGCAGTCTCACCCACAAAAGCCCTATCTGACAAGTGCAAAAGCATTTTAATTCTGAAAGCCAGCTTAGTGTTTTAAGTTGAACTGTTTTATGAGGTGAAGTATTTCAGCATTTCCCTGAGGTTGCAATGTACCTGATCAGACATACTTTGCCATGCAAACTTAAGGTATAAGTTTTCCTCTTGCCCATTTCAAATGTACTGTAGCAAGCAGAAAACTTTGGGTAATAACTGATTGTGCATTTATATACCTGAAGTAATTTCTGAGATGTATTTAAAATTAATACCCAAAACTTAAATTAGTCCTTTTTAGTTTATTAATTTCTTAATTGCAAGTGTGGATTTGTTGGTAGTATTGCCTTAGTTGCAGAAGAGGATGGAAATGCCTGAATTGCCAGTATTCTGTGAATAATTAAGTTGGCTTCAACTTAAACCTTAAGTTAGTTCTTTCTGTTGTGTCCCTCAAGGTTCTGACTCATTTCACTGATGTGATCCTTAATCTGATTTCCTTACTGCAGAATGTAAATAGGTTTTTGAGGGGCAGTTTATCTTCTCTGTCACACACCTAAAAGTTTTGCTCTTCATCTGTCTCTGGTGTTAGGGGAGAGGGTGACTTGATCGCCCCTTAAGAGTAGAATAAAAACTCCTTCCTTCTGCTGCTGAGTCTTTGAATTTAATAATTTTACATGATTGTGCTTGTTTTTTTTTTCTTTCTTCCTCATCAACCAGTGGGCAGTTGAACATTCAGAGATTTTGGGGAGAGGGCCTGTTACTTGCATGATTTTCTTAATCTGTCTTCAGTGTGACAAAACAAAACCTTTAATACATTAATTTATAAAAGACATCACCCAGGTGCAAATGGAACTGTCTGTTCCTACACTATAACTGTGCTTGATCTATTTAGTCCTAAGGAAATCTTTACATTCAGTAAATGTTTCTGAGGGCATGAAGAAACAATTCTAGCACTGTTCTGGGAAGGAAAGTGTCAGAGCTGGTAACTAATGGCCTGATTCTGCTGATCTCCCTGTGTGAGTGTTAGCTGTGTTTACATCCATGAGTGTTTATGGCTGCAGCCATGGCCAGGGGCCTCCCCTGCTCAATTCCTTGCTTCACTGCTCAGGTACAGATTTAGTTTCACCCCATTAGAGGGAGAGGACTCCAGTTCTGCAGTTGTGGGACAGCAAGACCAGACCTGGAGCACATATCACACATAGTGATACTAGAACATTTTCTCTGAATTGTTAGATACCTTCTGCAAAGTCCAACATTTCCTATCACACAGCATCACAGGCTTAAATTGTTCATAGTGTTGCCGTCCCAATTTGTATAAACTGTTGCACTTTCAGAAATGCAAAAATGAGCAGGATCTTCAAAGCATTTTATCTTTGGTTTTGGTTAGGGTTTGGTTTTTTTAATAGTGCTGCATGGACTATTTTCCAATAGTTTTCAAGTCTGTCAGTTCCACAGTAGTTATACTACTTGTACTCACTTCAGCGTGTAGAAAGGTGGCAAAACTAGTTTGTTCGTCTTCTGTCTTCTGTGACTCCAGATTAACAGTGTAATTTGTTCTCTGTGTGTTTCATCCCTTATAAACAAAGGATTTTTTCTTACCTTGCAGGAGATTTTGTAGAATTTCTGCTATGTGTTTACTTGTCCTTCATCCCTTACTTTAATATAGGACAAATTTGGAGTTACTTTGATAGATGACAGATTTAGAGACCTACACTTGTAGGTATAGCTGCTTTAGAAAGGTGGTGCCACCAATTAAAGTTCATTGGCTTTGTAAACATTTTTTTTAAGAGCACCATTTTGTTACCTTTTTTTATATGCTCACAGAAATTCACTTGAAATGATCCATTTACTTTTCCAAATTTTTTTTTCTTTTGATTTAATTAGATTCTGTGTAAAATTGCACTGTTGATGTTTAGTATTATATCATTCATAATGCAGACTTACATACTGATCTAGTATTTTTACTTAGTGTATCTGCAAATGTATCTGCACCATTTCAACATGTCTACTCTTTGTCTCTGTCTAGCATCTTCAGCATTGTCAGTAGCTGTGGGAGTAGTTCTGAGAATAGTTTGGCTGTGCAGCAGCAACCTACCAAGGGCCAGATCACACACTGTATTTTGGTATGGAATATTAGAACATTTATTGTTTCAAGTGATTTTCCAATTTATTTAAGAGACTAGTATAAAATCAGGATTGCTTTCTTCATTCAAAATGAGTTTTATAGTAGCTCAAACTTTGAATGTACAATCCTAACAAGTACTTCTTGTATCTCCTGTGATTACCTAGGATAGTGGTTGTCAATATACCTAAGAAAATGAGAGAAAAATAGACAGTATTACAGCTTTCTACCACTAAATATATCTTACTATATACTACTGAAAAACTAATAGTAATTTTTCAGTTAAGATGCTGTTCCCTTGTATATTTACAAAGGGGGAATCTATAAGTCAATCTGAAATTTAGTTCCAAAACCTCCATAAATTCTAAATGAACATTCTGAGAGATTCAGAAAAGTTTACACAGTTCACACAGTGTTGTGCTTTGTAACTAGTTACATCTGGCTGTTTTCTAATCAAGATAGTGTGAATTTCACACCTAATTAAAAAGTGCCATTCTAATGCTGTTTATTTGAAAAAACTTTTAATGTGATATTATTCAGAAGACTTCTGAACATTTTTTGCCCACATTATTAAAAGTTCTCCACTACTTTTCACATATCAATTGAATGAATGGAAACTACAAAGGGCTTCTGAACAAACTAAGTCAAAATTAAGCTAACATAACACTTAAGCAAAATATGAGTAGAATTTTTTTTTTTTAATTATTTGGGTATGCATACTGGAATTTATTAATATTTAAAGTAATGTGTTTCATTTAACTGTTCATCTGTAGCAATTTTACAGATGTAATGGTGCCTGGACAGTAAGTAACTGCAGGGAACAAGACTGAAGAGTTGTCGTGTTCACCAGACATGAGGGCCAAACTGAAATGTATTTAAGGTTAGATAAACACTGAATTTATCTGCAGGCATATGAAAGAGAGGCTTACAAATATTTTGTGCTTAATATTTTAGGTGATGTCTCTGCAAATGTACAGTACACCTTATGACTAATTAAGGCAACATTTTTTCCTCAAAGTGTTGCTATTTTGAATTAATAATTTCTATTTTCAATTAATTAATTAATTGAATTAATAACCTTTCTGCAGGTCAGGTTTTTTCAAAATCCAGAAAAACCCTGGAGGTGCATACATATATATGATGATGTTTTTCTGTGCAAAAGGTATCAAATGTAAAAATGACTGCTCTATTTTGACAGAAGATGAGGATATTTAATAAATACATTGAAGATGGTAATGAAATGTGAGCTAATTTTTTTTTTCATTAGTACAAAATAACAAAACAAATGAGAAATGTCGTGTTCAATAAAGATACACTTTATTTGGTAACAGTAACTATTCATTTTTATGTAGCATATTTGAATTTGATATTTCAGTCTCAAGCAGATCCAACAGCTTCTTTTTTTTCATTTTCTATTTAGAGAGTATGTGACCTCCCAAAGCAATCCCATAAATTTTTAGTGCTACCAAGGTCATTGATTACACAGTATGTCAAATATACTTGTCTACATCTATTTTTAATTATTTGGTTTGCTTTTTACACCTGAATGTGTAAAAATGTTAGGATGATTTGGCTATTACAATTTGGTTTATGTTTCTTTGAGTATTTTTTCACTGCTCTATTATTTGGGCACTGCATTTGGTTTTGTTCCCACTTACATGTGCAGACTTCTTTCTGGGTAGTGGTGGGATTTTTAAACTCCTGCATACCCTTCTCAATCCAGGGCAGCTATCATGTGTGGGAATATGGATTATAGCATAGATTCTCACATTAGTTGTGTTCTTGTCCTGTGGCAGACTATTGTGTATCAGAGCTCCTCTGCTCATACCTCTGTCATCAGTCATGGCTGGACAATGCATTCTGCAGCTGTAAGGCAGCTCAGTTTATTCCACCATTATAGCTGTAGGATTTCCCCATGAGCCCTGCTGATGGGAGTAAGTGGAGATTCACTAATCTGAATATGACTTTACAGTGTGTCAAAAACATAGACCAGTTGATCAGTGAAGAGATTCCACCTTAACTGATACTGATTAGTAAAGCTGTGCTGGATAAAAATTACATAGGTATTCTCTTTAACTTGGAATGAAGACATTGCAGAAATTTGGGGGCAGTTTCTAAGTCAGTAAAGGATTGTTTCATTTAGCTGTTTTTGTTTTTTCTAGTTCTGATTTGCATTGATTGTCTTCCTTAATTGTTCTCTCTAAACTTCCTTTCATTTTTCAGTTCATGGAAATCAGGAGTATGCAGCAGTGATCGACTTGTGGTGGCAGAATGTGTGGGTTGTATGTGGAGCCCAGTGTTGTGTTTACCTCCTAGTTGTCCTTGCAGCTGCAAACTTAAAATAATTCTAATCTCTAGGTAGTATCCAGCATCACTGGTTTTCAGATCTTCTTTCACACTCTAACTGTAAATTACATTGAGGATTTTCTATTTTATTGTGTTGGTTTTTGTTTCAGCATCTGGTCTCATTTTGACAGACTCTTCCTTTCAACCTTCGAGGTATTATTTCTGACCTCAATTGTATGAGTAGACACCTCTTGCCCAATAGCATTTTAATTCTTCTGCTGTTCATTCCTTCTTCTGTACTAATTACTGATCTGTTCATCTCTTGCTATCATACTGATCTTATTCTGTTGCTGGTTATAAACTTTATATTTTGATTCTTCAAACATTTATTTAAATTTAAACATAGTTTGTGCTTAGGTACGTTTGCATTTTGGAGTGGAATATGGCACTGTGTACATGCTTCAGTAAAAAAACTGGCTACATTCAGAAGACAGATAGCCTTGGAGTGTTTTTTGTAAAGAAAAATATTATAGAGAAGGAAGAATTATCAGAGAAAGAGGAGTGTTGGGATCAATGTGGTACATGGAACTGAACTTTACCCTTTGCTGTAACCTCTTTTGATACGAATGGAATACAAGGAGTATTACAGTAATTAGATTTCCACTTTTCAGGTGCTACTGGGCTGTCTTTTCTGATAGAGTCAAAACAGTGTTTTTCCTTAATTTGTTTACTGCACAATATATTTACCTCAGACTTTTTCTGGGATAATACGTTATTAACCTGCCAGAGTGCTGTCCAGCAGTGATGTAAAAAGAAAGAACAAGATCCATACACCTTGGTTTTCACACAAAATTTGAGATCAGAATTTTTCTTCGTATATGCCAAAAAAAAATTGAGATAATTTTAAAAATCCTGACATATGAGAGTTCATTTTCTAAGTATTTCTTTTAACAGTTAACTAGGTTCTCTAGAATTTTATTTTTGACTTGTGGGATTTTTTTCATAGCAATCAGTAGAAATGATATTTCTGTAACATGTGAATCTCAAAACTGAGCCTTTATGACAAACATAATGTAAATGCCTGTTGCCCACCTAAGTCTTACAATACTTGCAAATGGATCTAATGCCTGTCTCCAGTTACAGGTTTTACTGTAGATCATGGACTAATTTAATCCTTCCTTTGATATATAAAAGAAAACTATCTCTAGTTTTACTCATTTTGCTTAGTTCCCCATGGTTATTTACTAAACCAAATGAAGATGTAGTTCTCTCCATCAGACTGTACAAAACTTGGAGGAACATTAATATGCATGCTGTCAACTCCAGCTGAAAAATCAGTTGGATTGTGTTCAAGTTATGTACAAGAGTTGAGGGCATTCATGGTAGTGATTTTAGATGAGCTTTGCTAAAGGCAGTTCACTCAAGAAGAGGAGGTAGAGGTTTCTTGTAATAAGAAGGGAGAACACAGTGGTTTGGAAGGTAGAGCATATTTCTTTTCTAATTACTTAGAACTAGTGGAAGAAGTATAAACAGATTTGATTTGGAGTGAATGCAAAAGTTTTAAACATAATGTTAGCTGGAACCAATTACAGGATTAGAATAAAATTAATGAGAATGAATGACTGCATACCTATCATATCTCCTACCTTTCTTAATAGCACCCATCACCAGATTTTTTGTAGCCCAGTGTAACATTTGGCAACAGAACTCCAAATTTCCAATTGTAGTTACAACACTTAGTAGTTTCTGAAATGAGTAATTTAGCTAGTCCTACTTTCTGAATGCACTTGATAAATTTGCTATATAGCTGTTGTTCTGTTAATGGGAGCAGAAGTGATGTGCCATAAAATACCTTTTTATAGAGGCTGGTCATCTTATAAAAGTATTCAGGAAATCTTTTTATAGTGGATCATAAGAAGATGTGTATGTGTTTTCATGGGTCTGCTAAAATGAATGGGTTGTGTTTGATCCTCTGAGTAGCAAAATGAGATTGTAACAAATTTTGCTGAAATAAATCTAAATATCATTTGTATTCTGAGATTTATGTGTTGGTTTTTTTTTTCAGATAAAGGACATTCTCTCAAAAGTTAAAAATAACCATGTGGGGAAATCACTGCTAACAAAACCTCTGAACTCTGACCAAGTGGTAAAGAAAAGTTTCTCCATTTCTTTTCAGTATTTAACAAGATGGTCAAAATAAGTGCATATGGCTTCATTTAACTTTGCCTTTTTACTGTCACTGTTCTGAATATTAATACTAAATATTAATACTAAATATTAAATACTAAATACTAAATATTAATACTAAAATTCAATTGCTAAATACTAACAATGATAGTCAGATACTTCCAGAATTGACATTATAAAACAGACCTTGTGTTGATTCATCCATTGTTCACTTTCAAATCATTTTTACACACATCCTACTGTAGCATTACATAGATGCTATGTGGTTTATAGTGATCACCTTCAGATAGACATCGTAGTTGATGGATGGGGCTAACTTTCAATTGAGTTTTATAACTTTATGTATTTGACTGTTTGAATTTCTTATTATAACGCTGCAGGAAAGATTGGAAAAAATCAATGATGCTCTTTGCAGTGAGTACGAGTGTCGACGGCGGATGTTGATGAAGAGGCTTGATGTGACTGTGCAGTCTTTTGGCTGGTCTGATAGAGCAAAGGTAAACTTGATGTATTTTTTGCTTCCTGTAGGTGGGAGTCTGCTACTGTTCCCCAAGTCTTCCTACAGAATATGCACACCATGTATATACACAAATGTGCTTCCATCACTGTTACCTTTTTCCAGCCTATTTCTCATGTCAGGTTGTAATCTCCAAATCCTAGGCATAGAGGAAGGGGATGGAATTAACCAGGTGGCACAGTCCATCCTTTGTGACTGTTTATAGCTTCACAATTAGAAATTATAGCATCCTTTGTTGGGGTTTCTCACTTTAATTAAAGTTCCCATATCCCTGTTTTCTTTTTTATATCTAATACCCTCCAATGAAGTAAACTAGGAGGGAACCTCAGGACTTCTCATGCAGATGGAAAAGTAAGACAAACACTGGGCCTTAATATAGGTTGGGTGTAAAAAGTGACTGTTCATAAAGTCTGAGAGGTTACAGTGACTGCCCCCTATCTTGGATACTGTGCTACTAGATGAACAGCTTTTCAGTTGAACAGGTTGTTTCAATAGTTGCTTGTGTGAAAAAAATCACACAATTGCTTGTAATCCTTCAGGTCACTAAAAATTCCAAAGCAATCCTCTGTATTTGTTCTGCTGGTATTGCTTTAATTGTGATAATTTCATTTGTATCATTTCCTAGAACTCTGTATATTAAAAAATACTCATTATATTTCTGAGCTGCAAATATATCTTGTTTGTATCTAAAAGATACAAACTAAAAGCGCAGGGATACATAAAGTTTGTAATTTGATGAAGACACATGTGAGAAGCTGGAGGCAGATGTTTTTGTTCATGAGCGGCAAGATCAGCTTTCATTCCAAAGGTTTCTGTAGAAAGCTCAAACTTTTAAAATCTTAAAACTTGGGAAGCTTACCAAATGTATGGATTGTTACAAGTCTCTGTGACATCATGATTTGTCATTGACACATGCAGAATCAGCTTCATGAAGTTCACTAAGTCTCACTGGAAGACATGAGTCTAGGTGCTGCTGTTCTGCACTGGAATAGCTCACTGTTTAATTTCTCAAGGGGTTGTGAATGCCTCAAGAAAGGAAATGGGGGGCATTTAGCTCAGAGAAGCCAGGAGATGTCCTTACTTGTATAACTTCCTTACAGCTGTACCAATACAATTATGTATCTTCAAATTTAAAGTATACTTGCACTTGATGTGACTGATGACTAACTTAAGCAGACTAAAACTTTGTCACTTGCTATTGTTCCATTCAAACAATGTGAAAAACAATGAATGCCCTTTTGAAATAGAACAATAGTTTAAAAAGATTTCTGATGATAAAGTAGTCAGATGATTCATTTTCCTGTCTTACAAAGACTGTTGATGTGAAATATATGCAGTTACAGAAATAACCAGGTTACATACTATTTCAAAATTACATACTGTTTTCAATCTTTTTTTTCCCCCTATTTCTCTTGAAGTAAGTTCATAAGTTCTTTGAGAAGGTTTTAGGGATTGAAAATGTTCTGGCATTGATGTAATTTAGAGTTTTGGGTTTTTTTTAAACAAAGAGACAAATTATTGTCTTTTTAAAATTTGTTAGCTTGCATTTTTTCCCACCATTAAATAGATATTGATACATTTCTTTACTTTTGATGGTTTGTCATTTTGGGGATTTTTTTTGGTTTTTTGTAACTTATTCAGGCTCCAAGAAGGGTAAGTTTGCAGACTGAAATGGGTTCACAAATTATAAAGTAATTACCTAGCAAAACAGTCTTGTAAAGGTTCAGCATGTATTGTCTGGTCTAGCCAATATCAAATGTTTTATTTCACTCTGAAAGTCATTCTAGATGTTCCCAGAAAGTGTATTTATTTTTCTTTTCTGCAAAATAAATGAAACATCAAAGCATGCTTGGAAAAAATCTAATGTTGTCCCATTCTCAGTCTCACTTTTTCATGGCTTGCATAAGTGTTTTGCTGCATTGATAGGTTTTCAGGTTTTTTCCACAAATGTACCTTACTTTGAAGCTGCTCTGTTTTTGTCACATTTAGAAGTGATCTGTTGAATATGATTATGTAAAGCTCTTGAGACAGCAGTATGGACTCCTTAAGTTTTACTCTGTAGACATGTTGGAAGGCATTAAAGAATCTGTTTGATGCCAGTGGATAGAGGAGTTTCTTTTGTACTGGTGCGAAGCTTCAGCATCAATTAAACATAATCAACAGCACTTTCTGTGAAATAGCTCCACCAACAGGAAGAGAGCTGGTGATAACTGGCACTATGTTTTGCAATATAGTTTGCATTTTCAGAGGCTACACCTTGTGTTCGAAGTGAAACTGACTGAGACCAGCACGTCGTGTATAGTAAGTCTGTTGGCATGTTTGATACCTGGCAAGTAAGTTGTGTTTGATGTTATCCTTTAGGTAAAAACAGATGAAATAGCACGGATCTATCAGCCCAAGCGCTATGCGTTGTCTCCAAAGTCGACCATTTCATTAGCTCACCTTCTTGCTGCTCGTGAGGATTTGTCCAAGATCATAAGAACAAGTAGTGGATCAACACGGGAGAAGACTGCCTGTGCTATCAACAAGGTATGCTTTTCTGACACGTGATAAATGGACATGGGGGTTTACAGACCTGTCAAAAGGAATTCTAGAATTACATTGGTTTTGCTTGGTAATTTAGTTTTTTCTATTTAAGAAAGGAAGGCTTGCAGTATTCCAGTAAACATTGCAGAAAGTCCTTTTTTTATCTTCCTAGACAGTCAGTCATGCAACAGGATGAAACAGTCATGTAGATGAGGTGTGTGTGTGTGTGTAACTGACCTTGAGTTCAGTGGAACTGCGTACCTCATTGCTAGGATATTATTGTTTGGTTTGTAAACCCACATCTCTAGTTCATCACTGTGTTATAAATCATGAA
Source organism: Pseudopodoces humilis (assembly GCF_049639895.1). Lineage (NCBI taxonomy): Eukaryota > Metazoa > Chordata > Aves > Passeriformes > Paridae > Pseudopodoces > Pseudopodoces humilis. The sequence continues at coordinate 32,183,874 of NC_142206.1, read as the reverse complement.
AGTTTCTGTAGAAATGTCATTTTGCTGCAAAGTAAAATTTTGTCTGCAGTAATGAATCAACATTGTGCTGCTTTCTTGAGTGTGATAAAAGCTGAAGCTTGCAAGTAGTGACACGAGTTTCACCATTCAAATGGTGACTAAATCTACTTTTATTAATCCTGGATTTAAAGATTTTTCTAATGTTTTTTGCCTCATTGAGATACCCTTTAATATGTTTTGATTCTTAACACTGAAATGTCTTAATTATTGTAGTATCTCAGAGAAAGGTGAGGTTTTTGTCTTGAGAGGACTTTAGTTGGAGTACCTGGGACTGATCAGTAAATGTTAACATTGATCACACAGAATTTAGGAAATATGAAAGCAGCAGTAAAAAGACCTACTTGGATACATCTTTGTTCTTCAAAGATGTTTGTTTTGTTTAACTTTGTCCAGTGCAGTTTCTCTTTTCATACGCTGAGTAATACCTGCCATAGTCAAGATGCCTTTTTTGCCTTTTCTTGGAAGTGGTACTGCAGCCTGTTGCAGGTTTTGTTTGTTCTGGGTCTTAACTGAGTGTCAGGAGTTTCTAATGTTAGGCAAACTGGTGTTCCTTTGAGAATTGCACGTGAATTTGCCAGCTTGTTTTATGCCAGCTGATTAGGTTTGAACTTGAACTTTAAAATTTAAGTAGAAGAGACACATCATAAGGAGTCTTTTCTATATGAATATATATGTGTATATATGAATATATGCGTATTTGTATATATTATATATGAAGTATGTATATTGCTTATTGCAATCCTAATACTTCAGGTGTGCAGCATTCTTCATAAAAATTTCACAAAAGTGATGTGAGCCAGCTAGCTGCAGTTATTTCTGTTTTAGAGGTGAAAAATGAGAACACTTTCAGAGTTCTGAGTTCTGCTGTGGTGTTACAAGGACAGGAGGTAGTGATTCTGCTGTCAAGCACTGCACTGAGGAGCCAAATTTCCTGAAACAGCAGGCAGCATTTCTGTGTCCACAGGAGAAAATCCTGTGTCTCTTCAAGTTATTACTACTATTTTTCAACTCTGAAAATGACCTATTTTTCCATACAGGTTCTGATGGGGAGAGTCCCTGACCGTGGAGGCAGACCAACAGAGATCGAACCACCTCCTCCCGAAATGCCTCCATGGCAGAAAAGACAAGAAGGTGGAGGAAGAGGTGGCTGGGGGGGCGGTGGTGGTGGTGGAAGGGGTAACTGGGGGGGTGGAGGGGGTAGAGGAGGAGGAGGTGGAGGTTTCAGAGGTGGTGGAAGGGGGGGGGGTGGCTTCCAGGGTGGGGGTGGCTTCCAGGGTGGGGGTGGCTTCCAAGGTGGAGGTGGCTTCCAAAGTGGAGGTGGCTTCCAAGGTGGCAGGGGAGGTTATGGTGGCAGGGGAGGCTATGGTGATCCATATGGTGGGAGAGGAGGGGGAGGATACCGAAGATACTAAAGTACTGTTAATCCTAACAGAGTAACTGGCAGAATATAGTGGTGGTGTTTACTGGTACTAGGAATTTAGGTATGTTGACTTGGGTTAGGTTAGAATTAAGTATGACCATATGAGTAATTTCATTAGCCCAACTGATGTTTTCACTGAATTCTTTTAGTTAACAGAAGTTTTATACCAAAATCTGATTACTAAAGTCCTTGTTTTTCATACTGCTTATATGGTGTTTTTTATTATGTTATTTTATTTAAAATAAGTCTCAGAAAACTGAATAAAACCCTTTCTAAACAAACAAAAATATATTAATGGTCAGACCTCCCTAATTATTGCATGTTGCATGTCTACTCTCCTGCTCCAAAATGTTGTCTAGAAAAAACAAAGTAGGCCTAAGAACTGGATGAAACCACTTTTAAAAGACTCAAGAATGCTGCATTCAGGGTTGTTCTCTTCATCTCATTGTTCTTCATTCACAGTTTTCATGTGGGACATGTAAACAAATTTTAATTTCAAATGTTAAAATCCTTAATGCTTTGGTCAGTTATTCAATTAGATTTGATTATTCTTGCAGAACTTCGCATTATAGTAAAATTGTGAATTAGTACTCTGCACTAATTAATTGAACCAGAGGGTTTTTGTGTTCATAATGTATCAGACACTCTTTAATGGTCAGAGCATGTACTGTAAACTCATAGTTTTGATAATGTCTTATTTTCCTTTTACTTGTTCATTGTTGGTGTTTCATAAAAAAATAATTATAAATCATATAGGGCAGAAAACCTGCAGCCATCATGTCTGGTATGAATTCATGTGTATATCCTTGTGGATCAGCTTTGAGACACAAAGTTTGAATAAGCTGAGCTTCCTAAGAATGTGACATTTCTTCTCACCTTTCTTTCTTTCCCCTTGTTTAAGTTACCCTTTTCTCCCCTGCCTGCTCTCTGTTTGCAAGTCACCAACTGCCTGGCTAATAAGTTAACTAGACACCTCATGCAGCAGTTGCCTTTTCTCAGTGATTTCTTTCTCTGCCAACCTAAAAGAAGCCCTGTCTTGACATGGTATGGGTGCCTTCTCCCTCACATACACTGTTAGTCTGGCAGGAGTTAGCTGTCATCCCATCATGGCTGTAAATATATGTAGACAGGAATTAAATTTAAAGCTGCCACTTAAAGAAGTCAGTTTCAGTTTTTAGCTCTCCCATGTTGTGAGGCCGCTCCTGAGAACAGAGGTGGAAAGGGGATGATGCCTGAGTATGTTCTCATGACAGCATTTATTAGGGTCAGGTCACCACAGAGAATTCAGGAAGACATCTGATTAACCTGGTGTGTCCAATGATTAAATAGCACAGCAAATTTGAGCCCTTGTAATTGTAGGTGTAACTGCAGGTTGAACTTCAGGATTTGATTCTGGATTTATGTTCCTTAGTTACAAGTTCCTTCTGCACAAATGTCCTATTGGTGTCCATTGGTATGCTTTAAAGATGTTTTTACCTTCATAAACATATGTATCATGTCCTGTTTGATTGGCAACTTCATGCATGAATTTCAAGTTCTGTTCCAAATCAAATTATTATCTTTCAAAAGTTTTTCTCCTGTTATTTCTTTTCTCATCAGTTTGCTTGAGAATGCTGCTTCTAATGTGATAAATATGGCTTTAGCCAGGCTTTAGGGTTCCAGCAGGTGCCTGACAAAAAGAAGAAGTTTTGCTTGCTAGAACATGTTAGCTGGGATGTGAAATTTGCAATAATGGCATCATGTCACCCAACTGCTAGCACTGTAGTTCCTTTGCCAAATTTTTTCTATGCTTCTTACTGACCTAAACCTTGGCAGCTTCTGCAGTCTTTATGGAGAGACCCCTGATGGGTCACATGGGAGCACAGTACTGGGTCCCTCGATTCTGAGCTTGGTTTTTGCCTAATGCTCTGGAATAGCTCCCAAAGTGATGGCACAGCAAATGAGACTGCTGGCCTTGGAGTGAAGTGTTGGTCAGCAAAGGAATAGAGAGCAGTTTTTTAACAACCCAAGACTTAAGATTAAATTCTGTTTGCTCATCCCAGTTTTACTTTTTGCTACAAGTAATCAGCAGGTATCCTGTGGCTTCACCAAGGAAATACACTCGGAAAAACAAACAACTTACCTATGCTTAAGGGTTTCATTAGTCTTAGGATGCAAGCTTGCAACAGTTTAGTTGGATTGTTGTAACTGCAGATGTGGATGTGCCTCAGTGTTTTTACACTCATCAGTCCATCCTGTTTGTAATAGGCAGGACAGTTTTGAATGAAGTAAATAATCAAGTGAAGCAGGTACATGCCCACTTCAATTCTAACAGTTAAATTATTTCAGTATGACATTTCAGTTATATGTATGTAGACCATGTAAAATATGAAAATACAAACAGGCTGGAGATTTTCTTTTTTTAATCTGGCCATTTCTGTTTTTCTTAAGTAACTTCAAAATGTGAACCCAGTAGTTGAAAACTAAAGTAAATAGTTTTTAGTAAATAGTTAAAGTAAGCACCACCGTATTTCATGGAGGTATCCTTTGCTGTCCTCTTGCCAGAATGTATGCTTTTAATTTCTCAAACAATGCAATAACACCATGGAAGTAATTGATTTAAACCTCAAGTTTTGTCTTGAAAAAAGTATTTTCAAAAATTCTGTTGTAAGCAAAAGATTTTCATCTATATGTTTGTGAACATTTTTGTGTTTATTCGCACTTAATGAATACCTAAATTAATATTTGTTTGTTGAAGAACTGAAAAAAAAAGGCTGGGGATTTTTTTCAGGATTTGAGAGAGACACTTTTGTCAACAGCTGTAAACACTGAGGAATAAAGTACTGTATTTGAAATTATTTGCATCATCTGTGTGTATTGTGATTTGGATCCACTATCATATGTTCCTCCTTTGTAAGAAAGAATTCCTGCTGGTGATTTACAATAGTGATGAAACTTACTTTTTTATGGTAATGGAAATAACATGTATTTTGACCACAAGGAGAAGGCATTAGATGACTTTATAGAAAAATTTCAACAGGCAAGGTGTGTCACAAGTCTGGGATTTTGTCCAGGATTACTAAGGAGTCTCAGTTACATTTTATTTTACTGAAAGAAATTTAGAAGTGTAGTGATCTGTATGATCACTGCTTTTGTCTTTATGTAAACTAAGGAAATACCCTCCAATTACTTCTCAAGTTTTATTTTACTACTTTCTATAATCATGAATAAAACCACACCTTGTTTTGTGTAAGACTGTAGAGCAGATTTGCCATACAAATAGGAGTTTCACCTCTTGTTGTCTTCCCTAACATGATTGAAGAATGTGATGTCCATTTCCCCATATAAAAACCAATGTAGGATATGGTATTTGGAGATTTACTCCAAGGTAAATAGCAAGTCTTTAGGGTGCTACAGTTCTGCCTGTGCAATAGGCAGCATCAGCAGGCACAACAGAAGCCTTGCTTAAACTTGGCTACTGTGCTGTGAAATCGTTTCAAAATTAGCACTCCTAGCAAAAGTGAGAGACTACGATAATAAAGACTGGTGCTTTGTAATACTTGAAATAGTGAGTAGCAACACAGTGCTACTAAAATACCAAACAAACAATCTGCAACTACCTAGCTTCCTGACTTTCCCCAGGCACCATTCCAAGGCTCAGAGAAGATGAAGCTGGTCTAGAGACTGGTACTAGGTTAAGGCTGCAGACTGGTCGCAGATGACTGTCAAGGATGATGAATATAGGTTGTATAGATGTCTCTGAGATACAAAATCAGATGCATGAAATGTAATTTTAATATTTTTTTCTATTATAAATATTAAACCAAAATCTTACAATTTATATAAAATCTTTACAATCTGTACACTTTTTCAATCTTCTCAGACTTTTTCAAATTGCCATAGACATCCGTCACAACAAAATAACAGATGCTGCTAGAACAACAACATATTTCCAAAACATACACAAGCTAACATTAAAGCAATTGTATTTAACCTGAATATGAAGAATAGCCCTGCCTTGCTAATGATATTATTCCATCTATTTTTATCTTTAAACAATCAGAATTCACGCTTAAAAAATAAACAGGGAATGGTGCTTGTTCATTCTGCCTTCTTGTAAGTACAGCTAGACCTAGAGAAGGAAGAGGTATTTCCATTTAACTTAGCCATGACAAGATAAATTCCAGTATCACTGTTTGATAACATGACTTCTAAACAGCACTTTTAATTGTGTCTTTTTTTCCTAACATAAGGCAGCTTGAAGATTAACAGAGAGGCAAGTGATTCTGGGTAGCATTGTCAGTTTTAACAGTTTCCTTGTTAAGGTTACACTGTTAAGTCTTTCATGCAGGAAAAAGAAAAGTCCCAAAAGAAAAGAATGGACTAACAGCACTTTGGGGAAGGGAAGGGAAGAAAAGAAAAAAAATGGAGGGTGGAGAGGAAATAACTGTTTGGGGCTTTGGGCAAACAGAGAACCTGAAAGTACTTATAGAGCTCTGAAATAATCCAGGTATCAACTGACTTCTTTGAAGCAGGAAGTTTTCAGCACACTTGAAACACTGCACACTTGTGCTGTAAGACACAGAGCCCTTCTAAATCTTTCAGACTGAACGACCAAACTTCACAGAAAACCATTAAGTTAGCACTTAGGACTGTACAATTCTGTGGTCATAACTCCCTTTGGAGTATTAGTTACCTATTTATACAGTAGCCTTTGGGCCAGGCGCTGATGTTAGGGAATTTTCCTTTTAACTAAGAGGTTTTGTTCATGATCACACTCCATCAAGGTATATGTATACACACAAATTCTATTCAATTCCAGAGTTTAGACCACCAGTGAGCAGTTACCTTGGCTGTACAAGATTTATGAGTCTTAGCTGCTCCTCTGGGGTATTTTTTAAATAAGTGAAAATATATTCAACTTTTATCTTCTTTAATAGTTGTAGAAACACTTTGATTTGCTAAATGCCTATTAGAGATACACCTTGCTGTAGTTCCCTGAATAGAGGAAAGAATCAAGAAGCTCACAGAAAATGGGTGAACCAAGTTTGCAGATATGACAAGACAGCCATTCTGATTGCTTCACTGATCAAAGTGCAATTCCATGTTACTTGTTAATAATTCAGGTTTAGTGTATGAGTTAAAAAAGCTGCACAGTCTTCAGAGCTGTTTTCCTATGCATTTCAGTTATTTACAGTAATGGTACAGAAAATCTACTACTACTTCTACTGCTTCCCTCCATTTATTCTTACTTATACATGGAGTTGCAAGCACAATCCAATTTCAAAACAAGAATTTTGACTCACTAAACTGGCAAACAGTTTTAAATTAACTTTATAAATAAAGCATTCGTATACTTGATAATGACTGTAAATTGTGGATGGAATGTATATTTATATACACTTTGAACACAAAGCACAAATGCTATTGTCATTGACTAAATTTCAGTCTATAATGGACCTAGTAACAGAAGTGTTGAGCATTAAGTGAACTTTGTTTCTGATGTTTGTATGTGTGATGAGAAATACCTGATAAATACAAGGAAGTTTTATACAACTCTAAGTGTACAGATTCTCTTGGAATGCAAATGCAATTTTCAAATTGGCTATTTTGACAAGTAGATTTATCAGTAACTTGAAAGACTTATTTTCTCTTAACAATATGTACACTTTGTATCTTTAAGTTACTTCTCTCACATCTTTTACTGTACAAAATTTACAGACATAGAAGCACACTCACCTTGACTCTTTATGTAAAGTGCATGTGAAATCTAGGAGAGAGAAAATGGAGAAATCTTGTGAGGAGCTCTGAAATTCAGTAGCTATTGCACAGGGATCGCTGTACAGTGTCCCTCATAACGTGGCTCTGCTCAACAATGGCATCTACTTTGATGTGACACAAATATAATCAACCTTGTCCCTTATCTACTGTATGGGGACAAAAAGTTACCCTTTAAGCCAAATAAGTGGAATTAAATATTCCAAGTCATGGCATAGAACACAAAAATGGAAGCAGTATTCAATGTCAAGTCTCTGTGTTACCTCTGTTACCTTGATAAAGGTGTTGGAGCAGCAGAACTTCTAAAGCTCTGAAAGATGTTTAAAAAAATCATCAGTTTATCTTAAAGTATAAGGATCAATCAAATATCATTAGCTTAGCTACTTATTTTAACATTCTTGTTAATTTTTTTAATTAAATGTGACCATTCACTTCATATTTTTAATTGGTTTCAGCTCCAAGAAGGATTTTTTTTTTCTTAATATAGTACTTCTACAGTTTTACTTACTCAGCTTTATCAAACATCTGTTTCTACAAAACTGAGTTTGGGCCAAATGTGAGGTGACACAGTCTTACGAATAGCTACTTTGTCAGAACATTTGTACAGTAAGGTGTGCTGCTGGCAGCCAAGTAAGTCACAGGGAAATCAATATGGTCTTCAACATGAACGGAGACTTCAGCCACGCTCTCACTCCTTTTAAAAGCAAACCCAGAAGATACTTTCATTGCACAGATAATGCTAAATTACCCTACAAGGTCAAAGGAATGATTTTATACATTTGGGAGTGCATGTTTAAAAGGGAAATGTGTTGATTAAAGAGAGCATGTCTGCTTAACATCCTTCAGATTCTCTCTCCAGTTCACTTGGTAAGCAGCTTTATCACAGCCCCTCTTTCAGTCTTACATTCTTCCATTCCATAGGAGATGTTCCTCTCATCTGCTAGGAGCAGTCTCTGTGTTGTAGACTGTCAACTACATGGTTTCTTTTCTGGATTGTGAGGGATTCAATTGTTTTATGTGCCTGTTCCAGCTGGATCTTTAAACCTTCATTGTCTGCCTTTAGAATATTTCTTTCCTAAACAAACAAACAAAAAAAAATAGAGACTTGTATATTACAGTGCAACTGTTTGAGGACTGTCTGGTTGTATATTTAGGTTGACTGCTACAAACATAATGAGATGGTGTAGCTCTCATCAGAACCAGTAACTTATCTGAATATTTCCACAGTCCCTGCTCTATGCTTTGTGTATACTCTCAAAACTTTCCAGCAGCTGGTATCTGAGTCATGTCCACAACCTGCACTTATCTACCCTCCACTGTACCTCTCATAACAACAGTAGTCTGGGGAAACAACAATACAGGTCACACTTTACCAATCTACTTCTGCAGAAATTGATGCACCAGAAGTGAAGCCATTCATTTATAACATCATCTGCTGTTTAGTAATTGAGGTCAGAATCTGATGAGGGAGCAAGGGCAAGTGTAAATTATGGCACCCACATGAACAGGACATTTTAAAGAATGCATTTTTACAAGTGACATCCATGCTTCACATCCTTACTGTATTGAATATACTGCAGACTGAAAGGGAGGTGGTTTGTACTGGAAGATTGTCTTAATAAACAGTTCATCTTTCATAAAACATGAGTTCACTTTATCAGCAGCAAGGGATATTTTGAAAGTTATCATTCAAAGATTAGATTGTGGTCCTGTTGGACTGTTTCCATGTTGCTTCATCACAGAATAGTGATAAATACTGAGTAAAAAGTATGAAAATAAGTCTTTGTTCCTCATAATTATAGCTGGATCCATCCATTAGTTGCACTGTTGGAATTGTGGTAGTCTCTTAATCTGTCTGGAAAGGTGTTTCTGCAAACCTGAATTTGGGCCATGTTTGAGGTGACAGTTTTATGAGTAGCTGTTTTGTCAGAACACTTCAGAGTAAGCTGAGACAACTAGACTGATGCAGGTGAAATCTACCAAGAAACATCTGTTCTGATGTGAAGCATCATGTTTTGAAATCAAAATTTCTTGGTGGTGCTTACTTCTTGGTCAGTTGAATAAAAGCAGAGCTCCCTACCCTCTCAGCCCCATATATTCTGTCACTTAGGGGAGCAGAAGCCACCAATATCAGGAGAAGATTCAGAACTATATTCCTCATTTTATGGAGTACCGTTCTGTCCTGAGTGATTGGATTATGTTCACATTCTAGAACTGGCAGGGATCAGTGTGATGGTAACAACAGTTTCAAAGCCTAAAATTGATCATTTAAGTGAAGCGTTGCTGGAAGTTAAAGTGGCTAAGACTTTATGATACCATTCATGGATTGTTTAATTGCAATTAAATTGGCAGTTAATTACACTGGAGTAAAGTGACACCTTCCCACCCAGCCACTGCCCCACACATCAACCACTTGACCCTACTGTTTTGTAAAACAGAATTTGTTCCATCACATATGTACCTGCTCAAGTTCCTGGTATGAGGGTTTACAGCTGTGATGCTCCTCCTTCATTTTGTGGCTGGAATCCTTGTTTTCCCATTTAACAAATGCCTTTCTGCGGCCTAGAATTGGGCTTGGAAATGTGGGTGCTGGAGCTGCCTGCAGATAAGGATTTTCTGGCATCCTGTGTTCTTTCTTCTCTCTCCGCTTACGAGATACATCACCAGCCAGCAGTACAGGATCAGTCTGTGTACTTTTATGAATCACAGCTGGTTTCAGTCTCACTGAGATTTTCTGAGCTGAGGAACCCATGAGCATAATGGTTCGATCCTTGCTGTCTTCACTGTGCTCTACTACTTCTCCATTAGGAAAGGTGAATGACCCTTCTTCTTGTCCTTTAAAATACATACAGTAAATTGAGGCAAGATCTTCTCCCAGAAAAGGAGAAACAGGAAGCATGGTAATTAAACATGGTTTTAATAAATAAAACATTTGTTCCTTACTGACTTTTACATTCATTACTCTCCAAAACAGGTGCCATTAGAAGTTTCTCAATGTTGTGTCTGTCTCTTGAAACAACTCTTAGCCCTGACTCAGTAACACAAATACAGATCAGTAAGAAGAAAACAGGTGTGGCATCAAGGTCAGCTTAAGAAAACTTTGATATGGGTAAGAGGTAGTTGTTATGTAGTGCTGCAGCCATTTCAAACACAATCACAGAGATGCACATCAGGAGAAATGGGCTGCATTGAGCTCTACATATGTGCTCATAGGAAGCCTAAGAAGGAATCCAGCAGTATGAGTCTTAAATACAGCACAAAAGATTGACAAAGTGGCAGGAAGCAGATTTGAAAAACATTAAATACAGGCAAAGAGCAGGAAAGAAATTCAAAGGAAGTGAATCTGCTGAGAGTTGGAACATCAAAATAAAAAAACCCCATAAGTATCCCAGTGTTTTTCAAGGACAACATTCTTTTTTGGAAGCCTACACAGTAATACACAGGAAGAAAACTTTATACAGCTTGTTTGATATAAGGAGAAAAGAACAGAGAGATGTAGATTTTTCATTTCCAATTCTGTAAAAGACAAATCTATATTCCTATAGATTCAGCTACTGAAGTGGAAAAAATAGACAATTAGCTGTTGGTTTTCCTAGCACAAAGATATGTAGGAAAACTGACTTTTTTAACTCCACACTAAAATTTGAGTCAGAATTGTAACAGAGCAGTAGTTAATGTTACAACTTGCTAAAAAGCAAGACTTGCTTGTCAAGGTGAGAGAGTTAAGGAAACCTGTCAGGTCTTCATGTCATGGCATCTAGTCCTCATGAGATTATGGAAGATGATTTACTTATTTTTTGCTGGCATTTGTGCACCATACATTGTGTAGTGTGACAAGAAATCTCACAAAAAGTATAATCTAGAGCAGAAATGGTGTTACTTGACACCTGGTTCTAGTTTCTATGTTGATAAAACAGTGCAGTTAACTAACAAAACCTAAAAGGATGCTGCATAACTCAGATTTAAAAGAAAAGGGAGCAAAGGAAATTTTATCTACATATTTTCATCTTTTTAATGTGATCTTTTCTCACCATGGAATTGTTCTTTGACTCCTACTGGGCAGAGGCTTGAAGCAAGAGCAGATGTTGGGCTGCTGTCTGCAACTGAGGTTTTGGGTCTTCTCTTGCACTCTATCACAACCAGGTCTTTGCATTGCTTGTGACAGTTCATTCCACAGTCTGTAAACAAAACAACATTTACATGGTTCAGTGGCTCTGGTGTAGCATCTAAGGTAGCTCTCACACTACTGCCTTGTCCTGGGAAGCAAGAAACCTTCTTAGGTATTCTCTACGTGCATTACCTGCAACAACATACATCTGGAAATTGACTTCTCTTTGCTATACATGTCTAAAACTCCTTTTCATTATGAAGGTACAAAATTGCACCATTCAGTCGCAACAGTGCTCTGACTGCAGGAGCTGCAGAGAAAGCTGATACCTGTATGAGGAGGAAAACTGCAAAACAGACTTTGGCAATGTGCTGCACAATGTTCACAGAGTGGTGATGTTTGCATCCAAGGGTCTGTTTCCAAACCCTCTGAATTCAGTCACATCTTGCAAAACATTAGAGGTGTCAGTTACAAGTTCTCCATCTCTGCATTTCTTCTCTGCTATACTATTCTTGAATCAGTATTGTCCTCCCTGGGAGGTCAGATTAAATGGGTCCGTAGATATAGCCATGGATCTCAGGATGATCATCAGTTTTTGTCATTCACTATCAATTATGGATTAAAGTTAACAAAATATAAAGCACTTTACCTTTGCATCTGTATCCTTGTTTAATGACTCCCCATAGCTGAAATTCAAACAAACAGAAAGCCTACATATTAATATCTTTCTCTGCATGTTTGATACATCCAGATGAAAAATACAGTAAAAGCTCCACTCTTTTCTAAGATCTGAGCTCTTGCAGAATATCTTGTTTTCCTACACCTCTAATCATAAAGTCAAAATAGAACTATTTACCCCTTGAGTATAAGGTAAATAGAATATTTTATGTGTGTCAATGACAAACAAAATATCTTGAGTTAGTCTAGTCTACTCAATACATCAGGAGATCTGTCAGTTCGTCAAGACTGTGGAACTGGAGTAGATGGAGAATTCTGTCTCAGCACCCTTGTCTGATCTCAGCTGAACAGAAGATTGGTAGGACAGTCAGTTTTATTAAACCTCCTGTGCCACAGGCAGGGGCATGTCATGTTTGTATCAGGACATGAGTTCTAGCAGCCCTGTGGAGTAGAAGTCTCTGCATTAGGAAGTCTTGCCTGAGAGTGTTTTTGGCGACACAACCAAACCCCACAAAGTATGAACCATGTTTAGACATACTGGCACTGCCAAGAGGGGAGTAAAGGGTACCTTAAACATCTATAGAGGCAGAAGTCTGATGTTCTATATAACTTCACTGATGTTTTATATAGATCCATTTCTGTATATGACACAAGGCAATCATGAGATAAAAAAGGCATAATTCCAAAGAATGTAAACATAATTTATTAAAAAGTAAGCTTACAAATCCAGCGCAGTTGTCACAGAAAGTGGGCCTTAGGTAAGTGGTCTCTTGGAAGTTGTGAGCAAAGCCGAGTCCTAATTTGGAATAGATTGAGCTAGCCCTCATAAAGTAAGCAGTTATTTCATCCCTGCTAATCAGACCTTCCCTGGAAATAAATAAGGAAAGTTGTTTGTGAGACATACATTTTGTTCACTGCATAGGGAGAGTTAATCGTCTTTTTCTTCACATTTTAAAATAGCAAGAGTTTAATGTGCAAAAAACTAAAGCAATCTCAATAATCTTGCCAATTGCTTCCAAAATATACAAAAGCTTATCTATACATTTAAACTGCAGACTGACAGGATAAATGAAATACCTGTCTATGTGATGCAACCTCAAAACTACTTCATAGTAAACCTATGAATAATCACTACTGTATTTTTCCATGCTGTAATATGTTAAGAAAAAAGTCCCTGATTTTATCAAAATACGCATTTGCCAATTCTTTATTTTTAAGGGACACCTTTATCGTAGGGAAATTCTTTAGTAGTATATACTGAATATAATTTGAAATAGTCTGGTTTTCCTTCTAAATCAGCTTGGATACCACTGCTGTAAGCCCAATGAAGATGTCATTCACAACACATTTAGAAGATGCTTTTGTCAATTATGTTCTCACTTCTGTCCGTGCCTGAAGAGGATGCTTTTAACACCCTAATGATAAAATACAATTTAAACACAAAACCCCCTAAATCTCTCCCAAAACAGATGCTACAAAGTTGATAGACAAGTACTCACCAGTCCTTAGCCATTACACAAAATGAGAATGGGAAACTGGCGGCAATCTTTTCAAATTCTTCCTGGGAAATGTATCCGTCCTGATCATGGTCATAATTTTTGAAGACAGACTGTGCGAGGTAATAGCATAATAGTTTATAATGCAGATGGTCTGAATTATCACTTTAGAAAGCTTCCCATTATTATTTATGGATTTCCTCTTCCATCTTCTCCCAGTGTCTATTAAACAGTGCACCAGTCTAATTGGTTTTTTTTTTGCTTGAGACTAAAAAAGCATTCTGATTTCTTGATTTGTAGCAAAACATAGGTAAATCAACACAGGCTGGACTAAAAGCTTCACAGCACAATGACAGCTGTTTTTTACTTCTGCTTTAAGACCATTCTGTCCAGGCCCACATATACAACTGGTACTAATGCTCTCAATTACTGCTCTCAATAGTGGTTTCTGTAGCCAAATCAGTGTAGCTGCCTAGCTTATTTTATCAGCTCAGTGTTATGAGGAAATCAGTTATACACCAGAATTGTCAGGCAGACACCTGTTTCCACTTGTGGAATGAATTACTGTTTGTCACTGGCTGCAAGGCAAGGAGCACACTTAGAACAAATTTAGAAATATATTCCAAAACAGCATGTATCAAAGGATGCCTCACAATATTAGAAGTGTGTAGAAAGAAAAGCAATGAAGCAGGCAAGCAAAGACATCTCTACTTCCACCAGTTTTGGAATCAATCACCTTACTTAGTAGCTTCCCATAAAGCAGGGGACACAAAAGAAAGAGAAAAAGCAATTTCTGCTTGTAACAAAGCCACTGAGAGGCCTCCTGTCAGACTGCATCAGAAACATGATGTTGGAGGCCCTGGTAGAAATGGACTCCCTGGCTCCCTGAAAGAGTGACTGGAAGTACACAAACCATCATTCACACCTCCTGCTGACTCTTTACCCACTGAAGGAGCTTCCATCCGTGCCTCACAGCCACTGCTGCTATTTACAAGTAGGCAAAAGTATCTGATTGTGAGGTCAGAAGTCCCATCCCTGTATTTTCTCATACCTTGAGATTAAGACTACAAAGATTTAAAATAATATGAAGTACACTGGCCAACCTTACTTACATCTACCATCCTCTGAACATGTTTGCTGATGGTTTTTGGATCAGGTTTTGGGGCCACTCCTGAGGCCCAGTCTGCAACTACCGGTGGTTTGGAAGGTGTCATAGGCTGAAAAAAATTGAAAGGAACTTCATTAGTACCAAATGGAAGGATTTTCAGTATTATGCTTCTTCCATTTGTGACAGTGGACTGTGTGACACAGGACTGCAGAAATGACCTGTTGGACCCAACATCGTTCTTTTGATAATTACATGGTGCTTAAGCTCTTCCTTGAACTATTCAAAAGAGCAGTCATATCTTAAATTGTCACAGTTCACTGACAGCCCTGTAAAATCACCATCTTTTCCATATTTATAAAACAGGAACAAAACTACCACATAACACTCATGGGTTTCATCATTTGAATCATGTAAGAATTCCCCATTTGAAAAAAACCAGTATCAACTGCCAAGATTAAGACTGATGTCATGTCTGTATACAGCAACTTCATTTTTGACTTTGTGTTCATATTATAAAACCTGATATGGTGTCAACTCTGCCATATATTTATTCTATCTTAGGCTTCATCATCAACCTAACAATTTGCGCTTTAATAGATGTCACTCAGTCTACAAAACTAAAATGTTTTCAATTTAGCATATAATAAAATAAAATAATATATTGAATGCAAGAGATAAAATTTTCTTTTTAAAAAAATCCTGTTTTCAAATTAAAATCACTCATAAAAGCCCTCCTTTTGTTAAGAATCTGTAAAGGCCCTTACAGCAGCTCGGTGACTTCGTGGCTCTCGTGCATACGAAAGTTCATAAATTTCATCTTCTGTGTAGTAAAGATCGAGGGACAGCTGAAAGCAAACACATTAGTTTAATCCCATAACAGTCACTTCTGCTTTATTAATTTGCTGCTAGAGTGCATTCATATTTTTGGTGCCTAATTTAGATACACCTAGAAAAAAATTAACTTGAGCTGCACAGGTGTTCACTGTGATTTGAAATGTGTCCAATTCTGCATTCCAGACTGTTATTGCCATTATCTGGAAATCTGTTAACATGGGGTGTTGAGAGTTCAGAAGTTCCTGCATTGAAATGAAGTATTCCTTCAGATTATATGTCATATATTCCTTCACATATATGTCCTGTCATATATACCTGCATGAAATTATGACCAAAGTTCTACATATTTGTAATAGCCACTTCTATAAAACATTATTTAGAAGAAAAAAATACTTAGAATAATTTCAAACAGCAGTAGGGACAAGTAAGAAGTTCACCACTTCACATAGCTTTATTTCAGGTCCTGGACATGTGCTTAATTTCACAAAAGAGTGCTCCCAGAGAGAACAAATAACCTCAGGCACATAAGCATTTTTATCTATTAGCTTTTTCCTGAAAAAGGACTTGTAACCAGAAAGTGGAAGCAGACTATCTAGTTTTTCCAAGACAAGATAGTTGTTAAGGCCAAACAAAACTGAGAAATGAGAAAGGAAGATTTACTATTTTAATAGAAGGTAGTATTCCATCTTACTAGGAGAAATCAAAACTATTGTTTTAACAATGTCCTAGGTAGTATCAGTTTTTTAGTAGCATGACACAGGCCAGATATGACTGGGAGTGAAATATACCAACAATATCTGACTAATGCTTATGTCAGACAGTTTCTTAAGCACCAGAACAAACTTGGCTAGAAAAGCGGTGTCTTGAGGGACTGAACTTTTGTGTGATTTTGTTTTCAACACAGGGAACCTTCCTTATTGAAAGTACGGAGTGCATACTATAGTGAAGCAGAAATCAGCATTTCCTTCCCTTATAGAAATAACTGGAAGTATACAGCTGAACTGGCACCTCTACCTTGCTGCCAAATAAATCAGTATCACCAATTTTTTCTCTTCTATTCATGTACATTTCCACTTCAGGGGGAAAAAAAACCTTACAATCTTACGTGTTCATTGATTAATTATTATTAATTAATTGATCATTAATTAATTAATTAATGGCATTCTCTATTTAGCTGTTTGATAGGTATATGACATTTTTAGCTGGATGTATTTATCTTTTCTAACAAACTTACTGTAAGCAAGTGAACAAGGTCCATATTAGCCTCCAGGGGGAGTGGCATTTCCTGGAGTTGTATCAGCTCATCTATGTGGTTATACAGAGAATATAGTTTGTATACATTAATTTTTTTGTCCTCCAAGTAATCTGGCATGCCCTCATATAGGGATATCAAGTCTTTCAGGTGGACCCCGAGGATTGGGATCTTAAAGTTACTGCACTCGTTATAGGCACGTCGGTAACTATCATAATTTCTGTAAGATGAAAGCAATTCTGTCATTTCATTAAACACCTAAAAATAAAAAGAAAACCAAAAAATCAGCACTGGTTATTGTTTCTGTTTTTGTCATACAGCACAAGAACTTCCCATGCTATTGTTAAGGAATTTACTCACAATGACTCTTGGAAAATTTTAAAACTTCAAAAGGTATTCTAGATTTCCTATACCGATAAATTAGGTACTAACATGTAATTATAGATAGTTCATATATAGCCTAGTCTGTAATGCTGGTGTCCTTACCCTCCCCATTTAGTCAAATGAAAAGAAATACAATTCTCTCAAATCAGGGGGATCTATATGCAGTCAATGTATAAGCACAGTACAAGCTCTCTGACATTCATAAAAGCAGCCATCTTCACATTAAAATGTGGAATGCAATCTCTGGTTTTCAGCTCACCAGCTGGAACTGCTGGAGAGGTCCTGCAGAGAAGCCCTATGCTGTGCCATGATCCCATCATGGTGTGATCAGAAGTTATACTATGGTTCAAGGTGACATGGTTCTTTGTCTTTCTAAGAAAACTTTTTCTGTGGAAATGAATTAGAAACAGTATCTTGGGGTTTTTTATAAAGGCCAAATTAATCTTCAGCCTAGCAGTATAAGTATTTCCTTTGTTTAAAATTATACAGGTACAAAGTTGACTCATTAATACAATAAAATCACTGGACCAATGTTTTCTCCAGGAAGCTCTCAATTTGTAACATTTACAAATTGTTTGACGTAGTTAAACCTCAAAGTGTGTTTTCAAGTCACTAATTACCAGACTTTTTTATCTGCTTTCTATTAGCACCTGTATACAATTTCTTGATACAAAAAAGTTACTCAAATGATGTGCACACATGCAGTCCTTAAAATGACAAAATTTGAAAAACATGTTTCTAAAATAAGCTTTCTAACTGATTTTATAGATTCTGTAACCATTTCCTGTGGGAGGTCACACTTCAGGTCTTTATTCCAGGGATGCACTGTTCATTTAGATTGATCACAATGTCATCAAAACAGGCTCATTAGATACCTTTATGGACACTTTCAGACCTCCAAAAGAATAAAGTATCTTATTCTCTTAAGAAGTCTCTTAGGAAGCTACACGAAGGCTTCTTAAGAAGCATTGCTAAAAAATACGTCTTCCTTCCCTTTTTAATAGCTTTCATCAGTATTTCACAAGACTTAAACTGGAAATTAAAATAGATTCCTAACATTCCAGCATACTATGTGTGCATAAGGGCCAAATTTGTTCAAATCTAAATTAAATAAAACCTGCCAAATGGAAAGATCAGATAAACAAAACCAATCCTTTCACTCAAAATGCAGAGCTCTGTGCTAGCATTTTACGGACTAAAGATGTCAGTGTTACTACAGAAGACTATAGTTTGGTTCTCAAATGTTCTAGGATCCAATTCTCTGTTTTCATGTTTGAATATTATTCTCTACTACTGCACGTAAATGAAAGTGCAGCTCATCACATCTGAGATTAAAGGAGAAACATTAGAGAATCTGTACAAGTCTTGAAGAAAGGTGGGGTCGCAAGAAGTGTAGGAGTAACTGATGACGTAGAGATGAAATACTAATAAAAGCTCTTCAAAACCGAAGAAATTATTGTTCTGTCTTTCCATCTTATCCAACGAAGTAAGGTTGCTTTTAGTGTGTGCAGTGACAAAAATGTTAAGGGTTCTCTTATTTGTAAAAACTTAGAGAGGCAATACTAACCTTAATTACATCATGAGGAACACATGAGCTTGTTTCCTTGAGCCTGGAAATGGAGCTGTGACAGAGACCTCCTATCACGGCCATTAATGTGTTGAAATTCTGCAGCTGGTGGAGCTTCTGTGTTGACATTAAAAAATCAGTATAATTTAAAGGCTCAGGTTGTTCAATGTGCACACCCAAATCTTCATTTCCTCTGTTGTCATGCTCTGTAGTTTTACAAGTGTGTGCCATTTGACTTCATGTAACTCATTACTTTTGGTAATGAATTGTGATTTTACTGGATGTAACATGAACTTATTCTGTTATTAAATCAAATGTTACATTTTCAAATACAGTAAGTCTTCAAAGTTCCTCCTCAGTACCTCCCCCTCTTCCCACAGTCTAGCACAAGTAGGAAACACTGCCTATTATCTTGCTTATGACTGCAGTTGAATTAGTATGCAAAGAACAGGAATAGGACCACAGCTCTCCTTTTACCCAGAAAGGTGTTTCTGGTGGAATGCTCCTAATTACAGCCAAAGCCATGCTTTGGAAAGCTTCACAGCCACAGCTGGGAATATCACACGCTGATTCAAAAGCAAGTCTAGTTTTACAGTGAAAATAATTTCTTCAGAATGAACATGAGAAAGTCCTGGTGCCATGACACCGTAGTGTCTGACCACCTGGTAAGAGCACACAAACACACACAGGTGTGTATGAACCAGGAGAGCAGTGCCAACACTCCCAGCTCGCCCTACAGCAGTAGCATGGGAAGAGCAGAAAAAAGGGCTGTATCAGACAAAGACAAAATAAACACCATACATGCCAGATTTTAACTGACCTGTGCAACATGAATAAACTTGATGAACACTTCAGCCCGAAGCTGCGGTGTTGGTCTGCTGAGAACCATTAGCTGCACCCACTGAGAGATACCATTGCAAAGAGAAATTGATCTTTCCATTGTTGGATTCTCTTTCACACAACTATTCACAATGTAGTTCTGATAATCTGAGAACTTAAACAAAAGAAGTGTAGATGAAAATTCATGTAGTTACATATGCCTCGTGACCTGTGTGTGGACAGAGGTCTGCTTGTTAAATGAAATATGGAAGATGTATTTTACATTTAAATATCCATAAAACTGAAATCTTTCCTTTGTAAAAGCTTTGTTAAATTCAAAGCAGGGGCTCTGACTAATTGAATTAACTGAAAGTATCTTTTTGCCCTATCTCAGGAGCCTTGGCTCTTATAAACCCCAAGATGAGTAGAACTGGGGCTTTCCTCCCAGTCTCAGTGGCTTCAGAGATTCATTGAGTCCAGACTTCTATAGGGAAGGTTAAACTGAATTTAAATTGCAGTCTAATAACTCAGAAATAGTTTAAGGGAGTTCAGTGTTCAGTTTATGTATTCTGTAGCTGGGGCACACTTCTGAATTAACTACATGAATAGAAAAAGCAAGTTCACTGGGATTACTATGAAACAAAGATAAGACCATTAAGAATGAGGGCTACAGATTCCTTAATACTTTTAATACAGCTTGTGAGATTCTCTTACTTAATCAAGGAAATCTGAAATTATTCAGTAGATAACACCTGTTACACACTTCTTTTTTCAAAAGTCATTCTTACATTAAGATTAAAGAAAAGAAATAATTTGCTTTTGTTGATGCAATTTTTATCCACTCTGTTCATTTATCTATTAACAAAAATACACATGAATTTGAATCATCAGAAAATGTGACATGGGATTTTTACACCCATTCTTTACTATGACCACTAATAAAATCATACCAAAAACACTCACAGCTGTAAGAGAGATACATTTCTTTCCACAGGAATATGTGGAATAGCATTGATCTTCAAGCAAAGGTCATAAATTATCAGGCTGTTTTTTGTTTCTTACTGTACCTCTCTCACCTTCTCACAGCTTTATAATTTTTTCCATCTGTTTAATAAGAATTATTAGCACTTTAAAAGCAGATATGACAGCAGGCACCTCTAGATTTGTCCTTGTTAAATTAAAAATGGAAGAAATATTTGTAATTAGCAGAGCTGTCTCTGAGATTACATCGTACTTACATTACAATTACTCTTTGAATTTTGAACCCCAGACAGGTTTGGCTGGATCTTGGAATTTAAGCAAGTATTCTGTATGGATAGGTAATTCTTCAATATCTGACTACATAATTATGGACTTGATAGCAATTTCAGTAAAACTACAAATCAGTTTATATTTTTTTCTCAGCAGTCATCTCCTTTGGAGTTTTTTTTTTGAATGCTGAAGAAATTAATCTCTAAAACACGACTTGTAAGTCTTTAATTAATTGTGGTGCACACATTTATTAATGAGGTCAACTATAACAAGCTTGTTAGTGGCAGATACAGTAAAGAAGTTTTGGTACTTAAATATTGCAAGAGTCTGTTCTTGTGATGGCTAACTTAAGAGCCTCAACAGGAAGCCAGAATCCAGATTCTTACAAAGGACTGTGGCCACCCTGTACTTGATGACTATAGATTAAAACTTCCCAAGCACCAGCATGCCTCCAGTCATTACTCTGTGGACACCATTCCTTGCATTTTTAATTTGCTGCAAGATGGATAGTATCTCATGGAAGATGTTTCTGTATGCTGTGTATGTGATCAAATATTCCCTTCTGACTTTCAAATGCCCAAACCTTTAAATAGTTATTTCAGTGACTAGTAACACAGCTGTTCATTTTCAGTCTTTCTCCCAGTATTTGATGCCATATTAAAATAATGAAAGGATTTTTTGGCTTAGGGCATCATGAACATATTCTTCAAATATTTAATTAATATAGTTAATTATAAATTACATATTATTTTCTGACTGAAGTCTTGATAAGCTCAATTTATACAAAGACATATGCAGGTACCCTGCATATAAAATGTATTCATGTGTGTAACTGTTGGAACTCCATGACACATCTGACACTGACTAAAACCATACTTGTTACACTCATTAATTACCTTACCTCTGCACAGAGGTTTTGAAAATGGTAAGTTATATAAGCTTTGCATATTATTACTGCCTACAGGCAGCAATCTGTGCATGACTTCGGTTCTACAGCTTTTTGAGTTTAACACAAATCACAGTCACGTACTGTCAGCTTAAAATAAAGTACATTAAAACATGACTGAAATCTTCCACCATCTAGTGAGAGCCCCTTTTCTTGCATAGGTTCAGCTTCATATTGTAGTGTTACAAAAAATCCCACCAAAAACATCTAAGTAACAGCAACAGCAGAAAAAAAACACTGAAAAAACCACTTTGCTTTCAGTCTTATTATCACACAGACTCTGCAAGCCTCCTAGATGTTGGGGAGATCTCTAACATTCACTTTTCCATGTGTAAACGGTATCAGGTTTGAAAAGAGGCAATGTTGTAGCATACAATGATGCAAGTGAAGCCAAGGTGCATAGGGAAGTTTGCTGAGAAAACAAATTAAATGAAAGAAAAAATTAATTAGATAAATCCCTGAGAATTGTTTGTGGATATGAAAGCTTGTATAATAAAATATGCTTATCCCCCCTTACATTAAAAATGGCATTTTCTAAAGTGCTTTCTTATCTCTAGTCTTTATTTTATTATGCACAATCAAAAAAGGTGAGCAGAGTCCAGTGGCCATCTTCAGTGCAGCCCAGTAAACACTTCACAGCCTTGCTGCACTGCTCACTACAACCACAGAAGGTTAGCATTCTAGGAGAATATTCCAAGCTTCTTCCTTCATCCCACTCCAGCCCAATTACTGATTTGAGTCAAAGGACCATGACATCCCTTGTTCTAACAAAACTAGCTTCTTTGGAAGATGATCTTGGATTTGGAAGAAGGTTTACTCCTCTTCCTTCCAACTGATCTTGCCCCAACTCTTCCACAGCTGAGGTTCATTCTCTCACTCTCATATGGTTGTAGCAGAAGGGTATTGACTCAGAATCTACGTTCCACTTAGATTCTCTTAGATTCTCTGCCATATTTTCTATGTCTTTCTCATATTTGCTTAATAGAAATAAATAAATAAATAAAAATAACTTACTGATATTCTCCTGAAAGACTTAAACTCGAGATAGGTAAGATGGTCTGACAGCTCCTCTGGCTCAAGATGATCAAAAAGAAGTGAGACTTTCCGTTTCTTACTGGTGTTGGCCTTGACACGCTGTGTCAGCTTCCTAGACCAATCCCTAGAATTTCTTTTAAAACACAATTACTCCAAGTTATTTACTGAAGAGCACAATTTTCCTCTTTCCCTAAGTCAGAGGTAACATTGTTCTCATGCCTTACTGCAGTAAAAAGTGAACTATTGAATTTCTAAACAGCAAACTCCTTTCATGCATTAGAGACTATATGACAAAATATTATTGTTAGTCATTACTGTATTGCTGTAGCATCTTCAGTACAACACTACTGTCTTACTCCCAGCACGAGAGTCTATATAATTTCTGCAACCAGTTCTACATTTTCAGAATAGCTGTCTGTAACTTTTTCTTCACTGACCACATCCAGCACTCCTCCATTTAATAATTCTTAGACTTCCTTGAGAAATCTCTGAGTATGAACTGTCCCCCCCTTTGCTACTGACCCATAAAGTAATAAAATTTATTTCAGTTTGAAAAGCTAAATATCCTCTTTCATAACCAGACACAAAATGTATCAAATTCCTCTCTGCTTTAGCCTGTGCATTTCCTAAGCAAAAACTGACACTTGTTTTGTCAGTCGCACTGTTCCAAAGAACTATCCCACTCTCATGTAACAGTGAAAGATGTCTTCCCAAGAAAGAACTATGTGATGTACAGCTATAGGATTTATTCTTGTCATGACAAGTATTTTATAACCAAAATCATCTAAACAATATCAAGAGTCTGACAATGTAATAAACTATATTCTCACTTACCTTGTTGCTAAAATATAAACACACTTTTTTTACTTCATCTGTAACCCAATCAAATTGTATTCTCCTTTTTCATTGATTTCAAGTGATCTTGCAAAACCATTAGGCATCTACAAATTTTCTAAGTTCCCTGAACAGGGTAAAAACCTAGCTGTCATAGAGAATCAACACAAAGTCTACGCTGCAGATAAATTCAACCTAAGCCATTCCTGAAAGGCATCCTGTTCCTCTATATAATGTGTATTTCATCTGCAAAGAAGTACAAATTCTTCTAGGGATAGCTAACATACGTCTTATGAGAGACATGATATTCCAGTAAAGGAAATTGAGAGCAGAAGTTTGTTTTCTTAATATATTGAGACTTTGACACTCACATTTGAGATGTGTCAATTAGACGACAATGTAACTCCTCACCATTAGCTCGAACCACCTCTTGAAATTCCTCCATAGCTGTGGATAGTTTAGAGTCCATTTTGAACATAATCCAGAATTCTGTAATCCAATACCTACCAAAATTAAAGCACATACAAAAAAAAAAAAAAAAAAAGGTTTTGATCAAGTTAGGCTGAAATTTAGTATGACCCTGTATGGCTTGGAACGTTGCTTTGGTCAGTTCAGGTCAGCTGTTCCAGCCTCGAGCTCACGCCCATCCCACACTCCGGCAGGGGCAGAGTATGAAGCAGAAGGCATCGATACTGTGCAATCACTGCTCAGCAACAGGTAAAATAATGCTGACTTTTACTCACAGATTCAACACACAGCATTAGAGAGGCTGCTGTGAAGAAAGTGAACTCCATCCCAGACAGACACAGTACCCAACACTGTACATGTGAAAACCTGTGCTTGCTGGAAAAATGGAAATGCACATTCTTATGGATGCACGAGTTTGCCTGGAAGCAAAAATGTTACCAGATCTCACACAATACTAAAGCATTCTGACATAACCAGTAATAATCTGCTCTGAGATAATAAAATCATCACAATTTAAAACAAATTCTACTTTCCTGTTCCTAATAATTTTCCCCTTTGTGTGAAAAAGAGGCATAATCAATCTATTAGAGCTGAATATTTTCCCTCTCTTCTGTTTTCTCTAAACTGAGATACCAAACTTTATTACACTTAACAGGTAAAAATAAAAGTGTTCCAGGACTATTTCAAGTGATGAAGTAGAATTACTAAGATGAATTACCTACCAAATGCAATTGAGCTTTGCTTAGTATAAAAATATCTCCAATATCCCACTTAATTATTAATAGACCTATATAACATTAGACGCACTTCTATCATTTCCTGAAACACTGTCAGTTTTCACAGATGTTTAAGATACAGATTCATATAGACTCAGTTGAAAATTGATGACATGATATGACAACTCATGCACTGACTTTAACAGATCTTCTAAAAGCCAGTTGGACCTTTTTGTCTAAAGCTGTTAAAGTGAACATTGAAAAGCTGAAGCAGAATACCTGTTTCTCATTTTAAGGTCAACTTCAGATATGCAAAAATATATTTATATTTCTCACATGGATGACTGCAGACTAACAACTAACAGCTGCCAACCAAGGATATACTTACCTCACAAAATAGCATATCTTCACACACAGCATGGAAGAGTTATTTTCTAAAGCATTAAGATAGGTAGAAAACTGTTAAGGAAAACCTCATTTCATTCACATATGACATAAAGTGTAACATGCTTGATACTTCCCAACCTGTAAGCAGTTAAGAACCATCCTGCTGATGGCAAATATTATATCAGATTAGGGTTTTACCTAAGTGTATACAAAGTATATCCCAAGGTTGTTACTGAAGTTTATTGCAGCTATGAATACTGTGAGTAATATCGATGAAGTTGGCAGAGTACTGAGAAGTGTTAACCAGTGAAGGCATTGTTTCCTACATTTTTCTTTGCAACATGCCTCATAATCTCTCATAAAACTTGTGCTTTAATGACACGTCATTAAAATTTGAAATATTCATACCAAATTTATCAATCTATGTATTTATGAAGCAATCCTTTTCAGCTAATTCATTGGAGATAAAAAAAAATAAATTAAAAAGCTATTTTCTTTTAAACATAACCAGTTGTAGACAATGGTAGGGCAAAATGTAACATGCCTCTCCATAGTAACCTCACCTTTCTAGGTACACAACAGTTTTCATTTGACTTGCTCTGGCAACTGAAAGAAACAACAATATTTTTAGTCTATTAGCTCTTTAAAACATGTTTTGATATTGTAGCCAATGTCTGTTGAAGTCATGGAAAATCCATTTTCAAAATGTATTATGCATGTTTTGATTCTTCTGGTGGAGATAACACACATATTTTCAGGGTCTGAAAAACATAATTTAATGACAAATACCTTGTGGATCCTCTCACAATCTGATTGCAATTAACTGCAGCCTAAATCTACCACATCTGAGGGCACAGGCCATCTGCCCTTTAAGTGTGTTTACATTAGCCTGACTATAGAACTGCTGAAGTCTGAGTAAGTTCCCAAATACTTTTAAGGGCTCCTCTCTGAATATCTGAAATTAGATGACGTACAAAGAACTTGTAACCACCTAAAATCACTCACATAATTTAGGGGGTGGGAAATCGTGCAGCTGGAACACTTGCAAAGTTTTGCAAAATCCAGGGTCCCAGACTACCTGATCCATTCAAAACTGCCTTTAACTTTCAATATCTTTACAGGGAGCTATACACAGAGTTAAAAACCAAGCTTGCAAAATATGCTAGTCTAATAAAAGCTTGAATTGCTTTTCTGGTTGTAGAAAATGTTCCATCTCAGAAAAAAGACGCAAGCACTGACTTTGTTTCATGTTCCAAGTGCCCATGAGCCTAAGTGGAATGCAGCACCACACCACGCTAAGCTGTAGCTGAGCACTGACCCAACTGATCCAATTGATCCAACACCTGGGATTAGAGAAAGTGCAGGATGTTCCTGCTACAGACAGAGAGTCAATGTTTCATTAAAGCTCTGCTGTCAAGGATGCTGCTTGTAAATGCCTGAAAGATACAGAGTTTGAGGAAAGAAAGGATTTTTCAATTGAATTGTATCAAAATTGGATGGAGATTCTTAGCATGACAGGTCTCTGTCCTGCACTGTGCTCATCTAATTAGAAGTAAACATTTTGTAAAGCTAAGAAGACAGGTAACATATTCCACAATTAAAAATTCCAAAGAAAGGCCAGTATTGTGAATATGATCTAGTAGCTACATTGTGAAAAACCTAATGAGCCAGAAACGCACATATATGAGTCCAGGCTGTCAACTCAAAATGGGAACAAATAGAAAGGAAAATCTTATGATTTATTTCAGCAATTTTGAGCGTGTGTGAGACAAATAATTTTTGTTGAAAATCTTCATATCCCAATTATACAGTTTTGTTCTTTGCTCTTTGACTTGATAGTGGACAGAGAGAGAAACAGATCTGAAACTTAGGCCCAGGTTCACAGTACCTAACTGAGGTGCCTGCATCCATCCAACACCTGCTAGATATTCCCTCCACAGCCAACAGAGGGTGATTTATCCTACTTAAAACCTGGCTCGGAGTTTCATCTTTTCCTCTGTGCATAACAAGCTAAACCAGACAAACACCAACCCTAAACCAAACAAAAGCATACCATACTACCAAAAACCATAAAGAACAAGTATGCAATTTAATTAGTGGAATACTAATACACCCATAGATTAAATATCCTCTACTTACCCATTTCAAACTTGTCAGGCTATCAGGTTACCTTAAAAGCAGGTGGAGATTACAAAGGATATAGATCAACGAGTTTCTGAAGCATGTCTGCAGAGGAGATGAAAAACTGATGCATGGCCAGAATTATTTTTAGCAGCTGGTTGTTTTGACATGCATTTCCTTCTAAATCTAAAAAACAAAAAGGATTATTCATATTGAAATCTTGCTATACCTTCATAAACAATTCACAACAGCCTTTTCCAGAATCCTAATTCTGAACAGATCTGTTCATGTATGCTGTTTTGAAGATAGCAGTAACTTACTAATTTAGGGAGTGCATAATTTTTCTGGTGAGAGCCATATAGCAACTATTATATTTCACTACTGTGTTTGGAAGATGCTTAAATAAATAAGAAAAGAAAAAAGACAAGTAAAAAAGCAGCTGTGTCTCAAAAGCAGTCAGAATACCCAGATAATTATGCATAATTATCTAAGCCCAGCACAGCAATGCACTTAAATGCTTAGCTTTAGGCATATGAATATAAACTTGGAAACAATTCATTGAACTGATAGAGCAAAATAGTTCAGTTACTGGTCCAGATCAGCCAGTCATTGGTATGACTACCCTTATCAAACAGAACAACAACACTCCCAACTGTTTGTGAGGCTTTTTGTACAGATGACACACATAACACCAAAGTGCACACAAGGGATTGGATCACAGATGTGCACAGATGCACATGGAATGAGATACAGCATATGCTAGAAACCCAGAGGTTAACCTGTGCATACTCCCTGTGGTGGACCTGAAAGTACTGCACATCAACTTGAGCTATGCACTACAAGGATTTCAGTGAAAGAGGAGGTTTAGACTAAATCTGTCTTCTGGGCCTTGTGGGTTGTTTTGGTTTTTTTTTTCCCCATATTCCAAAAAGAACAAGGACGTGAAATGTAGCAGAACACTTTAAAAAGTTTCCATTTCTGCAACAAACAGTAGGGAGAGTGTGTATAAATATTAACTGACAATGTTCTCCCACAGCCAGTTGTAAGAGAACCTAAGTAGCTTGAACTGGAATTTGACACCCTTTCAAATACAAAACAAAATGTATCTTTTTGAATAATTTAAAATAGATTAACCTCTATGGGAACAAATGTAGCTATCTCTTTAAAAAGCAGTAGCAGGAACAAGATAGAGAAGCAAAGCACAATACAGCAAAATGGAAGAGGGATGTGAAACAGCAGATTTCCAGTAAATGAAATGACATCTATTGCTAGAGAAGGCAGGGAGAAGGCACTGGAACTTGCACATCACCAAAATGGAACATTAAACTTAGCCCATTTGCAAAACAATATAATCCACATTAGTTACTGGGTGAGAATTTCCATGCCCTTCTACAGGAAGGTACCTTCAGTGACATGGGCAAGGGGAAAGTCTGCCTGTCCTACAGCTCCACGAATGAGAGCATAGACCCCAAGTAACAGGAAGTTCTTCAGTTTTACAGCATGAATCAAAGATTATGTGCTCCTTGTTTGTGTGCACACATAATTTCATTCCTTACTGAAAGAATCCTTCTGAGATACAAACTACCTAGGTATTACAGCATGAGCACTGAGGCCAAACCAGCAAGTTATTCTGCTAGAGAAGTGGGAAATTTGCAGAGGAAGGCTGGGGCATCAAGAATAAATACTTATTCAGGCCTTCAGTATTTGACATTTTGTACTCTGAGTGTCTTTACGAAGAGTAACATTATTTTACGCCTCACACACAGGGGCCCGTATCAGTTTTCATCCTTTGACAAAACTTGGTGTTCTGCCAGAAGCTCCATTCACTAGCTCCTGTTTAACCAGGAAAACAGTTCAATATATGCTTAACTTGGAAGCCAAATAAATATGTGCACACATACTATTAAGAATATACAGCTTCTCATAAATGCTCAATATAGATCATTTCCAGACAACAAAGACAAAAAATAATCTCTCCCTTAGCACTTTCATTGTGTGCATTCCTAAATCCTCTGCTATGACATAGCACAGGTATCACTTGGCCACAGGCTCCCATTTGAATTTCTGTTTTCTAGATGGTCTCTCTTCCATTTAGCTTTTTCATGTCACAAAGGTGCAGAGAAAAACAGTATGTTCTGCCTACTATTAGCAATTAGGTCAACATATTTATGGTGTTCTCCTGCATAATAAATGTGTAGTTATGCTTCACCACATCTAGACCTGATTATCTTGTAAGAGAGATACACTTCATTACAATGACATGCAATTATTTTGCACACATTAAAGCAATACTAGGTTTGGGGCTATCTGTCCTCTCATCCAACTAAAAGACTCACCTTCACAAAAAAAAAAAATAAAAATGAAACAACATTGTGTTTGTGATGGCTTAAAAACAAAATAATCACTCTGCAAAAACAAATATAAGTGTTCCCAGTACAGCACTGAAGAGCAAGCCTGCATGGAGCTGTAGCAGCACACAATTTACCATGGCAAAGCATCTTTGTGCAAACACTGGAGCCAGTAGGAGTTGTGTCCTGACTGTGCTGCAAACGTGCCTGAGTGCCTCTCATGCAGCATTCTCCTGAGCCCCCAGCAGCTTGTTTGAAAACTCTTTTTCATTTCCGTTTGTATACCTGCTTCTAACCACACAGCCTACTGAGCAAAACCACTGGGTGAGTACTAACTCAAGTGAGATGGGTGTGTTTCAGTTAGTCAATTTACATTAAAGAAAGCTGCAAATTACTGTGTAAGCCTTGGCTTAGTCTCACTGCAGCAAAATACAAATAACCAACTGGTTGCATGTTTTTCTCCCGTAAATTCCCTTACTGTACTATGATTTTTAATAAACATACTCTGAAACAAAAAAAGAAAGCAGAAGTTGAATCTACTTTTCCAGCATTTAACTCCATGAGGGAAAGCACAATGACAGAGATAAGTATTTTATGACCTTTGTAGTAGCACAAGGCCACTAAAAACTACAGTTACAGAATTTCCATTTCTGATGTGAGACTCAGAACACACAAGGGTAAGAACATTCGAATCCAGGCCCATCAGCCACTCTATTGCATGATCTAGTGAGTGACTCCTCAAAATCTGTGATTTAGAAATAGCTTAAGTATTGCTTGTTCCTTGAATGCTTTAGAGAAACAAATTACTTAGAAGTCAGTAAATAAGGCTTTAAGAGCAAACTACCTGCTTTCCACCAGGTCCTGATGGCCACGAGCCTGTGGTAAATACACTTGAGAGAAAGCATGTGTTCAGTAGAGAACATCGCTGTACTGAGACCTTCCCTCCGATGCATGAATCCAATGATAAGGCAGTAATGATAATGCCAAGGATGTCTTAACCAAACTGAATTTTACAGGAAAGAAAAGTTAGCTTTTCTAGGTCTAAGAGGCCTTTATTTCATAAGCACCATCTTTATTTCATAAGCAGGTTCCAACTGTATCACCTAGAGTACAATTTGAAATGAATCAGAAGTGAATCACAGAGCGCTGACATCACATGATAAGTGACTAAGCTGCTAAGAACACGAATATCTTCTTGTAAACTCCCTTAAGTCTTCCAGTGGTTATCAAAATGTAGCACCAAAAACAATGCAGTTGCCAGAAGTTAAGCGCAAAGCTGAGAGCCCTGGGTTGCTATTCTGATGTGCTACATACAATTCTTCAAGACTTCTGCAAATTTTTTTTTTCTAGTAGTTTAAAGAAGATGGTGTGGGGATGGTGCTATAAATGTCTGAAGAGATTATTAAATCAACATGTGATCTGAAAACTGAGGGAACTTACGTTCTTAAGATCTCAAGGTTTCAAAGACCTTGATGAAACACACGGACAGGTATGAAATATGCAGGTACATGTGGGAGTACGTGGTCGGGTTTAGTGACTGAAATGAAACAGCCAAAAGTCAATGCATCTGCCCTACATGTGAGGTGCACTACTGCAAGATAACTTTAAAATGGCTAGAAGCAACCAAAACTAAATAAAATGTTTCAAGAGTATTTTACAGATTCTCCCTGGAAATTCCCTTTACAAACAGGAAATAGTCTGTTCCCCTTCAGCTTAAAACTTATGCAATCCATAGTAACCTTCTTACTCCAGACTTACTACTTCTGTGTTGGGATTTGATACCCTGTAACAGAACTAGTCATTTAACTTTCTTCATTAAACGGAATACATTTGGTCAGAATCAGATTCATAAGAAGCCACCATTCTCCTTATCAGCTGTGACACCATTATTGAGAGTCAGCATCAAATTTAACTTACACTGTTTTTAATCATAGCCAAACACTTACTTGATGGCAGATTATATTCTGCCATTATAGATGGACTATATTCTATTCTGCTGCTCCACTACAGGAACAGCTTTCTCAAAATAATGCTTCAGTTTAATATGTTCTTAAACTTCTACAGTGATGAGGACTTCACAGCTTTTGTAGGTGACTTATTCCAGTGCTTGAGTTTCTATATTATTTAAGAGTTCTCCTTTCTGTCTAATCAAACATTTCAGGCAACTTGAGCTGCTTAAGCCCAGACTCAAGCAGACAGAAATAAATTGTCTTTACCTTATCAATATATTTTCTCTGTTTAAGGGTTGCATCCCTCACCTATTTTCTGAGCTAAGGAACACCAAATTTGTCATTTTTTTTTACTCCTCAGACTCAAGGTTTTCTAATCCTCTGGTCAACTTTGACATTGTTTTCTGAACCCTTTGTAGCCCACACCATTATGAAGAAAACCTGAGTATAGTACTACAGAGGAGATCTTAGCACCAGAGCTAGAATATTATTCTTAATATCCTTTACATAATACCTTTGTATACACCTACATTTTAGTGTAAGTTAATGTGCATGTATAATGTATATGCAGAAGATATGAAAGTGCACACAGAGTTTCTGCATGGATACAATATCATTAATTGTAATTAATACCATTTTCAGTTTTAATGTCCCTCTTCACAATGAGATCCTTTTCTGCAGAAATGTTGTATATGAAGGACTTTACCATACTGTTTTTACAACTGATTACTCTAAGAAGAAATTTGTGATTTTTGTGAATTGGTAAATGATCCTTAGTGAATTTTTCCTTTATTTCAAATCATTATCTTAAGTGGTTGATATCTTTCAGAAATAATATAACTTAATAAGAATGTCCCTACAAAGATGACACAGTAATTAGGTAATAGAACGGTTTTTTTTAGTTTTAGCTGCAGCAGAAAGCAGGTGAAACATTGAGCTCTCCAGCTCCCATTTAATTCTGTACAGGATGAGGGTATTCCCCGTCTGGCCAAAAGAATGACATGATGTTCAGCAGATGGCACCAAAAAACTCAGGGAATTGCATCAAAGTTTTGGGTTTGTTTCTTTGTATCATTTTAAATTGGTTTATTGTCCATACATGCTTGCAACTATTGAGCTTTACATAAATTTATTTACATAAGTAATTGAACTTAGGAAGAAAAACTCCAAAACTAAACTTAGAAGACATCAGTATTTTCCTGAGAGGAAAGAACTGCACCACTTTGTGATCCATCCTGCACCAACAGCTCTCTAGGCAAGCCAAGCAAACACACGTTAGGAGAAACCCCATAAACTTGGTGTTTCTTCAAATCTACTCCCTTTAAACTCCCTACAGAATAGAGGAGGGGGAACCCTCTCCTGTTCCTCCAAATACTCATAAACAATGCAGATACATCCAAGACAAAAGTGAGGATAATATGCATCTGAAAAGAATAATAAGACTGTTTTGTGTGAGGGTAGGGAACATTAGGGGAGAAAAAATCTCTAGGGAAAATCATTACCCTCTCTCAGAAACAGCTTTTGGAAAGCTACATCTTGCAGAAAGAGCTCTAGGTGGATAATTCTTTGAAATGAAAACAAGGAGCTAAAAGCTCTTGTCAAAGGGAAATGGGATAATTTTCAGAAATTAAAATGTACTTTGAGAGAAACCAAATGCAATGTGGGTGTAAAGCATTCCATTAGTCTTGGAAATTCAGATGAGGTACATAGAAGAAGATAAAAAGTTTGCACACATGGACGCACACCACACATCATTCTACGGCATATTTAAAATATTGATTTTAGCAAATTTAGATGCAAACATTTTAATCAAATAGTCTTTTTCTCCAAAGCCTACAAAGCATAATTCAAGCATTCAAGACTTTTTTCCAAAGCTTTAAGTCATGATACTGGAGCCATGTGAATTTTCTGAGCTGCCGGCAACTCTTGAATAATTCAAGTGCAATCCTTGGCAACAGAGCTGTGCTAGCATAGACACTGATGGGTAGGAAAAAACAGACTCCCAGAACAGAACCAGAAACTTCTGAGGCCACTGTCACTGTCTGACCACTGAACCCTGATGTGTGCTTAACCCTTACACTGCAGTGTTTTACAACAAGCTTCCCTCTAACTGCATGATTGATCCTGGGGCACCTAGTCATCACATCCAGGGAAGCATGAAGCCTGTCCCACCCAAAGGTTCAAACTGCAAGAGCCTAGAAGACTCCAAGCTGCTTACCTCCCAAGGGCTTGAAGAAGTTGCAGATTGCTTGGATGCTACTTCCTGACCTCGATTTCCATTACTGCTGCATGCTCCAGCTCTTATCCTGCTCTAGCATTCCTCACTTCCTATTTCACTTCCTAGTCTTTGCTTTAGCCTCTAGGTATGCTTCTGGAACTGGTGTTTACCTGGCAAACCAGCTTGTAACCCAGCAGCTGGGGATGCCTTCTCACAGTGCCCCAGCAGCAAGGAGCCTGGCGGGACACAGCCAGAACAGCTGACCCCAGCTGACCACTGGGATATTTCAGGTCATATCATGTAATGCTTAGCATTTAAAAACAGGCTACAAGTTTGTCAGGGCTGCTGCTGCTTGGGAACTGTCTGGGTATCAGCTGGCTGGTGATGGGCAATTAGAATATTTCGCATTGCTAAATAAAAGTTATCCTGATTTTTCCTGAAGTTACATTTAGAGGCATGAAGAGAAAATTTGCAGTCATATCCCTGTAGTAAATAGAATAAGAGACTGCTTTATAAAGAAAAAAGTCTAAGTTTTCTTCATTTTGTTTTATTACTTACTTATTGGCTTTGGAAAATTATATTGAAAAAAAGTGAAGTCAAATTTGCAAAATAGAACTTCATAATATATATATAAAGATATCTAAAGTTCCTTTTCTTTGGGAAATTTTTTTCACAGACATCAGGTTAAAAAATAAATCATTTTCATTTTGGTACAACCACAATTAACTTTAACAGTTAGCTAAACAGAACTTAGAATTCTCCAGAGCAGTAACTACTTTTCTGTTCCCACAATGTCATGCATTCTACAGAGCAATAATGACTCTACTGCTCCCACAATGTCATTAATTGATCATTAACACAGTTTATGCTGCCAAGCAATACTAAGGTTTCTGCGCTGTGTTTGACCAAATAGCACTCAGATTACTTAACACACAATGATCAACAGCATTTTCACACAGAACAGCGTCGTGAATAAAATTTAACTACCTGGGAGGGGGTGAGGAGGGTGGATTGGAGACCTCAACATTCAGCCCAGGCTTCAAGGGCAAGGGATAGAACACTGCAAGTTTGTGCAGCATGAGACAAAAACAAATGATTGTTCAGGCAAACATGAGAGATAAAAAACAAATAGCCATAGTTGCATTCTGTGGGTGTGCATATGCCTTGAAAGAATTTATGGCCTTTGAATCAGAATTCTATATCAGAATTTGTTCTATAGTAAATTTGATAAAAGAATAATCTCATAATTGAACTGTGATTGTTTTAGTAGGTAATTGAGTGTTTGAACAAGACTGGAAGGAAGTATGTTAAAAGTAGAGCAGGTTTTTCCAGATAACTGATATGGGAGAAACTGGATAGTTTTAATTTTTTCTGTATTTTAGAGGAGAAAATGCCTACAGCTCTAAAGAATTAACTCTAAATTGCCTGGTTTTTTGTTTGTAAGATGGATGCAATACATACCTGACTCTCTTCCTAAGTCTCAATATGTTTTTGCATGATATTGATATGAGCAATATAAAAATATTATCTGTTCACGTAACTACACAAGTCAATAATGTAGTTATTTTTTATTCCCAAAAACATCAACTATGATTAACTTCCCCCATTTTAGGTAGCTTACACCTAAGAGGCCACCAGCATCAGCACCTTTGTGATATTTTTGATTTCTATCAAAAGAATTCTGTGGCATCTTTCATCCAGACTAGTCGGGATGTGGTTCCCAGTGTTATTAAGGTTTACAAACATGTCACTTTACCACATATTGAGGCAACAAGCTAGTTTAGCACAGATCAAACATTGCAGAACAACTTATCACAACCTACTCCTAGACCTAGCTGTCTATGACTATTATGACCATTAGAAGTTGAAATTTGCGTTAGTTTCACATAAATTCTATTAAGAACATTGTTAATCTTTCAAGTTGCAATTTTTCACTTCCTTTAAGTCCTCCATGGGTTAAAATTGACATATATGTAGCTCCACTGCAAACAGTTTATCATGGATGAGATTTCACATGGAACTAAGCTATATGGTCTCAGAAACATTTTTGTTGCTTTCCTTAAGCCCTTAACTTACATCTCTTTAAAGAAACCAAACACAGGGACTCTGTACTGTGACGTGCATTTGAAGATGATACTTCTTGATTTCTTTTTAACTGAAGCGTCTGAATTATAGGATAAGCATGGGCCATCCCTATGCTACAGTAAACATACTTCCAGCACTCAAATGTAAGAGGCAACGAGTAAGATCTTGTACTCAGACATATACATATACAATAACATCTTGAGTTCTTATGGAATTCTCAGCTTTTAAATGATCCTCAGACTTTTTTAGGAAAACATAAGTGTTTGAATAAATGATGGCTTTCAAGTGTACTCTTGGAATTGTTTGTCAGGTAATTCTAGATAGCATTTCAGGACATGACTACAGAGAAAACAAGCAGATATCAAACTGGCACCATGTTGAAGGCACATGTTGCCCTGACTGCAACGGAATCTTTAAATGCTTGTAAAAACAATTTAAACAAACATTTTGTGTGGGCAAGGAAAAGGCCCTCTGACCCTACATGGTTTATGAGCTTGAAGGCATGCTAAAATAGCTCATTGAATCTTCGAAAGGTATGTTTGTTAAAAAATAAGCACTCCTAAACTTTAGATAAAAAGGTAGATTTATAAGATAAAAATAGATACAGTTGAAGGAAAGAAACAGAGACCTCTTACCATGTGCTAACATATTGTGAAGTTACAAAAAAAAAAAAAAAAAAAAAAAAAAAGAAAATTTCCTAGATTAGAAATTGAGAACTTCAAGTTCACAGTAGCATGAGGATACCCTCAGGTCATAAATGTCATGAACATTTAGCAGATACAAAGTTAATAAATTAGGTATCCAGTGAAGTGAACACTGCTAATACATTTTTCATCACTGATCTGTAACACTTTCTGAACTAAATATATGTTATGCATTTACATAGTCTCACAAAGATTACTATAAGAACTGTGACATGAACACACATAAAATGTGCTATTAAGTATATGCTTCCTGTGTTCTACTGACCTGCCAGCAAACTAGACCCTACTGTGCTGGTTCCAACAACAAAGCTGACAGGTTAAGTGCCTTTACAACTAGCAACAAAATAGGAGACAAAGCCATATTGACTTTCAGAGAACTGTCTGCTAGTCAAAAGTACATTTTATGTACTACATAATGAAAAGAAAAAATGGATGCAGGGGGTTAAAGTTACTGTTCTATGTAAAATTCCACTCCAGAATCACAGTCACTAATGACAATTTCCTCCAGAATAAATTATCTCCCTCCTGAAGCTGTCATATCCCAGACCAAGACTTATTAACTACTTCTTTGCTTCCCTGAGCTTACAACTTCAGTCATTTTGTTGCCAATGAAAAATCTATTTTTTATTATGTCTTTATGAGCTTTTTGTTCAGGATTAACATCTCTGATGTAGAGGTTGCACTGAATCTAACCTTTCTTTAGCTACTGCCTTTTCTAGTTTTTTGAATCATTTTACCCTACCTTCTGCTCTTCCTCTCTATGCACTCTCCTCCCTTCTTTCTTTCTCTTTTCCTCCCCTTTTTTTCTAAGGCAAATACATGTGATGCATTTATTTGTGCTCTACAATTCTTCTTGTCAATCCAGATCACAGCAGTAACACCATCCTGTAGCTACTTATAATGTTGGGAGGTTTTCTGAGACATGTCTTGGAACACGTTTTGAATCACTCTCCTGTGTAACCTGCATAATCCTGTAGAACCAAATCTCTTCTCTTAAAACTGGTGAGAGTGGTTTCAAGTCTCTACAGATCTCCTCAGAAAGGAACAATATTCCTTTCTAAGACACTTCCTACCTTCAATCTCTCATCATGCTATTTTTTCCCCCAACTCTTGCCTTCACTTACATCCTTGCCTTTACTTTTGGCAACTCATTTGCAGGATGATTCATCTTCGTCATCCTGATTCAAACTTCCATGGGACTTGAAGAAACCTCTACTTTTAGCATCTCCTCATGATGCTATTGAACAAACACTGGTATGATGCTACTCTTCCAGGTGTAGTGACCACCTACATGACTTCAAACTACCTCTTAAGACCCTCACTGTTTTTCTGTCTCTAAGGCACACGCCTGTCATTCGTTGGTCCAAGCTAAAGAAGAGCAAGTTTGAGAGGTGAAAGAGTACACACACTAATCACCCCAAAGCAGGAATTTAAGTTAACTGCACTGAATAAGGTTTTGGATTAACTTGGTTCTCTGGACAAAGTCGACAAAACGTCATTTACAATACTGCAGCAAAGTTTAGTCATTACACTTCTAATTTCAATTTATCATGTCCCCTTCCTCCTTTCTTTTCCTAATCCATGTTGTAAGATAAACTACTTATGCTTGTGTTCTTCACACCTGTGTGTGTTGATTCTTAATACCTTCTTGGCTAGACCTTCTTGTGATATTCTCTGCATATTCAGCAAAAGGCTGCCAGCTTCTTCCTTACCTACCACTGTGCACAGCAGCCTCTCTTACACACTGCTTGCTTTTTCCAGACTTGTATAATTGAGCCCAGGAATATAAACTCAGCTGCATCCATTACAGAGGAACTGTACTTGTACATGTAACATCAGCAAGTGCTGATTGTACTGTGAAGTACTATGCTAAGGAGATGCAGTATATATTCTGAAATGTGACACATCACCATCTCCATCTACTGCTTCTCATTCTCCTTAAGACTAGACAGCAAATTAATCAATGGATTTTTCCAGAAAGTAAACTTCAAATGTTTCTTGGGGGTTTCTGTACTTTAAACATTTAAATAAAACTTGCTCAAATCACAATAATGACTTCATAGAATAATATACAAAAATATTATAGGTCAGCATAGCCAAGACTGAAGATATAATCTCAGCCTAAACAGAACTATTAGCATAGAGGTTAAAAGATTTCAGTACTACGCATTAGAAGAAACTTGCTCAATCCTTCAGATTTCTGTAATCATTCTGCAGCTATGCTTTTTTCCCACCATTTTGCTCCCTGCCCCCAACCCTTTTCAAAATCTCAGATTAAAGTTTTTTTCATCTCCTCCTTCATTGGCACAATAATGTGAATGAATTTTGCACTGGTTTTGGTGATAGCTATAAGAGCCTTCTTTAATGAACTTCATTGTTCTGGTTATCTAGTGTTGTAACAGTTGTATTTTTATTTAAATAACTTAAAGGGAAGTTCCAACAAAGCATAAGAACATGTATAATTTCATAGAAGATGTATAAATACAGACACTACTATTGTCCAACTAAGGGTCTAAACCTCTGCAGCACACAACATGATTTTAGCAGTCCTTAGTGAGTTATAATGATGTTTGCTGATGCACTACAATTCACCTTGCTCAACTTATATACAGCTTGTCCAGGGACAAGGAAACCCTATCTAGTGGACTACAGCAATTTCCTAGCTGAAGTGGGAAACCCTTAAGAAAGACTCACATGTGTATGTAGCTGAACTGCACAGGTACACTTGCTTTTCTTCATTACCTTAGTCCTTTTAACATACTGACACTCAGGAATGTGAGAACACCTAAGCATGTCTATATTGCTATACAGAGTATTAGCAATAGATTAGAGTATTTAGTATACAAAATAATCTCCTACTCAGGGTTTCACCTGCACTACTTTAAATTAATCACTTTAATAATTATACTAAACTTTCATAATGCTACATTTATATTACTGTTTTTTCATAAAAATGTCGAGACATTAATATTGGTCAAGTAGTTGCAATATTACAACTACCTGAAGGTCTTACGTTTTAGATATTTTATCCCACTCCCATTGAACTGAAACTTATAAAAATATCAATCAACATTTGTTGAAGAATTAGGGCTTTAGAGCAGTTCAGTGCCTTCACAATAATGAATTGGGGAAGAAAAGAAGAAAAAATAAACAAGACATTACTGACAAATACATGTTTTACCAGCTTTTCTCAGACATGCATTTCTCTGTTCATGCTGATTAGAAGGCTTTAAAGTTAAAAAAAAACCAAACCCGTTTTAAACAAATGCGAAGGATTAGTCATTGTTTACACATTATTTATGCACTGTACCAGTTGATCAGCACGATGTGTTACTATTTAACTATATAGATAATTATTTTAGAGCTGAGTGGGTGTTCAAGTACATTTATCTTCTAAGGACTACTTCTGAAGGCTTTGCCACATGTGCTCTGGGAGTAGCTGAAAGCACTGAAAGACTCAGCATTAACAAACAGATGTGCTTCTTATAAGCAAATTATTCAGAATCACTTCAAGTGTCTTCAGTAATAACATATTTTAATAATTTCGAATATAAACACATTTACTAATGAAAAAGTTGGAAGCTAGGGATACACAGCTTAGGCAATGGTTCCACTTATCCATATTTCAATTCTTATTGTAAAAGGATAAATGGATAACTGATAAATTAAAAAAATACAGTTATCATTTCTGTTTGGATTCTTTCCCTTTTATAATGAAATATCTTTAAATCTATACTGATAACACAATAAGTGTTATGTCACCTAACTTGAAAATAGTCCTTGTTTAAAAATGTTTAATACCAACATGTTGCTTACACGCATTGTAAGAACGTTATTGCAATATGCAAAAATATAACGATTACTCGCTAAAGTTTACAAAATTGGTCCATGAAGGAACAACAAAACTACTCTTAGAAGTGCAGATGATTGGAATTTTTCCAGTTCCCTCAAGAAGAAGCAGTAGTTAATCTAATTTCTCAGCATACATTATACACATCTGCATAAACACATCCATCAACCAAAACTACAATCACCTGTAGCACAGACAATTCTCAGTTAACACCTTTCTACTCCACCAAATACTCCATACTCCAAATGATTTAAATCATTTTAAATCCCTTCTAAGGGATTTAAACATAGCCAGGACAGAAACAAATTAATGACTCTAAAAACCTCCAGGCACTCACCAAAAGACTGAATGCAGGTTTCAAGAAGGTCTTCCAAAGTGGCCCCTTTGGCTAGGTGCCCGAGCGGCACCATCATGACCTGAGTGTGATTTGAGAGGCTGGGACAGTGCTGCTGCAGCTCCAGCGCTGACTCAGGGGCACTGCTGCATGCTTGGGCAGGTTGCCTAGAAGAAAGCACAATAGTGAGGTAAATACAAGACAGAATGGCAGATTTTATGCTGTATGGGCAAGGAGAGATGTAAAGGACAATTAACTCCTTCTGGTTAGGGTGCTGAAAGACATAACCCTCCCACTTAATGCGTACACCAAAGGGACTGCTCAATAAGTGACTTCTT
Organism: Pseudopodoces humilis; assembly: GCF_049639895.1. Lineage (NCBI taxonomy): Eukaryota > Metazoa > Chordata > Aves > Passeriformes > Paridae > Pseudopodoces > Pseudopodoces humilis. The sequence continues at coordinate 32,142,829 of NC_142206.1, read as the reverse complement.
TTCTGCTAAATGTCAGTTGCAGAGCACATGGTTATAGAGCTCTCTGAATGATCTGTCAAGATTATCAGAAGTCTTGTCTCTTTGTTGGAGAGTACGCAATAACCTACTGCCAGATGTTTGTATGCCCACCAAATGTAAAGGAGAAATAAATAAATAAATATTACACATATTGGAAAACACCAGACTAACTTTATTAATTTAATTTGAAAAGTCACTGTTATGTAAACAAAATATAAGCAAAACTTAAGAGTGGAGTATTTCACAATCAAAACAAATATATTAACTTGCATCTATTCTATACTATTATTTCTTATTGTTTTTAAATAGTATACATGAACAAATCAATTTATTTAATAACAATTGTAAATGAAACCAAAATAAAACACATATCTAATTTTAGTCTTGTGTTTTGACCATATAATACCTCTACTTCAAGAATGTATATATTTATGGATAATATTAAAGGCTATTTGTTGCTTGCATACATGTTCATATTTCTGTAAAATAGTAAATTGGAACAATATTGTATTGATGAAAAGTGATGAAATAGATTCACCTACAAATATCAGGAACCACTGCAAAATGAGAGTATAACCATACAGTTCACAAAAGAACAACAAGCACCGCCATTTCAATAAAACTTGGGTTTATTTCAGGGACTCCTGAAATTTCAGGGATTCTTTGGGTTTATGTCAGACACTCCACAGCCTTCCTAAACAAGTGACTCCAGCATCTTTAAGCTGCTATCTTAAGCTTTCATGTCACTTTTCTTGCAAGACTCTTTTAACCAGCTGACAGTCCCAGAAAGAAAAGGCATAGAAATTTCTCCAGTGTGCATATTCAATAGAGACAGTATAAGTAAATTCACAGACATTGCCGAATAGGCACTCCTGCATGGAGTTAAAAATATGCATGCCTTAAGAAGACATGCATATGGACCCTTCCTCATCCCCGTGAAAGTCCAGCCTTATCCTTACCTTTCCATCTCATTTGAATGCTGGGAAAGCCAGGAAACTGACCACGGTGTCATTTACAACCCAACACTGATCCCAGGCCTCCATAGTTTCAAATTCAGGAAAATACACGCCTGATCCTTCAGAGGCAGTAACCATCACTGAGCTCCTCCGTAGTTAGGCTGACAGTAGCTGACATGCAAATGCTCTCTTCCCTTCCCCCTTTTTCTCGATTTCCCTCTTAGCTTTGTGATCTGACTTCCTGTTCTCATATAAAAAGAACAAGGGCCTGGTCTGCTTTCAGCTTTTTCTTTTTACAAGCTTAAGCCCCTTTACTAGCTTTATTCCAGTACCTCTTCAACACAGGGCAGAGGATACCAGCAAACAGTAACAAAGCAGGAGTTAAGGCAGAAGATATTTCAGGCTTTGGCAACACCTGGGAGAAAACCTGAAGTTCACCTGAAAAAGTTTACAGTAATACTGTGGCCGACTTGGCCACGCTGGACAGGCAAAGCTCAGCCGGCGGCACCTCTGGTTATTCCTTAGAGCAGCTCCTCTCGCAGCAGTCACCCGACACGACAAACAGATGACAGCGGCGCTGAGGGGCAGCGGGGGTGCCCGCCCTGCATTTCCACTGTACCCCTTGGCGGTGGGGAGGATATCACAAATAAGTGACAGTCCTCTGGGGACTGACCCCGGAGCAGGTGTCGCCTCCCCGGCGGGGCGGTGACAGCGGCGCTCCCGGAGCCTCTCCCGGCCGCCCCGGCCGTGCGGCAGGAGCCGAGCCCGGGCGGGCGCCGGCCCTCCTCCCGCTCCGCTGTAACGTGAGGCTGCTCCAGCCCGCTGACCCTCCTGCCCGGCGAGAACTGCCATCCCAAAGGGCCAAACGAAATCCTACCCCGCTCACCCCTCCCGCTCTCCTCCCCTCTCCCTGTCCCGGCAGTACCACCGTGCCCCACGGAAACCCCGCGGGCACCGCTCGCTCTCAGGCTCGGCGGCGACACCGACCCCGGCACCCCCGCCGTGGGCAGAAAGCAGCACGGCAAACTCACTGGTTTTCTCTCCTCTTGCCCAAGGTCCCCATGGCGCTTCCAGCCGCAGCTCCGCCGCCGGCCGGCCGTGCCAGCAGCAGCAGCGCAGGGAGCGGGGCTGCGCGGGGCGGAGGAGGCCGGGCGGAGCGGCGCGGCCCCGCGCATCGCCTCCTCGCTCCCGCGCCCGTCTCGCCTCGGGACGAGGCTGAAACCGACTCAAGTAGGGCAGCGACGGCGGCGGAGATCTTATCGGCAGGAGGAAGTACTGAGCTGGGGCTCCTCTTCTCTGAAGCCGCCGGCTTTACCAGGTACCCACACGCGCTCCCGGCTCTCGCCGCCCGGCTCTGAAGCCACCTCAACTTTTTTCCAGGGCACCACCTCGGCTCGGTAGGGCAGGGCAAGGCAGGGCAGGACCTGCCCTCCCCTCCTCTGCCCTCCCCTCCCTCCTCTCTGAGCAAGCTGCTTCCGAGCCGCCGGGGCTCGCTCACGCGTGGCTGAGCCGCGCCCGCGGAGCTCGCCCGGCAGGGACCGGGGCTGGGGCTGGGGCTGGGGCTGGGGGGCGAGCGGCTGGAGCGGGGGGCGAGCGGCCAGCAGGGCCCCCCACCCAGCCCCAGAGCGTGGGCGGCGGGCCTGGCCGGGGTCCCGCTCACGGCGAGGTGCCCGGGTCGTGCCTCTGTGCCATGCTGAGCTGGAGGCACAAAACTGAGGTGCCCGCGTTGATGATTGCCATCTTAAAGGTTTATCCGGCACCTTACGCTGTCCCTCCAGTTTAACTGCACACCAAGGAAAGGGGGCCCGGTGCTTTTCATGGTTCTTGTATCACGGTTAGGAGTTTCTGAGAGCTCTTCCAACTCAATGTTGTCAACTTTTCCACTTCTGATCAGAAATAGGGAAGAAATCTGAAAGGGCAAAGTCACCCTATATCTTCTAACACAATTTTGCCCAAATAGTTGGGGTTTTTTTTGAGAAGTGCACTCAACAGAGCAGTACAAAATACAGGGTCCTGGAGATGCTGCATTATCAAGACCTTGTTTTAGAGCTCATTTTGTGTTTTTAAACATTACTTAGTCATCATAATGCCAACATGCCTCACACCAAGATCCAGACAGATTTCATAAACTAATTCTTTAATTTTAAGACTGACAAGGTTCAAACATTCAAAATAATCTTCTGCCAGCACTCATGGCACATTTCTTTTCAGGTTTTCAAAATGATCTATTTTGCTCCCTGGATTTTCTCAGAGGCAGTGATAAATACCATTATCACAGCAGAGACTGGGGTAACCTGACTTTTGCTGTGCTGAAGAATTCCAGGTAAAAGGAAAAACCTTACATATTCCTGGAAATCACATTCAGCAGGTGATATTCTTTTAAGTAAGTTGTAAGCTCATTCCTGGCATAGAGCTTGGTTTAAGAAACACAATTAATATATATCCAAGGTCACATATCATGTGCTCTATGCCAGTTGTGTTGTTAAGCCAATCTCCTGGCTGAATTGTACTTCAGAGAAGTACAGCCCAGCCATCTTTGCTTTTTCTTTAGCACATTTTCCTTGGGAAGTTCACATGCATGCATACATACACAAAGAGATGGAAGTTTGACAGAAAGAATGCTTTCTGGCTTTGTGGCCTGGAGGTAATCCATAAGTAAATTTTACAGTACACAACGTCATACAAACATTCAGTTTTAATTTATATGCCCAGACAGCAGTCTGACATACTGATCCTTGAATGTGGCATTCTTCAGATGAAATGGTCTCCTAGTGTAAAGGAGATTCATGCTTGGTTTGTGTTCTCAGAGGATCAGAGATATGCTCTGTGGAAAAGCAAAATATTTCTTCCATTCTCAGAGCTCAAATCAGTAGTTAATTGCTTTAAAGTATAACTTATGATACAAAGATACCACACTAAAAGAGTTGCAAGATGCTAATGGCTAGGATGAGCCATATAGCTCCCAAGGGAACATAACCAGCTAGGTATTTTTGTACTCATGTGCTCAGATTCCTGGAAGATTTTGCAGCAATAGTAACTTATAAAGTGGATTTTACCATCAGAACCAAGTGAAAGAACCATCTTACTGCCACAGCTCAAGCTGGATCTTTGGAGTTCAGCTTTTCTTCAAGATACACCTTTTTACCTCCAAATTACTGCAAGTCCACAAGCATAGCTTGGCCTTGAATCAGAGTAAAAGTAATTTTCTGGAAGTTGTGCTTTCAGATCTATTTAAAGCTTATTCAGTTTGCTATTTTTCCTGTGTCTGTACCTGCTCTTTACTGTGGGCCAGGTAGTAGAGCAGGTACTACCATACGTGGGGGTGAACACAAAAACTAATCCAGGCAAGAAAATAAACTCAGACAACCTAAATAAAAATTATACATGTTCTGCAATACAGAACTAATAATTTAATTCATTTCACTACCCACTCATATTAGTGCAAAGCCTCCATCTCCTTTCCAGCAGTGCTGCTTCCCTGCTTGCTGGTACCCAGCCTGTGTTGGTGCAAGGGTCTCTTCCTTCTTCGGTGCAGGACTGTACATTTGTCCTTGGTCAGTCCATCCCTCCTCCAGCCTGTCTACATCTCTCTGGATGGCAGCCCTGGCCTCATGTGTACTGAATCATCATCCCAATTCTTGATGCTGCCTGCATCAGCTTGAGGAGAGAGCACTGCACCAGCTCCCCCAGCACTGCTCACTGCTGGTCTCCAGTTACAGTAAAACACCTACTCCCTGAATCTGGCCATTCAAAAAGCTTTTTACTAGGTGTGTATCTAGCTGCCCACTCATCCAGACTTCCCTAATTGAATGCAGTAGCCTTATATGAAATCATGTTGGAAGCTAAAATTTACCAGACTTACAAAACAGCAGCATCTGGAAATCTGTGTACTTTTTCCTATATGATACTTCCTGCTCCAATAAAAGACATTATCTACTCCTAAAAATCTTGTCTTGAATGTGTCATTAAGCCATTGCAGTTGACAGTGTAACCATGTAGAGAGGCCCCTTGAAGACTCAAAAGACATGAACTTCAAAATTCATGTCTCATGTGTATGGGTGTTGATATTGCCTTTAACTATGAAACAAGGTATAATTTCTTTCATAGCACCTCTGCTTCAATTTAAATCATAGAATGGATATATAGTAGGGGCAAATAAAGAGCCATACTAGTGGGAATTGCCATTTTCAGCTGCTTTGATTCCAGAAGTTAGATGGCTTGTAGTCGCTAGGGAATGAGGATTGGAGAAATAAAATTATTGTTTGATAACTGAGATAAGTGTAAGCTACTTGTGCATCTTCTATGAGCTCTATAGAGCTCCTTGCCCATTAAGCAATGATGCCAAAAAGAGTTCTACACATTTGTTTGCTCTATTCCTTAGGTGCTGTCTGGTCATTATTTTACCTGCAGAAATTGCAGAACTCTGAGCATTCAGTAGTGGAAATTAATTAAAAACCATCTTCTGTCATGCAAAGGACTAAGTAATGCTAATTAGTTTCTTGCAACAACAACAAAAAAAAAAGGTCCTCATAGTCCCATTTTGAATACTACAACTTCTGTGGCCCTTCCTTTGTGTGTCTGCTCCCCCGTTTTAAACAGGAAAAAAAACTCTCACTGTCCTTCACAATAATGAGCAATAAAGTCCTTTTTTTATACGCAGTTGGTTTGGTAAATATTTATCCAATTGCTTAGTAATATACTCTGAAAAGAATTGTATATGTGATTGTGAAAGTGTTGATATATTCCAGGGATGCACATGAGCACATGGTTTTGCAACCCAAATTAGAGGTTTTCTCATTCAGTCCAGGAAATTTGAGACTGATAGATGAATAAATGCATCAGGCAGTGCATATAGAACTCCAGTTTCATCAGTACTCTGATTTGGACTCTGGGCAGAGACAAATCCCCCCAAAACAGCCAAATTTCTCTTCCCTTTTTCTTCTGTTCAGATAAATCTTAAAATATGGTGCTAGCCAGCACAGTAAAATTTAGATATTTCTGATTTTTAATAGCTTGGCTCCCTCACAGATTCATCAAGGTAAGTAAAGGTAAAAGTCATGAGGATGTCTAAAATTTACTTTAAGATCTATGCCTAAGTTTATCACTAGGGATATGTACAGATAATTTGCAAGCCAATGACTGACAGCAGTCTCGCACTATCAGCTATGTATAACTGAAACTTAGATTTTATTGCTTTTAATCATGAAAATTTTAAACAGCAGTGGACTAAAATTAATTCTTCTAGTAAAATTTAGAAAAAGCAATGAACATATATCCTGATAACAAAATTATCAAGAGGTCAGGTGAGTTAGGAGATGTTACTAACTGGTGGCATACTTCTGAGTAGATTCACTGATTTGTGTGGCTTTTAGGCTCAGTTCCCCAGCCTTTCTATTGATTCAAGATTTTGATATTTTGCTATTTAGGAGAAATACTGAAATACAGTAAATAATGATCATCTGCCTATTTGGGTCATCTGTCTATCTTGCATGAATTTCAGAACAGCACACAGTGGGGCAATATGCAGTGAAAGATCATGATTTGGCAAACTGAAATCTGTATCCTGTATCAATAAAATCACATTTAATTCTGGCATCAGAGAAAGACAAAAGTTTTTATTTACTACAACTGAGTCCAACAGCATTCTTATCATAGCTTTTATCTCCTTCCAGTAGTCCACAGCAAAGTAGCTTTCTTTCCTTTATGATCTGTCAGAATAAACATATTTGGTCAGTTTTGATTTGGTTGCTTACCTGTACATAAAATTTACCTACTGATTTTGATAAGAATAGGACAAAACACTTTATTAAAACACATGTATACAAAGTATGGATGGATAAGGTGGAAAACAGCTGGTACTCTTGAAATAACTGTCCAGAAACTCAAGCTACAGAAAGGAAAAGCATAACAATACTACTAAGAATGCTTCTTTTTGGTTTACCATCTGATTTAAGAGAACAAAATAACTACTTAAACAGGATGTAGATAACATCATCCCAAACTCCCTTTGTAAACATTTTCCAAGGAGACAGTGATTAGCTACTTCCTTTACAGGATATCTCTTGGTCAGTAGTAAGAGGCCAGACATCACTCTCTAGAAATATACTACGTGTATTGTTTAAACATTTTAAAAGTGGTTTCACAGTTAAATTGCTGTGGATATAACAGTCCCTTTGAAAGTATAACAGGATGAAAGTTGGGCTCACAGAAGTGTTGGGGTTTGGTTTTTTTAATGTAACGTTTACTTAATTTTTTTCTGAAATTACACTGGTCCTTCAAATTGGAAAGAAATGTAGGCATGGTTTCCATGTACTGCTTCAAAATTTCCAAACTGAGTGGACAAAATTTTATTTTGCTGCTGCAGTGTTCAAGGTCAGTGATAATAATTTTGCCCTTGTTATTTGCAGTGACAAAGTCAGTGGCAGGGATTGTGTGAACAAGTAGGAGTGACAGCTCCTGGTGACTGTGAGGTGACAAGAAATGAGGAGTAGTCATAGGGGTTTCACAGGTGGTGGGTGTGGTAAGTGGCGTTTCTCTGCCCTTTCTGATTCCATCTGCAGGGCAGGAACCTTTTCCAAGGGGAGTTCACCCTGAAATGTGAGGTTGTGCTGATTTGAACTGAGCACTGAATTGAATGCTGAAAATGTAAGTGGACATGATGTGCCGCATAGACAAGCCCCATTCTTCCCTCCTGAGGGACTCTCCTGTTCCATCACTTTAAACGGAAGGTTCTCTGCTCTGCTCACCACATTTTGCTTGCCCCTCTCTCTGTTTCTCTGGTATTGTCATTATGTGAGTCAAATGGAGAAGAAGGGGAGAGGATAGGGAAGGAAGAGCATCTTCCCTCAAACCCATTCCAGCAATCCTGGAGGATCAGAAGGAAGCAGAACCAGGCTAAGAACATGTGGTTACAGGTAAAAGTGGCTCTCCTGCTGTTATTGGTACAAGAACTAACATTGAGTTGACTGTTATTTAAAAGGAAAAAGTAATCTTAGTGTGGGCTGCAAATGGTAAATTTACCAGCCGTGTGTGTGCATGAAGGGAAGGTGTAAGCTCTCTAAGACTCCATTTTTTGCCCATGTGTTCTCTTGTTCTCAGTTAGTCTGTATACTTATGGCTAGACCTGGAGGCTCTTTGCTCCACCTGGCCAGGAGGAAGGGTGGTAGACTGTGTCATTTAATTGATGCTATTTAAGTTGAAGAGAGCTGATATTTCATGATATATTTGGAGCTACTTAGAAAAAAATCCTGGGTTTTTTTCAAAGCTGTTTACAAAACTTGTTACCCATCACAGTACTTTGTTGAACTCTTCTGTTGTCCCTGAAGAATATCATCAGGATAAGGCAACACACTGGTCAGGCTCTACAGGTCTTACATTTATGGTGAAAATACCTTGAAGAGGTGGAGGAGCAAAACTGTTCTCAGACCCTTTACAGGAAAATACTTAAAAACACTCTTTTGTTGACACCATCAAACTTACAGTTACAGGAAGGGAATGTAAAACCTGCTCCTGAGTTTCCTAGATTTAATAGATGCTTTGAAATAAATGCTGTTGGGAACAGGATCAAGAAAATTAATGCAATTAAGAAAATTTTAAGTCAGCAGAGAGAAAATGGATATTGGTGGTCCATTGTGGCTAGATGTGAAATGAATAGAGGGTAATGTCAATTACTTAGACCTAAAATTATGTAAATTTTCCTGAACTTCTCAGATCCTTTCCTTTTCCCACTTTTATACCTCGTTACCTTTTCAACTTTAAATTGATGTGCATTGTTTCCTGTTTTAAAAGACTGCTCAGAATAGCAATATTATTAAGTATTACTGTCACTTTTCTGGATTAGAAACCCTATCTATTGTTGGCCTCAGTTTTAATCAGGGAGAGTAGCTGTAGTGAACAAAATGAAATGGTGAATACATACTATTATCAGTGTTCAGTAGCATATAAATAATTGAATCATTTGAAGGTATTCAATCATTTGATTGAATCATATCATTTGAAGACAGCAATTCAGCAAACTCAGTGTATTCACATTTAAATGCACTCTTATTGCAAAATGCCAAACAGGGAGCTGAAAATTCATATGCTGGAAATAAATCTTGTTTAAAATACATCCTTATTTATTAAGAGCTCTTCTAGGGGCAATATTAAAGGGTCCTTGTAAAGCCCTAGCCCAAGTATAATTAGGTTCCAGAGCTTAGTTTCTAATTATAGGTGTCTCTGAATATCTAACTTAGAAAACAATGCACAATTGTCAAGATATGACAAAAACTTTTGCTGCTAATATTTCTGCTTGTCAGTCTACAAGAGGGTTAGGCAAAGTATTTAAAGCTTTTCATAGCCTCAGGTAGAAGGCCTTTCAAAACTGTTTGCTTTTTATTTTGCTTCTTCAATCATCTGTGAAAAAGGTGACAGTACCTTTCTCTATCCCAGCTGAAACCAGGACAAACATTTCTGAAAGCTTCTTAAATCCTGTGGTATAAACAAGACCAGTGGAGTCTTATAACAACCTGAAAATAATACAGTAGTGGAAGTTAGAGTTTCTGTTTCTGTCTGAAGAGTCATTGTATGTGTGTGTTCTCTCTACCTATCTACCTGTTCTATTTTATCACTTCGGAATTTTTGAAAGTAAGATCTGTTAATGTTTGCTCAGGATGACTCACAGGTTAAAAAAAGTGTGCTATTTCTTTGTCAAATACAAGTACATTTTAAAATTTGTATTTAAACTTAGTATTATCTTTAAAAGTTCAGAAAACAAAGAGGAGGGATAAACATTGTCAGTAAACTGTGTGACTAATGAGCCAGAGTAAGTGAACTAGGGTTTGTAATGCAGATTGGTTTATGTTGCTTTTAAGAGCATGCCACACATTATTATTCTCAGCATCAGTTACAGAATATTATTTAAGACTGTAGACAAAAAAGAATTTAATTTGTAGTTCCCTAGTAGAACAATGACAATAAAGAAATTGTGCTTAGATGGACGTGTCAGATTCTATCAATATTCAAATCACTGTTTTAAATGGTGCAAAATATTTGTGTTCAGGCTGGAAAGTTGTTTAAGTGCTTTTGTCTCAGTCTCTGGTTGTGACAATGAAAAAATAGTGGAAACTTTAAAACAGAATATGTCTGTAGACCTACCATGGGAAGCATGCACGTGCCATACTGACTTCCCAACATTGTTCATCACCACTGGAAGTCAGGCAGCTATGGAGCTGTGCTAGACCATCTCATTTTCATGCAAATTTCCAAGATTGTGCTACACTAATCATTGTGGTGATGTTCAGACAAGCAGGCATAATTTTAATATTTGACATGCTTCTATAGGAAGTTGTTCCTTTGGAGCAGAACGTGCTTAGGTATACCATGAAGAGACATTTAATTGATTATTTTCTTTTGGTTTTATGTTTTATTTGAATTACCTGTATTTATTTAAATACAGTATGAATGACTTTGCAGCCACCTTTGCAGGCATTGTTTGTATGTCTCAACTACTTTCTTCATTTACCTTGTTTTCCTGTTCCTTGGACTCTAATCTCAGTGGTTTTGGAAACATTAGGGATAAGAGAAAATTCAGGAAGTCACTCAAGCTATTTAACTAGCTTATCTCAATCATCAGCCTTTTCTTTCTCATTTTTGTGCCATTTATGTATCAATCCAAACGTGTTGTTTTGAGGTTTTTTTAAAATTTTTAAAATGTTTATCTGTTGTGCAAATACCTCCTTTTCCTTTTTTATTTATTTGTATCTAATCTGCCTCTGGCTCTCACAAGACAAATTATTTTAAAAAGCAATAACTGAAAGCTCTTTACAGTCAGTTTATAGAATATGTTTTGAAAAACAGCTAAACATCCCAGTATACAGAGTCCTTGTGCTACGTTTTGAGTGATCAAACACTATGATTTTTGCAAGCTTAATTCTTTCAATATTTTTCATACTTTGAAAAATTGCTTAAAGGAATCTTGAACTTGAAGCTATTTAACTTTGCAAAATCCTTATCAGTTTATTTTATTATCCATGGCCACTTGATGGTAATTTCTGATATTCTGACAATTTTAGTGTAGTTAATCAGACAGAACCTGGGGTAATTAAGGAACTACCAAGATGGTGATTTTACAAACAAACAAGTGTTCAGCAGGATTGATATCTTATTTCACAGAGTATTTTGTCTTTCAAAATCTTTAGGTCTGAGTTAAAATTCTTAATATCCTGACATAGCTGCTTTCTCAATCAGGTGGCATCTAAGCTCTGTTTCTGGTCAGACTTGTAAGCCCCCAGCAATCAAAATCCATTGCCTATTTGTTCCTCTGGATATGTGGCTTGAATCTCCCCTTCCCAAGGAAGTATTCTGGTAGTTGGCAGTGTTCATGTTTGTTGTGTGCATTTCCTGTGCACACACACGGCTTTTTAGTTACTGAATAGGAGAAGGAGGGCGTCCTACCCAATAGCCCAGCTTTTCAGATATTAAGATAAGATTTGAATTTTTACCAGCAGTGGAAGGAATTGAAGGAAGGAATTAGGTGTCTCATAGAATGATATAATGAGTGTCAGAACATTCTCTATGAGTGAGAGCATCTCTATTAGGGCTCCAAATATCTGAGACCTTGAATTTAAATTAATTACAAAACTAAACTGTTAAATTCCTTTCCTTTTGAAAGGAATCTGTCTTCAGAAGAAATTCCATAACCTCAAATTAAAGGAAATGTCTCCTTCCAACAAAGACCTCTTCTGCACCTCAAATGATGTTTTGGGATATAATCTATCACAAAGAATGACCACGAACTGAGTTCATTTGCTCCCAGCTCAGAGTGCAGTCTGTGGTCAATCTGAATAACTTTAGGTTCTGGATTCTGTTCCACCTAAAGTGGCTTGTTACTGCTCATAACTGTTAGTCAGCTCTGTGTTTCATGGTCAAGGTCACAAAAGAAAGCTGTGGAAGAGCAAAATGCTGATTTTAATGTAAGAAGCTGATGCAAGTATCTTAACTAAGCCAGACTTCCTCTTTAAAATATTTCATCATAATCCAATAAACATGTCTTGAGCATTATGTTGACTTATGCTTCCATCTTTCCTTGGTTACATCACTTTTTCACATTGCAGTTGTATTGGTACTGTTTGAAAGTACCACCCTTTTAAAACATGTAATCACAGTGATTGCACAATTAGCTGCATTCATTACTATAGCAACAAGAATAAAAACGTTCCCTAGCCCATCCCATGTAGAAAGGTCTCTCACTGCATTTTATTCTTATGTTGAATGAATGTGTATGATACAATGGAAATTGTTTGCTTTGGTTTGGTTGAAAGCTGCTCACAGTGAAGCAGGGGGAACTGAATTATACTGGAACTCTTGTTTTAAAAGGGGAAATAAAATTTCTGACCTGCTCCAGAGTACTCAAAGGAAGCAAATGAAATGAAATCAAACATACCTACTCTCCAGCTTCCATCCCACCCTCCTGGCAGGGTATCTCACCAGCAGGACAGGGAGCAGTGCTTGTGAAGAAGCAAGTTCCAGCATGAGACACGTGCTCAAACCAAATATTCTAATGTTAGAACTTGAATCATTGCCTTCCTTGAGCCACAGTGAGGCCTTGTACATGCTGATATTTTTGATTAGCTCTTGCCTCATTATGGCAAGATCACTAACAAATATTCTCCATCATGAACATAGCTTCATCCCCGTTTTCATCTGTTTCCTCCTTTTTCCTTTAAGCACAGCAGTGAAGCTTTCTGCTGCCACCAGTTCTACCCTCTGAAGGAAAATCTGGAAACCTGGTACCATCCATCCATGAACATCTAGTCCATAATTTTATTATGGATAACACTGGATCTGGCTTTCTTCCTTTAAGCCTCAGTTCATAATGTTGCATTGTTTTATGAGGTTTCATTTTGTTGTTGGGTTTTTAGTTAGTGAATTTTTTAATACAGAGGAAACCTCTAAAACATAACTGAAGAAAGTGCATGGTTCCATTAATATCAAAACTAAAGTACTGTGATTTCTGTCACATGAATTTTCATGCTATCCAGCTGCGGCCTGGAACCTACAACTGTCCCCCTATTTTCACAACCTTTGTATAACTTTACCTTTGAGACCAAGATTTTTGAATTATGTTACTGTGAGACCAATACTTTGTGTTTAGTTTGCTACAGTTTGCCAACAGGTTCAGAAGTTACTACCAGGACATGTGTGCAGCCACCCATACACACCCACCGTGATTGCACAAGTTTCATTTCCTTAGCAAACCAGACTGAAAACAAGACACAAAACCAGAGAATTCAGAACTGTTTATCCTAGTCCAGTGTAATATCCACATTCTAGCAAGTGAAAAAAATTGAGTATTTTGTTTTCCCTGCAATCCATACATGTAAAAAGCAGCTTTGTTCCCTGCTTATCAGGCTTAAATGCAGGAAATCCTTTGTTTGCTATTAGTCAGTTGTGTAACTTTGGTCAAATTCTCATCTCCCTCATCTTATTTCCCTTTTTGCCTGTTTAGAAACAGTATAGCCAAGGAGGAACAAGCACTTTGTCCATGTCTTTAAAGTGCTTAGCACGCCGATGTCCATGAAAGACTCCAAAAATTAATTCATAGAACAGCATTCCTTTTGTTCATTACTGTATAATTAACCTAAACAGAAACAACATTCAGTCACCAAAACAGCAAAAAATAAAGCTGTTCAGAAATAACTTTTTGAAATGTTCCTGCAGATTAGAGGGGATTTGTTTATTGACTGGCCAAATTTAAGCTGGTACAACTTTTTCTGGATAATTTAAAAGAAAAAGCAATCAAATTAGCTTTTCCTTATAAAGAACTAATCTAAATTACTACTTTCTTCTGCTCAAATTACTACTTTCTTCTGCTCTTAAGCACCTTTCTTAAGGATCCTTTTCTTAAACAATTATTTATTTGACTATTTAGAAAATGCCAGGATCCTAGGAAAGAATTACTGTTTCGTTTTGGTTTTTTTCTCTAAATGGAGATTAAAAACTACATTGAGAAGTTCTGTCTAGTTTTGATGTTACTGGTGGTGCAAGTGCTGATAACTGAAGTAAAATTTTTTGAGTCCAAAAGAACTACACAAGCCCAGCTTACTCAGTACCTTACTTAAACAGACCAAGGGATGGGTTCTGCGATAAAGCAGTAAGGGCACACTGCACCCTACACCCAGTTATATCAGAAAAAGGCACAGATTTTCATTCACTCTGCTTCTCTGAGATGCTGTTTACCTCTGCTTTTCTTTCAGCACAGACTAAAGCTATGGATTTGTGCCTTAGGCTTAACATCTGTAAGTAAGGGCTCTGAACTGTGAAAAAGCTGTTCTTGGTTTCACCATAAGTGTTGTAGTCTCATTTTGCATGAGAAAGTGCACTGTGCTTTAGACTAATACAGTGATCCCACAAAGCCTGTGCAAGTTGTGAGGGACAGTCAGTGAAACTTTAGCTTACTTTGGATTAGATGTCCATCATTCTCAGTTTATGTTAAATCAGCAACAAGTTTTATATTGACAGTCACCTTCTACCTCCAATTACTTTAAGGTCCTTTTCTTCCATACAGCGTTTGCAAAGGCCTATTTCTCTTTCATACAGTATTTTTAGGAATTTCCAATGTTCGAAAACTTCTGATAATTTTTCCTACCTGACTGAAAACTAATCAAAATTTGTTCCTGATTCATAATCGGAATTAAAGAAAAGAGCTTTGACAATGAGATACGACTAGCATACACAACGTCAATTAACAGCCAATTACTAAACACTTCTTCTAAGCTGGCATTAACTGATGCTGCATGCCAATTAGCAAGGAATAGAGGAGCAATGAGTACAGTTAAACTGAGGCCTGGAATAATGAAAAACAAATATGTTGTCTGTGCTAGGAATGTGTGAACTGTCATTCCAGAGTGCATCAATGCTCTTTCCTTTCAACCTTGAATCTTTCATTTTCATCATGAGTACTTGTAGACTTTATTATAGGCTATTTTGTACTTAGGCTGCTGCTTAGGCAAGATTCCCAAGGAGCTGGAGTCCAAGCTTGTGATGAATGCAACAGTACTACCATGAAACAAGACCTCTTCAGATCCCCTAAATGGAAAAAAAATCACTTTGGGTATCAATTCTATTTCCTTTTTTTTTTTGGCTTTTCAATTGTCATGTGATCTTTGAAGCAGCACATTGTGTAAGTTTTGTGCACTAACTATAGAACAGTATGTTCTTAGAAAATGGGTAATGCCTCACCAAGAGCTGAAGTATGAGGAAACTGGTGTCAGGAAAGGCATATAAAATAGACAGATGTTTTCTGTCAGTTAGATGCATGACACTGGTACCCACAAATCTGTACATGAAGCAGAGAAGACTCTTTTTCAGGTCTTGGGCAGGATAAGAGAGATATGATGTATGTTTTCAGGACAAGTCCTTACACCTGAGATAAGCAAAGTTGATGTGTAAAAATCTTCAGAAGATAAATATGGCAAATAACCTGAAAACACAGAAAATATTATTTAACATTCTTATGGGGGGAAAAAAAAAGGCATAGATATTTATCCTTTTGTATTTTTATAGTACATTTATGTATCTTAGTATATTTTTGAAAAAATGTAATTCAATAAGATTTGCACATTTATAAAATCTAGCTCACGTCTTACTAATTCTGCCATTAGACATTCATCATTTCACTAACTTCGTATCTAAAAATGACTCATGCAATTGTATGTAGAATTTCAATAACATCCTGGTTGCTAGGCTACATGTGATCACTCTGACATATAAAGCATCTCTTAGAAATGGATTTCTTAAATATATAATGATCAAATTTCTAGAATTTGTTTATTCAAGAAGTATTTCTGCCAGTAATTACGCAAAACAGCATGACATTTTCTGCCTTTAAATAAATACTTAGTTGTATTGCACACAATGCTTTATCTCAAGGTGACTGTTAAGGGTTGAAACTGAAATGATGCTGAGATACAAGTTGTGCAAAGGACAGAACTAGGCTGAATTAGTGGCATTTGGTTGCTGTTCTGATCAGTCACTGTAATTTTCTGCCTGAGCCTCAGTTAGAGGATGAGCCCCCACGGGCTCTATTTCCACTCTGCAGTGCTTCAGTGGTAATGCCAGTCTAAGGCACTGTTGTCTTTGCCATGCCTGGACATCCATTACTCCAGTGCTGGATTCCACATGCCCTGCCTCATAGCTGCCTGCAGGACTGCGCTGTGAACGCCTTCAGACCACTGATACGCCTTGTTTGTTCTCTTCCTTTGTGACATCCATCATTCAGATCACTTCCAGTTCACAGAATGACTCACACTGATGCTCTGGCTGAACCTAAAGTTGGGACATGCACCACCACAGGAGTCCAGGAACAATCAACTTGAATAATTCCTCATAGAACAATGACTCCAAGAGCATGTCTGTGTTGGACACTAGATGTCTGACCACTGCTTGGGGAGACAAAAGAGATTAAGTGTGAAGTGCAGTTTGATAAAAGTGGCTGTAATCATTACAAAATTACCAGATGAAACAAGTTTTAATCAGGGTAAGAAAATCTACACTATCACCTTGGAGAATGTAACAATGCCTGACAAGATTGACTATAGGCTGATCCTATTACTTAATCTTTTCAATCTATACAGGTCTAGAACGTACACCACATGATGCATTTTTGCTCAATTTTACTCTCAGAGGTGATTCTATCTTGGTAGCTGAAATTTACAGAAATAACCAGCCAGTAGCAAACAGTAGCATGAAGAATTTTGGCCCAAATATTTGTAGTTTGCTAAGTAAAAACAAGAAAAAAATAATTTCTTATTATGGAAAATCATAAGGATTAGAACACTTACAAAATTCTAACCCTATCAGCATTGCACTTAGTGTCCTATTAAAGAAAAAAAAAGAAGGCAGGAATATTGTTTTTAAACTGTGGTTTTACTTTGCCCTTACATGCTCTCCTTTGATTTTAACACTGCATGGATAAGCGCTTCTAAAGGCTGTGATCCAGTCGGTGCTTTTAAAATGGCTTCTGAGAAATCTTTGTGTCTGACAGGCAGTGATTTTGTCAAATCTGACAAAATGAGAGCATTAACCTCATCACCAGATGCCAATTTCTTCTTCAACTTTCTTTCTCAGTCATGTGCAAGTAGTTTCTGTTTAGTCAGATTTTCTGAACTTTTCTCACACTAAGGTGCCGCAGGTTGCATGCATGCATTTGAGTTTTCTCTCAGATGTTCATTGAAGTCTTGGATTTGAGCCAGAATTCACATGTTCATGCACTTCTTGTTACATTGCCAAACTCACCTGCCTTATACTTTAACCAAAAGGGTAATTTTTAAACACCATTCCTTTCAAAGAAAAGGTAAAAATTGGTAATTTTAGCAGATGAATTAATTAGAGTAAAAACATATCTTTCTTTTTTACATGCTTCTTTTAGGTATGAAAGGCAAGTGAAAATTTATGTTTCTTCAATAGACTCTACCTTTCTGTTTGTATGGCATGTAACACCTCACAAATCAGACTAGGTATCTTTAAAATAAAGCCTACAACTGAGAGTTATATTTGACTCATGGAACAAATTAATTGAGGGGGAGAAAGTAAATTTCTGTGTAGAGAAGACAAAACTGCATGTTATTGAAAAAGCTGCCAGGACTTGTTTACCTAATGCAAAATTTATCCTATTAGAAATATTGCTTTGGTTTCACTTCTTTCTCTTCCATTCTCTCACTCTCAGAGTAGTAATTAATTTGTTGTATTGTAAGAATTTAACTCTGTACCTTGTAATCTCCATGATTCACTGATTACTTTAACTTAGCCACCTAAGAATACAAGTAACACTTATAATTCTAAAATTCAGTTAAAAAATCAGCCTTAAATTCTAGCCTATTGTCAAGAGTAATCACCTGCATTCTGATTACCACACCTCTGTATACACAAGCATTCAGATGAAATTGAATATATATGCATGTAGCAGGAAAAAAGCCCTTTTAGTGAGAGCTTAAGTTGCCCTGCATTCAATATTTAATTGAATCAATATTCAAGAGACAATCTCCACTATTATTTACCACTTGGAAGAAGCAATTTTCAGAGATTACTACAGATAAGTACATAAAGTTTCAGATGTTATAGGCAGTGTTTCTGAAATCTATAATTCTTGATTAAAGAAGAAGCTATGTCACTCAGCATTGACCCAAAGAAAAATATATATCCTTAGGCTCTTAGGAGATCTTAAATAGATGTTCCCTTTACAACCTGAGTATGTGTTGGAACTAAAATGAAAAGAGAGGAAAAGAACAAGAAGCTCTGTAAAGAAACATTAAAGGCCATTAGAGAAAGAGCTTTTAAAAAGAAGACAGTAGCATATGGAAAATAATCAGGCTCTGCTATATGGAGAAGAATCATTTTGAAAGAAATAGAACACTCAAAAACGGGTAAAACTTGTCTGTGAGGTGTCTTCTCCTTAGTTAAAATCTATTTTAAAAGGTTTACCAAAGGAAAACCTCTCTAAATATTATTTTCAATGGAAAATAACATTTATTATTAATACATTGCACATATAGTTAATGTCTGGTTGTTGTTGGCTGAAAAAAAATATAGAGAGATAAAAATAGTTCAGTGGGTCAACCATTTTAATACATTTGAATAAAACTACCAGAAACTCTGTGTGGCTTTGAAAATAAGAGAACATTTTAATTAAATGGTTGCAATATGCCAGCACTATGTTTTCAGAACCTGGCTAATTGAAAACTTCCCAAGCTCTTGCACAGGACTGACACACACACACAGCAGAAGGATCCCTTGACTAGAACAGGGATTGAACTGTGTTGACACAAATTGATTCACTTCTCAAAACACAGGTACATTTTCATCTTGGTTAAGAGTCTGCAGAATGAGAACTCTCAAATTGTAAACTTCTCAGATGTTGCCTGAAATGATCACGTTTCTGAGAGTGGGCTCTTTTACTTTGACAACACTGGGTGGCATTGTACAATATGGGACATTAAAAAGTAATAGAATATGTACACAGATTTTTACAAGTTTGTCATCTGCTGCTCTTCCAGCCCTCAGGTTGTAAAAATACTGTGACGAGCTCACAGCTAGCTTAGGTACACACATTTATGCAACAGTTTTGAGCACACAGACGGACCTGATGACTTTATGTTTCCTCTCAAAGGAAGTGTTCATGTCTTGGTATATAATTAGCTCCACTATGAAGAAGACTTTAGAACAGAAGGACTTGGTTCTCTTGTTAGACTTGTGGTTCACGGGGAGGATGGGGTTGCTAGTGAGGTAGAAGAGAGGATTTTGCACTTAGTCATAAGCAGTGCTAGAAGCAGCTAAAACCATTAGTATAGACTGGCTCTGTGTGGGATTCCATTACCAGCAGAGATATTCACAAACGGAGAGTGGTTTCAGAGAAACGTCACAGGGTGGAAATTTTATTCCTTTCCAAGCTCTGAACCTAGGAGCTCATTTTCCATTAGGGAGCAAGAAAGAAGAAGAATAAATTTCCATGCAGAGAAACACCCCCTGTGCATCAAATAACACAATTAGACAAAGATGTGAATTACATTCCTGATGATGAGTGAAATTTGTTTTCCTGACAGTTACGTGTTATTTTATAATATCTATCAAGAACTTTGGAATTAAATTCTACCGAAGAGTCACATAGGCAAGTTCAGTAAAAACACCTATATTTGAGGAAATTAATTGCTTTTTAAGGAAATAAATTGAGTTATTATCTAGATAATCTGAAAAACAAGCTCAAAATAAAATCAGGTATCTCATTTCCCTGTCTTTTATTGTTATCTCTGTGGTTTTACCTCATGTAATTTTAATGCTTGTTTCTCTTGTTGTATAAAGTACAGCATAATCAGAAGGACCCACTTGATTGAAGTGTATCTGACAAGTCTTGATATATCTGATTTTTTAGAAAATTATACACAGCAAAACAAAGAAAACCAATGTCTTACATTTTCAGTGGTAGTTAGCTAAAAATAGACACAAGCAGCTATTCAAGTTGCAAGCTGCTTTAATAGGATGCTACCTCTTAGGACACTGCAAAGCCAGAAGGATTTTAATGGGTTGCTGATGATTTACAAATTAATTAGGCTCATAATCAGTAAAAATAAGGAAATAGAGAGAGTCATGACAACAATGGATGAGAAACATTTTCACATCCACAGAAAGGAGTTTTGAAAATCTTTAAATGAATGAAAACAGAACATTTAAAACCTTAAATCTACAACTGGACTTTGTTTTTAAAAGTAGCAGTCACTGTGGTTATTGCAATTTTGCCCTCACTTGATTGAAAAATCCAGGCCTCTGGGGTGCTTATTAGTGGCTACACCAGTTATTCTTGATTCTGACTATTGCTGTGCTTCAAGTCCCACATATTTTGAGATTATCAGTCAAAATGGCATTTAAATTCAAACAGCTCCTAAAACACTCTGGCCCTTCTTTTAAATATTAAATACTATTCCAGCCAACTTTATGGAATCCATTTCACTTAAGGGCACAGGTCTCAGTAGCAGAAGTTAAACTGCAACAGTCTGACTGTGCTGACACATGAGCCTGCAAGCAATGTGTCCCTGTGGCCATGAAGGCCAATGGGATCCTGGGCTGCCTTAGGAAGAGCATTGGCAGCAGGTCAAGGGAGGGGATCCTGCCCCTCTGCTCAGCCCTGTGAGGCCTGACCTGGAGTGCTGTGTCCAGTTCTGGGCTCCTCAGGACAAGAGAGACAGGGAGCTGCTGGAGCTGGTCCAGTGGAGAGCAACAAAGATTATGAGGGGATTGGAACTGGCCACTTATGAGGAAAGGCTGAGGGAGCTGGGGCTGCTTATCCTGGAGAAGACTGAGAGGGGATGTTATCAATATATACAAGTATCTGAAGAGTGAATGTCAGGAGGATGGAGCCAGGCTCTTCTGGATATGCCAAGTAATAGGACAAGAGGCACAGGAAGTTCTACCTGATCATGTACAGGTGACGGAGCACTGGGACAGTGCCAAGAGAGTTACGGTTTCCCTCGCTGGAGATATTCAACACCTACCTGGATACAAGCCTGAATAACATGCTCTAAGGGACCCTGCTTGAGCAGGGAAGTTGGAATAGATTATCTCCAGTGGTCCCTTCCAGCCTCAGCTATTCTGTGATTATATGATTCTGTGAGAGCTGCCAGTGGGACCATTTCCACCGCCTGAAGCCCTGTAACTCCTGTTCTTCTCTCCTGTGTGCACCTTGTCCTTGCACCCTCTCCCTCAGCTGGCCATGTAAAGCCAACAGAGTTACCCTGTCCCATGCAGAAGCCATGTCCTTCCAGCATGGGACTGTATTTCAGAGGTGCAGAAAGTACAGATGGGTGCAAAGTCAGGACCAGCAGTCCATGGAGATAACTCTGCTTGGCTTCCCGTGCTCAAACCTTTCACACACAGACAGGTTTCAAGCATATGGTGACAAGGAGAGGGAGGCAACTTGACAACTGGCTGCCTTATGGCCCTGGCAGGATGCAAAATTCCTGGGCATTGGATTTGGAGTCCTTTTGTATGGACAGTTAGAAGATCTGGGTTCAAGGACATCCTATCTTCCTATCATATGTCACACAGGCCTAGAAGCACTGAACACAGTATTGCCTACATAATTTTAGAAACTAACATAAAGTCATTTACTTAGCATGTATTTTAAAGGTTTTAAAGTCTAAAATACTTTCATTAATTAATTTTAATAATGGGAAATTTTGAGTTTAAATTGGACATTAAATACACTGAAAATATATCTTGGAAAAATTAGTAGAAAACTAGGAGTCACCATCAATGGAAAATTAAAAAAAAAAACAATTAAGCTATTTTTAGTTTAAGAAAAACCCAAACCACATAAACCAATCTGTTAAGGACCTCCAGTTACCTGTTGCTTTCTTCATGTTGTTCTTTTTCTAGTCAGTCATGTAACAGACATTAGCCTGGCATCATGGGTTTAAATCTCAGTAACTGACTTGAAGTGAGTGGGAAGGATTTTATTTTTTCAAAAAACAGCAGGTGGAAAGTGACTTGGTAAAGATGACAGCTGAAAAAAAATAAAAATAAAAAGGAGCTGCCTACTCTTTACCCAAATGCCTACTCTTCGGAGCAGCTGAAACTGAACAGTTTGGCTGTAAAGGATGCAGCTTGTTTGCCTTCATGCTCTGTCATCTCACCCAGCAGTATTAGCAACATTCATCAAACAGACTGTCTTCAACAAAGAACATGCTAAACATTTACAAGTTGTTCTGCACCAGATACACTGTAATGCACTAACTGCTGAAAGTCGAGGACCTCTCCAAACGTGCCTTTTGTTTTGCAATTAGCTTATGGTTTCTCAAGCAGGAAGTCAGCTTCAGGGGTGGTGGTTTTTCTGCAGCTAAGATAATCAACATAGGAATTGTCTGATCTTTGTAGGTTCTACATGAAAAATTCACATAAAGCCATAAATAAATGAATGTAGAAACTACTAACAATAATTTCTTCACATTCCAACATTGATGAGTTTTTTCAATCTGTATGTTTTAATTTTGTCTTGAGTATTTGTGTATTTATGAATGAAACCAAACAGAAGAAATAGTATGCTTATGCAGTAATATGATAAGAACTTTGCTGTCTCTTGTCCTGATTTCAGCTGGGGTAGAGCTCATTTTCTTCTCAGTAGCTGATGCAGTGCTGTGTTTTGGATTCAGTAGAAGAAAAATGTGAATAAAACACTGGTATTTTTGTTGTTGCTAAGTCATACTTACCCTAAGTCAAGGACTTCCCACTCTGCTCTGCACTGGTGCAGCCTCACCTTGAGTCCTACCTGCAGATTTGGCCAGCGCAATATAAGAAAGACATTAAGCTATTAGAGGGCATCCAGGGGAGTTCAACAAAGATGGTGCAGGACCTTGAGGGACAACCATATGGCTCAGGTCTCTTGGCTTGTTTAGTCTGGAGAGGATCCCTGAGAGGGGACCTCATCAAAGTCTGCAACTTCCCCATGAGGGGAAGAGGAGGGGCAGGCACTGATCTCTGCTCTGTGGTGACAGTGACAGAACTGAGGGAATGCCCTGAAGTTGTGTCAGGGGAGGTTTAGGTTGGATATTAAGGAAAGGTTCTTCACCCAGGGAGGGGGCTGGGCAGTGGAACAGGCTCCCCAGGGAAGTGGTCACAGCACTGAGCCTGACAGAGTTCAAGAAACTTTTGGACAATACTGTCCAGGCACACAGTGTGACTCTTGAGGATGGTACTGTGCAGGGACAGGAGTTAGACTTGATGTTCCCTGTGGGTCTCTTCCAATTCAGCTTGTCTATATCCACATCTCATATCCGACTCAGTGATTCTGGACTTTTCCGTGTCTCATCCTCTGCCACTGAGGAGGCACTCAGTGGAAAGGAGCTGGGAAGGAACTGGGAGGAAGCATAGCTAGCATAGCAGACCAAACCAAAGATATACTCCATAACATAAAAAGCTATGCCAAATATATAAACTGGAGGGAGCTACCTGGAAGGGGGCCAGTTGTGGTTCAGGAATAGGCTGGGCATTGGTCAACAAGTGGTGAGAGATTTGTATTGTCAGCACTTGTCTTTCTTGTGTTTATCTCACTCTCTCCCTTTAATTTATTAATATTATTATTATTAATAATAATAATATATTGTAATTATTATTATTGTTATTATTATTATTATTTATTATTTTGTTTCAATTAACTGTTGAAACAGTTTAACTGTTCTTATCTCAACCCATGAGTTCTATTCCCTTTTCTTTTCTGATTCTTCTCCCCATCCCATCAGTGAGGGGAAGGGGAAGTGAGCGAGTGGCTGTGTGGTACTTGGTTGCCAAATGGGGCTAAACCATGAACATGAACAGGGGAAGTTTTAATTGTTTGAGGATTACACAATGTTGGTTATCTAAATAAGTATCTGACTGGTAAAAGAAAAATTCCTACAGCAGTCCTGCAGCTGTGACACTGGAGCTGGTGGATGCCAGTCTTCCATTCCTGGCAAAATTTCTTCCAAGACCATCTGTAATTCGTAGCCTGTTTCTGTTGGAAATGTCTCACTCTCCTTTTCTCTACTTCCCTCTGCCAAAAACAAATACCACAATCTGAAAAGTATGGCTTTTCATTATTATTTTGTTGTATTCCTTTTTTATTATTTCTTATTTATTTTTGAAGGAAATATGGTTTATAAGCATTTATTTGATAGAATACAGGACTCACAAGATAGTGTGGCAACTTAAGAGTAAATTAAAATTGGATGGAGCGTGGGAAGCTAGGATGACATGTAGTGTTTTCACCTTGACAGCCTCTCACTGGAGGTGGCACAGCGAAAGATCTTGACACACCTTGACATCAGCATGAATGCCTTCAAGTGGAAGGCAGGTAATTGTTTTCAACGCAGTAAGAACCTAAACTGAACAGTAGTCATGAGACAAAAAAAAAAAACCAACAAAAGAAAAGTATCTGTATTTCCTAGATGAGTGCTGATCTTACGTGTATTTTTAGAGGGAAAGTTAGTAGCTAAAAATAAAATAAATTTTAAAATAACATATATAAAAATAGCCATATATGTATATAATTAGAACTGCTTTTCCTAGTAAAGATGTGGGAAAAGTCCAGCATGTTAATTTGAAAATTTGAAATATTTGGAAATGTCATGATAAAAACAGTGCAATATTCCAGAGATCACAAAGAATGGAAGAAATTTAAGTATACAGCAGTAGGTTCTATTTGCATGTTTCATTAGCTGTCTCATGAAGCTTTTCTGTTCTTTTTTCTTCTGAGTTGTTGCCTTCTGATTCTTAATGTATTTAGCCTTTTTCAGTTTTCTGAAATAATTGAAACTAACAGATGAGCAGACAAGTCTAATATTTTAAAATAAACAGTTTTCATACATGAAATTTCAAGTTTATTTTGGGGAGATTGCTGACTATGTTACATTAAAACATTCAATTATCAAAGAGAGAGATAACACAGTTAAAATAAACATAATGTAATATTTAGGTAATAAAGCTAGAGGAATAGATGATGGATTAAAGAAAAGATTAACTACTGAACACCACTTAGCTGGGAAGTGCAGACAGTTTCCAAAACTGGCAGGTTCCCACAGTGAAGCCACATACATGTGTGTCAGCACAGGAGGCTGCAGAGCCATTGCAAAATGATCCAGTGATCATTCTACTGAGCGATACATTACATTTGTAATTTGTTAAAATTCTAAGGCTATTGTGACAGTACTTTGATACTGGTGATGTGTAGTGATGAACAATACTCCTGTAACATTTAAATCCTTTAGCACCCTTCAAACATTCAAAAAACCAAAGGACATTAATTGTGTAGGCATTGCTTTAAGCTTAAAAACCTTTTTATGCAAGAAATTAAGTCTTCATCGAGAAAATAACTGTTGAAATCTTAATACCTCTCAATGACAGCCACATTTGAAGAGCAATTTTATAGCATAATGATCCTTGTTGCATAATTTGGACAGACTTTTGTTCTCATTTTAATTTCCCATACACTGCTTGCTTTACCATCTCTCCTTCCCACACTGATTAAAAGGGAGAGATCAAAAGTCAGAAGAGAGAAAACATGAAGTTTGGGCCTGGAGTGAAACTTCTAAAGGCTTCAGCTCCTACTTCAGACATGCTATGGCGTATCTGGCTAAAGCATTGGGTGCTTCATAGAAGACCTGGGCAGCTGCATTCCACCTGAGATCCCACTGCAGACACAAGTCCAAAAGAGCAACTTGAAACCCCCACTCACTCACCTTCCACCCAGGACTAGAATATCTAAACTTACCATTCATTGATTTTTATGTTCTTGAGGCACCTAAAATATGAACCTAGCCAAATGATATGCCAGAAGGAGAGGCATTTTTCTTTCTATTTTACCTTATCAACCTTATATTGAAGGTTGTGTGAAATTAGAAAAGAAACTAGAAAGATTAGAAATTAGTTCCTTATTCTAAACCTGGCTCCAGTAATGATCTGACAAGTTTCCTCAAAGTAAGTCTATAGGATAGGATAGACTATAAAATGGAGTGTCAGATTCTTGCTTTATTATCAGCTGGAGGAGAGGTTTAAATCCATCTTTTATACAATTTTGTAACAGTTACAGACTTTTCCAAGGAATGCAATGTTCACCTTTTTGTGTGTGTTTGATTTGAAAGAATCAAACACACATACTTCTCTCATTAGAAAAAATGTCTAACAATCAGTTGTTATGCTTAGTACATAAATTGCTCGATCGTGATATGCAACAGTGTCACACTAGAGAGTATAAGTTATTTATTTAAGCTCTATGGCAATCTGTGAAAATTTACATGTTGCCATCAAAAATAAATAAATAAGGCATCATATCCTTCTGGAAAACTTGTGACAAGTTTGTGACACAAGACATGTTTAATGTCCCATCTAACTTTTGCTTCGGCATCTGCCCAAGTCAATGCCTTTGTACTTGCAACTGACAGGATTTCAGCAGGTGAGCTTAGCCCTATATATAGTTTTTGAAGCACTTCTGATCTCAAGTATTCTATAAATGTGGAGTAATATAAGAATAATTTTAATTTCCTTTCTACATGCAGAATTATACCAGTCTGAAGCTTTTACTTCCTCCCAAGGAAGTTTTATTAACCATTAAACTCTAGAACCAAAGTTGTAAGGGGTAAAGGGGTGTTGTAAAAGGGTACTTTGGAGTAAGTACTTTGGAGTCTGTTTTTCATACTCCTCATGTTACCCTTCTCCTTGGAGTAGCTTGGTTTTGCTTCCTCTGTCTGATTTTCTGGTTGATTTGACCACTAACTGTTCTGAGTGGTTACTGAAATGAGATTATTAGTATGCATTTGACTTCTCTTTCAAAGCTGTCATTACTGTAGTAGCTTCCAAAATTCACAAAATACCATGCTAAATGTAGGTGCTCATGTTTTGTTTTTTTCTTCCAAAATGTAAACATATACCTATATATAAATAATGGGAAAAGTGGCTGTGTGTGGACGCAAACACTTTTGTATAGCAAGCAAAAAGGAGTGTAAGCCTGGCCCACCTGATGATGAAAGAGAATGATGTAATTTACTTCACTCAGGACATGGTCTCACCCATAGCTGCATAAAATTAGAACTATTTAAAATTCCAGGAGCTTGGCATGTCAATTGTGAGACAATATGGGGCAGGGGGAGGCTGAGGGGAAGATGCCTGTCCTGGTTTAGGGCAAATATTTGGGAGGAAACTTCTGAAGTGGTCTCCTCTAGAAAGCAAATTCAAGTGGCCCTTCCCCCAACTGGTTCTGGAAAGATTTCCTTGGGGAAAAGTGGAAAAAACTGATTATTCAACAAGCAAAGTACTCACAAACATGAAACATGAATAATATTAATTCAATGGACAATAGAATTGTCTCGTTGTTCGAAGACAGCAAATTCAGAAAGTCCTTGTCATGGGGTGTAGCTCAGCTCGCTAAGTTTCTTATCAGTCCCTCCTGTGCTGGAAAATGCTGCATGAGCTCCCGGTGTTTTTCTGGGGTTTCAGTCCAGGTTTGAACAGTTTCAGGAAAGAAGACACAGTCTTAGGAAAACTTTCCTTGCTGTAACTAATGAGGAAAACCAGAGAAAAACCAGAGGAAACCTCCCTGTTTCTCTCTCACTGTCCGTGCTGCAGACAGCACAGTCTAAGAGAGAGAGCTGAAGCTCTTATCTTTGTTTTTGAATACAGCTGCTTTGGACATTCCACTTCTTCTCCTTCTCCCCACCTTTGCTCTCAGATCTAGTTTTAAAAGCACACAACTGAATATCCAGCATAAGCAGAACTGACAACTGGGGATACAAGCATCATAAAGTCACCCCAGGACAATGCCAAATAGCTGTTTATTTTTCCTAACTCAATTTCAAATGGGTGTAATAGATTTGAGTTGAGATGCTACAACTGGTTGCAAAGCTATAGTTCTTATTTGCAAAGTAATTATTTCTGCTCCCGTCTCTACCTGCAAATAAAACTGAAATACACTAAAATAGCCACTAAAGAATATTAAAATATTTGACAAATGGTGCAGACAAAATTTGGATAATACTGTCACTTTAAATATCTCCTGCAAAAGATAAAAAAATTACCCATACCATGTTTCTTTAGGAAAAAAAACCTGCAGTACATACTATCATAACATGTTTCTTCTTAACTGAATACTGAACAGAAGATACTCAGTATGAAAAGTTCTGATATATTTATCCAGTCACAGCTCCCTCTTGTGAAATTCATCATTACTACAAAAAACTAAGTCGGAATAGAGATTGCTTAAATTAAATTTTATGGTAGCTATTTACTTGATTCCTTTATTTTTATTTTTCTCATATTTAGAGAAAATTAGTGATATTTAAGGATTGAAATTTTATATTTTCATGCCATTTCAATGCTAGAACAGATAATAATACTTACAGTAAGGTTACACTAAAACCACACTTAGAGGAATATTACTTTTGTACAATGACATGATTTTGACATCCATAACCAAAATCATGGGGGTTTATTTCAGAAAATTTGTATCTAATCTGTTTTTTATTACTGCTGCTAAGTCTTTCTTCTATATAATTTGTTAGAGGGGGTTTTTTCTATTTACATTTTGCTGACATTTGGAAAAATTCTAGCAATTCTTTTTGTTCTCTAGCTTTTGTGTCCCTAAGAGTTCAGGGCACTGGGACGAGCTTGTTACCACTCTGTGTCTAAGCTTTGTAGTAATCTTAGTCTTTCTCTCAGTGAAGACTTCCTTTAGAACTAGTTATATATAGTTATTATAGTTCCTTTAGAACTATAACAGAATAGTTATAAAGAAAAAGCTAGAAAGCTTTTTTTTTAGTGCGGTGTTTTTTTCTGACTACGTAAAATACTGCATTTGGTTAAGTGTAGTGTTGTTGTTGGCACTTGAAGAGTTACTTCGGAATAGGAAAAAAAACCCCAACAAACAAACAAAAACCACCACGGAGAATAGGAAGCAGTTCTTCCTATAATGACAGAGTGCAAAGCCCATTGCAGGTGTCTGAGTTCACTGTACGGAACACAAATTTAGAAAGCTCAAGCCAAACTTGGTGCTAATGGTTCAAATGCCACTTAAATTGCGGAGTGTGGCTTTGTGAGCAGAACATGATGGAAATAATGGATCACCTTGGGCAGACCTGCCCAGAGCCCAGGTAAGGCAGGGGAAAGCAACCGCAATGCGAAAACCTCGACCTTTTTTCTATGCGGATACCCGACATTCTCTGGCCATCAGGTAAGGCGGAAGAGTCCAGTTTACCCACAGAATTGCGGTGGACAGCTGTTTGAAACTTATTTTCGGAGAAAGAGACACTTGTTTCCAATTGACACCCAACTGAGCCATCCCCAAACTCGGCACCGCTGGCCCGACACTTGTGGGAGCGAGGGGCGGGCACGTGTTGGGGATGAGGAGATATGGGATGGAGGGATGAGGGAGATATGAGGATTGAAGGATGAAGGAGACGTGGGGATGGAGGGAAACGTGCGGACTGAAGGACGGAGGAATATCCACGGACTGAGGGGTGACGCCGCTCCCACGGTTCCACCCCTCCTGGTCCTTAGGCAACCAGCGCGATCGCCCGCAGGGGCCTCGGCTGGGAAGGCCCCGAGGCGGCGCACGGAGCAGGCGCGGCGGGGCAGCCCCGTGTGGCCGTTGGGCGGCCGGGGCCTGATTTCGAACGGCGAACGGCCCAATCAGAGGCGCGGGCGGGGCCGCGCGCTGGGTTTGAGCCGCGCGGTGAGCGGGGCTGCTATGGCTTCCGGCAGGGTCTGAGGGGCGGCGGGGCCGGGCTGGGCCTGGGGAGAGAGGGTGGGGGGTGATGGCGGAGCAGAGGCGGAGGTTGATACGTCTGGCGGTGCTAGAAGAGCTCCGGGCTTCGTACGGGATCAAGGTGAAAAGCGGGAGCTGCCTGACGGCTGCCAAGGCACCGGGAGCAGCAGCTGCGACGGAGGTGAGTGGGGCGGGGGAGCTCAGAGGGCTCCGCTTCATGGGCCGGACAGATCTAAAGCTCACACGGGTCCAGGGGCTGGTTCTGTCGCCGGGATCCTGGTTCCGACAGCAGGGCCGTTCCCGTAATGCAGCGGCTCCTGCCACCCCTAACAGAGCATCACCTCCTGTAATGGGGAAAGGGCTTTTCCCCCTTCCCTTCAGCGTGCAGGCACTCCCGGGGCCGTTGCACATGTATATGATTGGAAGGAATGATTCAGGAAGGTAATGGCTCGGTGGCGCTGGGTGCCCCCGCCCCCGGCAGTTTGGGACTCTGGTGTTGCCGGGCAGGCCAGATGGCGAAGGAGATGTGTTCCTCTTTGTTCGTGGGCTTGCTGGCCACTGAAACACGCACGTTCGCCTCTGATCTGTGCTAGAGCCTTTTATGCTGCACTGTGATTGATGTCACTCACCACGGAATTCAAATTTTAGAAATGGTATTATTTTTTGGAATATAGCTACGGTGTTGTTTCTAAAAGCTGTGTGTCTTTTACTTGATTTTTTAGATTTCTGATTTTTTTTGAAGGGCTTTATTTGCATGGTTTCTTAGTATAAAGCGTGACTTATCCTAAGTACAGGTGTTTTGGCACAGACAGTTATTGCCTTGATTTGCCAGTGGTCCAGGAATGAAATATGTCCCATTACCTTAAATACCTATTTTGAATTTGATGATACCTGATCAGAGCATTGATCTTCTGGTAGACTCTTGACTTTATAAAGTGTGGACCACAGTCAAGTCCTAAATAAGATTTCTGTGCAACTGGTGTGGCACAGAGCTGAACATCCGCAGACTGAGCTTTCTGTTAGGCTGAGAAGACATCACACAGTGCTGCAGTAATCTTTGGTCAGTATAAACTAAGGAACTTGAGAAGACGTGCTTGAGTTGGGTTGTTTGGAAAGGGAGAGAGCAAGAGTAAAGTTAGAATTTGTTTTCTTCCCTTTGTCAATATCAAACATCTGGTTCTAGACTTTTCCATTTGAAGGGAAGTTTATAAGAACTGTAAACAATATAGGTATGTCTTGACGGAAGATGTCTCCGTTTCTGTCTGTAGTGCTTACATTGTATGCAAGGAAGAAAATGTGTTCTTAGCTACTGAGCAGGGTAGATAAAGTTACCGAGTAACATTTGTTTTGCTAAGGGATGTCTTATTTCTGCTATGAGGGAATAGACATAATTTTATTAGCTTTATTATTTTAATAAAAAAATTAAATCACGATTTCTGATGCTTCAAAACCTAGTGAAGTGAGCATATCAGTTAGGAATTTTAAATGTTCAATTCCAAACCACTGGAATTTTCTACTATGTGACCATGTACACACAGAAAAAAAGTTTTTCTCTTTCTTAGAGTTAATTTTTTGTTTGTAGTTTTAGTAGCAACCTGGAACACAATGACAGATGTGTTGCTTCTCTTTCCTGACTCTGTTGTATTTGTTTTCTGTAGGACAGATTAGATTTGGTCTCATGGAGTAGTTACTGATTAACTATTTTCCTAACATGGTCAGCACATTGAATTCCAGCTATGAATGACTAAGAGTTTGCATTCAGCTCTAAGAACAAGTTGGGCACAATCCTAGTCCTCTTCTGCTTGGGAGAGGGACTGGCTTGCATGTTCTGTAAACATGAATAAAAAAATAAAGTAGAAGTTGTTGATGCCATAGATGAACATCAGTAGTACTGACTGATGAGATTTACTTATTTTCTAATCTAACATATTCTAAGGTCTTGCTCTAAGGCAGTAGAGATCAGTTTAAGAACAAATGCTAAATATGAAGTTCAAAACAGCTGTCTAGATTATTCTATTGACTTTAATCCTTCTCAAAACAGCAATCTTAAGTATCTGAGATGAAGAAAAATGTATTAACAAAAAATTGTTTCAAATATCTTGTGCTGATTTTTAAGAAAAATAGGATATAATCAATTTGAAAAACTAAGGTGAGATTCCAAAAAAATCTGGTTAATATTCTTACTGATTCATGAGTCCTATAAGAAAACTAACTTCTTGTAAAATAAGAAATGTAAAACTTACTGCCGAAAAGGTTTCTACTCTTTCACAATCATCTAGGGTGTTACCTGTAACTAGAATCAGCTGAGTTTTAGATCTCTGATGACAGCGTGATTCCAGACAATGCCTCTTATCTGAAAGACTTTTTTTTTTTTGTCTTAACTACCCTTATGTCTACTTGTGGAATGTGTGCTTCTTTGTAACATGTAGTTAATTATATCAACTTTTGAATGACATGATTTGAATTTTGTATTTCAGGGTAAAATCTTTGGAATATCTTTTCATGCATTGCCACAATCACTTGTGCCAGAATATGGTTATATTCCAAGGTAAATTAACAATGTATTTTTAGATTTTTTTGCTTTGCTCTCTTTATGGTGTTGAACCCTTGTCAGAAGAAGGAACATGATACTTGTTCCATGCCTGCTAGAGCTTCTGGGGGATATAAGTATAGTTCCAGGTAGAAAAGGAGGGATGCAGAAGTTAGAGAATTCAGAGCTCTTACTCAGTTGTATTTCTTTATACTCTTGTCATTGGGGAAAATTATTCTATAGATTAAGTTTTACAAAAAATGGTGAAATAGTTTTTATGGAAAAAACCCAAGCC
Organism: Pseudopodoces humilis; assembly: GCF_049639895.1. Classification (NCBI taxonomy): domain Eukaryota; kingdom Metazoa; phylum Chordata; class Aves; order Passeriformes; family Paridae; genus Pseudopodoces; species Pseudopodoces humilis. The sequence continues at coordinate 32,110,277 of NC_142206.1, read as the reverse complement.
TTATTCTGAGCATCAGAACTATGTTACTGTTCTTTTCTCAGCTTTCTCGTTGATTCATGTGAATATTTGGAAGAACATGTTCATACTGAAGGACTCTTCAGAAAGTCTGGATCTCTTGTTCGCTTGAAAGCTTTAAAGGTATTCTCTAAAGCCGCAAGAGCTTTTTTCTTAATAAGCTGCTTTTCACTTGAGCATGTTTTAATTTTTGGACTCTTCTCAATCATATTCAAGTTTTAATACTAGAAGTAGATTCGTAGATGCCTGCTTTAGAAATAATAGATCTAGTGCAGAAGCTGATAGGCTTCCACCTTTTTTTGTTTTCTTTTAAATATTTTGCCTTCTGGGTGATGAGAATAGTTTGGAACTGAACAAACTCATTAGCAATTGTGCACACAGGATGCTATCAGGATACTTGTTTAGCAATATTCTCCTGGTGGAAAGGAGATGGGAAACCTCTAAATTAACACACATGGCCTGCCATCCTTGTGTCTCATTGTAGATAACGTAGCTGGGTAAAACATGACAAGGCTGAAACTAATAATGTGGAAAATATGACTGTTGTGACTTGGGCTAGAGCATTACTGCCAAAATTTAGAAATCTGACGATATGTTGAAGACTTTAAATTGTGCTTCTTGTGAAAAATTTCAGAGTAAACTGGATCAAGGTGAAAACTGCCTCTCAGCTGCGCTGCCATGTGATGTTGCAGGGCTTCTCAAACAGTTCTTTAGAGAGTTGCCAGAACCCATCCTTCCACCTCACCTGCAGGAAGGCCTATTCAAAGCTCAGCAGCTTGGAAATGAGACGAAAACTGCCACCGTGTTACTGTCATGTTTGATGGCTGACAGAACAATTGCAGCTTTGAGATACTTTTTCAACTTTCTGAGAACTGTGTCCTTAAGGTCAGTGTAAAGGGTGTGCTTGTGAACAGCTCTGAAGTCCCTTAACCACTTCCTCTGTCCAGGCAAGTGCTGTAACCTTTCTGTGAGTGGTTTGCCATTTTGAACTTCCATATCTGCAGATATTCACTTGATTCAGTCATAGTCTTTTATTTCATAAATCCAAGGTTTTCTTTATGAAAACTTAATTAACTGGAGCCTTGACTTTGTTCGAGCTTTGTTCAGCAAAATTGCCATAATTTGATAATACCTTTCATACCCTAAAACTGAGGGAGACCTATAACTTCTTGATTTCAGTAACATAGTTGTTCAATTATCTGGTCTGAATGCATACATCTGTACATTAATCTTGTTATGTAAGCACTCTGGAGAACAAGTCCATTTTTTTTAACTACATTTGTCTTGCTTAGTCTTTTCTTTCTTGACTGCTTATATTCTGATAATTTGTATTTAAAAAGCCTTCTCTTGTTAAGATCCAATGAAAACAGAATGGATAGCAGTAATCTGGCAGTGATTTTTGCTCCCAACCTCTTGCACTCGAATGAAAATGAAAAGATATCCACTAGTACAGAAAAAAAACTTCGCTTGCAAGCTGCTGTTGTGGAAACACTTATTGACCATGCGGCAGAAATAGGTAAGATAAATGCTTATGAACATGTCTCCTTGCACCAACCCATGTACAGCTTTTCTTTTCAACTTTTAAGAATAATTTAAAAAAAATACTTCTTGATTATTCCAGGACAAGTACCAGAATTTATCTTGGAAAAAATTCCTTCAATGTTTGGTGTTGATATCTTTCAATCTACTCCCTCACTGTGGGGCCACGAAGACAGTGAAAATGAATCTCCCAGTGAATGTAAAAGGAGGAGGCACCGAAGTGTTGGGGGTAGGTATGTTTTGTGAAACTTTCAAAACCAAAAACAGAATTGAGGCTTCAGGTAGTCTGATCCTAAGCACTTGCTTCTTCCACAGGCAGAGCAGATGTCTTCAAAACTGGTTTGGTTTGATTTGCAGAATTGATATAAGATTTCAGTAATCACATTATTGTACATTTACTCAGAGTTTTCTAGTCTGTTGTCTACTAAAGAAGCTATTTTGAATTTGTGTAGCCCAATTAATGTTCTGGCTTTTTGTTGAGTCAACTTCAGATCCTGTTGCAGAAGGCTAAAGGGTTTGTTTGTTTTTTTGCTAATTTTGAAATGGTACTTTAATATATACTATGAGAAAGCAGGGATGCAGTGGAAATTGTGTTTTCAATTATAGTAGCTATTTTGTGTTTTGAAGTGTAAATTATTGGATACTGTGTGCTCCAGTATCATGGATCTGGGATTTTGGGTGAGGTTTTTTCAGTTTCCAACAGGGTTGAGTTGGGTTTTTTATGCCAGATATGGACAATCAAATGGTACATTCTTAGTTCTGCACTCTCTTAAAGGAAATACTATGGAACATGTATGCTTGACTTCATTCAAATTCCCTGCAAAGGGATCTTTTATGTATTGCCATGAAAACATAGTGTGTTTATTTAGCTCATGTACCTAGAGTATTTAACCTGCCAGTAGTTGAAATTAAGGCTGTATGATTGTATGTTTAGCCATGGCATGTTTTTTTGTGTATTGTACTTATCTGCTCTGTTTGTTGGGGTTTTTGGGGTTTTTTTTAAAACAATTTTTATTTTAAGGAAAATAGATTTTGCAGCTGCTGTGAAAGCCATAAAAACTATTTTGGTGAAAAGATCTGGGTTATGATATTCTGTACATAAAACAACCATTTAAACTGGTTTGCTTTCTTTCTCCCTGAAAAAAAATGCAAGTTAAACTTGAATTAAAAACAGAGCAAGACAAGCTTTACATTTAACTTTGATTGCTCGGTGTGTCTTGCATTTCAGATATTGTTAGTGGAGCATTGAATAAATTTAAATCTAGCAGAACACCCTCCACTACACCTCAACAAGACAGAAGCGGTAGGTATTGGGATATTTGTACTGAGTAAAGCCCATGCAGTATCTTCTGGATTTGTTAACTATATTCAACAATTTTTTTTTAACTAAAGAATTAGAACTTGGTTGAAGGTAAGTGATTAAATTTAAATTGTTTAAAATGAAATATAGATACATACTTACTGAGGATACTGCATTTACTGTAATCCTTGGAGCAGCTACAATCACTGCAATGTGGTTTAGCTCTGTGGGATTACCCAACCAAACTTGTGCTTTTTAGCTAATGAACCACTAAGGCTTCAGTGCAGTAGTGCAGCATTTTATCATCTTTGGAATGAATCTGTGAGGACTAAAATTCTTTCAAACTTACCATCTCTAAAACTTACAGAAGATGATTATACATTTACTTTCTCCTAATACCTATATTGTTTTACTTATGTGTGGGTTTGGATTTTCCTTTCTGGTACTCTAAACTTGCAAAAAGCCCAACAAAATAATAAACCAAACCCTAAGCTATACTGATTGCTTTGCCTGTTCAAAATGCATGCACTTTGGCTAAGCTTTTGCAGCAAGTTTTTTTTAGTTAAAATAAAAATCCAAACCAAACATTTACTTTACTAAACTCTCCAGCTTTTAATCTATTACTGCAAGTTTGATTTTTCTTAATTACAGTCCTTTCATCAGTGACACCAGTGGTTCTTACTCCGAGTACCAAGCGGAAACTTCCAGCTGATTGCTCTCAGGGCTTGTCCAGCAAGAAGAGACGATCTTTTAAGCACAGTTTTGCCTTTGAGTTTTTACCAAGTAGCATTTTTAACAGCAGCTCAACACCAGCATCAGGTACAGTGCCATCACTTTTTCCTTGCTGCTTGAAGTGGTTGTTGGTGGCTTTAAATTTGAGGGTGGAGCTGTTTGTTCTTGTTAGTGAGTCATTGATACTTGTTGCTGAAGTGTTCCTCACACTACTTCCCCATCTTGGTAAATAGTGTATGTTTATGTTCATTGGTGACTCATGTTACATAGAATTTGGCTTTTGCTCAATCTTTCTTGTTTTTTTTTTCCTTTAATCTCTCATACTTGCAGTCCTGACATCATTTTACCTTTTTTACTCCATATGTATCACTCAAGTTATGCTCCTGTTTCTTTCTTGGCACACAAATCCATGAAGACTGCCTATGCTTTCAACCTTTTGAAAGTTGTAGCCTTCTGTCTCCTAAATGCTTAGATAGCTGATCTTAGCTCTGTGTGAAATGTAATTGTTGCTTTTATAAAGCTTCTTTCTTGTTTCCTGTCACCTCTTGATGCTCTTGCTTTTCCTCTAGATGCTACATCTCAAAACTCTAGAGAAAATTTTACTTTTGTTTGACAGTGTTTTAGTACCACTTCACTAGAGTGCTTCCAAACATCAGGCTCCTCTGAAAATCCTGTTTTATTTTTATTTAGTTCTTTAATGTGCTGCCAACAGAAGTTAGAGTGGAAAGATATTTCTAGATTGGCTGTTTTGCTTGATTTTTTATTTTCCCCCCATCAAATGAGTGTTCTAAAACTTAATGCTGTTCTTAAATCATTTCATGTTCCCTGTGAAATTCTTGTTTCTATGGATAAGCAAACCAAAGCAATGATATTTTATAAAGACAGCAGTGATGCATGTGTTTTATAAAATGTCCAGTTTTAAAAAAAGTAACTATCTTCTGCATTGTTGCTTTAGCTGTTCTGGATAGGTATGTAAAAAAAGCACACTGCAAATAAAAATGAGACTCTAATTTTTCTTCTTGAACTCTTAAATTTGAGGAACTGATCTGATGATAATAGCATGGAAACTTATTTGAGGTCGTGATACCTGTAGCATATAATTAATTGCATTCCAGACACTTCTATGGATGCTACAAGCAACAGCTTTGTTTCATTTTAAAGTGGAAGTCAAAGTAATTTCAAGCCAGCACTCTACAAAATCAGCAAAAAAAATTCTGCTGTTTTAAAAACCTGTTCTTTGTGTTAACTCGCAAGTCTTTATCTGAAAAAATGTGACTATTTTAAGTTCATATAAATGTAATTTTTTCTCTGTAGTTCATTTTGAAGCAAGTCCTTGTGTGTGTCTTGAGTCATCACAAACCTCACTATCTCCTTCAACCATTGGTGAAAATCATGTGTCCAGTACAGGGAATAGGAGAAGTAAAAGACTTGCAGGCAAAAAACTATACAGGTAATTAACTCTCAAAACCTAAAGATAAATTGGAAAGATGTGTCTAGACCCCTTGAATAGTGACTCAATCTGTCTCTAAAATTATTTGGCTTGGTAGATTTTTACAGTGGTCTTTAAAACCACCAGATCTTCAGATGCTGCAAAATTGAGCTCAAACGAAATAAGATCTGGTATATTAGCTTTCTGTGCCTATTAAAAATGGTGGGCAATAAGGCAATAAAATAAGTAAAACTGGAGGAAATACCTGTAAATAAATGTCAGGGTGTTTTCATTGCTGTCCTAAAGAGGTTGTCCTTTTTTCCCTTGTGTCCTTCCAGGGCTGAATCAGGGAAGACAGGTTGTTTTTCTCCAAAGATAAGCCGGAAAGAAATGGTTCGTAGGTCTTTACGCTTGAAATTTGGTTTGGGGAAAAGCAACAGAGACATGGTAAGTACCCAGTCCTCTTGATAGACTGCGTATTTTAATCCAAAGTTTGGGACACTGCTTTTCAGAAGTAGGAAGGATGTATTTTGCAGTGCAGGGATCCCAGTGTTAATTGAACCTGCTTGCTGTCAAGTACAAGAAGTTTGAGGTTTATTTGCATAGCAGTAACTGATCGGCTTGTACTGTGTTTGGCTGGCATGGGGCAAGACTCTGAGGGAGGGAGCAGCTGACCTGAATTGACCAGGGAGAAATTCCGTGCCATGTAATGTTAGGCTCACCAGTAAAACTGGGATGGGGATAATTTATGGGAAGTAGCCACTGCTCAGAGGCTTGCTGAGAATTGACCTGATTGTTCTAAGTGATGACCTTAGCATCATGGGTGGATTTGGTTTTTTTTGTCTGTGGTGTGCATGTGTCCCTTTTCCTTTTCTTCTTTCCAATTCTCTCCCTCATCCTTTTTGGGAATGGGAAAAGCAAGCATGTGGCTGAATGGGAGCTTGCCTGCTTGTTGGGATCACCATGCTTGCGATCAGTGGGTCTCACAGTTCCTGACTTGGTACAGCCTGGGCACAGTCACTTTGTTCACAGTGTGATTAAGTTTGCCCAACTGCAGGGAGGCTGTTTCCCACCTAGGTCTGCAGAGAGTCAAGGCAAGAGGAAGTATGCCCAAGAAAAAGCTGCTGTGGCTGATTTGTATAGTTTTCCTGAAGCTTCCTCTGCAAATGAGATTTCAAATTACAAGTTTATATAAAAACAATCAAAACAATCAATGTTTTTTCTTTGTTCAAGAATATTGTATCAGGATGTGCAGCTGGCAATAGATCAGAAAGTATTGGAAGGCGTCTTGCAAGTCAACAAGGTTTGGAAAGCAGAACTGAATGTGCAAAGAGGGATGTACTCTTCAGCCCATATGTCAATGAAAAATTCCCTAAGAAAGGTAATTGCCTAACCAAATATATTAGATGGGGAAAACTTTTTTTTTTTACTTTACAAAAGCAACTTTATGCATAAAAGTATAAAAGCAATTGGATTAACTTGTAGCTAGGTCAAAAGCCACTTGTGTGTTGATAGCTTCTTGGGAAAAAGAATAGGTTTTTAGAGCAAGCTTATTGTGTTTCTAGTGTATTTTAGTAACTCTCTTACTTAAACGAGAGGAGATGCATGATTTCACTTAGTATTTTAAGCTTACATTTCTGAAATTTAAGGGCATAATGGCATCTTAAAATTCAGTGTTGCTTTGGTAATTACTTTTAGTAAGAATTTTTATCTATAGTTATTAAATTCACAAATAATTCTTAAACACTGTGGTATTTATTTTAAGGTTCAAGGAATGTAAGCAAGTCAGAAGAAAACTTGCTAACTCCAAAATGTCACAATAAAGTCATTCACCGAATGTCATGGAATAGTCCTGCTGTTACAGATTCTCAGGTGATCAACAAGAATGAGCAAATTCTGCCTGGACACTCTGAAATGGGAGTCAGCTCTTCAGAATCTGTTTTGATATTTGAAAAGCCACCAGTTATTCCAAATGAATTCAAATGTGCAACTGTAAGCAAACAGGACAACAATGTGGAACTTGTGCTTTGTGAAGATGAAAATAATTCAACTACAGAAACATTACTGAAAGTTAAGCAAGCCTTCTCTGCATCTGGTAATATTCTTCACAATTTGGTAGGTGATAAAAAGTCATCCCTCTCAGTTATAGCAAGTGAAATATTAAATGAAACTCCGTGTCCCTCAGGGCTCAGTTCAGCAAAAGAATTGTTAGTGGAAGAAGTTTCTGAAAATCTAGTAAATGTAAAATCCAGAGAGCTGTTGCACCAATTTAATCAATCTTCTGCTGCTGATGAACAGCAATCAAAAAAAGAGGAAATTGACATTTTGGAGAAAAGAAACTTCAAAACTTCTATTGAGATTGAACTTCAGGTCCCAAAACCAGATATAAAAGAAGTAAAAGAACTTCCTATGCCTCAATTACTAGCCAAGGAAGATAAGTGTACTGTTGAGAACAGTTCAGCAAAAGATGACTTACACAAATCAGATTTCTCTGGAAGAAGAGAGGCAGTAGAATTAATACACTCACAAACAGCTGAAAACTCTATGGTAAAGTGCTGTAACTTGGAAGAGAGTACTGCTAAACCTTCTTTGGCAGGACAACTGCATACTTTGCAGTTGCCTAAATCACAAAATGAAATGGGCAACCAGTACTTGAAAGCTGAAAATTCAGATAAAGTTTTAGTTAAAACATCAACTGTTTCTGACCATGGGAAGGTTTCTGACCACATACAGTGGTTCAACCAGCTTTCATTAAATGATTCAAATTCCACAAGCATAACTAAACCACCTCTGAAGTTTCAACGTACTCCAGTTAGACAGTCTGTAAGGAGAATGAATTCCCTTTTGGAGGCTAACAGACAATCTGTAAGCTCTCAGACGGTTAAATCGAGTGGTGTTGGTTCACCACTTGTTAAATCTTTGAGCTATGATTCTGCCCTATTCCCCTGCACAGAAAAATCCTCAAAGAATTCCATGCTTTTGCCACGCAGGTGTGAAAGCACACGTGACCAAGTTTCTGTAGCTAAGCAGCTAGACTTAACATCCAAATCATGTTGCAGGCCATTAAATCCGTCAGACAGGCCTGATGTTTCTGTCAGAGCTGTTGGAATCCATGAACAAAAAACAACTGTTCGTCCATCAAAGTCTGTTCTAGAAGATCTAACCAATCATGAAATGGTTAAATCCAGTTTGAAAGTTAATGCAAATATAAATATTCCAGGTGCTGCCCAAGAAAAATCTATAATCACAAGAAGTGCTTCAGGAAAAGAAAGAGTTCGTTACAGAGGCTCTCCAAAGAATCCAATATCTGAAGTAAAACTGCTACCAACTGCAAAGCCTGTAGACTTATAAGAACAAATGTAATGGCTAAATGGGTTCTTTGTAACTTGGTTAACTTTTGGAAAAATCTAAATTTGTATGATATTTTTCTAGCTCTTCATATTTGTAATTTTTCATTTGTTTTAAATGAATGAGTTGTGAAGATGTACAAATAGCAATTTGTTTAATGTTGAGGTTTTCTTCATTTACTGAAACTTCTGTAAATGCTAGTCAGTTCAAGTAAATGAATTTGACTTATAAAACAATCTGTTAATCTGTAGATAATCTAACACAAATGTTTGTGTTAGATCTCAAGTTTTGATCATCTCAGCTTCTAAACGTGCTGCATCTCCCAAAACTGTTCTTGCAGTATTTAGATTAAGTTCAGAAACAATTTCTCAAGTATTTAAAACAAATGTAACAGACATGTGAAGGGAAGTGTTTTGATGCTGAGCATTTAGCAGCTAAATTAGTTTACTTTTTAGTTTTAAGTGTACTGTAGCACCCCTTGATACTACTAAGTTGGACCTCATATGAGCTCTATTTCTTTTGAGACAATGTTTTTTATTTTTGTTGGAGTAAATTGGGAGCATATTTTACTAGTTGAGTAGGTAAATGTCAAAACATAATCCCTGTGTGCACACACACTGGAGAATTATTAGAACAAAATGTGCAGTTTATTCAAGAACTGAAAAGTCTTAAAACTTCATCCAGTGTTGTGTACTACAGTAGGTACCAAGTATTTTCAGTTATGAGTCATAAAATGTTTTATCTTAATATGAGGGGAGTTTTAACTTATTTTTAGAGCTGTAGAATTATGTTAACTGTGTGGTGCAGAAGCTGGGTATAGATGCTTAGAGTGTTGCAAGAGACGAATGTGAGAAGCCATAGCATGTTAAAGGTTGATTTGCACAAGCAAATGTTTACATCTTTTGGAATGAAAACTGTTTGTCTGTCATCAGTTGTAAAATTATTTAAGAGTAAACACTTGAAACCGTTCATTAGCTTTTTATGTGTGTGAATTGCTTATTGGCAAAAGGTTAGAGCTGAAGCACTGGGTACTTTTGGTTTTAATAAAACCATTGTTTTATCCCTTTTCTGAGCTTTGTTCTTTTATAATGACTTGGAAAGTTAGATTATGCTGTTATATGCAGACTCTGGACACCAAAATTAGTAAGTCTGAAAATACTGAAGCCAGAAGTAAATCTGTTCTGGCTGTCCTTTTTCTTCATCTTAGCTACACGTTTGTAATTCTCACAACTAGCAAAAGGCATGATGCAGTATAGTTTATCAGCAGTAGTCTTCTGAATCTCTTCAAAGGGTATGTTAATCAAAAGAATAGTTATTTTCTGTTCCCTATCTCCTTCCCTATGCATCCACCAATTTGCAAGCTGAATTGGTTCAGCTACTTGATCTGTGGAAACCTTCTGCCTCAGTCTTGCTACATTTCTGTAATACCTAATACCAGCGAGCCAGCCATGAGGGGATCTTAACCAGATTGCTTGGTGCTATGGTTAAGAATGGGAAACTTCAGCTTCATGAAGTAAAGGAGTGAATATTGCAGTTCACCACCATCCAAAGAGGAAGCTGCTTCTCTTGGCTCCATGTTCCTACTCCCTGCCTTAAACTGGTGCTGGCAGATCCCTCAGTAGGCTGAGCAGGCACCAGAGCACCATGTTTTGGATCATCTCGGGTAAGGATCAGCAAAACATCTCCCAGCTGTGATCGCTGATGCAAGGAGGTAGGAGCTGGAAATAGGACAGGAGGAAATAAAGGCAGGGTCAGGAAGAAAAATGAGGTCTGACTCCTGTAATAGTGAGGTGTCACACTGATTCTTGTTCAGAAGATTAAGACTTGAGATTGTCACAGCTGCATTAGCATTCAAAATATTTGGTATATATTAACAGTGTGTGGAGCAGTAAGCTACTTTTGATCATCCATTCAAGCTAGTCTTGAAGCATCTAAATTTAGATTCTTAGGGGGAATTTGGTAGGGCCCTGACAAAGAAACCTGTATCAGAAAAAAATGGTTTAAGGAAGTTCTGTTTTTAGAAGTTTTGCAGAACAGTTTGGACAAACATCCCTTTATGTAAAGTTGATTATATTTTGCTGAAAAAAACACTAGATGCCAAGTGGAAGTCCCTTCTGCTTAATCCTGCAAGTTACAACTTCCATAATGTACCAGAGACTGGTAAAAAGAGAATAATCCACATGTACAAGTGCAGTTCAATGGGACCGTTGCGATTTATGGGGCATAATCTCAACTTCTTTGTGGACAGCTATACTAAACTGCGATGTGATGCATTCCCATCAGTAGCAGTGAAGGTGTGACACATAAAATAACCTTTAGAAGCTACTGTTTTGCCACATGTTGTGTTAGATGAGCAACTCCATTAACAGGACTTGTGTAGTTACCTTATTGGTAACATTCACACTGCATGATGTGTCTAGATTTGCTTAATTTGAGCCATTTACCTTCAAGGCCTTGGAGATGGTTGCCGTGTTGCTGCCCTGTAAACCTGCAGTTAGGTAACACTAAACCATGGATTGTAGTATTGTAGAGACAGAAATGACAGCAGCAAGATGGATACTCTCCCAGGAGTATGTAATTATTTCTGTCACCGTTAAGGCATCAAAACCCTTCAGTTGTATTTTTAGACTGTTAAGTTAAAAAGGGAGGTTTTTTACATCCCCCGAGCTCTGTGTGTGTGGGCCAAAGCCCCCAGGAGCTCCCTGTCCGTGCGGGCAGCCCCCGGCCCCGGCTGCGCACGGAGGATGCGCGGCCGGGGAGCCCCCGCCCCGCAGAGCCGCGCTGCGAGCGGAGGTGAGCGGGGCGCTCCGGCCCGGCGGCTCCGGGCTGCTGCCGAGGGGAAGGGAGGGGATGGCGGCCCGCTGGCGGCGGAGGGCAGCGGGAAGGCTCTGTGGAAAGCAGATGTTTGCCCTCGAGGCGGGGGCTGCAGAGGCCGATGGAGCGGGAGGGCTGCGGAAGGAGCGCGGTGCGCTGGCGGAGCCGCGCACAGGCCGAGCGGGGAACATTCCCAGCTTTGAGGGTTTCAGCCATTTTTGCCTCAAAGGCGTTTTCAGGTGCCTTGAGCCGGAGGCTGGAGCATTGGAGCATCTTTAGACATCTGGCGTGAAGAAATCAGGCAGCTGCGCGTGTGTTAAGGAAGACAAGGGGAGCTCGAGGGGCTTTTGTTTATCCAGGGGACTGGAAGTGATGCATTTCAATTAGTGTCTGATGTGAGGGGGAAAGGAGCTTTAAGAAGGCAAGCATTCTGATTAAAATTCAGCCTAACAGAGGACAGTAAGTGGTACTTGTGGTTTTTTTTGTTGTTGTTGGCGGCTTTGGGGTGTTTTTGTCCTAATTAAACCACACCGTGCAGCCATTTAATGAAACGGATTCAAGGAAAGAAACAAAATCTATTTGCTTCAGGTGGGAAACACGGTGCATAGGAAGTCGGAAGCCTTTTGTCTTAAGGTGCAAACAAAACACATCCAGGTTGTTCGGCAGGCTCTTATTATTGATTTTTCAGGCAATGAAATAATAGAGCCTGGAAAACACAGTTCCTGGATGAAGAGTTCTTGGCTTTTAGACCAGAGCTTTATAAATAGCATAATAAACATGGAGGGGGTGGATGGTGTAGTGGATGACGTATTCTCATCAAATGAAAAAGTGGATTAATTTTGTTTGCAGCGACTGTTAATTAATGTTACAGAAAAATGCAGATCAGCAAATTGATTTCTGCAGTTTGCTGCTAAATATTTCTTTTAGAAGAGAACGTATGCACCCTATTCTGTCCCTGGCTCCCCACACCCAGTTTGCAGCTGGCTAGATTTCCAGCTGCCCCTAGAACCTGTGGTAGTAAACTGTATGAAGTCCAATAGTAGGATCAGATGTTGTTTCTGCCATATGTGTAGGACTTTTTTCCCCCCAGTATAATTTATAATCAAATTCCTTTCTTTTTGACAGGATGAAAGTGGCTGCAACTATGATAACTACCTTGCTTTGCAACATGATATTTCTGCTGGCGTTTGGATTGGCTTCAGCTTTTAGCCACAGCCCGAGGACACCTGACAGGGTTACTGAAGCAGATATTCAGAGGCTCCTCCATGGGGTTATGGAGCAATTGGGCATTGCCAGACCCCGGGTAGAATATCCAGCACATCAGGCTACGAATCTTGTTGGTCCACAGAGCATTGAAGGTAGCTAATTTCTATTTTGAGTTATGATTAACTTATTAGTATACTTTGGTAACAGTATTTTGTTTTTAGATGCAGAAAGAATATCTTAAGCATAAAGTCATAGACTGCTTTACCATGTTGTTTGATTTTTGTTTTAAAATCACCATCCACCTTCCACCTTCCTTAATGTAATGTTTTTGGCAGAAGTATTGGGCTTTTTTAAGGTACAGGCTTTGCAGAAAAAGTTATGTTGTCTTGGCATTGTCTAATCTCTAGTGCCTCAAAACAATGGGTTTGCTAAATTTTTCCTGAATACTATGTATAAATATATTGCACATGTATTTCACATGAAACAAATGTTATCTGTAGAGCCCAAATTCCATGGATATTTAGAAACATTTGCAAACCAGAAGAGGTCAATTGGTTGTGGTGCCATGTGAGATAAAGGGATAAACCTTACACTGGGGGTGCTCCTCTCCCTGTGTCCACAAGTAGCACCTCAAAACCATGTTGCAGAGATGAATGCTCTGGGCTCAACTTCATTTTTTTGTGGCCATTACATCTGATCTCACACTGTGTAACTTTTCCTTGGAGTCAGTCTTCTATAGTTATGTAAATAATTTGAAATATCTGGCTCAAATGTTAGGTTATTTGGATAATGTTTCAGAGTGTTGCTATTTTAACTGAACAAACCAGCTTTTATTTTGTCATGACAGCAAAAGGTTGAAGGTATGAAACTCCAAATATTATTGTTTATGTGTGAACATCAAAACAGGGCAGAATCCCTCAACCTTCCTCTCAGAATTAAGTCAGTCTGACACAGTGCAGTAAGGCCTCCCAGTTCATAAGTCTATGTTTTCTGTTTTATCCTCATTCTGATTTGCAGACTGTCCTACCCAAACAGATACAATTGCTTTAATTGAGACCAAGGAGAGGACTAAAGCTGAATAGGCATTTCTTCCAGATAAATGCAGACCTAAGTTTATATATTTTCCAAAGAAACTTTGATGGACACACATTTTTCTGCAAACTTAAATAACAGATACTAGTTTAAAGAGCATTATTTGGTGTGTACCCTTTTCTCCTTTAAGAATGTTCATGCATAGAGAAATTGGGACAGATGGTAGAAGTGAGTGATTTTACTCTCAATTTTCCTCTTTTTCCTAGACATTCTTTTTTTTTAAAAGAGAAACCTTAGAAAATATAAGCAAATATGAATCTATGTCAAATATTTAATCTTGGCTGTTTGATGTTAATTTCTAATTACAGTGTTAGCAAAACCGGTCTGTGCATCTCTTCATATAAGTATCAAAAGTTTTCTAGTGTTTGTGAGGTTGAAGTAATTGCTAGTGTTCCAGTCATCCCTACAGTCTTCCACAAGCAGCAGGTTGGACAAACATTTTTTTGTTTATCCTTTTATTTTTTTTTCAAATTAAAAAAAATCCGTCTACATATGTAACAGAGTAAAACTGAAATCCAGTTGATTTATCATACTTAACTCTCCGTCTTGCTCAGATGAGGATGACTCTCTTTCTGGTTTTTTTGGTTTTTTTTCAAGCCTACCATGGATATTTAACAGCCTATTGAGAAATTTCTGCAAAAGTAATATGGTCTTGAGGGGTGAACGCTGTCATTCAGAAATAGGCAAGTAAAACAGACCTTTGAATGAAATGTTGCTTTTTATTGAGTATTCTGTGGTGAGTTTTTCAGATAGTAACTACTTACTCTTCCTTTGGTTACTTGGGTGATGTGTGTCTGTCTCTAGGTATGTATGTCTAAAAGCATCTGATTAGAAACTTCAACCTAAGAAAGTGTTGTTTCCAGTTTCAAGGTTAATGGGGTCTTACATCATTGAACAAAATATTTTCTCATACTGCTGTTTTAAACAAGTACATATAATTCAGTGAATTTCCACTGTGAGTCTATTTTTAAATATAGACCATGAATTATAGGATAGCTAATCCATCAAAACTTGCATTTCATTCTGGAAAAAATAAGTACATATGTTTTTAGATAATGTCAGTACAAGGTTTCACATTCTGAAGAATTCACCTATGGACTTTCCATAATATAGTCACACTCTTTTCACTGGCTAATAATTTCATATGCAAGTGCTTAAAAAATTCTACATGATAATAGAAAGGAAATCTAAGGGGGAAGGAAAGAAAGGGGTTTTTCAGTTATTAGAATATATCACAGCAAAACAGGGTTTTCATCATAAATACCATCATGGCAAAGTGGTAATTCACCAACTACTCGTCTGAACTACTGTCTTCATTGGGATTTACTGAAAGTAAAAGTTGGACAGTTAAGTTTGGTATAAAATGCTTATTATTTATCAGAAATTCTGAGCTGCCAGAAGCGTTGACTTCCAACCACTTTTCAGACTGCAGGTTCCAGTGACCAATGTAAAAATTTTAAAACCGGGTTCATTCCATGCCTGCATTCTCATCATTAAGGCCCTGACTTCTCTGGAGTGGATTTGTTTCTCATTTTGACTAGATACTGCATCTCAGCATAAAAACAACCCCCTATCAATTAGACCTGAATACATTTAGTAAGTTCCTGCAGAAGATGGTTTTACTTAAAAGGTTTTTGTCAGAAATAGCCCCAGCAGCACAGACCTGCAGCATTGTTGGCAGCGGTCACTGCCATCAGCTTCAGCTGAGCCACAGTTCCAGAGGTACCACTCACTTTCAGAATGCCAAGAATTCACCCACTGTATGTGTACACTTGCAAGCAACATACTGTCAGGAATTTGGGAACAAATTTAGGCTGCTGTAATATAGACAGGTTTACTCTAGCAACCTGGTTATAATGAAATGTTTTTTAATTTGAATTACTATTATAATAACATTTCCCATGTTATTATTATTTCCATGAATACACAACAGAAATATTATTGCTGTTAGTTCACAAGCAGAGTTCCTGATCATGCTTATTTTCTATCTCAGTTTTTTTTCTGGTGCTAATCATTGTATTTTGACTTTAAAATGCTAAAAAACAGAGGGTGGATGTGTTGTAAGAAACTGTACATGATCATTCCCTCCTTACCTTCACACTCACCCTATCCCTTCCTCCCTCCAAAAGAAGTTTAGTGCTGACTTGGCTGTAGAAAGTTCAATCAAAAACATATTCAATACCAAAGAAAACTAAAAAAGAACACTTTTCAGAAAATACATTTTGTAGCATATGCTCTCTTTTTGAAGTGACCAGATAGTTTTCTTGTTGATGGGTAAAAAAAAAACCAGCTCGTTAATTGAAAGAAATTTCTGCCTTTTCTTGTGTTGAAATCTTTAAACACATGGCTTTTTTTTTTTTTTTTTTTTTTTTAATCTTCTCCTTTGTGTTTGTCAATTTACTGTTACTTCAGGTCAGCTAAAATAGGAGTAGTGCCTAGAAAATGCCTGATAGAAAGTTTAATGTACCAGGAAATTCCTGTGAAGTTCAAGGAGGTGCAGAGGCAGCGTGAGCTCTCTTCCTTTGCTAGGGCTCTTCTAGTTAAATATAAATACAAATATATCCCAGAAGTGGGAATTTTCTGGCTGATTCCCTGTGCTGGTGTACTGCAGCCAGCACAGGCTGCATGGCATAACAGCATGGCAGGAGCCAAACAGAGCCTGCCTGATGAGTGTCAGGTGAAAACATTTTTAGTGGCTGAAAGGGGTGTCTTGGGAGCAGCTGTTGTTTTGCTGGCCACTTAATAGACTTCTCTTTCTGTACATCCCCTAATTCCAAAAAGTAATAAACTCGTATTAAGTAGTCTAATTTCTCTAATAATATTCACTCTCCTTGTTAATTCATTTTATCAGAAAGCTATATTGGAGTCACTTAGCAGCATCTATAAAAAGACTGGAAAACATAGAAAAGCAAATTAGGAATTTTTAATGAGTAGCTGTGTTTCTGTGCTTACTGTTCAGCTTATCACTAAAATACTATGCAAGCCTTACTGGGATATATTCAAGCTTTCTGCAAATATGAAGGGGTCTGCATCTATGTTAAAAGAGGAAAAAAAAGAATAAAATAAAGAAATGCATTTGACATTTCAAAAAACATAACGTTATTTTTTCTGTCTGGCAGGGCATTTATGAGGTAACAGACAACACTTCTTTTTCTTTCCTTGCATGCTTACAATTTTGTGCCAATATTTAAGGGGTTTTTTGTTTGTTTGTTTGTTTGTTATTGTTTGGTTTTCAGTTGTTTTCCTTTTTCTGAGGAGTGGAAGAGAATAAGCATATAATGTAAATTTCAGGCCTTTTATACCCTGCATAGGACAACAGTAAAAATCTCACTAAAACGCACGGGGGCACCAGTAGCTCGTCTTGAACAGTTTATAGCACCTCATAATTGGAAATGCGAAGTCCCATTTTCCTTCTGCAAATATTGCCTACCATAAATTCTGTACAACAGGAAGCCTCTTGTGTGGTTTGTTTGTTTGTGTTTGATTCAGTTGTTTTTATTTCTTAAAACCACTTCAAACAAAATGATTGCTGCTAAAGGTACTGGCATGACAGCTCAGAGTCTGAAGTCTTCAGTCTGCAGAAGAGGCATAATGCTGTCAACCTCAGTGACAGCTTTAAATGATGTCTCTAAAATTGTGATTGTAGGTATAAGGAAATTTTAAAAATACAATGCCTCTTAGGGAGGTTTTTTATTCTCCTGCAGAGACTCCTCATAGCTACTGGGAACAGGCTGGGGTTTATTTGATTGTTTTGAAAGGAAATAAGAATGTTTATTGTTTTAGAAAAATTGTAGTTATTGTTTCTCAGATTGAGATGATAAAACTCAAGAAAGTCTGGAACATTATACAAATATGTCTACTAACAACTAGTAATTAATGACTTGTCAGCACAGACTCTGTATGAGTAACACTCTACATCACACCTACTGTCCATAAAATTATGTAGATTCTTATGCATGGTAATAGTGTCTATTTTGTTTTCATTTTACTAATAAGAAAAGTTAGGGTTTTCTTATTAGTAAATAACAGTAAATAACTGTAAATAACTGTAGTAAATAACAGTAAATAACTGTATTACTTTGCTGTTTGTCCTGTATCATACCTGCAAGCAGATACTTGTTTCCTACAAGAACAGTAAAATGTTTGTATTAGAAAGTTGCAGAAACTTTTGCTGATGAATTCCGTCAGTGAGACCAGTGCAGAAATGACCTTGGCACTCATTCCTTTTCGGGCTAACGCGTGCTGTGCTTATACCCCAATAGATTTGGACTTCCTTGGCTGACTACAGGCAATAATGTACAATATCTGGGGGTCAGCAAACAGAGCAGTGTGATGGCTGCAGCCTCTTTGCTCCAGTTTGGGTGCTCTGTGCCAGAGTCTGTGCCAGCATCTGGGGGGAGCCGTGTCAGAGTGCGGGGCTGGCTGCACAGGGCTCAGCTGGGGGACACCTCCCACAGCCAGGGAGGCTGATTTGTTTCTTGTTGTGGTTCTTGGTTTTGGTTTGTTGTTTGATTTTTTTTATTCAAGTTATCTTAATAGCCCAGAAAATGTGATTTAAAAATTTAATATCTCAATTTTTTAAGATAAAATGGAAGTGGCAAACCTACAGTTTTTTATACAATATGTAACTATCTAGATTTGTATAGATGTGACTAAAAATACCTATTTTCTTTGCATTTTATTCAACAAATTGTAGTGTTGAGTATAAGCAGTATGAGGCAGTCATAAGAGAGGTGCCTTAGAATGCTAATTTCTGAATTTAAAGCTAGTGACGGTGCAAAATGACAACAGCAGCATGCAGTGGATTTTCTTTATCTGAGTGATACGGCACAAGTCTGTGAAGAAAATGCACATAAAATGTTTATACCTCTAACACCACAAACAGGAAAACAATGAGGTGGTGTGACTTTATTTTTATGAAGGAAAAATCTTTGAAACTTTGGCCTGTAATATCCTTGATTCCATATGAATTGAGAAGCCATGACCAGCAGTGAATAATAAGAAAGCCAAGCCAAAATCTGGTGTGCTTGTCAGAGAAGTCAGTGCATGGAGAACATGAAAAGAAAAGAGTATTAATCCCTGTTTCTCTCTAGATCTCTTTTATTTGCAGGTGGATCTGACTGAGGAACCTTTTTAGATTTGAGGCTTTGAAACCTTTTCTTGAAACACCCTCCTCTTGTGATTGCAAGAGGGTGTGCAGGCATCACATACCTCTGCTGAGGAACCAAGAAGATAAAGTGACTCCAACTCTTAAAAGCTCCTACTAACCACTGTTATGTGGTACAGACTACTGCTGCTATTCATAAAGTCATCTTTAAAAGATGCCACCAAAGGAGAAAAAGTCACATCTCAAGCAGCTTTTGGGAAAGAAAGATAGCAGGTCTCTAGGGATTTAGAATTAAGTAGATTGTTGTGTACCTAAAGATAATTAATCAATTAGAATGGGATTTGTAGCCTCAGTTATTTTTTTGTACATGTTAGTAGAGGGAAAAATCCAGTAGGAGAGGTAAGAAACCTGGAGAGGGAATATGATAGCTTCTGTATTGTCTGGTACTTTATAGTAACTGTATTTTCTAATATTGGTAGATGGTATCGAGAAATTTGATATGAATCTCTGAAATTCCATCTACCATGGGAATATGGTCCCAAAGTATTTTAAAAAATCTATCAGTGAAGACAGCTGAATTATGATGATCTCTTGTTTTCAAATATTTTTTTTTCCTTTCTTGTCTGTCATGAGAAGACTGAGGGGAGGCTTCATTGGAGTTACAAATTCCTCAGGAGAGGAAGAGGATGGACAGGTACTGATTTTTCCTCTGTGCTGAGCAGTGACAGGGCCCAAGGGAATTTCCTGTGGTTGTCAATAGGTTGGATATTAGGGAAAAGTTCTTCACCCAGAGGGTGTTTGGGCACTGGAGCAGGCTCCCCAGGGCAGTGGTCACAGCACCTGCCTGACACAGTCCAACAAGCTTCTGGGCAATGCCCTCAGGCACATGGTGTGACTCTTGGGGATGGTGCTGTGCAGAGCAAGGGGTTGGACTTGTTGATCCCTGTGTGTACCTTCCAGCAATGCATATTCTGTGATTCTCTGAGCATGCTAGGATTTATGCCTTGCTGCATTTCCCACCTGAATTTTAAACTAACTTGCAGTAAGAGAGTACTTTTAAGTTTACTTGGTTCTTTGAAGAGATATTTCAGTAATCTAGAGAAAGAAGAGACTCTTACTGTTCTTGATTTTGGTGCTGTGCCAGGAGATAGGATCTCTGGCACTCTCCAGAGGTTTCCAGAGCTTTTCTCCTTGTGTTTGCCATGGTGTGTGCACTCAGCTGTGCTCTCAGCTGCTGGGATGAATGAGAAGAAGAATGTTGTCAGCTGAAGAAGCTGTTCTTCCCCTTGGGATGCTTTAGCACATCAGGTTAGCTGATCTGAGTCCCTTTTGCAGCACCAAAGAGCAGCGTTGGGCCTGGTCTTACCCACCAGGGCTCTTCATCTCCCCACTCCCTTGTGTCTGCATTGTGTGCCAGTGCTTTTATCCGAGTGCAAAAGAAGCCTCATCTTGACTGGGGTGGTTTTGCATGGCAAAGCCTCTGCTTTTGGAGTTCTGAGGTAATTCTGGCTCATCAGGGCAGGGGCTGGAGCCCTCTAGCTCTGCACTGGGAATGCTCACCAGGGGCTGTTTGGGACAGGTGGGAAATCTGCCTTGTAGCAGCCGTCAGACATGGGAAGGTTTTAAACCTGCTGGAGAACCAGCTGGGACTTTGAGCCACCTGCATGGAAAATGGAATCGAATGAATATCAGTGGGGAAACGAACATGAAAATTTTCTGAAGTTCGGTGGAGCAGTAGAGACAAAACATGGATGTTCTGAATGTTCTTGGTGCATCCAGGTTTCACATTACAGGAGTGAAAGAAGAATTTTTCTCTGAATGTGTTGACACTGATGGAGCATTTGGACTTCTCATGCAGCTGGTGTCAAGTGAATAAAGTGTTCCAGTCTTCCGTTGGCACATTTACATTTATAGGATTGAAATAGCGTCCCATCCCTCATGGCATAAAGGAGGTCAGTTTTCCTTTTGTTGCCCTGTATCCCAAACCCATGTGCTGCACACGTGGTCAGTAGTGAGGCTGTGCTGGGGCAGTGACAGGAGGGTGCAATTTGCTGCCTGTGTTGGATTTTGTTCTCTACTGATTTGTGGTGTCTGCAAGGCAGAGGGGCCCGTGGCTGTGTACTGCACAATGCACTGAGTGGGTAAAAAGGGTCAGCTAATCCACATGGTCAAGTGCAAAAGCCACTGTTCAGCTGAAGAACAAGTTAATACAATCCATTAGAGAACTGTTCAACCAAGGCAGGCATTGGAGTTTGCTTTTTTTTGCTTTGTCAGCAAGTGGGCTGCTGGATTTTTTTTTTATTGTGTATACAATTTGAATAATAATGACATATAAGCTACTGTTATAAATTTATTGTGAGAGGCGTGGGCATTACTTTGGTCCTAACCATTTCACAATAACAGCCTTTAATATCTTAAATATTTTTACTGTTTGTAATTAAAATATTGGATAAAACAGAATTATTTGCTGAAAGCAAGGTCAGTAATTGTGAGATGTGTGTGCTTAAGGCTTTAGAAGAAATTGCCCCTCTGCAGAGAAATAGAAAATTAGTCTTTATAGTTTTAAGAAACTTTGTGTCATTAAGAAGACAAGCTGACTCTGGAATCTGGGATGCCTGAGCATGTATAGCTGTAGTGTTTTTGTGTTTCTCGAGGCGTGCTCTTGAATGGTTAAGGAAGTTGGCTAGGTTTGCATTTTTCCATTCTTTGTTCTCCTGTGCCTTTTCTCCTTCCCTATTCTCTTACTTAGCAGCTTCTGTGGAATAGACAAAATGTGATCATTTATATTTTTTTTCAGTTGTTCTTACTTCCTGCACTTAATCAATTTGAGCAAACAGGATAGGACTCTCTAAGATGAAGCTAGCAGAATAATAATTACAGCATTGGGGAAGTAAAGCCTTTAGAAGTGTTAGATAGGGTAAGGAAAATGTAAATTCATTTCCTGCATTCAGAATTTTTTGAGAGTTCACATGATGGGTGGTCCTGCAGATAATAGAATAGAAGAAAAAGTAAGTTAGTGGATGATGTCCCAGTTTAACATATAAGAGCACTGGGAAACATTCTATCAAACCTGCCTTTGGGGAGGTGTTCCTTTTTAATGTGACAATAACACAACAAATGTAGATGCAGCAAGATGACTGGGGATGAAAGTGCAGGATAATATGGGAAGCCGACAGTGTAAAAGGAAAAAGATGTATCTCTGATTTGTTGAGGAGACACTGTAAACAATCTTGAAGATTTTTTCCAAGTGATAAGAGCAAATAGGCCAGATTAACAAAAGATTTTGCAAAGTAGGAAGTATAGTATTACATCTCATTAATCCATGTTTGCTCCCTTGGGAACCTTGGGCAAATGGGATAAGCTATACCAGGCTTCCCTTGCAGCTCTTGTTTGTGTGGAGTTTGTACAGGTCAAGAGAAGAGATGTGATTTCTGCTCAGGGAAAAGATTCCCCTGTGAATCTGTGAGGGGCTTGGACACTCTGAGGTACCTGGTATGACTCACTAAGTAAAGGGATTTAATTTGGTATTTGGGATTTATTTACTCACAGCACATACTCATGATCCATCCTATTTTATTTCTCTATGCTAAGATTGGCCAAACTACCTCTGTTCTGAATTTTTAATTGGGGTAACTCTATCTTCACTGTGACATATGAAATGGTTTAAATGAGACTGAAAAGCGAATTTGTCCTCTTGTTTCTCTTTAAATGTTCTGCAATAATTTTTCACTCTTGAAAATCCATTCTCATTGACTCATTGACTTTCTTAAACTGACTCTTCTGGGGGGCAGCACTGCCAATTTGTATTTGACATGGAAGATTGTTCTCCAGAGATTTGTTCCCACAATTGGTATTGCTTTGCACTACCAATAGATGGGTAGCAGCAGCTAAAACTTCAGTGGACTAACAGCATTTCCACTGGATGTGTATGATCAGGGAAATATTCAATACCTGCAAGAAAGTAAGAAAGTAGTTGCTCTTTATGTTACTTGGGTTTTTTTTGGGTTTTTTTTTTTTTGTCCGTCAAGAATGGAGTGGTTGTGTTGCCTGCATGGGTGGGAAACCCATAAAGACAGCATTGCTCTCACAAAGAAATGAGCTGAAATGTCTACACTTTAAACTTAATCATTCCAAGGATCTCTAACTAAAATCAGCTGATAAAATACTTTTCCAGAATTATAATAATGGTGAGTGGCATTGTTCTTTTTTTGTTTTCCACCCTGCAACAATTCAGGACTAGTGCTAGAAGACTACATATACGCATATATTTTAAATTAAATTCAAAACTTAGGACAATGCAGATCCTAGCCCCAGAGAACTAAACCTCTATCCTCTAGGAATGTGAAATACCTAATAATAAATGCTCACAGAAATCCTGCATGTGAAAGAGAGCTGATTGTTTTGGAGTGTTTGCTAGTAAGAGGCACAGAAAAGCCTGTTCATATAAATACAAAGACATGAAAAAAACATAGTTTTATCTAACTTTCTCAGTACAAGGGTGTTGTCTGTACTTCTCTGGATTTTTGGTCGTCCAAGTTCGAATACTTTAATGATGTCTCTCATGATTCCTTTGGATAGGAAACTGAAAAGTTTCTTGGTATTTAGTTGCCTTGTCTTTTTCTTTTCTTGAGGCTCTGCCTCAAAGTTCAAGAAACTGATCTTCTGCTATTTTTGTAGCTGACTGTATGTTCGTATTCCAATATTTTGATTTGGTAGCTGCAGTGTATTTAATCCTAATATGTTTCTTTAAATCAGTAATGTTATAATACCAAAACTAATGCAACTCATGAGAGTTACTGTACATAATACCCCTACTTTGTATATTCATAGCACTTCATTTTTATTATTGTAGTCTTTGCTGAGTGCACTATTTATCAGAGTTTATAAGGAATGAGCTTTGCTGATGCTATTAAATCACTCAAGCGTGCTAAATTATGGCACCAGAGCAGGTGCTATTGTCTGCAGCTCTTTTGGAAAGAAAGGAGAAACCCTCAAATGATCCTGGACATTTATACCTAAAGGAAACAATCCTTTATATTAATATAAAAAGATTGGTTTGTACTCAGTCAAGGGAATTCTTGGCAGTAGGTTTAAACTTACATGTATATATAGCACACTGGAGCCTGCTAAGTACCTCTGTTTTCTTTATGGATGGAGCTTTGGTGCCAAGCGGTCTGCACCACATGCAAGCACAGATAGGCTTCTATCTGATGGATTGTCCCATAGTGAACCACATTGTATACAGGATGTTCAAACACGTATTGATTATGTGGTTCCGTAGTTTACAGCAGAATCATAACCTGATGCTTTTAAGTTCATATATGTAATCAATCTTCATGTGAAGGAACTCGGGACAAAATAAGTATTTGATGCTATATATTAGACATTAGATTAAATTACATTAGATTAAATGTAACCTCAGATTAAATTTAGATTAAATTTATTAAATGTGGATTAAATTTAACCTCATCACCATAACATTATTGTGTTACGAGTGTCATCTTTGTGTGGACTGTGGACTAAAGGTATAATAAAGTTCAGAGTGAGTATAATGCTATTCTGGTTTTAGTACCAGGTCTTGTGGTCAGCTACAAGCAAAACCCCCAGAAAACAGAGATGTAATTTTTTTACGGGAGGTAGTTTTACATTTGTTATGTATCTGCAAAACTTTTCTGCAACACTGCATTAAAAAATAAGAGACTTGTACTTGAGGGGGAAAATTAGCACATTGATTAGATTTTAGTCCATTGTGCAAATAAAATGGAAATATATGTGCTTATAGACTAACTTGCTTCTAGTACCATAATGCTAACATCCGATGATCATTTGCAAAATTAATTTGCAAAATTTGCCTCAACTGCCACTTCTAAATGTAGAAATGAATACAAAATTTACATTTGGTATTTGAGTGCCTTCTGTTAGCAATTTTTGCAAGTGATTATGTTAGCTTACAATGTTTGGCTGTATAAAAGATGATTTAGGCTGGTAATGTTTATTTGTAATTTGGGACAGGAATACTTGAATGATTCTTTTGGAGCAACTTTCATGTTCAGAGGCTTTATTCACATCTTGTGGATCTATGAAAAATATATAAATTTAAAATAAGACTATTTAGTGATAATATGGTGATTTTGCTATTTACCCAAGCAGTTGTGTCTGCGTTCACTCTTTAACTCATATTTTCCAATTGTTCAAATTCCTTTTCCTCTCAATTCATTGTTAGTAGAATTTATATGTTGACTGTATGTTGTTATCCCTCATTATATAGGGTTTAAAAAAAATATTGCTTTGCTGTCACACACCCATCTCCATTGCTGCAGTGTGTGTGGTGGCTGTCTTTCTCAGAGAAAAGGAACGTGCTCGAAACTAACATTTTATTTGTCTGAAATTCAAAAGAATAGTGTACAATAGTACTTAAAAAACTCCACAAGCAGCTGGGGTTTAGCCTGTGGATGCCTTTGGCCAGTAAGGCATGCAGAGAAGATCTGGGACAGATAATTATTTGTAGAGAGGCATACAGAGAGAGAGTGGCCTGAGCTTGGTTCCCAGATCTTTAGTGGAAGACCCTTCTTGTGAAAGGCAAGGCACCCAGCTGAGGTGGGTGGGAGGTGGCCACAGCACACCAGTTTTGGGTGCAGTTGCCCGAGCACAGCAGGCCCATCGTGGTGTCCTCTGCCACTGGGTTACACAGCCTGCTGCACACTGCTGCTGTAACCCTGCAGTGATGGTGCTCGCTCTGGGGCCCACGGGAAAAGGCAGTCTTGTATGGAAAGGTGTGAAGTCACTGGCTGGGATGGTTTGTTGACTACTGTGGAGGTGGTATATGTAAACAAGAATTCCCATCAATAACAGGGACTCTTCACTACTTTTCATCATTACAACAGGAAATGCAAATTTACATTTAAGAACTGGTTTAATTTAAAAATAATTTTTCTAGGTGTACACAAGCTAATTTGCTAGAATACCCTGGGTCCCCAAGGACATTAATATCTTAAGCCCCCTTGGGACTTAACTTATTAATGTATTTCTGGGCTGTGCAGGTAGCATTTATTTTTACAGTATCATTAACATTGTGTTCCTGCTATGATGCTTGCCATATCTTCTGTTGTTAGTTGCTATAATGAACAGTAATAGTATCAGTGACTGAAGATGATTGTGCTTTTAAAGGTATCAGGCTTCATTTTTTCTTTTTCTTCACATTTACACGCCTAAAACTTTCATAGTTAAGGAAAAAAAAGCCATAAGACTAACAATATGTGGCCAATTTTGTTTCCTAGTTTCATTTTTAATATCTAAGTTACTGGATTTAGGTCACATGATTATGTTTCTGAAAGAAGTGCTTGAAATCTAAACTTGGATTTGCCTCTAAAACAATTATATATATATATAGAGAGAGAGAGAGATTGTATTTTAAATTGAAGTCTGGATTACTTGCACCAGCTTAAGTGCTTACACTTTTAATCTTGTAAAAAGCCTGTGCATAAATTGTCTTTGCTAGGTGGTGCACATGAGGGTCTCCAGCACTTGGGTCCTTATGGCAATATCCCAAACATCGTGGCTGAGCTGACAGGAGATAACGTACCAAAGGATTTCAGTGAAGACCAAGGATATCCTGACCCTCCAAATCCCTGCCCTATTGGAAAAACAGGTAATTCAGCTGTAGCCTTTGTACCTCTGTCTTCACTGTACATTTTCCTGTCTTTCAGCACTGTACAGCCCATGATCAGAAATGAGGAATTTTTCATTCTCTACCCTTGGAGAGGAACTGTTGAGAAATTGGGTGTTTCAATGTTTCACCTCAGCTTTTTAAATTTTTTTTTAATTAATATGTGCACCTCCTCTATTGTTGTATGATGCTGGAGAAAGTCATGTGGAAGAAACCATCCTGACCTCAGAGGAGAAGATAGCGAGATTTATGAGAGCATCACGTTCCCAAGGGAGTTCATTTTTAAGATGGCCCCTGAAAAAAGTTATTCTGTACAGATGAGATTTACCCTTATTTTAGAGACTTTCACTGTGCCAAGAGGAATGAAACTGTCTGCCCTGATCTCCAACCCAGACCATGAGTCAATATTTAAGATACCTTGGCTCCAATCCATGTGTCTTTATAGCTCGCTGAGGGCACTTCTGTGCCAAGAAGCGGAGAGCTCTGTGGATGTGCCCCGAGGCGCTGTGTGCAGGCTGGCCCTGGCAGAGGGGCAGCATGGCCAGGGGTGCCAGGGACACACAGAGTGTCCCCAGGCTGCAGCCAGGCAGTGCCCAGCCCTGCGGGGCCACGGCTCAGGGTCGCTAATGCAGCCTTGCGTGCGCGCGATAGACACGCAGCCTGAGAGAACGGATCTCCTTCCTGCTCTTTGAGCCAAGGAATGACTTCCAGTACTGAGAGCAGTAGTAAAACACCCATTGGCTGCCTTGGGAGCTGGACTCTATTTTTCTCTCATTTTTTATTTGTGAGCTAAGAGATCCTTTCAAAATGTTTTCTGTTTAGTCTTCTTTTATGTTATTTGGATAATGCGGAACAGTTGTCTGTATTCTTATTTAAAAATATTCTGCCTACCTTAGAATTAATCAAAAAATAATATTTGTTAAAAAAAGGTTTGTGAAATCTTTTTGCATTTCATTCAAAAATTTGACAAAGTTTCAGGTAGTCCTCCCTTACTGCTTTCTATTGCAGCCCATTTGGTGATGATGCTTTCATCTTTTCTGAAATACCTCATCTTCCAATTTGTTCACTATAGCTGTTGTCTGATAAGTTGCAAATGATGGGTTTAGATTTTCTCACACACACAAGCACACACACAGACTTTCTATCTTCCTTGCTTGCCCATTAGACTTCTGGTCATGATCAGATAAATAAATTGAAAACATGGCATCCAGGGAAATGCCTTTGAAAATCCCTTCCATTTTTCTTTCTTAGGTGAAATAAAAGTTGTTAGCTAGGCTAATACAGTCAGATCTGAACATGGGGAATTTGCAGGGAAGTTCTGCCTGCTCAGATAAATGGCTCTGTCAGAGGTATGCTGTGAGTGAAGATAGTATCTGCTAGGATTAGGGTAAAATGTTTTTCAGAGCCTTAAATGGAAATTCAAGTGGTGACTGTATTATGCATACAAATTACCAGAGGCCTTCCTCAATCAGGTCTGTGGATTTGCTTAATGGAAAACAATTTTTCCAGTCACTGTCTACATATGCACATTCCACAGCAGGAATACATAAGCCTGGAGCACTTGAGCTGAAGACTTCTGGATTAGCAGTCATAGAGGACACCCATGTGTCCAGCTGCCCTTTGTGTTTTCTACCAAAAGACACAAATGCTCTGAGGTCTACCACACTTCTCTTGTCACCTGTTTCTCTCTTGATACAACCTTGTCCCTGCTGAGACTGAAATAATTTCTAAATGTTTTAATAGTTTCTGAGTTACTTAGATATGAAGAGTTTTCCCCTGTTTTCTATTGGCAATTCTATTTTTTCCCAGTCACAATGAGAAAAGAGAGAAAGCTGGATCTGTTGAACTCAGAATAACCTTCTCAGGTCATTGAATCAACTCAGTTTTAAGTTTTTACTGTTTCCCACATCTGAGGGAAGAAGATAATCCATCTGCAAATCTTTTTACATGATGACACACAAGGACAGAAGGGAAAGTCTACAGGTGTGTGCTCTGGAGTGCCTGTGCTCTGGCAGATGCAGCTGTTTGAGTGCCCAGCATCATGCCCTGGCTGGTAGGATCTCCTCGGGTATGTCTGCAAGGAACTTGGACTGCAAGCTCCCCATGCTGGCAAAGCAGTGGGAGCTCCAGGAGCAGACTCTATCCAAAAAGCTACTCTGACCTCAAGTTGCTGAAACTTTGTTTAAGCTAAAGATGACTTATTTTGGTAAAAAGACTGTAAGTTGATTTTAAAAAGGATATTATCTTGATGTCACACTGTCTACAAAACCATCCCTTGTGCTTAAAGGAAGTTTCTGGACCAATTGGATTAGTTACCAACCTACAGAAATGCTTTCATCATAGAACTTCTGCTACATAGAATTTTTATGAGATCTTATGATGCAGAAATGGTTTTCAGCCATTTTGGATAAAGTGCAAACCAGAAGTGGAGCTCCAGGAGGAGCTACTCAGTGAAAGAAATTCTGCCTTTGCTCACAGCACTGCTAAACCATGACCTCCAAAAGTATTGCCTTGCCCATTTCTAAAACTACTTGTGAGCATTTAAAAAAGAAAATAATATCCCTTTTGTATCAGAACAGGATTCAGTTTTAGGTAAAATCAAGTGCAATAATTTAAAGAAAAACATAAAGGAGGGAAAGAGCATGGAAAAGAAATTCCTTCAGTTGTCATTAAGTTGTGAGGATTTGGGGTTTTTTAAAAATAAATACATTCTGAAAAATTTGTTTCAAGAGAAAAAAGAACCTGGTATTTTCTAGTCATCGAGTTCTTTATGGTTTTTTTAATTGCATTTAAGAAGTTTGCTGATTAATGTGGCATATACTGTGTGTGTCAAAGCTACTAAGCACTCAGTGCTTTCTTTTGCAGTTGATGATGGGTGTCTAGAAAACACCCCAGACACAGCAGAGTTCAGCAGGGAATACCAACTGCACCAACACCTTTTTGATCCAGAGCATGACTATCCCAACAGGGGCAAGTGGGTGAGTACATGCTTCTTGCTTATTTTTGTTGCATGTGGAACTGGATATTGTCTGCTGTGTGGGGCACTATGAAACCATGAGGACAGTATTGTTCTTAATGCTGAAAAAATTATCACCCCAAGGGAAACTTGTCGAAAAGGTGGACTTGCCCTGTAAAACAGAAATAGTGCTTGTGATTGATAGACACCCCAGAAAAACAGAAAGTAGAAATCCTTGTTCTGTTACCTGTCCCAAAACATGTCAGCCTGATAAATGCAAAAAAACCCACATTTCAAACTACAGTGAGCATGTAGCCAGAATTAGTGCAGATCATAAGATCATAGTGCAAAACATAAGATGTCCCTAATGTGAAAGAATTTCCAGGTTCAGTGACTATTCGCTGTTCAGCTACATATATAAAAAATAGAAAGAAAATACAGATAAAGAGAGTTCAGCAGCTCAAATCACCTTAAAAAAATCTAGGCTCAGACCCCTTGCTTTAAGGAATCCTCCCCACCTTAAGGATTTTGGAGGACTTGGTGCTGATTCTTCCTCTAGTCAGGTTATGAGCTGCATTATATTGAAAAACCTATTTGACACATCACATATAATAAACACAGTGAGCTACACTAAGGGCAAAAATCTTGCTCTGAGCATACAAGGACTTTAATAAGTGCAGCTAGACTATTTCTGCAGGCTAGAGTCTCCAAAGAAAGCTCTGCCACTTAATCTTGGATTACATCAGTTAAAATGTCCAATCCCAAATCCATTTTCAGGCGCCAGGAAAACAATAACAATGATCATAATTTATGCTTGTAGAACAAATAATGAAATCTCATTTTACATTGTTATAACACTTCACTTAAGATTGCACTAAACCAGTGCTCTGCAAGCATATATCGATAAATGGACATGCTTGGCAGTCTCTTCTCCTGACGTAATTTTGAGACAATGATTCGTCTTCGTAATCAAACCAGTGTAAGATTTATAGTCTTAATTACTTATGCAAGTGCTAAATTTCTGGAGAGAATCATGCCAAAAATCCAAATTCTGGAAACTTGTTGAATTCTAAGTAATTACCATCAAAAATTTTCATTTAAAAAACACCAGATGGTGAACTTTCTTTTTTATGCCAGGTAAGGCTGTTAGTTTTCTTACTGTTCATGAGTACTTCGCTTTCATAATACCATTCTGAATACTACAAAAGCACTTCTGTAAATCTTTGGCCTATAGCAATATTTCAGGATAAAACAATATGTACTGTGTTGTCATCAGCAACTTGTATCCTTAATAAATGATAGTAAATCATTAGTGAATCCTGAGCCTTTTTGTAGCTCCATCCATCACTGCTAACTCAGGAGAAAAAGCTGCTCATGTATGGATTAAAGCACTCTCTGGTACTAAACAGTAATCAGATCTAGTTGCTAGGTCTTAGCCAACTCCAGGTCCTTTTAATTAGAGATGAAACAGCTGGTCATGTGCATGAGCAAATGTTCTGCCCAGATCCAGGAGAATAGCCCTGATCATCTCCTACTTGCATATTACTACATGATAAAAAGATAAATACAGTGGTATCTTTTAGTGGCTGGGTTTGGTACTTCTAATTCTCTGGGAAAATCAGGTAAGTGCTCTGAAAATTAGCTGTTTGAGACCTTATGAAGCAGAGCCGAAGGAGATCAGATCTTTTAGGGCATTCACTGTTGTCTGCATTAAGTTGTAAATGACCAACACAGCTGGCTGTGGGCTGCCCATGGGTAACTGTGTGCATCCTCATCCTCCAGCTGTCCCGAGCATCTAAAATTCCCCAGCCTTTTCTCACCACTGTGTGGGTGAGGAAGCATTACAGATCCCAGTGACTTGTCTGTTCCAGGAGCCAACATGCATTCCTCAGTGTGGCCACAGAAAAACCCAAATTACATTAGCAGGTCAGAAAAAAAAGGACCTGCTCATCCTGCTGGGACAGAAACAGGTTGTTTGGCTTGTTTTGGTGACAGACATCATCACAGCAAAGCTGTGGGGCCTCTGCAGTATCCTGGGAATAAGAGACATGTTTTGTAAGGGTCAAGCAAGTCTAGAAGCTGTCTCATGCAGCAAAGTGTAGAGTTATGTAGATGCTAAATATTAAGTGTAAATATTGCTAATACATCTGCAGATACAAACATATAAATCATAATAAAGGTATACTGGGTTAGGAGTGGGAAGAAAGGTGATTTTTTTCTGCCTTTGGGGCAACTTCCCCTATATCAGTATGCTGACCTGTCAGAAGTCTCAGCAACAGACTCTGTTTATAAAACGAAGTCCACAGCTTATGCTCTCCTCCCCTCTCATGTGTGGAAAACATAGAGGGGACAATGGAAACAGTAGGATGAGTGACTTTTGGAGTTTTCTATCCTTGTGTACAACTATAGTTTCTAAGATGTCAAAGTTTTTTCCCCAGTTCAGACTTTTTTCTTATAGGACACAGACACTTTCTGGGTGTGCCTTTCTTGAATCTTGCAGATTGGCTCTTTAGATGGGTTGAAGAAGTGTTGGCATCCAGAAGCACTTGCACTAAGATAATTTACAATATACAATTTACAATCAAATCTAAAATCCACTTACATATTTTGTCGGTTGAAACCATTTTAACTTCTGATTTTTTTCCTCCCAAATTCCAGCCTGTAGTAGTCTAATCCAAGTGGCCAAGAGGATGCAAAGGAAACTCCAGGAGGGAGGGAAAAGTAGAAAATCACATGCAGAAATGTCTCTTCATGAGGTGTACCTTTAACTGAGGAGACTCTGTGCCTTCATTCCTGAGAACCTCTCAGTGAAGGATGAACACTTCCCGGGCAGATTTTGGTGGCTGATGAGGTCAGGCCATTACGCAGTGGAACATACTTTCAGGATTGCTATTATCATACAAATATGTGGAGCTCACGCTCCACAACCATATTTGCTTTGTACTCCACATAATGCTACAGTAGTACTTAGGGCCTTAAAACATTCTCAGACAGACTAAACAAAATACGGTTTCCTTGAGAAGGAACAGTTCAATTGTAAGGAAGTTTTCAGAATGACAGAAATGCTAGCTCCAGTAGTCCATGAAATTCTTTTTATTTCAGGAACACTCTTTTTCCTCTCGTGAAAGTATAAGGTCAAATGCTTTACAAAGAGAAGCTTTGATGGTGCTTTGTTTCCTAAGGAGAATAATTCATGCATACTTGAGTTTCTTTAAGATGTTAAATTTAAGTTTTCCTGAAGTGAGTTCACATAAATGACTAGCAAAGAATGTCCCTCTTGGCCAGCTTCATCTCTGTTCCCTTTTGGAGCAGCTCAGACAAAATAACTGGGGTTGGACAAGAGATAGGCCTTGTGAATTCGAGGTTTAATGAACACTAGACGTACAAAACAGACAATTTTGGCAGATTTCATTGTAGCACTTGAAAATGTTTGTTTTTTCTCATATCAAGGCTGCAGAGAGAGCTAGAAGTGTTTGGTGAATTTGTCTCGTGCTAGAGTTACACTTTCTATTTATATAATCAATGTTAGGTCAGTTGTTTATAGCAGAATTAATGGGCTTGTTTATACACTCTTCTGCTTTTATACATGTGATTCTTCTTCCATTTTCAGGTTAGGGCTTGGTTTTGGTTTTCTTCATAACACAGGATTGAAACAAAATGTGTTGAACATGTGTGTGTTATTCCAGACTTTATTAGAATTCACTACTTATAAGAAATACAACAATATGTGGATGCACTTACGTAAACTATGGTCAGAGGGGGTTTTTTGTGTTGGTTTGTTTTTCTTTTTTCTTTTCTCATCATCATAACTTTCTCTTCTGCCAAGATGTTTCTGGCAGTTTTTAAAAGGTTTGCCATTAAAAATGTTATAGACCAAATGGTTTTTAGAAACTTTATTGAGGGCACTACTTAAACAAAGGAAGAGTTGGCGCTGAACTCCTTTCAGCAGAGCTTTGCACTGGGAAGTGTTGATATCTGGAAGGGAATAAGCAAAGACAACAAAACAGTAGGAATGATCCCTATTTCTGTTTTTAAAAGGAATTAGAAAATCCCTTGTAAAGCAAGTATTTTTTGCTCCTGTTCCTGTGTCACCTCAAATGTATAAAAGACACACCCGAGGCAGGACTCCTGCATCTTCTCCCTCACATTCTTATTTTTCTTTTTCCTTCTGCTTTTCCTTAAAAAAAAAAAATATGTATCTATTTATACCACATATCACATGATGGGGAACATCCAGACTATGCAGCACGTACTTGAAGCACTTATTTCCTGAACACAGGGGATAAAATAGTGGAGAAATACTGGCTTTAAAATTGTTGATAAGGCTGTGACTGCTCCTGAAGAACTGCAAATATTAGTAGGAATACACAAATACTTATTTGTGGCTTATTTCTCCCATAAAACTACACACTTCTCTAGACTTGATAATATTTGATTGCAGAAATAGTATTTTAAAAGAAGAGTGTAATGGATTTGATGGCTGTGTTGGTTTTTTTTTCCCTTCCAGAGCAAGAGTTTACTCTTTGAGAAAATCAATGGTGGTCCAAAAAGAAGAAAGAGGGTAACTATCGGAATATTTCATAGCCCCTATATAATCTAGATACCTAATAAAAATTAAAACCATGTTGTTGAAATTAGGAGATAGTCTAATGCATTTGTGTTATACTTTAGATTATGTGTAAAGTCAGGTACTCTCTGTGATAAACTACTATAGCCAGCTTCAGGACTGAGTACTGGGTACAAGATTTATTTCTCAAAATAGCCTCTTTCAGAAGATACACTTAGGTGTAGAACATTATCAAACTTAATATTATCTGTCTTTTAAAATTGATTTTATTTGCTTACAACCATTTAAAATTATTTAAATATCTCTAAGACAGAATTTGAAAATTCCTACTAAAAATATTAGTAAAATTTAATTACCACTACCCATGTGTGTGAATATGTTTTTGTGTGTAAGTAATACTAAAGGTTGTTCTTTATCTGATCTACCTCAGATGAAACTCCTATCCCTGTGTCCCACTTGTTTAAAAGACAAAGATGAAAGGGTTCTCATTGTTCTTCTCCTGTAATAAGGAAAGCAACGCACACAGAGAGATTTTGCACAGTCTGCCTCATTACTCTCTCTTTTTTGGTAGTTTCAGCCTTTCTTTTATTAAAATAAAAAAAATCACTTTCAGGAAGAGACAACATCTTTAGCCATGCTGATGATGTATTATTTTTACAAAAAGGAAAAGTCCAACTCTCTGCCAGAAAGTAGCTTTTCAAAATATGACAGGACAGTTGATACTGTAAATGAAGTAAATGTAATTTAAAATAACAAGCATAAGTGAAGATGATTTATTTATTAACTCTCAAACTTTAAGTCTTTGCTAGAAAGGGAGAAGATGAGTTGATTTCTTTCTGATTCAGACATCACTGGCAATTTACACTTCAACCATAAGTTAAAGATCTGACCTGAGCTTAGTATCTGCTTCATGCTTACATTTGATTTTTGAGTTTCTTAGTTGAAAAGGGAAAACGGGTAGGCACCCTTTTTCTTAAGGTAGTTTTTAAGTAAGTAGAATTTACTCTGGAAATAGTTTAGCAGAATATTTACTAATAGCTAGAACAGCATGTTAAAGTGGAATTCGTGCAACATATACATGAGGGGACAAAAGAAAAAAAAGACATTTTCTTTCTGTGAGCTGACTGACGTAACTGGATACAAAAGAAGTACTGGCTGGAGACACTTGACAGTCCCATGGCCAGGGGTAGCCCAGAATTTTGAAGGTGAATTGCTTTACAGCAGGCTTATTTTCCTAGCATCAACATGCCACTTAATGCTAAATTCATTGGAATTTAAATTATTTTAGGGTAATACTGTAATGATTAATAATGCTTTAATGAACAACAAAAATTTCCACTTTATCAGCAGAAGAGTAAACTAGAACTCTGTCAGCAGCAGTGTGTTTTCCTAGAAATCAAAAAAGCCCACTGGATTCCCCTCCTGCCTTTTGTGCTCCCTGCCACTTCTCCATCCCTTTCTGCCTAGACACAGTTTTGGGATCTGGCAACAGATTGATTTTTTTACATCTGAGCGTCCTCATCTGAGGTAAAACAAGTGCTGTGTAACAGTGTAGGTGGTAACCCTGCTGTGTCTGTCCAGGGACACAGTGACCCAGCCACAGAGGTGCTGCTGGTGTCTAGAAAAGTGCATCTGAGCAAGTGCACATATTTGTGTGTCTGTATCACATTTGTGCCTCTGTGTGTGCCTCTGGAAGCACACCTGAGCGTGCACACACAGCCAGCGTGCAGAGCAGAGGGCTGTACCCACCACCTGCTGCTGTGCTGGCTTCTCTGCAGCACTTGCACTGCAAGGAGGTTTACAGTGACATCTAATTCTAATTCTCCCCTTTTTTACAATTCTGTGCTTGCAGGCAGCCCTGTCCAGAAGTGTCAGGACCACTTCTGTGATCACTAAGTTTGCCACGGGCTCAGAGCTGTGTGCAGAGGTGCTCGGGAACTTGCATTACTTTGAATTCTGCACAGCTGCATGGGATTAAACATATTTTAGTCAAATCAGCCAAAGTATTTTGCATTATATTTTGTGTCTTCTGTTGCTGGTTAGGAAGGATTCAAAATTTTGTGTAGTCTCATTCTCCTCTACTTTATTTCAAAAAGTAGCAAGCAAGTAGCATTCCAAAAAAGGACCAATTAATCTTCCCAGGAATCTTCAAATAATTCCTAGAAGTTTATGCAACAGTTGAATTTCACTAAATTAACATTAAACAGAACTTCTTTAAACAAACACAAACAACCAATTTACATACATCTTATTTCTAACAATTTAAACCATTGGAGTTAGTTTATTTTCAAAGATTTTTCCACATTCATTTCTGGTTTTTAATATTTTTATGTTTTCACTTGCAGCAGGCAAAACACCCAAAACCCAACAGAAGGAAGCAAAAGGGCTGCTCTGTGCTATGACTAAGTATTAATGATAGCTTCCACAAATCTGGAGAAACCCAAGGGCTTAAACTTGAAGACAGATAAACCCCAAATGTTTTCCAGAGATTCAACAAATACTTGGGATAGCTGAAAAGAAATATTTCATGCCCATTTTGAATGCCTTTTTTTTTCTTCTTCTTCTTCTTTTTTTTTTTTTTTTACTCTGAAGTTTTGGTGAAAGAAGCACAGAAATATTTCAAGAAAAGTAATTTCTGTGACACAGTCAGCCTGACAAGAATCAGGAGATACTGGAAAATTTGCATTCCTCTGAAGTTTGTCCTTAGGCAAAGAGTTTTTATTAGCATCAAAAACCTTCATGCTAGAATTTTTGATTTTAGCTGTGTGAAGGAGACAATATACACTTGAATTTTGCTTACACTGACACTGTGACAGGCCAGAAAGCAGGTGTAAATGATACTTAATACTGAATGCTTGCCACTTGCAAATACATTTTACTCCAGTGGTACAGATAAAATTCAAGCCCAGGCTTTCTACGTTACTCCATCTATGATCTCCAAGCAGTTTTGAGACAGGATCTGTTCATCTTCAGCCTCACATTGTGCTGCTTGCATGGTGTAAAGTGAAGTTAAACCCTCTCCAGGAATCTTCTTTCCAGCATTCCCTTTTTCTGGCAGTGCTGTGAGAGCCATTTTCTATGCCAAACCCTTGTTTGGCTCTGCTTCTTTGCCAGCAGTTTTTTATCTCAGCATCAAGAGAGGAAGCAAGGAGGGGTTTCCTGGAGAGGAGACAGGCTGAACAAGAGGCTTTGGTCAAAATGGTATTGTGGTCTCTAGTTTGTACCCCAGCACAATGTCCATCAGGGGCTAGTGATTTGAGCCAAAGCTTGCCTGTACTTCTCTAACAAGTTCTGTCCTGCCTCAAGAATTAGGGAGTTAGCCCAGCAGAGAAGCAGCAGCAATTCTGAGGAAAGGAGGAGTGGAGCAAAAAGACAGCGTTTAATTCAGATCGTTTTATATTCCTGATAGTCCTCCTTCACATGTGTTTGTTTCAGTGGATTGAATTAAATTCTTGCACAAAAAATAATTATTACATACAAAACACTGATTGACTTTTAGATTTAATCCCTGGAAGCAGTTTTTTCCCAAGTCTGTAAATATCTGACAGATAAGAAATACATAAATGTGTTCACTAATCCTAGTTTACCTTTTATCTGTTTCCCTGTTTCTAATAAGTTTAAATAATTTTAAACTTTTTCAGAGTGTGAACCCGTATCTGCAAGGACAGCGACTGGATAATGTTGTAGCAAAGAAGTCTGTTCCACAATTTTCAGATGAAGACAAAGGTCCTAAATAAGTACAATAAAAATGAAAGATAAAAACTCATGCCATCCTCTTCGAGACCATGATATTGCTTATATATAATCATCTATTAAAATCCTTGTGAATGGCAGCATGCTTGTTATTTATATAATTGTAGATGAAAACCAGCTGTATTTATAACAGCATGTTCTCCTAGATGATAAAAGTATGGTTCTGCTTTTTGTTAAGTTATGGTAAAAGGACATTTCTGTTGTTTTAATTTTAGTCATGGAGCAAACTTTAAAAATGTTAGTCATTTTGATAGCTTATGTGAGGTAAATGGTCTTAATGAGAAGCTTGTAAATAGGAAGATGAAAAAAAAATGCCAAGTCTGACTCCAACATTTAATCTTAAATGTTACTATGTTTGACACATGAAAATTAC
This sequence comes from Pseudopodoces humilis, assembly GCF_049639895.1. Taxonomy (NCBI): domain Eukaryota; kingdom Metazoa; phylum Chordata; class Aves; order Passeriformes; family Paridae; genus Pseudopodoces; species Pseudopodoces humilis. The sequence goes on along the minus strand of NC_142206.1, from coordinate 32,072,380 downwards.
AGTTTTATGTTTTGTTCACAAATATTGTTACTTAGCAAAGACAAAGTATTTATTTTACACAGAGAATTTTGGCTTTTGGTCCATTTTAATAAACATTTAAGCAATCTACAAGATTTGCAAAGTGACATTTTCCAAAATATTTCAGAGGCTCATTTGTCTCTGTTATTGCTGTGCAAATGTAAAAATTAAAGAACTGCTTTTTGACTGTATTCACTGGAATATTTTTTCTGTTAGTTTTAATCATTCCATGCCCAGAGCTTTCCTGAACACTTGTGAACATCTTCCCTTGTCAATGGAACTGTTATGTGAAAATTAATCAGTCCTGCTGTTCTTTGTCTCAGTAACTGCAGCATTTGTGCATTATAGTGTTGTTAAATTAAAAGTAAAGATGGAGACATTTGTCTGTGTTAATAAGGTTGTGTCAACAACCTCCAAATCTAAATCCAGGATATGAAGGTCATTACAGTTGATCTTCTGAAAAAATATGTTCCTCTAATAACACTGGTAGCTGTCATTGCTCTTGAAGTTGTTCTGGGAAGCTTAAATTGCCTTCTTGCCCCTAGGATATCAAAGAACTTTATATTCCAGGCTTCTCCCTTTCTAAAAGATGAGGATACACCTGAATATTTCAAGCCATGTGAATGGACCACTGGAATTATGGAAAACAGCATTAGCTTATAGCTAATATTACAAATCTGTAGGGGAAAAAAAAGTAGTTTCCCATCCTGTAGAAAGACACAATAAAATAATGATGGTCTCTTAGAAAAAAAGTAAAAAACAGATAAGAAATTAAGGTTCCTAGCTACATAAAATTAAATTTAACAGGATGGCACAGATATGACTGTTAATGGCATTTGCTTTTTCAGTCTCACCACTTAGTAATTTGTAGTAAATTATGTATGTAGAGAACTGGCTCTCTCATGCCATTTATGAGTGGATTGCAAAATTCTAATATTTTGGAATGGACTATCATGTCCTTCATCATATTTCCCTTTTAAAAAAAATCTTGAAGAGAAAACTGAATAGTATGTTATGAAGTGGGATTTATACTCACACGTGACACAAAAATGAGGAATTTCTATGCATCACAAAATGCCCTTGGCTTCCAGTGGCTGGAACAGGATGGGAGCAATCTAGCTGTTCATGTGACAGAACTTGTATTCTCTGTGTCTTGAGCTAACTCTTTTTATCTGCACGCCTGCTTAGTCTTCACACAGGTGTTGAAAACTACAAAGCTACAAAGATTGCTCCAAAACCGACAAAGAGTCTTTATATATCATGGCATAAATCTGACATTAAAACCTACTGATGCCCAGTGGCCCAGAGTGTGAGCAATGGTCATTCCTCCCATCTAACCCTGCTGCCAGCCACTGCTGTAGCTACAAGGCTTCCAGGCGGCTGGAGGCTAGACTGCCATTCCTAAGAGACTGGTGTTTCTTCAGATCCTTGACTGTTCCACCAATACTTCTAGAGTAATCTGAGTTACATTCTGTCCTTATAGCTCCAGTAAAATCCATTTGAATCACAAAAATGAAACAACCATGCTGGCGATTTATTTCATTTTTTAAGCCCTTACTAAGGACAAGTGCTTAGTTAAAGGGGTGTACAGTAAATAGTGGGCTTGGGAAGGGAAAAGAAACATTGCTTGCCTAATAGTATCAGTAATCCCACATGTAATTTTGTGAAGCTCTCCAGGTCACTCCAGCCTGTGTGGGGATGTGAAATCCAGCACTGCAAACTGGCCAGAACAGGGATACCTGTCAGACTGCAAGCGGCAGAGAAGCTGCCCTCCTGTGTATGATAGATCTGCGTAGTGCAGGCAAAGGAAAAATATCACAATTCAGACCTGCTTTTTTCCTTAAATGCAAGCAAATTAAAAAAAAAAATAAAAATCTTTGCACAAAACAATGATGTGTCTTACAGGAACTGTCTGCTGGAACAAGTCAAGTGTGTGGTGGTGAGCAGCTGTCTGCTGAGTTCATCAGGCAGCTTGAGTGTTTCACCAGGAGGACTCAGCAGTACTATTGTGAAATGTTAATAAAATATAGCTGTTGCACCATGATAATGAGATTCATTATTCTAATTTCTGTTTCATGGTAGAGCTGTCTTTCATACTGGGATTAGCTAGACTTGATTAAAAAAAAAAAAGAAAAAGCAAGCAAAAATTCTTGTCCCTCCTACTGTACCAACAACAGTCCAAACATGAACACATAGTTTTTTAAACAGAATAATCACAGTGCTGGTCTCAAAATCAATGAACAAAGGTACCAACTATCCCTCCTCACTCAGAGTTCACCAAACCAATAATTAAAAGAATGTAGAAATTCTAGAAATTATGTAGTAGCTGCATAGGCATAATTGTCCTTTTACCTTTATGATGCATGTGAATTAAGGAGCATGTATATTGATAGTGTTGTTTAGAATTTCCATCAAATTAAAACCTTTTAGAGTATTTTAAAATTTGCAAGTGTGTTAATTATCTCTAACACATTAGAGACACAATGTGCTTGAAGGAAGCTATACAAAATAAAGTGTATTGCCCTGAAACATTGGTTTTGTCTGGTAAAGAAATATTTATGACTCCAGTTTAAAAAAAGCAATGTGTAACTGAGGGGAGTATCTGATTTGTGACACAAAACTTACTCTGGGGGTGCATGTGCATACACACACACTAATACACCTTTTAAAACACAGTACAGTCTAATAATAAACTCATTAGTAAAGACTATAAAGATGTTAACCCACAGAATAAAGTAATATACAAATTCTTATTGAATTGCTAAGGAGGGGAAATAGTGATATGCTTCTAATTACTGTCACATTTGCATTCACCAAACGCAATAAAACCATGCAGCTATCTATGCAGCAACTCAGGAGCCACCCAGAGAAGCTGGGTACCAGTTCCCAGAGTCCCGAGAGTCACTTAGAGGATTGCAAGTAAAGCTGACCTGAAGCTTATTTTATCAAAATGTGACAAAGCCTATCTTATCTGTTAAACTGAGGAAGGACACAGGCAGAAAGATGACAACCAAGTCAATTAGGTTTTTGGCTTTGTTTCCAGCAGAGTAACACTCAAGCTCCTTTGTTTCCAAATGTCAGTACTTGGGGAAGAAGACAAGTAGCTTTTTCACCATGAAGAGGAGACTTCAAATCAGGCCTCTAAACAGTAGCTCTATGGAAGTGTTGAAAAGGCTTTGTTTTCATTTTCATGGTGTTCAAGAAACTAATTTTTGAACATTTAAATTTTTTTTGAAAAAGCCCATAACAACATCAACCCAAAACAAACTTGGAATCTTCTGGCCTGTTTGGTGGTAAGCTCACTAAACCAGTTCTCACCTCACCTCATCTGTAATGCTCTATCACTTGTAATATGATAGAATTTTTATGCAATTACTTTTTTTTTAATGCAAATGGACAATGCCTGGATCTGTAGGACAAAGACCTTAAAGACAACTTTTCAGTTTTTTGAAGTCACACACTCAGATTTATGGAAGGAGAAGGGCAAGGTGAGGAGATTCAGAGAATGCTACCACTATCCCATGAACATTTAAGATTTCCAAGGAAAGGACAAAGGACAAATGATCCACAAAGGAGATGAATATGTTCACTATTTTATTAGCCAAGTGTCACTATCTGTAGGATTTAACATAGCTCTCCATCCAGGCCAGAAGCTATCAAGGCTGTCAGGGAGAGGACATTATCTGCAATTTTGAGACACCTGAATCCAGCATTTCAGGCTAATGGAACTGACAGTGAGATAGAATTCTATTTCTGTCATGTTTGATGCAAATAGGATGGCAATGTGACGTGCTCTAAAGAAAAGACAGCCACAACAAAAACCCAGCAGAACATGTTGACTCCAGTGCCATATGGATACATACACTTAAAAATTCAGTTTTGTTTGAAGGCATTCAATTACCTTCAATACTCTTCAAAAAGAATTATATTCGGGAATAATCTCAAAGAACAAGTACACTTTTAAAATAAAGAATTACTGTGTCCCTTAAAAGGTCTGCCAGTTTGTCATACCTAGGGTCAACAGCACATTCCAACCATGAGCAAAGAACAAGTTCCCTTGAAGGGCTCAACCACGGACAGTGACCTGCTTAAGTGCAAACTAAATAGAAACTAAAAACAATTGTAAGCAAAGGATGTGGAATTGTCATCATGAAGGTCCCTATCACTCATGAATGTGGTTGACTACCACAGGATTGAGAACTAAGCCAAGATTTAGAATACAAGAGAATGAAAAGGCCAAATGAACCATTTCCCAAGCACACTCATGGTCTAGGTCTACCGTGCTCAAGCCTTTTGCTGTTAGGTGAAGAATGGCATTGAGCTCCAGTTCATCATCCCAGTTTACCATGAGAAGGAAATATGTAGTTTCAGTTGTCATGTTTGCTTTATTTATGATGATGACTGCTTTGCTGTGATTACATGAATCCTGATGGTTGGGAGAGCTGCTAAGCATGTGTTCAACACATGGGAGCATAACAAACATTAAAGACGAGTGTCATGGCAGTAGAATTATCAACTGGAACTAAAAGAGCTTTAAAAAGTCCCATTTTATTAATGAGGTCTGTATTTGTATGTGGAGCAGAGGTAGAGATGGTGGTAATTGAGAATGATTTCAGACTTTAAAGATTAAGTAGACCTGAATCACCTCTTTTTAATTTTGTTCCAAAGCACAAGGAATGCAGCTCCAAATGTAATGCATGGCTGTCTTTCACAATTAATCACCGTTTCTTCATCCTACTGTTTTCTCCAAGAAGAAGAGTGGTGGGAGTCAGTGGTTAAATTTCATGGTAAACTGAGTGAGGCAAAGGAGGAAGCACAGAAAAAAATAATGTGCTACTTGTTACTAGTCTCAAACTTTCCCTCCTTCCCTAACCAGTGTTGTTTAGCTTAAACAACAGTGCTCAGCTTTTAGTGTTTAGCTTTTTGTACATTAAATGTATGAAAACTGACTCCTTTTACTCCAGATCTTTGCTCTGAACCTGAACCACCATACAACAATGTTACTTTCCTGGGAACCACTAAAGATCTCCATTACAGATGATAGGGATTTTTGGGTCTGGGCATATTTGCTAGATCAGAGAAGGTGCCTATGGCTTTGATGCTGAATTCAGACATCTTTTAACTAATTCTTTATTTTGAGAAACAAAAAAAAACCCACAAAACCCTAGAAGTTCTTTCAGTGCAATATCTATATTCTAATGCCCCAAAGTTCTCTAAAAGTGTCTGAAATTCAAGTGGGATAGCCTGTATAGGGAAATGATGTTCTGATTCCTCAGCTCAATGGAGAACATCTTTCTACACTGGAAATATAAAATACCACACTGTGACATTTTATATTTCTAAATGGACAAAACAGACTGATGAAAGAGCAGGTTAGATCATCCAGAGAAGCACTCATAATTCACCATTGGTTATTTTTTCCCTTTCTTAAACAATGCTGCAAACAGTGACTAAGAGAATTGCAAAATTTTGATTCCAACGAGTAGTGCAATGGCTGTAAGATTTATGGGCCTGAAAGCTGTTACGGCAATTGAAGAAACAAATTTTTAATGCTGCATAAACCATTGACTAAAATAAAAAAAAAAAAAAAAAAAAGCAAATTCTTTAGAAGTCATTGATATAACAGATAAGCATGGCTGTGACAGTTCATGTGTAGACCCTGGCTATTGGTTGAGTTCCCAAACCCTAAGACTGAGCTGCCACAGGACCCTGTGCAGCCATGGGTAATGTATGTGTGCACAGTTAAAAAAAGCAGAAAAGTATGTCCTGCTTCTGATTCTTTATAGCTTCATCCTAATATCCTTTATAGCTCCTGCTAATCCCACAGTGTCTCCAGCTTTGCTGCAGCCTCTATGGTGGTTACTGCTCTTAAGTTACGGTGTCCTGGAAGACTTCTTTTCAGGGACTCTCCTGAGTGCAAAGTTATCCAGCAGGCAAGCAATATGCGCCATAATGACATACATTTCTTTCAGTTAAAAATACAACAATTAGTAGTTGAGGCTATTTTCTAATTTCTAACCACATTGGCTATTTTCTGCTGTGATTTTACATTCTCATCAGCAGACTATAATCCTTTAGAAGAACAAGAACTATCCACAAAGCTGAAAATAAGGCCTTCATTAACCTATCCTAAATTATCAGCTGCTTGTAAAAACCACTTTGTGTCTATTTTGTTGTGCATTTGGAGATTCTTGATCTGGAGGTTTAAAAAACTGTGAATAATTTCCAATTAAAAGATAGGTTAACAGTTGCAAAGAAGTAAAGTGCTGACTCCAGTAAAGGCCTAAGTACCCACAGTTGGATTTTTTGACATAATTGGACCCACATTGTGTCCGATGCAAATACCAAAGCCCAAGCACATGCTCTTCAAACCTTGCCTCTCTTTCCTGATTCCTCAGGCAGCTAAAGGCTATACACAGCTATGTTTTCCTGTAATCAGGTACCTCAGGTGCTTGGACTCCTACTTCTGTACATGCCTAGGACTGTTTGAGACTCGGTGAATCTGCAGAGTTCTACATCTATCTCAGTCCTAAACCCAGCCTGAATCCACAAACTTGGCAATTCTTCCCCTATATTCCCTGAGGGAGCAAGGCTGGCAGCTGCTCATCTCACACGTCTACAGGACCAGGCATTGCACGAAATACCACAGCAGACATAGACAACTTAATTAAAAAACCAAAAAATGTCCGTAAGAGTTATGGCAAAAGAATCAAAGCTCTGCCAGAAAAGGCAATCACGAATGAACGCCAATTTGTCACCTAGTGGTTCTCATGACAGGGTGAACACATGGAAGGGCAGAGTAAGTGGGCCCTAACTAGTCCTCAAGGAGTGTTTGGGCAGCTAGGCAGACACCTGATAAAAATACTTGAGTAGTCTGAGAGATGGCGAAACCAAGCCAACCACCTGCCTCCATCCTCCTGAGTAGATGGCTGATTTTGGCTCCTTGTCTTGATTTAATTGTTTTCTGAATTGTTGCTTCAGCAACAGCAGGGGAGGTGCAGGTCTCACACAAACAGGCTGCAGCCTCATGGCTAAGAGGCTGCACCTCTGGAGGTGCTGGTTTGAATGCCTCCAGTGAGTAGACAGACCATCACCTTTTCTTTTCTGATTCCTGAAACAGCCTCCTTTCACTCACTTTTTATGTATTGGGTTTTTTTTCAGGAAAGTTAGATGAATTTAGCTGCTACCCGAATTCTTGGAAGAGTGTTATATTTAGCAAGACTTGGAAACTAGCAAGAGTTCATTTGCTGGCCTGTGCATTCTTTATTCTAGTAACTTTAAAAATATCTTTCGATCATTTTGCATCTGTTGAAAAGGAAGCATTTAAAAACTCCGCTTTCTTACTCACTACTAGCATTCCAGTGACAAATTTAATCTTGCAGTCATTGTAATGTATGGGTTTAGCTGACCAAGAGCTCCAGTGAGTCTGCAGGACCCTGTTAGTGTTGCTAACATGACATCTCTTTTAGCAAGGCATGTCACCTCATAAGCATTTTCAGCAATGAAGTTAAGGCACAATCTTTTTATCCACACCAGCATGAATAATTCTCTCCAAGGTGGTTTCAGGTGGAATTTGCCCTATTAAAACATGCACGTCCAAGTACTGAAGGGGTTTTCAAAGCTTTTACATAAGCTGGTGGCAGTGTACTCAGAGCAAGAGGGTTCTGGACTCCAGATCGAACAAATAATTTGATTGGAAAGACTAAACTGTAAAAGTACTTGGTTTTACAAAGTACTGCTCTAAATTAGAAACAAACAAATCAAAAAAAGGTGGTTTTTTTTGACACCTGATTACAGCAGTCACCTCCCTTCCTAATGCACAGAGGTTTTCTAAACAAGCTGTCCTATATCTCTCTACAGGATAAAAAAATGCTTTCTGCCTCCAGATAGCCTGTGCCCTCATCTGGATTTATCTCAATTACTAATTGCATCAAGATAAAAACCACTGTACTTTGTCTCTTGTATGTTTTTACATCATAGCCTTCTTAGTGTAAAAACTTCAACCTATAAGAAAGGCACATCCAAAAGAACCCATAAATTCTGAATCCAAGAATTTACTATATTAAAAAGGGGGGGGTTTCTTCTTTGCCTTGCAGCACAGGAGAATATCCTGTTCATTTATGTTCTCCCTTTTGTCAGATCAGAAGAATAAGAAATGGCTAAGATGATTTTTTTTAGTGTGTCTGATAAGTTTTGGTGGCATCAGCTCACAAGGAGTCTTTCCTTTAAGTGTTCTAGTATATTTAAAAAAAAAAAAAGAAGTAATTCTTTTACTATGAATTCCTGTGTTCATTTTGAAACTCTGACAAGAAATAATAATACCTCCTTCACAAGTAGTCTAGTTCCATCTGGTTGAGAACCAAAAAGCCTTGCCACGGTCTGATCTGAAGTGTAATTGATTTGATCACTGGCAATTTAACTTCTTCGCTTACGTCTTTAGTGCATTAAGACTTCCTGAGGAGGGAAAAGAAAACTGTTTACATTTTTAGACTTTTTACAAGTGCATCCAAAAGCTCCAAGTGTTTGGAGCCTGATTAATTACAAACACCTAGAGGACTGTTCCCAGTCCTATTTACAGAATCTCTCCTAACATCAAGTGACTTGACACTTTTTCAGGACTTTGAATCACATGTTATTTGTGAGGAGGGAAAAAAATCATTCAATCAAACTGCCAATGAAAGCAGCTAGTGGAGAATGGCTGGGCAGTGTGGTTAGTCCCAAAATGTAAGATGACAGCTCTTTCTTTCATGGTTCTGAACAGCTCTACAGAAATGGAGGAGTGCTGTCTGTTGTAGCTATGTTCGGAGAGTAAAGTAATAGGACCTGAAAAACTCTAATTAGGATTCAAGATAATGGAAGAAAGGAGACATCAATGAATAAATACCCAACTGCCCTTAGCCAAAGAAGCTAAATAGGATCCTTCTGACAAGGAAACAGAAGAAGCAAAACAGAGCAGTTGTTGGAAATATCAAGAAAAAAGATTTGGCCCTAGGCTCGTGTGTGCAGTTTCCCAGAAGTGGGTTTTTTTTTTGGTTTTTTTTTTTTTTTGGCAATTTTTGAAAGAGTCAATTTTTGGGAACCATACAGATTTAAAAAATAGACTATTTTTGTATTTTATTATTATTGTATTTCTAATCCTGAAGTCCATAAAGTTTAGCGTTTTAAAATGCACACTAACTAGAAAGTCCTTTAGCAGGGTAAAGAGGTATATATAAATTATTTCTGGGTCTTTTAGCAAGGCTCACCTGACCCAAGCCTCTTTGATTATTGTGTGTGCTTCACATAATACACTCTGGATAGTGCCACTGAAAACGAAGTCAAGTACCTGGCAAGCCCCTGCAGGATTCAGATCCGAATCTAAGTTCAGAAAAAAAAATTAAGTACATGCACAAATCCACCTTCCTTACCAAAGCACTTAACTATCAGTTTGCATTTATGTATATAGCAAAAGTATTCTTTAAATCAACCAGCAGTTCTTTTAGGAAAAGACAACTGGTTAAACAGTTATTCATCTGCCTTTAAAGTTTTTTTTGTCCACGACAGTGAAAACTTGGCTTATTCACTGGAAATATCCTCTTTTGTTTTTTATTGGGGAGAATTACAGAAGTTAAAAGGCCTTCTTCCCTATTAGAAGCATTTAGAAATTTCAAAATGGATGTATTCAAGCACATGGACACAAAGTACATGAAAGTTAAAAAAGGTACATTTTATTTTTCCAGATTAATCTGAACTCTCAGCTCCTCTTACAACTTTTCACAAGAAATTTGGTACCCAGTCAGTCTTAAGGATTTAGGCCAAAATTATTCCTTTGAAAACTCTGTTTCCTACTGCAGCTTTATAGGGGGGGAAATGAAGTCAAGAGAAAATTGGTGTAACAATTGGTGAAACAAAGTAAAGGGTGATGGTGGCAGAGGGGTGTGAACTTGTCCCTCTTATGCCTCTTCTTCTTGACAGAGAGACCATCTACACAAAAATGGCATTGAGGAAGTTTTGTTTCTTCCCACCTCCATTAGTATTCTCTCTGAGAAGTGGAGCAACTGATGCTGCAGCAGTACAGCTGTTTAACAGAGTCCTTTCCTCCCTCTAATATAGCAGCCATTTTTTGTGACACTGGATTTCAAATATAAAATACAGAAATTCTGAGTTTTTATCTCAGACAAAAAAAATAAAAGAGCTTCAGCTCTTTCATTCCTGCAAAGCTGCATTTTTTTATCTGGTATTCTGTTTTTACATGGCTATTGCCAGGAAAAGCAAAAATAACAGATAAGATTTCAATTTTGAAAGGAGAGCAATGGAATAAAAAACCCAAACCAAACCAACCCAGAACAAAACAAACCAAAATAAATGCCTTGAAAATCTCCTTACATAATAGAATAGCTCTCCTGCCTCTCTTACTCTTTTTTTTTTTGTTTCACTACAGACATAAGTGGCAGAGCCAGGAAAAAAGCCCAGATAGATCTCTTGACTTCCCACTAACTACCTTACCTGCCAGACTGGCACAGTGTGCTCCACAGGTGTGTAGCACAGATTTCCCCACAGGTAACACCCTGAAACACAGGTGCTCACACAACAAGCTGCCTTTCATCACAGCAAGGAAAAAGTAAAAGGGACTATTTTGCCAGGACTGTGCATGAGATATCTGTTCATGTCTTAAAAGTATATGAAACCTGTATGAGAAGTTGGGACGCAGTAAGGTTTGGGAAGGGAGCTTTTCAGTTTTGCAGCATAAATGGAAATTATATTTCATAGCTGTCATATAGTGAAATATGCATGTAAATAACACATTGAGCTCCTTAGATGCCCCTTTTCATAATTCCCAGTTACAGCTTCTTACTGTAAGGGCTTCTGATGTTCACACAAACTCAGTTTGCTTAGCTGAGTCACTTCTCATATCACGTTGCTCCAGAAGTGCCCTGAAAGCAAAGCATGTCAGCAAACACCTCCTACAGCTTCAGGAGACAAAAGAAAAAGAAAAGCAAATGCACGAGGGCAGAGGAATTTTACGACTTTCATTTTCTTGGCAAATTCTTTTATTGTCATCAAATACATAAGATGCATCCAAAAATTGTGAAAAAGAGTTTAAAAAGTTTAGCTTGACAAATGATATTTCTTTATTTGGCATGAAAGTTTATATTTATTCAGTAATCAAACTTCATCCTAATAAAAGAAGCATTTCTAAATTGCTTTTGAAAAATAGTCACATATGGATTGCATTATGTATGGAGGTGTTTTGAGGCCAGAAAACATATTTTTTGTTCTCTGTCTGCAGCTGAGTGGAATGCTGGTGGGTGACCATGGCTCCTAGGTGTGGACATCATTACAAGCCCACAACCTGACTCTACATGCAGTATACACTGAAAAAGAAAGCTTTTCAAGCATACCAGGACTCCATACTTTTCAGAGCAGAACCCTAGTTTTTAAAATTATTTGGACACTTAAGTTTTTCTCTTGAACTCATTTATTCTTTTGATTTCTAATGTCCGATTTCTGAGGATTTTCAAATTATTCCTAGATCAAGCAAGCAATATTTTCAAAGTAAAACAACTTAAAAATACTTCATTAAAAAAAAACCAAAACAACAAACCATAAAACCTGGCCCCAAAATAAGCACTTTTCCCTAATTTTCTCTCATTCAGATGATGGAAATCTCTATGTTAAAGAGCTGATGTTCTGTCAACATAAATCTAAAATACTGCTTTTTCAATAAGTACAATATTTTCCAACCTCCATCATGTAGACATTAATTCCAAAACTCAAATAAGAGGAAGATTAAAATTTCTTAATTAAACAAAATTTTGCCAACATGAAGCACACTCACTTAATTTTCTAGTACATTTTAAGAGAAATTAATTCAGAATAACCTCAGCTTTTTCTGGTACTACTTTATAAGGCTTGATATGAAGCACTATGCTACTTAAATTAGAAGTAACATTATATATATAAAAATTATATTTTTCATATATCATCAGCATTTTCCTTGCTGGTTGATGATGAAGGTTTTTATCCATTACTTTTGGATATATCTGAAATCCAGAGGAAACTGGATTCTTTGAGTATCAGTTCTTTTCTATGACAAAACAAGATGTTCTTCCCAGGTAAGCAAAGAAGCTCACATGCCTCAGCAGGGATGTAACAATGGATGCTTCCCCACATGGCCCACACCACACACACTGCTGAGTATCTTGCTTTGGCCCCAAGTCATGAATCACTTCTGAGACACTGCTGATCTTATCCATCAAGTCAAGAAGACAGCAGTGTACACCACCAGAAACTCAGCAATAGTTGAGTCAGTGCTTGGTTCTAGATTTGTTAGAGCTCAGCTAGAAAAGTTGCTGCTGTGTTGGTGAAGCTCTTTTCTCTCCTTTACAGGAGAGTTCATAACAGCAGGCAAAGCAGTTCAGATGTGCTCTGTCTCTGTTGGACAGCTTGCCTTCTGACCTGGAGGAACATGTCCAGGAGTGAGAGGTACTGGCCTTCTAGGTGTATTAGGGCCAGGTTCTCAGCTGTCAGAGGTCACTTGCATCTCCCTGAGTCATTAAAAACTATTCCAATTTACTCAAGAAGAGGCTTTGGCCCCTGTGAGTTTTGGTTTCCCTGCAAAGGCTTTTAACAAGCTGTCAACTGTCCTGGCAGTGAGGATACTTTGAGTAGTACCCAAAGTTAGCAGTAACAGACAGGAGCTAAGCCAAATAACATCTTTCTCTGCAAGAATAAGTATAGCATTTCTCTTAGGCTTACACAATTCTTACTGTTCCATTAAAACAAAGAACGACTCACACAGTGAATACCAGCAAGAAATGAGAGAGAGACAAAAAAAATAAAAAAAGGCAAAACAACAGCAAGCAGGGAGTTGCAATCAGTCAGGTTCACAGTACACACCACTACCATGCAATGACATTAAAGCTCTTCATCTTAAACCTATACCTGTACCACAAAAACATGCAGATTTCCATAGGACTCTCTAATACTAAATAATTAAACAACATTTCCCCATGAGTATTCCAGCTCCAATTAGAAGCCCTGATGAGAATCAACAGAATTTCAAGTCTGGGTATGGTAGGAGGAAGAAGTATTTCCCTTTCAGCACTGGGTGCTTTTTTAACCAGTCTTTGGTTGGGATCTAACCAGCACAGCTGAAACTTTGGAGCAAACCCAGGGAATGTTTTGTTAAAGATTCCAGCAGAAATAAAGGGATCTTCCAAGCTGGAAATTATTCTGGATACCTGAAAGAATGATGAGGGAAAAAGACATCTTTTCTCCTGCCTCCCTCAATCTCAAACAAATAAAAAGAGACATAACATTTTTTAATGTCCTTTTAAAATTATTTTTTTAAAAAATTCTACTTTTATTCAGTCCAGATGCAGCTGCAATTATTTATCTTGTTGGTACTCAAATTCATTGGTGTATTTTTGTGAATGAGCAAGCAAATACTTGCAGGAATAATTCTACTTTCCAGCTGTCAAAGAAATCTGAACACTTGTCTTGCTTGACCCAAGGTGCATACTTGGAACGCTGTGGATTAAGCTAAGAAAAGAAACCAGATGAGGAGATATGGTATGGGATATTCAGCTGCAAGGAAAGGAAGATGGATCTTGAGGAGGGAACACAACTTCTATACCAGGAGTTGTTTCCTGCAGTGTTTCTTAGTGTGCTTTGAGGCAGTGTGAGAGCTACTCCAGGTCACCAGCTCTGCCTAGATGCCTGAATGCAGTAAGGCATTAGGTGGACATACCTGCTCTGCAATTGTTGCTCAGAAATATCATCTAGGAAAGGCAATGCCAGAGTGTAAATGACATCCCAGGAAGATACAGCAGGGGCAGCTTGCCAGCAGCAGTGCCTGGAAGCGCCTGCAGGGCAGTGCCATCGTGGGCACCAAGAGGAGCTCGGCTCAGCCGCAGAAACACTTCCTCCAGCACCGCTCTAGTGCTTGGAATGTGCCCTGGGGAGAGGGCATCACAGCGCCCCAGTCTCTCTGGGGCTGGAAATCAGAGTGAGAGACAGAGAGCAGAAGAGACCTGAATAGACCCTTTCAATTCAGTACAACTGCTTCAGAGAAGAAAATGGGAAAGAGCACAGTCTGCCAGTATACTGAGAGGTGGGAATTGTGATGTTTTATTTGGAATCACGAAGGAAGGACATCAATAAGTTAAAAACAAATACAATAAAATAAAAACAATAGCATTTTTATGAATAAAAAAAAATCCTACAAATTCCCTAGGCCTCTCCTTCTACCAATCTAGATGTCATTTGCTGTAATTCTTTGCCAGTTGTCCTTCCCCCATTAATTGTGTTTGAATTTCAGTGGCTCCCGCACACCAACTCATTTTGTCTCTCACGCTGCCACCTACCACTGCACTACGGCCACTTACCCTTTGACTGAAGGGACTGGTTTTTTTAACAAGTTGTCGCTAAATGTATGTGAATTATTGTAAGGAGGCCTAATTTACGACCTTGCTAAGCACTCGAGCACTAAGGGAAGGCAAGCATCGGTCTTAGCAAAGAGCAAGCTATCGCTAAGTACTGCGAAGGGCAGAAACTTGGCATTTTGCCTAGCTCCGACATCCCTAAGGTAGCAAATCCTTTCACTTTAATTCGTCTTCCCCACCTGTAAATAAAGCTACCTCTCAGCGAGGTGAGATCCGGGCCTGTCTGAGGTCCCAGGTGGGTGCTGACTGCTGGTGACCGAGGAGCAGGGCTGGTTTGATGCACTGGCAGTGACTTATGCCCAGCAGCAAGGAGGGCACGGACCTACGCGCACCACCTGCAGCTCTCGTGTGGCTGGCCAGGCTTTCCTCGCCTTTGCTGTTTGCTGCATGATGCCCGCAGCTGGAAGCGGCAGCTGACAAACTTTTAATGAGCCAGCCCAAAAGTCAGCCCTCGGGTCAGAGGCCGCTCCTGCCCTCAGCTCCTGCGGGTAGCTCCGTGTGCCGCCCTGGGCCGCAAGAGAAGGGCGCCGGCACCGGAGCGCTCGGAGGACGGGGGCCCGGCCCGGGAGGTGCGGGCTGCTCTGCCGAGCTCTGGGGTCCCTGCAGGGCTCTGCCCCTCGATGCCCCCAGCCCGACGCTGTCTGCAGATTCGGGCAGCTGCAGCGCAGAGAGATGTTCCCGGCTACTGCTGGGTCCACCAAACGCTCGGTCTCTGCCGGTTTCTGCCTCTGCTTTCGAGCTGCCCTGGGACTCCGAGGGGGCTGGCTTGGAGCGGTCCCGCTCCGCTCTGCGCTGCCCCCGCGGCCGCCCCGACGGCCGGGCGGCTCGGGCCGGCCCAGCCTCGGCGGGACGCGCCGCTCCTCCGCCGTCCCATCGCGGCGGCTTGAGGAGCCGCCGGCCCCCCGAGAGACACAGTGACGGGACATCCGAGGTGTCTCACCTCTTGCTGGACAAAAAAAGAAAAAAAGACAACCTCCCTCAGAACAAGCCCTCAGTGAGACAGAGCCGTGAGCGCGGGGCTGCAGACCGGGAGCCACGGTTTAACACCCTCTGCACGCAGACATTACCACAGGGATTTTTTGTTTCTTTTTTTTCCCCAATGCTGCGAAATTCCCGGCATACTGCCGAACCTCAGAAAGCCAGTTTCCAAGCGGGAGGGCCGCAAAGGTGGCTGTCTCCCTCCCGGCCAGGGCAGGCCGGTCAGGGGTTCCCCGCAGCGGGTCCGCCCGCCCGGCAGGCTCATGGGCAGAGAAGCGCCCGGCGTGCGCGGAAGGGCGGCGGAGGCGGTGGGAGGGGGGTAGGATTTAATTTTTCTTAACTGTCATACTTTAATGAGGATGGAAAATGTGAATTTTCTGTGCATTCCAGGAACAATTCCTTGGGGTGGTGACCTTTAGCACCGATTCTCTGAAGACAGGAAAGTAGTCGAGTGTTTATCTGGATGACTGAAAGCTTTCCCTGGTGGAAGTTTATGGAAGTGTTAAAAGGGGCGGATAACACGGGCTTTGGAGGCGCTTGTCCAATGATCTGGAGGGGCTTGGAGAGCAGATCTCAGCTGGCAGACATTTAAATGGGAGACAGCTCGGCGCTGCTGCAATTTGTAGGCAGGATTCGACACACTCTCTCTCTATGGACTCCCGGGCAGCTTCGGGCTTCCACGCCACCCGCTCCGCCGAGTGACCCACCGGGAAGAGCCCCGCAGAGCCGCAGGCCGCGCCGAGGAGCCGCCGAGCCGAGCCGAGCCCCGCCGAGGAGCCGCCTCCGCGCAGGTGAGCCGGGACGCGCCGCGCTGAGCGCGTTTACAGCGGGCGCGCAAACGGGTCCGGCAGCTGCGGAGTTCAACCAGTCTCTGTGGGAGGCAAAGTTTTAAGCTCTCTATCCTACCTTCAGAGAGGGGCAAGGGAAGGAGCCGTTCACCGGTGTCTAGCAAAATTCCAAGGAGTCTCGGTTTTGCAGGGGGCGACGCCCGTCCCTCCCGTCAGCGGGAGTGAGGCGCGCCGACCTTTCCGCCGCAGTGCTGGGCATTAGGGCGCCGTTACATCTCTTTCCCCTCGAAAGCACGGGGACTGCAAAAGCCCCGTTAGCTCTGCCTCTCATCTCCGCCTACAGCATCACTCCCGACAAATTGGATTCGGCGCCCACCCGAGACACGGAAAAATCCCGGCCCGGCCTCTGCACGGAGTGGGGCGGGGGCAGATCCCCAGGTGCCAGCCCCATCCCATCTCGTCCCGTCCCGCCGAGCTGCCCTCTCCGTGGCCGCTCAGCCCCCGTCTCTGTCCTGGCCCGTCTTTGCAAATCTCTGCTCCTCGGAGGAGAGGAAGTACCCTCGTACCTCAGGAGCTCCCGGGGCGGGCTGCGTGCCGCCCGGGAGACTCGGTGTGTACCAGGGGTCGGGTTCCCCGGAGCCGGGGCTCCGCACCGGCAGAGCGCCCGTGGCCGGGACCGGACCGGGCGGGACGCGGCTCCGCCGCTGCTCTCGGCGACCTCCGCCGCCTCTCAGCCCAGCCTTCCCACCTGGCTCGGTGTTTTGTAGAGCCGACGGCTCCGTGCGTCCGTCGGCCACCGCTGCCCGCAGCGCTCCGGCCGTGCGGCTCCCGGCCGACGGCGCAGCCTCCCGCAGGGCTTTTCCCTCCTGGAGGACGCCTGCTTGCTTGCCCCGTCCGTTTCAATACGATCCCCCAGGGGCTTGGCAGTCCCTTCAGGGAGTTCGTCCTCCTTTGGGTTAACCTAGACGGCGGCCGTGCCCCGTGGAAAGAGCCGGTCGGTGTCGCCAGCAGCCGTCGGGAGCGTCCATGCCGTCGGGGAGCCGGACCGAGTCGCTCCCGGCCATGCCGAGCCAAACCAAACCTGCGGTCTCTCCGCTCTGGCGGCCGCCGGCGAGCCCCGCGGAGCTGCGCCCAGCTATGAGCCCGTCTTACCTGGGCGGCTTAGGCGGGACCCTCCTGCCCGGGGCTGGCAAGGTGCGCGGTCCGTGCCCCCTGAGCTGAGCCGCCCCACCCGGCCATCAGCTGCGGCCTCACTCCTGGTGTCCCACTCGTGGCTCCTCTCGCAAGAACGGCAAGCGAAGCCCGTTTCTGTCACCAGGGCTGAGACACAGCGCTGGGGAAACCTCCTTTTGCAGAGGTGGGGGCTCTGAGGCACCAGCGCGCGTTTGGCTCTCCCTGCTGCTGACAGGGCGCCGGGTTTAGTCAGGCGTTTGGTGAGCGGAGACTTTTGGCTGCAGTGCCAGTGTTCCCCCCGCCAACCTCAGCTGCCTCTGAGCGCAGCCCGGCGACCCGAGAGCTGCAGAAGCGCTCTGCTCCTGCCCCGCTCCTCTCTGAGCCCAGCAAGCCCGAGAATAACCAAGCAGCGTGAGCTGGGTCTGTGCTTAAGTGATAAAAAACACCGATGACCGTAGCTCTGCTCTTCTTTAGCATTCAGTGCCAAGCTGTGCTAAAACATTTTTTTTTTTTTTTTCTCTCGGCAATGCTACCCAGAAATGCAGAGCTTCTGCTGAAGACTCCCCTTTTCAGCACGCACAGCAGTGCAGAGAGAGCAGCAAAGCTATCCCCGTTTTTAGGGCTCCATGGGGAAATGCGTCTGAAGGGAGTCTGGCGCTAGGAAGCTGGGAGCTGTCAGGCTGCGTGGGTGTCTTCAGGCAAGGCAAACTCGGGTTTGGTACCAGCCATGCTCACCATGATGTTCAGCTTCCCTGGAGTCCCATAGGATGTCCTGTGGAAAAACCGTTTCTTAAACGAGGAATTCTCAAGGTTTCAAGGGTTGGTTGGTTTGTTTTAAAGTTGCTGCCTACACTCCATATACGTCTCAAAACCCCCTCATCTCTATGACTCTCAAAAAGAAATTTTCTGAAATGTAAATGTATCCAAATTCTATGAAACACAGATGTTAGTTTTACTGTCTTGATTTCAGGAAAAAACCTACAGTTCTCTGGGAACTGCCATTACCATGTTTTTTTTATATTTAAAAATACAGATCTATGAACTATGAAAACATTACATAAGAGTGTTTCTGTAATTCAGATGTAACGTGTGAGGCATAAAATTATTCTGATCCTCTGGGACATAAACCACTTCTATTTTTGCAGTAGTCAAAGGGATTGTGTTTTGTGTCTTTGGCTTGTATTTGGAGTCCACCAAATAATTTGTTTTGGGCTTTTTTAGTTCTTCATCAGATTATTTTTCACGTTTTCCGTGAAGCACAGGAGTCCATGGCTCATCATAATACTTTCCTAGTAAAAGGGGTTTACAGATGAAGTTACAGGCCCGCTAAGATCTGTGACAATTTTCCTGTATATTTCAACCAGGTTTCCATCCAGATCTTTTAAGTAAGTTGTGTTGAGCTAAAAATGTCAGTTGTAACTTTCTGACTCTGCCTACAAGCTCATAGGGAAATTCTGTCTATGAACTGACATGTGGAGATCCTTAATTCACAGCAGAAAATGTATAAATGAAAAAAATTACAGCTTAATTGTATGAAATAGTAAGCCTGAAAGCATTTACATTTCTCTATCAATAGCTGCTAGTATTAATCCACACATTTCTTAATCCGTTTTAGATGATGAGCTCTCAGGCTCTAGATAAACCACATATGAAGTGATATGAATGTTAGGGCCCAATTCTGCTCCTGTTTGAAGTCAGCAATAAAACTTCTTTTGGCTTTAGGACTAAGAGCTTACAGATGATGAAAAGTGGAACTCAGCAGTGAAATATGGAAAGAATAGAGTTTTGGACTATTGTGTTACTTTTAAAAAAATAAATATTAATTCTGCCATATCTCTCTGGATCTGAATGAAATGAGGGAATTGATTATTTTGGTTATGGTCATCTGTTTGTTCAAAGGATTCTCAAATGAATTCTCAAAATGATTTCTGGTTATGCCAGTGTAACAGCCAGTTAGTACCAAGTAATGAAAATTTTGCAGAAATGTGGAATATAAGCTTTTACGGCCTGATTCTCACAGCTGCAGAGCTATTGCTTCTGCAGAATTATGACTGTAATGAGGAGAAAAAGCATTTATTTCAGGAGAGAATTCTCTTCAGTAAAACTTTGGATATGGTAACACTGATTTCAGTTATTTCTACTGTCCTCTTCTGCTTCTTTCAGTAATAAGAAACCCTGTTAAGGAAATATTCACAACTGCTAACCCATAGATAGATGAACCACTTTACTTCCTAATGTAAGCAAAGGTGACATCTTCTCTCATAAGCAAAAGCATTGATTGCCCTGGGACCAGAGGCACTACTGCATTTTGGCTGCTTTCCTTCCTGAGGCATACCACCTCATTTTCCTTTGTGTTTTGCATTTTAAAACTTAAAATCTTAATTTGAAAATATTTTTTAAATCAGTTGTTAAAATAGATCCTGCTTAGCTGTTGTGGGGAATCTTGAAGTTCACACAGCCCCTTCTGTATTTAACCTGTATTTATCCCTAAATTCCTGGATTACTTTTAGATGCATGTTTTGGAAGTGACCATAACAAATGTGTCTGCTGAGTGGCTAATTTTCATTTGAGTTACAATTTCTTTTATGAACACGTAATGCAGCTTCCACCTTTAAGGCTGGAAACCAACTCAGTGAAAAATTACCTTCCTCCCAGTTTAGGATTACATTGAAACACATGCTTGCATTTCCTTAGGGATAAGCATGTGCTTAATAAAGTTGCATGAATCTGGGACACAGACCTTACAATAGTATATATTACTATGAAATTTCCCCCAAATTCCCAACCCAAAGCACACCTCATTTTTGTTGGAATTCTAGTCCATTGCATCTCTATGGGGGAAAAAAAAGAATGACAACAATGTGGAGGTAATCAGTTCTGAAAATAAAAGTAGTCCAGGAATATGCATGTTGGTGGAACCTCATCCAAGTAGTGGGACACTAAATAAAATAAACACCTGAAATTTTCTGGCACTGCTTACAACCTAGCAATTTATTTTCAACTTCATGTAATAATTTTTTTTCTTTTCTTTTAAGACTCTGGCACCATGTTGAGTAAATAAAGTGCATATTAAAATACTAGTGACTAGATAGTCACCAGAGAAATAAAAATAGTTTTGGAAGAAATCATTCTGATCTCTTCAGAGAATAAGCACTAGTTGATAATTCCTTGAAAACATATTTTTAAGACAAAATTAAAATGAAACTTGTTAAATAATATTCTGGTTTTAATAGAGATGAGGAAAAAACAGCAAATGTGAAGTCCAGGCAGACACTTGAAATTATGCTGCATTATTCCTTAATTGGAATTCCCAACTTATTTTTGTCTCCCTCAAAGCCTTAAGGTTATTAAAATTGTGTGTTCCATGCCATGTTTCATTTAGATACTAACAGCAGCCCTTCCAAATTGCCTGCTGGAGTCAGCAATTGTATCATTCTTACACGCCTTCCTTGAAGCATGAAGCTTCTGCCAAATGTAGGACATGCTGGTACTTAGATTACTGAAATGAATGCACACATCTATGATTTATCTAGGTGCTCTAGAGTTCTACTAGAGTTGATCTGCTGACAAACACTAAAAATATGAGACCCACAAGCATTCCTTGAATGTAGTGGAACCCCCTATGACGCTTTTCTGCTTCAGGAATTCCTCTCCCAATCCATTTGATGAGAAAGGCTGAACACCATAGCATTTATTTTCTCCATGTCACTGGGAAGACCTAGTAACTGAGAAATTAGCAGTTATCTTTTACAGCAAATAGTACTTACTCTGAGCCTCTGCTGGGTCTCTAGGTGGCCCTCACAGCACTGGCATTTGGCTGCTTTCCTGCCGAGTTGTGTTGTCTCTGGCAGAGCGGATGAAGCCGTCCAGCACAGTGCCATGGTTTCACATGTTTCTCGGGGAGGAACACAAGCAGGACTCTTCAATTCAAATGCTGTTTTTTTCCATACTGATAAAGCTACTCAAATAAGGGATACAACTACAGCACCCCAAGCAGGTAGAAAACAATGACTTCCTCAGCATTTTTTTTCACAGTCCTTTCCCTTTTTAATGCCTGTGCCTCTTCACAATTTTAATGTTTTACAGCGTTTTTTTGCAATTAGTTGCTCATTTCTGGTGCCTTCTTCCATGCTCCCATGGGGAGGGTCCCTCAGAGACTTATTCCCTCATCTGTTTGTCTTGCTACCATATAGCTCCTTTCAGAAAAACTTTGAGGCCATGGTGTTTCTGGAAGGCGGAAGCTGATGAGTTTCTTCCCTGCTGGTTGGTGTTTTCAGCTGACTGAACAGCTTCAAGAACTCAGAGATCTGGGAAGCAGCAGAAATGGTGAAATAAGTGAGGAAAGAAAGACTGTTCCTACTTAATAATTAGGTTTGGAGCAGCCATACAGTTTTGAAAGACCTGGTCATGTCCTCTTAACTGCACTTCCTGAAGTGGTCTTTTGTTGTGTGCACAAACTCTATGATGTTTAATGTAATTTACAAAATTCTGCCATCCTCCAACAACATCATTCTGTGTAAAATGAAAAAAAATTCAGGGATCTGAAAAATTCTTAGCACTGTGATTGCATCTGTATTACTTCTAACAAGGATTCAGAGTAATGTGCGAGAAGACGTAGTTTGAAATGGTAAGACGCATCTCTATTTAACCTGTACCTAAATATTGTTTTATGTTAGTTGCCTGACTTGCACATCTCTCAGCTTAAGCATCATCACACTCAGATATGTTGGACCCCTTTAGAGGTGCAGTGTGACAGAGGTTGGGAAGCTGGAAAACTACGGGTGTATACAACACATGCATTATATACTGGATGTACATTATACAAGGAGCTGTATAAAGTTTCTGAGTCTGATTAAGGGACATGAATCTAGACTACGTCTGCTGAGACAAGGACTTTAGCCCTCTGGTATTGTGGATAGCTGTGTCATGTAAATGAATCCTTGTGTAATGGAAAATTTGTTCTTCCACTGTTGTAAGGCAGGAGCAATCTTCCTATATGTCAGTAAGCTATAAAAAGGGAAGGAGAACTAGGGTGATGCACATGGAGAAAAGAGCTGGAAAAAGATGGAGGACACACAAAAAAAATTCTGTCTGGGCTTATTTTGATCACTCTATTTGAAAGCTTTTATCTCTTGGTAGTTTGGGAACAGCTTTCTAGCTGTTCAGGGTACAGGCTTGAATGCTTATAAGTGTGTGTGCACTCATTTCTTTCATGGAACTGAACATTTACTGCATGTTTGGCTTCTGTTGATATCTGAAATCCACAACTGTGCTTTATTTCCTCAACTTTCTTCATGCAGGATGGTCCGCACACTGTATGCCATCGGTGCCTTGCTTCTTCTAATGGGATTTCTGCTACCAGCAGCCGAAGGGAGAAAGAGGAATCGTGGATCTCAAGGTGCTATCCCTCCTCCTGTCAAGGATCAGCCCAATGATTCAGAGCAAATGCAGACACAGCAGCAGTCAGGCTCCAGGCACCGGGAGCGAGGGAAAGGCACCTCGATGCCTGCTGAGGAGGTGCTGGAGTCCAGTCAGGAGGCATTGCACATCACTGAGCGCAAGTACCTAAAGCGGGACTGGTGTAAAACCCAACCCCTCAAACAAACTATCCACGAAGAAGGCTGCAACAGTCGTACCATTATCAACAGGTTCTGCTATGGCCAGTGCAATTCTTTCTATATCCCCAGGCATGTCCGCAAAGAAGAAGGCTCCTTCCAGTCTTGTTCCTTCTGCAAGCCCAAGAAATTCACTACCATGACTGTTACACTCAATTGCCCCGAGCTTCAGCCCCCAAGAAAGAAGAAAAGAATCACCCGAGTTAAGGAGTGCCGGTGTATATCTATTGACTTGGACTAAACTGAGAAAAAGTAGCAATTGCACTCTTGACTGTATGCAATCACTGCCAGCGTGAGAGTGAGTGGCAAAATCTAGCCCACCTTCAAGGCTGGGCACAACTGAAAGGGACCTAGTGAATTACCTAAAACCAGCAAAACCCCCCAAAAAGAGAGAAAAAATTCATGTAAGGAAAGGGCATGCATGTGTGTGTGTGTGTATGGGAAAAAATGGATATGGATGAGCAAATGCATGAATGTTTGCGACAAAAAAAAAAAGGAACAGGGGTATGAGACGTTAAAAAAACCCTTAATTACCCATAGTCATGAATTAGGTTTCCTAATTCATGTGTATATTCACATTTTTGCCGCTTGCTGGGGAAATGGAGCTGTGGCTTTTGCAAATGTTCACCTTTGTGCTATTTGCTTTTACTGTATTACGTGAAACATCAAAGTGAGAGGACAATATATTTCAAAGCATGAATCTGTTCTTATATAAGAAATAGACAAAGAGCAATAACAAAGTGTAGCACAGCCATCACTGAAAACAGAAGCTCTGTCAAGAGTTTGTAACACCCTTCTTCAAAAAAAAATCGCTGTAATCCAAAAGCCGTGTCTGGAGAACAATGGGGGGATGTGGGAGTGCTGAAAAGTCAGTATAGGTGGATGGGAAACATCTACAGCAACTTAGAAAGCAAAAGGTCAAAGCAAGTTGACAGGGAGAGTACAAAAGGGAGTAGAGAAAGGGAAGATACATAAATAGGAAAACACAAAGGAAGAGATATTGTCTTCTGTTTACGTTTTGCTTTAATTTATATACCTAGTCATCATATATTACATAAATTAAAAAGCAACTATATACAAGGCTATAAATATACTTCTGAATTCTGATGGCTCTCTAAACCAAACAAAACCCATTCTTACGCCACTAGATCCATTTGATGTCTTGTGTTTCTGATATCAGTTATTCTTCATATCTACATATTTATGTATATGCAGTATCTTTTAGGCAGTGGTATCTGTACACACATGCAATGAGTGTGCCTACTTCATTGTGTGTGTCCAAACTCCTCTTTTTCACACACATACATAACCACAGCACAAAAATCTTGCTAACCAAGATCAAGTACAGAATGGCAGTAATTTAGTACATAAAGAGCAGAGCAAAAATTAAAACAAGCATCATGTGACTGCAAATGCAATAACCACACAAGAGACAAAAGACATGACATTCATGACTAGTAAACATTGCATTGTTATTGTTATTTTAGCTTTGCCACAGGCATGCAGTTTGTTGAAACGGAGATGCAGAACTTTGCCAGCAATGATCCTCTTTTTATATCTTTTACCACAGACTTGCATTTAAACTGGATTTGGAGCAAGTAAAGAGAATTTCCTGAAAACTTAGGGCTGACTGTCCCTCTCATTTGGGGGGAAAAACCATAAAAGGGGACACACTTCTTCCCACAGCTTGATGGCTCTCACCTGTGAGGTTATCTTGTCTTTTCTTTCCTTCAGGCTTAGGAGTTCAAAACTGATCAGGGCTGTAAAGTTTGGCAAAAGCACAGAAGCTCCTACAAGAAAGATTAATGAGGTGTGTCCTGGGGATTGGAGCAGAGAGGCAGCCCATCCGTGCATGTTGCCAGGGCTATCCTGAGCACTCGATGGTCCACACTTACTGTATGATGAGCCTTTGAGAGCCCAGGACCCAGTTTCCCTGCTCAGCAGCAATATTCTCTAGCATCCACTATCAGTATAACTGTTCTCTCTCACACTAGATGCCTCTCTCAGCCACAAGGTGATTATTTTGATATCATTTCTTGCCATAGAATGTTAAGGAAGACAATCATGCCCTTAGTAACATGCCCAAAGCAACAGTGTATCATGAGTGGCATGTCACAGATGTGTCCTATGTGGCCTCATTTTATCAGTTGTCCCACCTGTCATATAGTGCATCACACATTTATTGGCGATATCCTGTATCTCTCCAACTCATACATTTTTGCTCTAAAATCCACTGCTGTGAGGTTTCTGTTTGCAAAATTAAGTGATTACAACTCATTTATTGGTATTATTAAAATGCATTTCATTCGGTGTACTCTCACTCAGCAGTCTGACGCATGTCTTCATGGATTTTAAAATCCAGTTTTAAAATCTGGAATTATAGGAGGTAGGTTTCCACTGTGTGGAATGTGAATAGTTAAACAGAAAGATATGGATATTTAATGTTATTTTTAATACAAATTCTCTTTC
Organism: Pseudopodoces humilis; assembly: GCF_049639895.1. Lineage (NCBI taxonomy): Eukaryota > Metazoa > Chordata > Aves > Passeriformes > Paridae > Pseudopodoces > Pseudopodoces humilis. The sequence goes on along the minus strand of NC_142206.1, from coordinate 32,046,913 downwards.
ACTGATAATAGGCAGGGAATGTTTTCCTTTAAATAACTTTTTTGATTTTTTTTCCCAGGGGAAAGGGCCAACCTCAGCCATTGCTGGAAATTTTATACTATTTTATACTATGCTTGGGTTTCTGTTCAAGAAATCTTGTTTTTTCTTTAATGGGAACACCTTATGAATTATTTTTTTCTTCATGTAAAGTTGACAGCAAAATTCACATTTTCTTTGACAGAGACTGGTATGTCCCTAACCCCTCAGCTGTTAAGCAAAGCTTCAAACAGTAGTGACTCCTTTAAGTTTTGTTTAGAATTCTCAAGGAAAATTGATAAAAGTATTCCAAATCTTTACGTTCTAAAACTGCCTGTGCATAGATCATGATGGAACTCCCCTTGAGGCAGATCCCCCTCACCCATGTAAATTTTTTACAAAGAACTTCTATGAATTGCTAGTTATTGCCTGAGAGTAAGAAAGTTCTGCTAACTTACAATTATATGAGATATTTAATATCAACCACAATATGTATTTAAATGTCTGCTTTATTCTAAAAACAATGGACTATATAACCTAAGGCTGCAGTATTTTCATGCTCAGTCTCACAAAGCAAAACTTGGTTTAAAATGAAGTTTTAATTATTTTGTAACTGAATAGAATTGGAGTTTTTTCTTCCCAGCATTTTGTACATCATTTTAACTACTAGTAACAAATAAATAAAATATCTTCTCCAGCCTGTGTCTATTGTTGTTTGTTTTTTGGTTTTTTGTGGGTTTTTTGGTTTGTTCTTTTTTTTTCCCCCTTCCTTAAGTTTCCAGCTCTTTCTGAATCTGTTGTACTTTATCCTGACTTTTGTGGTTTCTTCTAATTATAAAAGGCTTTACATTATGACAATAAGCCATAGAGACAAGCAATGGCACCATCATTCAACACGGCTACTTCAATAAGGTTTTTAAATGAGATCTGTCACTTCCCCCTCACCCTTCCACAATTTATAGAAGGAAAATCTCAGTCTTTGCTCACACTTTTCCCCTTGTAAACCATATAGTGACAGTTCAAAATATAAATCAGCCTTGAACTGTAGAGCTGAAGTTGGAGTTGGCCCGCCTGCCTTACGCCTTATCTCAGTTTAATGTCTGGCTAGCAGTTTAGTCCCACTTCTAGGAAAACGGAGTAAGGAACACCTTTACAATACAGCATATTACAAGCTGCAAATAGGGACCGAGGAGATGAAAAATAATTATTAAAAAAGAACAGGAAGATTTGTCACTGCTGACAGCACGTGCAAGGACAGGGTTGGGGAAGGACTGCAACCAGAGAGAACAGATTTCTTCAAACTTTCCACCCCTTTTGGTTTAGTCTTCCTTCATGTCTAGCTTGGTCATGCTTCTAGAACTTACTGAAAAGACAATAAAGTTAGCTAAGAATCATTATTTTTGGAAGGCAATTGACTGTTTCTGGTCTGAGATATGGGCACAGTTGAGCAGAATAAGTTTCCTTGAGAAGCTGTGCATATGTATCTTTATTTGAACATTTAAACCAGAGAAGAACCTCCTGGGTTTAGCTTTCTAGTGCTCCATGACACCACGGTCTAACTATTTACATAGTAACATATAATTTCATTATGATTTATATTTGTCCTACACACCAGCTTTGAATTGAAGATACCTCCCATGTGCTTTATAGTTACACTGATCAAAAGAAGGTAAGAGAGAGAATTCACACACCTTGATCTGCTGTCAGGGATGCAGACAGAAATAAGAGCATCCTCTTCTCTGTCCCCAGCGAGACAGGCTGGATCTCTGTGTGTGCTCTGCTGTCCATGTGCTGTGCTGATAATTCGCACCCGCCTTGTGAGACTGAGGCACCAAGAGACGCTGGGTTTGCGGAGAGAGCGCTCCCATCTGAGCAGCAGATGTGCACAGTAGGGACAGTTGGGTCAGCTGGACAGACAGCACCATGGCTCTGCTCCAGCTGCCTGGCACCAGCAGTGCCTGGCTGGGAACAGGGATCTTGTCTTTGCAAAAATGATGTGGTAGCTTCACCTTGTAATTTACCTTCTCCTGAGTGAAAAAAACCCAACAAGCCAAACAAAAAAACCCAAACCCAAAATCAACAAAAAACCCACCACCAAAACAAAACAAAAAACACCCAAACAAAAAAAACAGAAAGGAGAATTAGAACTGTACCCTGGGGGCTGATGTTCGTTTTCCACTGTAGATGTAAACCTACAGGTTTTAGTTCCAATAGGTTTCCTGAAGGAGAGTAAAAAAGTGAAAAAAAACTTAGATCTTATTCACTCCAAATAACTCAAACCTGCCTTAGAAACCACTTCATTAGTTACTGAAATACAACAGTCAATTTTGGCAGAAGAACATCCAAAATTTTTTTTGGGCTATCCTGCTTACCTGCATGCTTGCAATGCACTAACCAAAGGGGAGAGCTGCATAATTTAAATTTTAAGGGAGTGAACATATTTGTAGTTAGCCAAAACAATGGAGCTATCACTAATGCTCCAACAGTAGAGGTGGTTTTTTAATAACCATCGTATTTATTTTTTTTTATCAGCTGAGACTGAAACCAGAAATTTCCAGCAATGCACAAGTATCACAAAGAATCCCAGTGCAGATTTTTGATGCTACCTTCATCTACATAATGCATCTACATAAAAACGTCTGAAGCCTCTCTGCACTGCCTACCTGGGAATGTAGCTGATGACTTTAAGGTGCTTTTTCCCAATGTGTGGCTTCTGGCTGCCTGAATTCTTCCTCTGGTTTCATGGGTCTGGGTGGAGGAGTACAGCTTTAACTGAGGAGACAGTTTTAACTGTCACTTGCTCTCTGTCCTATTAATTTCTAAAAGTTTTGAAAATAAAATTCAGAATAAATTTTTGGTTTTTTTAATAATCAAGGAGCAAGATATGAGTAAGTCTATATTGATGTAAAAAAAGATTATTTGTGATTGCATTAAAACCCCCCAAACTTCTAGGCTGTGATAAGCAGTAACTCCTCCTTGCTGTGGTATGGATGTAGATCACATAGCTTGGGGATGGATCAAATGGAAAAATTACACTGACTCACAATAAAAGTTCTGCAAAGAAAATCTGAACATGCTACATTTGCATTTCTTTTTTTAAAGAATGCCTCGTGGAAAAAAGTAATATTCCAGTTCATATTACAAGAGCAAAAGAGAATAAAGGTTAAGAAAATCTCTTTCTCTCTCCAGAATATTTGAGAGTTACGTCTTACCTTTCTGCCTAGTAATATCAGTAAGGTTTCTGGCAATAAAGCAATTGGAAATAATTAATTAACAGCTCATATCAGATAGAGTACTCAAATTTATTAATCATAATTTTATTGTATGGCATCACTGCTGAGCACTGTTCAGATTTTTGATTCATATAACGATGAATTTGCAGACAATATTGTTTTTCTTTTAATTCATTTTTTGTAATTCATTTTTTGAGGGGTAAGGACACATTATATTCTTTATTTAAGAGACATATTCTCAATTTTCGTTTTGTATTAGTGCACTGTCCTATACTGAGAATTAAAAAACCATGCTATACAGATGTAACATAAATGTATTTATCTCTCTGAACAAAGGTGTAAAAGACAAGGTGCGCATTAGATATATTTAACAGTTTGAAAAATATACATTAGATAAGGTTATACATAAAACCATGGGTCACTGTGCCAAGCTTCTTAATAATGCACATTAGGAGTGATTAGTATGGAATAAAGTCAGCAATGACTCTAGTTACAAGAGTAGTCACAAAAAAATTCTTTTTTAAGGATGAGGATAGGGTTTTGTTTATTTAGTTAAGTTTATTTCTAGACAATTACACTTAATGGATGAAGTCTTGCTGAACTTCTCTCTTTAGGATGTGAAGGACCTTGAATGTTCCTTTAAAAACAGATGTTCATGAGGAACAGGATTTCCATTTTTGTTGTTAATTTGTTTCAACTTCAAATGAATGAAGAGGCTAGAATTTGGGTGTTAAGCTAGATTTAGCAAATAAAAAGGAGAAAGAAAACTATGTGGACAATGGAAAGAACTTATTGAATGGATCTAAATCCTATGGTAGGTAATTTGATCTAATTTTTGCAGAAAGGCAAATGCCAGATGTTTGCTCCACTTTGATCTTAATAACACTTTAGGCTGCAGACAATAAGATTGGTTTAAAATTTATTGTCTCTTTGATTTCTCCATTCTAATGCTTTTTAAATTCTTTACACAAGACAGATCTATATATAGGCAACTGGGGTGGCATCAGAAGCATTGTGTACTTAAGACATTCTTGAAAACCTCAGTATGGAACAGTGTTTGCTTTTTTATGCATCAAAACAAAGCCAGATTTTATACAAGCAACATTCAATTTTCATTTTATTATAATGTCTCTTTTTATTTTGTGTATGAAGTTCTGACTGTCGCATCTGTGGCACAGCTCCTTATATGCTTTTATCTTCCATAACCTTATTAAAAATCAAGACAATATATTAAATCAACATTAAGCAGCAGGAGTTGAAAGTTAAGCTAATCCATTCCTTTGCATTGGGAATGTAATCTATGTAGATCTCTAATTTCATCACTGAGTTGCTTTCAGTGTTCTTTTTGTACAGAATATGCTTTCTAAAAGGAGAGCTGCTGCTGAATGAACACCAGTGAAAGCTTCTGAGGAACCATAATGTCCAAGAGGTGTCCAACTTGCCTTCTGTCCAGATCTCCAAGAACACTGCTCTGTGAATGTGAGTTGAACTCATCTTAGAGCTGCTTTGTAAGTGGTCTTAGGTTTCTCACAGGATATCTTGCATATTCACAATGCTGAGAAATGGTAAAAAGCAAGTGAAACTCAGAACAAACAGTACAGCAAGAACAATGGTTAAAAGGAAGTAGAAAAAAAGGACAGGCTGAATGTCTTATCATGATTCTCTGGCATAGTTCGTAGCCATCTGTCCCTTAAATCCATGCATGATGTCCCAACAATTGGTTTCACTCTGCGCAGCTCAGTAGTCCGAAAGTTCAAAAAGTCAGTCAGTTTTTCTCTCAAAGAAATTCTGAACTTTGGTGATGAAAATGCCATCGCTCAGCCAGCTGAGAGAGCAGCTACCCTGGCAGGTTTTCTTAAGCTGTCAGCCTTGATGGACTATCAGAAGTCAGCAGGCTCTCTACTCCTGTACAACTAAGTTTAGTTCTTGCAACGAACTCCTTTGTAAGCCAAAAGAAAAATTCCTTCCTTCAGAACCAAATATTTTAGTTCATTACCAAGGAAAAAACATGATACACAGATGCACAAAAAAAAAGTTCATCTCCTTCTATCACATAAGCATAAGTGAGAAGACTTGCAATTAACTAACCTCAAGAGAGAAGCTGGGTAAAACAAAAGACACTTCCAATGAAAATTGTTCAAATGCATCTTTACACCTTTTCTTCCTTACCATTGCTATAAATACAGAGGAAAAAACTTCTTTATTTATCACTATTACATTGCAGTACTGTTTGCATAATTTCAAGGCACATTTTGCCAGTCCTCTCCATGACACGATATACAACCTGTGCCATTTGAAAAGGCACCATTTGAAAAGACTGGACAAGTAAGCCACAAAACACAGGGAGGTTTTAATGGTATTTGATTTCAATGCAGAAGCACTGATTCCCTAAAAGGAGACTGGTTTTCTATAAAGGCATGATGTTTTGAGGCTCTGAAAATCTTTTGCAACACTGGCTTTTGTGCATCATAGCTGAAAAGTGTAAAAATGCTATACAGTGAAATTTAATGGAAGACACACAAGGGAAGATTTTAGCCTCAACATTTATCTTTACCAACACATGGAACCACCTTGATCTGTTTTACTGTTGATGAAAAACGAAGGTAGTGTCTGTTTCACAGGAGAGGATAGGAAGTAAGAGTCAGTGTGATGGATGTGAAAAGAAACAGAGGGCAAGAGCGAAGAAATATGAGCGTCAGGTACTGATCTCAAAGATGAGGTCTAGTTTGCTGTCAGAATGTGTCTAAATAGCTTATTAATAACAGGAGAGATGTATTGGCATTAGTGTGAAAGGAGAAGTGTACTCAGTTTGTACTGTGTTGTCAGAAGTGAGCCATCTGCATAGAGTACAGTTTATATTTGTTAGCTATAAATAGACTATGAAAGTACAAATCAAGCACAGATCAATTCCTGTGAAAATATTCACTTACTTCAAGGCATTTAGTCAGCAGACAACACAGTAGCAATCTCTACCATCTCTACTGAATCTGTCAAATTCACACACAGGGGGCATAGCCGTACTATAAAAATAAAATAGAAAAAAAAGCATAAAAATCCCAGAGAAATTTAAACTTCATGAACTTGTTACAAGTAATAATTTAATTGCAAAAACTTGGAATTTATTGTTTGATCAGTATTAGTCAATGGGTGAAACAAACCCCGCTTTCTCCCACAGGGAAAATGAGGGTTACCAGGGAAATCTTCTTTTAATCTTCTGTAACGATTGTAAGTGCACCAATTTAGGATGATGCCATTTTGTCTCACCAGTTCTCTTCCCATTTAGCCTGTCAATCCCAACAGCAGCTCGCTTTCTGAGGCTGACATGCTGGGAAAGGAAGACCAAAATCAGTTGTTGAGGTGACACTGAAGAGTTTCTGCTAAGGGGGACCCCTGGAAAGTGGGGTACTTACATCTTATTCTTGCTGGCAAGGGATTGAATTAAAGGAGGTCTGAAATATCAGAAATACATCTCCAGGGCACCCTTGACAAGTTCAACAGCTTGCTGCTGAAATCTCTCCCAATCAACATCAGCACAACCAGCATCTCCTGGGAAGTAACCTGATTTATTATTACATGCCAGCTATTTTAATGATATTTAGAGAATGTTTCATTCAGTGTTGGAAGTCTTGCTTTATTTAGGCACTTATGTTTCATCTCCAGTAAGCTGCAATAAATGTTTTTCTTTGATTTATTATTTATTTTCCAAATAATTCAGTAATTCAATTTGCTGATGAACAGCATACCGCCTGATTGCTATGGAAATAGGTTCTCCCATAACCTCTGGACTCTGCCTCCAGGAATAAACTAATCATAGGGTCTATTCAAGTGAAATGCTACAAAGGAGTTACAGACTGTTACCTTCCCTCAGGGCTCATTTTTGGTGCAATAATGCAAAGTGTGTACCTACAGTATTCATTCAGGTCTAAACAGCCTGGAAACTGGGGTGGCAGCTTCAAATTTTCCAGCTTCAGCCTTAGTCTGTCTTTGCATAAAACCCTAACATTACAGCACAACCTCAGACAGGACTGGTTTCATGCAGAGGACACAAGTGCCAAAGTCTGTAAGTAGGGCTGTGTTTGACTTCCATCAGGTAAGGCCTGGAGTGCACATTACCCTCTGAGCTGAGATCGGATGTTACAGCCTGAGGCACAGGTCAGCCTGTCCGTCATTCACAGATGAGATCGTCTGCACCTTTTGCATGGAGAGGGATGTTATTTTCTTAAGGAGCAGGATGTTATTCCTAGAGGTCTGCCCCTTGGTAGGGTCAAGAGTAATATTTTATGGTTAATGTTTATGATTAATTTTGGCTGTGGCCTTTCCTTTCAGAATTTGTATGGTGTCAGTTCAGGTTGGTAAGGGGAAAGCTTGACAAGGTTAAGGCGTGAACCATATACTCACTTTTCCTTCCAAAGTAAATACTACAACAACAATGCACATGGGAACCAAGCAGCACATTCCTAAATCAAACCAGAAGATTCACACAGGGAACTAAAACAGTAGGGTCCAAGAGAGTGGGTTTTGCCTTTTTGTTTTTTTAGTCCAAAGGATACATTTTCAGAAAGATGCCTTGGGAATCAGCTCAAAACAATCCCAGGAGCAAAAAGGGCAGTTTGGCATCAGATTTCTTATGCTCACATTACTTAAAAATGAATATTGTCTTCACCCCCCTTCTCTCAAAAACTCTGCTGAAGTAAGGCGACCAATTCTCAGCTGTTTAATGAAGTTTCAAGGAAAGAACACGCACCTCGATGTGATCCAAGTTTACACTGATTCTTACTTTTGGAAAATATCCCAATCAACTTCCCAACTTTGAATAGGACCTTTAGATTCATATGCAACTTGTTATCTTTTTAAGTATGTGAACTCGGAAACTGTTTTCCCTTCTTCTTTTTTATTAATGTAATAGTTTCTCAATGGGCCTGCAAGTTGACTTCGTTTGATATTTTAGAAGACACTTAGGACCAGATGAGATAGGAAACTTTTAAATCTCAAGGTGTTTTTGTTGCAGGAACATAGCATATGGTCCCATACATAGCTTGCTTTCTCTGGCAGAGTCAGCAAACAGAGAGCAGTGAGGAAAAATAAGTACTCTTGGGATATTGTGAAAACCTTCAAAAAGATACTACTGTATAAGTAATGACAACTTCAGAAGTGTGTGCAGCAGTCTCAAAAACCCATCTTGGATCTGCATCACCATTTTGGAGTGTTGGAATGTATCATCCAGGCAGTGTGGTGGGGAAGACCATTATATGAGAGTTTCTGATGATGACTTTAAATCGGGACAAGAGGACAAAATTCTGGCCTTGGCCTTGCCTCTTATTCCTAGGAAGTAATTTTTGTAATCAGAGAATACATCTCATATTTTTGCTTTCCTTTAAAATTCCGAGCAATTTAAATTTTTTTCAAATCTTTAGTATCACTGAACTTCAGAGCCTAACGGTAGCAATGTGATCTGTAATTAAAACCCTCTCATGAATGCATAGCCATTTCAGATCATTCGCATTGCACCACTGCACTTCTCAGACAGGATTGCTATGGCTGCTGTGAATCACGTATAAAATGAGCACTGTCAGCCTTCATAAATACTTCAATGGAAATCAAAGATTCTCAAAGTAAAAAAAAAAAAGGGGCATAACACACTTGCCTGATTCACAGTCAATCAACAGCCAAAAATACTGCTACAGATGCTGCAAGGGAGACCAGCAAAGAAAACTTTAAAAAATGTTTCCATTTTTGAGGTTAATAAGAGAAGCAAAAGATAAAAAATATTGACCTCAGAATTTAAAAACACTTCCCTTGACTCACACACATGGTCCTTTGGAGCTCAATTGTGCATGGCCATTTGTGGGTTAAGCTTTTTGTAACAAGCTGATTTCAAGTTTACTGCTCAGCTACTTATATATTTGTAAAATTCTCAATGGTTCATTTACACTATGCTGATTAGTTATGAATCATACAGTGAAGTTTTGTGCCCGACTCTGTGACTAATTGAATCTGAAATGAAAACTTGTAAGTACTAACATAAATACTTAAAAGTATGACCAAAAATATGGTTGAGAAATTTAGAGATCAGTTATTGGAGCAATTTCAAATGGCTTAATCATTTCAGTCTTGGAATTTGCAGTTATGAATAAATCTTAGTAATGAACAAATATTGGAGCTGGATAAATGCACATGGATCTAGCAATGGTTTCTTAGGGAGGGAGAAAGGGGAAGAAAAATTTACAAAGAGGAAACAATGCAAAAGGGAAAAAAGAAAGAAGTCTTAGAAGTCTTGTAACACACTGTGACTGAAAATATTATTCCTCCCTCACATTCTTTTTAAGAAGCTGCAGAGGGTTTTCATGAAGGCCCAGCATGCCTAAACAAGTTTCACTCAGAAAGAATAAGTTGTAAAAGTTAAATCACCACTCATTTCTTTTGAGGCTGTCTTCAGCTGTGATCTGTGGGGCTTTAGTTTCTCTTTTCAAGGGTAGATAAAACAGTACTGTAAGACCAAACTGTAAAACCCCTAACTTTTCCCAAGTGTCTGGGAATTGCCAATATAAGAACAGCATTTCTTCAAGCACCAGTCTGTACAGTAAATGACCTATATGCAACCCAGGAACTGAAGCCCATACACCTGTTCATCCACCCTCTTACAGGAAAGATTTGGCACATCAAAGATTGTCCGTAAGAAGCAAAATGCCCTAGAGCAAATAGACACAATGAAATGTAACAATTATATAGAAAGCAGAACCAAGACTTGCAAACTGTTTTCAACACTTTTTTTGATCCTTACCAAAAACCTAGAATGCCTTTAAAGCCAGGTCTTCCATTTGGCTGGCTTTGAGGCTTGCTCTTTTTTTGCATCTGGAATCCCTTGGTTTGTTGGTTTACAGTAGTGGCACTCTCAAGAGCAAGGACGGCTTTGTTTGACCTACCATATTCATCAATATTTGCACTGGTAATTTCATTATTTTGTAAAGGACCTTGGGATTAGTCTCATGAAAGAGGTTACACATAGAAATCCCCAGTCTGCTTTGATTAAGGCTTTCTTACGAACACATCTCAAATGCTCATTTACTTCTAAATTATTTCAGTAACTACAGTTATCCAGCTTTTATGGTTGATTTTGTACTAGCTGTCCTTTCCTGAACAATGCATGTATGAAAATTTTGTTTATAGATTCCTGAAATACAGATATTAGATCTACGACTGGATCAATTTCTTTTGCCATATCAATAGCATAGCTTCCCTTATATATGTACACATATTTTTAAAAAATATACATATGCATATGTATGTATCTGCATATTTATTTATTCCCAGCTTTTATTTACAGATTTAACCCCTGGATAAATGGCTGTGATACTTACAGACATGAAACAATGCATCTCTGAAATTATTTAACTGTATAGATCCAATTTGCCTTTTAATTAGAGGCAGAAATTTGCTTTATAGTATTTTAAATCAATGTATCACGAAGTAATTCTGTATTTATGAAGTAACATTTTCAGTAGCCTCAGAGCTGAAATACATTAAAAATAATAAATAATTCTGCATCACAGAAAATAAGATGTCTGATGAGAGCTTTGTGTGTTCAGAAGACTAGCATTTATTTTAGACCTCCAGGATTGGTCTTACAAATCTTGACTTCTGTTCAACATGTATGTTATTATTCTTGGAAATAAATTCACTTTATCTGATATATTTTCTTCCCTGTATGTGGTATATTTCTCTCAGAATAACATAGGCACAACTCTATGACAAATACTGCTCTTTGCCTAGATGTTGTGTGATGCTAAAAACGTCCTGCATTCAAAGAAGCATAATGAAAGTGCAAGAACTTCAGGCTCAACCACTTCTTTTGGACCCAAGGATCAGGTTCAGGTTCTTAATGAACTAAACTGTTAACGTGACTAAACCATCTGTCATCTGACATCCTGCATATCAGGATTCCAAGCAAAAAAGCCCATCTTTTCAGCAGCACACCATTTTTCGTCTTAGAGGACATGAAAATAGTCAGTAAAGAATATGGGAAGGAACAGAGAGCAACTGTCTATAAGCTGGATTGCTTTGCTCACTACTTTTAATTAAGATGATGTAACTAATTAAATACTTGCTTAACTGTTCAGTGCTTATCCCAATATTTCTAACATATTTCTTTGTGGCATCTAGTATGTCTTTATGGAGTCACAGAATGGTTTGGGTTGGAAGGGACCTTAAAGATGATCTCATTCCAGCCCCTCCGCCATGGGCAGGGACACCTAGACCAGGTTGGTTGCAATTCCCACCTGTCCCCTTCTACAGAAAATTGATTGCAAACAGTTCTTTGTATTTGGATAATGTCTGCACCTTGGTGATTGTTTTTTTTTGGCAATATATCTTCAGCTCATCTATGTAGCTGAAATCCTTGCTTAGATTCTTGTCTTCTCCAGTCTTTTCCAAGACCGGAAATGCAGCTTTTCAACCTAAAATCATGCTGCTGTAGATTTGCTGAGTTTCTCCATTCCCTCTTTTAACCTGTTGTGATTTTCAAGGTCCTTCACAGAATATATTTACTCTTAATCTCTCTTGACATGATCATTTCCAACCTCTGAATGGTTAAGGATTTTCAAACAAATACATTAATAATGTTTCCAGAAACATCTAAAACCAAATCACAGTCTTCTGATTTTAAATTTATGTGATGTGTGATGCTAAAATCTCGCTCAAAACTGCCTAAAATATATCTGTCTTTAGAGAGTTGCTGAGCAACCTGTTGAAGATGCTTCCAGTTTCTGTACTCCCCAAATGGTCAGTTGCTGAATGAAATCACAGCACAATTTTCTACTGAAACTGTAATAATTTTCTATTATGGCTATAGGAAAACTAGAAAAAATAAACACTAATGATAGCAAGGTTTCCTACACTATCAATATAGTTATACAAGTAACAGTAAAATCTAGACAAAATTATAATTCAATTCATAGTTTTTTTACTCCACTAGAAAACAGAATACAAATATTAATGCCTGCAGACATGGATGATAGAAACTGTTGAGATACTATTTTACTATGATTTTGTGGGTAGTCTGGTCTGAGTTACTGAAAAAATTTTCAATATTATGTATCTGGAAATGTGACAAGTTGCCAAAAGTGGGATGAGAACTGAAGGAAACCATCTTCAGACATGTCCAAATTGTTTCAGATGCCCCGCCCCCGCAAAATACCTTCAAGAAACTGACAACAGTAAGGTAGATACTCAAATTCCTTCAGATCTGAGAAATACTGTCTTTTTAAACAAGCACACTGAACCTGGGATATTAACAGTATCAGTAAAGCAGCGTAAATAAAAAGTTATCTAGACAGAATTTTTCACACAGAGAAACCTATAGTACCTCGATAATATATTTTGCACAAAAAAAAGACAATTGAAAAAATTATCAAAAATACTGAGGAGGAAAATATAGTCTTTTATTTATAGTCAATGTTTCCTTAAGAATTTAGTTTAAAAATAAATACTCCATCCCACTACAATAACTTTTACAAAGTCAATCATAGCACATCTTGGTTTTTGAGAAAATTATACTTTCAGATACACAGTAGAAATACACACACACACACACATACATAATTACAACGTGGATGGGGGAAAAAGCACCTGAATCTATTTAATTTATTCTTTTAAGACATTTATAACATATTTAATCAAGAACTATTCAAACAATTTTAATTCTGAAAACCAAACGAAGCTAAACCATATTAATATTCCATTATTTTTGCTTTACATATTGTAGGATGATAAATGCAAAGTTGATTTCAATTCAAAGGACAGCAAATATATAATTGCTGAGTGTATTTGAAACATTCAAGCAAAGCTATGATTTTATTAAAGCTAATCCCATTACAGACCTAAATGCTGTTATGTCTGTGAAACTTGCTAGGTACACAAAGAACATTAATAGCATTGCAAGAGAATTTACCATTTTGCTACATCTTCAAAGAGAAGTTAAGCAGCCAAACATCTCTTTTGATGATTTTGCTTCATATGGAGAGAAGAGAGGGAAGCATCCCAACAATAATAATGTTCAATGGTGCAAATATTTAACTCAAAATGATTGGAAAGGGAAAAAAACCCAAACAAAATAGCTAAATGAAGGTTGAAAATCCTACTATAATCCTATTAAAAACACTTTCCAGTTGTCAGGTCTTGATTCTTCATGTAATATTATTTCTCCATTTTTGCTTCCTTTAACTTCCAAGTGTGGCAAAGCTTTTAGTACAGAGAGCAATAGCTAAGTACAATGGCAGGGGCAGCTTTTGTTCTTGAGGCTGATATACCCCCCCATCAAAAATAGTGTCATTATACATATATATTTCTTAAAATATATAGTTCTGTTATTCCTGGGGAATATCCAGTCAGTCATCATCTGGGCATTCACAGCTTTGCTGAAAGCACCTACAAGAAACTGCTTTTATCAACTCTCTGCAAAGTCCTTATCCAGTCCCATCTGACATGGAACATGAGTCTTCCCTTTCAACAGGTAACGCTGGTTTCAAAACCGATGCAATATGACAAGCACATTTAATTTGACATAGCTTTTCTGAACTTGACCCCTACAAATCTATTAAATTTCCCTCTCAAGTAGTTTCCTTTTCTGAGCTATATGGAGATGAAAGTGTGTTGTTCAGGCTACATGCCTGATGAGCATACACACAGATTATTTCACTTGACTACCGTAGCACTTAGGCCCCCTTAGAAACTTGTCCAAGAAAAGCTAACTTGATTGTGTGATAAAATAAAATCTTCTAATTACGCGAAACTCAACCAAACACTTGACTTCAAAAGAAAATCCACAAGGAAGATATACTGATGTTTATATTGTTGTTTCAATGGCACTGCAACATTTTCATTCTTTACAGACTTTACAGTTCTTCTAAAGCACACTGGACTGTAACGCAAAGTTTATTTTTGTAAAAAAATTAATAGAATGAGAAAAAAGTATTATTTTTATGTGGAATGAAATCACTTTTATTTATTCATCTTCCTGTCAGGTATGAAAGAAATCTAGAATAGAACTGTGAGCTTGTTCTGTTTTAATTAATTACAAAATGGTATCCTCCCAAGTAAAATCTAGAAGATTTTACCACAAAAAATAATCCTAATAGATAGAAATAAAGAATTCTAGGAAGAAGAATATGGCTTTTATCCAGTTTTTAGTGATTAGCTGCTAATGGCAATACATCCCTACAACTACTTTACAACCAAGAAGGATCAGGTGCTATACAGTATCAATGTTAATATGCTGACTATTGATACTCCAAGCTGTAGGAAATAGTGCTATAATCTTAGATTGCTACCCAGTTTCTGCAGTTCCTATAACATACATTTGTGAATAATTGCTCAGGGTGAGCATTTGTGCAACGACAATGGAATGTATTTACAGCATGCCAAATGAGACAGTAAAAGTACTGAACTACAAGCTTGGCTCCTGTGGGAGAAGTCAGAGAGAAAATGTACTATTTAAAGTACTCAAATGCATAATTCAGAGACTGAAAAATCATCTTGTGGAAGATTAAAAAAAATAAAAGAAACATTATCAACCAGTGAACAGATATAACAGGTCCTCTTTCTACAGTCACTTGAACTTCTATAAGGATGCCATTTGTCAGTACCAATATAGTACATAAATCTCAGCCTGTCAGTACTCTTCAGGTCTTTGAGCTTACCAAATACACTACAGTTCAATGTCTATCACAAATACATTCTCAGTATTATTTTGTGCCACAGTTAACTTCTCATTGCAGTGAAGACTATAGTTACCAGCTGTCGTGGTTTTAAAGCAGTAACTAAAAAAATTACTTATTTCTTACTGTGAGATATGGATTAGAACAAGAGCAAAACAGGCTTAAAACTTAAAAGGAATAAAGAAAGTTTATTAACAAAACTACAAGAATAAAAACACCAGAATAAACTTCCAGAAAACTCTTTTATCCCCCACTACTTGACCATTCTCTTGTACACGTGACAACACAGAGACAAAAAAAACTTTGGAACTTTGGTGGTTAAAACAGTCCCAATTCCTGCTAGAGTCTTTTCATCAGCCTTTGTAGAGAAACAGAAGTCTTCTTCTGCTAATCTATGGAGTTTCTCACAAGAAATTTATTTCTGTTATAGCTTTCTATTTTTCTGATGTCAGCTGCCTGGAAATCCTGTCATCAGAGTTCACTCCTCCCACTTCACATCACTTTGAGATGTGTATGGGCCATGAGTCTAGGGATGGCATTTTAAGGATGAGATATTCAAAGGCAAAAGTCTTCATCTGTCTCTGTGAGCTTCCCTGGAAACAGTTTTCTCATTGCCCTCAAGGCCTCAAATCTTCGCTTCACTCTGTTCCAACACCTCACTGTATCACAATTACTCTCTCTTTTGCTCAAAATCCACACTTTGAACACTCCATTCCTCCCAATATACTCTGTCATGAATTAAAGGAGTCTTTTTAAACCACTATTGTCCATCTCCATAGCTTAACAAAGATATTTCAGCTTATAAAGCATCTCCTTATTCTCTCTTCCTCATCTAAAACTTAAGTATTTTCTTCACTGTTTTTGGTGGTTTTACGATGTCTTCTTTAAGTTGATTGTCTCTCTCTCTCTGTCTCTCTGGGAAAAAGGAGCAATCTGTACGTTTTATCCAGGTAGTAAAAGAATTAAAGTCTTGGAAAAGCTGCAAGAGTTCATGTCAGTCCAGCACCAGAAACTGAAAACTAAACCAAGCTGGCCGGCTCTGCTTCTCCCCACCGCCCTCTGTGGCCTTGTCCGGCCTGGAGGGGGGGGGAGCCAAGACAGAGCCTTGTAAACTTGTCAGAAGCAGGAAACACAAAGAGAACAAGAGAGCTTTGACTGTACATCTTAAGGGGGTGTTCACAAGTTGACTTCACTTTTTAATGGTCAAAACTGCTGTCAATTCTTAGAAATGACTGACAATTGGTCAGGAGGAAAGACTCCCATCAGCCACCAGCAGCTTCAACTTCCTTAGCTCCCAAAACCATCTTGAAGGTAAAGTCACCCCATGACACCAGTGATGACAGAATTTGGCCCCATCATTTGGCCCTATGGTACAATTACAAGTTATGATTAAGAGAGGCTGAGAAGGCAGATGTCATGGCAGATAAACTCATCTTATCTCTA
This sequence comes from Pseudopodoces humilis, assembly GCF_049639895.1. Lineage (NCBI taxonomy): Eukaryota > Metazoa > Chordata > Aves > Passeriformes > Paridae > Pseudopodoces > Pseudopodoces humilis. The sequence goes on along the minus strand of NC_142206.1, from coordinate 32,030,511 downwards.
GAAAATATGAATGTTCCTGCCAGGACAACACTGGGAAACCTGAAACACAGCTGTCTGTCAGGATTCTGATCACTCTTTCAACAGTTTTAGTAGCCAATATTCTACTGGTCAGAGCACAATAAAAAAGTAAGATAAGTGATTCTGTTCATACCATAATCAGAAACAGGCACAGAATGATGTTCATATACATGAATGCAGCATTTCTGAAATCTGTAGAACCTACTGAGTGGATACATACAACTCTACAAATCTTTTGCTATTTTGGAAGAGTCTTCTAGCTTTTACCTTAATCTGGAAATACAGATATGATCTCTTTCCCTTCTGAAAATCAACCACTGACATTATTTTCCAGGTTCCTTTCCAGGAGTTTCCGGGGCATTCTATGCTCAGGGAATTCTGAAGTGTAACTCCTGAGAAACATACTGTTAGAAACTGAAGGCTAAAGCAAAGATGTCATGCTGACAGCTTTCTCCATCCTCCAAAAGCTCCCAGGACTCCAAAACCTTTGCAGGCAGATCCTACCACAGAAAAGAAACCATGTCCCTTGTTGGGACAGTTCAGAACAGTTTTCCTAACAGGATTCTAAAAGATTTATCCAGTCCCATGACCCCATAGTATTCTCTATGGATATTTTTTACCGTGTAGGCCAGAGGAATACATACGCAAGTAAAACTGCATGCATATACAAGCACTATCAGCCTGTATAAAAAGGCTTCTTATTAACTCAACATCAGCTTACTGAAGGTAAAATTGAAGTGAAAAAGTATGAAATGAAATTCACCAGAAATAGCTAATGAAAAAAAAAGTGCAACCCTTAATTTAGTCTGAGATGACACCTGGCTGAAGGAAATCACAAGAAATGCAATGCTGATGCACGTTAGGGAAAAGCTTATGTCACTTGATAATGTCCTCCCAGTAAGGTGGAGCACTCTGTCTTTAAGCTGTCTTTAATCAGTTCAACATTTTTACTTCATTGCATCTTAAAATATACACTCTTATATCCAGTGCTTAAATTTTACTAACAGATCCTAATTTAAAGCTTGAATTCTATGAGGTATCAAACCAAAATTTAAATCCAGTTGAATTTCCTAAGATAATTTCCTAAGATAATAACGTTCAGGTGTACCACATTTTCAACAAGTGGAAAAAAATCGATTTTAGTAATGTTGTTAGGAATATTTTTAAACTGAGAGAATTGTTTTTTAAAACAGGAAAAGGTCTCACAGGCATTTTGAAAAGAGTACTTGCAAAAAATATTTTTGAAGAGTTTTACCAATTTTGCTCATGCAACTTCTGAACTTTAGATCTCTGAAACAGTTGCATAAAATTTTTATGGTTTAAACCCCATTGAGCAGTGGAAATGTTTGGTAATGATATTATCAGGCCATATCTTAATTCAGTAAAAGAAGGGAGAGTTGTTTAAATCTGGCACCATGCTAACTGTACCCAAGGTAAAGTCTCTTGCATATGCTCAAGCCTTCGACTACTAAGGAACAAGGGTTTCTATGATTCTGGGATTTCTTACTGTGCAATCCAAAATGCCAGTTTTCTCAGACCTAGCTTGGGAATCTTCAAAACAGTGTTGTATTTCAGAGCACATAAATTTGCTACCTTAATACTGTAAGGTGCATCCAACAAATGTTAATTACTAATCATTTGAAATATAAGTATTTATAATTTGACAGTGGTTTCCTGCATTATGTTGTTCTACACCACACTGTTTGCAGTATTTTAATTTCAAAATCACAACAAAGAGCTCTTCCATCTTAGGTAGGAATACTTCATTACTGATAAGAAAAATATTTTATTAAGTCTTTTACATATTTATGATTATATTTATCTATCTAGAGGAACTATTGGAACAGGTAAATCAGTGGATAGGGGATGCCACTTAGCTATATTTGAACTGAGCCAAATAAGCTCTATTCAACTACATAGACGTTTCAGAAAAACATTCCATCCTGATTTGGAAACATCAGAAAATGGAGAAATCACAACTGTCTTTGCTAACTTCTTCCAGTGGTTATCAGCCTCATTACTAATAGTTCATTGCTAATTTTATCTGATTTTTATACTGTTTTGTTATATTTTCCTTGGTGGTGCAAGAAAACACACAGCTCCTGGTATTTTTCTCTCTTTGAAGCAACTAACTGATTTTATAATCAAGTTACATACATAGGCTTACCTTCAAATGAAGAATGTCAAAGAGAACTCTCCAGACTGGAATCCTGAAATTCTCTAACTGCCTTTAATAAATTCCAAAAGTGTTAAAAAAAAAAAAGAAAAAAAAAAAAAGTGAGGTCCATAACAATACTGAACAAGACTGAGGCAAGGCCAAGAATGGGCAAAAACTAAGTGAACATGATTTTCTGAAATTGCATGCTCAGACGGGTGCCTAAACAGATGTTAAGAAAATTATTATTTATACATTGCATAATGCTTCTGAAATTCCATATCCACATTATCCATATTAGGCATCCATTTTTAAGATACTGACTTGAAACAAGGAAGAAATAGTATTACTAAGTAAGTATTACAAAGTCTTCCACTGCCCCATGTTCAGCAGGGAAAAATGTTTAGATCTGAGAAAGGAATTGTTATCAATGTAGTGGGAAATAAGGACAATAAGAACTCTCTACACCACATGGAAAACAAAAGATTTTATTCATGTTTCATGCAGAGGAAAAATAGATGGGTCAGAGATACCCTGGCTGTTTATATCTTGTTGGAGGAGATGTCCTCAGCAATTCAGAAACATTGAAATCTTACCAAAAAATGTATCCTTCCTACAAGTGTTTAATACTCAATTATTTTTTCTCTCTGCTTACGGAATATTTCACCCATTGTACTTTAATTTTCTATGTATACAGAAACTGAAGAGCATAGTTTCTGTTTTGATGCAAAAAATTCTAAGTTAAATATAAAAGTCCAATATTCAATCTATACATTTTCAACCCTATGATAAAACACAAAACAATTGCATGGGTTAGTGACGGCAAAACATCTGGGTAGTTTTCAGTTTAGTAAAACATAATGAAAAAATAATTTATATTGTCAGATCTCGAAGACAATAAAAGGTCTTCCATTTTAAAATCAACAAGTGGTAATGTTGTAAATAATGTAAAGAGCACTTGACAGATTATTATCTACTCATCTACACTGAATTCTTCCTAATAATTCAATTTATAAATCAGTACTGTATATTATTATCGTGGGTAATAAGCACCTAATGAGCAACATGGGCTTTAATAGTGCTTTGCTTTACAGTCTTTGAGAAGCTTGGCAGTAACAGAAGAAATGAAAACAAAACACAATGGAGAATTCCTCCTCTTAAGCCACATCTACTTCACAGTCACAAGTGACTTCAGTGAAGTGTTGAGGTATTTTAAGTTAAATAGACCAGAAAATTGTAACTGTCTAGCTATTGCTGCTTGGCTTAATTGAGGCCACTCTTTTACTTCCTTGACAGCAATGCAGACGTGTACCAGAGACTTCTGCTTCATTCCATCCTTATAGTTTCTTTCTTTTCTCCTGTCTTTTATTCTCCCCAAACTGGGAAGCTCAAGGTAAAGTGAGGCATCAAACTAAAGCTTAAAACCTAATGTTTGGTGACACTTGGTGACCCCAAAGATGAATGTTGGTTGATGCATATTTGTTATGCCTGAAGTGTCCAAGTATTTAATAAACAGCTTATGTAGACATATCTGTAAATATCTCCTCTCCAGTACACAATTTTAGTTAAAGCAAGCAGGTGTACTATTGTGGCTTCAATCACTGTCTGAAGACACTTGTGGGTATCATGAGGGGGGGAAAATGTGATATTTAGCTGATGAATTCTATCCAGGAGTCTTAAAGTATTGATTAAGAGAATGAATCAAATAATCTAGGTGAATCCTTCTTTTCACTTAAAAATAGTTTAATTACTAGGAGAGGATTTAAGTCATGGGTGAAGCTGGAATCAAAAACTCTGACATGAGAGGAAAATCAATACAACTGAAAATTAGAAAGAAACGAGGTCCCTGTGCTATATAAGTTTTTGAATCTTCTAAAAAGTAGCCTTAATTCTCAAAACCTTGGCAAATTGCTAATCTGATAAAAGAATTATAAATCTGATCAAGGAATGCTTTAAATGAATAATTTTAATCCCTTTTTGTATACATTTTTCAACATTTCAAAATGAAGTCAATTTGAACTGAAAAATGAAAATTCACATTTAGAAATTTTGAAACAGGATATTTCAATAAGTTAAAACCTTTTTTCCACAATATACTTCTAATGGGAATTTTCAAGACCATTCATTTTCACAAGCAGTGCTGCTCTTGTTGAATAATACTTCAAGTAATGCATTTAATTGAAAAATTCTCAATCAGGCCAAATGGCAATATATACTACTTTCATGATACATAGAAAATGATATAAAAAATAAACACTGTTTGCTTAAACACTCATCAAAATTACCTTACTTGCTATTGTTCTTTGGCTTTTATAGGCATTATTACTCCTCTTATTTATCACTAATAGTACTGGAAAGAAATGTACTTCACCTAATTATGGAAGACAGGAAACTTCAATCTTTGGAATTTTTTTCTCTGCAATGGGACTAGTCAAACTACAAATCAATTATTTTTGCTGGCATATTGTTGACTGCTTTCATAAGAATTATGCTTACAGATCTTGAGTATATCTGTAGCAGGTAGAACCTCCCAAAACACAAGAGATTCTTGAATCCTTTGTTTTTATTTATGCAGGAATGAGAGAGAAACTAATTTAAGAATCCTGCACTGAAATCCTAAGTTAATTTCTGAATGGGTCTCCACAACTGCTATTGTCCTTAATATAAATGTACACTGCTAGCGATGACTTCGCCTCTCTATAAAATTTGCTGTACGATAACTGATGTCTGTCTGATCAGTTAAACTGTTTCCAGCTTCAAAGCAAAGGACTAATACTTTTCCCCTACTAGCTTTTTGCACCTTTTTGCTTCACCTAATTTCTCTTTGCAACCAACTTCATTCACCATTATCATAAAGTCAGTTTCTCTCTTGTGGACAGCAAGCAGAATCACTTTTCTGTTTTACCTTAAATTAACTTCTGCTTCAAGACTTCTCCTCCTAAGACTCCAAAACCTTAAAATGCAGAAAAAATCTTCAAGAAAGAGTGGATTCCATAGGGTTATTTCCAGGCTCTGCCATTTTACGGCAATGGTTATAATGTTACAGGAAGACCCTGTATTTCTTTCTGAAGTTTTACTTATTACATTATGCATATATATATATATAAATACATATATATTTAAGTATATATATATATATACACACACACACATATATAAAAAAATATATAGGTATGCTGGACACATTCTTCATACAAAATATAGGGGGACAAGAGCTGGCTGCATAATTTATTTTATAGTGAGATATTTGCTGTTAAAAAGAAAGCTTTCAATGGAATTAAAAGTCAAATATTTAATGGTAAATGGGTAACTTCATAGAGAGATATTGTATCTTAATGAATAATGACCTATAAACTCATCACTTTATGGAACTGGTATTTGCAATATATACTGAAATAAAAATATACATTTGATAATTTTTGTTTTGCAGCTCAAAATTTAGGAAATGTTAGATTAAAACCATAAAAATAATAAATCAGTTATGCCATCAATCATAAAACTAAATAATTTCAATATTCCTTTTTATGTGCAAAATATTACTCCCATTTCAATGAATAGCATAAGCTGAAGCTTCTATAAAAATATTTATAGCAAAATACAGCATGAATTTATAATTACATTTAATCAGTTTTAGAAAGATGCATCCAGTACTTAGACATTGTAAAATTATTTAGAATTAGTCAATTTTACCTCAGTTACTGCTGAAGTAACAAAAAGCATGATGCAATAGACCTTTGTGACCTGAATGGCATATTTGCTCTCATCTACATAAAGCCCTGTAAATAACCTACAGGTTGTTAGTCATTACTTAACTCAGCATCCAAAATGCTCATTTAACTCTTCCATATTAATACAATATGCACAGAATACTTGAATTAACCATTAACAACAAGATGCATTTTAAGCTATGTAAGGAAGAGTTACAGAAAAAAATTTTGACTTCCCATGTAAGAACCTTCTTAGAATTCCCTCCACAGAACATACAAACCCCTCTGAAGGAACTCAAAAGTCTTTAATGGATTGTCTTGGGACAGATCAGCAAAGCAGAATTCAGTATCTAACATAAGGTGCTTCCTGGGCCATTGGTGTAGTAAAGCATGAGGCAAGATATGAAATTACTCCATTGTTTTCATTCATCTTCTTTCAGTTGGCAGTCACACTGGCTTCCTTCTGACGTAGTCTTTCTTTCTGTTAAAGGAAAAAAGAGTTTTATTATAATTATTGTCTATAATTTTCCATCTCCTCTTGTGTTCCCATGATCATTTGGTCTAGAAGACAGAGAAATAAGTCACAGTTCCAGTTTTCTTTAATTAAAAAATGCTTGGAATGCTCAAAGAAGGTTTAAAACTTCAAAACACATTACTTACTGTAGAAAAGCCAAGTTTGTTTTCATTACACACTTGTCAAATACTGTGTACCTTTAAAAACACATCTGTGAAGACCAGTGCAGCTAGAGAAAACCAGATACATTTCAAACCCACGCATCTCTAATACCTTCTCATATCTGGAATGGTTTCTGCTGACATAAAGGCTCTAATTTAGCATTAGCTAGATGATCTTTCTTAATTACCTCTTCCCAGGCGAGGGTAGTCATTCATTATCTCTGCTGCCTGATCCACAACTGATATGCTCTGCTGGGAATGGAAATAATACCCTGATTCCTTCATGTACATTTCCTTCCCTTGGTCTCTTACCTTCTAGAGTTTGAGAAATGCTTGTCTAACCTATGTGTCTTGCACACAGACAAAGAAAGGATTTATATACAATGCAAATTATTAGATTTCTTACTCTGTTGTATTGAAAACACTGGTGTACAACAAGGAATAAAATGGGGATTTAATCCCTTTTACCAGTATTCCACAGACAACAAGATTTTTAAGGTTTTGAGAAAACCAGATACTCCAACCATTGGACAAATACATGCAGTGAAGCATGGAAGAAAATACAAGAGACTACAGTGGAAGGGAAGAAAAAAACACAAAAGCAGCTCTTTTTGTTACCAAAAATAGCAGAGCCATGCCTAGGTACAATTGAACTAAATGTTAAACATAACTGTTGACTACCGCAGGACATAAGCTTTAACATTTCTCCTTGGGAAGAAAATCACTCGCTGCATTCAAATTAAAAATACTACGCTCTCCAATAACAGTAGAAACCAGCCATCATTCTGAATGACAAGAATGGTCTCACAAAGCCCCTTTGGAATGTCATACTAAAAACCAGATCATACCAGGCTAGCTGTAGGATTGATTTTCTTCGTTTCAACTTTCTTCTCTGCAGTTAACTTGCTCACTGATTGCTGAGCCACTTTAATTCTGAAACACAGAAAAGGCATCATTAGATTCGATGAAATGAAAGAGTTCTAGCTCTACTTGGTATATACTTTGTAAGAAGCCTCAACAGTAACTTTTGTTTTAGGCACATTAGCCTGAAAAAACTGCTTACTATTCAAAGGCACTTAATAAACTACCAAAAGTAGATCAAAGTACATTTTCAAATAGAGAAAATCAAAAGCAAAAGGACAGCTTGTCTGTATTGCTCCCTGAAAATGTCATCAGGAAAATAATTTCTCTGTTCTTGCAGGGTCTGGATTTTATGGAGTATCTTTCCTACCAAAAAAGCTGTGCTATCAAGGCAAAAAGATCCTCCTCTGAAAGAAAGAACTCTATCTGGCTTCATTTGTCATACATATAGGATATGCTATTTTAGCAGGCCATTTGCCAAGCTACACATTATATTTCCTCTGAAAACCTTGAAATGAAAGCATCTGCCAGTTTTTAATTGATGTTTTCTGTGTTGCTTTAGATGGAATTGACTAACCAGCCTCACTGATGTGACAATAGGAGGTACAAGAACTTCTTGTCTCAGGGCAGTTAAAGCTCTCTTATGTACAGCTACAGACTAGGGTGCCAAAAGTACTGTAGAGACAAGGGGAAAGAAGAACACATCTGATTCCTCTGCTTCTTGCCTTCTGCTCTCAGGGTCTTGCATATAGAACCCTTCCTTCTGTGGGGATTTAACAGGAAAAACTCAATGAGGAGTTTAATCAGGAGGAAAAGGAGAAACAGAGAATTAAAGGAACAGGGACTTGACTCTTGTATGGACAGGAAAGTGCATAGGAAATTACATGCTGAACAGTGATAAAAAGGAAAGACAATTCTAGGCTCCTAATAGAGGATCTGCTAAGTGCCTCTATAATACTGATGGTACCTACAGCTACTTTATAATTCTATATGCAAAATGCAAAAGGAAGGAGGTTGGGAGTGAATTTTTACAAGCAAGGAGAAATCAGCAAATCAATTTTCAGTAATGTACACCAAGTCAGTCTTTTACTAGAAGCAACACATTTCTTGGCACTCTTGAACTGAAAAATTCTACTTTCTTCTCCTATTTAACTTCTTCCACTGGCAGAAATAATTGCTATGGCCAGTGAAAAAGTATTTAAAATACCATGTCCAGTTCAAACCACTTTTGACACACTCAATTTTTGAGGAATTTTGGAAGAAAAGCAAAAAGGAAAGTGGATTATAGCTGCAATTACTGATGTGTACTTCCTTGCTGTAACAATAGCAGCAAGCTGGATTCTTTCTAAAATACACAACACATTCATAAGTTCATTACTGTCTTTATCTATGTTGGAAATGTTATCAGTGTTGGAAACAAAAAATTTCTTCTCTACATATTTTAGAAGCATCTCCTGGATAATTCATGGTGTTTTCTTACTTTCCAGTGCTGAAGAATAGGAGGAAACAGTTACACTACTTTCAACTAAACTTATTTTCAGCACTGTTTAGCTTCAGCATTGATTCAAGCTGTAACTACACCCTCAAATACACAGTATGAGATTATTATTCTGTACATTTTTTAAATACAGCTGGTGTATTTTTAGACCTTAATTAGCGTTCCCTGTTTCCACATGTAAACAACTACGTGACAACACACCATTCCATCTTTTTATTTTTGCTAATCTGCACAGTTTACTTCTTATGCTGGATGACTGCACCCACTGGACAGCAGGCCATTCCTCACAGCTACAGTGTTTATGCAAAGATTATGATGGATTTCAAGACAGTCTTCAGGCTCAGCAGAATCACACCAAGTGATCAGCTCTTCCCTATTTTGAGCACACTTTCTATTTGATCACATTCTCTTTGGTCCTAGAAGTGTTTTCAAATGTCTGGAGTCCACACTTTCATCCAAAGGGAGAATTACAGGGATTACAAACTTTTAGACTTAAAAAGAAAATTATGCCTGTCACTATTATAGGCTTAGTTCTGTATATTTTATGACATATTTTCACTACTTCTAGGAAACCTGAATTTTTAAAAATAGAATGAAAGATGGGGACAAATTTTAAGCAGGGCCTATTGTAAAAGGAAAAAGGGTAATGGTTTTAAATTTAAAGGTCAGTTTAGATTAGTTATAAGGAAGAAGGTTTTTACAATGAGGGTGATGAAACAGAATCAAGCCCTGAGACGGAGGGCCACAATCTACAGTTCACAGTGACAAGGACAGTTTTGGACAGAGAGGACTGGAGACGAGAAGGGATGACAGAGTAACTGAACCACAACACAAGAGACAGGGGTGACTGCACACTTGAGCAGCTTGTCCAGAGAGGCTGTGGAGTCTCCCTCACTGGAAATATCCATGAACTGTCTGGACACAATCCTGTGCCATGTGCTCCTGGATCACCCTGCTTGAGCAGGGAGGTTGGACCAGGTGAGCCACTGTGCTCCCTTCCAACCTGACCCAAGGGATAACTTAGCAAGCAATCACGAAGCCAAAACATTATGGAATGCAGGGCACTTAAGCCTTCAAATCTGATGAGCTGCAACATGGATGAGTTCAAGAGAAAGTTGTTCTCCTTCAACTGTGATCAGAAGTCAATACACCTTAATGAATGAACATTAACACACATTAGCACACAATATGGAAAAATACTGAATTAAATTAACAAACCTATGTATTTTTAAATATGAGAACCACGACTCCAATACTGCATATGTATCCTTACTATAATCAATGGGAATGTAATTGGCTTTTTCCTGCCTCTATGTGACAGGTGGTGTCTTCCTCTTTAAATTGGAAAAACCCAAGCCTCTTAAATTATAAGTTATTAGTGAAAAATAGAGACATTATTTTTATTAAAAATTGTTTTTATTTTGTACCTAGGGATACAGAAACCTAATCTAAATATAAGCCTGTGTTTATTATAAAAAAGTTTCCTTTGTAAGCTCAGGAAAATAAATTTTTCCCTTAAAGGAAAAGATATTACCAAACCAAGGACTAACTAGATAAACTGAGTATCATTTTCACCTCTGCTTTCCACTCAAGTCAGACAGAAGGCAGTATGAACTGGCACATTCCACCCTCTGAAGTTCCCCAGTTTAGGAAACCAAAATTGTAAACGAATCAATTGCTATTCACATATACATGTTCTGGCCCTGTTATTGTGCAACAACAGAGACCAAATTATCTGGTTCTCAATAATCTGGAAAATCCATTCCTTTGGCTTCTACAGCTCTTTTCATGCAGCTGGTGGGTTATGTGGATAGCTGTGGGTTAGGAAATAGCTTGGCATGACAAGTTCTGTGCCACCTGAGCTTCCCATGACTAGAACTTTAAACTTCTCCCACAAGGCTGTTTTGGCATAAGGAAATGTTGTGCAAACAAAATTTCAGATATGGATGGAAATGAATAAGTGGAGATAGCTAGAGTCAACATCAACTGTTCAGTCTAGAGCCAAGCTGCATACCCAGTCCAGATTCTTAACACAGCTGAACAGTGACTTCCCTCGGGACTATGAAAATTCCCCAGAGCTCAAATTCCTTTCATGCATTAAATACCTTTCTACTCTCAGCCCTATTTCTCTATGCAGCTTATGGATGCTAACTGTGAAACAGGGAGCAAGGTGCCTGTAGAAATTGCAGGCCACGTAGCTTTCTCGGTCTTGCCTGAGAAAGTGGCCTGGGAAATCTTAAGGAGGAATTAAAACAATCCTCAGAGATAGAAAACAGCCTTGCAGGTGCTGTTTGTCTGTTCCTTGTTTTCCTGCAAGAGAAGGTTGAGGGGTGGTGTACCCCACTGACCAATGATGGTGATGTGTTAGTTTACTAACCAATAAGAGTTTCTTTTCTGTACATTTCACGTATTGGTCTATAAAAAAGACCTGAAGCAATAAACTGAGAGAAAATTCTCCTGATGGACTCCCTAGAGAGTCTGTGTCGTTCTTCTTGCCGTTCCTAATAGAGCGACAGCAGCTCATAAACTAAACCTCAAGTCACAGCTCCATTTCCTGAAAACTGTTAGCCCATGAAATAGAACAGGTAAGATTTCAGTATCAAAATTTTCAGAAGATAGATAGATGTTTGTCTCTTACCTGACCTGGCAGATGATTTTACAGAGTACTTGGCTAGCTTGAAAATTAGGAGCCTTATACAAGACTATGAAGTTTGAATGTTGCCACTTCCATATGTTGTACAATACAATTGTCTATCAAGCCTTCAGGTCTAAATCTTCTGAAAATAACTTGGTTATTACTGATCAAATATTTAGATTTAATTTAGAATAAATTTCTCTAACTAAATCACTAAAATACATTAAAATGTATGTTGTCAGTGGATTTTGTCATCAAACCACAAATTGCCAATATGTTTAATATGTTTCTTTTTATTCTGGATGTATTAGACAGTGGTTTATCTACAGAGGTATCTACAAAGCAAGTGATATATTTTATCTCTGTAGTCACAAGGAATAAAAATTGTTTATTTTTGATTTTAGGAAAGTTGGTGCATAAGAAGAACCAATAAGAAGAGAAGGGCTACAGAACAAAAATATATTTCAGTCCATCTGAGATGGCCACTGGCAGATATTTAGGAGTATATAAAGACAGCCAAAGCCTACAGTGATAATCCCCAGAATGCTTTTGCAGCTAGAAACTCTCTTCATGTGTAAGCCCTTGATAGATTTTTCTAATATAATATTGCATTGTCACCATTTAGAAGCAATGCAAGCTTTTGCTGCCTGTGATATCTTCAGACAACGTGTTTTCTGTTTTCAAGATGAAATATATAATTCTGTTCATTAAATAATGATCACGTATTCTCCAGTTATTGAGACAAATTTTGGTTCGGTTTTTGATTTCTGAATTCTGACCTCTTTGTATGCATATTCGATCTGAAAGAGATTACTTTGTCCAGTACTGTAACCATTATAGCAATCTTATCTTTGCAAGAGTCAGCAATGAGTTAAATTAAGAGCAATGATTTCCTTCCCATTTTAATTATTTCATATTTAAAGGGACACAGGCATAAGCACATTATTATTAAAATATAATTTAACACATCTTGAATTGATTTATGGATGGGCATTCATACATATATGTATAATGGATTAAGTTGTTATAAATATATATTTGTTTTGGTTCTGAATTCATAGACATGCAAATAAAATTAGTAGTTAGAAAAGGAAGTGACAGTGGAAATATATGCAATCTACCTTGCTGTAAATGCTTTACTGCCAAAACCACCAACTTTTTAGTCTTCAATTCAGTTACCATCTCAAAATTTCAAAAACAGAAAAAAACATAAAAGCAGTTGATGTACCTGAATGCATACACATTGTATATTATAAAACAAAAAACCTGGATTTTGTTCCAAAACAGAGCCAAAAAAAGTTTACAATAGTTTTGTCACGATTATGTGATTGTCAATGCAAATTTTATTCCACTGCACTTAAATTCTGGGATTGAAGGGAAAGTAAACTGTCATCATATGGTTTGGAGAATTGTTTTCATTTTATGCCTGTAGTCATTTATATATTGTATTGTATCATATCATATATCATATAAATCATATCATATCATAGTTTCTTATTTATCTGTAACTCTGTCTTGCATTCCTAAATAATGTGCAAATTTTGTCCAGGAAAGAGACAATGACTCAACTATATTTTGCAGGCAGCTAATCTATTTTCATGGTTAAGTTAAATACAGGGCAGCTCAGTTGAAGTGTTTCCTTCACTTTAAGGAAAAATCTCATTGAAATCTCATTAGATTTCTACAGTCGTGTTACATTTGGGAGCCAAGTAGCTTTAAATGAAACAGCCTCTTTGCAGCTGAGACTGTCATTTAGTTAAAGACAGAACTCTTTTTTCCTAAAATTCAGAGACTTTAAAGTTGTCTGTTATACAAGGCAATGTAGTTAGTTTGGGATATAAAATTTTATTTTTTGAATCATAGATATTTTGATCTATATTTACTACTATTAAATTTAATCTAATACATTTTTAAAGATTCATTTTATTAATGTTAATTCTGTATATTATAACTAAATTTTTAATTTTATGTGTCATATTCTTGAGAGACAAATTACAATCCACTATTAAAATTTCTATATAAATGTAAATAATTAGCTAATTTCTACACATTTTACAGTGGGTTTTTTTAGCTCCTGAAATTTGAAATGTATTCCAATTTGAAACATGTTCACATAATGTTATCAATGTCTCAGCTTCAGAACCTAAGTTTGCAATTACTGACTTACATTGGTGCTTCTTCCTCTTTAAAACCTCCTTCAAAACAAAATAAGGGTTCACAATAAAAAAGTCCTTTTTCCTTTTTTTTTCTAAATTAAATTGCAATCTTTAAAAATGCACAACAAATACTGCATCCAATTAATTAGCCAGTTAAGGAAAACAGCTGTCCATTCCTGTCATTCTAAGGTTTTTAGTTACCAATGTGCACAATGACTCTTAACTTGCTTTCAAACTTTTTTGGACAGCAGCTCATCAACTGTTCGTTTCATACTTTGTTTCACAGGACCATTAAACGATCAAGACTTTACAAGACATTCTCAGGTGATGAAAAAAGCTTTTCCACCATTCTAATCTATTGATTTCATTAGTTCTTCTTTCCAGTAGCATAATACAGAAAAATTTAGAATGATGAAAACACCTCTTCTGTCATTCTAATTTACTGTTTACTCAAGGCTCTTCATTTTAACAGCTCATCATCTTGATGAATCACCCGAATTTTGAATGTAAAGGACAATGAGCTGTCCTTTGAGACTAAGAAACTTTGTAAAAATAATTTGAAGTGAGCTCTGAAAAACAGTCTATATGACCCAGAAAGTCTCAGCACTTGGATGTGTTACAGTAACTGCTGCTCTGCATTTTACTGGTATTGCTTTACATTGAACAAGAATAAAGGCATCTGTCAGAAGAACTGATGACATATTTTTCTGTGTTTTTATCTATGGATTTGACTGATACAGCTATTAAACTGCAAGAAATTCTCACCTCACCTGAACATGAAAGCACAGAATATAGCAGTCTATTTATAAAGATTTCTGAGTTACTGTATTTACATAGTTAAGAAGCTATGTACTGTTAAGGCATTTCAAATCTATTTACTTGAAGGGATCATTGTGTACCATTAGGAAGGTGCTAATTACATAAAAAGGAAAGGATGTATAATCTGGGTGTTATTTTGTCCTTGGGTAGTTAATTTCTATTCCTCCTAACTGCTTTTGGAATAAAAATAAGTCATGATCCAGCAGAAAGTATATCCCTGGGGTGATCTCTATCATGACCACAGCAATGTACCTGGGACTTTTTATTTTATACAGTTTTTACCATGTAAACCAAATTTGTATATTGATTTAGATAAGGGAGGAAATAAAAGATTCTTCGCAAATGCTTGCAGTTGTCAGCTCACAAAATCAATCAATAAATGACACAAAAAGCTACAACTTTCAAGTGTTTTAAAACTCTGAGATCTATAAAACAATGCGGGTAAGGCTGATAATTAAGAATTTGTAACTTCTACATCTAGTCCTTAAAAAAATCTACTTTATATGAACCTATGAGTGTGCTACTTTTGCTTGTTTTTTTAAAGACATTTTAATCTAACTCTCTGTCAGCTTGGAATAAACACCTGGATTTAAATTTCATGCTGAAAATAAGTGCTCCATTCTTTTCCAAAGAATGACTACATTACCACTCCAGGTCTTTTAAAATTAATTGTAATATACTGAGAATGATGAGCTTGTAGTAGAATTGCTGTTTTTGGGTAAAAGTTTCTTTAAGAAAATCAAGAAAATAATTGAAGGGTTTAGGTTTTTGGGTTCTTTTACTCTAACTAATAAAATCAGGAGACTGTTGTGAGATCTAGCGGCAAGCAGTTTGATGTCCTCAGCAGGACACCAAAAGTCAGAAGTAGTGCTGTAAATTCAGTGTGGGGCTTCGACACTATGCTAAGTGTGGCCTGAATCACTGGGGCTTCCCTTTGATGCAAGTGCAGTATATTAACTGGAAAAGCATTCACTTTTATTTGTCTGTACTGTCTGCGACAGCAATATCGCCTCATTTAGGCTAGTTCAACATGAAAATGCACAGAGAAGCAATCTGTTATAAATTAGCACAGCTCTCCTTTCATTTTACTAGCTAGTAATTGGAAGGGGTTACAAAAGTGTAATTTATCAGATTATATGTGTTTATCTTTTTGTGGGGACAGCATGCCTTTGGTGAATTTTCCTACGCACCCTGAGGGAATAATCTTTCCTCGATGTCCATTAGATCTGAAAGAAAACAATGACGCCTGTGAAATATAGGAGTATAATTTGTTGGGTTTGAGAAGCAGCAGTTTCCCAGACATCTAAAATGGTATTAATGACTTTATTAGAACCTTACCGTTCCTTGGAAATGCTTTTGCTCTCTCGTTTCCAAATTGTCTTGAAGTCACTGCAGAATTCGTACCACACTGTGAAAACGTAGTTTGGTGTGATCTCCTTCTCGCCGGGCTTTGGCTTTATCCCAAAGTATCCCACTGTTTCTTCAAAGCTGCAATGAAGGGGAGAAGAAAAAAAAACAGTCAACACACAAGCCCACTGGGGAAACAGTTTCTCTGATTTAGTAGTCGAAGCTGGTAATTACCATAATTTCTCCTTAGACTTGTAAGTTACAGCAGCAGTTCATGCTAAGTATAACTAACCTTCCAACACCCACCTCTTTTCCAGGAGGATAACTTACAGATGCAGGAGCCATCACAGAGACCTGTCATGCCGGCAAATCATGAGCATTCAATTATAACAAGAAAAACTTAACTTCTTGAATTACAGGAAATGCTGCAATATAGTTATTTATTTCATTCTGCTGCACTCCATGAAGATCTTATTCTACCATTTATCTTTACTGAAGGACTATGGAAGAGTAAGGAAAAAATCTCTAGGTCTGGTTGAAAGTAATCTTCTAGTATTTAGGGAGAATTGGGAGTAGCAACAACCACGTCACAGACAGTGCCAATAGTAATTTTGCTAAACTTTTACTGAAAATAATCTCCTCCCACATGTGCCAATAAACAATTAATTTTACAAAATTACACTGCCAGTGTTTTAATGCTTTTAAAAAGATTTTATAATGTGTCTGTTACTGAACTGCTCTACAGATGGATATTTCCAAAGTATTCTTTTATTCCAGACAATACTTCCAAGAGCATTTTAACTGATTATGCATTTTTAACCTTTATGACATTGCTTTGTATGGATAAAATGGAACAACCTACATGACTAGGTACAGGTACATATATAAACAAAAATGTGTTCACTTTGTTAAATCTGAATCACTTTTCTCTGCAAAGCAGATGCAACAATTCTGAAACATTTGGTGATATTTATTAAAAATAACCCTATAATTTAAAAGCAAAAGTAACAACATATTTAAAAATAAGTAGTATTTCTTTCTTCTTTAGAGTTGTGAATAGGTTCTAAATCTAAACACAGGAGATGTAAATCTTGAAAATAAAATAAATAATCTTGAAGACCTATAAGGACTTTTTCCAACCATTCTACACTTATTACGTGAGCCATGGATGCAGCTTCAGCATCTTTCTTCATTTATATTTGCATTTGCATAGTCCACACTACATGTTTTCATATGGAAATACCAAGGTTAGGCTCAAGGTTTCTTGACTTAGTTTGGAATTAAAGCTCTTTAGCTAGGCTTGAAGAATATAAAGCATCCATCGAAAACTAAAGAAGCTGTCCCTCCAAAATAAAGCCATATATACTCCAGCTACTTCATAAAGAAGCTTGGATTTTAGCCACATGAGCCAATATGCTGTGGGTTTTTCTTTTTCATACTTTAAGGAAACCATGCTGTACAATATCCCATATTGCTCAATGTAAGCTATTATAATAATAGATTTTTTTTATCCTCATATATGATAACCATAACCTTTTACATTTCTTATTAGTTTTTGGATGAAACATTAAACTAAATTTCAACTTAACTGATGTTCCATATTAAAAGAATCAGAATGAAATACATGTGTATAAGTCCATAACACCCACAGTTAATGGGTAATTGTAGTGACACTATGAGGAGAAAAATAAATAAATAAATAAATCTAAATAAATAAATGTAATACAGCTTTAAATATCCGTGTAAAACATTTTGGTTTTCAAACTCTAAAAATATAAAACAACTTAGACATTATTACATGGTTAAAACCATTTATGTCTACTGGGCAATGTAATTTGCATTACATTAATTTGGGCCAAACACTCCTCAGCTGTTCACAGCACTTTGACTGGGATAGCTGAGCCAAGAGCAGCGAGAACAGAGACTCTTCTCATATTTGCTTCATGTAACAGCAGCTCCAGGAACGTTGTGCACTCTTTTACCTAACAGAACCCTTCACCATCCCAGCTGCAGTGTACAGAGGTGGGATCCTGAAATCCTGCACAGTCTGTCTCTGCCTTCATCCTGACACTTCTCATTTTCTCTTCCTTTCTTCATCAGCCTGTCTGCCACTAGTACTGCTTTGCTTTCACCCACCTTAGTTCGGCATCCTGAGCTACTTTCTGCCTTTTAAAAGTTGCAATTTAAAATACTGAATATTTAGTTAGCAATTAAAAAAACCAAACTCTGTGTTGGACAGCTAATTCCCTAAGTCAACCGCAAATTGGATGCAGCTTAATACCCTGGAGAGTCTATTCTACTCTTGAAAGGTGGCTAAAGCAGGTAGAATATGAAGGAGCCTTATGCCAAGGAAGTTAGGTTTGTAGCTAAGTAGAGTCAGTCAGAGACTTGAAATGATGAGGTGAAGTCCCAACTGACGTTAGCCAGTTGTTCAGTCAATATTTAGGCACCTTCTGCAAGCAGATGGGAACAGTTTACCTAAACTTGAACTGCATTTGGGAAGTGCCCCTTATCTGCCTCTTCCTGACTGCCTAGGAAAACTAACTGAGGTGTCTCAAGAGTGAGTATGGTCTGAAAAATGTACAATTAAAATCCAAATTACCATAGATCTGCCTGCAGTGACCAGGAAGAAAATAATATTAATAGGAAATTAAAAATTACTTTACCCCTGTTCATTTATAGCAAGTCCATAGCTAAGATGGATGTTTCACTCTCAAAAAACTATAAATTGGTAAACAAAATGTATTAATGTTGTGAGGTGCCTCAGGGAGGCAAAGATTTAATTTCAGATAAGCATTGTTAACGTGAGAGGCATGGCTGTAAGCAAAGCTAGTATGAATTTTGACCTCCTGCTTTGGAGGATGAGCAGTGTGAACCCTGGATGAAGTTATCCCACACCAGATCTCTTGGGAGGAGTGGCCCAGGAGTTCTGATTGGGTTTGAGTCCCTGGGGGTTTCTCCCTTGTTGTGTTTCTAGTGGTCCCTAACCTTAAACTCCACCCTCAAAGGTGGAGACCCTCAAGGGTTCTGTCCCTCAAAAACCCCTCACCCTGCCTTTGCTCAGAGCTTTCTGTCTCTGGATCTGAGTTTCTTCCCATGCTGAATAAATGGTTTCACGAACAGGGGGCCAATCTCGTTGGTATTACATGCCGGCTCCCAGAAACTGTAGCTTCCCTGGACATCATCCTGTAGTTGTGGACTGCTACATATTAGTAATATTAACTTACTGAATATTTTACTATCCATCTATAAATCAATTAATCTCACTATTTCCATACTTTGACTCCTCTGGCCAAAGTGAGGCACACAAATTCAGGCATTAAAAACATTGGGATTTCAATGGCTTCTTACTGCTGTATACTAAGTGCTGAAAATGTTCAGTGATGATGAAATACATTTTTACATCATAAAGTAGTTAACCGGTTATTTATCTAGTCTGTAAAACCCCCATTCAGTTCAATCCTGACAATAATTAAAACCTCAAAAAACCAGTACAGTGTTTGGATAAAACCACAAATGAAGTTTTTCCTGGAAGATTACATTAGAGTTTTTCAGAAAATATATTACTTCTTTGAAATATAGATACTCTTTGCCATTTAATGTAATTCCTAAGTTAAATAATACCTTTGGTCAAAATAAACTGTTAAAAAACACTAGCAAAACCTTACCATTTTTGAGCATTTTCCAAACTGTTCTCCTCTTTTTTCCGTTCTTCTTTAGCTGGCAATGAAAAACATTTTAAAGGTATAAATTACTGTCTTACTGTTTTAGAGATCCCACAGATTAAACATCTCTTATTTTCAAAACTGCAAAGTTTTTATACTAAGTGTAATAAAAGTGGTAAACACTTGCTAATTTTGCATTTTTATTTATTTCTTATATACAAGGAATATGCCTGCTGTACCAACAAAGTGTATTGGATTTGAAAAGTAATTTAGAATCTGTATTACAATGTATAGTGTTAAGAATTAATTGAAAAAAATGTAAATAATTAAACTGCACTTTCAGACTTCTTAAAAAGAAAGTAATTTGTGTTTGTTTCTTTATTGTTGCAGGTCAGAA
Source organism: Pseudopodoces humilis (assembly GCF_049639895.1). Lineage (NCBI taxonomy): Eukaryota > Metazoa > Chordata > Aves > Passeriformes > Paridae > Pseudopodoces > Pseudopodoces humilis. Next base: position 32,010,578 of record NC_142206.1, on the reverse strand, counting down.
CTTACAAATTTAAACACGTCTCTGTAGCATAAATGATTGGAAGTTCAAGTGGAATTGAATAGGTACCAGAGACAGTTAACATCAACTGTTCTATAGAGCTATCACGTTTTGTTCTGGAAGCTGGGAAGTGAAAACACATGTAGTAGGTTTTAAATGTATGGCATGTACATGGTTTTTTGGGTTTTTTTTGAAAAATAAGCCAAGAGTTTGAAATATGCTTAGTGAATCTGAGCCCCCCTATTACAGAATGCTCACATGAACTCCTTAAAAGGATTTGATTTGCAAAAGACAGGCATTCTCTGCTATTGAGAATGTTACCTGGATACTCCAAGCAAAACCACTGGTTTTTTGTTGATCAAGTCTTCTTAATACAGAGGAGCAACTTCAGCTCCAGCAGATTACCACATATATAAAATAATACTATGGTGGAAAAGTTATTCCTGCTCCACATTAAAATACTCCTGTATGTGGTAATGTTAATATAAACAGAATTCAGATACTTTTTTTATACAAAGATAAAGAACTTTATCTTTTTGCATCTCAGTCTACATGAGTGCCTTGTTTAAATACAGTTACAAACTTGAGTTCACAGACAAGGCCATTGAGAAACTGGTCCTGAATGACTCCATTTCCTTATAAGGCTACTGACAAAGAGGTTTGAACTATGACAGTTTAAAATGAAAATAAAAATGGATTGCTTCAGCACGTTTGCTGTTAACAAAATCAGTTAATTTCAACTTTTACGTTTCCCTGCATTGGGTAAATGTGTTGGAGATATTTATTCCTATTATTTCAATATGGCAAATAGCCAGAAACAATCTTGTGTGCTCTTTGCAAGGAAAGCAATTTATTCTACATGATCAGGTTCTCCACCTCAAATCTTAGTGGCAAGACAGCTGCAAGTGAAATATATAGGGCAGCTCTGATTTATTGCATTCATCTCAAGGCCCCAAAAACTTGCATACAGTTAACCCAATATACTTATTTTCATTTTATACCATTAAAAGCAGAAAACATAGGTTGAAATGCTAATGATTCATAATGATAGAAAATTACCTACATAAGCTAAACTGTGTAAAAATTGTACAATTCACTATTATATCAATAATCTATTCCTAGTTTTCAAGGAGATGGAAAATTAAGCAAGGCAAATTTCCCAACATAGCTACATTTCCAGGAACAACAGCAACAGTATCTTCAGGTTCCTACACATGAAACACAATAACTAACAAGGACAACATGTTTATACATTTATAGTTAGGTGGTAAGAACTGATTTACTGGTTTTAATCTTGTGAGTACAGGATAAGGAAAGGCAGTGGAAAGAAATTTTAACTTTTTTATACAAAGTAAAGAAAAAAGGTGTGACTTTTAGGAAGAAACACACAGGGATTTAATTAATATATCAGTGTTTGTATTTGTATACCAATAAAAGGGAAAACAGAAAGGAAGAAAATAGCTGTATTATACGGCAAACAGTATTTTCTGTATTTTTAACTGGAAACATGTCCACCCAGGAATTGTTTAAAAGCATTTATCTGAAATTCAGATGTTGAGACTTGTTAAGAAAATAACTCCACATAACAAATCCTATAATGTGTAAGACAAGAAACCAGAGCAATTATCTTATCTTCCATAAATTTTCTAATTTTCCATTCAAAATTTGCAATATCCTGCTCTTTTTCTCCCCTTCTACAATCTGCAATGACTTGTATAACCAATGTTGTCAGTATAGGTTTCCATGAAACAATGTATTTTCCTCCACAGTCTTCAAAGCCCCATAGTCAAGATATGAATCCTTATCTTAATTTGTGGAGTTACTGAAGACAATTCAAATGAATTACATATACGAAAAAACTTATTTATTTTTATTTCTCTAGCAACCCCGTATCTGTGTGCAGAGGATTTGCTTTTTGCAGAAGTGGAATGATATAGTCCTCTCACCCTTAGACCACACGTTTAAGTTCCATCAAGTTAAGAATACATTAACAGCCATATGAGACTGGCACAGGGATTCATCCAGCCTAATATCCTGCCCCTGGCAGGCACTGAAACAGATGCTCAGTTAGAATTACGAACCAGGACAAACATACTTCCCCCAAGCGTACTCTCTGCCTCTGAGATTCTGTAGCTCATGCGAATGTTTCCTGCGTTTAATGTCACTGTAATGTAATTCTCAATGGACTCTCCTTCAAGAACTTTCTCATTCTTTGCTCAAGCTTTTATAAGCTTTTCATCTTCTATAACCTGCTGTGGCAAGTGTTCTATAGCCCAACTATATGCAGCACATTTTGTTTGTTTTGAAATGGACACCTGGTATCACTCTTGTATCAGAGAAAACCTGACTGCAGTGAGCATTGAAATATGGTGTCTGTTGGCATAAGCTTTTTGATTAGGATGCTTTTGAAGCAAACTTCCCCACTGTCCCCATTTACTGATCATTGATTTGTTTTGCAGGTAGGGTTTGGTTGTGAACTGATTTCCATTAGGAGGAAATAAACCAGGAAACTCCATAGCAAATGCACTCCAATATCTAATAAGGACAAAAGGACCAAAGTAACATTTGGGCCTTCAGATATCTATAAACACATGAGGTAGATGATCCTACGAATTTGCCTTATGAATTAGATATTTGTGATGACTTCCTTTTACTGAAATGCAGAAGTCAGCAGGAAGATTAACGTTAGATTAAGATTAGATTATGACAGTTTAAAAAGTGAAGTAGTATTAGAGTGAAATGGTAAAAAAATCCTCTGATTTATTCTTTGTACATATTCTACTTGTTGTGGATGAGAGAGTACATGAAAGACTATATTGAGAATGAGAAATTACCAGAAAATATTTATTTTTAACAGGTCTAATGTATGCACAACAGCTTCCAGTTACAACAGAACCAATACCTCTTAATGCATCAGGCTAGTATGAAATAGATCTCTAAAGAACAAAGGAAAGAAAATGCTGGATACCAGCACAGAGTGAAAATTGAGAAGGTCAGTAACTAACAGAGGCAAGCAGAGAATGATGATGCACTAAGAAAAGTGCAGAGAAATGCAAAGAAAAACAGAGAAAGAAAAATAGGTAGCCACAACAACACAAAAATGTCTCTGTTACTTCTGCCCCTCTAGTGAAAATTTTAACACTCATTGAGTCTGACTGGACAAATTTTTCTGGTATTTCTCTCTGACCTTAAATATATGAACACACATAAGAAGGATAATTCACTGAAGTGTATTGATTTAGTTGGACACATTACAGATTTTCTTTTATTTTTCAGTATTTTACTACTTTCAGAATTGAAAGATCTGATGCATAAAGTTTGTACAAATTTTCTAAGCACTTTGGAGGAGTTGGAAATCTCCAAAATTACAAGGAAACTGTAACAACTGGCCATTAGGATGGAGATATCAGAACTATTAATTTTATATTCTAAGGCTGAGTTCCTGTGATTCAAAAATATATGCTTCAAGAACTTTAAGAGACTGCTTTGTAAATTATAGTGTTTTCTGTATAGGAAAAACACTACCCTAAAACGAGGTATTTGCTTTTTCTTTTTTTTGGCCTTGAGGAGGGAGTTATGTCTTTTCTGACTCATGCCTTCCAGTCAGTAACAGTTAAGATTAAGACAGAATCTATGATAAGACATAGACAAAAAAAAACCCCAACCAAAAGTCAACCTTTAAAGCAAACAAAACCAACCAACCAACCAAAACAAAAGCCCTACTGCCATTCCTCTTGGAACTTTATAAAGCCTGGACAGAGACTGTTAGAACAGTGACAAAAGGTTATTATGACATTTCTAGTCTCACAGGAACCCACCTTCCTCATTAGTCAAAACTAAAACCTCTTAGGCAGGCATGTTGAAATGTAGCCAAAACATGAACCCCATTCTAGAAATGTACTAACCCGTGATTTAATGGCTGAGGAAGAAAAGTATACCCCCCAAGAGGTTCAGCTGGGTTATCTTTTCCCAAAGTGAGAAAAGTCACATTCTATGACATTATCAAATTAGGAGAACAAGAGACAATTGACCTTATTTTCTTGGTCTTTGTAAAGCATGAACCATGCTCTGAGCACATGATCAACATCTGAAAACAGAGATCTAAATCTCTTAGATATTATCACTGCTGACATACTTGGGTATTGGAAGTTGAACCCAGAAGGCTCCCAGGCCAGAAGTGTAGTAGATTTATTTCCACCCTCAGTACAACTGACATACAAGAGAAATTGTTTAACAACCCTGTTTAATCAGGGACTTCGGAGAGTGGAAGAAAACCTCAAAGGTGCCATAGGTGGGCAAAATGACTACAGAGGATCATCAAAAGCTCTACAGTTACACACTTTTTCTGTTTCTAAACAAAATTCTTGACATGTGCAAACTACTAGCATACTACACTATAGAAGTACAACGACCACCAGGATTACAGTGGGATAAAATAAAATAAGCCTTCTTTGGTTTTGATTTCTATAGATCTGTTAACACTGAAAGTTTTTGAATAGATTTAATTTTTAGGAAATCCTTGACTCAAGACATATTGGCCTAAAAATAGTGGCATGGAAAACAAAATTTTCATAGGGATGCACTTGCTAGCACGTGGCATTTGTTTGAGCTGCAAAGAACTACCATGAGCAATCTAAACCCTTGGGTTTAGTGATCTAAATCCCTTCCAAAGGGCTGCCATTTTAGAATCATTGTGGGTTAACTGTGGCCAGTAGTCATGCACCCCACACACACTCACTCACTTTCCCCCCTTCCCCCTCAGTCAGATAGAAGAGAAAACGGGAAGAGCAAAAGTGAGAAAAACTTACGGGTCAAGATAAAAACAGTTCAATGCATGAAGAAAAGGGGAAGAAATAACTGAAGTGATGCAAGGGCAGAGTGATGCCCAGCCATTTTTGGAGCAACACTACCTCTCCCAAAATCCTTTCCTCTCCTTTTTCAGTGCTGAGCATGACGTTACATGCATGGAATGCTGAGTTTGGGTCAGCTATCCAGGTTATGACCCCTTCCAATTCTTGCCCAGCCTGGCCTATCACTCAGGGGACAAAGTGAGACAAAGAGAAAGCCCTGACAATGCGCAAGCGCTGCTCAACAACAGCCAAAACACTCCTGCACTATCAACATTGTTTTAGCCACAAATCCAAACCACATCCCATAGAAGCTGATGTGAAGAATATTAACTCCATCCCAGCTGGACCCAGTACAACAGCACACAGCCACACAGGGCAATCATACAGCCATAGAGATGAATCCTAAGATTTAGACAAATTGGATAAGTTGGCTGTTTATATACATAATAATCAAGACTATAGCTATTTCTTTTTATTAAAGGTGTCCAACTGCTTGATTCAGCATGTTATACAATCTGTAGTTTTCTATGCAGTATGAAGCTTTATTATTTTTGCTGATGATAGCAAAGCCAACAGCATGTAACTAACAATTCTTACAAGTGTTCCTAAGTATCATCAACACCCATTTAATATTTTTATTCTTAGCGTAATCTCACTGTCTAGGAAAACACTGGGCTCTACATAAAAGGCCATGAATAGAATACATTAAAAATGTTATAAAATAATTTATATAACATGTGAAATTGTGTTTCAATACCTGACACTGCCAGTCTGCTTTCTTGAAATGTCAATTTTAAAGGAATGGACATAAAATTAATAGCATATTTTAAACAAATAAAAAAATGTCAAGTGCAAATAAACAAGTATTAATAAAAATCCACATATGAATGAAAAATAATGTAGAATCAGAAAATGGATTGTCTTAATTTTCTTTATTTTTTTCATGATCACACTGGAATATATTGTTTTTTAAAAACACGGTTTGACTAATAAGACTGAGTCTGGTGCTCAGTATGAAAATTGGGGCCTTGAAATTATTAAAGACACAGAAAATAATTTTCTAATTTAGTATCATATGCTACTAGGATGAAGCTTTTAATTTCATACACACTGAATCTAATTTTAGAACTGTTTTGCTTTTTGAAAACATACTGCATAATAAAGAATTTAGAAGTGGAGAATATAAAAGAACTCAGAAATTAGGTACTCACAGCAAAAGTGAATTTTGCAGTTTCAGGTATTTATATTTTTAATTCTAATTATTGAGCAAGTTTTCTCAACAATCTTAAATGTTTCACAAATTAGGATGTTTCAAAAATTCTAGAAGAGTTGCGTATCCCAATCTAAGAAGTGATTCTCACGAAACATCTGTCTAGAGCTACACATAAAATCTGAATTATCTCCTACTTCTACATTATTATATTGATTTACTTCTAAAATAAGCCTGTATTTTGAGAAATAGTATTACTTTTAATTTAGTTCTAAATAAAAATTCTTATTACTTACTTCATTTCATATATAAACATAGCGAACATGAGAGAACACATTCAGTGTAAAACATTTTCTGTATTTTTTTTGCTCTTGTGCTGTATTAAATTTTAAATTTGAATATGAGTGCAAATTATTTCACACGGCTATCATCCACCATCATTCTCATGCTGGAGTTTTTTTGTCATATAAAAATACTGAATTTCAGAAATAGTAAAAAAAAACTTGTATGTTCTTTACACAACGTCCTAGCAAATGATTTTCTAATATGTATTACTTGATAAACTGTCTTTAGCCAGTTACTAACTTCTAATTGGTAGGCTTTATGAGCCCAGGGAATTCAACAGAGAGCTGGAAATTCTATCTAAGCATTTGATTGTACAACTAATAGAGTTTACTATTACAATGCAAGAAATCCCCAGATAAAAGAGTCCCATTCCCATGAAGAGATTTTTCTTCTATGCTGCCAGTTAAACAAGAAGGTCTGGGAGAATGGAATCAATGAAACTTGGGTCTACTGTGGGTCTGTACTTAGTTCCCAGATGGATTCATTAATGTTTAATTAAGGGGTGAGTTCATGATACAGCCTTGCTCTCCCTGGAAGGCTAATAGGGTCACTCTTGTCTATTTAGCCACATATTTTTATTGAGATTTTAAGAGCTTAATATCTCAGGATCTCTAACCTTGTCACATTTGGTCAAAATTGGACAAGGCATTAAAAATTATTGGCAGGGGAATAATCAACAAGCAGTGTGATCACATGAGCCCTGTTTCTTTTATCTTTTCTTTAAATTAAAATATATCACATTTTTAACATGGAATTTGACTATGCCATTTTTTTTTTTTTAGACAGTTTAAATACTGGTATAGACATCTTAAATCCTTTCAAAACAATCTTCAGAACACTTGCTGCCATGAGGTCTTAATCACCCGTCCCTGAAACACTTCTCACAAGTTTATTTTCCTCTGCAGTGTTACAAAAGTTTTTTTAAACTAATAAACTCAAATCCAATGATGTGAATGTACAGAAGTTCCTACAGCACAAAGAGTCTCCGTGCAGCCTTGGAAAGCTTCTTAACAAACAAGTATCCTACACTGCAACGTAAGTTGTCAGCCTATATCTCAGGTATGTGTCAAGAAGTAATTAATGTTTACCATATAGAAATTGTTAAATATTAGATTCAATATTTTTAATGTTATCAAAACGTAACAAATTACAGACACGTGCACACACAGAAACACACAATACCAGCAGAACATGCTCAAGCAACACATTCAAGAAAGTGTTCATTATCATAGGTAATAAAATACCTAGGAAATTATGCTTTCTTTTAAAAGTGATAATGCTGTCTATAAATGTGCCAGAACAAAGTGATGAAGGTCATTTTACCAGAACACTAAAACTAATCATGAAGAAAAAAAGTTATATTCAATTTTATAAATTCTTCTATTTTTTAAAATATGTTTCTTAGTATGATGCTTCTATTGTATTTAGTGAAATAAGATTTTTAAACTAAAAGAAAATTAGCTTCCATACAAAAGAGTAGTTTTTTAATTAAAACTAGGACTAACATTGGTCTTATTTTCCTGTATTCTGGAGTCATTAATTAAAAAGCAAGAGTCAGCATTAAAATTTTCAATTTTATTTATTCAATTAAATTATCTGAAACTCCATTCTGTTAAAATGTAACCAAAACATTATTCTCACATTCTCCCACACTTGGTGCTCCAGATAATAACTATTTTTTGAAGTACTATTTTTAGCACTTAAACACTAGAGAGATACATATTCTAATTCTACTTTCCTTCTAATAAACTCCTATAATGTTGTGTTTTAATTTCAAGATTAATCTCTGACTAAATGTATCTAAACAGTTTACGGAACTGAAAAATTTGTTCTAATCCTTTCAAACAGAACAAGGTTAAATCCAATCTGTTCAGTGTCTGTAGTTTTGGTAATATGGATAGTTAGTTTTCCCAATCTCTTTTTTTGTAAGCACAAGTAAAACATCTGAAGATTGGCCTGTTCTTATACCAAGGACAATATCTTTAAATAGTTTGATTATTGAAAGTCAATAAGAAGGAGGTTGTCTCAAAAAAAAAAAAGAGAATTACTGAAGAGAAAATTAATTTGATGGTGAACCAACTGCTAATCTGTTGGGTAAAGAATGAATAATTATACAAATGTAATTAAAACTAATTTCAGAAAAGCTTTGTGAAATTTGCAGCCTGTAAAGTTTGAGAAAACCCACAGTAATACATCCTCCTGTGGAATGATAACAATGATTTATGAAACTCAAGTTATTTCTGCTGATTGAGCTCAGTCAAGATTGGTTTCACATGATCAGCTAAAGTACAGAAATCCATGATGTGTACTGGCCCCACATGTTTGAACACACTGGGACATGCTCTTCTAGGTGATCCAAACGTTGGGGGTGGGGGGTTAAAAGCCGCTGCTTTGTTTTCTCTGCATTTTCCCCTCATTAGGATACACTCCTCCTGCAAAGTCAGCCACTTCTGGTGGTCAGGAGCAAAGTCTCATTGTAAATGCACAGCAGGATAGTGGCAAAGCTGAGATTAATTCTCCATAGATTTATATAGACCTTTCTCACTGTTGATTGCTTGTACTGTTTCAAAGGTGCGTATGTTGCCTTTTTTTATTGCTGGTTACTGACTTTATTCCAGCATATGGTAGTTGGCGCCATGACACAAAGTGAACATTTTATACTAGAATTAAAGTGGATATTTGACAGTTTCTGTCAGAAAGTCCAGAGAAAAGAATTTGTGAGACAAGATTTATTGCATATTTTATATGGGACACATCTGTTTCTTTGCTATGTTTCTCTTTAAACAGAAAAATAGCAGTGAAGTTTCTTTAAGAAACAAATGCTGTCAATAAAAAGCATGAACAGAAAAACTACATTATTGAGAATGAATTTAATCATTCTGACCTTCTAAAAATGTGTTGCTTGGAAGTATGACAATCACTTTTCCCTTTTTGTTCAGCCTGTATAGATTTTCAAATACACAGCTACCCATATTCAAGGGTAAATAAAATAAAAATGAAAGTCAAATTAAGTATTGATATTGGATATTCACATTTATAAGCAAGGTGAAATATTAAGGTAGATTTTGCCTATTTTTTTAGCATCTGTGACTACATTTTAATGATGCGAAATGTGTCAAATAAACACCCTTTTTTCTGAAAATGTCTCATGAAACTATAGATCAATTATAAGTAGATATACAGCAAACTTCCCCACATTTATCTATTACTATCACTAAATCTGATATAGTTGGGCCTCTGAAGTTCAATTTGGTCTTCTTAACTAAATCAAAACCGATTTTGAAGAACACCTAGCAGGATCTTGTTTAAGAAAAAAAATTATATGCATTAAACAAGAAAGTAAAAATCATTCAATAAAATTCTAAATTTTAAACCAACAGTAGTACTGCTTATAAAGATTCATATTTAGTGTAAAATCATAAGATTGAGAAACATGAAGTTTAAATAGGTAGAATCAAACAAGAACAAAAATAAAGAAAATATACTGCTCAAAAATCACATATGCTTTTATGAAAAGGTTTGGGTGTCTTATTACGTCTAATTAAAGACAAGAAGAATAGAAAAATCCCTTCTGTTGAAATACACAAAATCTAAACAAATACTTACGACAAAGAGCTGAAAATACTTATAGGCTCAATACTTTGTCAAACAAAAATATTGCAATCTCCTCTACAAAACAAGTACTTGTCAAATTATTTCAAACTTACAATCCATTAATTCTTGTTTTTAACTCAAAGATTTTCTAGAAATTCAATTTATATAGGAAAATTTATCTAGCTGCTAGTTTGAAAAGCCTGTAATTTGAAATAAAATCTAAAAAAATGAGACAAAGTTTGACCTGGAGTATTTCTCCTCCTTACTACAAATAAAATACAGGATACTAACATTAAAAAGTATTTTGTTAGGATTCTGTTTAATGATGTTTCTAAGAAACACCAAACTGCATTTAAATACAAGGCACTGATATTTTCCTGAGCTTGTCATCTTTGTGATAAACACATAGAAGAATATATTTGAAAACAGGATTTCTCAATTTCTAAATAAAAACCTGCAAACCTACTATTATTCTCCTTATGGGGAGATCTTGGGAAAAGTAAAGCATGTGTGACATGTTAGTCAGGACATTTAATTAATTCCTTGAAAGCACTCAGATACAACCATGATGGAAAAAAAAATAAAAATCTCATGTTAGCCTAATTTAAGACTAGAAATAAAAAAATAAGAAGAGTTATTACTGCATCTACCTGATCTATTTGGTGTTTTACAGCTTGCTTATTTTCTGTTGAACTCTATCTATGGGAGCATCTGGAATTTTTTCCCTGCAGTGTATGTAAACATTTTAAAATGTTTAAGTTTTTCCTCATATAAAAGGAAAGAAGAGGATATAAGTATTAGGTAACAAACCAGGGAATGCGAGTGCACCAGCTCAGCACACCGCTGTAGACTTTTTGCTTGCTGTATCTCTAGGCCTTTGTTACCTTCATGTTTAGGAGATACCTCCTATCTCTTGCAAATGGCTTTTACTCAGTAACAGTAGATCTGTGCAAAAGACAATCCCAACTTTCCCATTAGTAGAAGAGTTAAATGTAATTGTGGTCATAGTTAAAGTTTTATTTGACTACCGTTTTGATTTCATATTGTCTATTGAACCACACAAAAACTATTTCTGAAGAAGATAATTAACACAAATAATTTGCATCTAAATTCACTATACTGTAATAAAACAGTCATGATGAGCTTAATTCCTCTTAGCTTTTTTTCTCTATTAGAACAAGAAAGTCTTGAATCTTAGCTTAAAAAACTAAAAAGAAAAAAGTTCATAAATCATATGCAGGTGAAAGTAATAGCACACTTTGGAATTCAGTTCACCTCCATCTATGACCACAGAATATTCTTTATATCAAATATTCAAAATGACACCTTACTTAAAAAAAAAAAAAAACCAGAAATATCTTGCCAATAAATATATTGCCAATAAATAAATATTTAAATTTGGAAAGAAATTTTAAATCCTGAGAAAATTCACTTCATTCACCACAAAACCAAACCAGTATCAAACTACATTACAATGAAGAATATCTGGAATTTAAAAGGAAGAAGACTCAAGGAAGGAACAGTCAAACTTCCCCTACCATTATTTCAGATAGACATCACAGAATTAGCTTTCCTAATTAAAACCCGGGGATTCTCTGTTCTAGGAACTGCCCAATTACACATAAGGAAAGAATTCCCGATGCAAAAAGTTTATTAATCTTTAACATATGCCCTATCCAATTCCACTTCCAGTCAATGGTGGGTCAAGCCCTTTGTGCAAAATTGAGGCTAAGGAAACACACTCTAAACATTTACTGATAAACTGTACTGATAACTCCATAGATAATCAAACCAAATGTATTTTCTAGAGCTGTTTTTCCTTTTAGCATTATACTCTTTAATGTTTGAAGATTTCTGCTTGGCCAGAGAAGATACACTGTTGTGTTTAGTCAGGTATCCCTGCCTGTCCTAGGGCACCAGGAACCTCTGTAATATCTTATTCTGTTCCAGAATTTGCAACAATTCTGGAACAATTCCCTCCAACTTTGTGGAGGGAACTTTCAGGCTGAGACATTCCCAAGATGAAAGAATTTGTACACATGCTTTGTACAAACAGTAATATCCTGAAGTCAGTTCAGAAGCTGAAGTCCTTAAAAAATATTTTTTGACACTTTCAAAATGGTTGACTTGGGACAACATTTAGATAGCTGAAAAATTCTGATGCTAAAAAGTTTGAATTTATTTACATGTCATGAAAGAAGTACCGCTCCAATAAATTTCATACATACATCTCTTAAGAGAAATAAAACTTCTAATTTTTCCACCTCACTCAAAGTGTTCAAAAGCATGGTAAAGGCTCTTCACAGGACAAAGGTAAATTTTTAAATATTTTGCCCTGGAATCTGAAGTATTTAGGCACAAAAATATCAGGGAAGTTAAAGGAAAGGCCGAATGATGACCTGAAATCAGACTATTTTTTTACATTTTGGAGAAGTCTGTCTTTAATCACAGCTGTAATCTCACAATACTGTATTATCCATATGGTTTTACTCTGTCATTCCTCAGTTCTGAGAGCTTAGTAGCAACCTGGTGCTTTGTTCTTTAACTAGCTTGAAATTTCTGGTAACTGCACTATGAACATTGTGATTATTATTTTCGTTCTCAAAACAACAGTCCATCCTGTCCAACAAGACTGTAGGTTTTACCTGTTCTTATAGCTTAAAAAGGAAATCAGAGTTCACACCATAAAAGAATCTAATCCAGAGAGATTCAATTTCTTGAAAATTTTCAGCATCTAGTATTTTTATCAATCATGCCCAAAAACATTAAAACAGGATATTCATGTGTTTGTACAGGTCCAAAGAATAATTGAGAAAAAGTATTGACAGACCAAAATTACAAAAGTCTAAAGAGAAATTCCACATAACTGCATTCCAGGTTAAGCAGGTTATTACCATAATCAGTTTGTATTATATGGTGCACTGAAGAGTATTTTCAGGCTTAATGGTGTAAAATTACAGTGCCCAGGGGACAAACACAAGGTGAGAGTGACCAGTGTGAGATTAGGTACTGAGGTCTCTTGAGACCAAGTGTGTTTGGGCCCTTCATTATTTAAGTGCATGAATCTCTTCTATCCAATCCTTTCCAATTCTTGACTCTGCTCTTTCCTTGCAGTAGTATCTTCCATATATGTAAACAACTGCTCATAGGTTATATAATCTAAAGTAATGAATAAGTGAGCATCTTTACTTCCTGCAATGAAGCTTTGACACAGATTTAAATTCTATTAGTTCACTGAATTGGAATATCAGAACACGAAGACACAAAAAGAAAAAAAAGATAAATAGGAGATCATGCAGGAAATTCCTAAGAGCATAGTGAAAAAAAGCAGCTGGACTAAAAGGAAAGCCTAATAGGATCCCTGTGAAAAGCCAACATATATAACCTACAGTTCTATTTACCTCTAAGTCTATGATAAAGAAAATGGAAGAGATCTAGTGGAATTTAACAGAAAGTAGAAGTTACAATGAGAATTTAAAGAGGATGTTGAACTCTAGATAGCTCGTAGTGTTTATAGTAAAGGCATCAGTAATTCTAGGAATAGATTTTATAACTATCATATAGATCACAATTTTGTACTAAATCAAGGGTATTAACACTGACATTCCTTATGTCACTTAGCTGCTATTAATAGGAAATCCTTCTCTGTATCATGACATGCCAGTGACTTTGTAATAGCCATGTTAATTCAGTACACCACTGAATGAGAAGGAAGTTGGAACTGTTTTCTATAGGAGATTCCTTCCTTGTTTTCTAAGAGGAGATGACAACGCATTTTCAATTACCACTTCTTCTAAATTACATTCACAATATGCATTATAATAGAGCGTAATCTTCCAATTTCTATAGTAAGTCATGATATAGTGAAACTGGTTATAGTAATTTGATGTAATCTGTTTCAAAAATAATAAATTGTGAGTTTCCTGAAAAGTCACAGCTGTAATTAACATGAATTTTCAGGACTTTGATGTTGATAATTCTTCTGGTAGTGAGGGAGAAAATACTCTCTTCAGAGCAAATTCTTGTTCTTTGAATCGGTTCATTGTCAATATTGCATTACTTAGGAGGCATATGGATACAATCACATTCCAGGACAACTTATTTGGTGTCTTATGGACTGAAGCTATTGTCTAACTATACAATCTCAGAGTACCACAGCAATAAGGTTCTGTGCTTTGCAGACTCATGCCAATTTATGTAAATCACTCTTTCATCTGTTTAAATATGATGATCTTTTGAGTGATGAAAACAATTATGTCTGTCACAAAGTTTGAAAGATTAAAGTAATTCTGCTCCTGGCATATAAAACAGTGTTCCAGATCTAAACACAAACTTTGCCTGGTCTGTAATGTCATTGCTGGGAAGCATAAAAAGTTTTAAGCAAACATTATCACTGCAAGGAAGTATGACATATTTTTCATGTTTGACACTGGACATAAATATCCTCCCACACTGTTTAATGTGAGAACTGCATATGTGTGGCAGAGATAATAAAACATCTCAGTGAAAACAAATGAAATGAAAAAGAAGTTATGGTAAGTAGAACAGAAATAAAGCTTTGAAGTTAAAAGTAATATCTGAACATTCTATTCACAAGAGGAAAAATCAGTATTTGATATGCAGAGTGGGTAGTCACACAATCCGGAAGCTTTTCATGCTTTGTAGGAATGGTTATCTGTTCAGAGATACATTTTTTAGCTTATAGAAGCAGCTTCATGAAATGCAGGTAAGAAAAAACTGGCCAGTTGTAAGATCCTCTTAAGCGCTGTTGCTCTTCTGCTGTTACTTACATGGTATTTTAACGGACAGCTGAAATTTTACAGTGCTCTTAAAAATCATTCTTGATTTCCTTACTTCACTTGTTCAGCATAAAAATATTCAAGAGATTTACAAATAAAATGCAACACAAGTGGGAAGACAAGTATGTGACTGAACTTCATATACAATTTTAGAATATTTCTCTTTCTTTGTGCTAAGTTCTCCTTCAGGAAAAAAGATGTAATTTTATTGCAGAAAGCAAGAATTTTAAATAGTTCCCAGAGGTTTCTGATATTTTGGGATGTCATTACAGACAAGCTCTACCAGATAATTGCTTTGAGTAACAAAATATAATCTCTCTGTCTTAAAAAACCATAATATTGTCACTCTATGAAAGGAAATTAGTTCCAATGTAATTTTCTTCCTAATCTTTGATTGTATTAAGATGTATAAAGGTATGTCCTGTTGACAGTAAGAGAGAAGAAAGTATTATTGTATCTTGAAAAAAAGGTGCCTTGGAGTGTTCTTGACTTCCGATTCACTAGTACTAAATGGCACTAACATCTTGCTTTATACTTCATAGACTGCTATAAGAAAAAACCAGCAATTTTGAGTGGAAATACTTTTTTCTGTAATACAACAAACTATGCAATCATCCTCCTACACTCAAAATATGTATGGGGCTCTAAACTAACAAAAGGTTGCTTTTCCAGGGTTAATGCTACTAGATGAGTAGAATAAATCACCATGTATGATAGCACAAGAACAACATCTTGGAGAGAATATTTATATACTGAGGAGCAAGTAGGAAATGATGAACAAGAAATCCAAAGCCGGCCAGCTGCGAGCTTTTATCATAGAATCATAGAATGGTGTGGGTTGGATAGGACACTAAAGATCATCCAGTTCTAACCCTGCTGCCATTGGGTGGTTGGAACAAGTAAACCAAGTGGTTCAGAGCCTCATCCAACCTGGCCTTGAACACTTCCAGGGATGGGGCAAACCAGTTTCTCTGGGCAAATTGTTCCTGTGCCTCACCAACCTTACTGTAAAGGATTTATTGTTACTATCTAATCTAAACCAACATTTTCTCAGTTTAAAGCCATACCCCCATGTCCTATCACTACATATCCTCATGGTAAGTCCCTCTCCAGGTCTTAGTAGCCCTCTTTAGATACTGGAAGGCTGCTGTAAGGTCTCCCCAGAGTTTTCTCCAGGGTGAACAGCCCCAACTCTCAGCTCCAGCCTTCATGGCCTTCCTAATATAATTTATTTCTTATTTTCTTTTCCAATGGACTACCTCAACAATCCTCTGTGGTGCACTTCAACAGGCAGATGAGGAAATGCAGATCAAAACTTCTGTTCTATACCAGAAATCCATTCTAAAGTGCACTTGACTACGCCCAGGTACCTACTGCAGCCTGGCTAAAATTATTAAGAAGAAATCACTCAGCAGTTAGAAGCGGATTTGGGGACTGTTTCCCAGTTAAAAGCGGGTTTGTGGACTGTTTCCATATGGTTGCTAAGCTTGTCAGAAATATTCACTAGCTCCTGACATAATGCTGTGGTGACTAGTTTGGTCTATGACTCTGTTTTCCTATTGCATAGTTCCATAGATAGCACAGTGTTGACCTTTTATTTAGTTTACAACACACAACAGTTCTGGCAAAGCAATTAATCTAACCAATGTTTCCCAAATGTTAGGCTAGAATTCTAAGCATACGACTATTTCTCTTTTTTTGGGATTAATCTCAATAGATTACTCTGTTTGACAAATCCCTCCATCTCCACCTGGTTTGTTACCTTGGTCACTTTCAGTGTATTATGCATCTTTCCCAAATACCTTTGCTTTCCACTACTAATGAATTTCAAAAACTGCTCTGTCTTGACATCAGACTACTCGCTTCCCAGACTCTGTTCTAAATTAAATAAATTCCTGTAATAGCGGAGTCTTCATCACCAAGATGCTTTATTCTCAGAGAAATGAAGAGAAGCAGCTATGCTTTTCCTATGCTAACTGCTATGATGTGTAAGACCTCTTCATTTTCACATTCCTGTTCATGAGGTAGGAACCCAAGCGCAGATTAAAGTTTTTACATGCTTTCTGACCAGGATCCAATGAAAAAGAATTTGGAAACAGATTTTTCAAGATCCTTCATGAATCTGTGCTATTTGTTTTTGCATTTACTAAAATGGATAAACAATATGAAATAGTCAGGTGGCAAAATAAGAAATAAATTTAATTAACATTAGTCATCTACTCCTGTGTGTCATTTATTTTCTGGTTTGTATTACTCTTCAAGGAATGCACAAGGAGACTAAGAAACACTATGGAAAACACCAATGTTTATGGGTCCTTCTAGAGAGCTGCGCAGTTGCAGTAACCAAAATATTTTTTCTCCTTTTCAAAATAGACTATTTGGCTTCTTTCTCATAGTCATCTAACTATTCTGATTTTTTTTTGTGGGAGATAGTTTCATATCAAAAGAGGAGTTTTCTTCTATGAAATTCTGAGCAAGAACTTAATGAATTAAAGAGCATTCCAGACCACATATTAATTTCATACTTTCAAAGGCCATCTTGCAGTTAATGCCAATTTAAACGGAAAATAATTATGAACATATTTTTAACCATTCCATACAATAATTTCAATGGAAAAACAGTAAGTGAATACCAATTTATAATAATTAGTAGGTCTCCATACTATACGAAAACTAATATAATTTGTTGCACGTGATATAATTAGATGTACTAAAGATTATTTCAACTTTGATAATAATCTAAGCCTTTTCCAAAAAGCAAAGGCATATCAAATACAACTAGTGAAGCATTAAGACAGTTTACACAAGGTGTCTTTCATGTGGGGTTCATGATGTACTTGACAAAAATCTTTCACTACAAAAACAAGCAAGAATCATTCTTTAACATTCTGTGTACCAGAAAAGAAGGGCAGTCTCTGAGAAGGATATTAACCAACTGCTAGCATCACATATAAAGTAGCCAAACTGGGAATAGAACCCAAAGCTTCTGGCACCTAATTCCCTGCTGAAGGCACTGGGCTACATTACATCCAGTTATACAAACCAGCACTGACATCAGCAGAAGTACAGTTTATCCCCTCCAGCATTTTAGAATGTCAGTCGCCATAACACTCTCAGTGTTTTTTATTTCAACACAGCCAAGTATTAGATTTAATTGGTATTAATTATAATTAGGAAATGTAAACACTTTTGTATAAGCAAATGAGGATTTTTTTTCTAACAGTACTTCCAACTTCACATTGACTAGAAATTATGGGAATTGCGTGTGTGGGAAAAACCTCCATATCTATGAGTTCCAGCCTATTTTCAAGCCAGAAGTTTCAGAAAAGCATCTGAGTTTTGGATACTTGCTGTGAGCTGGCAGAAATATAACAGACAATTTTTTCTTACATTTGCTTAAACCAGCCACAAGTCTTTTTTAAACAAACAAAACTGAAAACAGATGCTTATTGGATGCTCAGTATTATCAGCTAACTCCTAATTTCAGAGAAGCTGCTGAGTTTGCAGACACCTCTGACCTTGACATTTGTCCAACGCCTATTCTAGTGCCATAAATCAAGATGTGTTTCTCTGTTATTTTTCCCTATTTTCAGTGTGGAATTTTTTAGGATTTCCATTCTAATGCCACAGAATGTATCATCCACCATTATAAGGATTCAAATCATTCAGGTGACTAACAGAAAAATAGAGTCAATCATTATAGAATCTGACAACCTACTGAAAACTCATCTCAGAATAAGGTAGAATACGATGTCAAAAGATGAGAAATTAAATTACCCAAAGTTGTGTGTCTGATTAGCTACCATAAAGCATAACATTATAAAGCAAAATAAGAACAAGGGAACATAACAAAAAGTGGACAAGTGAGTAATCCAGGTGGTTTTGCTCTTTCTAGTATACAAAAGACCTCACTAAAAAGTGTCCAATAAATATAATATATAGAACTTACTGTCCCAGGACAGCATGCAGGAATGTATCCTCTCTCTCTCTTTTTTTAAAAAATATATACATTATTCACACATGTAAGGATAAAATTTTGTCACACTGACAAAGATAAATATATCTCAATTTTCACATCAAAAGGCATAAACAGGGAAAATATTTAGAAGAATATGTTTTTCTCTTTGAAATGATAATGCACAATCAAATTGGAATTTTATCTAAAGCAGAACTAGTCTTCTTCCAAGATCAACTGGGTATTTTTATAATATTCCACAGATAAGAAAGTGGAGTACAATAAAAAGGGTAGCTCAGCATTGCAGGAGAAACCAGTTACTGGGTCGTCTTTATTTTTTAAGACTGTGTTGATATGATTTGTTATTCCTTCTGCTAGTTTTAGCTGGGGTGGAGCTAACTTTCTTCATGCACTCCTGTGGTGCTGTAGGTTGAATTTGTGATGAAAACAGGGTTGGTAACACATCCATGTTTTAGCTATTGCTGAACAGTCCTGCACAGTATTCAGGCCTTCTCTATTTCTAACAGTGATGTTCAGAAAGTAAGCTGAGAATAAACAAGATGCTGGGATTGGCCAAGCCGAATCAATCAAAGAGATAACTCATACCACATGACAACACGCTCAGAAATAAATCTAGGAAAAGAAGGAAGAAGCAGGGGAGAAGTTCAGAGTTTTGATGCTTGTCTTCCCAAGTAGTGGTTATGCATGATGAAATCCTGCTTTCCTGGTAATATGCAATCTAGAAATGTGAGCTCTAAATGGAACTTAGAAATACTGTGGCCCACAGGACTAGGGAAGTGATAAAACTGGCTGTACCTGGCACTGGCAAGGCCACACCTTGAATCCTGTGTTCAGTTTTAGGCCCCTCACACAAGAAAGCATTGAGGTGATAGAGCATTTCCAGAGAAGTGCAATGGAGCTGGGGAAGGCTCTGGAGCACAAGTCCAACAAGCAGTGTCTGAGGGAGCTGGGGGTGTTTAGCCTGGGGAAAGGGAGGCTCAGGAGAGGCTCTATCACTCTCTACAGCTCCCAGAGAGTACTGGGGGGTCAGTCTCTTCTCTCAGGTAGCAAGTGACAGGACAAAGTGATAGGTCAGGGGAGGTGCAGATTCGATGTTGGGAAAAATTTCTTCACTGAAAGGGTTATCAGGTATTGAAACAGGCTACCCAGGAAAGTAATGGGATAACTGTCACTGGAAGAGTTTAAAGAGAGTGTAGATGCTGTGCTTAGGGACATAGTTTAGTGATAGAACTGGCAATGTCAGGTTAATGGCTGGACTTAATAATTTTTAAGAAGTGTTTTCCAGCCTTAAGGATTCTAAGAAATGGCTGAACACCTGCTCACTGATGGGAGGAGTTGATCAAATTCCATATTTTGCATTGCTTGTTCACACAGCTTTTGCTTTCCCTATTAAATTGCCTGTATTTCGATTCATTAGTTTTCTTTCATTCACCCTTCTACACCCTCTTTGCCTCCCCATGGAGAGGCAGCAAGCAACAGCTCTGTGGTGCTAAGCTGCCAACCAGAACAGCCCTCAAGAGATTCAGAGTGTAGTAAGAATTACAGAGTCTGTGGTACGATTGTGGAAGACACCATTTGGTTAGGGTCCTGGAAAGACCTGGGCAAAATTGAATTATTACAATCCTTTGGCAAGCTAGATCAAGAAACATGCTGGAGATCATAGTGGTTCTGTAGAAATACAAACATATATATATATTTATATATAAATTATATATATGAATATATATATGTAGTACTAATTCAGACTCAATATTATTGTTAAACTGTAAGTGAAAATTTCCAATTAAATATGTTAGAAAGACAATGGAACCATCCTTCCATTACATTTCTTTGTTTTAAAAGTTAGTTCTGTGGCAAGGAATTTGCTGCTTAAATACTGTCCAAATACACTTGCACCTAAAAAAATGTTATCAAATAAGTATAACCATTGAACTCCATGGCCTGGGAGAAGGGTAAAGGAGAATATCAGCTTACTTATCAGTACAGTTTAACGGCTACTTTTGAAACAACCTGTTTTCATTTTTTAAAGTATTTACACAAGATAGCCTCATGAAACAGAGTTATTAAAAAGACATTAGGACAATCTTTATAAAAAGGATTAGGCTAGTTAAAAAAATAATCACAATAATCTGAATTATCACTAATATTCTGTCTGGATGAGCAGATTCAGATAGTTCAACTGACTTCTCAAATAGTAAATTGTTAAACTGCTCACCATTTCTATGAGAAATACAATTAAATTCTTAACAATTCTAGTACCTCTGTCAAAAATACAGAATTTGTTTACCCAAAAAGACTGTACTCCTAACAAGGAGAGGAGGGAAAGTCTCCCCCTGCATATATTTTCCACAGCTCCAGAAGCACTAGTGCTGGCAGAAGCAGGTGGTGGGGAGCACAGTATGGAAACAGGAAGAAGCAGGACTGTTCTTTTCAACAGCAACCTGCAATTACATTGTCTTCAGTTGATTACCAAACTGTACCTTGGTTTTCACCTACTGTCTCCAGACTCTAACCTGGTAAATCACTTTTTTGATGCTTATTTCTGTCTCACACAAGACAAAAATCTTTAAATATGGAAAAGACAGTTTATAAGCTCACACTAGGGGGAAAAGATGACATGTGGACTTTTTAAAAAAAAGTGTCTTTCACTTGTCTTTTTTGTCTTTGAAGGTTTATATTCCCTCTGATAAATTTGGTCTGTGATGAATATATTTTTCATTTTGCCTACAAATAATAATAAAGAACAAAGCACAAAATAACCAATGGGAAATGGGTGAGATCAAGGGAGTGATTATTTTTGACAAGTGATGTCTAAGATCTGTATAACATATATCAACATATATGAACATATATTAGGCCCATTAGGAACATAATCCCCAGGAATTTTCAGAGGAAACAGATACTTAATGCAGCTTACATTACACATAACTTTATAAGCCACTACACTATTTGGCAGTAAGTATTTTTTTTTTTTCAGATGTGGTTACCTTTCTGGAAGAATTGCTCTAATTTCTCCTTGAAGGGCTGGAGATGTTCTTCAGAAGACTCTTTGCAAACTAACTTCATCTGCTTTTCAGAGGCTATAAAAAGATGAGACACATTTATGACAGAAGTAATGTACTGGAAATAGATTTCAGCACCATAGGAGCCTACATCTAAATTAGTCACCTGAACTTACTTTAGAGGTAATAAACAAGCACTAAGGAATCCAGCAATTACATTAAAATAAAAAATACAACTAGTCTAGCTAGTATTACTAGCTATATATATATACTAGTATGATAAAAAAAAAAATAATTCTGCATGTTTAGAGTGGAATTTGTCTTCAGTGAGGAATTTGTTCTAAAACTCCTGCAGTGTGCTAAGGCTTGCAACTAACACAGCCCGCCTCACACACTAATTCTGGATGATATACATAAAGCTTTAAAGTCTATTTCTGTGGTGAGTGAAGGACATCTCATATCTGGATTGATTTTAATCAACCAGTGCCAGGCATCTAATACTCAACCATTTTTCCTGGAACAGATGCAGAAATTCAGCATTTCTTAAGTATTCCATCCCCAGACCATGACATGAAACAGTTGAAGTATGTAAGAAAGTTAACTTACATATAAGTGCAATTTTTTTACTATTTAATCTATCTGCTATTTTAAGAACCAATGCCATGCCAATTTCTGAAAAACTTTGGGTTTTTTTGCCAACAGGCCTAGAACTTCTAGTAAACTTAGTGCATTCCAGTGTTCTACATTAAAGATGACGGGAGGCAGAAATCAAAATGAAATTACTTTCCAACTGAAAGCATCTTTTTAGCAACTGAGTTTATGAACCACTACAAGATTTTTCTTCCACAACTTTTCACTCCCAAGAAGCAAAACTTAGATGGAAATTTATTCTAGAGTTAAACCTAAGACTTACAGTTTGGCTGCATGAACTGTATTCACACCATATTGCTACCATCATCAAATAAAAAATAATGTAAAACTGTGGAAATAGAAGTTGAGCCTGTGTAATTAAAATGTCACATTATTTAAATTTGCAATGCAGCGTAAAAAGTCAACGGAAGGTTGAAAATAGATGCATACATTTTACTGTGCAAGTAGTACTGTGCTTACAATACCCTTGGACCATCAGGACATACTGAAAAGAACCACAGTTTTTCAATTAATTGAGAACAGAAACACATTTGGACAACTTTTATAGAAAAATACTGAAAAATGCCCATTCCCACCTAAGAGCATATTTTAATTTTGCAACCCTCCACACAGGTTGTGTAAAATGGCCTGGGCTAGAGTATAAGTTTATCTTTAATATACAGTCTTGTCACTGGTAGCATATGAAAAACCTTTCAAATTATTCAGAGTAACGTTAAAGGATATTTGTTTGTATACCAAATAGTAGGCAGAATGGAGTGGTGCCTTAAACATTCTAGACTGGGAAAGAAAGTCCTTTATTAGCTGCTCAGTTATGTGTCTTTAATAATTTAAATTAAGCAAAAAAAAAAATCCTCAAATCAGGGAAGTTTAGATGACATCTTAAGATTTATTTTCTTATGATACATGCTGTTTACCATTAACAATTTGAACTTTCTCTGACTGTCACAATACATTGACTGAAACGTGTGTATGCTTACTATTTATGTTTGCAGAATTAGAGATTTAAAACGAGCAAATTCTAACACTGCTTTGGAAGACAACAGATACTAGAAATTTATAAGTGGAAAAGATCTAGCAAAATAACTGAGGCTGTATTGTAAGTTTCTGACTGGAAGTTTGAACAGTTAACACATAGGTTTGTGTTCTTCTTTTCATTTAGACAAATCTACAGAAAAACAAGGCAATATTTAGAAATTATTTTGGATAAACATAAAATGATGAAACTGTAGAAGTAATGTAGTCCACACAGTATGTTCAGACATTTGAAATACAGTAAATGGCCATGATTCTCACAGTCATGTGAGGTTGCAACAACTGCAAACCAGTATTTATTTTATAATACTCTCACATAAATTTATATAGATCTATACAGAATTAAATTTCTATGAATATGTATTAGACTAATAAGCTTGTAGCTACGGTAGTATCTAAACACACTCTAATATACTCTAGAAAGGGATTTTCCCAAACATATGCTATTGTTAATGCATCATCTGAAGCACTGAAAGCTTCTTGGATGCTTCCTACAAGCTTAAATGACACAAGACTTTGAAAGGTTACTCAGGTAGATCCCATGCATTCAAGTGACCAAGACTAGATGAGCTCTTCCTAAAGTAAAAAGAAAGCACATAAAAACCACCCTCGGTAATTTATTTTTTTTTAAATTGAGAATACTAACATTAACCTTAATCAGATGACAAAAACTCCAGGAAAATCTGGATAAGAAGTACAAATACACAGAGCATATGGAATAAAAACCCGATTAGGATAGTGAATTCTTAAGAAGAATCCCAACACTCCTAACAAGGAGATCAATATTTGGAATGAGGGAAGAGGAACAGCAAGAAGAAAGGCACAGAAATGAAGAAAAATGGGACAGGTGACAGAGAGTATGTGAATCAGGATGCTGATTAAAACCCTAAAAAATTGATATAAAGTGAAATGAGATACCAGTTTCGAATGCTTAAAATTATCTTGAAATAATGAAATTAAAAGAGGCAGAAGTCAAGTAAATGCTAGTAAATTCTAATAATTTACCCTATTGTAAAGCCTGAAAAAGAGATCTTTTAGGCTGAAAAACCTTAGAACATGACCAAATTTGCTTGGGGATAGACATGGCAAGGAATGATGGAAGTGTGTTCAAAGGAATCACAAATCAAATACATGTAAGAACATATTTTGAAGAGGAAAAAGCATTTAATGATACAATTAATGTGAAGGTTTTGATTAAAATGGCAATTGTAATGATACATATTGAAGTCAGGTGGTCTTTGTCAAGGTGCTTTTGTAATGGTGGAAGTCTACCATACAACTATATGACCTACCTTAGCTCAACACAACATAATAAAAAGGTTTCTCATAACTAGCATTCACTGAGTCTCCTGTTATATAAAGTTTTTTGTTTGGTTGGGTTTTTATTTACTTGAAACATAATGTTAAAAATGTCATGCCCAACATTACATAAAAAACCCCTAAAACTGGAAAGTCTAGTTCCATAAATTGCTTTGCTTTACCTTGCTAAAAATACTCCAACATGAGGAATCTTACATCTATTCTTTATACTTTGTTCTTGTATTCACTACAGTACAAAACTTTTCCTCTTTGAAAAAAAATTACTTCAGCAAGTTTTTATTAGCATGATTTCGAGGTAAAATTCCTTCTTTTAAATACACACTGAAAAGCTACTTTCTGAAAAAATATCTTTCCAAAATTCTGATGAATCTGAGGGAATTCTGAGGAAGCTGACAGCTGTCACACCATACATACATGTCTCCTCTCACCATCTTATTCCAAAATAATCATTTTGGAAAATAAAAAACCTGCTTCAGCATTAGTGAGTTCAAACAGATCCAAATTCTCCACTAATGTAATAAACTTTTGGTTCTTTTCCTGGGTATGAGCTGTATGTTAGTAAATTGAATGTAGTATGCCATTTTGAAAATTGTTTATTTCTAAATGAGCTATTGCAAAAAAAAATAAAAAAAAGGAAAATACAAGTGTGCAAATGCATTTGAAAGCCATTACAAATTGTTGGATGTACATCATGCTTCACCCACTACAAATCTTGGCCACAGAAATGGAAAGCATTAGCAAAACATTAAAACAAAGCTGGAAACTGCTGATTATCAGTTTGCCACTGTCTTCAGATTTAATGCAGTACTTGGCTCAAAAAGTTCCTTAAAAATCCCCAATATAAGTGAAAATATTTACAAAATAGAATGTCTCTCACTTAATGCCTATTGGGCAATAGTCTTAAAACTCCACAGACACTTGTAAATCTGTCAAAAGAATCATGGACCATAAACAAACTTTCATGTAAAGAGCATTTCTGTGTCAATCAGACACAATTTGGAATTTTTTAAGCACCATTTTTAAAGTAAATGCAAAACAAGAAATAGTTTGAAGTTGATAATAGTAAATTACTAACTATTTACTCACCAGAATCCACCAATAGCATTTACAGGAATCAGCCTGACAGCAAAACCAAGTATCAACACCATGAATTCCTATAAACCTGTCACTGACACTATCCCCCGTGAGTTATGCCTTTGTGAAAGCTGCTAAAGCTCCCCCGCTCCTGTTTGTTCAGAGTATGGCAGGTTACACTGCCAGGCTTACTCTTTTATTTTGTTACAATGGAGGCATACCTTTGACAGAAGGATTACTGTTTGATAATTCTTTCTTACAGCTCTTACCTTTTCTGTTTCAAAGAGAATTTGAAATCATACAGCAAATGAATTCAGTATAATGCCAAATAACCCCATATTTCTGTATGAGAGAACCCATGATCTTTTACAGTGCAGAAACCTGTTATGCTACTTGGATCTATATGCCCAAATAAAAACTTAATAAACCTGTGATAAAATCAGTAAATTTGTATCATTCAACAAGTGCTGCATAATTTTCTCCTGATTTAGTTCCTTTGGTTTTGCTTTATTAATTTTCTTGCTTGGAAACAACTTTGCAAGCTAAACAAATCATTACTGGCATGTTTACCCATTGCACACTGCAGCAGGATCTGGTTATGGTCTCCCGTTACTACGTGCACTTAGGTACCTACTTACTCAAACAGTTCACATGATATTCATTCAATGCATTTTATGTATAAACTTGCACGTAAATTTTCTTTTCAGATAGAATTTTAAATAATGTACAGAAGGGAAGAGATTCATCTTGATTCCGTGGGAGCATGGTAAGAATTTTAACAACTTCCAAATGCAAGAGGCTATGCTGCTACTGACTCAGGGAAGGTTCAGGGACAGTATTTTATTTGCCCTTTTGGACACATATTGATAATCAGTACACGTCAATAATAGAACACACAAATGTTCAAGCACTATCACCGAAGCCAGAGTGCGGCTAACTAATACAGAAGCCTTTGAACAAAGCAGAGATGGAAATGCTATGAAGTGGGGTGGAAGTTTTCTGAGACAAAGCTATCTGAGAAAAACGTAAACGGGCATCAGACTTTGGTAGCACTGTTCTCAAGCTCAGTTTTTATTGCCTTAAATAAAGGTCAACAATTTAATGCAATAAAGTGTTAACACACATAAAACTAAATACATCATAATATCCTATTAATTGCTTGTATAACTACTGTGCTGTGAAGATATTTTCAGCTAATTTAAAAGAAGAAATGTGCTTTTATACAGTTATTTTCGTCACATATAGTAATTCCTTCTTAAAAAAAATATTTCAGAGGATAAATAAAAAGTCTAGCCTTTTTGTAAAACGCATTTTCTCGTGACACACAAAAACAAATACCTGTTTAGGTGCTCTAGCTGTCATGTATAAATGAGATAGAAAAAAACATGTCAGTGGTACGTCCTAAGATGAGGAAAGTGAAATAACTGAATTAGTGGCACACACAACACTCTGTAAAACTGACCTTTTTCTGAAGGAGTCAGACATCTTGACAATTCTCACACGTTTGATCAGGTATTCTACCTTTGCCTTTTGAGGGGGTTTTGTTTGTTTATTATAAGTTCAACAACATTTTTTAACTTTTAGTTAGTGATGGCATAGAGAGGAACTTTCAGGCCTATATTAGTTTCAACTAACCAAAACCAAAATCCTTGTTTAGTGAAAGGACATCAACATTTTATACAAATCATTTAAAAACCTTTCTGCTAAAATTGTTTTCCAAGAATACATTTAGCAAAATGAACGAAGACTGCTAGAAGAACTAAATATTTTTCACACCATAGCAACATATCTGAGTCTCTGCTTAATGTACTTCTTCTGAAATGGTAGTTTATATTCAGGGCACCCTTCAGCAGAGAAGCACACTGCAAGGGACTGAACACTACATATAAATGATTATAATGACTACAGCCTCATAATTTTCCAGTCAAGACTTTGAAAGATTCCTTTAAGTGATTCCAACACACATTATTAGTAGAAAATTTTTGTTAAGTGTCAAGATCCAGATATACAGAACTCCACACATCATTAAGATCTGTCAAGAGTGTAGAACTGTGCGCTAGCAGAATCTGCTGTGAAACTGGAACATTTCCCTTTGCTTTGAACATTACAAAAAAAAGAGTATTTTGAAACTAAAGAGTTTGTCTGGGTAATTGAGAGGGAGACAACATTTTTAAGAAGCAAGAATAATATTTTCATCAGATGAGCTAAGATTTTTACTGTGCTAAGAACAAAAGGGACCTTCCAAACATTCAAGCATTTTATCACTTATTGTGCTGAATAAGGGATCAGACATAACAGAATTGGGCAATGGCTGAAACTTTAAGAAGCCAGAGAAGTGATCTCTTCTTTTCCTCTCTTTTGCTGGATCTCTGATTTTTTGTGCAAGACAGATCATAAATTTGGAACTAATTAATTCTTCTACCAAGCTGGTAGAAGTTTGATTCAACTGGAGCATTCAGCTTAGATTTAAATCATGTAAAATCAGAAATTACTAATCATATTAGCAGGAACACTTCCCAAAGTGTTAATTATCCCCACTATTACTAATTTGTACCCCATGGTCTTAACTAATGCACTTTCAATCTTTGATACATGACTGTCTCAATTCTAGCAGGGATCTGTCCTGTCTTTTACTGCATATTTCCACCAGAGGAAAAGCTGATGAGGTCCATAAATATGAAGTCATCATTCCTCCCAACACCAGTATTTAACACTCTCCAAACTACATAATTGATTATCCATCATACACATTGATTGGGACAGTATTCCTCTTGTTCCCAGATGTACATTACCTGCTCCCAGATGTATCCTTCATAGCTACATAACTAATGCTTAACGTACACACATGTATTTATTTATTTAAAAGGGCACACAAAAAAATGCACAGAAAATCCTAAGTGTGGCATTTCCCAGATTAATTTTAGAATCTTAACATTTGCAGAATGATTTTTAACAAGAAATTTCTGAGAATTCTTTAGCCAAAGGAAAAAAATACATAAAAAAAAATTAACAGCATGCCATTGTTTAACCAACTGAAAGCTTTCTCTCTGTGCCTTTGTGCACACATGCAGACATCTGCTTTCAGGGAATAAACTCTTCAAAAACATGATTGCTTTTCTCCTCTATTATATATCTGAATATTTAAACCATTCCATACTATCCTTTTTTTATCAAAACCTAAAAAATCTAATGAAATTTTAAGAAATGATCCACTTAGAAAAATCTATACCAAATGTACACATGAACATTACCAGTGGAAAAATGCAAAAAAGTTAGTTTTATTGTAAAATAAAATCCAATGCACATACAGAAAATGCATTTTAAATGCCTGTCCTGGATCTTTCTAAATCAAAACAAACGGAAATATCTCATCCGACTGAGGCAAGAGATTATTCAAAAAGTGGTCAGAAAACTCACAGAATGAAAAAAGTTGCCAAGTCTTGCAAAAAAACCCCCTTTTCCTGTACAAAGCCATCTTTTGCTCTTTTCCTTACATCATTTTGCATTGCCTCAAAATAGATAATGTAAATACTGGACCGTGCAAAGAGTGAAACCACAACACAAAACAAAATGCCTATTTTATGCTATGAGCTAGAGAAATAACATATGCACCTATTTGGCTCCTCACATTCCACCACCCAGTTCGAATTTCTACTTGTTTGCACCTCCAAAATTTTAAAGAACATATAACTAACATAAAGAAAATTAAAGTGTCCTCTAAATTATCATAAACTTCTCTGCTCCTGCTGGAAAGATTTTTTGACGTGTATGTTAGTCAAACATTTAAGCCCCTCTTTTAAATTGACTTAAAACATTTAGTTTAAATTAAACTACGGCTTCAGTTGGCTGAAAATATTTTAGAAGAACGTGTTTGATACTTTTTGGAATACTATCCTCCTGTAATGAATAAGCAATCATCTTCTATCAAGACATAGCTATTGACCATACAAATTATTTAGAAAGCTAATACTCAAAACAGATATAATAATTAGAATTTTCTTGATGTGAGCCAGTAAGCTTACTGTCTATCAAGCAAATCAAACATCAGTCAAAACTCCTCAACACTGTAATCCTCACACTATTGATTATTAGGGGACATTTTGTTGCAAAACTCTTTCACTCAGTTTGAGGATTCTGATGGGAAAAGACATTTAGGAATTTTAAATTAACTTCTTGGAGTAATACCAATTAAACTTTTCTGCTTCTGTAAGTTTTCCTATTGATAAATATATTCCCTTCTATTCCTTGATAAATCCAGATGTTTTTCAGTACTTTAAATTTGGAAAATCAGAGTTTTAGTCTGCATGAACTGATTATTTTTTCTTTTTGCAGTTTCCTCCTGACTCTATTTAGAGTAGCAGTTGCTGAGAGCATAGAGAATGAGTGACCCTTTTCAACTTCCAACCATTTCTTACTTCTAAATTCTCTTTTGTGCTTTGCAGTAGAATGTGGCACATAGCTACCTGAAGAAGCACTGAATGAGAGCAGTGTAGATGCAACAGTTTAGTCTGATCTAATCACCCATGCTGAGAGGCAGCATTAAGAGAGTGACATGACTGGCATGGTGTTTGCTAGTCACATCCACTGGACCTGTTTCTAAGAACAAGAATATATTTTATTATATATGAATATATAATATATATATATTCATATCTGAAGAAAACTGTATCATCATGTGTGGTGGTTTTTAGCACTAGCTAAAAATTACCAGAGTACATACTCATTTCTTGCTGTGAGATATGGATTAGGAGAAGGGCAAAGCAGGCTTAAAACTTAAAAGGAATAAAGTTTATTAACAGAACTACAAGAATAAAAAACCGAAATAAAACCTCCAGAAACAGTTTCTCTCTCCCCCACCCAAACCTTTTTCCTTTCCCAACTGACAACATAGAGACAAACCTGGGATGTTAAAGCAGTACCAACTATACAATAGTATTTTCATCAGTCTCTGGGAAAGGAGTTTTCTCTTGTCATTCTATGGAGAGCTCTCCACAAGAAAATAGTTTTCTTGTGGCTTTTCATTTCCATGACTGACAGCCACCTGGAAAATAAATCTGCCGTCATGCTCTCCTCCCATTTTCACACCACTCAGAGGTGTGTTCATGGGCCATGAACTCAAGGGGTATTATTTTAAGGATGAGTAATTCAAAGGCAAAGGTTCTCTCCATCTGCTTCTATGATCATCTCCGGGAACAGAGGTTTTCTCCTTTTCTCCCTTGGGGCAAAGGGTTTTCATCAACTCTCACTTCTCTCTCTCTGTTCAAACAGCTCATGGGATCACAGCTACTCCACCATCTGCTTAGCTTCATCAATGGATACCTTTGCTCAGATTTACATTTTGAATAGTTCATTTCCCCCAATACTCTTTCATTAATTAAAGGAGTTTTTCAGAACATTATTGTCCATCTCCATGGCTCTACTAAAATAATATTTCAGCTTATTAAAGCATCTCCTCATTCTCCTTCCATCTGAGGCTTGACTCTTCTCTCTTACTGATCTTGATGTTTAATGTTGTCTCTTTACATGTTGACCACACTCACTTTCCTTCTGGAGAGGGGATTAAGTCTGCAGGTCTCATCTGGGTAGGGGTTAAAATCTGGCCCAAGTTGAGTCCAGGTATTCATGGTGTTGGATTTCAGCTCAGCAGCCACTGGAAGGCAGCAGACAGTTTTCAGCCTGGAGCCGTCTGTGCGAGCCACAGGGGCAAGATGTCAGCAGCCGTGGCCTGCCCCAGCCCAGGGCCGGGAGCCACGGCAGAGCCCAGCCTGGGCTGGGGCAAGCCCCTCAGGCTCCGTTCCCCACCCAGGAGCTGCTGGAGTCCGGCTCAGACCCCTCCTCCCACCCCAGGCTGCACAGGTCGGGCAGGGGAACAGGCCAGCCGCACCACAGCTCCGATACCTTTCAAAGCTGGAAACAAAGAGACGAGCAATTCCCGGGTTTGGGTTTAAAACGTGGTATTCACAAAGGTGATCATAATTTTCAGTGGTCCAAAATGCTGTCAGTCTCAAAACTGGCTAGCTATTGGTCTGATCTCAAGCAGAGAAGAAACTCCTGGCAGCCTCTCTCAGAGGAGTAACTTCCATGGATATTTCTCACTTTTTTCCTAATCACCAAACTACTACATCATGACATTTAGGAATGAAAATTACATGAAGCATCTGAAGAAGATGTTTCTGGATACCAGAAGAAGTCAGGTATGTTCAGTTCCATTTAGAGAAAGTGGGCTGGGGATCTAGATTTTCATGTCAACTGTCTAATGAATAACTAGAGAGAAGACAGAACCAGACTTTTTCAGGAATGCACATCTAAAGAAAATGAAGCAATAGTCACAAAGTTGCAGCACAGGAAATTCTCACATAGGATAAATAAAAATATTCAAGATAGCAATTAAGCACTGGAACAGGTGCCCATAGAAGTGTTGGGATTTCCAGCCTCAGATTCAAAACTATGCCAATGGCCCTGCTCAACATGATTTAAATATGAAGTTACTCTTGCTCAAAGGCTCTGGATCACAGCACCTCCAGATGTACCTTCCACCTACCAAACTGCACTTCTCTATCATTTTAAATATTTGTAATGCTTCATTATAAAAACCAGTGTGGAAATAGCCATCACAACACTGTAATTTCTCAATGTTTTATGCATCAATTTACTTACTTCCCTTTTCATCTTTTCATAAGGATTTTGCAACTTTACAAAAGGGAGCTCACATAAACATAAGTTTTGGTGAAGTTCTCCTATTCAAATGGGGAAAAATTGGGGGTTACATACTTATGCAAGATAAAGATCTGTCAATAAATAGGTTAAGAGGTGTCCAGTATGAAACAATGCCTTCTGTCTCCAGCAATTATATAGCAGATCCCTAAAGTCTTCTTTTTATTTCAGATGATTTTTTTTCTGTCATGCATGTGTTTGCAAACACCCACATATATACTCACACACACACAGTTAAGTTCATAAAAATTTAAAACTTATATACAGTACTGAAAAAATATTGGTATGAAAATTGTAACCAATATTTCTACAGGTGGCCATGAAAGGAGAGGAAAGTAAAGGGTATGTGGATTTTCAGTGGAATCAGAATGTTACAATCTCTCTCAGAGTAAAATTAATTAATTATGAGAAATAGAAGTTACTCTTGAAAATACTTAGAATGGACCTATCCTGGTTTCCATTTTTAACAATTCAATAAACACCTTTGTTCTTTCATTTGTTAAGGTCAAGAATACAAAAAAGTTGTAATGAGCATCACATATTACATGAGGCATCTAATATTGCTTTCTTTTGAGGAACAGAGCAGCACAAAATTTAAAATTTTATGTACTATATTGCAAAGAAGAGGAATGAGTATGACAGATGAAAACAATCTTCAGGGATTAATTAAATTTTAACTAATTTAATTAAAATTGTTCAACTTTGGACATAGATAATAAAAAGATTCATGGTAAAACTCATTCTAGTCTATCAAACTTCAGTAATGTGTCTTTCTTTCTGAAAATCTTATGATTACATATTTAAAACATTCTGTGCTTATTCCAGAAGAATACGAATTTCAAGAATACCAAGTGGCATTGTCCAAATTAGAAGGTAAATCATGTTTGGTCATAGGGAAAGAAAAATTTGGGAATCATTCACTGCCCTAGACAAGTATGTCTTACAATCTTAAACAAAGCAAGATCTTTCATTTCCATAACTCTACAGATTAACTGGAAAGCTAGCAGGTGTTCAGTGAATAAATGTATCTGCTTATGATACTGTGTGATATATGAAAACCTTGGATATACACCAACAGGCCTGGAGTGAAAACCTGGGTTTAGAGAAAATTCTTTCTAGTTGGATGTTAGAGTGGAACCAGATTTCACCCTAAAATTTTCATCTTATCATCTAAAATTCACTTCTTTCCCCTCAAAAGCCTATATTAAATGCATATTTTTGTTTCTCATTCTTTCTAACCTAAAACACTCACGATTAAAAAGTTTGTTTTGGAACATGTTTTAAAAACCTATTGGATTAAGGTTCACCAAAAACCTTTTTGAATTCCTGAGTCTAACTTCAGTCTAATCCCTTCAGAGTAAAATTAGCCTGTACATTTAAAGTCTAATCTGAAAGATTTAAACACAGCAAATTGTATGGAACTCAGTATGTTTATCTGAAAAGGATGAAAGGGTTTGTACTCCATCTAGATTTGAACTTTTGGTTCCACAGTGTCTAGGTATTTCAAACCAGAAGTTTATACCATGAAGTTTATAAGACATGACACTAATTATAGCTCCATCTTTCCTATGTTAATATGCATGTTAGAATTATAAAATAACGCCTTGATAAACTAGTTAAATATGGGATGTTAAAGCAGTCATTAGTCAAACATTTTTAAATACTAAATGACAACTAATATGAAAATAACTACCAAAATTGCCATTTCAGATGCAAGAAGTGATATGCTTCTTTTTTTTAATTATTCCTTACAAATCTCAGAAAAAAACGGAAGTCACTAACAGGAACATTAGTTCATTCCCTAATGACACAATGAAAACATCTCTTCCATTTATTACCTTTGTCTCATCCCACTTCCAAGGTAATCTGCTCAAGACTACCTAAGCCAACAAATTGTGAAACAAATCCAATGTACCCTATAACACAGGCAGCCCCAGTTAATATTGTTCAAATTATTCACATCTGAAGGGCCGCGCCTGTCTGGATAGCTGGGCCCGACGCTTCTCTGGACTTGGTTTCTGCTACTCACATCTGTTTCAGCTTTAGACTTTCACTGGTATTCTGCCAGCAGCCACAACTTTTTAATGGCTACAATAAACTACAGAGACTCATCAAATCTTTGTTGTACGTGTTAAAATTATAACCTCTTCAATTAAAATTCTGATTTAAAAATTAACTTAGAGCATTAACTGAAGAAAAATTTTGAAAGGGAATCTTTGAAAAAAGAGAAGTTCTTATATAAGATAATGTTTTTTTGTTTAAATATAAGAGAAATAATCACAGGAATGCTTGTTAGAATCTGTTGTATATTTCTAAGTGATAAAATACTGACATCTGAAAACATTTCCACAACCTTTTTTGTTTCACATCTTTGTTATTATTAACTTTGTATGTTAATTGCTTTGTCTGGCTTTAACATACACCTTTACAAAGAATTGTGAAAACAACCTCAAGATAACAATTATTCTAGATTTGCTATAAATACCTACAAAAATCTGGTTTAGTAAACAGAAATCAGTGATTACAAGAAAGCTGAAGTTTTTATTTTAAAAGAGTTTAGCTTTTCCTACTCGCTGTTTGTGCCTTTACAATGTAGAACAAATATGATGTGCATATCCCAGCCTCAATGCAGATCCTGTGCGACTAAGATGTATGACAGCAGGACTACATGCTGAAGAAAGTACAAGATCAAACACAGATCATGTTTCTGCAAAAACTAGCCCAAAAGAGGGCAGGCCAAGGGGCTTACAGGGCCAGGCGATGAGAGGAGATAGAGCACTCCCTTATGCCCGGGTCGAACAAACAACAACTGATACTTTCCTACCACTATTAACCTTTGAAATTATCCTAAGGATGGCAGTGACCTAATCTAGCAATTCCTAGCTGTAAGGATTAACTATTTTGTAACGGTTTTCAGCGCCTTACACTGAAAAAATTTGAAAAAAATTATCTTGTTCAACTCTTCCATTCTGGTGTAAACATGTAAATCTAAATTTTTTTTTTAAATCTAATAAAGTTTTTACATATTTTTATGCAGATTCTCTTCCTAAACTCCACCTTCTACACATAACTCCCTTGGTAAAGTACAAACTTTTCTATAACAAGAAAAAGGCTTAAAATATTCAGTCATCATTTGCTGAACTTATTTTAGAAAACTGCATGTAGCACAAAATAAAAAAGAAACTGCTTGGAATACTTAAGAGAACAACCCTTCCTACTTTATTTCCACTCAGTACCTTGATTGATAGACGAGTTGGGTTTCTGAGCCCCTCTTTATAATAAACATTTTAAAATGTTTATTTTATGTCCCAGGGTGAAAATATTTTGAACTGGAGCTTTCAATTTCCCTTTGCTCTGCCTTGGCAAGCTGTGTTTTATTTCTACATTAATAGTATTCAACTCTTTTTTGTAGCTTTTAAATTGTTGTTGTACAAGTACTGAAGAAAGTATTTATGTTATGGAGCTAACAGATATCTACAGTTAAACACATAGTTCTGGAGAAGCCAGAGAAAAATTCACACATAACTAAAGAAATATTCAGAAAGATTTCTTTAGGGGCCTTTTGACTGTAAAAGGGAAAATTACTTTTCAGGATCTCTACTTTCATTTTTATTAAGTCATGAGTTAAATTTTCTTCCTTTCTAATTTATGTGAGTAATTTGTGCCACAGTGTAAAAACTCTAAATGAATCAACACTATAAACCTAATTAGCAATAAGAAAACCTCATAAAGATCACATTTTAAATGGCACTTTGTTGTTAGCAGAACAAATGTGAAAGTTCCCAGTTACCTTCTAGATCTCTCTTCAGTTTCCTTAAATCTTTTATTAGGTCTTCAAATTTAACTTGGGAGGCCTGGAAAAAATCCTGTGGTTCTGGTAAAGGAAAAATGCTCTTGTCTGTTCCCGCTTCCTAAACAAACAAACAAACAAATGGGCTACTATGAAAACTGAATGCATTTCCAGTAAAACAAATAGCTTTTTTAAAAAAATTCTCATCTATGAAACAGTGTTAAAATTACAAAAATAGCATATTTTAAATCATTCTTGCTAAAACAACATCTCATTCAAGGTTAAATACTGTCCATTCGGAGTATTGAAACTTCCTTTTAGATGCTGTAAAGCAAACTGTGCTCAATTTAAACTTTGAAACAACATTAAACACACAACATTTCAGTTAATTTTATGTCAATAAAGGTTTAGATAAGGGATTAGAAGTTTCTTAAGAAAGATAACAGGAATGCCCGTTTTAATGCAAGAAGGGATCTTACGCCAGAAGTTTGTGGTTTCACTCTCTCACAATTCATTAAAAACACACACGCTTTATAAGCATAAATTGAAAACCCTATTCATACATTTCCTGAAGCAGTTTACACAGATAAAAATATACAGTTGAATGTTCATGTGGCTTAATAAATAACAGGGGTTAAAGTCTGCATGGAACCCCGAAGTATATACCTTATTTTTAGCACAGTAAGAAAAAAGAATCAGAAGTAAAACAAATAAACAAACAAAACCAACAGAAACCCCCCACAAACAAAACGAAACAAACAAAAAAAAAAAAAACCCCAGCAACCAA
Organism: Pseudopodoces humilis; assembly: GCF_049639895.1. Lineage (NCBI taxonomy): Eukaryota > Metazoa > Chordata > Aves > Passeriformes > Paridae > Pseudopodoces > Pseudopodoces humilis. The sequence continues at coordinate 31,973,437 of NC_142206.1, read as the reverse complement.
ACAAGAAAATACTTTTACGCAGTTCAAAGCAATACCTCCAGTGGAATTTTAAGAAGTAAAGTATGTATAAATGGTATTAATATGACATTGCTGTGTATAAGCATATATTACTGCGTTTAAAATATGCATATACATGCATGGATTTCAGTCTGCAATAAAGGAAAACTCATAGTTTGGAGAACTAATTGTTTGGTTAGGGGGAAGAATAATTTTATTATTATGAATGATATGAACATTCTTGTGGAGAAAATGCAATGGATGATAATTTCACTGTGTTTATTTCCTCCCAAGGAAGATATAATGTTTTGTTTCACAAAATTCCCTGAAGTAAAATTGCAGTAGTCTAGGAAGTTTATAGAAATACTTAAATAAACTAGTTAAATATTTTAATAAATTAATTAGAAAGCATAAAAATCCAAATCTCCTCAAAACCCCCAAATCAACAAAACCAACAACAGAAAACACAAGAAAAAAGAAAGAGAAACAAACCAACCCAAAAACCTTAAAGAAAGAATACTGATACAGATCTACACATCTCAGGACTACTAACTCATCAATTCAACAACCTTAGGTAAGAATTTAAAAAAAAAAAAAAAGCAGAAAAGAAAATAAATTAAAATTGTGGAAAGTCATTGTTAAAATCAATTTACAGAAATGTTTTCATTTAAAATATAGTAGTTCAAATTTTCCACTCAGTAAGTTTGGCTATTGCCAATACCAAATATATACATATTTAATATATGAATGTATATAATATATATAAATGCATATACAGGGGAGTATCACACACAATAGAATGTAATTCAGCAGCATTTCAACCCCTAACTTCATCCCCATCTTAACTTGACTCACCTATCTTACAGTGCCAACATGTCCTTGCATTTTTTGTCCTAAGAGAGAAATCATCATTCTGCCTTCCAATATCATGACATCAGAAGAAATTTTACAATGTTACAGCCACAATGTAATAAGACAGGGGTGGAGTGACCACCTGTCCCGTTTGCAACAGTCACAGCTAACTGCCTGCAGTGGTTCTCTCAACAACCAAAGCAAAATTTTCAATCTTATCTTGAAAGTTATAGCAAATTTCATGCCTATTGAGGTATACAACTATTATAAGGAAGCAAAAGAAATGGACTTTATTTTCCCATCAGAGATACTATGTTCAGATTTCTATAAAGCTGTAACAAACTCTTTTGTCATCTCTTAAAGAAACCCAGTTTTGGAGAGGCTGATGGAGAAAATCCTTTACCTTATCACAGTGGCGTAGGTAATATATGACGACATAATCCACAAGATTAATACCATTATCCTAGGAAAAATTAAAGATGTGTGATTAACACTGATTCAGTGTGTGAAAATGTACCACATTCAAAATTAAATAAATTCTTTTTTTATACTGCTGTGAGACATAGGACTCATAGTATTTTTTAGTCTCAGCATTACTGAACAAAAAAAAAAAAAATTCATTTTTTACAACATTGATTTCATCATACCACTACCAGATCCAGGGTTTATTTTGGTTTTAAATACCAGGCAAAAATACATGCAGAGAAGAATACATGGGAGAAGCTGTCCCCACATTTTATGTAATAATAGAAGGCATTACAGAATAATAACATTAACTCAAATAACAATATTATTCAATAATATTATTCTTAAACAGAATATCAACTAAATATTACAGTCACCTCAGATACATTAATGCGAACAAAACTTCTTGATTACTATAGTCTCAATCATCTGTAAGGAAGATCAAAAAAAGGCATAGATACCTTTACATATTTTATTCTAAATATGAAATCAGATAGCATTCAACTAAGAAGTATATTTCATGCCCTGTTACCATATAAATATGAACTTTAATTGTAACTTTATGGAATCACCATTTCCATGTTCCTGCACGCAACTGTAAATAGTATTTTATTTTGTTACATGTCATTGGGTCAGCATGGGCCAGATGAACTAAGGAAAAGTTATACATTACATTCAGTAATATAAAAGAACCATGATATAGGGAATTATATCTGGAATGCCTTTGAAGTTTTTTGGATGTGTTTTCATATTTTATATTGACAGGTATCAGAACAAACATTTGTATGTGAACGATGTCTGACTTCCTGTACAGAGCTGCCTCATCTATATGAGAGTCTGCAGCACATTATATTTTATTAGTATCATACACCAGCAAAATTCTTAACTAAGTAAGTCACTGCTGTCATGCAGAAAAAGCCACCCTGCATGTTTAAGAGGTTTAGAAGCCATTACTGGCAGGTCAAAAAATCTCTATAAAAAGTAACTTTCTAAGCTCATATGACAATAAATGAGTTTTATGTGAAATAAGAAGTATTTAGCATTGGCTCTTTACCTTCGGTCATGGAATTCAGCTCAGTTAAGATGTATTTGCTGACAGTTCACGAGAACGGAGTAATAGGACAAAGGAAGAATACCTTAATGTTCAAATGTACAAGACCCTGCATTCTTCTCCTTTGCAAATACAGACTACAATTATCTCCAAGGTTTAATGTCTGCCTGTAGCAACTGGACCCTTTGAGCTTTTATACATTTTGAAGACTAATCTAAACTAACAACACATTTATTCTGGCTACCAGGAAACAGTAAATAATGTAATTTTTTAGCTTGTTTCATTAAGGAAATATAGTTATATTTTATATATATATAATATATATAACATTTATATAATATATATTATTTATAAAGAAATAACAGTTATATTTCATATCAATTACTCCTTTTCATAATGCATAATGTTGGAACATGCTTGCTAAATTCAGCCACATTGGAAAGTCCCAGAGATTATAAAATTCTATAAAGTTTATAGGTAGATAAAAGAGTGACACTAAACCTAGTAGTCCTACTTAGAAAAGTCAGGCAAAGCTGAATTTTACATTTTTCTTCAAGGCAGCTAGCCAGCCAACAAACGCCTGAGTAATGGGAAACTTGGCCTGGTTCTAGTTAAGCTGCTGTTTGTACTGTGTCTTGTCCATGCTGTAGGACTGGGAAAAAGTGGTTATATGGAACAGCTGAACCATCACAGTGAAGACAAAAGAAATAGAATTACAGAATCATTTCAGTTGGAAAATACCTTTAAGATCATTGAGTCCAACTGAAAATTCAGCACTGCCAAGTCCATCACTAAACTATATTTCTAAGTGCCACCTCCAGGATCATTGATTCCACCACCTCTCTGGGGAGTCTGTTCCAGTGTTTTTATAATCCTTTCAGTTAAGAAAATTTTCCTAATATCCAAGCTAGACTTCCCTTGAAAGAACTTGAGGCTGCTTCCTCTCATCTGATTGTTTGTTACTTGGGAGAAGACACCAATCTCCTCCCCGGTCCTTTCAGGGAGATGTACAGAGTGATTAGGTTTCACCTGAGCCTCCTTTTCTCTGTGCTAAACTACCCCAGCTTCCTCAGCTGCTCCTTTTAAGACTCATACTCCAGACTCTTTACCAGTTTTGTTGATCTTTGGACATACTCCAGCACCTCAATGTCTTTAGGAGACAAAGTACTCAAATACTTTGGAAAAAGCTTTCATTTAAACAGTTGCTCACTGAACACTTCATTAAATGTGTTTCTACACTTTCTTAATGATGATACACACAAGTAAAACAAAATGCTCCATAGATACACTGTTTTGCTGACATTGCCTGTCTCACAAATGCATTCCTGTGTATATGAAGCATAATGGGGAACAAAAGCTTAAAATCTATATCTCTTGTAGTCAAGAAAGCACCTCACGTAAGAAACATAGAAGAGCATGAAAGATTTTTTTTTCCCTCACACTCCAAGTCTATACCAACATCAGCAGAAAATTGTCTCCTATTCTTTGCTGCTTCCTATATCCATGTGGTGTCTAGGTATATTATGGCAAAGAATGACTTTGAGCAGTGTTTCCACTGCTTACATTACCTAACACCTCCTCCTCTGCCTTACTGAAATAAGGAACAAAGTAATCACATCTCAAAAGGTGTCTAGCCTTTGAGCCTGACTTTGATCCTAGCATGACTAATCAAAAACCAGCTAATGCTTCTCAATTTTTGACAAAATAATTTACTGCCATCTATAAGCATTTTCTTGTGCACGCCACTCAAACTTCATTTCTTCCATCCATTTAACTGACAACTAAAAAAAGAGACAAAGTATCTTGTTGGGTGTGGCATCTCTTTGATCCCTTACACATAATTTGTTAGTGTATATACTACAATGAACAATTACTTATATTTTGTTTTTAAACCTGATTTTTAAAGAGTTTTTATTCACACAGAGTGCCCTTCATTTAAGAGCATGAAAAAATAATGGGCACATTTACTGGAGAAGACATGAACAGTCTGTGCTCTCACTTCTCTCTGCCCTACTGTTATTAAATCCCTCCTAATAAAACAGCCACACAGAAGCTCTCACATAAGGTAATTATCCTAGTAGTACTGATCAGGAGAAATTATATATTAAAGAAACATACACATGCAGGAGAAGGAGGTGAAAAACTAGGAGAAAAAAAGCATGAAAACAGAACAAAGCACCTTGCTTTTTCAAGCAAGATAAGTAAGATATAAAAGATTAACTTCTGACAGATGAAGGAACAATAAAAAAAAAATCACTTCAGAAAAATTATCTTTAACCAAACATTATTAAAGTACTTACTCTGCTTTTGACATCCTTTAGTTTGGGGAGTATTTCCAAACCAAACCCATCAGCTTGACCTCGGGTCCTATTCCCTCCATTCATGTAATTTCCAAAAGCCAGAATCAAACCCAAAATTTCCTTTACACTTTTCATGCTCAGCAAAGCCTGGAAAATGGATACTGGTCTGTAAATCTGGTTGGCACAAAAATTCTAATTGCTAATATAAAATATTATTTTATTTTCACTAAAGTTTTTTTCTTGTCTGTTTTTACATTTGTAGTTAAGGGAAGCTGAAGCTGGTACAATAATCAACTTTAAGAGAAACATTAGATTGTATCTCCCTAAGATAATATGTTTAATGTAATCCATACAAAGCAAATTATATGGCATCAACTACTATGTCAATGACAAAAAGATTAATGGAAGATTTCTAAACATTCTCAGAGGACTTCAAAAACCTCACAGACAAGGAGGTGGTTTATCTCATGAGTTTGCATAATGCACAATCAAATGGAGATGTGCTATTTTTTCTGCCACCAGGATAGACTCAGCCTGTCACTCAGTCTGCTTCTCATGGGTCTGAAAATTCACATTCCTGGATCCATACTTACTCCAGATAAAAGAGGGCTAATGACTAATTACATGTCTCAGGACAGAAAACAGCTCTAGAAACCGTGTGTAGAACTAGTGAACTATTTTCCGTTACATACAAAGACATCTAACAGTTGACAATCTGAGGCCACAGACATAATTCTTCAGTATGTAGCCTTACAGACTGGATAAATCAGTTTCAGTGTGAACTCCTCATAGGTGAACTGAAGGCAGTACAGTTTTCCCTATCTCATACAAAACTGACTCTTCATTTATGCCTCCTTTGGAAAGGAAAAAACAAGTAACTATTTTTATTGCAAAGAAATCCAAAGGGGTGGAGCATCAGTACCCTGTGAAAGCAAAGCTAATCAAAAACTAACCTTCAAATTAGAAAAAAAAAATAAAATTAACTACTTTTCTGGTTAAGACGTTAAGACCTTTAGGCCACATTTAATTTCTCTCCTAATTTTCACCTTGTTCTACTTTTCATAATTTATTTGTTGTACCTTAAAAATCTTGTCCTTAGTCTTTCATGGTATTGAAATATTAGGTAGAGCTTTGTCCCATACTAAAAATTTTGCTGTATCAGGATTACCAGAAATTTACAAATGCCAGAGGAAAGTAATATAAACTAATGAAGATGACAAGCATCTATTGGCATCAACAGTGGTATGCAAATAAAAGGCAGTTTCTAAGGCCCTGTACTAAGTTTGCCTTATATATAATTTCTGGTTTATGGAGATTATCTATTACACTACTTAGTATGCAAAATAATAAAAATCTACCATTTAAATACAAATAAATTTCTATGTACTCCTTGGGCATCACACGCAATTCACTTTCCCACTTCCCTTTTCCTTTTCTTCTCTTAAGCAGCTATAAATTAACTACAGTTTTATTTCCTAAAAAGCCAGTAAGTAGGATTAAGGTTCCTCAGTTATGGTAAAAAAGAAGCATCAATACTCTAAAATATATGTAAATTTTAGTTTAGCTTTCATTAGGACTTACCTTGGAAGCACGAGTCACGATATCTACTTTCCGGTGAACTGATGTTATCCCTTCAGAGAAAACCGACTGGAAGATAATACACTGAGCTCGTTCTGCAAAGTTGGGGATTTGAGATAGCTCATAGAGAAATCTGTGGGGAAAAAATGACTCTTAATGAATCTTTATAATTCTTCTTAGTGGGATACATAATGGATCAAAGCCTGCAGTATCATGAAATATACATGTACTCTTTCCTATTTATCTGACATTATCTATGTCAGAATCTGATCTGACAGAATTTATAATTGCTGTATTCTTCATTCTAAGAATGCATTAAGAAATCCTATTAATGTCAAGAAAAAAACCAAGACATTAATCATTATCATATCAGTCCATTAACTATCATAGCTGCACAGTAATAAACAGAAGAATTTCAAACCTAAATCATTAATTGGAAAAAAAAAGATCTGCATAGCACTACCTATGTGCTAATTTACAGATTTGTTTCCCCTAAAAATGTGCTCAGAAATACAGAACTCAATATATTCCTACAAATTTATTTCATAATATAAAATGTCTGCTGACAGCTTTCTTCTGATTCTCAGCATCAATGTTCTTTTTCTAATTTGTACCACACTTTCAATCATTTCAAACATTCAGCATGTTTTATGGGAATACACCTAGCTGTGTATTTAGCTCTAAAATACTGCCTTCAGCCACTGTTCAGCAAAGTTAGTAAGTCTTCATCTGCTCTATATCTGTCCTTACAGGTAGATATTCCTCATGACACTATTGTAGCTTTTTATCTTCTAACTCTATGGTAAATAAAAATAGAGGCATATTCAACCACTGTAGTTCAGACCTCACAAAATGAAAGCATCCCAAAGGCATGAGTAATTTATCCCTTTTCATCAGTTCAAAATATAAGAGCTTGGCTAATAATACAAGAAGCTTTAACATTTCTTACAATAACAATAATTTGCTCTTCGGTTTTGAATTCAAAACTGCATATATATACAAGCTTTCTTGAAATTCGGCACCAAGCTTGTCTTTTGCTCCAATATCACTTCAGTATCATTCTTCTCATCTCCTGTCTACACATATCCTTAGATTCCACTTAATGCAATGCCATAAAGATTCTTTCCACCTCACTGAATTGTGGGAAATTCAGTATTCAATTTACTTGTTTGAATTCTTCTTAACTTTATTGTAATTAATTAAGCCAATGCACCCAATTTTTCCAAATTATTTCTTTTTTATAATAAATAGTATCAGTATGTTTAAATCTGCTTTATACATTTCTCATGCATGCTAGGTTTTGCTGAGTACATAGTGACTTTAAAAAATCATCAGAATTCACCTGTGGCTGGTGTGAAATATTATGTTTTAATTGGAATACCATTTTTTTGTTTCTTTTTCTTTCTTTTCTTTCTTGCCTGGTGAAAAGACCTATTGTGAGAGAAGGATCAGGGAGGCCCAGCTTGGCTCTTAGACTTAAGAAGTGGGAAAAAAGAAATGCCAAGCTGGTAATAATAAAAACGCTTCCTATTGGGAATGGTAATTGGGAATATGGTATTGCCAGGAAAAAAAAAAAGAGGGTATTTTGCACTTTGTGTGAGAGAAACAAAGGAAAGAAAAACCAAACTGCTTAATTAAAGTTCTAACATACATACAATTAAAAAGTTTAAATTTAAAAAGTCAAATGACACATATTCTTGCCTTCCAGTGAAAACAGAACTATTTTCCACACGGCTGACTATCGAATACAATGTCATTGTGCTGAGAGTTAAAAGGGCATCAGCATAAAAAGAAGATGCTGCCAGATTGTGGATTTCAGAGTACTCAAAAATAAATATCCAGACAGAACATTTTTAACTGAAATCTGTCACAAAAAGGAATCTTAGTGACTACAAACACAGCTACTAAACAAAATTCACGGCATGAAACTTTGGCTGTCATAGATATACCACCAATTCAGATGGACAAAATTTTAGAAGAGAAAGAAACATTCTTATTTCAATTTTATTCTGAGAAAAGTATGATTTTGACATAAAATAATGACAACATGGCTGTGACATAGCTTTTGGATAGGTTTCTCATTACTACAATTCCAACGGCCTAAAGTAAGCATAGAAAATATGCTGTTCATCTCCATGAGGTATATTGTACTCCTCCCTTTCAGAAACCGTAAATAAAAAATGCATTTACTTGAAAACTCCTTTAGCCTACCAGAATCTTGTAGTTAAGGACTTGAGAAAACTTTCAAGTCAGGCATATTCTTATGGTGTTAGTGTAAGAGAGCATTCTTGGAAGAAGATGGAAAAGGAAGGCTGACTCTAAGAAGATAAATCAATTTTCTGATCACATTTATCTGCATTTTAAGAATATAAAATTTAGAAACATTTTTTGGGGAAAAAGCTGTATCTAATCCTGCAAGCTTCTAAGTATGATGGCAGGATTTAAACTGAAGTCCAAGCAGAGCTGTCTTCAAAGAGAAGCCAAGTGGCATTACTGGGACAGAGATTATAAATCGTGCCCTACTTCCTGAATTGAACTACATTCAAACCAGTACCATATTTTGTTATTATTTCCTCTATTGGTACTTATTTCACAGTGGAGAAACCTACACAGACAATATACTACAACTTAATGGGGTCTCTTGGAAACTAGCTATAGCAGCTGTATCCTGCCAGCAAAGCCCCAAACTGTGGCAAATTTTGCATATAAATCTTTATCATGGAAATTAATCTTAGCATTTAACAGCTATTATCAAGAAGCATAATTTAGGAGGATATTGTTATGTTGCTGTCATACTTACAGTTTGTGCCAAATTTAACATACATGCAAGACAAATAAAAATCACATGTGCAGAAGAACATCAGTGATACCACTGAAGTTTTTTATTTGTCTGGTAATCCAAGCACATAAGGGTTTCCTTCAGACTTCAGTGAACTCAAGTCTAAGGTTTCACTACATGAATGACTACTGTTAGTGCAACCATTTGACACATTATTTCATTTATACTTTTGTTCTGATCCTCATTAAAAACAATACATGAGGCTTATGCCCCACAGTAAATATTTTTAATTACACATACAAATTTAGCACTTTTCTGTCTTTAACCTTTTATGGAGCTAATAAGTAAAGCAAAGCTCCAACAAATCTCCAGTTCTGAAGTTGGGTTGACTTAAGAGGCTGACTGAGTCAACAAAGCCAGGGGCACATGATCTACTGAGTTTTCAGAAAGCACATTATTTTGAAGGTCCAACAAAATTTACAGAAGTGCATAAAGCAAATTGTTTTCCCCTTAAGCTACCTTTTAAAAAGCTAGTTTTCTTAACCTATGTAGTTTAATTATAGGGTAAAAATGGGTTACTTATGACTTGCAGAAAGAACACTGAGTAATAATTGATAAAAAAATAGCTTCTGTCTTTGATAGTGCTATTTAACTCTGTACCACTAGGCATAGCTACTTTATTTACAGTTCTTAATTATGGAACAATGATACTATAAATCCAACCTTGTATTTAATTAAGATTAACCTCTCTCCACTTTAAGTTACAAAAGAGACAACCTCCTATAACCCTAGAGCTCTACAAGATTCGTATTCTCCAGAAGACAAAATACATTCATATTTATTTAACTTGGACATACAGCAAACAGACTGCCAAAGATTCAAGCTCTGGAAAACATCAGCTAGCCACACAATGTATCCTTCTGCCCCAAGCCAAGGCAATGAAAGCCATGGATATGGGATGCAAAAGAAAGCTAGTATATGAACTTTACAGATATTTGTCTTCTTAAGTCTTCCTAAAGAACAACAGCCTCTCTTCATCAAGAGTAAGATAACAGACTTATCTCCTAATATTAGCCTACTCCTTAGCATGCAGCCACAAATGAGTATTTAGCTGCCTCACGTAAGGAGAAGAAGAAAAAATAATCCGCTCTTCAGCACTAATATTTTAATGAGAAAAAAGGTACCAAAATGCAGTAATTCTGACATTAACCAATCATATACTATCTTTATTTAAATTCTTCCTCCCCCTACCCTTTCTTACCCCAGAGACAGCAGAAAAGACAAGAACAGACCAGATGGAAAAGGAAAGAAGATGACAGAGAGGCCTCTGGGAAGGAAGAACTGAAGAGGATAAGAGTACACAAGGAAAAAGCAGTGAAACAGCAGAAAACAAAAAACAATGGTAGGCCAACATCTGAAATCAAATGTATACACAAAAATAAAATTCAGGATTACCATTCATAAATTCTTGACGATTCCTTCACATTGGTCTAAGATGTATTACAACAGAAGGAGCAACATTTAAGTTTTCTGTTCTAACAGGTGTCACTGGCAACACTTGCAGGACAGAAACTGTGGCATCCATCTTTTAGGTCTTCAGTGAACTTGACCATAGTGTACAGGGTATCTTTGGCCATAGGATCAACCCATACCCTCTGTTTATGCAGCTCTTTCAAATAATTAACAACCAAAATCAGTCTGGCCCTGCTTTATGTAATGTTAATTTAGCCATAAATACTCTAAGGGAAAGACAAACCTTTTACAAATGTGAGAATAGGAACAAAAATTCTTATTGATTCACAGCTATGTATTTTATCAGTTCTGGTGATCAAAGTTGATGTAGTAAGCTCTGTTAAGTCTGAAAAAAGTTTTGTGATAAGAGCAAATTTTTCATCATGACTTGAAATACACTAAGTTTCTAAGTTTATAAAAGCTTGTAATTACCAAGAATTATGTATCAAAACTGCTTTCAACATATAATCAAAGGACTACATTATATAATGACAAACTGTTAAAAAAAAAATAAATCTTACTGTTCTGGTTTATCCAGAAGCTTCAGTTCCTCCTCTTTTGAAGTCTGATAATATTGCTTGATTTTCTCCAGTTCATCCTTTTGTGCTCTCTGAGTGAATTATATAAACTAATTAGTTACTAATTAAAAAAAAATTAATGAATTGCTACTTTACCTGTTTGCCTGCAAGCACCAATTATGTTCTTCTCACTGAGAAACATTTAGACTACGCAAAAGAGCGATGCTTGAAGATCTGTGATAAATTCCTTCAGTGCCATTCACTACACAGGACCATCCCTAAGAGTCACACCATGTGCCCAAGAGTATTGTCCAAACACTTCTTGAACTGTCAGGCTGATTCTGTGACCACTTCTCCAGGATGCCTGTTCCAGTACCCAAACACCCTCTGGGTGAAGAACCTTTTCCTAATACCTAACCTAAATGTCCCCTGATAGGACTTCAGGCCATTCTCTCAGGTCCTATCATTGTCAACACAAAGAGAAGATCTTCCCGTCTCCCCCTCGTGAAGAAGCTGCAGGCAGCTATGAGGTCTTCCCTCACTTTCCTCCAGGTTGACAGGTCAAGTAACCTCAGCTGCTCCTTCTATGTCTTCCCCTCAAGGTCTTTTACCATCTTTTTTGCCCTCCTTTGGATGTTCTCTAACATTTTATATCTTTGCTATACTGTGGCTCTCAGAACTGTCCCCAGCACTGGAGGTGAGGCTGCCCCAGCTCAGAGCAGAGGGGACAATCCCCTCTCTTGCCCAGCTGGTGATGCTGGGCCTGATGCTCCCCAGGACAGGGCTGGTCCTCCTGGCTGCCAGGGCACTGCCATTGACCAGGAACCCCAGGTCCCTTTCTACAGAGCTTCTCTCCAGAGTTTCATTTCCCAGAGTTTCCCTGTCCCAGGTGCAGAATCTGTCACTTATCTTTTTTAAACTTCATGTAGTAGCACAACCCTCTGATTTGTCAAGGCCTTTCTGCCTTCAAGGAAGTCAATGGCTCCTCCCAATTTAGGATCATCATCATCAAACCTACCTAATACACATTCCAGTCCTGTGTCTCAGTTGTTAATGAAGATGTTGAAGAGCACAGGGCCTAGGATAGAACCCCACTAGTGACAGGTCACCAGTCTGATGTCACCCCATTCACTACAACCCTCTGCATCTGACCCATGAACCAGTTGCTCACACATCACATGACGTGTTTATTCAGCTGTGTGCTGGACATTTTATCCAACAGGATACTGTGAGAGACAGCATCAACAGCTTTACTGAAATCCAAAAAGATTACATCAACTGTCTTCCTTTGGTCACAGGATTAACAAATATGTTGAGTTGAAAGGGACCCATCAGGATCGTTGAGTACAGCTCCTGGCCCTGCACAGGATGCCCTAAGAATCACACCATGTGTCTTGAGAGCATTGCCCAAACACTTCCAGTTGACTGGGACCTTTTCAGATTCCTAAGAGCATTCAAAAATCATCAAGAAAAGGCCTCATAATGACATCACCTAGCTCTTTGAATATTCTTAGATGAATTCCATCTTGCCCCATAGACATACAGAGATCCAGCTGGAATAGCACATCCCACTCAGTTCAGAATTGACTGGGAGCTGATTTATCTCACAGGCATGGTCATCCAGCTCAGGGCACTGGGAGCCCTTCAGGCCACCATCGGTGTTGAAGACAAAGAAATCATTACACATCTCTGTCTATGTTCCTGTTTGTGAAGTGGCCATCCTCATCCTGTAACCAGCGGATGTTATTTTTATATTACCTTTTTCCATTAGCATATTTAGAAAACCTCTTTTTATTGTCCCCCACCGTTCTATCCAGCTTCAACTCACACTGAGCTTTGGCTGCACAAATTTTCTCCCTAAAGTGGCACGCAGCATTTCTGTATTCCTGCCACATCAGCTGATCTTGCTTCCACTGGGCATACACCTTTTTTTGCCCTGGCTCCAAAAGAAGATCCCAGCTCATCCAAGCCAACCTTCTGCTTTATCTGCTTGAATTTTTACATGTAGGAATTGCCTGCTCCTGTGCCCTTCATGAGGTGGTTTTGAAAAATCATCTGCACTACACTGGATGCCAGAATCTTCATAACCATTTTCTCAGGGGACCTTACTCACTAGTTACCTAAGCAGCTTAATGTCTGTGTCCAAAATACTTTGGTGATGAACCATATTTTTCCCCCCACCTTTACTTACATTTTCATATAGGGCTTCCAGTGTCTCCAGATCTACTACGGAGTCATCAACACACAATATAGCTGTATAGAACACAAATACAAATTAGACACTGGAAAACATAAATTAAGACTTCAGTTCTTTTTCCTGCGAAATGTACCAAAGGGTTCTAACCTAGATGCAGGACATATATGTATCCAGTTTTAATATTTTTTATTTTCAGCATTTAATTTTTGTTCTGATGTCAAATCACAGTGCTCCTGCACAAATGTTCTATAAACTCTGTCACTCTGGTGAATAGAGTTCTACTTTTTCTCTCCAATATAATTAGCAGTCAAAGATGTGGCCAGTCAGGAAGCCAGTTGCTTGTGTAGCTGGCCAGGCAGGAGAACATGAGAACAACTGATACCAGACAATGAACAGCCCAGATTTCATGTTAGCTTGGAAGGTTGCATAGGAAGGAATTGAAAGTGAGGGTATTTAAGTGTCCCTGTGTGAATGGGAAGTCAGTGAGATATGCTTGTCTAGGAGCTAGTAATCTTGGTAAGTAGACAAGTAAACAAACTTCCAAAGTTTGCAAGTTATAAATTTGCAAGCACAAAAGACTGTGCTACAGTTTTTAATTTATCGTCAACAAGTTCACATTTAAGTTAGCTTTATCTAGTAGAAAACTATCCACATGACAATTTACAGATACTTTTCAATACCACACAGCCCCACATAAAGTATACTTTTCACTGATTAATTATGCCTCATTTCTAAAAATGAGATGTCTCAAAATGTTTCCTATCTTAGTTCCAAATATTACTATGTTTGAAATATATTCCATAGGTGCTTCCAACATTTGAAAATCCCATTACAATTGAGGCAATGTTCTGGAACTCTTCTGAAAACTAAATGGGATTGCTTCATGGTGCTTTTAAATACACTCTAATGCTAAATTGCAGTAAGCTGAGAGATGCACAATGGAATGGAAGTAACAGGATGTTTACATTTTCTGAAATCAGCTTTTCCTCAAGGAAAAACAAGTGGACTAGGCACAATTTTTGAACTTATGACTTATGCTTATACATTACTCAGAACATTAATTCCAAAAGAATCAAGCACATAACCAGTGAGATGTCATTAGCTACTATCTGATAATTTTTAATTCAACTGTATTATATTTCCTCAAATGATCCTTGACTGCTTATGAATTTAGAGGATTGGAAAAGTTCTTGCTGCATTCACAATCCATGTTTGAAAGGGGCAAGGCAAACATCTTTAAATAATTTTTTAAAAGTAATAAGCTTTCGCCTGCTCTACCACCTACCCTATGATTTTACATTGTGAAATTAACCAGCAGGCTAGTAAATTTTCTCTGTGGCAGGCTAATTAATTTTATTAAAAGGTCCAGTGACATTTAGAATCCTTTAAAATTCAGCCTGTCATTTATGATTCCATCTGTTGACATTACACCTAGGTTAGAAGTAAAGAATTACACTGAAGACAGTATCAATGAAAAAGCAGTATTTCCAACCATTTTTGTCTTACTGGAAAGATTCAAAACCCTCAACACTGTAACCAAATGTAAAGCCTGAACCACTGAGATTGACAAAAATTTTTGTTTAAAGAAAAATCCTTAGGATTTGAATTTATGAGATTATTTCTTATCTCCTGCAAGACAGTTTCAAGAGCTGCACCATTTTCTGTATCATCCAATAATATTCCCACATGACAATTTACAGATTGATGGATGAGATGGAAAATCTCTTGGAAAATCGTTTTCACAGTCCAATATATTTAATTGTTAATATTAACAATATGCAGATTGAGTTCAGAAACCTCCCCTTGTGGTTTAACTTTTATCCTGTTTTAGCATGTTCTGAAGTCTGCTTACAAGGAGAAATTTACTTTTCCAGAGCTATCTAGAAAAATCATTATTATTGGAGGCAATTTAAACTTGTACTAGAAATGCAAGGCAATTGATAGTCAAATTTTTATGTACAGATATATTATGATGACAGGAAGCAGTTTGATAAAAACCCACCTTAATAAGAATATCAAGAGTTACATACCTAGCTAAGTATTTTAGCCAGATACTTGTCATCAAAATAACCCCAGAATCACAAAGTGGTTTTAATGCTCCATTATGTTATCCATTATTTCTGTACTCAACATCAGTTAACAAATCAGCATTGTTTGGAAGTGACATGATAAAACAAGAAGTGTTTGTGATAAAACTAATGAAATACAGTCTGCTAAACCACATTTTTAATAGAATTAATAATAATCATTAAGAGATATGGACATGAGTTATTTTCTCTCTTGGAGAGAGTGTGTGATTGTATAAAAGTCAGAAAATATTTTCTGATTTGCTTGCTAAACAAACTGTACTGGTATTATTGGCAATGTATAGACAGACAACTGCAGCTAAAAATCAAGCCATACAGCTGGACATCTTAGGATGTCAATGTATGTAGAGACACATCCCCAGTTAAGTCAGAAGTACTGCCAAAATCCACATGACCTCCTCTATTTAATTTTTATACATTTTAATGTCTTAGCCATTTTTTTTTTCCATTCAAACTGATTGAATTGAATGACATGCACATATGGAGCAGAAGATGAAAAAAACCAAATTTATGAAGATTGGCCCATTTCTTTGAAAAAAAAGCATTAATTCTGAAAAGCTGGAAGAAATCCCCAAATTCACAGGTGTCTTCATAGTCTCATTCTTAATATATGGCATGCAGAATACATTCACAGTATTTTGTGTAGATTAGCTTGAATTGAGGCAGCTTAAAAAACCCCATTGCACTAGATCAAAGAAAGCAATTATTTCATTTAAAGTAACAAAAGCTTTTTAATTTTTCTGTGGAAAACAAAATCCACTTTTAATCACATGTATATTAACTTCATCAAAATTAATACAAACTTGGTATGTTTTTCAAAATGCTCTTCCTGATACAGTTGATTTAATCATGATACTTTACTGCATTAAATCTCATTATATCCAGCTTATGTAAGTGTAAGTAATATAGATGAAGTATCATAAATCTACAAAAGAGGCTCCAAAACAATTAATAGCTATTACAATATCAATCATCATTGGTGGGTTTTACTTTCATCTTGCTTTCTAGTTAGCTGTCTTCCTTACACTGTCAGTTCAGTTAGAATATTTCACCTACACCTCACAATATGTCAAAAGGAAGTAGACTCATGCTGTGAAAAGCTGGTAATTTTATTGGGTTCCTCTACCTTTAAAAAATCTGTTACTTGGCCAAGTCTGGTTTCTGAGATCCTTTTTTGCAGGGAAATTGAGGCAAACATTTTTATGTTGCCTATGGTGTCTGCTCACAAGAAGAAGAATTTATATATACAAGGATCATTAGTGCAGGGTTGTACCCATTAGGATATAATAACCGTCAGCTAGGACAAAAAACAGAGCAGCATCACGCATTCAAACTAACAGGCACACATAAAAATACTTGCCAGCTACATTTCACACACGAAGATCATTGCTTCAAGTACAGACTTACAACCAAAGGTTTTTAACTTCTAAAAAATGAATCTAACACCCTACTGCACAGATTTTTAACATATTCTGATCAATTAAAAATGTAAATTCTTAATTTAAATTAAAAAATAATTTAAAGCATACCATGTACAGTCTACATACAACTTTAGAACTTAGAGCTTTAATATCAAAAATATACTTACCTCCTCTTAAATACCAACAGTCTTAAGGCTGAATCTGACATATAGCCTTACTCCTACTAAACATATTTTGGTTAAATCAGGATTTAAGTCCTGCTGATAGAGCTTACATATCCTCACCAGTATCAAACCATTTAATGTCACAATTAGATTATGAAATATGAAGAAATTAACTGCTCCCAAATGATAAAACAAGTAAAAGGAGCTTTCCAAAGCTACATTTATTTGACCTGGAAGTACTTAGTTGTTTTATGTACTGCGTTCTGTTGAGTAAGGCTTGATTTCATGGGAACATGCAAGCCTGTCAATGGGAAATTTAAATAAAATTGTGACTGACCTAGTCAATTAGACAGTAACTGTTAAATACTTGGCAAAACTACCTGTAATATTCAAATCCCTCTGGTCTACTATTGAAAAATTGGTATGTTATCAACTTATTGAAATGTTTTCTCTAGTATTAGCTACCACGCAACAAAACAAAATTTATGTAATAAAGAGGCACCATGGGCACAATGGAGGTTTAGAAGACTAAGAAAGCTCAAATCCTGCAAGTCATGAACAAAAGATTCTGGCACTAATGTTAACCTACCCCCACACAATAGATGTCCAAAACAGATTCATAAAAATGTAGGTTGTGAATTCTCCCCCAAAACAGAAAAACATTTAATTTTAAATAAAATTATTTCCCAACTTCTGAAATGGGTATGCAGCTATCTTTATACTTCATGCATAGTATACAGAATATATAGAATATATACATGTAATATTTTGGGTAGGTGGGAAAGTCACACAACTTTGGAACAACAGTTTAGATGTGCCATAAGGCATAACTTGTATTAAGACGATGCAAACCTATTAATATACCTTCTATAGGCTCCTATTAAAGCAATCACAGGATGATTAGAAATATAATACTTAATCAGAATGGTTATTAGACTGATCATCAGTCTGGCTGGGTTAATCTACAGTTCACATTCTTCCAATTTTTTACTGCTGTATGCTGCCAATGAAGGGAAAATCATGAAGGTGAAGGAACCCAGTCAGACACTTCACTTTTAGCCTTACAAATGATCTCTATTCTAAGGATGAATGTTAAGTTCTCCCCTTTTTCATACAGGCTATATTCTGTCAGCATTGTAGTGCTACAGCACAGCTACTGTGGCTTTGGTAAATGGAGCAGCGTCTGCAGCTGTTCTGCACGGAGTCATACTGCACTTTACTGCCACAAAGAATACAGTAAACTATTAACTGTACATCTGATGTGATCTACCGTATCTGAAAGATTTAGTCCTGTGGAAAAGATATGCATACCAGCACGTATACCAGCAGACCTTTTAGTTAATGTGCTCTGACAGCAGTCAGGGACATTTGACAATTAAATTCTTCCCCAATGGACCGAAGCAGACCTTCTGGTACCCTACAGTTTTAGTGGTAAAATGCAGGTACTATGAAGGTAGGGAAGGACTTGGGAGAATCACTCTTTTGAACATAGACATCTACACTTTACCTACATCCCATTTTTTGTAACTATAGGTTTTTCATCTGGGCTGCCCCACAATTGTACCAGTTAACTCTTGAACAAGGATCTCAGCAGCTCATGGAAAGCCAGCACAGATGACATACACTGCAAAAAGGAGTATTATTATGTGTTTTCCAGTGCACTGCTATTGCCAGCTACTATTTTGGAGCTGTCTCAGTGAGTGGAATTACCCTGTAAAAAGTTGGGACAAGGTCCCATACTATTTTCACATACAGCTATAATCAGCATCTCCCATTACAAACAAAACTGAAAGACATCACTGTGGAGCAAGTTGTAGTATTTCAACATCAAAGCCACACAAATAGTGTTGATCCACATGTTTGTCTTTGAAGTTGTTGTATTTCAGCTGAACAATGATAGGAAAAGACAGAAATGGATTGATATGAAATGAAGATTACTTCTCTAAGTGTGGACACTTAAAGCTTACCTAACAAGTGATCACTGCTAGTCCTCACCTCTTTTTATAAAGGTTTTTAAAAAATGTAGATAAGCAGCCTTAAAATTCATCTCTAATCTATGCACAATTCGATTATTGCTATTTGTCTTTTCAGTATACAGATCCTATATAGCATACAGAGTTGGACAGATTTTCTGCCTGCTTCTTCTGCTCAGGAAATGAGTAATATTAATAGTGGTCTAACAAAATATTTTACTGCCCTCATCAGTACCACATTCACCAGTGCTCTCAGAACACTGAGGTACCTAAGATTTGTTCTCTTCCACCGAACAAAAAGCTGAGTATTAGGACAGGTGCAGCATGACAACATCAACTTTCCCTATGCATCATATACCACCAACGCTACCCAAAATAATGATTTAGTTTTATACTGTCTTCTCCTTAGACTGTACTCAGAAGCAATATGGATATAAACTTATTTGCAAAGGATGAACTTAATTCTCTTAAACAAACGTGTGGGAGATCACCCTCCTGAAGTGTGGTGGCTGGCGCATTATCAAATGCAAACTCAAACATCTGGATGCCAGATATGGTCATTTGCTTGTTTTGCACTGCTGAGTTATCTACAGAATATGCTGTGAAGCTATGTACTTTGATTTGAGAGGATAATCCTATGGATGCAGTAATCTCACACTATTTTAAAGGAGGATGTAATTTTTCTTGTGGTTACTCTAGTTTTGTCTTCTCTACAATTTTCTATGCATCTGTATGCACAGGGCAGCTCATTTGAGAATTTTTCTACCTGTATTCTGTAACTGCTACCTAAGGTAGACTAACCAGGACATGACTTTACAACAAACATGGTCATAAAAACTTGAAATAAAAATTTGATTTTTTTTTTCACTTTTGACTATAGTTTGCTTCAGGTTTCTACATTCTCTGTTCCAAGTGATCAGAGGCTTTTAATTTTTCCCTATTTTTCATGTACTGAATCATGCCATGGAAATTGGCCTGAAAAAAGAAATCAGTGCTTAATTTGTATGTTCTTAGAGGTAGCTCTTTGCAACCTTGCTTAAAAAAAAAAAAAAAAAAAAAAAAAAAAAAAGTTGACATTCATGACCCAATGATTGCATGCTTTTTTTGGTTAGGTGTTGTCATGCGCCATTTAGCCTATTACAAATTTTTTTCATCCAGTGCATTGATTACAGCAGTCTCCAAATAATTTGTCTGCCAACAGGCAGGACTGCCCACAGATTTAAATTACACAAAATACTATGAAATAAACAGACATTAGAAGAGAAACAAGCATAACTCTACTGCTGTCTTCAGAGTAATATACATTTCTAAAGATCCTCTCTATAGAACTGTTCTCCCTGAGTTTTGTGAACTGGTTTTTCACCCTAGATAGTCTCTGAGCACAGATTTTGATTAGAATCAGTCAGACTGCTTTGTTAGTATGTTTTTTAAAAAGTTCCACTAATGGTATTTCCAAATCCCAATGGTAGCTGCTAGCTGTTTCCATAAGCAAGAGGCAGCATATCCTATTGCTGCCTTGAGCAACACATGTGGTGACAGGCCAGTCATTTGCTACCTCAGACAAGAAAGGGCGATGAGTTCTAAACTTTTCTACAGTGACAGTACTTGTTTTGGTGTCTTTCTTCTACCAACACTCTCATTTTCATTAAACTTGTAGGACTACATTAGCTATGTCTACAGCTGCAAGTACTGTAGACTTTAGAAATGGATTTGTAGACAGCAACAGTTCAGTTCACACTATATATGTTTTAGGGAGTTTTAACTATGATCTGATCCTGGGGAATTTAGAGACTGCTATACATTGGAGACTGATGGCATGATCCTAAAGAGTATCTTCTCACTTTATTTGATTCTGAAGGATGTTTGTGCACTCTGAGACTGCTCTGCATTGCTCTGCAACACAACACAGCAAAGGGGACAACTAGTACATGGGATTCAAAAGCGTACTGCTGACTCAAGCTAAAGATACTATTGTATATATACCCAAATATTTGGGTCATTATGTTCTCTTAGATTTGGTATAAATTGGCCAGAAGATTTCAAAAGCTGCATAAGTACAGTGAACAACTGAGAGAGATAGAGATGCTCTAGCAGAACAGCATGGCATGGAAAATAAAAAGGAAAACCCATCTCTGGAGATCCTTAAGAATATTGCCCAGTTTTTATAATAAATCTTCTATCCAATCCCTAGGCTGCTGACACTTCTGCCAGCAAATTATTCAAACCTTTAGTAATAGCAGTTTTTTTCCATCTCATTCTGATACCTTTCACACAATACTGGCAGGCACAAAGTTATTCCTTCTTTTCCTTATTCCTCTGTATCCCAAGAGACATCTGTAAGCCCTTGTGCTTTTAAAGTGCAAGATGCTCAAAGGCTCTTTTGAAATTAATAATAATCAATGCCAGCAGCATCTCAACACCCTACCCAGTATTTGCATGTGATGGACGGAAAACAATAGCAAAAAAGGAGACATCAACTTGAGTTGTTCCAGCAGTTGTTTTAAATGGTGAATATTTTCCTTTTCTTAATGTGAAAAAGAAATAAACAATATCCTTAAACAATATCTTTTTAAATCCAGAACATAAGCAGACTCTCAATTACCCCAGTGCTCTGAAAAATCTGTATTTCTCTACAGTTGTATCGGCAAAGTGAAACAATTTCTACCAGTAATGGAATTTACAACTGACTAGCCCCTTTCTTTGAAAAATGCCATCCAGTAATTCTCTTTCTGATTCTTATGTGGTAACATTGGTTTGGATGTACTTCTTATACTGTTAATGAAGCAAAATGTAAATATTAAAAAATACCAACTGCATGTTTGAAGCACAAAAGAGTTATATGTAAGCCCTCTATTTAATTTCTGTTGGTGGACAACTTCCTTTAGAAAAAGCAGGGAACTGCAGGGGAGGAATATGGAAATTCATAACCTAAATTCAATTCTAGTTTTTAGGTGAAACTTTTACATATATTGGAATATACTGGAAGAATGAGTCTTCTGGTACTTTAGGAGACTATTCTGTACTGTCAGAAATTATCTGAGGGCTATGATAAAGTATCCATGCAAGTACAATGCAAGTACTACATTAAGCATAGGAAATACCTACCTTGTTGAATATCTTTCATCTCCAAGTGCAGGCTCGATATTAAAATTCCTACAGTTTGAGACCGTTTTCCATCCAGCAGTTTGATAATCTGCAAAGACAATGCGCAAAATGATCTGAGATCAAGAGAACACTGTACAAAGGATTCAGTAACTTTTATAATAGAAAAAAGATTTTGAACTGAATTCAATATTTCTCCGAACATCAAACCCTTTCATTAACTACATGTAGTAGTAAGACCTTCATCTTATCTTTGTGCTCTGCGCCTTAACAAACGAATTTTAAGTCTGAATTCTCCTCAGGTCTGCTAAAGAACATCACGTCTTACTTGTAGGATGCTATTACACAGGAAAAGAAAAAGGCACATCAGATATTTATTCTGGAATATGGTTCCCCCCCTTTTTTCTTTAAATGATATTTAAGAACTATTAAAGACACTGAGTACATTAAAAGTTCCTTAGTGTGTGTGCTAGTTTACATTTCAGTGTCAACAGGCTTATGTCTATTTTTCAGCAAAGAATCAATTCCTGACCAAGAAGAATTGAAGAATTTTCTTTTTATGCCCTCTCAATACTACTTACACTGGACACTACTCAAAGTATTTCTTTTTCTCATGTCTGAATGTGCTTATTCCACACTGTTGACACTCCACAGGGATTTCAGGATTTTTTTCACATTTGGGTACATATATTTGATATAATATACTGACATTCAGACTGTAATACTTTCTGATGTCAGTTTAGGGGGAGAAGAAGAAAGAGGAGGAAGGGAAACCTTAATGTTACTTTGGCTGATTGAAGTTAGTCATAAAGAAGGGGATCAGTGTAGTTCAGATGCTAGAAATGTAAAAACAAATTTCCCACTGTGTCTGGGCTACTGGTATTTGTGATTTTGATTTATTTCATAAGGAAGCATGAGCACATCACAAAATGCAATACAGACACAAGTTCTTCAAAAATACAAAATGTTCAGATCCAAGCAGATGGCTTACTTCATAGTGTTGATGTACAAAAAAATTATTAGTTAGTATTAAAAATAGTAACTTCTATGCAAAATTAAAACTGATAGCTATGTTTTCCCTAAATTTATACTCTTAGTATTTGAACAGTATTTGATTCCTCCAAAATTAATGTTAATATTTTAATTAAAAGTGGCACTTATATTTGGATATTTAATAATAGTAAAAATTTAAAGCAATTGTTATCCCCTATTCCTGGAATAATTTTATTGATGCTCACATTAGAGGCAGTTAACTGACAAAATTTGTACTAACTAATAGAAATGTTTCCTGTGTTTTATGTGATTTACAAATATTTAACTATGAAAATAGTTAGTCGCTCATCTATACAAGACTAAATTTTTTGATGAATAGAGAAAAAAGAGAAATGATACTGATATTGAGGTATCATTGCGATGTGAAGTGAAAATGCAAAGTTAGTTCTTACTTGGAGTACTAATTGGAAGATACAAGCACAAGTTGAAACACATGCTCTCTTCAACAAAGATTTGACAGATATTTTAAGTCCCTCTTGTAGGAGTCAATAATAAACTTATGTTAAAGTAGATAGTGCATACTTTCTGCCAAAATTTGAAAAAAAATCTATCCTGAGAGTTTTTTCTGCCTATATGTACAGCATATATGATGGATATTAAAAAATTAATACTGTGGAAAGTGTTTTTTTCAAATGACAAATTCAGGCTCTTTATCTCCTGAATACATAAGTAGACAAAATGATTTTGCTCTGATTTACCTTAAATGAATGCTGTGGAAGCACCGCATCCTGCTGACTGATTGCTCTGAGCAAATGCAAGTAACTGCTCAGTTCAGCATGGTCATTTCTGAAGCTTTACATGAATTTGCTGAACTCCGCAGCACATTAACTTCTTACAGGGATAATTACAGGTTTGAACAGCACGCAATTTGTATAGCATTCACTGACCTCCAAGTTGACCTTGTTCAGGGCAAATTCAGAGGTTGTCATAAACCCCATTAGACATGCCTAGTTTCAGGCAAAACCCTTCCAGACTATAGCTGTTGTAGACAATATGACATTTGAAATCATTCCACTGATATCTTTGTAAGTGCTAATATATTCTCCAGATATGATCAAACTAGCTCACATCACTAAGCAAGACCTCCTCCTTAAATGATTTGTGAAAAAAACCCTTAAAGACAGTCCTATATAAAAGTTAAACCAGAGATTAATGATTTAAAATGGCAACTGACTGTATGTTTACATGCATTTTAGACAAATGTACACATGGTCACAATTACCAGGCATCAAACTAGATGCAGACTACCTGAAACAGCTTCAACCAAGTCACTGAAGGCTAATACTTTAGTAATTAGAGAGCAAAAATGGAGGACCATGACAACAGAGTATTTTAAATTGAGCATAAAACTTCTTCAAACCCATAGTTATAATGCAAAGTACTATACAGGAATTTTGTTATAGATTTTTAGAATCAATGTGAAACTTGAAAGACTTTGCAGTTAAAATATATAATCAGTAGTGAACCAGAGAATTAATTTTCAAATACAGTAATTTTGTCCCAAATGATGGTTTTTCTGGCAGTCACTAAGGGGAAATTACATACGTGTGTGAGTTCCAAATAGAAAGGAGATACAAAAAAATTCAGCACTTTTTCAGTTCAGTAAAAACATAAGGCAAATAAAACTAAAGTTTTTAAAGACTGTGTATTTAGTCTATGCTTTTAAAAGACAAATCACTGATCACCTCTCAGCATGTTGGGACTTGCTTGTAGCTGGCAGTGACAGGTAAGCAGCTTCAACCCAGCTGACGCCAGCTGGTGGGGTTTGCCAGCTGCCTGTTGCTTCTCCAGACTATGAATGTATTGGTGTAATGAATGCAGTATCTTCTAGCTTAGTGACAAAATTGTAACTGCTGATAATAATTCATTTACTTCACTCATCCATAGCATTTACTGCTTTTTGTGGTTTTTTCCCCTGTTTTTTAATGTTAAGTTAGCTGATTTGCTGTACACAAGTGTCTCATCTACATCTTTCAAACCTTTTTACCAAACCTTGAATACACTAATAAATTATTCTGTCATTCCCATTAGAAGGTGCTTCTCTAAGGTAGCCAGAAATGTATTTAATTAATTACTATACCACAGACTTTACTGTTTTGTCTAACTGCAATGTCTACATTCTGTCCAGGACACACACTGGTGTTGAAATCTGAAGAGATTCAGTTTACTTTAGTGATTAAAAGCTAAATCCTTCCTCCTGGTGGTGCATGGACTCCTTCCATAATATTTAAATTTACTGAGAAAAGCCATAAGCTAAAAAGCTGTCCTGCAGATTACAGCATTTCTCTCCATTCCCACTCACCAACTTTTCCAGCAAATCAACAGCCTGGACCCATGAGTAGGTTCCTGAAACCCTATTCACACACAGGAAGAATATCCTGCACAAGAAGCCAAAGCCTCAAGACATTCTGCATATACACTCCCCAAGAGTTGCCAATGCAATTTCAGAAGCTTAAGACTAGACACTATCTCTCATATTCCTACTCAAGGGAGAACCAAATTTGACTGTTTTCCTTAACATGGATGAACCATAGATTTATATTTTTTTAAGTCTATTTACAATTTTATTAGCTTGAAAACACCACTACTTTTAACCTTTTTCTAAAGTATACACAAATAGCAATTTATCAGGTTCAAATAGAAGGCATGAAATGAGCTATAACTTATCCCAGTGCCTATCATAACTGCAAAAATAAGACAAACCACAAAATAGATAGTCACCCTGTGGATAATTTCTATAGTCTACATGATTTCACGGCTTTGTGATAAACAAGGAATGCCTGTTATTTTTCTCAGCGCAGCATAAAATATAAAAAGTGAGAGTGCCTCAGAAGAGCACGCACTAGCATTTTATTACTTCTGCTTAAGCTTGAACACTGTTTGTTATCTTATGCAGACAGCTGAAGACAGTCATTGTGTTTCAACCCTGCAAAGCTTCCAACATTTTCTGCAATATCTGCCCTTCTTGCGGAAACACAAAATTTATTAATTGCAATTCCTCATTTAGCTAGATGGACCAAAAACTTGCTGACAGGCATATCCCTTTCAGTTAAAAAAATGCAATTCACTCAAAATATTGACACTCTTGGTAAATGAGAACACATGTTAATAATTATGTGAAGTCTGTTAGAGATAATAGACAACAGAAAAGCCATTATCTTTAATGTCCTCCTGCGTCTTTGAAATTATAATCATTTCACTAACGGGCCAAAAATGATTGATGGACTTTCATTTGGAGCATACACCTGACAAAAATTACTTGACATTTACTCATTTTTTTTGGTAAGATGAAGACAGAGTGGCATCACAAATATCCAACTATCCTGTTTCTTGAAAAAGTATAGAAAATACTTGAGTTATTGAGAATAAATTACTAACAAGTGCTCAAATATATTGGAAAAACGAATACAACTTCAAAATAAGCATTAAATCTAGGAATGGAGCTACAAAATCCACATGGAAAAAATTGCAGCTAAGGAATCTTGTTTTTTAAATATCTCTTTTTTAAAATTACAGAGTATCATAGCTTAATACACAACAAATAATGTCTTTTATTAATTTTATTCATAGTCAGATGTTAAGGGACTTTTGTTTTCTTCCAGTAATTTGAACTTTTCCTGCTGCAAATTCAACCATTTCAGAACTATAAGATAACTACGAAATAAATCCCACTTCTTCTATATATATTAATCTACCTAGAGTCTCTGGGAAAGTCAGCAATCATCTCTTCTCCATTTCATGGACATCAACTCCAAACATTTACTGCATTACATATACTTCATATATATCACTTCATAATATAAATAAATATATAAATACATTGATTTATATTAATATAAAGTAATTACATTACTTCATTAGAATTCATATAGAATTCTAATGCATCTAGTATTAATTCAAAAACATTTTTATAAGAGAAGAATTATATTTTTAATACTTAAACATGTTGCATAGCATTTTGCTGTAAAACTGGGACATGTGTAATATATTCATCTAGCCAGTAAATTCTCTCAACCAGAAAAAATGAATTCTATTCTCAAGACATAATACCAAAATCTCTGAATACCAATTTTTATTATTATCTAAATAATACAGCAGAACTTTAAATAAAAGACTGCACACATGCAGAGAAGATAAATGCACAAGAGCAAGAGTTTCCTGAATTATTTCAGAGGTGTACAGTTGGAAAAAATTTCAAGTTCTTCCAAAGGTGCTACATTTTCCAAAGAGCTGCGTGATCAAAGAAGCATGAGCACCCACAGTTTGCAGAGCTTCTAAACCCAGATAAGTATTACCATAACAAACTTCAAGTCTTCAAGTGTATATATATATATGTGTGTGTGTGTGTGTGTACTAGGAAAGTACACCTGACCTTTGTTTAACCTATATAATTTTTACATTGTATCACTATCAAGTGGTTATTATAAATAAGTTTATGATGTTGAAGTTACTATAAAGTAAGTTATTATATTTCTAAAAATAGTTAATATCACCTTCTATGCAGTCCTTTAAATATTACCATTGCTGCTTAGATTCTGAATTTCCCTTCCTTTCTCCCCCGACATACTTGCCAGAAGTCTCTAGAAATCAGTGTAACCCAATAAGCTATTTCTGTCTGGCACAAATGCAACAAATTTGGGAATCATGAAAGTGTTTCCATTCTTGAAAATGTATAGACAGCTGTTTCAATCCATAGGACAATGGACAGAAAGTGGACTTTGTGTCTTTTACTGACAGTGTCAAGATGTAGAAAAGGCACTAAAAATGTCATTTTCTGTACTTCACTTCTGTACTTCATTTCTGTACTTCATTTCTGTACTTCAGAAGCATTTCTGTACTTCAAGACCATTATCAGTTATATGTGTACCATTCTAAACAAACTTTCCTAAAGATCTCCAAATACAGAAACACAATTTCCCTAGCCAAAATTTTTCTGCATTCCTTTGGTATCCTTGCTCTTAGAAAGCTTTTCATAATTTTGCTTTGCAGCAGCTGAATGCACTTGATTACACTTATACTGTGTGTCCCAATCAACCTTCTCCTTTCTAGACTAAACAATCATAATAATTTGATTCTTTCCTTAGAGACTACTTCACTTTTCATCATTCTCCCTCTTCTTGACTCTTTACAGTTAGCAAATTTTTAATGAAGGGTTGTAGTGCCTAAATCTAGATGCAGCTCTTGACTGAGACATGGCTGAGAAGTCTGTCTTGCAAGCAATACTTCTTGATCTATCAGAGTTTTGCTTTTCATTTTTAGTAGTACCATCATTTGACAATTCATGGTCCTCCTGTGAGCTACTATAATGCCAAGACTCTTTCTGCTGAATTACCAGTCAGTTAGCCAGCTGTACTCCATCTTATTTTTTAGGCAGCTAAATATCCTTAATCATATTAACCTTGTGGTTAATTGCATTAGCTTTGTGCTTATCTCTGTCTGTCAGACCAGATCTCATATATATGAAAGCCTTCTGAAGGACCTATTTCTGTACATTGGAAGCCTCTTGCAAATAGGTGGCAGCTGCAGAGTTAGTATTTTGCTATCCAAGAAATAACAAGAAATAAGTGAAAATACCAAGGTAACTACAACCAGCAGAAAAGTCCACAGAGTCCTCAGTGTACTCTCCTATTTTGACAGTGAGTGTATAGTTATATGTATGCAGAGAAATATTATTGATTGTATATTGAAATATTATTGATATACTATAAATATTCATTTTATAAAATATATATTATATTGTAATTATATCTATGAGATATATATATATATATATAGATATATATATATATATATATGAATACATACTCAAAAGTTTCCTGAGTGTAACTTCCCAAATGGTACTGGAAAATAGACCAGATACTCTATTTATCTTAGTCACAAAATCAATTGGGTTGAAAGATTTCTGACATCAAGTTCAGCCCGTGACTGAACGCAACCGTGTCAAACAGACCCTGGCACTGAGTGCCACAGCCAGTCTTTCCTTAAACACCTCTAGGGACAGTGACTCTGCCACCTCCATGGAGAGTCCATTCCAATGGCTAATCATGCTTTCTGTGAAGAAATTCTTCCTAACTCCCCACCTAAACCTCCACTGGTGCAGCTTATGCAGGACATTTAGACATTTCTGGCTGAAAATGGTGTCTATCAGCTGCAAGCAAAAAAAAAAAAAAAAAAGCACAGCATAGCAATAAATTTTTAATCTGTGTTGTCATACAGTGTCTACTACCTGGAAAAATGCATAAGAACAGAACAAACTGAAATTTCTACAGGCCTTCCACAGAAGCATTCATTTCACAGCCTAAGCATACAGATTATTCCAAATGGTTACACAAAACTAATAATTCTGAGAAGAAACTGAGTAATATTGTTTTATTTGGGACTGCAAAGAGTTAAATGATAAACAATTACCCCCTAATTCCAAAGATAAAATCTTACATCCAACTGAAAAAGGAATTTGACTGTGAGGCACTGATTAACTCTCATTCAAGGAGTAAAGTACTGAATAATCATGCTTTAATAAGCAGACCTGCACCATCTATTGGTCTGTCATTTCCCCAGATACCAAAGAGACTGAACTTAGTTTGTATAAGATGCTATGAAATAAGGCATGGTTTGTGCAGAGAAGAGGTTTAATGCAGCGAGTGGGTCAGCCTTACTGGTATCTTTAAATAAAACAGCTGAACTCTTTCAAACATGAACTACAACTTAATCACTGTACCTATATCTTGCTCTGAAAGGTTCCTTTAGAAAACATGAAAAAGGAATTTATAAGTAAGTATATAATAACACAGCATCCGCTATATCTGTACTATATGATGAGCCTTACAAGATTTGTGATTTTTAATGTCTGTAGAAGCATCTTTAACCAGACTGTACAATCCCCTATAATGTGACACTGGTACCATTTTTAAGACCAGACAAGCATAAATTTATGTACCAAAGCAAAGAAAAAGATTCTTGCTAAAACCCTAGTAGGTAGTTATAATTGTTAAAAAAAGAGGCAAGGAACTTTGGGAGCCAAAAAAAGCATGAGAATCCAGAAATGGAACCAGCCAAATGGACAGCTTTACACTGATCTACAGGAGATCTCTGTTGTTATCTACTAATAAACCCTCCCGTAAGTAAATAAAATGCCTCTCTACTACTGTATCATTTGCAGCCCACCAAGATTGATCCACTGGAGCCAGCCTGCAGGTATCTGGGCTTTCAGAGAGATAAAGAAAAACACAGGACCATCTAAGAGGGTCAACTGTCTGTAAAAACATTCAGTTGCTACTATGAGTCATTTAAGTGAGCAAGGTGAAAAGACAGGATATACTAAAATGAAGTAGTTCTGTACTCAATTAAAATTTTCTTTGAATTCTGCAAGTGGATTTTTCATTTTTAAATTAACCAAATGATGGAATATTTCACACTACTGACCACAAGTTTTGTAAATTCCCAAATTCCCTACAGTTCCCATGGTTTGTAATTCCATGATCACAATCCCATTGGTTTTCCAAACTAAAGTCATGGCAATAGATAAAATTCTGAATTTATTTCTTAGGGAATTTATTTTTGTATTTTCCCACAGTACTTTAAAGGAACTTTTTTCATTTCATTAATTTCAGTAAAATATCCATTGTCTTAAAATAATAAGTTTACCTTTAATAACAAAGCAGAATAATTAAAACATTGATAGAAGTAAAAAAAGATGTCTTTATATGAAAATACGCTGGTTGCTTACAAGAAATAATGCATGTTCTTATACCAATATGTTCTGTAAGTATTATCCAATTGTATTATCCAATTCAATTTTGGGTAAGCCAAGAGAGATCATTAAAAAATCACGCTGCTCAAACAAATAAGTTAGTTTACAAATCAGCAAGGAAAAAGAAAAACATAATTTCATCTTTCAGTACACAGGCCTAAATCTGTACATGGTGTGCTGTCTCCCCCTTGGAGAAGTAGGTATACTCCCTTAATTACTGAGATTTTTAAATAAAAAGGCAACTATCTGTGCATATTAATTTCCCATTAAAGTTACAGTGATTAAATTCTTCAAAGTTCTTTAGAAATCTGTATTTCCTATTAAATAATTCTTTCTGAAAAAGGTAAATTAGTGAAAAGTAAAAATAAATATTACAAAGAAGGCATAAGATATGTGAACTAATGGAACTTATAGATATAGCTGCTGCTACATATCACATTCACTTCAAGCATTTGTCAAGTACAATATCTCAAAATATTTTTCACGGAGATGTTCATGCTCAACTTCAGACTAATATTTGAAGGACTGTACCTTCATTCAAATAATTTCTTTGGTGCATATTTAAAAATACAAACATGTCCCCATCCAGGCCCCATTTTTAATTATTTACTTTTTGCATTGCATGAATTTGAGTTCTATAAATTCTGCAGCCTTATTGATACTTCACATTAGCTGCTGCATTAAGACACAATACAGGGAATTTATGATCAAAGATGTTCTGAAAGATCTGAGAGAACCAACCTATATACATGTTTCACATTCTGTGTGTTATAGAACTGAAGGTAGCAAACACAGCTCACATGCGAAGTGCCCTCTTGTGGTTCCAAGCAGGTAAATTCAAAAAATTTAGAAATGTTTCAGTAGTTTATGATGTGTAATCACACTGTTTTAGGAGAACAGTATTGATTATTTTTTCAGTCTAGAATTTTTCTGGCAGCAAATACTACTAACAGCATTTCTTTTTCCTGTCTGCACATCCCAAATGGTAAGTGCCAGCTGTCTCTGTAATGGATCATGTCTGAAGCAGACAATATTTGTGCGATGGCAATAACACAGCTACTACATGTAGCTTTGGCCATTAAAGACATGACTGTCCTGTCCCCTCCTGACACAACTTCTTAGCTATACTGGGGAAAAAAAAAATAGGTATTCCTTATTCAAAATGTTCCTTTAAATTTTAGTTTTCCAATGAAATTAATCTCAGTGGAAGACAGGTTTGCTGGAGTAATTAATGACTAATTTTAATTATAAATCAGCTCAAGGGCAAATAATGGCCTGAAATACTGGCACTTTCAGGTATGAATTAGAACTTTAATTCTACTCTTATATACAGTACTTTTATCTATCACACTGGGAAGTGGAACTTTCATTATCAAAGGCAAAAAATCTTTCAAGGTAAATAATAGCCCAGCATTCTCAAGCAAGAGAATAGAGATTGAAACAGCACTCCATAGTTTTCTTTCTTGCTCATTCACAAAAAATCCAACAATTAAAAGGGAGTTTTCTCAAAATGAAATAAACAGTAACACACAAACAAAATATAAACAAAGAAACAATAAATAAATACCTTTTTGGCCTTGTTTTTTTTTTCATATGTCTCTGATAATGGTTTTCTTTTTTCCTGAGTGGTGTCTTTGGAGAATAAATATTCAAACTCAGTAGTGTCAAGTATATCAGGTTCTTCCAGTGATTCCCATAACGTTGGCATAGCAGTTTTCCTATAAAGGGCAAGGTAATAATAAAATTTCTAAACATTATGAGAAACCGTAATAGATCTAACCATAATAGATGAAAATCCATGATAGATTTAAACTCAAAGCAACACAAAGAGCATTTCTTTCCGATACCTTGCTCTTGTAAGGAGTCGGAAAGCTTTTCTATTCGTATTAGTTATTAGTTTCAGCTATTCAGTGCACGCCTGCCAGACTACTGGAATGCATCATTTGTGCTGTACTGTTCTTTAAGCAACAACGGCAGCTTGTGCAAATACATGTCAAGAGATTTCTGCCACTTCAACTAGGATTAGAAGTACTTCAATGTCAGCTTTTTTGAGAAACTCCCAGTAATCTATTTAGACCTATAAAAATAAACAATATAAACAAATAGTGAACAAACTTTATTCAAGCATATTTTAAGAGCATTTGGGGAAATTTGTATAGGACTTGATTTACTTCATGTTATCCTCAGATGTTGCATGCTCATATTTATCCTAGCTGCAGTTCTGAGAAACTAGAGTAATTATGTGGATTATATTTTGGGAGACTAGCCAGTATTCTTCTCCATTCAACCAACTGCAAATTTTAAATGTGGATTATCTTTCCTTCTTTTTTTGCCTTCCAAGACCAGATTTAGTTTTGGATCAGTTTGGAGCTTGTATACACAATTCTCTAGTTTTATCTGGATTAGAGGAAAATAATATGGAGCGCTACAAACATTGTGCATCAATTCTGAAAGGGCTCTGCTTCAAAATTTAAATGTTTCAGGAAAATGTGTAAGACAAAACTTCTGAGTGCTCTTGTCTCTTTATCAGTAGAAGGTGGGACCACTTCTTCCAGCAGATGTCACTAAAAGGCAGTGAAATTATTTGTAATTAAAAACAAGAGCTGAAAACTACTATAAAATACAAATGGATGTCACTAAACATAGATGTAATATGCAATGAAATGGACTACCTACCAATTCAAAAGGAACCAATTTGTTTTTTTCAAATTGTTTCAAAACAAATAAAATTTTTTTTCAAAAGAAAAAAAATTTTTTTTTTCTTATTACTCAACTGTCTACTATCCCAAATGTTTAAGGGAGTTTTCATTTTTTTCTACTAGCATCTGCTGATGCAGTATATTCCGTGTCACAGGACATGCTTAGAGCTCCACAGCTTCACTCTTCCTGATAACAGTTGTCGTGTTAGTAATACTGAAGAATGAAGGATTATTTCTAGCTCTGCAAGAAGTAGTCCTGGACAGCTTCTGATCTGAGCAGCATACCCTTGAAGAAATCTTCAGTTCTAATATACACCATGAAAATGCTGGACCATTACATCTGGTGACCAGTAGTTCATCAGAATGCTATGAATTATACCTTACCTTGCAAAAGCTTGCTGAACCAGCACTATTTTAGAAAGAAAACTTTTATTTTGTTGATTCAACAGGAAGAATTACAGTAAAGTTTATTTATGGACCAACTATTTATTCACTATGAAACAATTATGCCAAATAAATACTGGGAAAGTAAGGCCAAAATGTTCAAACCTCCTGCTCCAAAATATTTCAATTCTGAAAAATTTTAATTTTCAGAAAATTTTAATTCTTTTTAATTCTAAAAAACTAAGGATATACAACTGAGATTTCACTAGTTTCTTTGCTCCTGTCAAATATTTTACATAAAATACTAACACCTTACAATGTTTTATTATACCAGAATAGAGGTACTTTCTCATCAAAATAAATTCAGAGAATCAAAGTAAAATAAAACTCATATTTAAATCCACTTAACTGTAGATATTTACTTCAAAAATGTTTAAATAGAATATAGAAATCTGAAAATAAAATATTGTTATAATATTAAATAATTTAAATAAATACATAATTTATAAAAAATCATTATTACAGGGTAAATAAACTACAATAAATAATTTCTAAAACATCAAAGTATATTATAGTATGTAATAGAATCAGACTATATAATACCGTATGTAATATACATATATATTACATATTCTAATATACTACATACACATACAGTGCGCATGTAATATACTGTGTATATATTGTAGAGCAAATATAATATTATAATAAGCTATGACTAAGCCATATATAGTAATATAATTTAACTTATTATAATGTTTAAATTTAGCATCTTGGTAACTGCTGCTAGCCTAACATCATTTTGAACACAGATAATAATGAACTGAACTTTAAGATCCAAATAATAATGTAATTTCATCACTTGCATTAACACAGTACATGAATTAATGAACAACTCTTCATTAAAATAAAATAGACTGTGTCAGTTAAGAATCCTTTTTGATCCATCCCTTCTAATGAGCTCTATATTACAGCAATAAACACAAGAAGGAAAGTCAGAATGGGTCAAATCCAAAAGAACAGCCGTATAGCTGTGGCAGTAAGGTATTAATGCGGGTTCAGAAAGTGGAATTGGGAGAACTGCTTTTCTCCTGTCAGCTAAATAATCTGGTACCATAAAAAAAGATTGTAGGATCATTTCAAAATACCTGGCCAAAAATTATTTATTTATGCCTGTTCACCAAATGACCACTTACAAACTAATCAGTAAAACAGTAGATCTCGTAGTAACTCTGGATTTGGTACAACAGAATACACTACTACAATACTGTTACAGAACCATAGAATAACCTGTGTTGAAAGAACCTTGAAGATCACCTCATTCCAACTGCTTCCCATGATTGTCTAGTGGACAACCTCCACTAGACCAGGCTGCACAGGGCCCCATGAAATCTGGCCTTGAACACTTCCAGGAAAGAGGCATCAGCAGCTCCTCCTGGAAACCTTTCAGTGCCTCACCACTCTCACAGTGAAGAATTTCTCCTTACACTCCATCTAAATCTACTTCCTCTATTGCACAGATCCGACTGATATTGGGAGCTGCACGAACTCAGATGAGGACCTTGCACTTGGCCTTGTTTGCAGTCCCACTGCTTAAGCATATCAAGGTCCCTCTGGATGGCATTCCTCTCTCAAGCACATCTAGGATTCTACCCCTGCACTAACTCACAGTAAGGTGGGTATTTTTTTTAAATTTCGTATCTATTTTTTTAAAAGCTGTAGAGGTCTCCATCAGTACTGAGACTTGTCCATAGTGGGCACTTCATGCTACAGGTTGCTGAGCTGCACATGTTTATACATAAGCTTTACTCTTCCTGCTCTGACAGAATTATATGCAAAGGTTAGGCTCCATTTAATTGTTTCCAGTGTCTAGAACTGGAATCAGAGAGGATGACACAACATAGTTCCCTGGAGACAGGATCACATTAAGTGACTGGAAAGCAAAAACGAAACTAAACCTGACCGAACTTTAACATTTCAATTCTAATTCTAACAGACTTAATTTTAAGCAAAAAAATAAATCTTTCTAATCTCTTGCCTATCTTCTTACCTTTTAGTGCTGAATCTAGGAAGCACCTTGTCACTATGGTTGTCCATGCAGTGCTTGAATTATTGGGAAAAAAGCCCAAATAAAACCTTTTTTTTTTTTTTCATGATGCAGAAAGTTCTCATTTTATAGTACACATAAATTTAATTTAAATATATTTTAAAACAACTTATTTTATCAGACTTCTAGAACTGATTCAGATTTTATTTCTAGAATTATGTAAATTCCATGTCTCTACATTGACTTGTTAATAGCAAATCTAAGTCCAAGTAAATATATTTTACCTGTTATCTTGCAATTGTATTCGTGTCCAGTACAAAGGCTTCATGGGACGGCCAGGTTCAATGGCAGGTTTCCGAGGACCTTGGTTTGAAGATAAAGTGCTATTAAAAAAGAACCCAGGCCCAGGAGGTGGAGGGGGTGGAGGTAACCCAGATCCAGGCAGTGGAGGAGGAACAGGAGGTCCCAGCCCTGGAAGTGGTGGTGGTGGTGGTGGTGGCGGTGCTTGAAAATTCCTACAGCCTTCAGAAAGTGGAGGTGGCAGTAGTGGATCAGATCCAAACTGAGATGTCAGTGAAGTTGGACCCATTGGCAAAGGTGGTGGTGGAGGAACTACAGTGGACAGTGAAGAATCAGGAAGGGGAGGAGGTGGTGGTGGCGGTGGAGCAGGCAGCATTTGTTTTGGCTGACAAGACAAGACACCTTCTGATGACTGTACATTGTAATTGTCCTTATTTTCACTTTGGGCAGATATACTATGTGTCAAAGAAGAAATATTAAGCTTTTTGGGTACTATTTGGTTATTCTTCACAGCTCTGTTTTCTTCTTCAGTAGGCTTTATGAAAGTTTCTCTGTCAGTCTGTATACATACATTTCGGTATGCCTTTGGTGGGTTATCATCTTCAGTAGAAACACCAATATCCTTTGCTTTTTCATTTCTTCTGTTTAATTTATTATCAAGTTCATTCTTCAGATGTGCAATGGTTTCCTCAAGCTGAGCAGTTGAGACAGCATGTTCTCCACGAATATGAAATACCCTGAGTTCAAACTGAGACTGCAGAGCAACAAGAAAAAAAAACCCTTAGTGCAAGTATTTTCCTGAAGTGTTTATTCTGTAGTAGATTAAAAATCTTCACATTTAAACTACGTTCTTACATTAAGTAATGTGGGAAACACTTCCCTTTCCCAGTTCTAAATGGGAAGTTTCTATCGCAAGCTATTACATAATTGGACAATTACTAATCTTTAAAGAAATGTAAGTGGGTTGTGTTTCAACAAAATGTAATTTGTAAGTAAAAATCCAGAACATCAATTTGGGCAAATTCTAATGCTGTCCATTATCTTTAAGCAGACTTACCGGTTTTTAATTGAATGTAGTAAATAATGGTATATTATGGGAAAAAAGGTACCTTTTTCAAATGTTATTCTATTTAACATGAGTTTATTGCTTATTTCATTTCATAAATATGTCACATATACATATATAGAGAGAGATAGCATGTTAGGAAGTGAAAAATAGATTAAACACAACAGAGGTTGAAATTCATTCAAGATAAAACATTATATAAAGTAATATCTCAATCTATTATGTGCTATCATCAATAAAATTCACAGAGGTACTCATAAATTCTTCAAGTTTATGGCTACTATTAGATTAAAAATTTATTTCTTCCAGATATATTTTAATCTGCTCAAGAAAATAAACTTTAGAACCAAGAGAATCAAGAGGATTTCACTGGAAAAGTAAGGAAAAAACCCCACTTTTCTTGCCGTATGTCAGAAAGATACAAAGCATTCAGCACAGAAATATCTCCTTTAAAAATTTCAATACAGTCCAATACTGCTATTCCAGGTTACTAGGTCCCTACAAGTTATTTTCTGTTACACCATGATAGTATCAGGAGGCTGGCTGATCTTACCATGATTCTTTGCACGGCAATGGCTCTTAAAAGAGAGTTTTTCATGGCTCTTTCAGGGTTCCTCTAAAAAAGGGAATCCAGCCTTTTAAGAGAAACAGCTAATGAGCTGTGATTTTCCCAAATTTATACAGGCACAGGAATTTACACTTAAAATTCCCACGCAGTGCTTGTCAGAAGTGGCAACACAGCACTCCCTACTTACCATTCCAATTTGAGTATTAGGTCAGAGCTACTACTTTACAGCATTAAATAATATGCATCCAAGTCATACATGTGTAGCTCAGCATGGCAAATACAATGTAATAGCTGTGATTTTATACTGTAAAATGAAGCTTGACTAGATATGCAAACAAGATACTCATACTTACGGGAGTATAATCAGCTTGAATTCTAATCAATTTTATAAGATAAAATCCAAAGTAAACAATCTGAAAACACTGGGTACAAAATGCTCCTTTACACTGGCAAGTGTAAAGGTGGGAAATCAAGTTAAAATCTTACAGAGAAAATCAAATAGATTTGCATTGGAAACAACCCAATTTCTATTCGTTTTATGGTTAACTCTGAAAAATACATAGAGTACATTTGCTTAGCTTTTTTTCCCTTTCCTACTATTATTCTATTGGCACTCATCTTTATTATTAGCTTAATTCAACTATCACAAGATTTTCTGCCATTTGAATTGCTCCAAAGAAACTGTCTTTCTTTTTAAACTTGGCATACTGATCCTTAAATGAGGTAATGAAGTAAGTTTGCCTTAAGGAATTCAACTGTTTTTTTTTTTTAACATAGTACTTTGCTCCTACTGGACATCAAAAACTCCCTCACAGAACAATTTACTTTGAACATTAAAGATTTTCCCAGCAGTAAATTTGAAGCCACCTTAAAAACACACTGTAAAACAAGCACAGTATCTAGCAAAACTATTTATTACATTTAAATGAGCATAAAAGAAATTCTGTTAGTATTATAAGCTTTTCCAAATACAGATCTTCAGTTTTAATTTACAAGATAAATTTGGTAAATTTTAGTTTAAAGTCAAAATTATATTTGAGGTGAAAGGATGAAAAGCAAGAAAAAGTATAAAACTTAAAATGCTCTAAAGTCATATGACGACTAAAAGGGAGAGCCAACATCATCAAAATGTAAGTGGTCACAACTATTTTAGGTAAGATGAAATGGAAAAGTATTTCAGCAGGAAACAAGATATTAGATGGAGGGAAGGTATAGGAAGAAGGCTGGAGGAGCGGAAGATATTGGAAGATACTAGAAGATATTATTCTAAGCTTTCTAACTGAAGCTTAGAAATCCACCCTATGCATGAATTAACATAATTTATTTCTGAAGAGGGACAGAAAATTTTGAAACCTATCAAAGAAAATTCCTGTAAAAATTGCTGTATAAAATGAAAGCAAGACATTAGAAAGAACAATGTGGAAGATGTTCATCAGCAAGCTTTTGATTTAAAGGATACCAGTAT
Organism: Pseudopodoces humilis; assembly: GCF_049639895.1. Lineage (NCBI taxonomy): Eukaryota > Metazoa > Chordata > Aves > Passeriformes > Paridae > Pseudopodoces > Pseudopodoces humilis. The sequence continues at coordinate 31,934,109 of NC_142206.1, read as the reverse complement.
TTTTTTCCTTTGAAAACTGCATTTGCCACTTTGCTGACTGGTACAGAAGCCTGGTTGCTTGCTTCCCAGCAGCACTCATTTAAGGAATCTGTACTGTATAGCTACATTCAATACCAAATAAACTTTTGCAAGGCACATATTTCTATTCCCCTGATAATTTCATTTTCTTGCAGCAATAATCTGCTTTTTCAGAGTATAAAATTAAGCCCTCAAGCCTTGGTCTGTTGACGTTCTCTGTCTTTTCATTGCATCAGTGACTTTTGCCAATCAGCCACTGACATATTATTCCCTCTCCTGTACACACACACACAAAATTGATACAGCTGCCTAAATTTCCATGAGTAGAGATACATTTTTTCCAAGTCAGTACTACAAATACCATATTTGAGGCATGAATGTTTCAACATAGCCTCATTATTATTTTCTCTTCATACTGCTAGCTTAAAAGAAAAAAACCCTAATGTTCTGAAACCAGATTTCACTCAATTTGAAAATACCTCTTGAGTATCTGAAGCCTAATCCATACAGCAGCGTGCTACTGAAAAAAGTTGCCTTACTTTGGTGCAATCTTTCTTGCATTAGTTGTCAATATTAAATAGGCAAACAAAACTATGCTATTAGGCTTAAGTACATTGTTAAAATTCAGAATTCATGGTAATTTTATCAGATAAGGAAATGGTGTAACATGCTACAATTCAAGAAAGAGTGTTGCAGTGCACACGGCCACAGAAGGGATTGATCAGTAGTATGGCAATTCTACAGGAAAAGGATCTGTGAGTGACAGCACATCACAGACCGAGTCAACCCTGTATTAGGATAAAAAGAACTGTCATATGCAAAAAAGTAATCTTCATGCTTTATTCAGTACTAGAAGCTGTGTGTTTTTTCAGTTTAAGAGAAATTCTATTCCTGTGTTCACGATCACTGCTATTGAAATTCAGGACAGCTCATTTGGTCTTAATTTTCTAGGTTCAATCAACAATGCCTTTTGTCTCCACCTCACCCTTACTGGATAATGCTCCCCTTGTTTCTTTCTGTTTCCATTGCTGAAAAATACTTTCAGTGAACCCTTAAATTTCCTTTGCAAGATGTGATTCAGTTTGAGTGTTGTCAAATGCCCTTTTCTATTCTGAATTCTAAAACTAGCCTTCCTGGCTAATGTACTTACCTCTTCTTCATTTTTTCCACAGCTCTCTGCTTCCACCCAATACCTATTTTGAAGAGGTTGAATAAACAGGTAGTTCTGTCTATCCTTCTTGATAAAATGTATTTTGCTTCCAAATCTGCTCCTGCTTGGAATGCAGGCTTTTTTGTACCTCTGATTCTAACTAAAGAAGGTCTATTGCCTATTTTGCTTTTCAAGCCTCACTGGTGCAGTTGTACTTACAAATCAGTTCCTTTAATTTGTCGAGATTTGTCTGGTATCTGCCATTGAAATGGACATGATCCATTTTCTTTGGGTAAAATCAATTCAACAAGCAAGTGAAACCAGCTGACTCTCAGATCCCTTGAACACAGACATTTATATTTAAGCTTAAAAGGCCTATGTTACCCTCTTCCTAAACAAATTACTTCTGTTTATGGGCAAAATAAAAGCCACCCCTAAAAGAAACCAAAGACCCCTCTTTACTAAAATACATAATATAAGATTATGCAAGTATCCTGTATACACTGTAATACACTGTAACCTGGAGTTTTGGATTTGCTTTCCAGCGTCTTCCTGCTTCCCCTTCTTACACTCATACCCCTTGTATATGTCTCCAGTGACCTCCTTTTCAAACCTGCTGAGTGACTTGATACAATGCAGAAAAAAGGCAAAATATATTTTCTGACAATGCCAAAAACTCAGCCTTGGTCCCATAGGACCCAGGAAATGAAGCATACACTCAAGGAAGAAAAATTCCAAATACTGAATCAATGTACAATACTGCCATTAACCATTACAGTATGAGATGATAAATCATAAATTCATCACAAAAGCAAAAACTTAAATCCTCTCATTCATGTAACCAGGTTGGCTAAATGATAATGTGGATTGACATAGACAAATCTCAATACCAATGTGACAGTTTTCCTCTGTGCTCTGATATGTGAAAGATTACAGTCTCATTCAATATAGCCAATATAGTCAATTAAATGCAATGAAGTATATTTGTTGTTGTTTCACTGCTTTATACAGTGTGGTTTTATGTGAACAAAAACTTTTTAACCATGACACAGAACTGCTCTTATAGGATAAGCTGTAAAAAAATTTGTATGTATGAATATAAGGAAAGTATAAATTTCTACAGCAATCTACGTTCAAAAAATAGTTGCTAACTTATTAGTCAAGACTTATTTGCACCATAAATGTTTAAAAAGCCTGAGAATTTTAACAGTAAAACATAAAAAAAAAAGCTCTCTAAAACATGTTCAGAACAAGCAATATGCAGAACTTTTGCTTTGAAACTAGTAAGTTCATGCTGCACTGTCAATGCTTAATACTTTTTCACTAGCATTTACAGTGCAATTCTACCCTGAAAAGTGACTGGGTAAAAATGACACATATTTAATGAACAAAGCTGCTCTAGGTATATCAGAGACAGACCTCTTCTTTAACTGAGAAACACACACTTTTACAAGTTTTTACTCTAATTAGAGTGGAAAAATAACATATTAGGGAGAAAGTGAGTTCAATTTTATTCCCTTCTCTGACTTTTATACTGTGATTGTTACCTCTAATTAGTTACTTATGCCAAACCATGAAAATAAAAAAAAAGTGGGAACAAAGAAGACACAAAGTATGCAGGGATATAGTTAGTAGATGTGGATAAGATGTGGATATGTTCCAGCAAAGAGGATAATAAAAAAAACAAATTAAAAAAAAAAGAATAAAAATTACTGAGTTGCCAACAAAAAGCTTTTTTTATGTATTTTACAGCTTTTTTTCTTAATAGTATTTTGGCCATCAAAGTAGTGTGCACAGAAAAGAGAGAAAAAACAAATTTTTCAGAGAGCGCCTCTAACTTGGTTTTGTTCGTTCTAAGTAATTTAATCTTCAGTTTTTGGAAGAGCTCACACTTTTTTATTCTTCTATTATGTTAACAAAAGAAAAGAAGCTCTTTTTTGTTGAATCTCTGTCCTTGAAAAAACATACATTTGTTTTAAATTTTAACAACAATCAGAGATGTAGCAAAGGATTTCTCCACAGGGGAAAAAAAGTTAAACCCACGCCAGTTTACATAAAAATCAAAATTCCTCTCTAACAAATACCTCAACAAACACAACAGTTATATACGGTGTATCATTGCTGAAGGCACATAGTAAGGATTGTCCCTAGACCTCACAGTAAAAAAGTAATGACTGACCATTCTCAAACATTCCCACATCTCTAAATATTCACGTAACCAATGCATACAGAGTCCAATTCCCTTTCCAATTTAAAAACAATAAATACATAGCTTTATAGAGGAAATGTAGCAAAAGTAGCTGGGACAAAAGACAAACAAACAAAACCCCTGGCTATTTCCTCTTTATTGTCCTTATAGATCCACTAGACTCAATATGCACAAATAAACTGGCCAAAGGCTGACAGTAGAACACAGTGGGAACAGAAATTGAATCAGGCACATGGAGTGTCCTTGGGTGTCCTATCAGGCACCTTGGGTGTCCTACACAGGGCCAGGAGTTGGATTTGATGACACTCATGGGTGTCTTAGGTTGCAATGCAAGATGTAACCAAAAGTATGTATTCTATTACCATCTGTTAAAACCAGATGGGGTAGTGTTCTTCATCTATTCCAGGACCTATCCTCCCTCCAGGGGGATATCTTCTGTTATTGGGCCATTGAGTCTCACTGCATGACTAATAAAATTACATCATGCCATTGTGAGATGCTCCACCCAGGGGGAGGAGCCAAGCATTACTTCCTGGATATAGTCGGAGACTTAAAACACGCCAGTCAGCCTTTTTCCACCAGATTCCTAGAGAAAGACCAGACCATTCTACATCACCACTAAACCTTCAAAAGAAAACTACACCCTTCTACAAAATCACTGCTTCAACAGAACCACGTCTGTCACTCCAAGAGGACTGCAGCCATCACTTAATCACACTGTTAAAACACCCTGACCAACAGGGTGTCAGGTTGTATTCTGACTCTGTCAGTGCTTTTCGTACCACTGCATTTTATTTTAATTTTCCTGTTAAGTTGTAGTTTGGTTTTTTTTATACTTACTAGAAAAAAACTGGTATTCCTACTCCCATATCTTTGCCTGAAAACCCCTTAATTTCAGTATTACAGTAATTCCAAGAAAGGGAGTTTAAATTTTCCATTTCAAGAAAAGCTCCTGCCTTCCTTAACAAATACCTGACTTTTCAAACCAAGACAATGGGTCCCTACAACTCATAAGATTCTATGACTCTGGGATTCTGATTCTTTCTCATTAAGTGACAAGCTTCCAGTGACCTCCTAAGTATAAGATAACAAACACACTTCCATTTTTATCACTATCAGAAGAGTATGAACAGCCATGCAAAACAGATCTATGAGACAAGGACACTGTAGATGTTTTCTGACCAGCACCATGTATTTTAAAAGACTATTCTGCACAAGATACAAACTTCTCCTTGCATTACGGGCTGCACACAGTCCTATATTCTTTTAAGCTCCAGCATCTTCTCTTGCTGATCTTTATGGACCTTCCATTATCTCTTAATGTCCTAGGCTCTTTTCCATGCTCTTCAGAGTGATCTCCAAGTTGCCTTAAAGTTCGCTTTCCCCGTCCTGCCTGCCTTTTGTCTGCTCTGTAAATGTTTCTGTCAAATAACATGAATCTAGGTATTGTTTCCTGCACATATAAACATCATTACTTCAGTCCTTTCATGGTTAAGAACTACCATCCAATCATTTTAGATTACACAAAGTAACTCACTTGGAGAACTTTATTATACAATACATAGCTCACAACAGCTCATCTCTAGTTCATTTTCTACACCTGTCCTACCTACATGTCACTTTACTCAGATCAATCCACTTAAAAATCCACTTCTTCATAACTTCTAATGAAATAATCAGAATCCTTGATGTGCCCTTGAAATTTCCTAGCAATCTTGCAAGATCCTGCAAGCATTATGAATCCAAATATATGAAAAAAATATCTCTAATGATGTCCATTGTACTCCACAACACACTCCACATTTATGGATCCTATTATGCCCACTTCATCACCCAGTAAGTGATGTACTCTACTGTGGAATCTCTGTGTCCAGAAATCCCACTGGAATCTAAATTCTTCTTGCATCTGATTTATATCAAACAGAAAATTATTAATGCCTTGGATTCACTAACTTCTTGCCACATGCATGTTTGCTAAACAATGTCATTCCTTGAGACAAATGATAAAAAAACTCTAGACTAGATAATCTAGACTACATAATACTAAATGAAGCCAATTGTTAATAAGATGTGCTTAAAAGGGTAAATTTCATATTATTAATAAATAAACATTAACAATAGATAATTTAACATTTTATGTAGATTTTAAATGTTTGGTAGGTAACTTATAAATTTCCCACTATTTATTCCACTATGAATACTAAAGTTTCTCATATGAATGAATGTTTTGAAAAATAATAAACCCATGAAAATATTCACCTAACAAAAAACAGTTTAAGCCTGCATGTATCTCAGGCAGCACGGAATTCCCAGAAAATGAATACCACACCCACTAGAATTTGCCAAAAAGCAGTGTACAGCAGCTACCTGTCAGGCAATGCAAAAGGGAACAATCCTTGTAGAAAATGACAGTGTGTTGATTTTTCCTAAATGTAAGATAGCTTATGCTAGGAAAAATAAATCCTACATAGTATGTAAAAAATGGGTATCCAGCTAAATTAAAACCAACCTATAAATTTCTAGGAAAATGTATTTTTGTGGACAATTTCATTGGCAAAACCTCTAAATATTGTTAAACTTTACTAAACATTTAAATTCTGCAGAATGGAATGAGGTGACTCAGCACGCAACACACCAATGAAGGTAAATAATATATTGCACATAATTTCTCTGAGGCTAAGCTAATGAAAGAATGAAATTACATCATAAGCTAAAAATCGATTTCAAATTTCTGTTGAACTAGGACCATGAACAGTTAATGTGCAAAATGCAAACTTTCCTATAACAAACTTCGCAATTACTATCTTACTCTGTTTCTCACTACCTCAGGACAGCCTCAGTTAATATATGTGTATAGATACAAAAATAATACCTACTCTCTGTGGCATTCAGGAGATCATATGCAAGGAGGAAAAAAACTCCTGAATAATGCTAATAAAATACTTTAAAATACATTATGTAGAAATATAGACTTATAATTAAAATTCTATATGAACAATTTGTTTAGATTATATACTTGAAATAAGTTACAGTATTTCTCAACTGCCAGGGAAATTACATGAATCATTATGTAGCATGTTTTACGTTTGGCATGTAAAATGTGAAAACAATGCAACAAAATGGCTGAAAAAAAGTTGAAGATGAAGTTTCAGTGACAAAAACTAGAAAGGCAGTATGGATCCAATAAGAAAACTCATTGTAGCAGAGAGCAAGTTGTCTCTGATCTTGGGAGAATGTTTTTGGACACCTAACAGCTTTTTTATTACTGTGGCTGATTAAAATGAAAAGCCCTACTACTAAAATGTTCTTTTTGATGAGGTTTCTTGCCATGAACTATAGACCTTGCGGTCCAGTGGGATACAAATCCTTTGATCCCGTGCAGTCACATAAATTCAAAGTCGTAAACCAACATTGAATTTGATTTTATTAGTGTGGCTGATGTTGCCAGAATTGTAATGCAACCTTGTTTTTCTTCTCTTTTCTTCCTTTTCTTTCATGGAGGGGATGGAAAGGAGAGTTTACTGTCAGCATTGCTTCACCATATAAAGAACTAATTTCTTTGGCAACCAGGCTACAAGATCAGGCATTATAACAAAGCTTTGTTACTATATAGGTAAGCTATGATATATGTTGCTAAGTTGAAACAAATTATTTGGATTAAGTAAAAGCTGAACCAAAAAGCATTATTAGAAAAGCACATGGAAAACAGTAACCAAAGATAAAGTTACATATCTACAGAAGGATAATGAGCAGCAATGCATATTTCTCAACAGGAATTATTCAGCCAAATAGTGCCATGACAATAAAAAAAAGTAACCCTACACTTTTAGAAACTGACAATTTTCATTCTTCATAATGAACACAATTTTTGCCTAAAAATCCAAAGACTTTATAGGGATGATTACTCTCTCCACCAAAATAGTGTTCTCATGTGCAATCAAAACAACAAAAAGAGATTCTACACGGATAAGCAAAAGTATAACATCAATTATGTAAATGACTCTGTATTTATGTAAAAGATACACCTACTTTAAACTAACATATACTACACTCTAATTATGCATCACCACACTACTCTAGACATTCCCATTAAAGAATTTGAAAAATACACTGCACATGAAAATATCTTAGAAAAACCAGCCTCAATGAACTACTCAAAAGGGAGCAATCAGAACAATCAGAATTTTATCCCTTTCCATCAAACCTTCTGTGTAGTGCAGCTATGCAGAAACTTTCTCTTCTACAGAACTAGTTATCGCATTCAGTGAACATGATGGGAGATATTCCTGACAAAAGTTAAAAACTGAATAATGAAAAAGCAGCAAGCTTTTAAGACTTCTGCATTATGTGTGCTGAAGTTGAAAGATATGGAAGAACAAAGCATGGACCCTCACAGAGACACAACATCACTACAGAGGCATGATAATGCTGATCTAGGAAAACAGATTCTACACTTGCTCAAACGACAAAATTCCTGCAAGAGAAATCACACGACATTTTAGTCAGTTTCCCTCAAGTAGTCACCAATGATACACCTTCTTTTACAAAAAATGATCTAGATATTCTGGGATCCAATGCATAGTTATAAAGTAAGTTAAAAATTAACTGTGATTGAACATATAGGCAAATGTAAGCATCCCAATAAGTCCGTTATACCTCAGGTCTGTGAGTAATAAGATTACATGCCTATCCTAACACATATTGTAAAGTCCAGTTTATACTTAAAACATTGTGACAAATTAAAACTTACGACAGTAGAAAAAACCATAATGAAACTACTTATATTCAGATCAAATCTTGATTAATAAAGCAAGGGAGGGCATCACTCAGTGACCAACCAAAATAAAATCAAATACTGAATGGACTGTATTCATTCCAGGATAGATATTCTATCTATATTATGGAGAAAATTGCCCACATAGAAGTAAAAGTTGTATTGTGATGCCCAGACCCAAGTCTTTGCAATCTATCTCCTACCGTTTTCTGTCCTAATTTCCAGACTACCTCTTTTGCCTTTCATCTTGCCAGTGTAGTGTCTCATCAAGACTGTATGCCACAAGGACTGCCAGTCCTAGTATCTCTAGTCACTATTTTTTACCTGAAATTGTACCTTTCTCCATACATACATCCAGCTCTTGATGTCTGCTTTTGCTTTACAGTGGGTTTTCTTACACATTGCCTAATCATCAATAGGGGAGGGGGTCAGGAGACAAACTTTTGTTTTGAAAGCATTCTCTGAAGGGTGATCCCCACCTAATCAGGAGTAACTTGTGTCAACCATTAATCAGTGAAACTTAGTTTTGACCCAGTATTACTTTATAACAACTTTGGTGGCTTTATGGAAATGGCAGTTGAAAGTTTGTTCTACACCAGAAGATGTAATCAATGATCACTAGATTTGTAAAGTCAAAAGCTGCTAAAATCTGATCTTTACTGAACATGAGAAAAATAGTTTTATTCCAATTTCAGTCCAATTTCAGACAGGTTTTCCCTTTATCAGCAAAATGTTCATCCTTGACAAATTTGTCCCTGTTCTAAAACCAGGAATACTAGAGCCAGAATTTTCAAACACAATATTATGCATTTAAGTCAGAAAAAATGCCTTACAACTACTAGATTTAAACAAATATCTGGTGTAGTAAATTTCAAAGTGCAGATAATTTTGGCAAGAAAGCGTATTTTCAAAATCAAAATGGTAACGTTGATACTATGTATTTTTTAATGGCTGTTATAATTCCATGATGACACATCAATTAATTTGTCCTGTATACAATTGTTTCCTGTATTACAGAGGTCTCCAGTATCTGTAAAACTAAAGTTTCATTTTGTTCAGAGTGTGCACCCTATAATCCTGACTGCATAACACATTAACCTGAGGCAAGGTGATGGGATAAATTAACTTTCATAAACTATGATAAATGCAGGAGGTTATAATGAATTTTAAGTGTTTTGTTTTAGCCCTAATTAAGCAGAATGTTTTGTAATGTGTCTAAATTTGAGCAGGAATTCAGTCTTGCTGAAGTTTTAATGCGATAAATTGCCCTGCTTTATGCACATTTTAATTATGTACTACCATGAACATGTGCTGAAATAGAGTTAAAGAGATTTTCACTGTTTTCAGTGTAGGGAATATGGTCTGTGGTAACTTCTTAAATAAACAGGAGAATCCTTGGATCAACATGTGGAATTAACAGCATTCTGCAGCTGACATGAAGTTTAAACAATCCAGGTCTCACAGCAAAATTGCATTGAAAAGAACGGAATGGCAATATGGCAAGCAGCCATATTGAAAAAAACCCACAACACAATGAAACAAGACTCTTCTGGGATATTCACACTATCTGATAAGAAATTATTAACCATGTAAACATATTGTTAAAGGAAAGTAAGGATGAAAAGCATACACTGCATCAAAAATAAGACAAATAGGAAGTCAATGGAGGAGACAAAGGGGGAAGATTTTGCTTATTGTAAATATCAGAACACAGCAGCGATGCTTAAAACGTCATCAAGAATTTGATTACAGAGTAGGATTTGAATGTAGAAATTGTAACGTGCAAATTTTTAAAACTAGTCATTTTTTATTAACTAAGCACTAAACTGAGGAATATCTTCACACAACATGAAGAATCATTCCAAGGTTCCTTTCTGAATGAACGTGAAATTGTCAAGTGGTTCCAAAGATATTAAATGCTGCTTGCTGTAGGAAGTTACTGTTTTACTGCTCCTGTCCTTTGTTTCCTAGTCTGCTACTTTACCTTCTGTAGCACTGGCTACACAAATTTTTCAGTAAAGGAAGATCTTTTTTTCCTGCTGAGATTTTACTATTTTGGGAAATGCAAACTTTAAAGATAATGTTTCTGCCATTTTCTGGGAGCCTTAAGAGTTCTGAAATCAGCATTTTAATACAATTTCATAGGAGTTCAGTCTCTTTTTTCTCATAACTTTTATGTTTTTTTCAGTCTCTACATTTTTTTCCTCTCTTGCACTGCAGAGACTCTGCAGTGAACATGGAGAATTCCTTCAGCAGGATAAAGTAACCAAGAAGAAGATTCATAAAGGCATAAAGTACACACACCGTGGTGTAAGCATACATTTAGCAGCTGAAAGACTGAAACATTTCAAGTTAGGCAAGATAAGCATCAATAATTAACCACAAGCTGGGAGACCTTCATCAGTTCACCACATGGAAATGCTGAAAAGCCTGAAAAGCTCATTAGGAAGAACTGACTAATAAACCTTTGCTGACCTTGGCCACTCCTTTGAGCTGTAACTCCACCAGAGAGAGAAGCATACATGACACAGATTTTCTTCGATATGCGCATGCCAGAATATAAAAATACAACAGAGAACACTCAAAGCAGCCAGCCACCTTATGTATGTGTTTCATCTTGTAAAAGTTAAAACAATCATCTCAGCCTCCCGAAGCAAAATCTTATTACCAAAAGTCAGCATATACCCACATATATTCATAAGTTTGAGGTTTTATAACTACTGTGGCATATCAAAGCTTTCAACACTATTCATCATTGGACCCCATATCTTAACAGTAGATTTCAAAACATAGTGACTTCTGACAATCATGATGTCCCTATCCCATGCAAGAATTCACATATGCACACACAAAACTAAGGGGAAAAAAATTAAATCTTTTTCTCTAGAAAGGAATAATAAAAATCCTCATGAGCATCCAGGTCAGATGTCTTTCAATTTAATCTGCTCAAAAGGATTCCAGTTTGTTGTAAGTCTACCTATAAAAAAAAGATGATTTATGCAAATTAAATACTGTAAAATGTTTTGATTTGGTGTTAAAACATCCAATTTGTGATGTATGCTCTGAAGCTGAAATGAAATTTGACTTCTAACCTACTTTATCTAAGACATTTTAAATTGCCAAAATAAAACTGAAATCACCCACTTCTATAAAGAGGTATTTTGATATTCTGGCGTACAAAAGCTTTCAACTCTATTCACCATTGCCTCCCACAGCTGAATTAAAAATTCCAAAATGTTGCAAAGAGAAGCAGCACCTTTTGCTATGCTCATGTTATAATTAAAGAACAATAGAAGCATTCATAAATGGAAGCATACTGACCATGGGGGAAAACAAGTGGGAAGGTGAAAAGACAAAGAAACAAGGAAGGACTTAGGAAATATGACACATGAAAAAACAGCTTTGTAAAATAATGAAATGGTCATCATAGAGCTAGGGCTTTATTACTTAATAAAACCTTAAGTGTTTTTATGCCTTTGTGGTCTCAGTACAAAATAAAAATTAATGATCTTTAAATTATCAGATAATGTAAACTGGTGCTCTGACTTTTCCTTTCACATTCCTTTTTCTTCCTTCCACATTTTTCAATGTTTTCTGGGAACTTTGAGGCATTGGTCTTTAATCTCAATTTATGATATGAAATAGTTTTCAAAGTTAAAGAAGTTCTTCTGTGAAAAGGAAATTACTTTCTAGCCACTTCTACGTTTCAGCTCTTGGAACCTTCACAAAAAAGCAAAAATGCAAACATTACCAAGGAGGGCAAAAAGGTCACTATGAACACCTCGTGACACATTCTTCTCTAAATGAGGCCAGCTTGCTCTTTCGTAATGTCACTGACAGCTTTATACCAACTGCATTACAATTCACTATTTCTTAAGTTTCAATAATATATTTATAACTGTGATAGATGCAACTGTACAGGTATTTCTTTCTAAAATTTGCCATGAGATATTTTAAGAGATATAAAACCAGGATTTTATTATATAATGCTTACTGAATAACTTATAAGCTAGCATTAATTTTTTATCAAATAGTTATTAGTATTTCTTACACTATATTATATGACATGCATTATGTAATATAAAAACCGGAATATACTATTATTCTCAGTTTGGAAATATATAAAAGACCTAGGGAGGTGGAGGAAGCCTAATAACCTGTACCCATGCATAGGGTACAGGGTTATAGAACAGCTAAGGACTTTCCTTCCATCTTTAAAAAGCAGTATTAAACTCCCACATAACTAAAGATGATGGGATATTTGGTACCTTTGTTCTAAAGGGAACAAGTAGATATTAGGGAAAAACTTAAGTTTTTACTCATTTTATCAATGTAACTCACAGGAAAAAAAAGTATGGTGCACCTTTGTGCAGCTATGTATCGGGTTAAAAATTAAGCACTGCAGACAAAATATTGACTTCAAGTAAAATCCTTTCTTTCAGAAGTCAGGAGTCCATTTACATTATTTTGATTTACGTTGTTTTCATCTACTTGGTTATTAGATACTCAAGATTTGGTTCTGCTGGGCAAACACTAGGAAGGTGTTGACAGCTACAACTTATTGATTGAGCAACTTCAATTCCAGTTTCACAACGTGCAAGATAATTTCTGACCTAAAACTAAAACAGATACACAAAGAGTGGGCGGGATGTCACTATACTCAGTTTAGAAGGAAGTATGAAACATGAACACGTTTTTGGGAACTTTTTCTGAGACTCATCTGACATCTAGTGGCAAGAGCAGGGAAAGCAATACACTTAATACTTACTAGAGAACAGTTCCACGTCTTTAAAATATATTATTCAGTATTTTGTAAATATTAAGTGAAAAATTCAAGAAATTCTTTTAATGAAGCAACAGCATTACCCTTTTTAGACATTAATTTCATGTGGATGATTCAGTTTAATTATATACATTAATTAACCCTTCAAGAGTTATGTATTATGCAGATTGTTATGCAATAAGAGAAGGTACAGATTCATCAATAATTGACTTGGTGTAATACATGTTGCAATCTTATTAAGTATACATACTGCATGACAAAAACCAATTTCAAGTAATGTCAAAAAAAGGAACAAAGCTTCAAGTTTTGGTGATAGCAAAGATGACAAAGTAAAATATAGTGCCCTCCCTACCCAGTGATTGTTGTGCATCTTTCAAGACTGCTACATTCACTTCAACTTCAGTCTCACCGATTTAGCACCAACCCCTTCAAACTAGTGGTATAGGTAAAACCCTGGCTGCACTCTGGGTATTCTGTATGAAGTTTATAGGGAATTAACACAGTGATAACTAATATTGAAGAATTAAAACCAATCTGGAATTCCTGTTCACATCCTCAAGAAATCAAAAACACTACAAAAATAAACAGTACAAAAGTATAGGGCACTTTGTAATGCTAAAGAATAAACATACCACTCATTTATAAGCCACTATATACAGGTTTCAAGGGACAGAGTCTAGATAATGTTGCTTATTTTCATCTTCACCAGACAGTTTAATAATATTTTGAGAACAATATTTTGAGAACTTTCCCATACATATACCTTCCAGAACTTCTTAACATTTTTTCTAGGCCTTTTAGGAATAACAAAGATGAAGGGTTTCACTCCTAACCTTTTGCAGAGAAAGTATGACAGTCAAACCCTCTTCAAAGACACCAGGTACAGGATTTGGATCACCTTGCAAAAGAGCAGGTTCAAAGAAATTCCTGTCTGTAGGTTCCTTCAGTGCATAGCACAAAATCAGATTTAACTCAAAAATTTCCAATAGTTGGGATATCTACCATAATATTTTTCTGCTATACCCTTACTGAATAAAATGCAACATATTATTACATGAAACCATGACACAATTTTACTCCACCATTATACGTTCCCACTGAAATTTTTTAATGTAAATTTCAATACTTCGCATTATACAATGTGATCTGCCTAATGACACAGTTAATGTATCAATGTACTGGATTACCAGAATTCCTGTGTTAGTAAATCTGTTTATTTTCCATTCTACTTGCCTTAATGATGACAAAGGAAATACTGAATGTTTTGTAATTGATGACCTGTATACTAATGATTTAGCATATGAATCTGTCTTAGAACACAGTGCATTTTAAGAACATATCACAACTGGTGAGAAAAGCAAGATGCTGTTAATTTTAACTAAGGATGATCACCAAATTCAGGTTTACTGACATGTAAGTTCCTGCTTTTATGACAAAAACACTTCCTTGTAATATTCCACTTTATTTACCACAGCAAAGGGAAAGTGAGTTCTAATATTAAACTGTGTTATTTCTGATTTTGATAACTAGTTAGTCAAGTTTACACTCCAAGAGGAGACCAATATAGAGTGCTCAATACTAAACTTCAGAAAGTCTCACACATGCTTATTTTCCTATTAAAATTACAGAAAACTGCTTCTACAGAAGTATGTTCCACTGAGAAAGAGTACATAGTGCCAATGCAAAAATACTGCACTGCTGTGTTAGTGGGAAGAATTTAATAGAACAACAATAAGGAGAACTACAAAGAGGAAACTAAATAAAACTAATTTTGAACATCATTTATGAGTGCAGGTATAGATCTTAACCAAATTAATTTTAGCTGAGCTAGCAGTCAACTGAAAACAGCTTCTAGAAATAAAGAATTAAATTCTTAATATTTGATAGAAAGTGTATGTTTACACCACTTAAATCTGTAAAATGCACTAGTCAGGGAAAGAAAGTAAATAATTACAAAAGTATACCTTTAATGTTTCAATTTCTTCTTTGTGTTCCCTCTTTAAGTGCAGAATAGCAGCTTGGTACTCTGTAGAAATAAAAAAAAATACATTCCCTTAGAGTCAGAAAACAATGTGCCATCTTCAGCATAGAAAATTTCATACAACACCACTGGGTCCAGAATGCAGGTGTAGGGTCACAAATAAATGAGTATTTACAGTGGTGATGGAAAAGAAAATCTGAACACAGTAATCAGCATTTTTTTCTAACACCACATGATCTGATCTTCCATGGTGTTTCTGAGAGAAGAGGATAAAGCACAAGTCTTCCATGCTGAGAAGGGAAAATACGGGAAAAGATACGACAGTCTGAAATAACAAAAGGAAACCATTTTTGCTTAATTTTGCAGATACATGTGGAACTGATAGGATATTATATGGCATGCACATGGCATGCACAAATACCCCCTCACCTGAATTCTAAAACAACATGCATCAAATATAGTGATATAAATGGAACTTCAAACATACAATCACTACACACAGTCTAATTGGTTAAAATAGCACCTACAAATACAAATTAAGATCTCAGAAAGTACCAAACAGCAAGATAGAAAGAATTCTCTCTCTTAATTCTATCATACAAAGATTAATTACAGAGTTTAAGTACAGAATACTCTGAATGAGATACAGGATAGCTCTGCCAATCAGCGAGAATGTAACAAAATCCAAAGGCTGAGAGCATGAAACTGAAAGCCAGAGAAATTTAAATTGGCAGTGAAAAAAATGAGGCCAGGCATTGATCACACAGGTTTAGCGATGGCATAGATTTACCAAAAACAACTCTAGGACCACTAATGCTATGATTCCCTTCAATCTGTACCATGACTGCACTTGGCCAGATGAAGAAAGAGAAACCCCTTCAAAACACTCGTGTAAGGTTTTAAGAGACCTTAAGAGGTCTATTGTTAGGCTGAAGTTACAGCCCTCCTAAACAAGCGACTGGAGCTTGTTCTTAGATGATCAATGTCCCACTTCTATCTGCTTTCAAATCAAAATTCATCCAAAAGTGTGTTTCCAGTTTCCTGGTTTGGCTTCTGCCTCCTCAACTAAATCCTGATTTAAACAAGGTTTGGAAATAGCCTGAAGAATTTAAATTTTACTGTCAATTGTCTCTAAGAGTAAGGAGTTCGTATGATCCATTCAACAGAAGAACTAGCAAAATAGTATCAAAGTATCAAAGAATGGACCAAAGTTCCAGATCAGTAAAATATTCCAGTGCTTAGCTGCTCTTTTTAAATTTGTTTTCCTTTTTCTTTTCAGAGCGCATGACAGAAAGAGGAAGGACAAGGTAACTGGATCAGCGCCCTGAAATCCACAGGGCATGGAAGCTTTTAATATAAAGCTGTTTTTCCCAAACACAGGTGAAGTTCTATTCAATTGGCTGAATTGACATATAAAATCAAAAGGAAAAGGGATCAGTATTTTACAAAGCATAAAATATAAACCTTGGTGATTCCAGTTAGTTATAGTATCTATCTAAACTTCTTGCCCTCTACTTAGCGGTTTCCGGCATAGGAAAATTGCCCAACTTCTCTGCTGGAATCACAGCTGGTCAGGTCTACAAACTTTTAGATTTTCTGCTGTTAATTCCTTTGACTGGACTCGTTGATATTCCCTCTGGATACAGATTTTGCATATCCATTCATTGAAACAGGACTTAAAATAGTTGCCTCAAGTCCCCAGAAAAAGTTGTGACCCTCCTTGCAACTCAGCCCCTTAAGCAGTCAGCTTGCAGTGCATGAACCTTATGAATGTCCCGACTTAAAGGTTAGCTCTTGAAGTCATATGATAGCTGAAGCAAATAACAGGCTTTGAAAATGCTCCCAACAATCAGTTCTTAGTTTTGCTAACAGAAGGATACAAATCTATCTTAACAAAAGATCTACTTTCTATGTGGGATTACCCAATGATTAAAATTCTTTCAGATTTGGGTGAGAGACATAATTCACCTATGCTGACATAGACCTGCACTAGCACCAGAAGCAGATTTTTCACTGTGTCTACCCCTTCCCAGCCCTCTGCTGCTTATTTTTTGATCTTGGCACAAATGTTTGTGCAATTAGAGAATGATGGAAGAATCCCCATTAATGAAATCTAACACAGCATATGAATTTTAAAAAAATTTTAACAATTAAATATATGTCATTGTTGGCACATGTTTTGTATTGCTTCTAGCTGAAAGCTCTGAACCAAGTTCTAGAGATTGTTTTTAGCTTTGTTCTAAAGCAGAAGTAAGATAGAGGGTAGCAATTCTTTACTGTTTACTTATACCTTAAAAATATGCTTAGAAAGTACTAAGTTATAAGAATTAACAATCAAAATTTCTTAAAACACTGCTACTGCATAAAAGCAAGTGCATCATAAACTGATATGTTGTAACAGATTTAATAGATTGTCTATGATGACATAAACTGTCATTCAACAGAATAAGCTTCTTTTGGTTCTTTCTACCATTATATTTTTTTTTTAACTAGAAGAAACTATCTATTGGATAGAGGCTGACATCCAGCGATGTACTTAAATTCTCAAGCAGATGTTTATTCTTTCTGGACAAGATGATATAATGAAAATCACATCACAATCGTATTGTCTTGCATGATATAAAGTAACTCATGTCCATTCCTTTTCTGTTTTGTGAGGTCACCTTAATTTAGTATAATTGTACACAGTTAACATTTTAAGAAAATAATCCCTATACAGAGATGGCAATCAGAATCATTAAAATGCTGAAGAATTTGACTAGAAAAAATAATTGCACTCATGTAATTCCAAAAATCAATTCCTTAACATACTGGCAACAGAATAATTAAGTTTAATTATGCAGTGGTGTTGGGAAGGTGCTTAGAATGGTAAAAATCAAACCAGCAAAGTAAATAATAATGACATTTTAACAGAAGGAACTATACCGGGAACAAAATATAACTTGGGCTTCATAAACTACTGAATTCTTCAATTCCATTTAACTAAAAAAAAAAAAAATTCACTTAGACTACACATAAAATCCAGAAATACGAACGTATCACTGACTGATTTGTCTAGGTTAAAAATTAACAATGCCAGAGTTTAAGAAATCTGAAATGGCTCTGTGTAGCTAGCCCGATTCCCACATAATCACTGTAACTCATTCAGCCTTGTTAGCTAAGACAGAGGAACACCTGAGGGCAGCTCTCAGACCCAGCCCAGACTCAAAGCTGCAGATGAACTGCAGGACCCCCACTCCCTGGTGCTGCCATACCTTAAGGACCTTCCA
Source organism: Pseudopodoces humilis (assembly GCF_049639895.1). Taxonomy (NCBI): domain Eukaryota; kingdom Metazoa; phylum Chordata; class Aves; order Passeriformes; family Paridae; genus Pseudopodoces; species Pseudopodoces humilis. The sequence goes on along the minus strand of NC_142206.1, from coordinate 31,915,925 downwards.
GATTGACACAGAAAAAAGCTTCTAATCACAAACCACAGAATGGCTGAGGCTGGAAGGGACCTCTGGAGGCCATCTGCTGCACACTCTCAACTCTCCCAGAGCTGGTTGCCCAGGACCATGTCCAAAGGGCTTTCAAATTCTTCCAGGAATCTCCATCCTCCTCATCCTCTCTGGGCAACCTGTGCTAGTTTCTCAGTCACCTTCACAGTGAGAAATCCTTTCCTGATGTTTAGCCAGGCCTTTCTGTGTTTCACTGTGTGCTCACACTGATCCTGATACCATGTACCACCTGGCTCCCTAATTTTTACACCCTACATTACAGGTCCAAGCTGATCCTTGTGTCATAAGGTGACTCTACCTAGTTCGTGCAATGTCAGGGGGGTTGCATTTTCGTAAAGTCAAGAATCATTAAGTTTGGAAAAGATCTCCAAGATCAAGTCCAATCTTCAACCAAGTATCTCCATGACCATTAAGCCATATCAAGAAGTGCCACATCTAGTTATTTTTTGATTACTTCCATGGATGGTGAGCTGCTTCAATGCTTAACCACTCTTTCTTAATACCCAAACTGAACCTCCCCTAGTGCAACTCGAGGCCATTTTACGTCATCCTATCACTAGCTGACTGGACAAGAAACCAATTCCAGCCACTACCTTCTTTCAGGTAATGAGCAATAAGGTCACCCCTGAGCCTTCTTTTCCCCCAGACTAAACAACCCCAGTTTCACTGGCTGCTTCTCACAGGATTTACATTCCAGATCCTTCATCAGCCTGGTTGCCCTGGACACGCTCAAACAACTAAATGTTAATTTTCTGAAGCTTTATATTCTTTTATTAAGATGGATAACAGAAGGCCGATTGTACAAATATCCTGTTATACTTGTCTGGTCTCCAATCTGCCTGCAAGAAGACAGTGGCTGTAAGGCATAAATTTAGCTTCCCCTTAAGCAGATATTACTCTTAAGGACTTTTGAGACAAGTTAGATAAAACTCAGATTGCTAGTGCTAAGTGCTCCTATCCTTAAAAATGACCACATGCAAATTAGGACTTTGTCGCTGAGAAAATAATTTAAAATGTCACTCCTTTACAAAGGGCATTTAAGCAAAAAAGTAAACAACCACATTGCACAGATTCCACTCCAAACAGCTTGGAGTCTCAGTTTTCATTTTACTACTTCTAATTTACTAATTTTTCCTTTGTTTGGAGAGTATGCCATCCCAAGAAAAAATTAATAGATAATGTAAGGTGTTGTCCACTTGGGGATATTCTTTACTTTTACAACCTGATGCTACCTGCAATGAATAATCATAACACACTGAAGCTAAAGCAAACTTTCATAAAAGTGAATATTTTTTCTAAGATAGTGAGATAAAGCAGAAATACATTAAGAAGCTTTAAACAAGTATTTGTTACATTTGTTGGTAGTTCGCAACACAATACCATGTCATTGTAAAATGTTTCACTAAAACGTTTTTTGAAAGTAATCTGAAAGTTGGCAAAGTACACAGGAAGCTGTATAGAGGCCTCAGTGAAGACTAAAGATACACAGTGGCATGACAACGCAGAATTTCCTTTTTCTATGTTGTTGTTCGAAAAATAAATCAACTATTCAATGTAAAAAAAAAAAATCTACTTACTGTGAAACTTAAATTTACATTTACTGTCATGTTTTGCCATAGCTAGCAGATAATATTCTGATGAGAGAATGCTAACTTGCATTCAGGTCTTCCCCACTTATACTAACTTTGTATCAGCTGCAAATTCTCAAGTCTTACTTCTCCAGTTCAATGCTATTGTTTTATTCTAGGTATGAATATTGTTATCTTATTAGTTTTTAATATAAATTTTTATTTTAATACAGTTTTTTGTCTTAACTTTTTCCTAATAAATAGCTTGCTGAATGTTTTTTGATAGTAATGTATATATTTCACATCTCCTTGTTTCTTATAAGGTGCTTGGGAAAAAACAAAACAATTTTTGAAGTGATGAGCTACTTAATTGTTATGATCCTGTTTTGCCACACATTGATACAGTCAATATTAGAAAGCATCGTAACTTCTAGTCATGCTATACTTGGGTCTGCAGGAAAAAGTAATTCTAAATAGTATTTTATCTGATTTTTAAAAATTACTTTATCATGAACATTGCAAAGACAGAACCAGTGCAAACAGGATAACCTTCTTTCCCTAATTGTCACGTCTGGTATCAGTCTGCTTCATGATTTTAAAGTATGTTGTCAGTATGGATCATATAAAGGTAACATTGACTAAAACAATAGCAGTCCATCAGGAAAATATATTATTTTCTTTATCATTAGGTACTACAACATTTGAAATACTCCAGTTAAAGAAGCCTGAAATGAATAGCTACCCAAGTAATGGGCTGCAAGAAGGAAATAAAACTGTTTTAACTAACTACCAAGTGCAAGGAGGAAGTAACTCTGTGTCCTGTAATTTCATCAAACATAGTATGCAAACAGATAAAAGAGTTATTGCTGAAGCACAATGGAAAAGCTGAAACAGCAACCCCAAACAATTAAAAATGGGTGAATAAGGAAGATGGACACGATGTGAACAAAGAGCTTAAAATGCTGTATGGCATCAGACATGGAATTTATTATAGAATCACAAACATCTACTGTGTGAAACAACAGAGTATCACACATCATGAAACAGTGGACAAATGCCTGCAACCTTTTGGACATCAACATCTGCTAGAGCAAAAACTGCATAAACACACAGGGAACACTAGGGGTATATAGCTATGACATTAGAAAGTTTTATTCCTGTTCTCTTGAATAGCAATTTTTAAACTAAAAAGTACCTGAAACTGAGAAAGTTGACAGATACAAAAACTTACATATGGGTAAAAAAAGTAATGCAGTGCAGAAAAGCTGCTTATCCTGATTAGGTTATACAAAAACTACAATCTTTTCAATAGTTACTGTACTTCATGAGTTTTAAATTTAAACACAAAATAAATTGAAACAAAGGAAGAGATATTCAATATATCAGGCTAATTTTTAAAGCAGTGTGTTTTCTAAAATTTTGGACGTGAAAGCAAATCTTACAAGAAATGTACAACACAGGACTGCTTGAACATACCCTTAATAACCATAAAAACCAAATATCTGAAACAGCAGAATATTCTAGTATTCATAGGCTTTTGTTATCTGAGTATGAACAAATCCATCAATATTTACTGCCCCGACTGCTCAGCTTTATTATTTTTCCTGACCTTTTAGGATAAACATAGTCTCCAGGCAGCATACTCATAATTTCTGTGAACCCATTTGGGACTATGGCTTCTACAGAGAAAGCTGAGTTGCAATACTTAAATGCTAAGTGTATTGAATGGGTGCTTTAGTTTCAGCTGGTTTCTTTAAAATACACTGAATTCCCATATAAGTACACCTCTAATCCTTTCAGTTACAAATCCAGATGATCAATATCTGAACCACGTATCTGTATGATCAGTATTGTTAACTGTGTTCAAGAAGTTGCATAGGAAGAGATGAGTGGTAGGATTTTCTTTTTCTCTTCCATGAACAAGTCTATGATGTTGTTTACCTGCTTGTTTCATTAGGATGAAGGGAAAAAACATGAGATTTTTATGAGACAGGCAAATCAAATTTTCCAACTTGCCTGGTTTCCCAGCAGGCAGGAAATAACATGAGTGGCCTCTAACAGTAAGTACCTAAACATTTCTAAAAACTCCACCAGAGTCCTGTGAGGAAGAGCCCACTTTGAGTGAGATTTAGGAATGGTATTCCCCAGTTTGGTGCCCCTCATCAAGACTCTCCCAAATGACACATTGCTGTCTTGTTCCTCCTTTCCCTCTCACTTCCTGCTAATGGAGTTGAGAATCTCAGACATCAAAAAATGAAGATCACAGGCTGAGATATGAACAGTTTACTGGAAACAGCAATGAGATAAGAAAATGAACAGAAATGGCAACAATATTAATAACAAAAGTATACAAGACAGAAGGTGATTCACATGTAAAAATGTTCACCCTGGACACTGTGACGATGACCTCTCCTGCCATGCTTTTTTGACTGGAAGCCAGAGCCCCTTTCTCTCCACCCCTAAAAACAATGTAAGGTGGTACCAAAAAACGTTAGAGTCCTGGATGAAACTAGGACATGAGGGAAATAAGAAATGCTTGCAATTGAATTGTGAGGGAAAAAGGTATCACAGATCAGACTGCCCAGAAGTCCACTTAATGGCTGTCTATACAGACAATGTAACTTTCCTAACCTAAGATCACTAATGGCATGTGCAGGGAAATTCTAACAAGTTCCAATACAAGCTGCTTTGATTAATGCAAAATTGTCTTAACACCATCTTATTTCCTAAGAAGCATCCATGCAACTGTGACAAACATGACTGGACTGTCATAAAACTTCAAAGGGAACAGGATTTTGTACTTTGTCTAAGTCAAAGTACTTTGGATTTATTTCTTTTAATATGATGTCTACTCACATCATCATCTAAATGGTGTTTTGTGGTAGAATTAAGGAGTAGTTATTCAGTGACATAATGTAAGAAGAGTTTATCCTGGTCATAAGTCTTGTTTTTAAATCTTATCACACTGAATCCTCACAAATGTCTAGTATTCCTAACTTAATTACAAAAAAGGATCAAGGAAAAAAAAATCTTAATCCTTACAAAGTTTTAAGTCTGCAGTTTTCTACTCCTTAATTCTATGAAAGCATGACAACATATTACCTAATGAACAAACATACACAGAAAAATATAAATGCTTTGAAACATGCCTTAGTCAGTTTTATCAGTTATTTCAGCAAACAATTGCAGAAGTGAAAAGTTATTGCAGAAAAAAGAAGAATACTATCAGTATTAACTGAGTTCAAATTCTGCTTCATGTAATTATTACACATTTTGACAATAACTGCCCACCCCTGGCAGTGTTCAAGGCCAGACTGAATGAGACATTGAGCTACCTGGTCAAGTGGGAAGCCCTTGGCCCTGACAGAGAAGCTGGGACTAGATGATCTTTTAAGGTCTCTTCCAATCCAAACTATTCTATGAACCTAGATTTTGATAATTTAAAAGAACTGCTTTAAAGGAGCTCCTGAGTCAAGAGCATTTGTTCAAAACATCTATTTTAAGCTTTATTTAAAATCCAAAACCGGCCAACACTCTGCATGTCCTGCTCTTGGTGGGTACAAAACTGAGCAAGAAAACAGACAGACACAGCAGGGGCTATAAGTGAAATAAACTTCCAAAAATCAGGTTAACATAGTTAATTCCCTTTCTTAAAGGACAATTAAACCTCCTTTTCCTTCAAAAGACATCCCTACTGACTCATTACTGGGAGGCATCCCTGCCCATGGCAGGAATGCTTGTACTAGATGATCTTTAAGGTCCATTGCAATCCCTTAATATTCTATGATTCTATTGTTACCGATGACATTATCAGTTAGTATTTAATTAACCCTCATATAGTTGTTAATGGGGTTTTACTGTATTTCTTTGTCAGCCTTACATGTGCTCTTGTTTTGAATAAGGATCAGTGTGTCCAGATAGTTTTCCATAATTCTAGTATTAAGAACTATCATCACTTTAATTTTCACTATTGTCTTTGCTCCAAAGACTTTAGAAAAAAAAAACTACTGCCAGATTATAACATGACTAATGTGAGACTAAGAAGAAATTCTCCTAAATTCCACTCATTTCCTCATTTAGTGGGATGGCAGCCATTGAAACTGAAGAACTGTAAGCTAGAATTCTGAAAACAGTTCCAGATCTATTACAGAACTTCTGTAGTCTTACCAAATTTTTAGTTCTAAACAGTGGTTGATGGAGCAGACTCAGCCTTTACCCCTACTATTCCATCAAGGAAAGATAAATACTACCTTTATGGTAACAAGAGAGACCAAAGACTAGACACAGACAGACAACATTACAATGTTCCACCCACCTGGTGGCCCCTCCTTGTAAAGCTTTAGGTGAGCTAGAGACAAAAGCATAAGTGAGATTGTATTTAAGCTTCACTCAGGGAATTTGCATTTTACACTCATTAGCTACATATTCTAGCAGGGATTCTTGCACACCCCCTGCTTTTCATTCATTACTAAAAATATGTAACTCAGTATTTTCAGCTCACCCTTATATTTTTCTGTCCTGCAAAAAATTATCAGCTGCTTGTGAACTGCCTAATTTCTGAAGTGTTGCTAAACACTAGCACTGCCTATCAAATCAGACAGCAAGTACTTAAACAAATTTCTATCAAGTAAAAATATCCCTTGGATGTTCCTGGGATTACCATGGGCCACATGCACTAACACTATGAAAACAAAGCTACCTCTGTAGTAACGTCCACTACCAAAAACAGGCCATGCAAACCCAATACACTTGGAAATACTTCTATAAAGCTCTCTCTGCTTGATATATACACAGAATATCATATGCTTATATTATTCATTCCTCAAGACTTGCAATTGGAAATAACAATCATTCTCACTCATTACTGTATTTTCATATTGTGTGGTAAGGAAAGGGGACCAAAGCAGATCAGAAAGCTTAGACTTTTCTGAGAGATTAATTCCATACAATCTGATTTCAAATCAGAAGTTTGAGGTGGGAACACTTTCAAGAATTCTTCATTTTGCTTTTCATTTCCAAAACATGCATTTAAAAAAGAAAGTTTTAGACTGTGCAATAGCAGTGACTGATACTGCTGACATATGTGACAGACAAAATATGCCACCAGGTGGCAGAAATAAAACATCAAACCAAAAAAATATTCCTGATGATTAGTAAAGTATAAAGCATGCTTTACTATTTTCCAAAGAAAATATACACTAACGCATGCATGCTTTTCCCAATGCATAGAAAACTGAACATGAAATAAAATCTGGTTGTTTTGGACAACCTACATAACCAAAATGTCTAATTTATGGTCAGTTTTATCATCACACAGGACTTGTCTGAACACAAAGCAACAACAATGTTTACAAATATACTCAATAAATACATGCCTATGAAAATCTTATAATACTGAGTGTGCTGCACTCCTCAAGATTTCTAAAAGAAAAGATGTAAGCAGTCACTGGTCAATCTGGTGACCTGAAAATTCAAGCCAGAAAAACTAGATAGGGTAGGTCATGGTATTTCAAAGGGAAATTTTCATTCTTCAAAACTGTTACAAAAAGCAATTATACACATTCAAATATTATTCAGTATTATTCTATTGTGTTCACAACTGTGCTATGCAAGAATTACCTTTTCTTTTTTGGTAATAAAACAACTTACCTACTTAAATAACTTTAAATAAAATGTTACATGAAAACTTTTCCCACAGAAATCTCCATAACTCACATTTCAAGTGGATGGGTTACTCCTCAAACTTTACACATCAATTTAGGAAACTTCTCTGCCATAATCTCAAAACTTCATGTAGAAAGCAGAAGCTTTGAAGTTAAACGACCTATATAGCCACTTCTGGTCAGTACGCTCATTTTTGTAAAAAGCCATACATATTAAACTTGCTGTGTGAAAACATGCAAAATAATGTTAACACAATTTAAAAGTAATTAGAGAAGAAAAGCTGGAAAACTTGAATGCAATCTATCTTTCTTGAGATGTACCACACCCTGTAGTATAAAGAAAATCATTAACTTATAATTGTGCTGATTCATTAAATTTCAGAATAGTGAGGGTTTCTTAATGTTTTCTCCCTGCGCGGTAACCCTTGGTCTCATTTTCAATATTCCTCTTTATTACAGCATTTGTTTCCTTCATTTCCTCATGCAGTTCTCATCTTTAACCACCAGGTGTCAGAAGGGAACCTATTCACCATAGCTACACCTTTATAATTAATTCTTATTTATTTTTCCAGATGTACTGATGCGACCATAAAACAGCAGCAAATTCATACTTTTCTTTCAACAAATATACACACAAGCAACTTTCAAAATTTAATTTGTACAGTCTTGGATTGCTTTTTATAAAGCATAACTGCATTCAAGCATCCTTTTATAACTAGGAAATTACATTTTTTTTATGCTCAAAGAAATTCACAAAATCACCTAATTTTTAGGGATAGAGGACTGGATAAAATAACACTGCATGTTTTTTTAAAACACGATTCTCATCCTCCTTCCGTCAACCCCATCCATCTATTCCTATCTGTCCTCTCTTCTTTACTTCCCACTGAACTTGAATTCTTTTACAGACCCATAATTCATTACATATAAGGATGCTGAATCCACAGACTGGGAAATGAGTGGACATCCTTCACTTCAGCTTAATTTTTTTTTGTTGTTGTTTTGTTTTTTTCATTTTTAAGACAAGGAAGAGCCTTCCAAACCTAAATTTTCAAACATTCTAAGAACCTTAAAGATTCTGGTACGGTGAAAATATGACAGATGTGAGAAAAGGAGACAAATGAAGAGGGACTTGGGGAAAATAAACAGCCCAAAACAAGCCAATAGTCCAGTATCCTAATATTGTCCAGGTACTGAAATACAGAGGACACCAGTACAGGACATGAAGTATCTTCACAATAGCCACTGAATTCCCCAAGGTTAGTAGAATGTATCCACAAAAAATCAGCTTCTTATGGAAAAATGAGCACCCCCTTGATGGTCTTTTAAGGAAATGAGGAAAATAGTTACTCCTCTTTCTGATTGCAAAGCAGTATAAAGCACTATTCAAAAGCAGTAACCTGAGTAACTTATCTGCCTGACCATTCCTCAGCTGTGAGGGGTTACAGTTACAGTTCATTTACCTGATAGCAGAAATGAATAGTTTCACTTGTCATTTCACCCTCCCACAAAGGCAACAGCAGAGGTTCTGCTGCTGGGGACATTCAACACTAATTCTTTTTCAATAAACGTCCAACTTTGTATTTACAAAACCAATCTATTACAGGATCACATTCACCATGCAATACGGTAAACAAGTAACTCTTTAACAGCAAACACGTGAAACAGATTTATTACAGAGTACATGTCTGTGCCATAGCAGAGGGAGCAAACTTGGAAGGGCTGATACTTAATTTTTAGTCTAAAAAGAAATCCAAAAAACAGCTCTTAATGCAGGTGCAAATTTTAAGAAAGCATCATAACAAGTCATCAGTGAGACTGAAGAACAGGAAAGGGAATTCAGTAAAACTCAGAGGCATTTCTGTTACACGAAGGGGCTTCCTATATTTTGAAATAGAACCATGGAAATAAAATACAAAGTAATTCTTCATGTGTACACAACTGCTCTTTCACTGTGTTTCAATTTTATAACAAGAATCATCTCCTAAAACCCTGTGACTGTTCTGGGTCTTTGCAAAATTGGATTGCTCAGGTCCATAGTGCAGTCTGTATTTAAAAATTTAAACTACAGTAAAACAAACAATTCACCCAATTTGCCTTCATTATATTCAGACAATAGATTAATCTTCTCACTAAGAAAATATTATCCTTAAAAATCAGCTTTCTAGTTTGAGTGGACTAAAACTGCTCTGTATGTGAATCCTAAGGATGCTGGTATCCATGGCTACACATACGTGTGTATCCAGACATGGCTTTGGATACTATAAATCCTGTCCTTGTCAGGCAACTGCTGCAAAACATGCACCCAGACTCAAAAACAATCTCCTAAAATTACTAGATTTTGACAGATAAAATAAATATAAAGCAATGTTTTTTATTGAAAAACTGGAGCTATAAATTATTAGGTAAGTATAATGAATACTTACCTAATAATTCATCTTCTTATTATTGTTTTTATATAAATTCCTATTTGTAAAAACATAATCCTCCATGTATGGGAAGACATGGACATTTCACCCCATGGCCTTAGGTACAGTTATCGTTCCGTAACTGCAGGGTTGGGCTGGGTTTTGTTTTTAAAGATTTAAGTTTAAAAAGTCAACATTCTTTCCTATTTTGCATCTCTAGCGCTAAGAGCCTGTAAACAGAAAGGAAATTTAATTTGACTTGAAAAATAGGTCAGAATTCTTATCCTAATTTTACGGATGGATAAACTGAAACTTGGAAAGGTTCCCAGAACTTTCCTGAAGCCATTCCAGAAAGTAGCGAAAGGACTGAAAATGGAACACAAACATCTTAACAACAAATACTAATCATCCACAGGTGCCTATCTCTTTGTTCCTGTCTCAAGAGGCACAGTATGAATGACAGAGACAGCTGAGGTGGGGAGGGAAAAGCAAAGGTATTTTTGTTGCTTGATTGTTTTTTAGCAAGGTTTTTGTTAATAATTTCAAAGTAAATCTTAGCACATAGTGCTACAAGGTATTTGGAAAAGTGACTCCTGTAGTGATCAGCACATGTACAACCCTTCTGTGGCTGTAGAGATTTCTGAGCAGCACTATACCCAATACCTTCTAAATCCATAAAATCACAGCTCTAGCTATCATAAGTAAGGGGAAAAATGAAAAAATGTCATTGTTAATCTAGAATATAGGATGGCTACCAAAATCTGGCTTGTAATAAAACCCTCAGCTTCTCAACAACACACTAGTGTATCTGTCTGGTTATGAAATACTGAATTACATGCACTTGTGTCATGCTATACAATAAATGCAGTAAAATGTAGTAAAATAATTTACAAAAACTTTACGCACTCCGAGGTCACATCAAATTGATCAGTGATTCAATCACAAAAGCACTACCTTGAAGCAATGCAAAATATCCTGTTTGCTATACTGGTGCATGATCTAATTCACTACAGTAAAATTTATACTAGAATCCCAGAACTAAACCCCAAAAACCACAATGAAATGAACGAAACCTAAAATTGATTTTTTTTTTTTTAATTTTTTTTTCCCCCTCTTAGGATTAAACCAACTGTTGGTAGCCACTGTTAGAAAAACTTTCTTCAAGACACTTAACATCAAGCACTGTCTTTCTTTTAAAGACAAACAAACTGTTCAAGGCCACAAAGGAAGCTTATGTTAAAGAAAGATAAGAAATCAAGCTCTTATCTCTCATCCTTTTGTTCCAACCATTATGCTTCTCTTTCTCTCACATAAGCTGGTTATTCTCTGCATTTACATCATGGCCATAAAGTGATTTTCTTGCTGGGAACTAAGAGTATAGGGGATCAAGGATTTGACATATTTGAGACTCAGCAATAAACCACTGCCACTATTCTCTATTTCATTCACCATTTACCCAGATATCTTTTGTCTAGTAAGACCTTTATTAGACACCTCCTGATTTTACTGTTTACCCTGAGAATCGTGCTTACATCATCACAGACTTTTACAGAAATTGTGGCATCATAGAGACAGTATTACCTCACCGCAGATTTAAAGATGATGGACAGACTGTTCATCATCTTTAACAGAGAGAGAAAATTAGGTTTTTAAATGTTAAATATAGACATTTGAATTAAAAAGAAAACACTGAATGAATAAATGAAAAAACCTCACTAAATGAATTAATTTTACAAGTGGCTTTTTTTAACGTTTTCTCCCACAGGAATGTCAAACACTGCTCTCTCTCATTACTTTTTACATTTCTGTTTTGCTAAGCAAAAGACTAAACTCTTTCTGTTGTATGTAAAAGAACTAGTTTGATCCTGAAGACTAAAATGGTCTTGTTAACAGGAAATAACAGAACCTGTATACCTCTACCACCTTACTGTGGAGACTGTTCTTCACCCATAAGTAGCTTTATGAACTGTAGAAAACCCATGTCTAATCTGCTTTTCCTGGAGATGTGGCTGCAAGTGCTGACCTAGTCATACACAGTAGTTGGGATATTCATTATATACGGATTAAATGTGATGTAGTATCACAGATTAATTTCTTCAGTATAGACATGAATTTGTCTCTTCTATCTGGCTATGCATTTCCATCACACGTAACAGCTGGCACATCTACCCTGCTGTCAGAGTTAATGCTTAAAATCATGAGAAGTCTCTCCTAGAATTATGGAGGAAAAACAAACGAACAAAAAAAAACCCAAAAACTTAAAATGAAAGCAGAGGAACAGAGATTTAGGACCAAAAATATATGCACAGAAATGTCCTTGATTCCATGGAAATTATTTCCATGGAATAACTATAAATTAAAGTACCCTTTTTCTAGTCTTCCAGGACATAAATGTATTACAGGCTTTCTGGACTTCAGCTATTTTAGACACACTTCAAAGAAGTTCCAGTTTCTCTAAAGAATCATGCAAGCAGCTTGTGCTAATTACAGAAAGCCAGTTGACAACACAGTCACTTGCTCCATGGAAACACATGCATTAAAGAATTGAGAAAACAGAAGTAAAACCAAAATACTGCAACATCATCCATTCAATTAAAAACTAAAACCTCAAGATTCAGATACTGCAGGAGACAATATTATGACTGCACAAGCAGTTATCAAAAGCATGAACAAAACCCGGGGCTCAGTTGTATCCCTAACTTCTTTCACTACTAATATTCCTAACAGAACTAGTCAGCCTCACACACGTGTTCCTTGTTATGTCCATTTGCTTTTCAGCTGGTTTCCCACCCATCAAGCCAGACTGTGAGCCTCAGGAGGGAGTTAGCTACTCCTCCAAGCTGCTATGAGTCATTGTAATGTCTGCTGCGTAGGCCAAATTAAGCCTGAATTTCTTGCTTCCACTAGGCAACAAGAACAATGAGGAAAAACACGACAAGGTGGTGAGAAAAGATCAAAAACACAGGAATACTCTCCCTCAATATCCCTACCTTCCTGTTGTAGTTGTCATGGTGCATGGTGACGAAGAAAATAAATCAGTGTAGAAGACAGTGTAGAATTGCAAAAAAGATTACTGTATTCCAACTTTCAAGTTTTCAGTCTTACTTAAATCCTATTTTATCATGACAAATAAAAAAAAAACCATGCTACCTCCTAGAATACATACATATCTGTGTACCCTGTTAGAAGTACAAAGATGAGTATTGGCAAATTTATCCTTGGATGTGAACATATATTTTGTCTAAGCATAAAATAAAACTGTGCTAAATGAATACTTACCTAATAATTCATCCTCTTATTTTTTTATATAAATTCCTATTGTTTTGGTAGATGAAACCCATAATCACAGAAATTAAAACACTAACATAAATTATTGACTGGAAGTTAATAAAACAAACCACTTCAGCATTTTTTATGATACAGATATTTATCTATTCAGGAACATCAGTGGAGGAAGACTGGAGTCGCAAACATCCTTGTCACACACAATTTTTGAATTCTGAGATCAAGAATTTTTAGTTTGATCTTAGTATTCAGGACAAGAGACTGAGGTAAGAAACAGGGTTTTTGGTTTAGACCAGTTAATTCAAATAATGCAGATGATGAACCTGAATTATAGCTTATTTTTAAAGAAGCCCACTTTTTAAAAGGCGGTCAAGAAGCTTCTAAAGTATTACTGACTTGAAGGGAATTTTGGATGTAAAGGGGCACGTGGGGAAATGCCAGTAATACACATGCACTTTGAAGGTCCTACTGTCAGAGAAAAGACTGTGAATTTAGAAGTTTTGCTGTATTGCCACGTCCATATTCATAAAAAAACCCACAAACTGCAGCAGTAAGACCAACACTGAATACAAACCCTGTTCTTGTAACTGTATCATCACAGCTCACGAACAGTAGTACCTTGCTTCACTTATAGCAGACTCTATAAGTTCATTCCCACACATAATGATTTAAAACAGTCATAGAAGTCCTCAGAACAGCCAGTGTAAGTGACCCATCATGGGCAATTTCCAACTGCTTCCTGGGCATCTCTGAGTAGCTGAGAGAAACAAACCTGCCAATCTCTGAGGCACACCTATAACTTTACTGCAGTTGCAAATTTCCATTGCCTATTTCCTTTAAAAGCACTGCTTACATCTCATCCCAGCTGAATCACCAGTGGTTTGTTTTCATTCAAATCCCTCTGCCAGACGCTGGAGCAACTAATGAACTGCAGAATCTCGTCTATAAAAATTTGATTTAGCAAACAAACAATCAACATGTTGATGACACTGCCACCCAAAATATCACAGTAACAAGAGTAACAATTTACACAGGCTCTAAGCCAGTCTGTCTTTCCTATTCAAATTTCAAGAAAGCATGACCTAATTTCTCTACGAGTAGTAGAATCTGGAGCTTTTGTTAATTCAGTTTTCTTTCTTTATTGAAGCATATGTTTTGCCACAGATTACAGTCATTAGAAAGAAAAATATTTGTTTGGGTAAAATTAAATATAGCAAGCATATAGCCTATAATAAAAATCTAAGAGTAACATCAACTTGCCAACAGCTGAATATCTGTCCTGATGATCTAAGTGATAGACTCCCAAATTCAGACCAACCAGATGCATCATAAATTCAATTCTATACATTAAGTTCAGTTCTATATATTAGAACCATTTGTTTCTGTCAAAATCAAGTTTTCTCAACCTTACAACAACTTTTACATTCCCACTATTATTCCAACTTTACAAAAAAAAGACAGATTAAAGAGAAAACAGAAAAAAGAGGGAGAAAGACTAAACAACAAAAAGCAGTAGATAGAACAAATTGGAGTACCATTTCTCAAATACAAGGTCAGATGGATATGCACTGGAATTGAAAGAACCACACAGCATTACCCTGAACAATTTTTCACAACAAAGTAGTACAAAAGCTTTTTTTTTGTTCCACTTAATACCTTCTAGGTGGTATTTTCTATAATCTCAAGGTACCAGAAGAAAAGATGGCCTATTGTCTTTCACTTTAATATTTCAGACTATTCCTCAGTTTAAGGCTAATTTCGGAATATCAATGACTTCCTGTTTTACATTCAAGAATATAAATTTGAACTAGAGTTGTGGTGGCTAAAATAATCACTTTCTCCCTTACAGATATATTATGGAAATATCTAAATAACAAAAAATCACAATAAATATTTTTTTTCTGTGGAAAGCTTAACTGATACTTAGCATTTGGACATACCCTTTAGAACACTTGCATAGGACATATACGTGGCTAGCTATAGAAGTGGCCTGACTGGATACCAGCATTCCTCTCTTCATACACATGTTGCAATACTGCTGTTGTTTTCATTCTGGACAGCACCTGAAGAAAATCTGCAGCCAGACCAGAGTTCAGCAGAGAGCTGCCCCCTGCACCAAGGCATCATAAAAAGCAGTCACACTGCCATGCATTCACCAATCTGTCACTCATTTGAACAAAATCCCACTGGAAACGGATAACCTAATTCATCAAAAAAACCCCACTTCTTTCCTCATGAATTTGTACAGGCAAGTTTGTAGATTTTAACACATATTTAGCCATTTACATTTAAAAATAAGATGCATGATTAACAAGTAGCAGTAAACCACAGATTCAAAACATAAGGTCTGTTAATCTAGATTAGAAAATACTGTGACTTATCACCATCTCTGTATTAAACAAGATTAAAAATGTCAGAAACTAATTTCAGCAAATTCTTCACCTCTTTGTTTTACCTGCTTCTGTGTACTTTAATCCTACTTTTACTTCTTCATGATTTGTTTTTGGTGGTGGCCAGACAGTCTGGAGTCTCCCTGGAGTCTTGTCATCTTGCTCTGAGGGACTCAGGTCAGGCTGTTGAAATTACGCAAGAAAAAATTAGTCTGCAGTATCAATTCATTCCAAACAGCAGCTGCCGTGCTCAGCTCTACGCATGTGCTCCAGAAAGATTATCTGTCTCATTCTACTGATTAAAACAGTGTTCAGTTGGTTGGAAGGGACACAAATAAATCAGAGTAGAAAAATATTTTTGAGGAGGAAAGTAGCATAATGCATGTGACATGCAGTGATTTGTTGAAACTTCACATCACTGTGGAGAGCTGTCTATCCTTTGGTGAGACACAGAGGTGGTCACAAATGCCAGGGTTTTTTCCTGTATCTTTCTTCCAGAGTGAAATATTCCAGTGTGTTCCTCTTAGAAGTAAACATTAGAGCAATTCACCTAAGACATCATTTGACAATATAATTTTCTGGAAGCAGAGCTAGTTTATGAAATTCCTGCCCCACCCCCAGCAGATTGCTCAGTTCACATACCAGGTAATACTGCCACATCAAAGTAATGCTGCAGCTGTTAATGGGACTGCACTGTCAACTGGAATGCTAAAATAACTCTTTATATGGGGAAGGGGTGGAGGGGGAATGACCCACTAAACAAGCATTCTTTTAGAGGGATTTTTTTGGTGCTTTTTTATATCTCCAATATTACTGTAATCTGATTTACAACATGTCACTACAAGCAATTGATTAGACACAACTGCAACAGTGAAACCCTGTATGAAAATGTCCCCATAAATGGCCCGTAGAAGCAAGGGAAAGGAAAAGGCCAGAGCCTCAGACTCTGGCTTCGCCCTGAGAAAATACAGATTTGCACTAGACCGGATATTAAGCAGACATTTCTAAGAGCCACTCCTGCTGACTCCTGTGCCTCCTCCCTCACTGTGTGTGATGACAGCTTCCCAAATAGGTTTGCTGTGAGCCACACGAACGCTGACGCCAGCACAGTGACTGGTGGAAGCAGGAAGGAGCAAGCCAGGAATGGGAAGGGCACACACAGACTGCACTTGCTGTACATTCCACAGCCAATGAATACCTGTTTTCTCCTCCCCATAGGTAATTTACTACAAACTGGTATTATAAGTCTACCCAAGTGTTGACCAGGATTATTTTTTTTAATATTATTTAAGAATAAAAATTTTATAGAGAGTACAACCAACACAGAACGTTAACTTAAGTAGCTTCAGGTTTAAGGTCCAATCCTGCAAATGGAATCCTTCAGGAAATTCCCCCTTCAGCCAACTATAGTCTCCTGGGCTGATTACATCTGCCAAAGATGTGGTTGTAAGAATTTTGGGTTGGGGGAATGCTAACCCAAAGATTACTAATTTAATTAAGGAGTTACTATTACATTCGAAGTCGTTTATGATAGTATGAAAACTCTGCACAGATTATTTTTTTTAATATACTGACTACATCTCCATATGCCTAAGAGTATTAACCTTGCAAACACTTATACTAATCAAAAACTTGAGTTGTCTAATTGAAATCACTAAGTTACACCTGGATAAGGTTAAATGCTTATCAATATTTAAAAAGCCAGATATATGCATGTAAACAAGAAAAAAAAAATACTTCCTGTTCTGTCTTGAACTGAGCTGAAAACCACACAAAACTTTTTTGTATCAACTCTTATCATAAAATTATTCCTACAGGTAAAATGAAATATTATTGTTAAAAACAAAATAATCAATGAAAGAAAGCAGAGTGAGATTGAGAAACTATTACATAATATTACAGTAAATATCTGCAGCATCAAACTGATTTAAAGCCATAATTAACATAAGGAGAACTGTTATGTAGAGATCTTTTAAAATCAGAAACTGACTTTTAAGTTCTCACTTCTAATTGAGAGGCTTTTACTGCTGGTTGTGGCTGAATTCTGCTTCAACTGCAGATGATCAAAAATTAGCAGATGACAAATTAGCCCCAATATTTCCTCAGCTGGGAATCCAAAATTTGAGATGGCCAAAAGAAGAGCAGTTCTGACATTTTGATCTTAAGCCCCCAGCAATAATATTTAAACAAGAAATTTTTTATTTTCATCCTTCTACTTCCAGATCTTAGGAAGAAAAAATAATTCAACCTACAGATTTGTCTGATGGTCCATCCCCAGGTTTTGATTTTGACCTTTCAAATACAGCTTTCAAGGACTCTTTTTCATTTCTCATTTTGCGTTTTAGGGCTTCCAGCTCTGAAGTATCTGCAGTTGTTTCCTTCTTGGGAGGTCGTGTGAATAAGGCTTTAAAGGCATCTAGTGCAGATTCAGCAGGGCTTGATTTTATCTCCTCAGAGGGAAATCGTGGTTCTCTTTTGCTGGAGGCTTTGTTCTCTTGAGCTTCATCACTGTCCTCGGTCTCCCCAGATCCCCCAGCAGAGTTCTCAGTTCTATCTTCATTCTTGGAGACGTCTATGTTTAACAAGTGAGAGAGTTGTTCTAGGAAAGTGGGATTTGCTTTAGGTTCAGATGATTTTTTTTTAATGGTCAAACCTGATGCAATACTGGATTTCTTAACTGGTTGTCGTAATTTAAGCAGAGCTAAATCATTCTCCCTTGGTTTAATTTCTGTAACAGTTTCCCCATCTTCTGTGGTCAGTCCCTTTTTCCTCACACGTAGTCCACTGAAGAAAGCAGGCAGCTGGAAAGACTTTTCAGCCAGTGCTGTTTTTTGGAGTGATATATTATCAACGGAAGGTCTTTGTTCTTCATCTGAAAGTTCTTGAGGGCATTCCCCTGCAGCAAGCAAATGAGTGAATTGCTCCTCCATTAACATTTTGTCTTTTCCATTGGAGTCATTCTGTAGAATACCATCCAGCTCTTTTGGGAATTGCTTGGAGAATGGTGGGTGTAACTCAATGTCATCTGTATCCACAGTGTCATCACTGTTGCTGTACCCTTCTGACTCTGACTCTTCTTTATTTTGATTGCTGTTGTCCAAGGCCTCAGCAGACAAAGCATCATTTTTTAGCCCATATTTGCTTGCATTGTTCTCATCGGTGTCTAGGTCCTTATTCTCTGTGTCCGATTCTGTGTCACTTGTTGTATGAACCAAAGTACCTTGGACAAGAATAGCATCCTTGTCCTCATTGTCCGATTCAGACAAAGAAGTCTGAACAAACCTCAAATGCTGAAGAAGTAATTCATTTTGGTCAGCTAACCCCAGATCCAGGCCTGCTTGCGTGCGAGACATTGTGTCAGCTCGGCCACTGGTACTATGCAGGCTGTGCTGCTGTTCTGAGTCCTCATTACATCCATTATCATTCCTCTCATGCCAGGTGTTAGCGTGAGTATTTATATTGCCGTGCAAAGGTTGAAATGCTTTAAGCACTGACTCTTCTTCGGGAGCTGTAGATTCGAACTTAGCTGCAAATCCAAACAGCGTTTTCACAGAAAATGTAGTGAGTGGGTCAGGGTCGCTCTCTGCTGTGTTCTTCAGGTCTAAAAGCTCACTACAGTCATGCATCCCATTATGTTCTTCCATGTTGCGTGAAGCAGAGAATAGGTTCGCTTCCAGCAGTGCTGCTGACTGCTCAGCAAACACTGCGCGCATTCAGGGGCAACGAGCGGCCCGGCCCGGCCCGGCCCGGCCCGGCTCGGCCCGCGCAGGCCGCCGGCCTCCCGCGCTCCCGGCCGGGCCGCCCCTTCCGCCCCGGCCGTCGGGGCTCCCCGCTCCACCAAGGGAGCCGCGAAACGAACCGCCGTCAAAAGTTCTCGGCAGCGTCTGGAACTTGCTCCCTCGCACAAGAGGGGTTTGTCACAGCACTAACCTCGGCTGAAGCCTCGGCCAGCGGTCCCCCCGGAGCTCCGCACCCCGACGGGCTGCGCGGCCCCAGCTCCCGGCAGTTCCAGCAGCCACAGCAGCTACAGCAGCCGCCCCGCCGGGCCGAGCGCGCCGCGGCTGCTCCCTACTTCCTTGTCCCGGTGCGCCAGCGCTGGGTGGTTTTCAGCAGAAAATTCCTGACGGATTCCTTTGCATAGTCTTTCCACTTGGATAAAGAACTTCTTTTGTAAATCCATAATCACCAAGAAATGTCAAATGGAAACCCGAGCTAACGACTCCGAAGCTTCCTGTGCCCCCTCCTGAAGCCCTTGCAGAGCCCCCAGTGCCCGGCTGGGCAGAGCCAACTCGGGTGAGCGTCCTTGAAGCAGAGGAAAGTAGGAAAAAAGGAGACTCTCTTCCGATTTGCTGGAGGTTTCATCTGGAATGCAGATTTCAGCCTCCAGGGCCATGAACACAAACCAACGAGACTGGTTTCATATTACCACTGTCCTTGCCGTGCACAGCTCCTGCTGAGGTGCGCGCAGGTACTTATCAGAGACTGCGGCCGCGCCCAGGGACCGGGAGCGCTGGGTGGCGGGAGAGCGGCCAGCGCCCAGGAGGGCCAAATTAACTGTTTAGAAATCGGACAGCCTTGTCCATCGGCACGGCACCAGCCTTGGAGGGTTCCGAACCAGAACAATCTCTGCTGACATACTCTGTGATGATTTCCACAGACTGTACTACTGTTTGTGAAATTTGTTTAGCTGAAACGAGCAGGAACACTTGAAATCTACAAAACCGTCGAACTCAACAGAAACTACCAGGGATATTATATATATATATATATATATATATATATATATATATTATCAATACAGATGGAGAAAGTACAAAATAATCTTAAGCAGTATTGATATTCAGAAAGTCAGTAACATTTGGAGCAGGTTTCTATCACAAGTCTCCACTTTTGCTACTTTTTAAAATTATACCCAAGTTAAAGGGTCATTCTACAGTCAGCCATTTAGCTGTGATGAGTAATCTTAAGCAAGCACCATGGGGAAAGCTGTCCTTCACAGGGAAATCAGCTGCAGATCACACTGCTGTATGCGATTACCGAAAAACATTCACTAAAGAGCTGAGTAAGCAACAACAAAGTATCCCAACACATTTAGCTTTTGGTTTAATGTTTAAAAATGCAGGCTACAAAAACCATTTGCTTATCAACAGCAAAAGCCATTGGTATCTCCTGCAGGAACAAAGTTTCCTGAAAATCAGATTGTAATACTAAGGGTTTAGATGAAGCTTACAGACACCTTTTCAATTACAGGGTAGCGTGCATACCTATAGACAAAGGGCATTGGAATCATTCCCATCTTTATCTGTGATTTAACATAGAGCAATGTCTTCTGCCCTGCTGCCTGGCTTTTCCTTAGCAAGCTCTGGACTTGCTTCTCCGCTATGCTTAATCATCAGGTGCCAAGGTCAGAAACACCTGACAGATCATGGCTCTCCAGGTTTCCAGGCTTAGTATCGATTAATATCACAAAAGGAAGCTCTACATAAAGAAAGAGACACAGAGTCCTTATCACTCTCTATGCCAACCTATTCTTAAAATACCAAGACTTTTAAAACAGGTGGAAGGAAGCTACCACAGTACCGGTGACTTCCCCCAAGACAAAATTTCTTGAAGGCAAATCTAAAGCATTTCTAAATTCCATTTTATGGCAAAATAAATGGGGCGAAGTGACAATACCGAACTGAAGCTTTCTACATTTAAATGCACATCTGTTTTCATGTTCAAGTACATGATTAATTGTTCACTGTTCTGATAAACTGTATCATTATGTCTTCCTTACTTATTTATGTGCCTATTTATTTGGGGTTTGATTAACTTCTGTTGGATAAACATTAAATCATATTTTCAAGAATAGTTTTGTTAGTCACTAACAAAAATATACCTCTGTGAACAACTGAATGATATCTTTTAAACTAAATATACTGATTCAGATTATGCCAAAATCTTTATTCATCTGTGTATAATAACAATAACCCACACTTAGAATAAAACTTCCCTGTAAAAAAATAGGGTCACCAAGTTGTAACAATCTTACTAATAGAAGCTTAGTGATTACAGCCAATATTTAACTATTTAAGATTTTAAATGAATTATGAATACTTTAGTATAGAAGTGGACTTAAAACAGGAATCTCATACTGTATGTCTAAACAACATCCCAACAAAACATAGGAGACCGGGATCAAACTAGAAGTGAAAAGGATGGTGCTTTTAGTGTAAAGCTAAAGTTATACAATATATCGAGGTGGTAGAAATCCCAGAGTTGAACAGTGAATAATTAAAACTACAGAAGCGGAAATTTATCCTATAAAACTAGAGGTTATCTCACAAGCCTGCAGAAAATACTGCTTTATAGGTATCTATTTTTGTAGTAAACTCTAGGAAGTGTGGAGAAACTTTCAAGCTTTTTGAGCTCTAGGATGAACAAGGAAACTCATCTCTACATATATGCCTGGAGAAATGATCAAAAACTGAAAGTCATTGTCATGAATGAATCAGCCATTGTCTGAAATTCACCACACAGTCCATAAACTCCCAGCCTAAAATATGGCTTTTGTAGAGACCTGCTTCCCGCATTCTGATGATCAGCCCAGTGGAGAGTACTTTGAGGGACTGAATAGCTGATAATGAAATACATATTGGTTACTACTCAGTAGAGTGTTTCTGGGTAAAATACATACATCAGTATGTGCCCTTAATATTTTGATATAAAAGAGAGGTAATCATTGTGATGTAAAATGAGATGGAGCCAGTTTGTTGGCAGAAGTGTTTTAGTGCTGGGTGGATCTATCTTATAAGGAAAGTCTCTCTGAACTGTCTGTAACACTGCATCTAAAGGAACAACTTCAAAATCTTTAGAAAAAAATCAGTTATGATTATGTTACAAGCCTGTTTACTTAATAAAGCTGACAACTCTCTGGTGCCTCAGAAAAGCCCTTAAAACCTGTCACAGCAACTTTCAAGGCAGTCAATGCACTAATTATACAAAAGGACAACCATTCCTTACAGTTTAAAGCACATTTAACAATCCACACCCTTTTTGACCTACATTTCATCACAGACAGAGGTCACACCCACAACTCACTCTAGTTCTGTTCTTGAGGTGTCTAAAGGCTCACCTGAAGTAGGTTTTAAAACTGGCTTTGAAGAAAACGCACACGAAGCCAGAATAAGGTCATCTAATTTCTACCACTATCAAATGGCAGGGCTGAATGCTTCCTGACCCCCTATCTGTTCAGATTGCCTTTTCAGATCACTGTACTAACAATGATGAACAATGTAATGAACAGGACAAAAAGACATTCTACAAAACAGTGAGGTTGCTAAACTTAAAACAAATATTTACTGTTTTTTCAAAATACAGAACCCCAAATCTAGAAAAGTTTGCATAACTTCTTGAAAATAATTATGGAATCAAATATGTACCAATTGTCAGGCTTCAGAAGAGCCAGGAGAAGCAGCAGGCTCTGTTTGTAGCTCAGGTGACTTGAACTGATTTGAAGTTCAGCTGACACAGTCTGCCCTCTGCCCTATCCTCAGCCTAACCTTTACTTCGTGGATTGATAATGGTTTTAACATTCTCCTGCTCTCCTATTTGTCTCTCCTGCTGATTACCTCATTTTGAACTTAGTATTTTAAGCCATTAAATGCTCTAAAATAGGAGAGGCAGGGAAGATAAAAGAAAACGTGTAAGGCCTTGTTTTTCAACATTGTCAGCCTTGTTACCTCTCTTACATGATTACGTGAGCAGCTTTCCTGAGTTTTGAGCGAATTTGGTATCACCAACATAACTGCTTTAATTTAAGTAATTAATTTTAGATTTAGCAACAGAAACATAGACATCATAATTCTTACCAGAATTCGGCAATACATGATGCTAAGAGACTGTGGGCACCAGACACATTTGGTATAGGGGTCTGTATAAATCCATGTAAATGCAAAGTGTTTTTTAACATTTTCACCTAAATTCTGATTGACATTGAGATATGGACTATTTTAGAGAATTTGAAAAAGCACTGTAATAGCTACACAGTTACAAAATGAGAAAGCACATTAAGAAACTCAGTTTACTATTTAGCAGGAGTGCATACTGTACACTGTATCAATAAATGTATGGAATATTAACCTGTTTAACCTCTCATATGAAAAAGCAATGGTAGATCTGAGACAGAAATTCTAGAAAGATGTATTTATTGACTGATCTGGTTAATATGAGCAGACATACAAGTAACAAAGACAGGGAACAGAAGATCACTATAAACAGTGTAAGTAAGCTAAGTAAGATCTTTGTACATGAAGGCACAAAGGCTGGCACTTAATGTTACAAAGAATGGAGATGAATTTTTAATCCTTTTCCTTTTCTAGGTTACTCTCTTTTCATCGTCTTTTCATTTCAACAAGCCTTTTGTTCCCCATCTACAATATTATATAGTCTAAAGCTTAAACAAAAAGCTTTATAAGATAAAATCCACATAGCTACATTCATTTACCATATTTTCTTAAGTAATTACTTACTATTAACTGAAATTTTAGTTGCATTTTCACATCTCACTTATGTGCTTTTTTTATCTGAGATTAAATGCTGTATAAAAAAATAGGGTGGAGCTTCATTTCTATTTTGTTTCATGACCTTCCATATCTGTATCTTCTCCCTGCCTAAGGTTTAAGATTTAATGCAGGATGTTTTTTTCATGCTTCTGGTGTAGATTGTGCATTTAAAAGTCCTGTCAGAGTAGAAATCATTCACTCTCTCTCTCATCTATGTTATCTACCATCTTCCAGCTAATAGAAACATCTTTCAGTAACATAATGGACAAGCTGGAGAAGTGGCCAATGGGGATATTATGAGGTTAAATAGGACCAACTGCTGGTGCTGCACCCGGTTCAGGGCAACCCCCAGTACCAACCCAGGCTGGGGATGGACAGATGTAGAGCAGCTCTGCCCAGAGGAGCTTGGAGGTGCTGCTGGGTGAGAGGCTGGACATGACCCAGCCATGGGCACTACCAGCCCAGAGAGCCAAACATGTCCTGGGCTGCATCCAGAGCAGCGTGGGCAGCAGGACAGGGAGGGGATTCTGCCCCTCTGCTCTGCTCTGGTGAGGCCCCACCTGCAGCACCGCATCCAGCACAGGAAGGACTTGCTGGAGTGAGTCCAGATGAGAGTGTGAAGATGACTGAAGAGGGCTGGATCACCTCTCCTGTGAAGACAGGCTGAGAGAGTTGGAGTTGCTCAGCCTGGAAAAGATAATGGTCTGGGGAGACCTTACAGCACCTTTCAGTACTTGAAGGGAGCTACAACAAAGCTGGAGAGACTTTTACAAGGACCTGTATTGCTAGGACAAAGGATGATGGCTTCAACCTGAAAGAGTGTAGGTTTAGATTAGACATCAGGGAGAAATTCTTTGCTTGTATGGTGGTGAGGCACTGGAACAGGCTGCACAGAGAAGATCTGGATGCCACATCCCTGGAAGTGTTCAAGGTCAAGTTGGATGGGGCCCTGCTTAACCTGCTCTAGTGACAGGTGTCCCTGCCCATGGCAGGGGAGTTGCAATTAGATGATTTATAATGTCCGTTCCAACCCAAACCATTCTATTCCATAAGCAAACACTAGTGTATCTATATATGCACATTCACAACTATACTTTACATTAATGTCAGGGTGCTCCTAATCCACAGCAAGCAGAGCTTTTCAATAAATAGCATTTTCACATTGTTATTATTATGAACATAAGTGCACTTTAAAATAATAGTGCCAAACTTTTGATCAGACAGGCTAAAGGTTTTCTTCTAAAAGCAGAAAAGGCCCATAGATAACATGACTGGGTGTAGTGCAACTGTGAATAAATAAATTGCTCTATTCCTGGGAACAAGATCTTAGCTTCAGAATTGCTCTCCAGACACTGGCTCCTTTTTTACCACAATCGTCTTGCTGTCCAGTCTGATGACTGCATAGGGAAGACAATATCAGGGTGCAACATCCCTCCCTGAAGAGGAAGGGAACACCCATGGGTTGTTGTCACCAGAGCAACTCATGCAGCCTGGTTTTGGCCACTATCTTTTTTACAGGCTACTTCTAGCTGGACTGCAGTCCAAACAGATTGTGATGGCAGCAACTGCTGCAGCAGCCTTCTCACTACTGTTCTTTTGGCAACTCCTCCTTCAATGCCATGGACTCATCTTGAAGAAGAAAAATAGTCTTGGAGATACAAGGGCTCTGTAATTAAACCCAGAATTTTGTCCTGAAAGAGATTCATAGGGAGTGATCTGCAGGATAAAGTGTCTTGGTGGGTTCCCTAACAGTCCATCAGCTCATGCTGAGCACCTTTTTTTTTAATAGAAATTAAGACTTTTGTTCTGAGTATTTTAAAAATAATGGAATAAATATTTTTCCTTTTTAACTACAAGAAACTGAAATGATTCAATTTTTTAATGCAATTAGATTTTTAGACATCCAGTATTTCTTTAAAAAAATAGTAAGAAAGATGGAAAAAAAACCTGTTTACTAATCTCAGATACCTCTTATTTTACTCAAAATGTTGTTCTTAAATGGCCTTCATTTATAACTCCTCCTGCTCTATACAAGGACTTTTAAATTCAGACAAAGAATCCTCATGGACCATATACTTCCTGTTGTGGCATATATTTCTAGCAGTGATAACAGCTGTGTCACAGTTCCTCTCAGTTCTGTTATTTGTTTTCATCTCAACAATTTATTACAAGGATAAACCCATACCTTCACGCTGGTATAAGACTATTTTAAATAATTATTTTAAGAAAAGAAAGTTAGGGCAAGAAATCAATTTCACAACAAGCTCAAGAGAGTAACAACTGTGATTGTAAGCATTAAAAGGCATTTTTAATGTACTTCTAAGTCAATTCGTGTATTTCCACCAATAGATGTCACTCTTACACAAATTTGTCTTATGTTTCTTTGCACAAGCTGTATTATGCAATCTAATCTTTAAAGCAATTTCTTTCAACCATTCAATCCTACCCACGTTTCTTTCCTCTTCTTCTACATTCTGTTTCCTTTCCTCACAATTTGAAAACTACTGCCAAAACATGTCTCTGTAGGCAGCTTACTGCTCACCCTGGGAGCATGTATTTCCAGCTACATGAAGCTGGCCTGACATTATGATGAACTCAGGTTGCCCTCTGAAGCATCATTGTTTCATACCCCAGGAAGTTTAGAAACTTTTCCCATCAAAATCATGGCCAGTCTGACTCCAGTGCCAGTTCAGCTTCTCCAAAAGTCTGAGAAGCAGCAGCATGGCTGGGCTGTGAGTGCACACACACACACATGTGCACAGGTGCACACACACAGCTTGCTCCTGCAATGCATTTCCAGGAAGCAGCTAATTTAAACTAAACACCCGTCAAGATTTTAGAAATGGCACATCATGTGTCTTAATCCATTTATATAATTTCAAAAATTTTCCATCTGTGTTGCTCTCAGCTGCACAAAGACATATGGGCTCACAGACCATCTGGAAAAATGTATCCCATCCAAAACTTTGCAGTTTGTCAGATATTTTGGAACACGTTTTTAGAGTGACCTGAAATAAATGCATACCAAAAATGTAATTGTATATAATAAATGCTTGTTGAAATCCAACATGGGGTGAATACAGTCCTACTCACATTCAGTTCCAGGCTCAGATGCAGCACATTTCTGCTGATTTTCTCTTTCTCACTTGAATAAGGAAATGAGTTTGAATGCCCCAGTCTGCAATCCAGAACCCACGTATCTTCATCTCTGTTTGCCACATCCAAACTAGTCAGCCGTTCAGTGAAGTCATCCTTTAAAGCAGACTCTGCTGGGAAGCCCAAATGAAATGAAATGAAATTAAATAATTCTATGCATCTGCACATAATCCCTGCATACAGAAAGTTCTGTATCTTTTTGAAACTCTGGTACACACTACCAACTACCAATGTGCACTTTCAGTTCTCCTGTTTGTTTAAATAATAACAGAATGGTATAAAGGGGATAGCAACTTTGTTTTGACTCAGAAAAAAAATATTTTTGTCCTTAAATTTTGTGGGTCAGATCTAGCATTAAAAAAAAAAAAAAAAAGGAAAGGGCTGCTTGTCTTTCCCCCATATACAGACACATACTGTGTGTAAAATTTTTGAGTTTTCACCTCTGCCAAGGCACTCTTACTGGTCATCCTAAATGTGCTCATTACACACACATATTTCAGAGGTGGGTGTGAAGTATAAAACTACACTAAGGAAGCTCCATGAACTGGTTTAACAAACTTTTTGACATTGGCTAAACACAGCCTTAGTGGGGACTGTGCCAATCCACCTTAGTCTCTTTACCCAGTCCATGAAAAGCAGAGTCTTTCAATCAGAAATTATATTTAAGATTTTACTTTTCTCCAGTAACCTTAAAATATAGTATCAGCCTGGTTTTGGAATGGTTTAGGTACAAACAGCCATGGATTTAATGGGAGAGGTAAGAACAAAACGTGTCAGCCACTGGTGTACTCCTGTATGTCATGCACTGCAACCACTCAGCAATCTCCCTTCTGGTCACAGCATTGCTGGTTTATTAGACCCACCAAAAATGTCGGTTTCTGCATGATAGCCTCCACTTTAGCAATGAGAAAACCAATTAATTTCATGAAGGTAGTGTGTTCTCTGAGGTGTAATGTCTGACATAAGATACATAACAGCTCTTTTTATATTCTATGGGATATATACATATATCCTCTTTCATATACAGAGACACATCCATTTTGGAACATTTTACTGGAAGCTTCAGATATTATCACAATTCCTAGCTGCTGCATATTATAGCTTAGCACTATAAAAGCAATCCTGGAAGAGTTTAAGACCAGATTTGGTAAAGCTCTGAGAACCTGGTCTAGTGAAAGATATCCCTGTCCATGTTATGGGGGTTTGAACTAGATGATCTTTATGGTCCTGTTCAATCCAGGCCCTTCTCTGATTCTATTAATGGCACACATAATTTTGTCATTTTTAAAAGTTTTTTTCTTTTCTTTTTCCCTAACTTTAAAAGATACTAAAAAAAGAGGTGCTATGATCAGAGTCTGTAAGAATGTTTGCTTAAATATGGGCTGATTTAAAAACTTTCTGATAGCTTACAGTTCCAAATAATTTAGGTGCTGGACTGTATCAATAAGCATGGTAAAGTATAATACTTGATAAAATGGCCAATAATCCAAAGTACAGGTCAGTCATTATTGTGTGAATAAATTCATCTTTCATCTTATTCAGATAAAATCTCAGAGTGAGATTCTATCAAAATACAGCATTTCTGCAAAGGAGTATTACACATACCTTTACACATTTTGAAATTATTCACTGCATATAATATTAAACTGTATCAAGATACTCAAACACAAGACAGCACATTTTAAGACATTCTCAAGTCGAGATGTCCTATCTTTTAGGTCAGGGATCTAAAGAGAGAACTGCTTTCTGACTTCCTGAGTCATTGCGTTTCTGTATATTTTTACACACTTGATACAATATTTCTTTTGTTGGCCCTTATGCCATTATGCAAGTGGTGTGGTTTAACCACAGCCAGCAACTAAATACCATGCAGCAACCACGTATCAAAAACCCTGTACCAGCCACTGTGAAAAAAATTAAGCCTACCCCAGCTAAAACCTACTCATTAAGTCATTTTGATATTTAGAAAGCATTAAGATCAGAAATACAAACATCATGCTTTTAATATTGAATACAAATATTCCACCTATAATAAGCTGAATAAAATGTATTGGTGGAATTTTGACCTTGTTTTTGTTGTACCATACAATTAGCCCAGTTACCTCTAGCCACCCCCCTTTACATGATTATGACATGGGAAATACATAGGAAATTCCAGGTGAGTGGAGAGGAAAAAGTAAAAATCACCATTTTTAAGGTAATTGGACATTATTTGTATCATGCTAACAAACCTATGACAGGTTTTGGTGCTTCTCCTGATTTCTGTCACAGATCAGTGCTACAGTTTTTGTGGGTATCTACTGATTTTTCGTCATGAAAAAAATTGTAATCCTGTTCCTATAACTTACAAAAATCATATATGCTTTCATAAAAAATGTAAACAGCATTAAAATGCAAATATACATAGTAAAGCCCAGTAAATACTACCATTTTTAATTCAGTGCTCTTTGGGAATTCATTTTATCCTTGTAATTACCAATTCATTGGCTGCCCACCCTGTTCAGCATGACCTCTAATACTTCAAAGTTTGCAGTCATTTTGGATCAATTATTTTTAGCTGTGTTGATCAAGGTGTCTGTTCTATGTCAGCTACTGTTAAAGTGCAAATTCCTTTTCAGCAGTGATTTTTACCCGCAATATGCTTACTCTGATCATTTCCATTGATTCATTAAGTGGTACAGAGCTGTAGCAAGAGGCCACAATCAGAATTCCTCCTTGCAGCAGCTGGTATTTCCCATAATTAACTGTAGCTCAGCTAAGAATAGTCATTCTGCCAAATGCTTTTTGGTCCTCTAAAAAATGAATACCTCCCTCAGCTGCAGAGATTCAGTTTTTGTCCAAATTTAATTTTATGCACCATTATATTAATTTATGGTATTTTTTGC
This sequence comes from Pseudopodoces humilis, assembly GCF_049639895.1. NCBI lineage: Eukaryota > Metazoa > Chordata > Aves > Passeriformes > Paridae > Pseudopodoces > Pseudopodoces humilis. The sequence continues at coordinate 31,885,964 of NC_142206.1, read as the reverse complement.
TGTTGGCAGACTCCTCCCAAGTCTGTTACGAAGCCTCTATTCTCCACCCTCTATGTAATTACTACTTAATGTTCTGTTATCTGTGCGTTTGTCCCAGTAGCTGATGATGGCATTGCTCCCTGAACCAGCACACACCTGCATACACCATTAGCATACAGCCTATGGTAAGGGACCCATCCAACGCATCAGGCAGTGGAATATGAAAGGAGAGCTTTAACCACCTCTCTAAGTATTCTATTTTAAGCAAATTCTTAAATGTTTGGCCATATTTTTCCCTAAGTTCTCCATTCTGTCAGCTCTGACAGATTTTACTGCTACTTATACTTATCCAGGAAACATTTTTTTTTTAACTGGCAACCTACTGTAATCTGATTGTGCATTTAAAGAAAAGGTCATATATATTTCATGCATGCATATGCAAACACATGTATATATCACTGAATCATAGGCTAAATTTAGGAAGTTTTAAAATGCTTATGTTTATCCCTTAGCCAACTTAAATGAATCAAGGTCATTTTTTTTACTGCTGAAAAAATGAAGGCTTTCAAGGAAGTTCAATTGCTATTCAAACTGTCTTCCAGGTTTTACAGTTAATACCACTCAGGAGTGCCTCCTGTGTGCACTGTGTGTACAAAGAAGACTGCCCAAATACAGATCTGCTGCCATCTATTGTCCCAAGGGAAAGGAAGACAGAGCCATGTAAATAAGGGAAGACCAAATACTTAATGCTTCTTTGGCAATTTTTACCTTGCAGACTTTGCGAGTGAAAGGAAACAACTTTTTAATGTTGTCACAGGTAAGACAGATGAAGCACTCCAACCTCAGGGGTACAGACAGGGTCCCATCATCAGACCATGACAATGAATACCCAGGATTTCCTAAACCCTCTAGTCCTATGCTGAACATACATAATTATACGGTAATTGCATCTGACGTTTTTTGTACAAATTGCCATTCTTGTCATACAAAGTCCTTTAAACAGAAATTCTTAAATTAGCAAACAGGAGTGTTAGATACCATGTAATACATTTCTGTTAAGTTCCTGTTGTGGAATACACAATTCTATTGAACAGTTTCTATGGGCAGTCTTTCTCGCTAGAAAACCTGTTTGTGCTTTCTCAGCTGTCTAGGAAAAAGAACTTGGGAGAAAAAAAATCAGCTTCTTAAACATTTTTTTTTTCCCCCCTATGTCAAGGAATTAGGATGTCATGATATCCATTTCCTTCAGTACGTGGTTTACTTAACCACAACTCACTAAACTCTGAGGCCAGTGTTTAAACTGAATGGTTTTAGCTATGCTTCCTGACCACTGTATATTGATATTTCAATCACGCTCCATTCTTTGCTTTACTATACCACATAGGATAAAAATATAATGCTTACTCCTTTAGTACATTGATTCCTGTGTAATGTAATTCTCTTGCTTAGTTGACTAAATGGATTTTATATGCATTAATAAAGGAAACCGTGTGCTAATTAAATACTTGTATTCACTGCTTGCCTCTTGGAAGAAGTGCAAAGAACTTTGCATTTGGTAATGAGTCTCAGAATGCCAGGTTTTGTGGAACTTTAAAATTTTGGGGGTATTAAATTTTTTAGGGAAAAAAAACCACTAAGAAACAAAATGAATAACCAAGTAGGTTTTTCAGCAAGTGAGCCACAAAACTGAAACAGTCTAACTCAGAAGTTGCCTATTTAAAGGCACCATTTTGACAGTAGAAATGAACACTCTAAACATCAGAACTACATTTAGAGGATTTACAGCATTACTGACTTAAGAGAATGCTATTACTGTAGGGATTTAGCTCTCGCAAGATCTTAAGTCAGCAAATCACAGCATGTTACAGAGTCTTTGGTACACTTCCTTGTTCAAATAGATGAGGCTTGATCATTGTTATTTAAAGCATTGGTGGAACATGAAGATAAACTGAGTCAACATATTCTTTTAAAATTATGGAAATACAAAATAATGCATATCCTACCAAATTTTTTTGTTTTGCAGTAGGAACCTCAAATTTCATGATCCATCCCTCTGGTCTGACCTTCTCCTTTCTAAGCAGCAAAAGCTTTCTCATTTTTCCTCTTTAAAATGTCTCTCTTGTTTTTGCTATTACGGACACCAATGTATTAGATCTCAAATTAAAAGAGCATTGGAAATAGTCTCAGCAGTTCCAGATTCTGTGGTTAGATGATATTGCAAAATTCCATCCACATGCCATCTGTGGTATCTCATATCTGTTAGTATATAAAGACATTAATTGTGCACACACATATAAGTTATGCACTCAAGTGGTCTGTGTATGTAGCTGAAACAGAGGACAATAGGGTTTGATTTTCTAAAGTCTACAATGAAGTTGAAGAAATATGAATAAGTAGGGAGAAAGACAAGAGAAGTAGAAAGGTGATTTAAAAACCTAGAGGAAGCCATCCTCCCTCCCTTTTAATTTTACAGATTTCCTTAATGGGAAAGAAGCAAATAGCAGAAACTGTTTGCTCTGGTAGAGACTCAAGAGAAGACTGAAATCTCATCATCAATACAGTTCTTCCTGTTTTATTGGATAGAATGTAAGAAGTATGTAGTTGCCTGTGCAGAAAAGTAAACATTGTGCACTAGGTAGATGATTAAATCATAGTGCAAGGCTAGAGAAACTGGAAAATTATACTAAATGCTGTCTTTGGGAATGAAGATGTACATCATCTTTCCCCCTAATTTATATAGTTTTATTAAATCTGTATTGTAGCATGGGCAATTCATAGTATAAGCAGTTTAGCAAAATCCTTGCCCAAGATTGCCTGTTTCCACAGTACATTTAGAAATTCCTTTTGCATGATGACAAATTGTGGATTTTAAAAAGCAAATGTTAAGCCTGCTACTTGCTATATTGCTCTAACAGAGAAACCTGAATGGCACAGTCCTTAAATCAAATCTCTCAAAGTGGTGAGTGTGGGAACAAAGCCCTGGAGCAGCAGCACCCTGCAGTGGAAGTTAATGTCCTGTAATGCTCAGAAAGCTAGAAACTCCCAAAGTACCAACATCCAAAACAATCAACCATTTATTGTGCTTTGTCTGTGTCCTCTTTCTCCTTGCAAAGAGTAAATACAACTTAGTACAGCTAATAATTGAGAAAAAAATGTGTAAGTGGCTTCAAATACATCCAATTACTAACAGAAAAATCTATTGCAAATTAAAATTAACACCTCCCTCTCTTGCTAGCAAATAAAAATCAGTAAGTTATTCTGAAGTATGAACTTGAAGAAGGATATCTTCCTGCAGGTGGTGAAAAACTGTACATAGCTTGACATGAACGCCTATCATTAAAAGAAAAGAACAGTAAAAAAAGGTGAAAATAAAGCTCTCTGGCCTAGAAAGTTTGACTGAGCAACAATCAAACATATTGATATGATGGAAATCCAAAATATTTATTTTACTGAAAAAAACCTTTGTGCAACTTCTCAATGTAGATTATATCAACTGCAACAGCATGTGATACAACTCAAAGCTTTTAAAAAATACTTCAGTATCATTATAAACTTAATAAAAAATTAGCAACATCTATCAAATCCTAAAAATTCCTTATATAAATTTAAATGGTTTGTATTAAAGTAACCTTTCATTTGGTCTGACACTGAATGTGATTTATATATATTTTTTTATTTATTAAGGGTTTACATTTACAGTAATTCATATACTTTATTCTTGTACTTTATTTTTCTTCAATCTATTCTATATTCTAGAATATAAAAAATCTCAAATCATTAAGAGAGCAAACCTTAATAGAAAAAATAAGAATAATTTATCACTAACTTAGTGTAAAAGGACTAGTACAATTTAGATTAGGGAAAAAACCTAACCCAAACAAAACCAAAACAAAATAAAGAAAAAGGCAAGATCATTAGCAGAAATATATGAGAACCATATTCAAGATTCAATGCTGTATCATCCGCATCCGAGGAACAGGAACTCTAGTAACAAGTACAGAATGTATTTTCTGAATTAGGATACAGACCTGAAAGGTACTGAGCCAGTTTGGCCCCATCCAAGCCTACTGCTTTAGCACATACTCAAATTTAACGAGTTTAGTTACACTGAGAAAATAACAAGGAAGACCTGCCTTGTCATTTGTCAGCCCACTCTTGCTTTCAGATGCAACCAAGATGCCCTCCAAGTGTTCACTATAAACAAAGAGTCAAAACCGCTGAAACTCCAAGAGGATATAACACAGGAAGCAATTGGTACCTCAGTGCAAATTCTTCATCTTTTACTATTCCCAAAGAAACTTCGCGTGTCCATGCTCAAATGCCACAATCAATGTTCAGGCCAAGGTTCTGAGCTGCAATGCCAGGAACTTTTAGTGAAAGGCCCATTTTTAATGCCAAAGAACTTCAGAGTTCACAGTAATTTCCAGATGGAGGTAAAATCCAATGTAATCCAGTTAAATATCCAATCAGCATGCATTAATTATACAACATTTCCCAAGTGAGCCTTTTATGGACATACAAAAATTAAATACTACAGAAAACTTTAAATTACCTGAAAATTCACGTATGTTTTTCTTAGTAAGCATATGCTAAGTGTCTTGTGGAGCTATAAAATAGATAATAATAATTTTCCAAAACCAGTTTACAACTGTTTATAGCTTCATTATACCTGAAGTAATTTCTATGCAATCAGAGCACATACCATATTTGTTATAGATTACACTCAAAGCAACTACCAAAAATGGAAGCATTCCTAATCCTGTAATTGCTGTTATGGAAAGTGTTTCACTGTGACTTTTTACAACTAGTTCTCTCATTTGTGGTATTAGCCAGTTAGCTAAAAAAATGTGGAGGAGGAGACTGATGTTTAAATTTTTTATTCCTTATTTTGTTTAGCAAGACTTGACCTTGCAAGCAACAGTTTTTAAAAATATTAGAACTCTGTAGCTAGTGCAATAAAGAAAATTAAGAACTATATGGAAAAAACATTACTTTTCTTATGTGCTTTTTATAATATTTCTCCTTATATACTGGTTCTCACTCTTAACCATGAGAAAGGTAAAGTCACCACCAAAAGGATTTGGCTTGGGCATTAGGTAAGTAAAAAATGAATAACAGTAGGATTGATTTTAAATAATCCTTGTCTTTTACCCTACATTTCAAAATTATAGAAGATGCCTAAAATAAGCTTTAACATTAATGCATCTATTTGTAGAGGTCACTTAGGCCAGCCACCCCTACGTTGCATTCATGTCATTATATAAATATTTTAGTGCGAATGTTAAGATTTGATAAAATGAAATATGGATAGAAATATGCAAAAGCATATATGGTGCAAAAGCACCAGAAGCAACAGTCAAAGAACAGCTTGTATAGATAACCAGGGACATTACCGACAGCAACAAAATTAATTAACACTGACCATGTTATTTATAACTAGGCCATGATTCATCAGTGAAAGACTGCACTGCAATAATAGGAGAATGCACATGGCCTGCATGGTCTTCTCAGAACAACATTGCATTGCATGTGACAGTCTTCTGCCTTTTATCCAACAGACACACAACAGCCCAAAATATACTGAAAATCAGGAAACCAGGAAAATGGGCGGCAACCTTGCTTAACTCATGAAAAACAAAATACACAAGATTTTGCAGCAAAAGGATCACCTGTTTTATGACCAATCTAGCAGAACCTAAGAGATGGAGTCAGGATTTGACAGCTAGTGTCTCCTTTCCTCTCTAACCCCATTCCCAATGCTGTCCAGACTGCTTTAACATATGCATTATCTTGAGTGAGAATGGTAACATTCTGTAAATGTGCAGAATCAACCAGGACTTTACTAAAGCCTTTGGCACTGTATCCCACAGCAATCTCCTGGAAAAACTGGCAGCCCATGGCTTGGCTGGGTGCCCTCATCACTGGGTAAGTAGCAGGCTGTATGACCAGGCCCAGAGCAGTCATAAAGGAAGCTACATTCAGCTGGTGGCCAGTGATGAGTGGTATTCTCCAGGGCTCAGTGTTGGGGCCAGTCCTGTTAAATACATTTATCAACAACCTGCATGAGGGGATCAAGTACACTCTCAGACAGATTATAGGTAACACCAAGTTGGGCAGGAGTGTTGATCAGTTGAAGGGTCACAGGGCCCTGCAGAGGGATCTGGACAGGCTGGATCACTGGGCTGAGACCAGTGGTATGAGGTTCAACAGGGCCAAGTGCCAGGTCCTGCACTTGGGTCACAGCAACCCCAGGCAGTGCCACAGGCTGGGGGAAGAGTGCCTGGAAAGCTGCCTAGCAGAAAAGGGTTTTGGCCTAGTGGTTGTACTGGCAGCCAGCTGAACATGAGCCAGTGTGTGCCCAGACAGCCAAGAAGGCCAATGGTCTGTGCCAGCAATGGCGTGGCCAGCAGGACCAGTGCAGTGGCTGTCCCCCTGTACTGCACATATTTGATGCCACACCTCAAGTCCTGTGCTCAGTATTGGGCCCGAAGAAGGACATCGAGGTCCTGGAGGGAGTCCACAGAAGGGCAAAAGAGCTGGTGAAGGGTCTGGGGTAGAAGTCCTGTCAGGAGCAGCTGAGATAATTAGGGTTGTTTAGCCTGCAAAAAAAAGGAGTTTCAGGAGAGACTTTATTGCTCTCTATAGCTCCCTGAAAGGTGGTACTAGCAGGGTGGAGCTTGTTCTCTTTTCACAAGTAACAAGCAGTAGGACAAGAGGAAATGACTACAAACTGCAACAGGGAAGATTTAGATTGGTTATTAGGGAAAAGTTCTTCACTGAAAGAATTTCTTAAGCATCGGAACAGGCTGTCCAAGAAAGTGGTTGAGTCATCATCCCTGGAGGTATAAAAAAATGTGTAGATGTGGCACTTACAGACATGGTTTAGTGGTGGACTTGGCAATGCTGGGGTAATGGTTAGACTCAATGACCTTAGTGGTTTTTTTCAACCTAACCCATTCTGTGATTCTAAATTAGTAAGTGAAAAATTGCATCCAGGACAAGTAAAATGCATTTCTGCAACTGTAGGATACCTCAGTTCTGAGTCATTAAGGAATTTTCATTATCTTCTGAAAAAGCAGCCACATTAATACTTGCATCCAATCATAAAAGATATAAACAAGTCTGACACCTAAAATTATTTGATAATTCATGTCCGAAAGATCTACAGCTATGTTATTTCACGTGTGCTGTAGCAACTGATACTGAAGTCTTTACTAAGACAGGAACAGAAAACAAGCAGTAATAACCTTTCTGCAATGGTCAGACTCTGAGTGGTAGTATCTCAGCATGAGGGCAGTAGCAAACAGAAGATTACCTTAGTTCACACTCTCACTAGGTCTGGTATCAGTACACTCCATGTCACTATTGACAGGGTCCTGTTGAACCTAAGTTGGTCAACATCACATAAACTTCCAAAAGATTCAGCTGACTTTTTTCTAATGCAAGTATCTCTGAATGCCTTTTAGTGCATCATGAGCTTACAGAAACTCCAAAGCCTTTCTAGGCTTCTGTTAATGAAATACTTTCATTATATGATGTAACATTTGAAGCACTATCAAGTAATCTTACAGCTATAGACAGACCTATACCGACTTTTACAGTCTTAGGAAAATTGGATGACTGAGCAAATGGAATTGATCACCAATCCAGCAAATTTTCTGAGTTTTCACGAGTATCTAACTCCTATTGCCAAGGAAAAGTATTCTGGATAGGATACAATTTTTGTATATGCTCACAGTGAACTCTCAGTTAAATAGGTTTTATCTTTATTGTAGCATACCGTGACTCACAAATGGGCTTCAATTCATCCAAAACCTCAGAAAACCAGTATAACCATATTCATGGAGCCCTGAGATATGTTCTTCACATTTCCAGTCAGCACTTGTATAAGAATTTGAGATGAGTCACTGACATTGCCTTGTATTCTTTTTACCTCTAAACTTAAATAGCAATATGGAATGGCCTATTTTACTTTTATTTTTTTAATATATATTATCCACTCTTTTATTTATGGTGGTCCAAAGCTTCACTTGCCTCAGCTAATCACAAGCTCACTGTATTAGATATTGGAAAAGAAATCAGTTAAAAATCCACCAGCTTTTTAATTAGTTAAAAAAAAATTCTTTATTCCTTTTTCTTGGTACTTAGGAAATCTTAAGTCAGATTTAGTCCACAACCACTAGACAATTTTTTCCATTTTCAATGCTGTTGAATATTCCTTACTTTCACAGATTTCCCAAGAAGTGAGAGGCGAACAGTACTTCTGAAAATAAATTATGCCACCTATATTGATACTGTTACTTGTGAAAACACGAGGGTGTGGAAGTGCTAATGGATTGCTTAAAGTATTTTAAACTTTCTTTGAATAAATTAAAGGTTCAAGCTATTTATCTTTTACATTTATGCTTTTCCTGGCATCTTGATTTTTTTGCAAACAAGTATTGAGATGTTCTCTATATGAATAGTATATGAATTCAAGATTAAATTACAGTGGCATCCATGAATGATTTCTCTTCAACTGTTGCCAACTGAAAGTTCTGCATTCAAAGAAGATGGTATATATTTACCATATTCATTCCACCATCAACATTTTGGTGCACTTCTATTGGTATAGAGGAAAGAGAGAGAGAAAAATCCAGCCCTATCCAATCTCTTCATCCACTCAGTTCTACAACCTTTATCATACATCTTGTCAGTTATCTTTAGGGTTTTTCTCCCAGGCTAAAGACAAATTTTTGTACCTAAAAATAGCCTGTTGTCTTTTCCTGAATATGACCCAGTTTTACCATATATTTTGTGAGACAGATATTTGAACTGTGAGAGCACTAGATCTCATAAAGTGGAATAATGTTTTTGGGGGTTACTTCTTCTCTAAAAATTCCCAATTTGCTTCTTCTGAAATTTATTGAGTTTTCAACAAACATTTACATTGGGACTATCTGTCCAGATTCAAAGCTCTCATTGGCAGGAGGAAATGGCCAGCTTAATTTTATGTATGAAGTGAAACTTTAGTTGGTTTTTTTTTTCATGGCTTCCTATTTACTTCCTTTAAGTTCACCTGCTTTTCTACTTAGTAAATGTTTTCTACAGTTCTTCACACCACTTCTCCCCAATATCATGATATGATATTCATTGGCTAGAGCAATATTCCTGACCCTCAGAGAGGCCAGGCTGGATATTAGGATATGCATCCCCAGGCACAGGAACATTGATATTGAGCTAGTGATGAAGACTTACTAGGACTTGGTTAACTGTAGGGATAAAGAGGAGAATGAAAGGAGAACCACACAATGGAGGAGGTTTCAGAACTCAGGAGGATATGTGCTACTTCAGAACAACCACCTCTCAACATTGCTTATTTCCTTTATTTTACACTGTGATTCAGTACAGGACTGGCTAATTATAGCAATCTTAAAATTGCAGAGCAAAAATGATGCAAAAAAAAAAAAAAGCTAGGACTTTACTAGTCACCACCTACATTTCCTTTTAATACAGTCTGTATTCATATTTTAACAAGTATCTGCCAAAATGACAAGCAACATTTCACAGTCTCAACTCTGACACATCTACATGTTAAAACTAGTCAAATTAGGAGACAGCTTTTTATTTTCTTTAAAGTACTTTTTTGGGGAAGACATTTTTTTCAGTGTATGGCTGTTTGCATAGTGTCTTCAAGATAGTACATGTATGTTCAATAGCACTTGTGTGTCAAAATAACTGTACAAACAACCAGAAGAAGCCACAAGCATCTCAGCTTTGTCAAGGCTTTCTTGAACTCAAAGTGTTCTATTACAAAACAAAAGAAAACACTCTTCATTATGTAACCTAGCCCTTTTTATTGGCCTCTATTTGGTCTGGCAAAACAAAGCCTTAGATGTCTAAGTACCTAACAAGTGGTCTGCTTAATCCACTAGAACATATTTCTGTCATTCAATTCACTTTTGCAAGTGTTTTATGCAGTTATATTACACTACTGAGGAAAACAATAAGCTATATTCTTTTGGAAGTTCAGACCCTAATTAAAAGGTGGCTCATTCGCCAAATGGATTTTTGTCACATTAAATTTTTCACTAGCTTGCTAATGAGCCAGCTATAAATACCAGTCACTACGCAATCCAGCAACCTCAAGGTTGCCAGTATTATTACGTTTACTTTAAATATAAAATGACAACTTCGCAAGTGTTGGCCATCTAGCATATAATTTTGTTTTGGAAAACATTCCTATTTAAATCAATCATAAGCATATGCTCTCTGTCTTGCTTTGAGTTAAGCCTGCATTCAGTGTTGTTCTTGAAAAGGGTGGCTCTCTCTTTCAAGGCATGCTGATAACATACGCCATTCTGAAGCACACCACTACAGGAATGTGACAGCAAAATGCCTTTGCTCATATTTCTGATTCATAAGAAAGTTATATTTCCTATTTTAAAATTCTTTCATCTTCAACATGTAGATGCCAAAGGAACCAAATGAAAAGCATAACTTCCTTTTATTTCTGTGCTTATAGTTCTGTTGTAACAGTAAACCTGTTATGCAAATTCTGCACACTGGCCAAAGACCTCTAAGGTTTGTCCTCCTGAACCCTATACTTGCGTCACCAAAAAGTACAATTAGTTTCATTTCATCAATTTTCCTGCTAGGATTAAAAAAAAGGGGGATGCTGCAACTGTGGACTGAGGACCATAAAATCATTTTCCAGAAAATCCCAACATAGTCTGTAAAGTTTTATGGTTAAAAATTATATGAAGTGCCTTACTGCATTGACATAGAGTATGACACAGAGACAATGACTGGATTATACTTAAGTAGAAATGTAATACAGAAATACAGGTAGTTCCCAGGAGAAAGAATTCAGAGTTAAATAGAGTTCAATTTTTAGAACAATGAACAAAAACTATAAAGCACCAAAATGTATTATGAGAGTCTAGGCCCAAATTCAAATGCATTTAATTTTTTTTTTTCTCTCTGAACGAATAAATCCGTTTTTTAATAGTTTGGCTAGATGAAGTTAACAACATTGCTGCAATAAAAAGCTGAAACATCATTTACAATACTATTATTTGGACTCAGTTGCCTAAATGAGTGTTAGATGCCAGAATTAATTTACTCCAGTCCACAAAGGCGTGGATCATTCCAGGTCAGATTTGCCAGCTCTGTGTCTGTGCCTCAGACACCCCCTAGGGCACCTAAAAACTGTGCTTCTTCCATTCTGCACAATTTTGCATCCATTCCAGAGATCTTGTGCAATAAGAAGGTAACATTCAGCATTCCTTCCTTTCATTTGTGAAATTATCTTACAGGTATATTGAAAAGGGTGGCAGAGATAATTTTGTGTGAACAAGTAAAGTATGAGCTTGTTTCAAAAGGTGCAGATAGGAGAGTGCAAGTCAGAAGAAGGAGAAAAGTAATGGAAATGAAGGAGACATGATGAAGGGGTTGTGGGAGTGTTTTAAGGATGACTGCTGAGTAAGAAAGCAAAGCAGCATGCTACTATACAAGAGGATGGGTGGAAATATTTCCATGACTATTCAAAGTAATGACTATTTAAATATTAGTATCATTAGATGTTGTTTTTAGCAGCCAAAGCTGCTAAAGCAGACCTGAATTCCAAGAAACCTTTCATTTGTTCCACTGGAACACCCAGCCGTCATCTCCATTTGCACATTTAACATCAATTTCAATGAATTACACATAAGAGAATTCAACTCTCTGATGACAGAGCTGCAACTTACTTTACAAAGTTAATTGAGCCTCCTTTTATGTTCTCACTGACCATCCACATTATTACTGCCTCTAGCCCAGGCTATGTCACAGCCTTGCTTGCAGCCTGGAATCCCCTTTGAGCCTACAGTCACACCTAACCCACTTGAGTAAAGCTTCAAGTCATTGCTCTGTGCCACAAGAGTGGAGTGACTGCAACTCACTGCTTTGAGAGAAGCTGTGTAACACCAGCCATGCCATAGGGATCTTGATAGATGTGTGTAGTCTGTGCAGACATATCTGAACAACTGCAACTCTGCAAGAATTGCTCAGGCTCAGGCTCCTCTTTGAACCACCTGAGCACCCATCCAGTGAGTCCCTTGGACCAAACTGGAAGAGCAGTGGGTGGCTGGCGTGGACCAGACATGCCATGCAAACACACCCTTATGTGACTCCTCTCATAAAAAACATCTACATTATTATAAGTGAAATACAATTACACAGAGGGGAAAAAAATAGGACTAGAGAGTCAATTCGTATGGTTAGAAATACCATGGTAGATGGGGGGAAAATTTTTCACTTATTTAATTTACTTAAAAAACCCCAGACTTCTGCCTGTTTTCAATAAAAAACATTTCACTTTGGAGGAGTTATAAAAGTCTTCTCACTGTACTTAGCTATCTCAAAGGTATCTCTTTAATAAAAGAGAGATCTTTTGCAAAGTGTCACCCTAGAAATCTGAAATAGTTTCTAAATACAGCTCATTTTCTGCTATTCTTCAAATAAAGCCTTTAAATTCAAAGTTCTTACAGGAAACAAAAATCTGAATAGAAACAAACTTTTTGTTTTGGTTGCAAGGTGAAATAGTTTAAATGTTATCCGATCACTTTTACAGAAAGGACTTGACAAATATTCAATGCCTGACGAGACGAAAAATAGGGCTCTTTGGCCTAATTAGGTACGGCCTCTTTTACTAATCCACGGATTGGAGAAAAACTCTCCATGTGGATTAATACTGACAAACTAAGCAACAAAATTAGGATTTTTTTTCTCATGATATAAGAAAAACATTCAAATGGAACACTGCTATTCATACTAAACATAAGATGACAGGATAGAAACCTGAAGGCTTAAATTTTTTTTAAAAAAGTGAAAACCTAAAAAAATATGTCCTAACATTTTTCTTCCCATCTTTGGATGACAAAGATCTTTCATTTTTGCCTAACAGAGTATAACTTGCATAAATAAGTATGAAAGTGGAATGCAAATTAATCACAAGAAAAAAATCATGTAAACAACTCCGGGGAATTTATATAGTGCTATTTATCTTACTTATACTTAAAACTACAGTTTCACTATGTGTCAGATTTAAAGAATGATCTGTTGTAATAAAGTAGTACAAAAATTATTAGGTCCATATCCCATGAAAGAAGCATATGAGAGGAAATTACGATACAAAAGAATAAGTAAGTACTCAGATTTTGTACAAGACTTTTCTTTTTGCCTATGCAAAAAGATGTATTGCCATCTTCTGTTCTTGGTATATTAGCTGGAGTCTATTATTCGCCTGGAAAACAATTTTTAGAAGGCTGCTACTTCTGGAAAAAAAAAATTGTTTGGGGTTTTCTTTTTTTAAAATTTTATTTCTATGAAAGCAGGCATTTTCCAAAAAGAAGAAAAAATCTGGCTGGCCTGACTTTGCAAAACTATTAAATACATGCTCAAGTTTAAACTGTAATGTCTATTGGAAAATGTACACGTAACTATATCTAAATTATATTACCTTATGTATAACTGGTTATATTTTAATAATTATTTAACTTAACTCATTTAAAACATATAATGTCCAAAACTGGGTCATTTTTATTTTAATAACTTTTTCAATATATTTTTCATACTTGAATAGTTTAATTTCTTACGACAGAACAAATTTCACTTTGAAAAATAGGAAATTAGTGAACATATGCTCAAGTTTATAATGTTGGTAACTACATTACTGACAAAAATATATACTCCAGAAGAAACTTAAAGAAGATAAACTCTAAATTTTAGTTACTGTGAGATGAAATGGCTCAATGCCAGCTGCTTTAAAGGTCATGTGTTTTAAATAAAATTAACACAGAAAAAACCAACCCAAAATTTTACTTTCTCCAACCAAGTTAACAAAGATTTAGATTTTACTTCTGCAACAATAACTATCAGACTCAAGTACATATTAACAAAAGGTAAGTTGAGGGACTACAAAACCACTGACTTCAGTGCTGTATTAAATAAGTCATTTTTTGAGTAATTGCTCCAAAGATCTTGGAATGACTACTGCTGACTAATTCTCCTAATTTACCATGATATGCTTAAGAAAATTCTGCAGCTTTTAAATATGCCTGCCTTAGCAGCTGCAGTGTTTGATTTCTCTAGGCATGGAAATCAAGCTATTTGTTCTAAGTACACTGACAGTATGAATCAGATCCCATACACAAATTATGTATATGAGGTAACTATGATTAGCATCTTAGGTCACGGAGAGCACCTGGTATTTTGCAAATAGTAACAATTAAAGATGCTGGGAGCAGGTTGGGAACTGAGGGTGTGCCCTCCAGCTGGCAGGACCTCCCAGGGCTACTAGCCTAGCTGCTGAAAAATGTGAAGTGTTAGGGGGTAAAAGGATGGGTACAACCAGTTTTAGCTTTTCTACAATGTATGACTCAAAAATAAGTTCATGCACTCATAGAAGTAGTAATTTTTTGTTTGATTGTACTACAGTTTTGTTAGTTTTACTTATGTTTCTGTAATAGAAACACTGAAGCTTAGAGAACAAGAATCAATTCACTTAATTTTGTACAAATAAAAAGAATTATTTCATATTCAAATATTTGGTGATTTTGGTGACTTAATAGGTCCAGATTTGCAGGGGTAACAATCAATAAACAGTTCTACTCATGAGATAGGCAAACAAATACTGAAATGACTGTAACTGTTATAGGGTAGAAACTCAGTATACCATTTCCCTTCCTTATTTAAGTCAGATTTCTCTAGAACACATTTTCCCCTCTTAATTTTCCAACAAATTCAATCAAAGTGAAAGCAAACATGGTAGCAGATTAGCTAAACCATTCATCAGTTATACACTTAATCTCAGTAGTTTTGAACTATCCAAGTCAAAAATAATTAAATTGTGTATTGACAGAAAAGAAATGCTAAGTGGCTGCTTAGGACAATTTCAGAGAGGCTCATTGTATTCAGAATGCAAAAATGTCTCATATGCCTCTTCATTGTAAAAGCAAACCTTATGAGAAAAAAACCTAGCATTTTCCATTTTAACACTTCCAAAATGTAAATGTGAAAAAAAAATGTAGAAAATCACAAAGCATTGAAATCTTTATCACACAGGACATTACAAGGGCAAGTGTATAGAGACTGTCAATCAGGTGAGGGACTGTGAATTATTTCTATTTCCTTCTTTCTTCACCTTTTCTTCTGGTAGAGATGAATTTCCCATAGCCTTTAAAATTCCTCATGTAAAGTACATCCAACAGTTCTCAACATCTCATCTCTATTTTCTCTGTCCTATTTTTACCTCGCTGATCCCAGCAACAAAACAGACAAGTCTGAAGAAATCTTTGAATATGGTCTAGAAAATCAAAAACACTTAGTGCAATTGAAAAGTCACCATAATCTAAATGCAAGGGTACTCATAATCTAAGCCTGAAGAAGATGACTCTGACACACAATTAAATAAATCATTAAACCACTAGGTGCACTATTTTAATGCTATGACTCATAAATAATATTCACTACTTAAAGGTATTATTTAAATGTATTATTATAGACTTATATCACAACTAAATAATGAAATTGTATTCAAGATTATTTACTGGTATGGGACACCACAAACACATAAATTGCATCTTTGTTAATTTTCAGTATTTTAAAGTATCATTTTAGCAGGGAGTATGCAGAATTTTTCACCACTTTTACAAGTTGGATTTGGTGCTATGTCACTTTTTCACAGAAAACATACCAAAGAGTAGCTATTAGAGATTTAAAAAATTCCTAAATACATTATTAAATCATACTTACAGAGATAAATACCTGAATCTGATCTCAGTTTATATATCATCCTGATCCATCAAGAAAATTTCAGCTGAACCATTTCTATCAGCTTGTTTAAAGTGGACAGCAGAATATATTCAGATTTAAGAAATTACAAGTACCACATTATTCCAGTATTTTACTTCAAGAAATTCTTTTTATACTGATGAGAAAAGAAGTCCATTTCATTACAGTAAGTTTCTCAAACTGAGTGCACAAACTGTAAAACAGAAGGAATGTTTTAGCCTTTTCTCCCCCCATGAAACAGAAAATTGTTAATCTATGACCTGCATAAAACATTAAGCTGTCTCTGGTTTTCTATTCCAATTTAATTCACTTGGTTTCCCCTCACTGATTGCCTTTGACTGTAGAGTCACATGTTACAAAGAGAGAAGAAAATATAACTGTTGCTTAAGTGTGTCATGCTGAGAAGTCATTCAACTAAAACAGGAGCTATTTGTTCACAGAATCTATCAAAGCCTGTCTTCAGAGGGTCTTTTTAACTCAGAGACCATGTCTTGAACTTACAGTCCTGCCTACATTCATTTCAAACTGCCATAAGTCTACCTTGCAGTGCAGCATTGCCTTATTTTGTTTATACTGGTATGAAAATATTTTGACTTCACTGGGATGAAACATTAAGGATCTTTTATCATTACCATTTATAATAAGACTCAATAGAGACTACAGGATGATATCCTCAAAGGCAGTCACGATACAGTGTACAATGAGTAACTGCACTGAATATACCAGGAAAACAAAGATCCATTCAACAGCTGTGTGGTGACTGTAATTTTAGTTGGACATACAACTAGCAAATTTTGCAAGATTACGTATCTAGAAAGAACGTGAAAACTTAACAGGAAAAATTTTAGATACAGCTTGTGACAGTATCCAGAAGGAGCAAGAGAAATCCCTATCAAAGAGGTGACAGTCAGGATAGTGGTATTACTCACTATGATTCCATGAAAGCCAATAGTTGGAAAGATCTTCAGAAATAATTAACTCTGTTTTACCCATACTGAGTCTGCAGGTAACACAATTTCCATAGGATATTAGAGACATGCTGGGCTAAAAGAAACAAGTTTAGAGTAGAAGTTAATGGTATTTATAACACTGAGAAATAAATAGAAAATGGTAAATAGAAAATTTACATAATTCCACCTGAACAAAAGAAAACACTCCTTTATTGTGAGAGTGACCAAACACTAATACAGGTTGCATAGACAGGTTGTTCAGTCATCATTCTTGAAGAAATTAAAAAACCTGCACACAGGCCCAGGCAATTTGCTCTAGGTGACCCTGCCTGAGCAGAGGGTTGGACTAGATGATCTCAAGTGGTCCTTTCAGCCTAAATTATTCTGAGATTCTATGATTAATTCTCACTTCTTTTTTATTTTAATTCTTTTCTTACACCAGTCTCTTAATTCTTAACTCCTTTATAGCATCTTCAAAGAACATTTATTCTGAACAAGATGGGTTTTGTGAAGCAACACATGTATATTACTTTCATGTGAATTACCTGTGAGAAACTATGCATCATCTTTCCATGTGATCCATATGCAAACCTACTTCATGAAGTGCATACTTACTGTGGACAGAATGCTATAGTGCTTTTAAAATGCTAATTAGCAATTCTCTGAACCACTTCAATTAGAGAAGATATTTATAAACCTTTCCCTTCCCTATAAAAGGAACATCAAAAACACTACAATATAATCTGTCTCCTGTTATAAGAACCTTCAAAGAGAGTTTTGTTTATGTGAAACTTCATTTTCCAAAACCATGGTTCAGGAACACATCATAAGGTCTTGTTATTATTTCTCTTAAGTGACTCTATTTGTCCCTTTTCAGCTTAAAATGTTAGTTAAGTTAGGAAAATATAAAATAATATTCAAATAGTACCTTGATATTATTTTTTTTTGCTACCTTCATTACATATCTGGGATGAAATGTTGCCTGATGTCATTTTTTAGAAGAATTACAATTCTTCTGGCACTTGCATTGCAATAGATTCATTATCTTGTAGTTAATGGTAATATATCCAACCAAAGCCAAAACTAAAGCTTCTCACATCCTGCTACTTTAATGCTGGAAATTTAAATGGTTGTGTAGAACTACAGACAATGTAACTGCTGTATTTGTAGAATCACAGTGTTCCTCACATGGAAGTAAGCCATTTACACTGCAAACAGAAATGAATGAAGGAAAACTGGGATAACCCGGTTTTAGCAGGCAGTGAAAGACCTAAGGAATAGGGCAGCTCTTAGAGCACAGATATGAACACTGTTTCTCCAGCCATCAAGGTGTGAACTATCAAACTGAAAGTATCATTTTGTGCTTTCTACTCCCTTCAAGATCTTTGAGGATTAAAATACAATCTTACACCAATTCAATAATAATACTTCTTCAAATATTTATCTATATAGTAAACAGTTCTTTATAGGTTAAAGTTCTTTTATATTTTAAGACTGAAAAATTGATCTGCCAGAGATAGCCATTAGCAACTGGGACGTTTCCAAATGGCAGTGCATCATTTTTGACAACCATACAAAACTGTCAGGATGTTTGTTTTCAATTCTTTTTAATGGAAAGTGAACTGCTGCCATAAAATTCTCATTGGCACAAAAGAAGCAAACACAACATTCTCCATCTAGTAATCATCAGGGACAGGGATAGATGCATCTACAATTACATCCAGAATATATTGCAAAGAACACTTGGGTAAAAATCTTTAATTAGTCAATTAAAGAAAATAATTTGAGAAGTAATCTAAGAAACTTATATTCACCAATGTTTTCAAGCAGTTAAAATGCCTTCCCTATAACACAATAAGTGTTAAAATTTTGCCAACTTTAAAACCAGAACTCTACCTCACTTTCTTTTTTCATCCTCCCTTCTCTCCATCTCCAAAATTACATGATTCTGCACATTGACTTCATGAATCATCAGCAAGCCAGATAGATCTATACCCATAATATACATTCTAATGGTTACAGTTCCTTCTGCAGACTTTCCCAACAAAACAAAAATAAAAATTATCTCATCTCTAATCAGTTGTGTTCTACCTGTTTTGATACTCCATAAATACTCTCTATCACAGCCAAGGTAACACTCTCTACTCAGTCTTGGAGTTCCCCTTTCTCACTTGTTCTCCATCTTGTTCTTGCTTCAGCACTCAAAATATCATAGTCTCTCCATATCTTCATTCAACTTGATTCATCTAATTTCCCACTCCTAACAATTTCTGTTTTAGCCAGTTCCAGCTAGCCTTCTGGCTTCCAGGTTTTGGATGCAACTGAGATTTTTGGGAATCAAACGATTCCCTGCAGGAGGGGTGATCTTGCTTACTTGTCCTTTTTGCCACATTTGAACCTCATCCTAGCTGTGGTTTTCCTCAGCCCACTGTAAACTGTTCAGCTCACTAAACCAGCCAAAGCTATTCACCTCTCTCCTTGCTGGCTCAGTTTTCATCTTGCTTAGTGATTTGACTCAGATTACCAAAAAGCAAGAAAAACACCAAAGTTATTACGGAGAAGGGGAGGAAAAGTGAAGAGAGGAGGCCTTCACTGGAAGAAGGAAGAGAGTAAGAAGAAAATGGGCCTGTCTTTTCAGTCCCATAAGTTTCGGTCATTAACCTGACACAAACCTTAACCATTCAGTTCTAGTCCAAGTTTGGTTTAGTTTCTCTACAGTCCTATTAACTTTGAATTTCTGTGTTTTCTGGGTATCTTCTTCCTTCACAACTACTAGATAACAAAAAAGGAGCATTATTCATTGGCTGGGGATAGGATGACATCATCCTGCTCATTTTTTCTTTTTCTTGCTTTCACCATTCCCACTTGGCAGACTTTTATTCTTTTTTCCACATTAGGAGTAAAAGATATAATAGAAAGTGAAGTAAATCACCCTTGTCAAGCTCATCCTGACTTAAAGCACAGTCACCAGCCACTGTCCTGGAAAATATGTCATAACCAGTGATTTTTAAGTTTCTTGCTCTGAATCAAACTCATTTCAATATCTGCTAAAAATATTCCTAATCTTCTTCCTCTTACAGGTAATACTTTGTAAAATAGCATATTGGTGTCATTCAGTACTAAATTGATACAATAGCTCTGAAAATTTTCTCCCTAGTTTTTCTACTGCTGTGAACAACTTGAGAGAGAAGCAGTGACAGGAATTAAAAGGTCTCAGAAAATCTTTCCCTGAGACAATATATCCGATATTCAGATACATTGAAGATATTTTCAAAGGCTTCTCCAAGACTACAAAAGCATGATGTACTTCATATTAGAGTAGAAAAAATTTCATACAGAAATGCAGGAAGTATATTTCTGAGGATTTAATAAATGTAATTTATTTTTATTTTAGTGTTTGTACTTCTGCTTTTGCTGCTTGTAACTGAGCAATTCATCATGTGAAAACCTTAAGTTATTCTAAAGTTTTTTCTTAGAATTTTGATAATTCAAATAGAACTATTGCATGCTAATACTGGAATTTTGATTCCCGGTCCCACCTACAGAGAAAATTGCCAAATAATTATAGTTGAACTATAAATTATTCCCAGTTAACTATTAACTTACTAAGATGAAAGCTGTGGCCTATTCCCATGGCCAACAGTTGCACTTCAACAAGAAGATCCAGTAAACTGTACTTTCAAATTAACTACTAATTGAACTTTGTGCAATGAAACTATGATATATGTGCCAAATATGTATCTATATATCTATAAAGAAACTGAATTTGAGAAAAAGTGGAAGTACAGACATAAGGCACTCTGCCTTAGTTGTTTCAGTTTTGACTGAAGGAATATTATGCAATTATTGAGAAAGACTGTTAAGAATCATGATTACAAACAATAAGAAAAGAGAACTAAAATTATGTGTAGAGCCGTATGATGAGTCCAATTCATAATTTAAACTGATAAATAAGAATAGTTAACTAATAATGAAATTTTCCAAATACAAAGTTACACGGGTAACAAAAGGCTCCAAAACTTTTTCAGGAAGAAGTGGGGCATACTGTGACAGCAACAGAACTTTGAAAAGATATTCAAAAGGTCATAATTTTTCCCATGAAGCATATCCTTCAATCAACCTGACTGATAAAAAGTTGAGCATAATTCTCCGTAATTCTTAGAGTCATTGTAGATACTTAGAAAATTTAATAACAGACTGGAATTAAAACATTTCACAATAACACCCCATTGAAGACAAATCTGAAAAATAGTCTTGAACTCTGCTCTTCACACATGGCAGGAATCTGATAAGAATCAAACCAGGAATGCCAGTTTATAACTGTAAATCTTAATATCATTTACATTAACTAAAATTGAAGCTACATAATTTGTCTCACTGAACTATAATCAGTTATTATTCATGTATGTTTACAAAAGAGTGGGATTCCAAATGCTCTGTCAATATGAATGATTCCCCCCAAAGTTCAGATGGAAATGGAAAGTCATATTATCGCAGATCCAAATATAATATAATATAATGCTGGCATTATATATGCCAGCAAAATAGGGAATTTTTCTTTAAAGTCAGGGGTTTTCTGACACTCCAGTAATAATGCTGGCATGCAATCATACTTGAAAATGAAAAAAAAAAAAAAAACCCAAACCAAAAAACTTGTGATATTTTCTATCTGTACTAATGTTGCCAGGTAACTGTAAACAAGAACTAAAATTGGGCTTGTCTGCTTTTCTTCTCTTCACAAAAGTGTTTCTGCTCAACAGACAGGAGTTCCAGCCAACAGATGCCATTAGTATATATGTGTGTTGTTTTGTTTCTTGTGAAATCCTTGTGGGTTAACCACACACAGACTCATTCCCTCCCTCCTCCCTTCCCCCAAGTGGCATGGAGCAAGAGGCGTGGAAAAACCCCAACAACTGGGGGTCAAGATAACAAACAAAAAATTTGTTTAATGAGTGAAAAATAAGTGGAAAGAGAGAGAAGAAAAAAGGAAACAAGTGATGCTACAGCAATCACTCACCGCCTCCCATGGGTAGACCGATGCCCTGTCAGGTCCCAAGCAAAAGATGGCTAACCCCTCTAAAGTCCCCTCTTTCCGCTTTTATTCCTGAGCATGACGTTATGTGGCAGGGAATTTCTCTTTAGTTAGTCTGGGTCATCTGTCTGGTTGTGTCCCCTCCCAGCCTATTGTGCAGCCCCATGTCTATTCACTGGGGGGATGCAGAGTGAGAAACAGAGAAGGGATTGATGCTGTGCAAACACCGCTCAGCACAAGCTAGAACATCCCCGTGTTACAGAGACAGTTTTCATCACAAATCCAAAACACTGCCCCATACAAGCCACTGTAAAGAAAATTAACCCTATCCCAAGCAAAGACAATACAAGAGTACAGACCAAATACAGTTCCACAACAATTCCAAATGATACATTAATATAAAAAGTACTAATGTAAAACAGAGAGAAAAAGATTAGCTACTTTACTCTTATAAAGAGGTGAAATTCCTGTTTTTGTCAGCTAAACCAGCTCACTGAAAGGTATGATGAGTACAAGATGTAATGAGAGGTAGGACAGCACAGCACAACAGAACCAAGAAAGGAATGAAAGAAAAGCATAGCACCCATCTTTTCAGCCTTGTCAACTCACCAAACAACACCTTAAATTTGATGTAGTCTTGAGTGGAACTAACACAACTTCTAGAAGTAGCATAAATGCAAACCTCAGGCAGTATTCAGCACCCTCTGGCTAAGGTAATGATTTCACATCCCTACACACCTCCCCTTTTGGAATCCTCCTTTCATGTCACTTTGCACTTCCAGCCCCCACTCTAAGACAGAGGTACCAGTCTGAGCCACACCTAGACCACTGAAGAACTAGGTCCTTCAGTCTTCCTCTTTCTTAAGTTAAAAATTAAGGGTATAGCTGTGGATGTTCTAGCTAACAAAAATAGCTATTGAGGATGTCATACAATTATGCATTTTTACACAGTAAATCTTTATAAATAATCCCATGCACTGTATTCAAATACATTGTAACATGACTCCTGCATGCAATCATTTTAAAAACAAGCCTTTTCTTATAGAACTTATATCAACTTCTTATAGCTAAATGGGCAAAGCACCAGTCCTATACTTAAGGCACTGTATATTAGCTTGTTCAGAAAATATTCTATCAGTTAAGCCAAACAAGAAAAAAGAACATTTTGGAGAATAAATGTTACCATAACATTTTAAATGACTAGAACACAGCCTAGGAAAAGCAGGAAAATAAGTGTGCACACTTTTTTCATTTTATACAGAAAGATTTCTCCTTAACTGTGGCTAAGAGGTAATTCAGTAACAACAGGACTGAAAATAAGCTGACATAAAAATGTATCTTGAAACCTTTTATAGCTGTAACTTTTGTTTAAAAACTTCAACAACTTTTCATCTAATCCATAAGCAGTGAAAAATAGTTTTTTATTTAACATAGTATTTATTATTAATACCTAGTATTAAAAAAACCCCAAACTGACCCAACCCAGAAAATACTCCAAGACATTCATGCTTGGTTGATTCTATTAGTTTAAAAATGTATGAAGTAGGACTGACCTGGACAGAAATTCTGCTGTGTCTGAATAGTTAATTTTTCTTGCACAGTACACTTTTCAGAATGTCCTGCAGTTGCATTCTGACGTAGGCCCCGTTGTCTGCTGGCAAATCCCAATTCTCCAGGATCAGAAAACTTCCGGTAAAACTGCGGCTCCAAATCACTGAAAGAGAAGTTTATAGCACTGTGTCTTCCATGGCCATAGTCACCAAACTTGGATTCGTCCTCGGTGTTCTGTGTTGGTAACGGCAGGATCCGGTGATGCAGCTGTGGGCTAGGCAGTCTCGAAGATAACGGAGAAGGAATAGGTGACATTTGTTTGTGTGTATTAGATAGCGGATATGAATTACTAAAAACATTACTCACTGCTGCTAATGGGGGTGAATGCAGCCTTTTCTCTTCCAGTTTAAGATTATTATTTGTCTGAGGAATCTCAGGACTTTCATTTACTGGCAGGTTCAAAAATAAATGCTTGCCGTTTCCCCAGGATGCCGTGGTCCTTTTCTCATATAGTGAGCCTGGCAGGTTTCTGTCTACTCTTGTAATTTGTTGCAGTCTCTTCCATTCTGCAGCTTCATCTAAACTGTCGCTCCGGATAACTTTCAGAAGAGCTTTATTAACTGCTCCCACAAGGTTGCATGACTCATCAGTAATGTGCACTCTCTCTGCTTTGTACTGTAAACCAGAGCTGTCTTCCTCCTTTTCCTGCAGCACACTGTTATTAGAGTCTCCAGCAGCCTCATCCACAGAGTATACATCAGTTCTTGATAAAAACTCGTTATGTGCTGTTGTGAGAACAGGAGAAATGGTTTCATTATCTCTGTGAGAATCAGGTAAAGACTCTGCAGGGGGCTTGGTAACTTTTTTAATACAAGTGTCTAAATCCTGGACTTCAGCAACAACTGTGATTCCTGGTTTCTCCTTGCATACTGGCTCAGCATACTTGCTACTTTTCAAGATTTTAGCAGCTGCAGATTTACTCAATGCCTCGAGTTTGTTAGACAGACTGTACTGAGATGAATTCACCAAACTGGTCCTCTCTTGTACCTTGGTAACTTCAGGAGTGCATTCTCCAATATCCACTGGTTCAACAGCAACAACATCACTGATGTCTTTTGAGCTGGAACTTGGTAAGTCAGCATCCAATTTCACAGCTTTGTTTCTCTTAAGAAAATACCCCTCTTCTGTCCACTTTTCTGGTTGTATTGTATTATCTACTGGTAAATTATCCTTACCTTTTACTGTTAGCCAGCTGGAGGGAGAAAAGGAGCTGGGATAATTCCTGGTAGGAAGTCTTATGGAGCCCATCTTCTTATTTTTCTGTTGCATGTCTTGTGTACTCAGTAAAAAGAGATGTTCATGTATCTTTTTTCCCTCTTTCCGATG
The DNA here is from genome assembly GCF_049639895.1 of Pseudopodoces humilis. Lineage (NCBI taxonomy): Eukaryota > Metazoa > Chordata > Aves > Passeriformes > Paridae > Pseudopodoces > Pseudopodoces humilis. The sequence continues at coordinate 31,861,253 of NC_142206.1, read as the reverse complement.
TCTGATCTCCTCAAAGCTCTCTTTCCTTCTGTATTTCCTCATTTTTTTGTGATTCAAATTGTCTCTCTTTGTAGAATCCAGCAATAACTCCGGCTGATGTGTAAGACTGGATGTGTAAACTGTGTAATTATCACCTTTAAGTTTCAGGACTCCGGAAACATCTTGTCGCTTTTCCTCCTGATGTCCTGCCTTAAGGTCCAGAATATGATGAGATCTCAAAACACTGGCTAACAGTTTTTCCTTTTCAGCAGCTAGTTTATACAGCTCATTGAGAAGGTCTTTTGTGGTAGTTTGCTTGAAAATAATATCTCCAAAGTTTTCATATGGCTGTTTTCTCAGGTCCATGTCTAACCTCTCACTTACTTGGTAACAGCTACAGAAACGCTTACTGATTCTATCCAGAGTTACAGAGCCCTTGTACGTAAATCCTCTGACTTCCCCCTCTGGATGATAGAAGCTGATGTAACAAAGCTCCATAATGGGTTTGTGCAGTTCAAGGATGGTATGTGTGCCTTCCATTATGCTTGCCAAATTAGTCATTCATTTAAATTATGTTCTAAGTGTTCCAAAGCTTGCATGACATAGCATGTGAGGCAGGGAATGGACGGAAGGCATCTGACTAATCTTCAACAATAATATTGTCTGCTGGAAAAAATAAAGAGAAGCCTGTCAAACTTGATTATGGCAAATTTAATATGACAAATAACAAGCCTGCAGAAGCACAATCTTCTCTCAGTATTTTCTGATACAAATCTTTTACCTTGAAAAATCTGACACAAAAATAATGGCATTGCTAACACTCATAGTTGGAGTCATAATCTTTCTCTGTCATACATCATCTGTCTCCAGGGTTCTCAGTCAATGCTGTTCCATCAGGTCACAAGTTAGTCACTAAAACACCCATTTCAAAGAGACTTTGCTTTTGAATGGTGGAATCTCTTTCCCTCTCTCTTAAAAGTTAACATGCTGTTGAACATTTAGGTAAAAGAACCATTCAAGTATGCCTATTGCCTTTTTCCTCAGCACAACCACCAGCATAACACCATCATGATGTAATTAGGTCTCACTGCTATATTTACCAAGAAAACATTTAGAAAATAAGAAAGGTGGAATATTTTCTTCTTGTACTATTTTATGGAACTGCCAAGACATCAAGAAAACTTGGAATAACAAAAAAATATAGGTTTTGTTTACTTGGCTAACATACAGGTACTCTACAAATCTATTTTGAATCAACATGCAGTAGTGTAATTGTACTTTTATAGTCAGATTTTTTGAACTTTTTTATTTCCTATTCTTTCATCACATATTTTCTTCCTACAGATTGGATATATTTACATTCTTTGGATACATAATGGAAGGTTTTTTTCTCCTTTTGAGAACTAAATTGTTTTTTATCCAGGGGGAACCCTGCTACCACAATTAAAGTGGAGAAGTCTGAAGTCACTAGGAAATGCATAAGCATCAGGGAAGACCTAAAGCACAGAAGCACAAAAAAGAGCACCTGCTCCTACATTGAAAAATGCAGGAATTTCCATTTTCAACTGAAAAAGCATAAATACAATGGAACTTTTCATAATTTTAAAAGAGTAAAATTTAGGCAACAGTATTTAAAAGGAATTTTATTTATATAATATAAATTTATATAATTTTATTTATATAGTCATATTACTATGTAACATATTTCATAGTATCATAGAACAAGCTGATTTGGAAGGGACCCATCAAGATCATCAAATGCAACTTCTGGTCCTGCCAGGGCATTCCAAGAGTCACACCATTGCTTGAAAGCATTGTCCAAATGCTTCTTGAGCTCTGTCAGGCTGGTGCTGTCACCACTTCCCTGGGGAGTCTGTTCCGGTGTCCAAACACCCTCTGGATGAAGAACCTTTTCCTGATACACAACCTCGATCACCCCTTACTCAGATTCATGCCATTTCTTCATTTCTTTGACCCTGTTCATGAGAGTGAAGAAATCAGTACCTGCCCCTCTGCTTCCCCTTATGAGGATGTTGAAGGCTGTAATGTGTCTCCTACAAGTGGAACAAAGTGAGTGACCTCTGCTGTTCCTCTTAAGGCTTCCCCTCCAGAGCCTTCACCATCCTCATGGCCATCCTTTGGATGCTCTCTAACACTTTATATCTTGGCTATACTGTGGCTCTCAGAACTGTCCCCAGCACTGGAGGTGAGGCTGCCCCAGCTCAGAGCAGAGGGGACAATCCCCTCCCTTGCCCAGCTGGTGATGCTGGGCCTGATGCTCCCCAGGAGCTGGTCCTCCTGGCTGCCAGGGCACTGCTGGCTCATGTTCAACTTGCCATTGACCAGGAACCCCAGGTCCCTTTTCCACAGCACTACGCTCAAGCCTCTCATTCCTCTCTGTCCATACATCCAGGGTTGCCCATCCCAGCTGCAAAATCCTGCATTGTCCCTTGTTGAACTTCATACAGTTGGTGATTGCCAAGTCCTCTAATTTGTTGAGGTATCCCTGCAGGGCCTCTCTGTGTTTGAGGGAGTCAACAGCTTCTCCCAATTTAGTGACATCAGCAAACTTACCAAGAATTCCTTCAAGTCCTGCATCCAGGTTGTTAATTAAGATTCTGAAGAGCACAGAGCCGAGGATGGCGCTCTGTGAAGCCCCACAGGTCACCAGTCTGATGTCACCCCATTCACTACAACCCTTTGCACCTGACCCATGAACCAGTTGTTCACACATCACATGATGTGTTTATCCAGCTGTGTGCTGGACATTTTGTCCAGAAGGATATTGTGAGACGCATTATTGAAAGCTTTGCTGAGGTCCAAAATTATACAAGTTTTGTATCAGTTTTTATTATGCAGAGTTAGATACCATTTTATAATGATACCCTTAACTTATTATAAGTAACTAGTGAAGCCCAACTGTAAGAATCAAGCAGCATTTACCCAAAACATCCTATCAACAAGCAGTCATTTATTGTAGTGATTTAATTGCATCTGTTTATAATGTTCTTTAAACAGTTTCAGTCTTTCCATTTACTTTGAGTAGTATCATTCTTCATGCCAGCAAAATTCTTAAAATGTACACACAATCCTTAAAGACAGGAGACATCCTAAGGAGACAGACTACAGTAAGAGAAGTGTTCCATTAGAGACATATGAGCTTCTGAATTCTCTTCACCAACAGTTAAGAGCTGAGTAGCATGATTCAGAACACTGTTTAAGTATAGGAAGTGATAGAAAAGGTGCAAAACCTTTAGTCACCACTTTTTTGAAGACTGGTTTGTTGTTTCATAGATCTGTAAGAGCTTCTGAGAAAAAGATGCCATTCTGTTTCCTCTTTTGTTCTTGTTTTAACTCATTGTATGAGTCTGGAGTTTGAGCTACAGGCAAGGCTGAAGACTACCTAAAAGAGCAGCCTCACCTCTTGCCTCACCAGTCTTCCTTGTCTCCAGCTGTGCATGCCTGCTGCTCTTCTAGCATAGGGTGATCATACAGACACAGGGTGTGTGTGCCACGGGCAGATGCAGTCAAGAGTGGTTCTGCATACAGAAATGTTAGGAGCTGTTGTAACCCTACTCATTCTTCAGTCAAGTAGTGAACACCCCTTAGGAAACAGCATCATGGAAGCTATAGACCCAGTAGCTAGAGATCCAGACATAATGATCAAATTCAGTATTCTCAAATGATATCTATGATATCACCAGGTTCAAGGCAGCCCTGTTCTATAGAGCACATTACTTTTGGTAACATGCATGGTTTTGGTTTGGGTTTTTTTTGTGACATAAGATTATATGTGTAAATAAGAGAACTAGCTAGCCCTTGTCTCAGCTGCATAGATTTGCTGAGCTATGCCCCTCCCAAAAACCAAGCAGCTCCCACAATCTAATCTGAGTTCTGAATTATTACATTACTGAAGCATGACCTACAGCTCTCCTTATATCACATTGCAAAAATAATTAAAATTAAAAGTTCTTTTTCACTTACAGATATACAAATCTATTGACTTTTTTCTTTTTTTTTTTTAAGAGGTATTAACTTTGAATAACAAATCATACCAGTTGGAACCTAGTACAAAGGCTACATCCCCTTTGTTTTCTTCTTAGTTACACCAAATAAAACAATGGGTTCGGTACACACACACTGACACATTAAAATGCAGAATCACTGTGAGTAGAACATAACACCTTGTAATGAAAAAATTTACACAGACTTTGAAATTAACTATTAAAAGTCAGTTATTAGAAAAAAAACCAGTAATAGTAACAAGAGCAATAACAGAAAGGACACTTTTTAAGTATTAGGCCAATGACAAATTCTGTATCAAAACATCCATTTAAAAGACACTGTGATTCCATGCACAGCACTGCTTACTGGTATTTGGAAGCTTATTTCTACTACTAGATATATTTATGACCAAGAAAACATTTTAACTTCATTGCCTTCAGCATTTTTTATAATCTTCCATTGGAAAACAAAGAAAGAAGTGAACTCCCTGTTCTACAAGCAGAAGCATTATAAGAAACTATCAGGAGAACTATGTCAAGGAAAGAAACTGGTAAAGGACTTCCGAATGTTATTACAACACTCATTCCCAACGTTTTTGTTAACTTTGCAATCTGCTTATAAGACTACTTCCATTGCAAACCTTACTACAGGGAATGAAATACTGTAAAATAAAGTCACATTCAGGCAAAGCATACAAGTTAAATAGAAAACACATTATTCCAAGAAATCTTAAAATTTTAAGTATAGAACATTAAACATGGAGCAATGAAAACCACCTTCAACATCATTGTTAAGTTTCTCTTACACAACTTTCCAAAGCATAGTAGCAGAACAGTGGGATTCAGGTTGTGAGAAGTACTGCTTCAAGGAAATAAACATCTACTTAGAGAAAGCAAATAACTAGAAAGAACAGCTGAAATTGTTAAATAGGCAGCTGAGAAGTAAGTCTGCTCTGCTGATGAATTTTCTTTCAGTTTAACAACAAAAGAATGACACAGTGGTCTTCAAATTCTAATGCCAACACATCTATTTAATTATGCTGTTCAAAATGTGCTCTTAGAAACCCGGATCTCCATTCCTACAGTTCCTTTTCTCTAGCAGGACACACCATTCACTTCTCAGCATGACAGATGGTCTTCCTCCTTTCTCTTATACTCAAGTAAGCCAGAACTGAAATTCCCTACTTTTCCAGCTCTCCCTAATATCTGATTGTTACTAGGGGACAAACTGTTTCTGAGCACACTATGACTTTCTGAGCTACGCAGCTAATTAACACATCACAACAGAAAAAACATGGTAGAGGAAAGGTAGTAAAAATATGAACAGACCAAGGCTTCACATCACAAGCTCGAAGACAATGAAATGAAATGACCATAATATTTGTTTACCGAGCACAACTGGTTTGATAGAGACAAATAGAGACAAACACCATCATTTCCTTCTCTTGCCTAAAAGCTCAAGTTTCTCTGAGGTTCTTTCAAATTTTCATTTGACTTACAAACATTGTCATTAGAAAGATAAAGGTTATAATATCTTCATAAAGACAAAATATTACAGCTCCTTCCAGCAGTCTTGACATAAATAAAGGAATTACATAAAGAACTTCCCAATTCTAAGTCTTCATTATGTTTATTGAATTGTGCCAAAACCAACAAAAAAAACCCAAACCAAAAAACACACACACAAATACCAACCAAATTATTTGTATAGCTTGAACGATACTGTATATTGTTAGCAATAGTAGTTTAAAATACTGCTCTTCACAAGTACTGAATTACACCAGCAAAGAGAGCATTAAGGAATACAAGGCAGAGCCTATGCCAGACAGAAAGCTGCTTTATTAAATTTCAGATCTCATCCAATGTCACAGGGAAAGTATTAAAGCATACTAGAGTCTTGCCAACAAATTCAGATGAAACAGAGAAACAGCCCAAAACACAGGGTGTAAAGTCATTAAGTTAATCCACTATGCAGAGGCTTGTGTAGCAAAACCAATTTTTAACCATAAATGCAACCTTTGGCTGTGTCATTGTGTTCAATCTAATCCAACACCAAGAACCAGGAAATCCATGACAGAGTCCCTGAAACAAAAAATCTGAAACCTAGATCTCTGAATACATCATCCTTGTGATCTGAAGATGAGGAAATTGAAACTTCTTGAAAACAAAAACCGTAATTTAACAAAAAGATAATTTACACAAGGCATGCAAAGTTAATTAAAATGGGGTTTAAAAGTTTCTGGCTGGATTGAATAAGATGATGCCTCACTAGGAACAAATACATTCTTGGTAGCCAAAGTGATCCATACTTGGTCTGGTCCTTTGTAGATCACTGTCACATATGACATAGCTGCAAATATGCATATTATCATCTTAGTGTAAAGAAGATGGAAAAAAGCAACTATGCTACTTTGGGGTTAAGAATTAATACTCAACATTTGCACAAAAGAATGTATATTATGTTTGACTAGTCAAATATAAAATAATACATGTATTATTTGCACCACCAGGTCTCAAAAAAAGTTCCCAAAAGGAGTCTGACCTGAAAGTTCTCATCCCTTTGTAGCCTACTTCAGTTTTGCAAAGCAGTATGTATCTGTTTCAGGCACAACTGCATCAGCAATTTTAAAAAAATAGAAGTTGTCACACAAGTCCTCATGAAACTGTTGTTAAGAGTCAACCATACCACAAAAATGTCAAAATCTGTTTATCAAAGGTGACTAATTTACAAGAATTAGTTACCAAATGAGATTTTCATCATAAACTCACCCATCTGACTATTTAGGAGGTTGCTAATAAAGAAGTCTGCAATGGATGTTACAAATATGAAAACTCTTTAATGTAGCAAGTACATTAAGTAGCAAACCAGCAGACATTAAAGCAGAGAATGAGCAAAGGCAATCTGAACACATATCCCAAAGAAATAACACAGTAACAGCCTGTTTGAAACAGACTATTTCAAAAAGTACAGCATTTAAACAAACAGACAAATTCCTTCTGTACTTCAGTCAGGTTTTTACATTTTCCACCTTGCTCTTAGGCATTTGGCACAGAAAGACGCAGGAGAGCAGATGAGTCAATCATCTTGCTTCTAGGTTTTTTTTTACTAGAACAGAGTTTTCTGACTGCTAAGAGGCAAACTGAAAGGTAAGTACCACTAAAAACATTCCACATACTCACACCATATGTAGAATCCCAAATTTATGATTCAAAGGGATTCAAAAGATGCTTATAAACAAGCAAACAAACATTACCCCAAACTCTCTTTGATGCTAAGAAAACCTGTAATTAGCTCAGTTGGTTAGAGCATGGTGCTAATGATGAAGCTGTGGGTTTTATCCCTGTATGTGCCATTCACTTAAGACTTGGACTCAATGATCATTGTGGGTCTCTTATAGTTCAGAAAAGTCTGTGAAAAGTGTATTTTGCCAAATCCAGAAATTAAAATAAATGTTACAATTATTTTATCTATTTTAAAATAAAGACAGGGTTCTTTCCTCAACAACAATCACATGGTTTTCAATCACAATACTGTGCTTTACTAATGTTACATCAATGTAATAATATATATACCTAATTCACACAACTCTCCCCTACAACATCCCTACACACCTAACACCTCCCCTATATCCCTTGTACCTAAGATGAAGACTCACAATGAAATTTTATAACTTAAAATAGAAAACTACTCCTTGATATGTGTACAGGGGATAGTGGCTAATATTCAGCTGAACTCATATAGTGATGTAAAAAGTAATTAGAGGCAAGAGGAAAATATCCTTTGCCTCAGGTTACAGATGTCTTAATGAAAAGCTGCACTTATTAATAGTCAGCTGATTTTCAAGCAACAAAGAAAGAAAGAAACAAACAAAAAGCCATACTAGACCAGAACAGCTATTGAGACAAACTATTCACATTATCTAAAACATAATCTTGACATATTTCAGCACAAAAATACTGTATTATCAGGAAAAGATAAAAAAATACACATTTACAGTGAACAAAAAGACGCAGACTTGCAATATCATATTTGAACATAATGACTTCAGTCATAAACTGAACACATGACTTTTTCCAGTTTTAACCCAGATAGATAATACCCCTTACAATAAAACATTTTTTCTCAATACTTTATCAATGGGTAAGTTTTACAGGATACACAGTATCCTGTAACACAGTAATTTGTTTCCACTTCTGGCAGCAAGTATAGGGTATTTCTACAGGAAAACAATGTGAATAAAATAAGTATTTTCTAAATGAAAGGATCATCTTCTTCTTAATCTTTGTCCAAAAGCTTTAATTTTGCTTGCATCTTGTTCTGTACCATATTAATAACATCTTTCATTTCCCCAAACCAAGAAAGAACATATTTATTTATTTATTTCATTATTGAATGCCCATATTTGTTAGTGTCGTGATGATATTTAAATGAGGCATTTAGTATACAGTCATTCAGATCAGAGGTCTTTCACCAAACATCACTTTCAGAGATATATCTGGCCATATATTCTGAACTTTAAACTCAACACAGTATTTAGGGAAAGCAAAGAAAGAAACTAAAAGGCTACATTGCAGCAAATGTTTGAGCTATTTCAAGAGCAAGGGAAGAAAATACAGCTGCAAAAACTTTGGACTAATCATAAAAGGAGGTGCAAATCATAAGGAAACTTCAGTGGTAAAAACAAGAGAGAAACTGAATTTAAAGAATAATAACAGCAATTAAAACCTCTCCCATAACATTTTGTAACTATAGAAGGACTCCTTCACAAAATACAGCAGGTTTTGAATATATCTTTCTGTAATTAAAGGTCAAACACTCTGTCTCACATTAAGTGCTTAAGAATCAAGAACAATTTTGTAAAGCAATGTATTTGACAAGTTAACAAACCTATTTTTAATTATGCATATTTTTTCAAAAATTATGCAATGGTTTAGAATAAGCTCAATAATACTTTTAACTTTTCTCCCTTCAAAAATTTTAGTGGTCTTGAAATTACTTTACCCTTAAGGAATATTGGGTTGTTTCAAAAATTCTAACAATAATTCAAGTTTTGAAAACCTTGGCTGTACAAGATAAAATGGGATGTAATGACTTGTGATGATAATATTAACACCTCAAAGAAGAAAATATTACATCAGAGAACTGTGGTTGCCTTTTTCTTCTTCATTCCAACTTTTTTCTAGTAGCATTTCATGGTTTCAACATATGACTACAACCAACAAAAAAAATATAAATCAAATTGCTAGGAGAAATCATAGGTTTACAAAAGGCCTGTTAAAGTAAGCATTGGGTTTTAGATATACATTTAATCTGTTTTATCAGTCCCAAGTGCATATCATTAACATTTTTAAAAGTCTTGAAAATGGTTAATTGCTTATATGTCATTATCATGTTTTTGGTCTGCTCCCTATCATGGAAGATTTAATACAGAATTTCTATTAAATTCAGCAAGTCTGTCAACAGCAAATGCACTTTTACCAATAAAAATATTTTAAAATAATGATAAACTCAAATTAGTTTAAGTTTAAACAGGTTACATAAATCCTCCATGAAGTTCTGACTTCAGCAACAAACAATCCTCATTGAGAAAAGAAGCAATAAGATTAAAACATGAAGAACACAGTATTTCAATATAATAAGCTTAAAATACAACAGGATCAAGAGAATGAGAAAAATGTCGACTTAAATCTTGACGTAAGAAATGCTCATTTTACTTCAAGATTTCAGTAGTGCCATTTAAATGAATCTATAAGACTTGATGGCTCTTTTAATGGAGGATAGACGCAATTCAATATTAAGAATTTAAAGGTCTATTGCAATTTTCTAAGGGCCCGACTCAACAAAATGTATATGGTCTTGTGGACATAATCAGCCCTCATTATCGCCCCGTAGAACTGGATTTGAAGTCAAGCTGAATGTCCAAAGTAATGACTGGAGGTTCGATCTTCCATGGAAAGCGAAGAAATGCTAGTACCTGCCTGACTAGGAGACAGTGACTTTCTTTCCAGCTTCTCAGCCAGAATATACATACTGCATAACTAGCTATACATACTGTATCTCTAGACTGGCAACACTTAGAGGCAAGAAAAATCACAAATATTACTCTGGAAAGATGTAATGGAATTGCATAAGACTAAATGATCATGGCAAAAAGAACCCTTTCCTTGGGTTTCTCATTACAGGCAGATCTAAGTTCCATAGGTTCCACTGTCTCAGGGGAGGTTTGAACTATCTCTGGCCATTAGACATAAAACTGCATTTACAAAAAAAGAAAATCAAGAACCAACTTGAGCTTTGTCATTAAAACATTATTGCAGTCTTTGCTCCTACTGTCTCCAAGTATGGGGAAATAAACATTCATGGTCACAACTAGAAACTATAGCCATGACGTGATTATTTACTAAAAAAAGAAAGGTTTTCATCAAGGAATAATTCATAAATACATAAAATATGCTGAAACAGTAGAAACAATTTACACTTGGTTAAGGTTTGGATTCCATTGAGTCAATTTGATTATTCCATGCTGGCCAGTTTCCTGCATCTTGGTACTCCTCCTGATACCTAAAACCTAATGGAATATACATTCAGATTATATATATTTTTAAGTCATATGAGATCTAAGCTAAAAGAGGAACTTATTTCATGCCAAAATAGCTAAAGAAAAATTAAAACCTGACCGACTTAGATTCCAGGAAGACTGGGTGGAGAAAGGGACGCAAACTAATTTTTGCAAACAGCAACTCAAAGGCACATAGTACAGTTGTTTTTTTCTAAGAATAGAACTCATTCAGTTCTTAAATACTATACTATAGGAGCAAAAAGCCATCCAACCCTCAAGCCTTAATGAATGAAGACCTCTGTGATCTTGTTTTTTCTTTCCTACTCTTGACCACTGTCTGGAAAGTATTATTTGTATTTATTTGCAAAGGCTGCTTTTGACTTTTGGCTCCATTTTCAAATATTTTATGAGTGCTAGTTAAAGCAGGATCAAAGCTTCACAAAGGACGACCTTGTTAAATGACAGCATGAAGGGCCTAGGTCTTTTCTCAGGTAAACATAAACAAACAAACACAACAACAACAACTCCAAAACCCCCAGTGAAATACCAAAACCACAAACCCCCTCCCAAGTAGTTCTTCATATCACAGGCAGAACTGTCTCTTCACCACCTTTTTATATCCTGACAAATGTCAGTATAAAGGTGACATTCATTACCTTGGAATTTATTTTGAAACACAGCCATTTCCCAATTTTCTACTTGGTATTTGCCTTTAGCTTTCACTTTACAGATATGAAAATCTGAAAACAGAAATTGAAAGGAAAAGTTCCAATTTCCTGAAAATACCTGTCTATGTAAGAAAATTTCTACAGAGATAATAATCTTTTACCCATGCCTCTACTTCAATCCTATCTTCTTAAGATGAAAAATATTAGAGAAACATTATCCCATTGTTTACTACTTACAACATGATTAAGTCACCTATGCCCATGTAGCTGTACCCCTTACACATACATCCATTAAAAAACCATGCAGGAACATGCATGTCCATGCTACTTGACTTTTAGTGAGATAGGTTCAACTCAGGCGAAAAATTATTTCCATTGCTCACATGTTTGATTTCATACCAAACTACAACATTTTATCTACAGTCCTTCAAATTAAGTTAATGATGTTATGCGTGGACAGTTTCTTTTTTTATCGTAACACCAAAAAGCAGTTCTTTCTTTCACTCTCCATTTAACCCACAGTTGCTGAACTGCTTCTGCTGAAATGTACCAAAACAAGCCAATTCACCTGCTGGCACAGTCCAAGCTACCTGAAATATAAAAGTTTCACAACATTATGTGGAAGTGATTTACCTAAACGTCACAGGAATACTACTGATATAACTGTAAAGATATCTTTAAATGTATACATAATAGCTTAATGATAACACCTGCACAAGATATTTCTACAAGTGAAATGATCATTAAGCCATCGTGAATGATTCAAAGGATGGGTGTAAAAAAAATAACTAAAATTAGGAACTTATTCAAAATCCCTTCCTCTGTAATTTCTCAGCAATTTTTTAAAATTGGTTGATTTTCTGTGAAGCTACAAGAAAAGAACTCATTATGATTCCTGCTACACACTTGAGAAAACAAGTATCACAAGACAAGATTGTGGGACAGCCGGAAGGACTAAATATATACAGTTCTCAGACCAACTCTATGTCTGTTGTATGATGATGTGGCTTAATATCGCAGCTCAAGAAAGGACGCTGTGCAAAGCAGCAAGAGAAGGGTTTCTCCAGAATGGCAGTATTTTCCTTTTTCCTACGTGTAAAAGACATTAGCAAATGTCAGCATACAAATGCATTCTAACTCAGGGTAACAGCTCATCAGCCTCATCTGCAATGGTGACCCCTCTAAGCTTCACAACACAGAGTAACAGATTGTCTGAACGCTGTAAATATTAATCACGTGTTTCCCACTCATCTGCCCTCCTGCGTGCCCGACGGTATTTGCACACATCAAACGCTAAGGAACTATAAAAATCTGCATTCCCCGCTTCACTATCCCGCACACTAGACTAGAAGAAATCGAGGATAGTTTTAAGAGTCATTTTGGGGCGGGGGGAAGTAATCTAGTTAAATTTACTTTAATAGCGCTGTCATGAAAGGGGGAGGGAGGAAATCTCCGGACTTTCTTCGGACCGCAAGAGAAACTAAGAGATCCCAGCTCTCGTGATCCCACAGAAGCTATTTATAAATAAGCAGCCAGAGAGAAGACGAGATGCTAATGACAACCAAACAGATCCAATCCCTGCAGTCTTGAGTTAGTGGTTTTATTTTGTAATCCACTCGACTGCGACAGAGCCACTGCGGGGAACCGAGCAGATGGGCAGAGCGCTGGGGGCAAGCGAACGAAAGAATATTACCTTGCGAGAAGCAGCGCGCGAGGTGGCGACGCTCCTGCTGCAGTTCCAGGTGCCGGCGAGGACACGGGATGCCGGGGGCTGCGGGGCTGCGGCTACCCCGCGCTATTCCCGGCCGCCCCCGCCTCCTCCCCCGGCGGCCGCCGCTGCCGTTGCCGCCTCACGGATCGCTCCCGTTGCGGGGCGCGCGCCGCACCGCTCCCTCCTGCAGGGCGGGACTGACGGCCCGGCCGGCCAATGGGCGGGCTGCGCGGCTGAGCACTGACCAATAGGCGGGCTGCGCGGCTGGCGCGCGCCGGCTCCGCGCGCGATCCGGCGGCGGCCCCGGGCCGGTCTCCGCGCGGGAGCGCCGCTCCCGGGGCCGGGATTCCTGCCCCTCGAGGTGTCAGAAACAGACCCTCCGGCAAAGCGTGGGGCTGAGGGAGCCTAAGGCAGCACGGCGGCAGCAGCCTGCTTGTTTTCGTCAACTGCCGTTGCATAATCCGTCAAATCTGTTCTCCTCCTGGATGAGCATCGCTGCCAATCATGTCGTACCGCTCACCACCGTAATTGCAGTACAGCCCTCGAGCAAGCCAGACATAACTCTGAACGGCGACATTAGAGGACAAGAAATCCTCTCCAGTACTCCTAACGCTGCTAGAAGAGGAAAATCAGAATACAAGCTGCAGTCCTAAACCACCTCGTAAAATACCTTGCTATTTCAAGGGACACAATTTGAGGAGCAGGGACCTAGTTCATTGGTCTGAACCTCACTTTACTGCAAGTAATCTTCCTGACACTCTTCCCTGAAAGTTCTCCGTTCAGAAAGGCACCATAAGGGAAGAAAAAAGTTTGTCTAATAACTGACTCAGGTAAAAACAATAGCGACAATTCTGAATGAACAGAGTTAGGGTTAAAATATTTCTAGTAAAAAACACAACTTGTAATTTCCAAAGGCATGTAAGACCCTTGTCTGTGTATTCAAATATTGCAACAAAATACCTTTTCTCACTGTAACTTGTAGCCTCCCAAAAATGTCCCATTTCATTCTGCTTCATGAATTAGTTTATTAAATTTTTTACTATCTCAATATGTAGATCTTTCATAAATAATTATGATCTTACTGAACTCAAACAGAAACTTCCATCTCTGTTTGAAATACTAGAGACTACCAGATTCTTATCACTTTAGATTACTCACATGTTCCTTTCCTTTTGAAAACTTAACAAAATGAGTTTTTTTAGTTTTTACCTGAAATTTTTGACCATCAGCTGGTCACCTATACAAGTACTAGTTTCATACTCTGCATACTGAGACACGTCTACAGACAAGGGAATGGAAAAAACCCTGGCTGAAAGTCTTGCTCTTCTGATGTTTAGTACTTTCAGACAAAGATTAACAATTACTTTCTTAGTAACTTCATTTTGCAAGCACATGATTTATGTGGAAACAAGAGTTCACAGAAAGCAACCAACATGAAATGATTATGTCAGGCTGGGCTGCAATGTAGGGCACAGTGAGAGCAAAACCTAATCTCTGAGAGGTTTCCACTTCATCTGCACTCATCTGCGTAATCAGCTTTTCATCTTGTCATAGGATAAATGCAACCTGCCTTCTGCTTCATTTACCCCATATAGAACACTAGTATAGATTTGTATGAAGCAACCTGCAAGAGCTTGTGTAGAAATGTATTAAGAAAGGAACTTGAAATCATTCAATTTTTAAAGGAAATTAAAGGTTGGAAGTCATGTATTTGCTAAGTTAATACACTAATTAGAACTGAAAGCTATTCACTACATCTAGAATGCAAATTGACCCTGCTCCCTGCTTTGAATGAAACAACCTTTGCTTTTGGCTACCGTTTCATTTCTTAATCTGTGACTTTGTGTATAGTAATAAACAATAGCTTTTGTTTAAACCTTTCAGGAGCTTTCATAAACTGCTGGATTCTAGTGAATAACCCAAGCTGTTGAGTGGAACTAGTGTTAATATCACTTATTTTAGTCTCAGTTCATCTGAGTGTGGAAGGCTCATACCAGTGAAGACCTTATTATTAGCTAACAATCAATCAATGAAACACTTTACCAACAATGTTCTCAGAAGTAATGTCTGTCTGATTGGCTTTGATGTCTGACAACCTAACACTAAACTAAGTTCTAAGGACTAACAATGAGGATACAGGCTGGCCAACTACATATTTATATTTCTTTCTGCTCTTCTCTCAAAGGATGAATATTTTTCTGTAGTATTGTCAGAAACATGTTCATAAAGATGTATGGGTAACCTACAGGTACATGAGGAGAACATGGACTGTATAATGCAAAAAGTGGAGTAGGAAATACATCACAGCTTGCTGCTGAAGCAATTGTTACCAGTACATTTGCACTTGAAAAACTAAAAAGCAATGAGCTATCATGCACAAGACAACTTTATTTTCCCTTTATTTCCCCCATACCTGCAGAAAAATTCTCATCCCTGAACAGGTATTTCAGTCTTTTAATAAGTTTATTTTCTTGTCTTAAAATTGCACATCAGGGCTGACACTACCATATAACAGGGATATAAGATTTAATATTTTTGTCTTGAAATTATTGCTTTGCATTAATTTTTGCATTAATTTGAAATAAATGCAGTTCCGTAGTGCAACAATTTACTTAAATTTACATGCCCACTTCTGCACCAAAAAGATTTAAATCTATTCCTGACTTGTTTAGAAACATGAATTGAGTATATTTATGGCATAACAAATACACCCAGAGCTCTTTATGCTTCTTTATGCCTCCTGCACCCTCTCAAATCTCCCTAGTGTCATCATCCCATGTTCTTCAATCTGTAACATCCCATGCCTTGGAACAGCAGCATGAGCCATCATTCCAGGAATACCATGTACTAACTAGTACTTCAGATTCTAATCCTTTCTGTCCTGGCTGCCTGCTTTATTCTGATATCTAAAACTCAGTAGAGACTCTGCTCAATAATAATGAAAACAAATTGTGAAATTTTATCGAATTCTTAACAGGACAAATTACAATTCAAGTATTATTGTCTGACATAATGGATGGGGAAAGAAAAAAAACCAAACACAAACCCCACCATCTACTTAAGTGTAAGAAACCATCTGTTTTCTTAAAAATTATTAGAATAAGTAGAATTGGAATTCTAGGACCTTGTTTATTTTGTATCTTCATACTGAAAAAAAACAATAATGTGGTTTATATGAACAACGTAAGTGCAAATATATTGAAATGCATGTTCAATATGGATTGGATGGAGGGGTTTTGAGCAGTGTTCTTTTTATGCCTCTGTAACATATACTGCATTGTGTTAATTTGGTTTATTCATAAATTCTTGACCTCTGTCTGTCTAATACAGAAATATTATAGTGTACATTATTAATTCATTACATACATCAATATCAAAGATTTTATCCTAATGAGAAATACAGATTTTGCCTGTTTCAAGTTATACCAAATCACTGAAATGATTAAGTAACTTTGGCCAAAATGGCTTTTTCTCTGATTAATAAAATGGAACTTCAAAAGACAGCAGTGGAGAATCTTTGTAATTTTCAAAATCCTGGACGTATGACTTTGAAGTGCTGCCAGCTCTTGTTATTAAATGACCTGATTTTGGACAGGGACGAAGCCAACCTTACAACAAATACAAGTATGTATATGTGAAATTCTTAGAGCAGGGTGAAAAATTACTTTTTTTTTTTTTAATAGGAAAAGAACATAATCAGGATTGTTACAGAAAGCAGACAGAATGTTTCAGAAAATGATGTGGAAGTTCTCTCTGGAAATGAGTATGCATTTAAGTGGCTAAAACAGTGCTAAAGGTGAAGTAGTAGGATCAATTTCATCAGTACAGTGAAACTGTGCCATTGTCTGTCAGGCTTAAGTACAAGAAGAAATTTAGGGGAACTGGTGACAATTGAAATATCAAAATAAAATTATACCAAGAAAAAGCTCTCCTTATATGCATACTGTATTCTGTAAACAAATACATGGAAATATCAAACATTCTCTAATGATTATGAATACCAACTACTTGTCTGTTATTTGAAAAAGGAGGAGTTTACTATTTCGCATATACTACATACCAACAGATTTACGTGAAACTATTACACCATGAAATCCTTATAAAAACAATAATATTGGCATGACTTCTCATGCAAACTAAACACTAAGATTATGAAAAAAGTATATGTGTGTGTGTGTGTGTGTGTGTGTGTATAGCATTAAATACCTTCTGGGAAAGATTAACAGCAATGGTAGATACAGCCATTTATTTAGGTCAGTAGTGAAATTCTGTGTCAAAAAAAAAAATTGTAAAAGAAAAAAAAGATAATTTATAATGACCAGATATATGCATCAGTTGTACTGGTTGAAAGATTGCGGAGACAAACTGCCCTCAGAAATGGTCTTAAGGATAAAGGCTCTTGGGATAGCAGAAAATCATTATCACTCCTCTCTCTTTCCCTCTCTCTCTCTTTCTCTGGAACATCTCCTATTTTCCAGTCACTAGTGAATCTAGAATCAAACGTAATACCACAGGTACATTTCCTCAAGCAGAGTGGATTCCATTTGTGTAGAGATGTTAAAAGCTGTAACTAAGAGCCCAGTTTCAGTATGTTGAAAGGTTACATTCAAAATACAGGATTCATGGAAAACTGTGCAGAGCATGAGTGGAGAACCTCTTGGTTCCCGTGTCACTCTCAGCACACTAATCTATATACTAATAAAAGCAATTCAGACTTCTGTCTCTAGTATTCACTTTTTTATGCTTGATGTATATGCTACCTTTTAATATTTAGAAAGTCAGGAGAGAAAATAAAGAGACCAAAATACTAAAAAAAGCTTACTTAAGAGATACAGCATATCTTAAAAATGCTTACTTAAGGAAAAATCACACTAACATTCAATGATCCAATGTTTTTTAATACAAAACGTCTCACAGTTCTGCACAATAAATAGAAACATAGGAAAACAATTAATGTTTTTCTATCTGTATCAGAGGTTTTATACATATTTCAAACAGATGCAGTCAAGCAACAGTAGAATTAATTAGATGCAAAATTGTAATTCTTCAGGCCTAGCAGTCTGAAGGGAAAGGTGGAGGAGGAGAAGAAAAGCAATCTATGTACAGAAAAGAGTCGCACCTTTTCTAAAACATGAATGTTCAGCATCATTGTGTGAAAATATTTGCAAAATAAGTTCAGAAATATACAATGGTTCTTGCAACTTCTCTGAAGGTAACTGAACTTCAACTGATTTTTGAAATGTTAAAGTGCTTTGCAAAATTTAATTAAAGTATTACCTTGGGAGAATCCCAGTTTCACATTTTGATGAGTCAAAGAACATTCCAAGGGAAAGTTGCATGTATAAGATCACCACAAATAAGGAACTGAGATGAAAAACCTCATTCTCCACATATTTTGCAAAGATGAACTATTACTTCTTCCTATATAATGCAGAAAAATATCTGTTATTCCAAACAGTGACAGGAGTAGACCATGATGAACTACTGTCAGAGCACAATTAGCTACTAAGCTTAGATACGGTCTTTATGAAAAAACCTTTATTTCAAACAATTTTCTCTTTATATCTGTGGGGTTTTTTTCTCAATTTATTCAGAATAAAAGAGAAAGAATCAGCTGCTGTGTCACTTCATAAATCGATCATGTGAGTTTGACATTCTCATAAGAATATTTAGCTTAGGACAGAAGTAGCTTTTCTTGCTGAACATTACTAAGAAATATTTTATTTACAGCCATCATTTACATAATCTCACCAAAATAAATCCCGAAGTTCAAATGCTTCAGACATTTAATGACTGCACTTCTTGAAATTATGTCTCTAATTTGAACTTTTTGTAGCTGTCTGATGCTGACCAGACTTGGCATGCAAACTGTCTACAAAAAATCAGAGTGTGCCAAGTCTAAGGCAGCAGAGAGCAACACAATTTATACTCGACATTATTCCAGGAAGAGGACTCACATGTAGCAGTGGCAGCTGGTCTTTCAAATGTTGCTTAATTTACCTTCAGATTCTAAGCAGTTGGAAGCTTTGCAATCCTAACAGATTTGAACACAGTGGTTACAATGTTAAATAGGATAATCAGCTGACAGTCATCAGTCTGACTGTGTTAACAATTCTAGTTTAGCATAATATTTCCATGGCCTTAAATGTCATGGAATTCCTCATTCCCTCAGCTATACACTTGGATAAATTCTGTATCTTTCTGAAGTAATATTGATATTTGGATTTAGAAGGCATGAAAATGTATAGTTCCAGTGATTTAAGTAAAATTCTTATTTTAAAAAAAGCTTCTGCATTTTTTACATTTAAAATATAGGCTTGTAAGCAATATGACATTTATGTATTTCAATGTACAATATAAAAAAGATACTGATATATCTTGAAATAGGCTCAGTGACCAACAGATTAAAAAAAAATAAATGAAAAAGCTGAAAAGTTTATTTACATAGTATTTGCATGGGGGGGGAAAAAAGCAAACTAAGAAACCTTGCTTTGATGATTGGGGAAAGACAGTAAGTGCAGAATTCAGCGTCTGCAGCAGGATTTAATCATTGAGCTTTGAAGTAAGCCAAGTCTGTGTATGGCTGGTACATAGTCTATGGGCAGGTAAAATGAAAGAATAAACTGGAAGTGCCTGAAATTAATTGTCATAGGTAAATGGTCTCTCATTCAGAAACATTCCTGATAGCTGCTCTTTTTTAAGGATTTGAATATATCACAATGGATCATATTGATAAAAGGCACACTCTGAAAGGGAAAAAAATAACCTATTCTACTCGTACAAGCCAGTTATTTCCTCAAAGTTCATGGTGTAATATTTATGTACTCAAAAGCAGATGACAGTGAGGGACTGGCCATTAGGTATATCTACTCAGCAGAAGTTTAATCATGTAAAAATATTAGAATAGTAAAATTTCGGGCAAAGACATTCAACTTAATGGTCCTAATATCCAACTTGGCCCCTGAACATAGGATTTAAAACCAGTATGTGTAATAACAGCAATCTAACTTCTTATCCAGAGTCAGTTTCCAGCATAAAGCACAAACATGTCAAAACTGTATATGTCATAAAATCACTGCAAGACAGTAGTTACAAAGATACAAAACTCATCTTTTATTAAAAACTGCCACATAGTAGCTTGTTTTCTCTGAAGTCTACTTAACAGGAAATGCAAGGGTTAGCTACGTGCAAGATTCCTAGATTAATAAACAAATTGAAATATGCCCCCTGCCCCTAAAAGTGCAAGAAGCTTTAGAAGAATACAATAAGCTATTGAAATTTTGAACGTATTTTTCTTCTTTTGCATGAACAAAAAACTCCTTCATGCATTTTTCAAAATATTTTCATATATTGATTTCATAGTTGCAGTTTGAAACTCTTAAAAAATTTTGCAAGTTTGCCTCTGGGACAAAATATTAAAATACTCATAGCAGAAGCAGGATACCAAAAGTGGTTATTTATGTAAGCACATTATACAGATGTGAGATACCACAGTATTTGAAAGAAAGATCTTTTTTACAAGGAAGTTCTGCATGGAATTAGACTGTCTGGAAAAATAAGACCCTTACACCTTACTGTGAGAATGGCACATGGCAGAGGAGCAGGCAAGAAAGACTGCCGAAATGCCATTCACTGCTTTTATGTTCTAGGGAGAGTTAGACTTCCCCTGAAAGATAGTCAGGCATCAGCCAAAGAAAGCAGTTACCAATGTAGCTATAAAGTATTTTAAAACTAATTACACCTTGCAGACTCAGATCAGTGCAGTAAACCAACCACCTAGAAAGTGAGCTACTGCTTGGAGTAGACAAATGACCTTCAAGAAATTCTGTCTAGCTGCTTAAAGACAGTGTCATAAGAAGCACAACAGATTTTAAATTTGTGGTGCTCAGTTGCTCTAATTACTGTTGAAAACCCTTTCAGTTGAAGTACCAATACAAAAAATGATCTCCAAAAAAAAAACCCTCCAAATTTAAACATACACTGAAATAGAGATAGCAGCTTGATAAAACTAAGGAGTGTGAAAATGCGGTTTCCCCACACACTTTCAGGAGACAGTAAGGTAATTCAAGTTTGGGTTATATATTTGATCAGAAGAACAGCTAAGACAATGTAAGAAGTAAAAGAATTCAAAATGAAAGTTTTCATTGTCACAGAACTAGCTCTCAACAGGGAATTGTATTACCTTCAGATTTACAGTGGAAGACCTGTAATAGAACTACTCAAACAAGAACACACCTGCTTCAAAGAGATGTATGCAAAACTGATAAATATTTGTGACTAAAAAAATCTGGAGCAAAAGATGAACCTGAACATGTGAAGCTGAACTGGGGCTTAAGGAAGCACATTTGAAGGTTGAATTGACACATGGCTCTGGAAATGATGCTAAGCAATGGTGTTTAGATTCAGGAAAGAAAAAAGAAAAATACACTTTATAGCTGCTTTGTGACATGATGTTTTCATAGTTATGAAGCTTCAGATCAAGTTATTTTGTAGTTTCACTGAACTACAAATTATTGTTAGATTTTAACTTCATAAATTATCAAGCCACTTTCAAACCACAAAGAATGTATTTACACTTTTCCACATCAGATGTTACACTGACCCTATTTCTGACAGTGTTTTAATTTCATATTCATCCTAATCCAGTATGTTTATTAATATTAATATGAAATTTAATCTAATTTTCCAAATTTATTATAAATGTTAAATAAATGTGCATTTTTTATGTTTTCCCATTAGAAACCACTTCCAGCCTGCTTGATATTTTACCAAAACTTTTAAAAGAAAACTGCTGAAAGATCTATAATGTCAGTATAAAATTAATTCCCCAGTGTCAGATTTCTGGGAGTTGTGGTAAAGGGAAAATAATGTTTTTAATGTGACATTTTGCCCAGAAAAATATTGTCAAGATAATTTAAATGCAGTTTTGATAGTACCTATATGTATTAAGAAAGAGAAATAGGTCCAGGAAAAAAAGGAAAAAAACTAAACCAAACATGCATATTTTATGACAAACCAGGTTAAAGCCATCAATCAAATTATTTATAGAAGAAATGTAAATTAAAACAAATTAAGATAATGTAAGATATCAAAAAAAGTTATTTAAATGGCTGTAATAGTAACTTCTATGTAATTTAAGATTTGCATATGCTTATTCAAATTTAAGTGTAATTGCTTTATTTTGTTAATTTCAAATGAGAAGTATAACTTCATCTGAAATGTCTTTTAATAATTTTTAATGCAGCAGTATATTCTAATCTGTGTTTTTTACCTTTTTTATACTTCTCCTATAATTAAAAAGAAAAGTTATACCAGTAAATTATGCAAAGTGAAAGAACCTTCCAATAGGCATCTAATATATAAAATATGATGGATATAATTCTAGTAGCACCAAGCAAGAGGTGACCACAAATACCTAGGATTTAGTAATTTAGGATTTATGGATTAAAACTAACTGCATAAGCTCAACCATAGCCCAAGCAGGAAACAAGTGCAGATGGTGTGCTGCTCAGCCCATAAACCTGTTAGAAAGATGGTATTCTACCAGTGTCTCTTACTCAAGTGATCTATTGGACAGGGTATTTGACACAACTAAAGCTAGAGAGATGTAAATATCATTGAATTCCTTCATTCATTGTCAGAAAGGTTTGATAATAAATTTTCTACTGTTGGTAGAAATTAGGTATCTTATTCTTTTAAATATTCTAATGATTCATGACCTTGGAAGAACTTAAGACGTGACAAAAGCAGTGATAGGCAGGTGGTGTTATCTCTGTCTGGACAGAATAATAGCAGGCAGTCTCTGACTTTGTCTTCTGCAATGTCTAGAAGCTAAAGAGAAGCAATTCTGCTTGAATAATGCTCTGTCAACTACTGCTACAAATCAGAATTCTGAGCTCAAAGTTGACAACTTCCATAAATTAACATGGGTAAGGAATTAGAGAGAAAGCAAAACAGAGAAACACAACCATATATAGAGTCAGATACGGTGACACACAACTAGCTACATTTCCCCAATTTGTTAGGGTAAAATGGAATTTCTTAACAGGTAGGATGAAGTTATGTTAAAGTAATAATACTCGTCTTTTGAAAAACTTACTCAGTATGTCTCTAAGCTATGAAAGTTTCAGTGCAACTGGCCACGGAGCTACAAATCCTACAAACAGATATGTACTTGTATTTTTAACACAATTCTAAAAGACAGAATGGCAACCGAGAAAGAAGTATTTTTAAAAAACACTTGTTCAAGTATCTTTTGGAAAAACCTAGGATGTCAACCTAAGAATGCTAAAATAACTGATAATATATTTAAAATATTTTAGTCCAAAAAAGGAATTTAATGGTGATACAGCAGATTTTTTTGAGTTGTTTTTAGATTGGGAGGAAGGATATTTCTGCTGTTAAAAGGGAAAAAAATTTAATCTTCTATAAAAATAAGTTTGAAGTTCTCACAAAATATAAATATTGATCTAGAAATGGGGAAATGAAAGAGAAATTAATCTTTGCCCCTTGACTAAAAAAACGTGATCATGCTAAGACTGAAACAGGTATAAATCTAGCATCAGGTCAATCAAAAATGCCAGCAAATACTATCTATTAAAAAAAAGACAAAATGTCACAGGGATCTTAATGCTCAAATTCACAGGGTCAGATATACATGACCTCACACGTTTAACTATAAGAATGTGCCAAAAATTCCATGATGTTTGTAAATGTAAAGATATATGTATATTCAGGTCAAGAAGCAATGAAATAGTGTCCACATTTGTGTGAATACAACTCTTTTGAACATACACTTTTGAAAATGGAAAAATTAAAAACATTAGGACCAATACTGTGTGGCACTTTCTTTGACAGCAAGTTGAAGTAAATCCAACATGACAGTTTACAGTATTTAGCCATGACTTTCATTAACTCAAGAACAATTACTGTGTAACATCTATACAAAGCATTATCCTTATTTATTGTTAGCTTTATTTTTGCTCATGAAGAAAACTGTTGATTCTCCTTTCTCAACTCTTACTGTCCTTTCACAGCAAGTTTTTAAACACTGATCATACTTTAAATGGTAACCCCAAAAAAAATATTTTATTTTGTTTTTTAAGACTTTGCTGGGACAGCTGGACACAATAGGGGTTGTTCTTTTTTTTTGAAAAGGCACTTATAACATTAATCAAAGGTTTTGTGAATTTCATTGTAACTCCCTTCCTTTGTGAAGTCATATTTAGTTTACACTTGGGATACTTTTTTTAAAAATTATTTTTATCTGAAGTATTTGTTGGAAACACTCTCTAGGGCAAAAAAGATACTTATTTTAACATTCTTCCCACACTATACAGCATAACGACTCACACATAATTAAAGAAAACCACCAAATTAACTCCATAATGGTTTTCAGAACTACATGAAACTTCAGTACCTGCTAGCTAAAGTACTGAGGAGCTGTAAAGGTAAGCACAAAGTTATAAAATTAGTTCCTCAATCCAAGTCACTAAGTTACACTCCTACTACATGAAAATATGGTAAGACTTATTATAATTTGAGTTGAGGTGTGCGAAGATGATTCTATATTTTGATTGAGCTTTCTTTGCATATTTTAGAGCTGTTTGGACAGATCTCCTTCAAACTTAATAACTTTCCACTGGCATACCCAGTGTGCTAAAAGAAAAGAATACATACAATTAATTGCTGAGGGAGATAAAGGCAAGTCCTGCACCCGTAGTATGTGGTCAGCTTTACCTTTGCAGTCTCTTGCAGTTGTTGCAAATTGCAGCAGCTGCCTTTATTTCATCCGCAAAAGCTATAACTTTGTTTGGCTGCAGAGTTGATTCATTAGAGACTAGGTAAAATTTTGTGCCATTTTGAAGGCTAAATCTTATTTTCCACCAATTTCTTATTTCAGTATGCCGTGTTTTCGAGCCTGTCTGTGCAGGGCTCAGGAGACAGAAGCAAATTTGAGGTGTGGCAGTACAGTATCAACTACTCCACATTTCCTTCCCTCTGTTCCCTGAGGCAACAAGTGGGGCAGGTGGCATTTAACTATGCTTACAAAAGTAAAGTAACAAGGAACTGGTGTTTTTTTGGGTTATTTCAATTATTAGACAGTTGTAGATGGCAGGTCAGGCTCCTTCCTGTGAAGCCGCGGTGCACGGCACCCCCGGCGTTGCTGCTGCGCCTCCGCCTTCTCCGTGACTCTAGGACTGGCCAGGCCGGGAGCAGCGCTGTAACAGTACGGACACGTGGCGAAACTAAGCACATCTATTTAGGCATATTCTTCTCAAGCACTTTTTTGGGGACCCATCTGCACCTGCCCCTGGCAGTGTTGGCCTTCCGAGCGCTCCTGGGCCGACCCCTGCCGGTGGCGGCGGAGCCCGGAGGGAGAGGCCCTCATCCCAACTGCTGCGGGCCCTCACCCCAGACACTGCGGGCCCTCATCCCAGACACTGCGGGCCCTCATCCCAGACACTGCGGGCCCTCATCCCAGACACTGCGGGCCCTCATCCCAGACACTGCGGGCCCTCATCCCAGACACTGCGGGCCCTCATACCAGCCGCTGCGGGCCCTCACCCCAGACACTGCGGGCCCTCATCCCAGACACTGCGGGCCCTCATACCAGCCGCTGCGGGCCCTCACCCCAGACACTCGGGCCCTCACCCCAGCCGCTGCGGGCCCTCATCCTCCCCCGGGAAAGGGCTGCGCTCCCGCTCCGAGTCCGGCCGTGGAACCTGACTGCTTGCGGGAGCAGAAGTGACCGCCACATGCTCGATCTAGAAGCTGAGATGATTTCCTGGGAGGAAGACAGGACTACCCGAGTCTCGCTGCTTTTCAGTCATCAGGACTACCAGCGTCCCGTCCGCATGAACTCTGCAAGACCAGTTGGGATGGCCAGTCACTCAGCACAGCATGCACCGACGGGGAGAGGACCATTAAAAACACATCCTGTGGTCAAATTGAGGTACTCTGAACCTAAGTAATTTACTGGACTTGGCAGAATAGTGCACTAGTTGAAATAGCATTGAACAACATGCCCTTGCCCTATTTTTAAATTTTAATTCTTTATTAAACCACTTAACGCAATTTTTGAACAGTTTTCTTTGTTAAAGCTGGTTAGACCATCTAATAGTCTGAGTGATCACAATCTTCTCTATCTCTATCTGGGCTAATACCTGCTCTTAATCGAGCTTGGGCTTCTAGGACTGCTTTATCTAGAGAGTAATATCTCTTTGTAATTGATTAAAGTAAATATATTCCTTTTCTCATATCCAGTAGATGAACGCAAATAATTAAACTGCACATTTCTAGAAGAGCTCTTGAACCTAAATTAATCAAAAGTAGATGATGAAAGCAGATTTTTTAAATTGCATTTTTATTGATTTTTTTTTCTGATTTAGACTCCTTTATCTTGGGAATATTTGGAAGACTTAGTCCCATAATTGGTTTCTACATTTTCTCAAGAGATCATGTCTAATATTTTCGGAATCTTGTTACAAAAGTTAATTAAAGCATCTCCAGCACATTTTCATATGCTGCAACACGAGTAAGATTAATACATGCACAGTGTCTATGCTCCAGTTGAGAAAAAGCATTTGATTAACAACTTGTGACAAAAGTCTTACATTTGGATGTTAAATTGCCTATTTAAAACTGTATAAAATTGACAACAAAACTTGAAAATAAAACCAAGTAAACAAAGAGGTGAATAAATAGGAATATGCATAAAAGTAGAAGTGAGAATGGCTACTTCCTCTAAAGCACACAGCAATACATATCTAAATTTGTATTACACCAAGGAGCATTCAATACAGCACAGGTCATTTTATGACAGAAAATTTTAGGCTTCTTGGTTTTCAGTCATTGAGAAGTGAGGAAAAAGATGTGTTTTTAAAAAACATTGTCTTAAAAAGTAGAAGTTGGAATTCTGTATTGAATGAGATTCTGTTCACTTTTACTTTTTTTGCATCTTTATCTTCTTAGTTATCCAAATTCATTTTTATAAAATGCTGTTTTCTACAACTGATTTGTAGTTAGTACATTCAAATGTTCAAATACAATGGGATTTTAAAATCCCATGTTTGTAGTTTTGCAGAAAGTGAAAGATTTTGTGAGACTATTACAGCAGATTTGCTCTATTCTATTACTTTCTTTTTCTGAATTATTCACAAATGGGCAATGTCAGAAATGGGCTGAAATGCTTTATTTTGACTTAGCAGTCCTTATATAACTTTCTAATTATATTTGAAAATCTAATGTAAATGCTTATATAAATTTTGAATTAATATGGCTGTTCAATTTAACTTAGACCTAACTTGAACTGATAAGATGAAGATCCTTATGGCTTGAATAGGTATGGTTGTGTACTTGGTATCCCTAGAAATCGCACCTGTTTATATGATACACAGTCTAATTACCACATGTGTAATAAGCTAATTTTATGGACATTTGTACTCTGTAAGACTTAATATCAGCATGATATATAGGGCAATTTTAATTGTGTAGTAATATTCAGAAATTCAATATTTTCAATAAATGACCATAAGTAATTTTCTCTAAGGCAGTGTGTATTGATATGCTTTTAATTCCCTTTAGAAGAGGAATGGTTATTGTAATAGTCCATGGAGTTTAAAAATGTGGGTTATACTTATATAACAAGTTAATATAAAGTAATTAAATATTTATGTATAAAAGTTCTGAGAAAAGAAAGGTAAATCATAAATCAAAGTAAATTTAATGAAAAGTGCTTGAACAGTTTTCTCAGAGGCAGTCCAAATACAGTGTTGGAAGACTTATTTTACCAATCACAACTGAACAACATAGCTGAATACAAAACACTGCAAATATGCAATCTGTTAATATTCAGCTGTTTGGATTAGAAAAGCTGTAGTAATTTTATTGACAATTACAATAGTCTTGAAGGAAGTTAGCATTTAAAAAGCTTTGAGATTTTTTTACAGAAATTAAGACTATTTTTATAGTTGCAGCTCTGTAATTAGCTGAAATGGTCATGGCATTTTCTGGTGGTAATTCTTGAATTACATAGTAGATGCAAGAGAAACACTAGCTACATAATAAGTCTTAATTCTGTCATGTTATAGTTTGAGAATTTATCACTTGGCTTATGTCAGTACTCTGTATCACATTAGGGGAGGCAGCTACTTGGCATTGCTAGTGCAGAATTTTTTCCATCTCAGTCCTTTGAAAATGTTTGGTCATGCTTTTATTGAATTCACACTGAATTAGTGCAGTTCTCTGTTGGCAGATTGGCTGAGATTTTCTTTGCACAAACTCCATGTCCTTCATAATATATTGCCATAGGCACTTCCCTAAAATTATGATTTTGTTTCAGTGAACTTTGTTCAAAACCTTGAAAACCACTCATTAAAATTTCCCAATTGGTCATAAAAACAACCTATGCTCATATGCTTATAGAAAATTATACTGAAATGGTCATGCTTCATCTATGAGAGACAGATAAGATTTGGGAATATATGACATATGTCAAGAATAAAGCAAGTTAAAAAATTCAAGTTTGTCCATATCATATATAATAGTATGAAGCAGAAACATAAAATTTGGTATTGGTGTTGTTTTGAGACCGGGAATGATTTTGGTTTCCCAGAGGTAATCTCCCTATATCATGCAACTGTTACAGGACACAAAGCCAGCATTTCTAAATACTCTAATTAGTTCAGTTCTTACTCTGCTTAACCAAAATTCTTAACCTCACTCAGAATGAGGAAGTGGATGAGGCCTGCTGCAGGCAGCCAGAAGCAGTCTCGAAGTCACAACCACTGATACTTTTAGGGGCTTTAACTAGTCTTGTATATGCTGGAGAAGCAACACCACGAAGCACAGTCCAGGAGGTTCGTGAGAAGCACTGATGACAACTTCCTGTTCCAGGCTGGGGAGGATCCCACAAGGAATGTGCTGCTTGACCTTATGCTAACAACCAGAGAAGGCCTCATTGGAGATGGGAAGGTGGAGGACAGTCTTGGCTGAAGTGGCCATGAGACTGGGGAGTTCAGTATTGGGTGAGGATGAAGCAGGGCAACAGATAAGGTTGCAACCATGGATTTTAGGAGAGCTGACTTTAACGCCTCTTCAGAGACCTTGCTGGGAGAATCCTGTGAGAACAGGTGATGCAGGGAAGAGGGGTCCAAGAGAGCTGATTGATATTTGAGGATCACTTCTTCCAGGCTCAAGAATGATGCACTCTAATGGGCAAGAAATTGGGTAAAGAGAGCAAAATACCTGCAAGGATAAATAAAGAATGAAGTAATGACATTACTCAAGTGTGAGCAAGAAATACATAGAAGAGGGAAGCAGGGTCAGGCTGCTTGGAATGAATGCAGATAGGTTGTCAGAGCAAGCAAAAATGACAAAATGAAGAAAAAGGGCCATCTGGAATTAAATCTGGTCAAGGATATCAAGGACAACAAGAAGAAACTTCAGTAACAGATGGAAAACTAAGGGTAATGTGGAGAATGCTGATAACAGAACACAGAGAGTTACTGAACACCTTCTTTGTGTTGGGCTTTACTAACAAGACCAACCCTCAGAAATCTCCGACCCAGAAGAGCAGAGTGAAGGAATGCTGGAAGGAAGACACCCTTGGTCAAGAAAGATTGGGTTAGAGAACACTTAGACATAATTGACATCCACAAATCCTGATGGGATGTATTCACTAGTGCTGAGAGAGCTTGCAGATGCAGTAGCTAGGCTGCTCATGATCATCTTTGAAAGGTTGTATTGATTAGTAGAAGTTCCTGAGGATTGTAAGAAAGCAAATTTCACCCCTGTCTTCAGAAAGGAGAGAAGGAGGACCCAGGGAATTATTGGACAGTCAGCCTCACATTGCTCCCTGGAAGATGATGGAGCACCTGATCCTGGAGGCCATCTCTATCCACATGCATGCCAAATAAGTGGTCAGAACTATTCAGCATGGATTCACTGAAGGTTCATGCTTGACCAGCCTGACTGCCTTCTATGATGAAACAACTGTCTGGATGGATGAGGGAAGAGCAGTGGATGTTGTCTACCTTGACTTCAGCAAGGCTTTTGAGACTGTCCCTCACAGCATCCTCATAGGCAAACTCAGGAAGCGTGGACTGGATACACAGTGAAGTGGATTGAGAACTAGCTGAACAGCAGGTCCCAGAGGGTTATAATCAGTGGCACAGGGTGTATTTGTGAGCTTGTTACTAATGGCATTCCCCAAGGTTCACAACTGGGTCCATAATTCTTTATCTTAATTCACATTCTGGGATGAAGGGGAGATGCCTCCTCAGCAAATTCACTGGGGACACAAAGCTGGGAGGAGTGACTGACACCCCAGAGGGTTGTGCAGCCCTGCAGAAGGACCTCAGCAGGCTGGAGAGATGAGCAGAGAAGAACTGTCTGAAATCAACAGCAGCAAGTGCAGGGTCCTGCCCCTGGCAGGAATAACCCCAGGCACCAGCACAGGCTGGGGCTGAGCTGCTGGGAAGCAGCTCTGTGGAGAAGGACCTGGGGGTGCTGGTGGACACCAAACTGTCCCTGAGCCAGCAGTGCCCTGGTGGCCAAGAAGGCCAATGGGATCTTGGGCTGCCTTAGGAAGAGCAATGGCAGCAGGTCAAGGGAGGGGATCCTGCCCCTCTGCTCAGCCCTGTGAGGCCTGACCTGGAGTGCTGTGTCCAGTTCTGGGCTCCTCAGGACAAGAGAGACAGGGAGCTGCTGGAGCTGGTCCAGTGGAGGACTCTGAAGATGATGAGGGGACTGGAGCATCTCTCTTAGGAGGAAAGGCTGAGGGAGCTGGGCCTGTTCAGCCTCAAGAAGAGATAGCTGCGAGGGGACCCCATCAAGGTCTGTCAGTATCTGAAGGGAGGGTGTCAGAGGATGGATCCAGGCTCTTCTTGGTGGTGCCAAGCAATAGGACTAGAGGCAATGGGCAGAAACTGATGCACAGGCAGTTCCACCTGAACATGAGGAAGAACTTCTTTATTGTGCGTGTGATTGAGCATTGGACCAGATTGTTCAGAGAGGCTGTGGAGTTTCCCTCACTGGAGATATTCAAGAACTGTCTGGACACAATCCTGTACCATGTTCTCTAGGGTGAGCTCGCTTGACCAGGGAGATTTGTCCACTGTGGAAAAATGTACTGGATAATCTAATGTAAAATTTGGTACAAGACTCCCAATACCTTAGGCTAAAATAATATTAACGGCTATGCTTTCCCAGTCACAGAACCTTTTTTAAACTTTACCACCAGATGGCAATCTAACATAAAGGTTTGATCATTGGTGAATGAAGTTTTGAGGTACTGTTCTTTCCTTGTTTTGCTTTTAGTGCTGAATTTGCTTAGAAGGCCACTGAATTAGGCCTTACAAGCGATATTGATACTGTTATGAATTCTAAAACACTATAATACACTTTATGCTTTCATACAGAAATGGCATCAAAGGTTTTATTTTGTTTTTAAAAACTGAGGAAATCTGTGACCAAGATCTTACATTTTCCATATGAAAATTTAAATCTAAATTTAAATCTAGACTAAGTTAAAAAGAACCACCCCCACCCAAAAAAAACCAAAACCAGAAAAAGTCCAAGTAACAAGACAAAATGACAACAATAAAAACCCTAGAAACAAACGAAGAACATTTTTATTGGATATTCACAGAAGTAATTTCCTATTTGGTGAACTAAATGTTCACTTGTTTAAGTGACTAACATTAGTGAACAAGACGCTGGCTGCTGAAGATAGTCAACATAATGAATCTGAATGCTTTTATGAAGTTTTTTGTAAAGAAAACATTTTTTTTCTTTTAATAGCATTTCAAAACCTGTATTTCTGCATATTTTCTGTGCTTAAGAGGCAAATAAAGAATGCAGAGATATGACAATCTTTTAAGCAGCACCTAACTTTTAGCACTAAAGCCTGTAATTATCAGTGGAGAATATAATTTTAATTCCTCACCCAACTGACTCTTTGGTAACTGGTATTACCTGTACTTTTTAAAATGTCAGCATGCATGTATAACCATTGCAGATTTTGTAAATATCTTCTACTTGGTATTTGATTCATCTTTGATTTGGCATGTTAAGTCAATCTTCATCAAGGTAAAATACACACAACAAAAGTTATTTACAGATTTTTCAGATATTCAATTTTTACAGAGTGATGATTGTTTATTTTGTTTTGTAATATCCCTCTTACTATTTTATTGTCAGGCTACTGCTACTATAAAAATTCTATTCTACAATCAAGGACAAGTGAAGAGTCAATCAGTCTGAACCCTCGGTAAGAGGGGAGACCTTATACTGAAGGATAACCTAGCTGCATGTTTATAATAAAAACTGAAAGGAAGATTTCCTTAAATTTGGTTGGTGGACAAGTCCTTCTGATATCTTTAAAGTACCATGAACTCTGTCCAGAGTGTGTTTAGGAGCAAAAGTGCTAAATTACAGATTGGAGATTGATTGGTTATGAATAGAGTATCGTAAAATATACAAGTGGTCATTATTCAGATTATTGGACCTGTGTGGCTTTCACAGTGGAATGCTGCACTTTACAATCATATCCAGTAAAGCAGAGCAACTGTGTATGTGTGAGTATATATATATATATATATATGCACACACATCTACACATAGATAGATGTACATATATACGCTGTGTGCGATATGTGACCATCACAGCCAAATCTCAGTCTTGTCTCAATGGGGAACTCCTAGATAGAAAACTTGAGGAGATGTGGATCTCATTATGCTGTACTAGGTGAATAGTTTTCTCCTTAAACATATAGCAGAAATAAAATCTAGGGAGTAGAAGTGCTATGCAATGGTTTTGCATGACAGTTGACGATTTTAAAAAGAGGAAATCTAACAAAAATATTTTGTTTATTATGGCAGGATATTGTTTCCCAAAACAATGCATGGGATACTTGATAAAGATGAGTATCAAACAATAGAGGAACTTACAAACAAAACCCCAAACCTACTGGTTTGATATGAATCAGAATTTTACCTATCTGTTGTAGTGCTGAAGGTATTCCCAGTATTCATTTTTTCATATTCTTTGTCTGTTGTTTAAAAAAATTCAAAGAAATATCCTAGCAGATTGATGTCTGCTTAAAAGAAAAAAATTGGTATCCTCTCTATCTGCCTTACTAGGAGTTGCAGATATAGATATCTATAGTTACTTATGCTAACTGATATCAATATATTATTTTACTCTAAATTTTCTCCATTTCACAGGAAGCATTTTAATGGAATACTCAAACATATGAGGAAAGCACTTGAGAAGATATATATTTTCTCCCTTTTCATTCACTTCAGGTGGATTAATCTCAGCTTTGCATGTTCAGAACTTACTATCTGGAAATCTAATTGCATAACTGAAATAAAATTTGGCCAGCACATATGCTAAATGACATCAATTTCTATTTGTGAAGGGAAATTCAATTGTGCTTATTTTCTCGGGTTTTTAGTTATTTCTTGCTTATAATCTTTCAAAGTAAAGTAGTACACTTGAAAGGTTGTTTCATTTAATATGTTACAGAAAAGCTGTTCTTGTATGTGTAGGTTTTGTCATGCAATATCTGTATCAAATCCATTGTGGATATAATGGAATCATTGAATGGTTTGGGTTGGAAGGATCCTTAGAAATCATCTAGTTCCAACACCCCTGTCTTCACCTACTCTGGTCAAGGAAACCTTCTACTACAATGCAAAACAGAAAAGAATATAAATGTATGGATAAGCATGTGTCATAGTAGGCCTCACTTCCTGCTCTTTTTGGTAAAATCACTGAGTGGCACACTTTGTTTTTGGGCAAATTTTTCCCACTTCTCAGATTTATTTTTTTTTCTGAAATAACAGTATTCCAGATCTGGAAGATAAGGAAGATCTGTTATGGTATACTCTTTTTGTTGAGGAGGAATGAGATAAAACATTGATTCAAAGATGGCTGGAGTTCAAACAAACACCACAAAAAAGCCCCAAACAGAAAAATGGATGTTCAGATGCCAACCATATCAGTTTTCTGGCACTTCAGAGAAGCATTTTTCTGCCACATTGCCTTTGCCTCACACAAAGCTCTTTTTCTTCCTCACAGCAACCAGCAAAAACTGTGGTGTGAGGAAAAGGGAGTGGATGGACAGGCAGGGAGAACCTGTATGACTATATCAATTAAA
Source organism: Pseudopodoces humilis (assembly GCF_049639895.1). Taxonomy (NCBI): domain Eukaryota; kingdom Metazoa; phylum Chordata; class Aves; order Passeriformes; family Paridae; genus Pseudopodoces; species Pseudopodoces humilis. The sequence goes on along the minus strand of NC_142206.1, from coordinate 31,827,164 downwards.
GGCTTCTGAGTTGCTTTTGACCTGAAATTGCCTGTTGCTGGGTAATGTGAATGTTGTTATTTTTTGGATGGATTTTCTCAGGGTAATAAGAAAGAGTGAAATAAAACATCTTTCAAAGAGTTCTGCCTATCAAGGAGAAAAAATCTTGGGCATCTCATTTTCTGGCTTGTGACTATGCTTATTTGAATTAGTGCAAAATCAGAATACTATTAATTTTGCGGGGTGGAAGGACAGTGTGCATTGGGTGCCACATCCAGAGGACAGTTGTCCATAAATTATTAGCTTGTGGGCACAGAGAATGTAGTTTCAGTTTTCAGTGTGCTACACTCGTCCTTGTGACCCCAGGAAAGATATTGTTCCCTTATTGTACCTGTGTACTCCTTTGTAAACTATAAATATGTTTTTATTGAGAAAAGGACTGTATGCATATGGTGGTCTATGAGGAAATGAATCAAGTTAAATGGGGACTGCAAAAAGTTTGAGTAATTCTTCCCAGGGGTTGAATGTAGGGGTAAGCTGTGGTTGCAATCTTGTCACAAGATTCAAGATCACACAGTGAATTGGCTGGGTAGAGCCTCCTCAGTGTTTTCTGCTGTTTCCTTGTGTCCTTTTTGTTTTCCTTCCTTCACTTAATTAAATTTTGTTCTAGTGTTGATCTATTTTTTCCCTTCATTATATGCTCATATTGAAGTAGTGAATAGTAATTTTCATGAATTACAAATTCATTATTGAACTAGAATTTAAAGTTATTTTAAGTTTTATTTTAACATAACTGTGTTTTATGGATTCTGAGGTAATATGTGCCATCTTTGAGAAATATTAATTTGTAGTTCTGAAAAGGTACAGATAAAGCCCTTGAAGTCCTTAGGATATAGGTATAAATACCATGTAAAGGGATAGCACAAATAACTACACATAGTTGGTTCAGATCATGAAGTCATCTTGGAAATCAGATTTGCAGTTGCTTATGCAGAGAATCAAGAAATGGAAATTATTGTAAGCAAGCTGAAAATACCTGCTGTCAAAATCAGCTTGTCCTGTGATCATCGGGATTGCATCCTTCTGCTGCATAATCAGTAGGTTCAGAATTGCTGAATTTGACACATTTCAGTGCAAAATTTGCTATCCTGATCTGCGAAAATGGAAGCTCAAGCTCTGCTTTTATTAACACTTCACCATTATTGTTCTTCCCAGACAGTATCTGGAGGGAAAGAAATCAACACCTAGTGATGCATAGAATGCTTCCTGCAACACCTTAACAGTAGGGGGGTTTGCCTCCAGGGTAGAGAGAAAAGGGAGCGAATTGCTTGCTCTGAGCTGGAAAAGCAGCGCAGTTGGCTCTGGCAGTGAGGGGGTTGACTGACAGTCTGCAGTGCAGTGGAGTTAGCTGAGCTCCCTATATGGCTGTGGATTAGCTATATGCTAATACTGATAGGAGAGGAGCGCTACAGAGCGCAGGGAGCTGACGGTGGAGGCGATCAGCCTCAGCAGAGCTGACTCCTCAAGAGCCATGGCTGAAGGGGGTGAAGGAGGGGAAGATGAAATACAGTTCCTACGAACTGTAAGTATCTGCTTTTTATAGGTCATGTAGTACATGATTTTGTGCCTCATGTCTATTTCTTTTCTGTTGTATCGAAAATAAAGTGTTATTTCTGTGCTGAGCTTTGCCAAATGGCAGAATTGATTTAGTCAGTGGATAAAATAAAGCAAGAATAAAAGCTTTAATAGCATCATGCAGTCTCAGGGTGTTCTTCCCTGAATCTGCTCAATAGCCAGTTTGGTATAAGGAGACCTATTTCCGCTGTAATCCCCTGTGTTTGAAGCGTCCTCGTCAACTTTGTACTTGGGTTTCTAAATGTAGCATGCCAAATATGTGACCTCTGAAACTTCTGTCTGGGTTAGATTTCACTGACATTAACAGAAGCTTTGCAAATAGGAGTGCCTTAAAATGATGAATAAACCAAGCAAGCCCCCGATGACCTCTTCTGATAAACATGCACACAGAAGCACACTTCTGTGTAGAGAATACCAACAGATGTTGAAGTCAGGGCTCTGCAAACGTTTGGGGTCTTTTCCCTACTTAAAGGAAGCTTATCTTTAAAGGACACAAGCATTTCTTTGCGAAGGGGTGTTAATTAGTGAAATATCCTCCACTTGGTGTAATTTTCTATAAAGAGCCCTCACACCATTCTTTCCTAAAGCTTTACACAAATCTACTATGGCAACTAATTTGGACTTTTAAGCAAGTAGTGTACATGCATCAAATTTTGGGAATAGGGTAACATCCTTTTCATGTCTCATCTTGTGTCTCCTTATTTTTACCCTGCATGACTAAGAGTGTGTTGTTGTGTAACTAGGATGGAAAAACTGCTATTAAATGTGTGTATTCCCTCCTCTTTCCATGCTATCTTTACTTTGAATTTATCACAAATAATGTTCCAGAAACAGGTTCCTCTAGAATTGATTCAACTTTAAAAGGATAAGTCACTGAAATAAAACATGCTAAGTTCCCAAAGTAAGAAATTACAAGATTGATTTGTGAGGGGCTGGGGTAAGTTATTTTAAGGAAATAAAGGTTGGAGTGAGGTGATGGCTGATGCTGTAAGTTGTTAAGGTGTGATGAAGTGTCATTAGCACTTTTAAGCCTCAGAGAATTTCATGGAGGGGGGGATGAATAATGACAATGAAGAATCTTTTCCAGCATTCCTCCCATCCACTACACTTTTAAGAGGTACATATTTTAGCAGATTACTCCAGCCTTTAATCTGAGAGTGGAGTTTTAAATGTGTCCTTCATCCTTTCACTTTCTAGGATGATGCCTTGGCTGAGCAGCCATCCTCAGTGATGGAGTGAGAAGCTTTGCCCTTTCATAGGTAGCCTGTGTGTGCTACATGAGATGGCAATTTCTGCTGCTGTGATACATTCTCACGCTAGAGTAACTCTATTGGACTTCTTTCCAATGGTTGAAATAAAGTGCTAAATAGAGGTGTGGGCCAAAAATGGAAATAGCAAAAGGGGCACTATGCTGAAGTGTTCCACATAGTGCAAGGAAATCTTCTACAGGGGAGAGAATGGACTAGATTTCTGTCTTGGAAGTTCTAGCTACTTCTTGCTCTAAACAATCATATCAGTTACTGCTGCCTCCTCTCCATTATAAAACTTCTTTCACCTTTGTGGGGAAGGGATAAATTCTTGTTTCTTAATATACTGAGAAAAGAAACATACATTAGATACTGAGTGCTACAGTGAGATACACCTTCAGTACTGATTTCTTACAGCTTTTATTGCTGCCTAAACAGTTGTCTGTGCTTACAAACATAAAGTACAGTAGTCCTTAAGAATTCTTCCAATGAAATTGTTAATCAATTAGGATCTTCTCCAAATCAAAATATTTTCTGGGAATTTGGATTGCTACTGAATGTTTCCCAGGCTTATGCAGCTGAATCTTCCTTTGAAAATGCTGATATCCCTATTTTAATTTTTGAGTCTTTAGAGAGAAATTATCTAGGCTATTTTTGGGTGTTGGGGATAGCTCTTTCTTGATTAGGTATAAAATAAGATTAAATATCTTTTGATTCAAAGTTACCCTACAGCATTTTTTGAAAAAGCAAGAGAATCGACTCTTAAAAATCTGCTTAAATTATTGTTTGCCATCTTAAAGACAAATGTCCTTTTGTCCTCAATTTTTTGTTGGTTATGACATTTTTGTCTTCCAAATCTAAGTTGTTGTTTAGTTTTGTGCCTCACTTTTATGTTCTCATATAAAAGGTCAAGAAGATTGTTAATGCATGAAAATAAAATCTGTATTTATATGGAGCAGCAACTTGTGGGCACATTTATAAGATTTGATGGAAAGCTTTTTACTGTCACTTTCTGTTCCAAAACATTCCTTATATTTGATTAGTTTGGCAGCAATGGGAAGGAGAAGCACCTAAAGAACAAATTCCAGAGAGGATAACAACATTATCATTGCTCTAGTAGTGGTATGTCTTCAGTACTCATTTCAAGTATGTCCCAATGCTTGTGTAAAGCCTTTACATGCAATGACAGCATCTCAAGGAAGGTGTTATTTATACTGCGTAATTTCTGTTCTGAATTTTTCCTTGACTTGTAAGTTCAGCATGAACATAAATAAATATATAAGCACACATATTTTTTTCCTACACTGCTACCCTGTTGTTGTGTCTTTGTTATGAAATCTTTGGTGTTTTCTTTCTTGTAATAATGCTTGGAATTGTTTATCTATTTTTCTAGCTGGTGGCTTCCTTCTGGTTTTGAGTCTGGATACTCAGTGTGTCATGTATGGAAGGGAGAAGCAAAGCATTTGTTGCATGTGTGTAAAATGCAGTACTGATGTGTTTTAGTTTCCCATTTGTTTAGATGATTTTCCCATATTGTTTATTTGTTACCCCCTCCTAAGGTGTGAATACATGAGAAATCAATGTCACTGACATCATGCAACATTAGGTGAGAATACATACAATAACCTGTGCTGCTTTGAGATAACATACTGAGGGATATCTGAAGAACCTTGTTGCCCTTAATGTGAATGAGTGAGTGTAAAGTATTCTCATTTTAGCCTTTCCTAGCTACTGGGAATTTACTGCTATAATAAATTGAAAAAGTCCTCTCCTCTCTGGAAATTATTCACAAGTTCCCACTGCTGTTGTATTAGTCAAATAGGAGGTGGTCTCTGTCTTGGAGCAAAGAGCTTTTGCCTTCTTCCATTAGAAGTACCTGAATAGTAGCTTGCTAACAGTAACTGAGAACATGGTTGAGGATGGAGGGGAAGTCCCACCCCTGCCCAAAGCGCTTTAAATGCAATGAAGCATATCAAAGTCATTCGACATCTTAGAGTCCTAATTGTGGTGGTAACAGACTAGGTAATAGGTCTGTTGCTTTGCTATTTTTCCTGAAATTCATGCTATTAATGGAAAGAGTTTCTCCTTATTTTAATAGAAATAATTTTTTTCAGATGGTTCATTAGTCAACAAATTTTCTGTAAATATAAACAGATTTTTTGCTGGTGTGTCTGTGCCTAAGTGTACATATGCCTTTGTGGATGTGTCTGCGTACGTGTGATTCTTCCCCAGCTGGTTACTAGTCCTTCATTTCTGTGAGGGACAAAGACCTTACCAATTGATTCTTCTTTAACTTATGTTAACAGCTTCTTTCAAAGTGTTCTGTTAAACCTCTCCAATCACTATCTAAAAGTTTACAACAGGAATGGGAAACAGTTTTCTTCCCTAGACTGAGTGTAGTTATCTGATATACTTAAATAGAAAAATACTGTTGTTACAAAGACCCAGAAAAGAATATTTGGAATTTTTTATCAAGATCTAGTCCATGTAAGTAAATTTACACAATAAGTTTACAGATAGTTTTAGGACCATTTGTGCATTGAATTGCTGCTCAGAATCAAGACAATTGAGTGGCTCATTCACATATTTATTTGTGGGTGCACATTCCTATCAGTAATTCTTGAAAATGAGGTCTTCTGCTGTTCAGATTTACAATGTTACAATTTACAAAGAGATGGGAAGTAATATCAGTTTTACAATATGAACTCTCAGGTAGAGTGTGAATTAGATTTCTTTTTTCCTCCATCATTTACACTGCTGCCAAATATAAATAGAAAAAGTGATTATATCATGCTTCTTAAAAACTCTTTTAAGAGTTGTACTAAATCATTTCAGTTTATCAGGGATTAGTGTGGCATAAAACTAGATATTTTTAGATGCTGCTACTACATGTTGTTTCATCAAATCTGTGTTCCCAGTGGTGTATCTCTGGTGACATAACAAAGAGCATATGAAGTGGAGATATGAAAATAAGTTTTCCTTAATAGACCAATTTTATATCTAATAGTTATGCTACTAACTGCATGCTGATAATCTGTAGCACAGATCTCTGTGACCTGATTCACTAAAGTTCAGATACCTCCTATAAAATACCCACCAGACCAATACTTGTAAACAAATACATTGGACAAATGTTCAAATACCAAGCAATAATGGAAGATGTTTTCTAGGGAGAAGTCTTTAGTAGTGCTTAATTAAAAACTGGGAAAATATGGAAACTGATTACAGTGAGTGGTGCATGAATTTACAGAAAAATACAGAAAGGATAAGAAATGACTTGAGATCAAATCAGTGGATTCTTCCTGATGCCCTTTTTAAGGGAGCTGGCACAAATTCTGTGTGCTTTTTGAACATCTGTGTGTATTCCACTGTATTGTTTTCAAATTAATTAGAACATTTTGTCTATTGTCACTGAAATGTGCTGCAATTCACAACGCAGCAGGTCATTAGTCAGTCAAAAAAACCCTTTCAAAAAAGTGGTAAAAATAAAGAGTGTTATGTAAAACTTGAATTGCTTCTGAGAGCTGCTGTGTGCTAGAAGTTCAGTTATTTTTGAGTTAAATATTTCTTTATCTGTTTATCTATTTATCTCTGTGCATTAAATCTCCCCCTTCTGATCCTATTGCTGTAGTTTTACAGTTGTGTAGCAGTCCATACTTCTAAAGCTTTTAAGTAGTACAACAAAAATTATGCGACAAAACAAAGGGTACATCATGTTTCTTCCTCTCTTTTTAAAGAGTCTTTCAAATAGACTTGTTTTTTGCTTCTTAAAATTCAGGCTATGAGCAATACAACTATTTACGATCACTTTTATTTCCTTAATTTTCTACCATGGATATCATATTTAATATTGTAAATTTATCCTCAGTTATGTTTCTAAGAACTTGTAGTGTCCTTCATTGTAAATAATGTTGCTCAGTTTATTTTCACTTATTTAACTGCCTCTTCTATTTCCTGCATGTGTTCTCAACTTTATGAATATTTTTGCCCAGTTTGTCACTATAGGCAAAACTACTCATGGTCATTCTGTGCTTAGGACTATTTCCCTGCTGAAAGTAGGATCATATCAAGGACAAATTTAGAATATGACAAAATTTCCAGTGCATCATGTGCTGTGATATGCTGTGTTTATTTTTTATAAAATAAAGAATAAATCTTATGCAATTAATTGCAACTTCTTTTCAAGGCAGAATTTTAAGTGAATGGTCTACCATAGTTTAAAGACAACAGTCGTTGCTTCAGACTGTAGTGTGTGTCTTTTTTTTTTAACCTCCAAACATGTTGGAGCAGTTGTTTGATATCTATATCAGCCTTTCAATTAATTTGTAGTAATTTCTCTTTTGAAGCAAAATAAATGTAAATGTGTATTTTAGGCTCCTGGCATTAAATAGTTCTTTGCACCATGTTTAGATGGAAAGGGAAACACTTCAGTAATTTGGTATATTTAATTTAATAAAAGTTGTTTGAAGTTTGTAAAAACCCCAGCTGTAATAAATAATCTGGGAAAAATGCATTATTTGGGTGATGGTGTATTGGAAGACTGCATCAGGTAAAGGGGAGCAGAAAGAGTAAAAGACAAGTAGAGTTTTTGCAGATAAAATGGTGAACAATGAAGACTGGTGCCATGATTAATCAGAGGTGAAAGAGGATTTCTTTCTATCAAATTGAAGGTAGTTGAGGTAGGAATACACTTCCAAAAGGTCCTGACATTACTCTTGAGATGGTACATTGGTTGGTTGGTTTCCTTGAGACATTTCTTTTGTTTTATTTAGCATGTTTTATTTTATTCTATTCTATAGAATAGGCAGAAATTCTGCTTTTTTCTACAAGCATGTAGATCAGCAAAGTTCAGATTTGCAAAACAACATATAATCATAGTACATGTATGTATGATATATGTATGGATGTATCATATAGCATATCATATCAATGGGTATGTATAACTATATGTAACAACTTGCACTTTAACAAGTTGCTTCATATTAGACCAGTCAACATCAGTTAAAGCAACATTATACTACATGAACTCAGAATCATGCTTTTCCACTGCTTCTTTCTACAGCATAAATTTTAAAGACGCTATTTCAAAAAGAAATCTGTGTATATACTGCAATGTTACAAATCCAGTGTATTGTTAGAATACTTGTGACATTGAATATATTTGTGATTGATTTAACTTCTAGGATAGCTCTAACTAACTCCTTGTTAGTTTATTTTCCTTTTTTTTTTTTTTCCCTGTTGTATTTCTGCAGGTATTTGATGTTGATGCAGTTCTGTGGAAATAACATCAAATTTGTTACAGTCAAGCAAAACTCTTCAATATTGCCTTAGAATATCAGTGAGTGAAAAGCCTTTTGATAAGATTTGTGACCATGCAATAATCCTAAATTAATACCCGAGCATATATTTCCCTATTTTCTCCTAGCCACACTGGTGGTTGTTGCAGGGATTTGTTTTCTGCTGTTCTGTTTTTTGCTGTCTAAATAGGAATTAATATGTTCAGCAAAATAAACAGTGAATTTGTTAGTGATGTTATGCATTTTGATAGAATACAGCAAGTAGCTTTTCTGATCTCTAGTCCCATGCTGTACTAACTGAGTATGATTCATATTGAAATCCAGCAGTGAATATTGCCTCTTCTCAGTTCCCATGGCAGTGCTGTGACCACACAGCCAAATGCTGCCAGGTGCATTAGCTACACATTCCAAAATTTAAAGCAGAGTTGCAGACATGGAGGGGATGAAAAATAAAACTGGCATGCAGTTATTTTGAAGATATTGAATTCAATGAGGACACTAGCTAAAAGTTCTATGTCTCTTGACTTCATACACAAAATGCACATTTTCCTAAAGGACATATAATAACAGTGCAGCTATATAATAAGCACACACATCTATGGACAGTAAAATTAACATCTCAATTAAAAAAAAAATGGTAACATAAATACACTTCAAAAGATTCAGAAGGAAAACATGAGGTATTAATGTATGCCTTAATGAGTGTTTTGGTTTATTTTCTCAGTATAGAAGTTTTAAATTTATATTCTGTCTTTAATGACAGGACAACATCACCAGACCATTTCCTCTGTCTATAACTTAGTAGGATATAGTGGTTTTGGTGCTGGAAGATCTAAAATTGAGTATCAGATACTACTTTAATAGAATGTATGTTCTAATTTCAGCACATATTTTCTACCTAAATACTTCATGTGCTTGGGTAACTTTTGGAGATGTGTTTTCTGAAAATTACAGTGCTGTTCTGAAGTGCAAATGGCAAGTATGTGACACCTCAGGGTGTGTCTAAAGTAGTTCAAGATTGGATATGCATTGGAATTACAAAAGCCTATAGGGAAATTTAGACCTGCTCGATCTGCTTTTGGTAGTGTCTGAGTATGAGGCTCAGGGAGCTGTTGATTGTCAGCCACTGCACACCTGCTGTCAGTCAGCTCTCAGTCTCCGCAGACGGGGCTCAGCTGTAAGTAGGAGCTGATGACCAATCTGCAACCACCCTTTTCCAGTTCCCTCTTCTGGCACATCGCATCTCTGGGGAGGAGCGTCAGCCACAGTCAGCAGAAGTAACAGTAGCGACATCAGCAACATAAGGTGAAAGATTCAGTAGTAACATCAAGTTTGTTCCTTCTACTGGGCTTTTATCCAAGTAAGCAAGTGCTGCTTCCTCTGTGAGCTGAGTAGTCAGCTCCCGCCTGAGCTGTTTTTAGTCCACAGCAAACATCCCTGTCAGTCTTCAGTATTTCAGCTACTTCAGCACTCAGCCATGTTCTCTAATACCTTGTGCCAGAAAAACAACTTCTCTTGACACAATTGCAATAATTTGAAATCTCTTTCAAAGTAAGAAAGTAATACAGAAGAAATGCAACTTAAATAAAATGTTTTAAATTTACTCGTACAAAAAATAGAATTTCAACTTCCAAATTGAAACACCCTTTGAACAGAAGATGTGGAATTAATTTACAGCACTGGAAGTTTAACATGCTTTTGAACTACATCAGCAGTACCATGTACAAATGGGAGTACAAGGATCATCAAGCTTAGAATATATACTAGTGTTAATGGCACAGATGATTCACTAGAATGCTTAAGGCCAAATGACTCCCATTTCCCAAGATTCCATCTGATGTTCCTTGACTTCGCTGCCTCATCTTTTCTGAATATGGAAAATTCTCAGAGGACTTATACACCTGATACATATTAAAGATGATTAATGTCAGGAGTTTGTATAATTCAGAAGCTGATGAAGAATGTACAGAAATATTGATACAGTTAGTTAACATTTTGACTAAAACAAAATTAACCCCACCTGTCAATATTAAGCTCCAAGTTACCAGCCTAACTGCCTTCTCAAATGCATATCCATTTCTGTTGCACATTTCAAGAGATCAAAATCAATAGACATTATTGTTTATACGTGGCCAAAGCTGGGGAAAGTGGAGTTTAGAATTTGGAAGACCTCGTTCTGATCTTATGCATGTTGCATTTGTAATTACAAGGTAACATTTTTGTGAAGAACATTCAGGGGACAAAAGATTCTTGGCTGCTCTCATATTGACTATTACAGGACTAAATGCTAATAGGGATTGATAAGATCTGATTTACTGATTTATCTGTGGAAAGTTAATGATTACTGTGTGCCAAACCTTCGTTAAAATCTTTGCATTTTTCCTTTATTTCATTAACTACTTTGATACACTAGAATTAATAAAGAGTGAGATTTTTAAAAATGCTTAGGAATACATTAACATTTTTAATTTTCAGACACTAAACCTCCTCTCTAAGAGTTGTATGTTGCTCATTACTTGCTTTCCTAGTAAAGTTTTGCAGATGTGTTGGAAATCTTTATTTATTTTAATTACTTTTTTACCATGTCTGGAAGTAGTTGCAGGTAATCTGGTGTAGATGCAGTTACAGGTGGCTGAGGGCAACTGACACTTTTGTTGGCTGAATCACCCATGTGTCAACTGGGATGACAGATTATTTAAGAAGTTCTTAAGTTTTTTTGTTTGTTCGTTTTCAATTTTTGTTTCACACAGTGTAACAACAACAAAAAAATAATTTCTAGCTCAAATATTTTAAAAACAACTCCAAAAAAATTTCTCTGTGTACTACACTGAATCCTTGGTGACTGTCTTAGATAATGTCAGACTGGCCCCATCTTTAACGTAGCTCTGTTGTGTCAGTGAATAAAAGAGCTGAGTGCTTGAATACTGAGCAGTACCTCAATAACTCTTCAAGCAACTCTTGATTATAAAGGATAGGTATTCTCACTGGATCACTAATTGTTGATTATTATTTCAAAAGTTTCAATTAAGCCTTATTAAATCTATCAGTTTTAGTTAACTTTCTGCTGTTACAACTCTTTAAAGTAATTCTGTCAATCAACACCTCTTCCTTCAGTCATTGTGAATGCTGATTATCCATATTTGCTTTAGGTATTTGCTTTTATTCAAGATGTATTTACTGTGTTTATTGTAGTTTTGCTCAAGATATCCCTAAATTTTTAAGAATTTCTTCCATGAAATGGAATGAGGTAAAATTCTGGATCTTGTACAGGTCCAAAATATTTCCACTTGTACAATTAGATGCTATTGCATCTCCTATTGTGCCAGGTAATATAAGTGTAGAATATTTGGATTCTATTATTATCTTCGATTTTGTTTCTAATTAGACTCATAATATTTTCTTGTCATGTTTCTCTTAATAAAGATGTTGATATGTCTTTTTGTAAAACAATCATGACGTGCTTCTTGCATAGTTTGAAGCTTTTTTCTAATATTTTGATTTCTATAAAGATGGAAAAAAGTTGTTTTGTACATACATAGTAAAAACAACTACTATAGCATTTTTTAAAAAAAGCTTCAATAGTAGTATGTTAATATAATTTTTTAAAAATAAATTTTTGTTTTATAAGAAAAGAAAAAATCAGCAACTATTATGACTCTTTTTCAAGACTAATGTTTTTTTAATAGTGATTTTAAGCTGCTCTGCAAAAAACAATTTTACTGGACAAAGTTTCACAGAAAGAAATACAACAGTGTTATTCGATAGTACATGGAATTATATCCTTCACCAGTGATGGGAACATTTTCCCATTGTTGCTTCAGTTTCATGTATGAAATAGTAAAAGCTTAGTATATCAAAGCTGGCCTGGAGGAGAATCACTTTGCTTTACTCACAGAAATCAGCCTGAGTTTCAGAATTCTTTCATTTACACATTTTGCATCAGATCTCCTTTAGGCATGAAATGAACAGTGCTGTGTGGTATGCTTGTATCACTGTGAAAGTTAAGAGAAGAACTACTAAATCAGTTAGGCTTTAATAAATGGTAAGGTCCAAAAGAATGTGCTACAATATTTGTCATATCTTGTAAATATTGTTTAAACAGCAAGATTGCTCTTCCAGTAGAGAAGATGCACTAATTGCTAAGTTAGTAAAGAGTTTCCCCAAAGAGGAAAGAAAGGATATCACATGCATTTAAAATACACTGACATGAATAAATGAGAATATATTGATAATATTCAAAAAAGATCTTTATTAAGGAAGAGGACTTTATCAGAATGGAGAATGTTTTTCTTACTAACATTTTTGTTTAGTTTTTGATTTGAAAAGCCACAATTTGATGACTCATTGTGCATGGCCTAGCTAACCTAACTTCAGATAAGTTAGGTTATCTGAACCTATCTATCTATCAGATAAGAAGCTTTTCTAAATGACCTTTTACTGCTTACCAGCATATAGTTCCTATTTCTTGTCATAGTTGATATTTACTTGTCACAAGCAATAAGCTGTAATGGTGTATCCACTGGTGCATTGCTACTGAAAACCACCAACTTTGAGTTGGAAGTACTTACTTTCTGTGATTTATTTGAAATTCAGGAAGCTTGGTGGTATGTGAAAGGTTCTAGATTAATTCAGAGCATGTTAATTGAATTTCATGACAGAAGTTTATTTTTGTTAGAAACACACATTTTTTTCTGCCAGGGATCTTCACAAACCAGCTTCCCTCAAGGTTGACCTTAGGCTTAAATAACATCACTGACGAAATAAGGGCCTATTTGTGAAGCTTAACTTGCCAATTAGAGTGGTAATATGACCTTTCTTACCTTTGCCAATATGAAGACCATTTAGAATCATAAATCACAACATTCTAAAGGGTGAAATGTCTTCACCACAATGTAAAAAAAGGAGGGGAAGGGGGACAAGAAATCGTCAAGACAAAAAAAAGATGAAGAATGGTGATATTCTGCTACAGACAGTCCATGACATCTGTAGAATATTTCTAGTGCTATTTAGAAAATTAATCACATATTATATAGTTCTGTCATGTATTTGTGCAATTTAACTGCATCCTGATTACTTTACTACTTTTATATTTTCACATCTGTGTCTCTTTTCCTTGTTTTTCTAAAACAAACTAGACAGGGAGCCAATGATAACATGGGAGTCGATGGAAGATCATCCTCACTTCAGACTACTTCCAGGCAACTGCTTGCAGTTGTTACAATAGGAGTCACAGAGCTATTGCTCTTAAATGCAGCTGCAGAAGACATAGGCAAAGACACAGTTATTTTCTGGAAACTAGGAATAAGACATTAGGAAGAAGTTCTTCACATAGAGGGTGTTTAGGCATGAGAATGGGCTGCCCAGGGAGGTGGTGGAGTCGCCATCCCTGGAGGTGTTTAAGGATAAAGACTGGATGTGTACTTGGTGCCAGGGTCTACTTGACAAGGCGGTGTTTGGTCATAGGCTGGACACGATGATCTCAACCTAGTTAATTCTGTAATCCTGTAATATTGTACAAACCTGGCAAAAGTAGTGAGCTTTTAGCAGTGCCAACTTAGTTCCCATCTGACCAAGTCACCACGCAAGTGCAGTTTTCTTTGATTGAGATAGCATCCCAAAAATAACTTCTGTTCAAGAAGAGGTTTACGTAGTCAGGATTCTCAGTACACATGACAATTGTTTGAGTTTTTTAAGGATGGTGGTTTGATTATAGGATAATTGCACTTTGATTTTTAAGCATTTGGGGGATGGGATGGGGATATGCAAGGTGAAGAGCTACAATATTTGCAGAAATGCTGTCTTAGACAATGTTGGGCAATGTGCTTCTGTCCTAAAATAGAGGTCTGAACACCTGCTTCTTCCCAAGTGTTTCTTCTCCTGTTACAATATTCTATATGCATATTCACTCTGGTTACTTTCTGTCTAGTACATATATAGTTTTCATGGCTCTTGTGACTATTAGCTGTGCTTGAATCATTGGCTGCAGGTCCTCAGCTATTTACAAGTTAGTGTAATGCTCATATGCAGAACTTGATAAAATGTTACAGGTTTGTGTAAGAGTCAGTCACTGGTAGTTATATATGATGAGAATGTACTGCTCTTAAATAGTAATTAGAAAGTATGTTGCAAATGTTCTAAATGTGAGAGCCTGTAGATGCAGAAAGGGAGACCTTCTGCATCTGTAGCTCAATTTAAAAAAAAAATTGGATATTTAATTTCTATGCCTTTTATATTAAGATTTGACTTAGCATTAAAGAAGTAGAACAACCACTCCTTATGTTGCAATAAGTAGTAATTTCAGTCCACTTATTGAATGATGGCTAAATTTGAAAGAATTATCTTAAACCATCTCAAGTGAACCATGATTAAAACCCATGTTTTAGCCTAATTAATATGCTTTAAAGGACTCTCTTAATGTTTACAGCTGTTATGCAAACTGTGGTTTTAATCTAAATAAACACAGTAGTATCTGTGTTATAACACAAATGTTAAGACTATCAGGACAATAAACTGTTTTGCTTCTTTTTGGATATTTGACCAGGTTTGATTTTTATTCTGTTGCACCCAGATAAAGGCTAGGAGCTACCTGTGTACAAATGCAAGAAAACAATGCATTCCCTGACACAAAGTGGATGTGAGGGTGGACAGGCTGCAGACGAGTGCACAAGGAATGGTCAGTATGAAGAGGGATCATCACACATTTTAAATATTACACAACAAAATGAAGGTGTCAAGTAAAAGTTAAATGAAGCAGGTGAAACCACAAGAGCAAACAGTCAAACAACTCAGAAAATGCTAGTGGGTTACCTCTGCAGGGAATTACCATCTGTGGGAGATTATAGATGATTCCCCAACCAAAAATCTAAAACTAAATCCTAACCTGAATGTTTTGTAACTGGGCATTTGTGATTAGTACCACAAACTTAACGGAAATGGAATTTGCTTGACTGAAGGGATGGCATCTAAAGAAAGTGTTGCAAAATGTGGACTATCCCCTTAAGAAGGGATGTTCTTTGATGTTTGATCTTTGTGTGCTTTCAAACCTGATGAACAAGAAAGGAGATTTAATCCATGAAACAGAGCAGCTAACATGCAAGTTCCAAGTGATGTCCATGAGCTAGAAACACAAATTACTTGGTAGAATTGCCTTGTTAAGGTACAGAGCTGGACATGCTTCAGCAATCTCAGACCTAGGGGGAGGTTAACATGGCTTGGGAAGTAGGATGCCCACTGAAAGTGGACACAAAGAATGCAGAATTTATGGACCACTTGGCAGAGCTCCCAAGGAAGAAACCAATAAACCCAACCCAGCAAGTGTGCTGAAATTGGCTCCAACTGCCTAAAAGGTAATCCCAGCAGGGGGAGATTGGGACCACTGGAACAATACACCCACCAACCCAAAAAAAGAGAAAGCCTGAGCATGTGGAGTAATCATTGTGGGAAATGAGAGAACCATTAACCAATAGAAAATAGAATGCAAATAAATAAGAGACTTATGCAACTTGTAGCCAATGAATGCTAATTCCTTAGTTTGCGAAAATGTACAAATAGTAAAAATTTTTGATAGATGCTGTGCTTGTTTTGTGGAATACCACCAGACACCCAGGCTTGCACAGTTCTGAAATAAATAATCAATGTCTCTCTAACTGTAAATATTGGCTTGTTGCATATCATAAAATGAATCCGATTTTTGTGGACAACAGAAGGATGAGTTGTAAAACATACTTAATGGGATAAGAAGGAAAACACTAAGGTACAATTATCTCACAGAGATTTTTTTTTTTTTTTCTTTGACAAGAAGGTTAGCAATATCACAGTGATGAAAAAATGGAAGTATGGGGATAGAGTTGACTAGAGTGACCAATAATTTTTATATTCAGTCACTGTGAATACACATTAGTAGTGAAAATTCTCAAGGAAAGACTGACACACCAGTTCATACCCACTTCCCCTTTAGCTCTACCTGAGGGTGTAAAAAACAGAGTGACAACTGTCCTTGTCTCTCTTGTTGTTTGGCATCATAAGAAATATCAAGGAATTATAGGAAATTGCAGGCTTTTTATTAATTTTGATATGCATGACTTGTCAAAATTGTGGGTCTTACCAGGAGATTGCTTGCTCTTAGTGGAAAATTACAAATGGTTTGGTACTTTTCTTTTTCAGCTTCAAAGTGGAATCTAATTTAGTAATAAGCATGGCCACATTTTCTTAAATATGGAGTAAATACAGCAAACAATAAAGATACTTAGCTGATAATGCTGAAATTTCTCTGTCATTACTCCTCAAAGACCATCTTCACAGGCTCTTCTTCAGACTTGTTAAGTCACTGAGCCTTTCCAGTCTTTTTGTTTGCCGCATTTTTACCACACAGCAACCATCTGAATTATCTTTTCTCAGATTAGTCTTGCATTTGCTTTACGTTAATGTGGAAACATTTATTTATGCATCACAAGAACAGAGGACTGGGAAGAACATTTTGAGTAATTGAATCCATTTTGAACTGAAATTCAGTTTTATAGCTAATTATAACTTTTCTCCTGCTGCTTTTATCAAGGTACCAACCCAGTAATCTAGTAAACTTCCTTCATTTTAAAATTCTAAATATTTTAATATATTTATAGATCTTTTTTATGTGTAAATTTTTCAACTGTAGTTTATCAATATATTTATAAAGAAAAAATATATTCCCTCTCAAATTTTCTTCTTTTCTGGAAGAAGTAAACTGAGTTTGTTTAGCTTACTTTTATGTGACTGGATGTTTGGTTTCCTTAAAATTTTGTTTTCTCTTGTTTATACTCCTGCTGTCTCACTCTCCTTTAAACATTGGTGACAACCACTTCTTGGACAGTGACACAGTAAATTCCTCTTTTTTGGTCAGAACTTGCTCACCTTTCATAGCAAGGCCATATTGACATACATTAAAGAATATAAATTCAACCTAGACTCCAACCTAAAAAAAGCAGACAGGTTATGTACCTAAACCTCCTCTAAAGGCTGTAAAATCGCTAACTATGTTAATAAATGAAATAGCCACAGTCAATTCTCTAGCCTTGAGATAAAGTGGAGGTATATACCCTACATGCATACAGCTAAACAAATTGCCAGGATACTAGCTGTACTGCCTATTGGGAACAGTCCCTGGCCTGCCAAGGTATTTCTGGCAAGATTCTGGTAGGTACAGGGCAGTAAATTTCCTAGATTCATGTTGGGTGTGGTCAGCACAATCTTTCTGTATTGTCTAAGAGAAACTGGTGAAATGTCAAGTGCTCAGGTAGTCACAAGTCTTTATTTACATTGGCATCAGTCAGATAAGATTGTAATACTGCTTTTGATGCTCTTAAGAGTGTTTTCTTTCCAGTATCACATTTCAATTTTGAAGAAAATTTAACTTTAATTCAGAAAGAAGTAATTCCAGAAATATGGTTTCTCCTTACAGCACCATAGGAAAGAATCATAGAATCATGAAGGCTGGGAAAGACCCTTAAGATTGAGTCTGGATGTTAAGCTAGAAAAGCTGTGTTCATCACTAAACCATGTTCCATCTATGAATCTTATAAATACATCTAGTTATGTTGTCACTTCTATGGACAGCATCTTTCAATACTTGACAAATATTACAGTGAAGAAATTCTTCCTAATATCCAATCTAAACCTGTACTTGTGCATCTTGCTGCTTGGGAAAAGACTGATTCCCACCTCAGCCTCTTTCAAGGAGCTGCAAAAGGTAATAAGTTCTCCCCTGAAACTCCTTTTCTCCAGGCTAAACAATCCCAGTTTCCTCAGCCACACCTCTAGTCCTTTCACCACCTTTTTGCCCTTCACTGGACATGCTCCAGCACCTCAGTGTCTGTCTTGTAGTGAGAGGCTCAAAAAGTGAACACAGGATTCAAAGTGCAGCCTCACCAGTGCCAAGTACAGGGGGATGATCCTGCTGGCCACATTACTTCTCATACAAGTCAGGATACCATTGACTGTCTTGGCTGTCTGAGCACACTCTTGGATCATGTTCAGGCAGCTGTTGACCAACTCCCCCAGGTCCTTTTTCACAGGCAGCTTTCCAGACACTCTTCCCCAAGCAGTTTGTTAACAGATTATGTGTTCCCACTGAATGACTTTGTTCTTCTAACAGTATTTACTCACCCAGCTTAATATTTTATAAGGCACAGGACTTTATCAGAAGTGTGCCCTCTGAGACAGAATCAGCCAGAGAAAGAGTCCTTCGTGCTGAGTCAGAAGGAAAAATTTAGGAATAGCACTGTAAGCTGTCTATAAGCCAAAACTCTCTAAAGCAGGCTTACAGTCATAGCTGGATTTCTGTTCACTGAGAGAACTATCCTCAAGGAGTAGGAATGACATTCCTGATCATTGAGTTTATGAAGAATAAAATGTGATAGCCCTAATGTTACTTGAATTGTGCTCAGGAAGCCCATGGTGAAAACATGGTGTATCTGAGAACATGCAATCAGTGCGTTAGAGTAGAACTAGAACTGTTACACTTCAACAGATAATAGAAATAGTTTATTTTAAAAATTCCTTAAAATCTTGTCTATGTCCTTGTTACCATGGCTTTAGAGTTGGAAAGTACTCTTTTCTTGTAGTATGCATTAGGTCTGAGACAAAACACAAACATATTCACAAAAGTCAGTGTCATGTCCAGCTACTGAGAAGGTATAAAAATAGCTACTACTTTAAATTTTTTATACTACTGGTATAAAAATTACCAGTAATCTTCTCAGACATGGGTTGCCTTTTACATAATCAAATTCATGAGTAGAGATGAAGTTCCTACAAAGAAGGGGAAAGATTGAAGTCAGCATTCTTTTGTATTTTTTATTGTTTGGCTGTTGTGGTTTTTTTACATTTACAATTAAACCAAACCCCTCAGTTCATTTGGAGCCATTGTTGATAATAAGGAAGTGCGTTAATATGGTGAAGTCTTCCATTGCCCAAGAAACTTACCTGCAGTTCTCACCAAAGATTTCTAAATTAGAAAGGCTATGGCTGAAATAGTCAGTAAAAGCCTATAAAAATCCTTCCCTTCAGCTTCCACTTGCAGGTAGAATTTAGGTGACCTAATAAAGACTGAACATGATGCAGTGTCATTTATTTGTCTGCCTGTGTGCTTCCAACAAATGTTTCAAAATGCTGTAATTTTTTTCTGTGGGAGTCAGCTCCATGGTAACCATATTCAGTTTAACTCTTTAGGAATCTTGTCAATGTAGAGAAATCTTCTTATTTAATGTTAAATTTATTCCAGTCTTCTTTTAACTGTCTGCCTTTCCTTCCTAACTTCCTCCAAGCAAGGTTTTGTTAAGTGTGGATGCAGCTGATCCTCTAGTGTAGGGTGACATCACTTCATGTTTTCTTCATGAACAAGAAGAGAAATACAGGGTTAGGACAAAGTAATACTAAGATGATGAGTCAGACTGTAGTCTCACAATTTGCAGGAACAGTGCCATTGCCACATTTGAAGTTCAGGACGTGGGAAACAAAGTATTATGAGCATGGAAATATTCTTGCATGAATTGATGATGAAATAATTGTGACCTTTAGAAAAGGAACAGTGCTGTGACAGAGATACTCTGTAAGTTACATAGGAATGCCTGTTCTTTCTTAGCATAAGATAAATTTTGAAGGGAAAAGGTGACAAATTCTTATGAATCATATTGAATAAAAGTCTCACATTCAGAAAGAATAAAATACACTAGAGAATATAGGTTTTCTAATGAGAAATGTACAAGGGTTTTACAAGGTGGTCTGCACTCCACCCTAGTGCAAGAGGTATAAAGTAACCTCTGTATTGAAGAAGATGAGGAAGTTTCCAGAACAGTTTTAAGATAACTGACTTAGATTTGTATGGTAATTTGTGGAGTGTAGAAGGAGGAATGTTGTTTGTGAATACTTACCACTTTCCTCAAAGTAATGGTGATCATTTTAAACCACAGTGACATATCAGAAGCTATGCCACTGATTTGACTGCTTCTGAAATAATTTTATCCAAAACCTAACAATATATATTTTTGGTGGATTTCAGTAATTTGCAGTCAGCTGTCTGTGTATAACCAGGGAGAGAAAGTTCTATCTCATGTTGAAGTCTAATGTCTGGTGCATACTGAATGTAGATTTTATTGTTTTTCTTTCTATATATCTGTTCTCTCTTAAGCAGAAATCTAGTGTTGGCAGTCTAAGAGGACATAAAATTAATCTCATATTGGTCCTTCTGGTTACACTTCCACTTTGACTTTCGCTGTATTATTACTTAGTCATTATAATGAAGCCATACTGAAATCCTGGCAACTTTCCTGAGGCCTTCATATCCTTCTGTGTTGAAATAAACTGTATGCTGCTATTCTGATCGGAGTCACAATAGATGGTATATTATTTTTTGTTGAATTTGTTATTCAGAATTAATTATTTCTTTTTAGTCAAAGACATAGCTATAAAAAAACAGCACAGCTTGAAAACTGCACACATTTTATTGTAGTTGAAATTGTTTTGTTGCTTGCTTGCATCACCAATCTTTAATGGTACTACATATAGTACTCTGGATACCGTGTCTTTAAAATATGTCCCGCTTCTGTTTACCCGGGTCTTACTAAACACACAAAAAATTGTTTCTTAGAATTACTCATTGTCTTTGCCTCATGTTGCTTAGAAAATACTCAGAGAGCATGAATTGCCCTCCTAGCTGAAACTCTAGGTTAGGAAAACATAAGATTTGATGCCCCCTAGAAATGTGTCACCCCTAGAACTGTGGCACCAACCATTTCCTAGTGAAGTGAAATTGATTTCAAATCCTACCAGACAAGCTGCACAAATTGATGGGCAGAATAGGAGTCTCCACTCTCTTCTGTTTGTCAGAAATAGCACATTTGAGGGAAGTTGCGGTCGCAGGACCAGGACCAAGGATATATGTATATATTTATATAATATATATATATTTATATAAAAGAAAAAATATATTAACATGTAAATAAAGTGTATATTATACTCTCTGTGGCCATCACTGACCAAAAAAGTACAAGTTAATTTCACAGAATCAAGCCATGCTTCTGTTTTTTTCAGGATCTTGCTTTGCTAAATTAACTACAATATTTTTGTGCTAAATACTCAGAGTAGACTTTCCTTTCTGAAATGATGATGTACACATTTGAATTTGATTTTTAAATTTCCTTTTATATTTTTAGTATAAAAAAAATATTTTTGCTAAGCAGATCTTGCTGGCTAAAAAATTAACATAATCAGAAATTGCTTCTTCTCCATTGTGTTTGATCTTTATCCAGGCTTTTAACAGTATGAGAAGTTCATGTCTTTATATGTGTGAAAACAGGTAACTTTTACTCTTCAGTGGGGCAAAATATATTTTGTAAATATTTTCAGGCATACAGGGAGGAAATTTGTACCAGCAGTTTTGTAACTCCATTTTTTGCAGTACTATCAAGTTGACTTGTTCTTTGTATCCTCAAATTTGATATTGCTTACACTGGCATATTAGAATTAATGATAATTGATTGTTATCAATTAATTAATGATAATGTGATTTATTGCAGTATTTTTAAAGTTTGCTGAGCAAAGAATTGTATTTAAAATTGAGGTTATTGGAACCTCAAGGAAGAAGAGGGAAGAACAGTAGAATATGAAGTCTTCTGTTTATTAATTTTGGAATTGCCTTTAAAAAGCCCAAAACATCTTTAAGAGATTCTGCCTAAGTAAGATAATTTTGATTTTTTTTAACACAATTGAAGCACAAAGTTTATATTCAATTTAGCTACATTTCTATTTCTCCTATCTCAGATAACACATAATCTGCAAAAGATTTGCAACTCATATCACTTCCTGTCTCCAATTCACTGACTTCCTAATTTAGAACAGAAAATTCAGTACACTTATCCATATGTATTTTGTCAGCTGCGTTTTTTTTGTCAGCAGTGGTGATGGTGTTTGGATTTTGTTTTTATTTGTAATTACATCAAAGAGTTACAACCTCAGAACATTTGTTTATGTTTGGTGTGCTTGAATCTCAGACTACAGACGGTCTTAATTCAAAAACTCAGTCTTTCACATCTGTCTGGTAAATAGCTCTTGTGGCATTAATCAAACTTTATATGATAAAATTTAATATAATGCAAATACCGTCATTATCTTGTTTATTAAATTCACTGTCTGGAATATTTATCATCAGTTCATTTATTTATTTATTTGTCTGGGTTTTTTTCCAAAATTATCTGTGAAAGCCAAGAGGAGACTGATGTCTGAAATACATTACCTGGAAGATAGGAAACAAAAAAGAGAATATTAGCATGCTTGACCAATTCCAATACAGAAAAGAGATTTAGTAATAAAAAACATTGACTAAATGTTTACATTTACACAGACAAAAGCACTGTCACTAAAACATGAGATTAGCCCTTAAACTCTGGAGACATATCAAGTTATGTACATTTGATATAAAAAGCAGAAAAATGCCAATCAAGCTGCTGAATTTGTGTTCTTAGGCAAATAAATCTAAGTAAGATGTATTGTGAAATCTCTGCAAGGGAGACAGAGAAACAGAGAAGAGGAGAAACAGGAAACTTATAGGAACAAGAGAGGCAGTAATCTCTTGAAATGCAAAGCAGTACAGACCTCTACAATTGCCAAGTTGCTTCATCATACTGAGACCAGCCGGTTCAGTTCTGTGATGCTAAGGCTGAAATGTTCAATAAAAACTCTTAAGGAAGCACTTTTTTCAGAAGATGGGATTTACTTTAAGTTCTCAGTATATGTTATCCATTGCAGAGTGAAATCTAGATTGAGACAAAGTGTATTACACATTTATTTTTAAATGATATTAGCAAGAAGGCTATCCCATGAAGGCTGCTGTAGTCACAAATGACTGCTTGCTCTGAATGTGTTAAGGTTTGTGGAATATAAGTTTTCTCCCAGATGTGAGGTTTAGAATAGGCTTATGTGAAAAAATTATCTGTGAATGTCTATCATAAAAATCATATAATGTTCAGACATGTAGAATAATGGAATTTTACTAATGGTGTAGTCTCTCTAAAGAATGCTTCACTAAAAATATAGTAAGGTATTTTAAGTACCTTCAAGCTTAGAAACCTAAATGCCAACTTTTCATGATGTCCTAATGATTTCCAGTTAATGCAATACATTTAAAAATAAGCACTATTTTAGAAATTTGAGTCAGTTAATTCTATAACTGACATATAATCACCATGAGATTATAGTGCTAGCTGTAGGAGATGACTCTGTAGTTACTTAAATATTTTGCCTTTTGTTATTGAAGAGTGTTATTCCTTCAATATAAAATTAGTTTTGTTTGGAGTTGTTAAATAATTCTCAAATTATTATATTCAGAAAATTTTCTCTTGCAATTCCTCTAGCATGCACTAGAATCATCAAAGACTTTTTTTGTACTTGATTTCAAACCAGTGACAAAACAGTCATACAAAAAGAAATCTGATGTCCCAACTACTGTGAGACAGGATTGGAAAGTAAGGGTGTCTCTGTTAGCAAGTTATACCAGGCTTGCATTACAAGATTAGTTCATATCTTTCCAACGTTCACAGCTCCACTTTGTTTATGTTGATTTTACATATAAATGTCCAATCTTCCTAGAACTTACAGAAATATTCATTGTCTCTGTGACTGTGCAAACATTTTTGAATTTTTCTGTATATAAAACACAGCTTCTCTCATTCACTCAGTAAAAGCTGCAAAGCTTTGGCAACAATTTTATGATAACGCTTATTTTCTGCAGGAAAAAACCTCTTTTTTTCATGTTTTACCATATAAATTACTGTATAATTTGGAGCCTTATACACAAAACTACTGCTTTCTCAGCTTTATTCTGATTTCTCATATAAAAACTGTTGCTAATGAAATTCATTTTATATGAGAATAATGTAACTATGTAATGGCTAGTGGATATACGAGGTATTCTTGCAGTACAACCAGAAATGCTTAGAGGTTTTTGCATATATATGCTGCATAGAGTTTCACTACAGTCAGGGAAAAGGCTCAGTTTTGCACCACATGATAATCATCAAGCTTGTGATTGGTTTCACTATGAGTCAGCAAAACCTGTCCTTCATCATATGATGAAGATATTTGATGTCATGTCATCACACACCATGGTGCTTCATAGTGTCTCAACTCAGTTGCTGAGAAAATATTAAGAACTAGGAAGTTATAACAGCCTCTTAGAAGTATTCCTAATTACTTTTTGTATCTGCAAATCAACTCTGTTTTTTTGAGAGCTGTATTTATAATGTATTTGATATAATGTTTTTATTCCAGTGCAGGCTATTTGTTCACTTGTGTATAATCTAAAGTATTATAATACTATGTATAGCAAACTCCCTCAATTTTCATTTAAATCAATTTTTAAATGAGCCTACTCATAAGAAGCAGAAAACACTAATACCTTACCAGACATGTAGAGAATCTCAGAATATTCTGGTTAGAAGGGACCCACAAGGATCACCAAAGTCCAACTCCTGGCCATGCACAGAACACTCCAAGAATCACACCATGCTCCTGAGAGTGTTGATGAATCATTTCTTGAATTCTGTCAGGCAGGTGCTGTGACCACTTCCCTGGGGAAGCTGTTTCAGTGCCCAAACACCCTCTAGGTGAAGAATTTGTTCTTAATATCCAACCTAAACTTCCCCTGACACAACTTCAGGCCACTGCCTTGGGTCCTGTCACTCTCACCACAGAGAAGAGACCAGTGCCTGCCCCTCCTCTTCCCTCATGAGGAAGGTGCAGACTGCAATGAGGTCTCCTGTCAGTCTTCTCCTCTCCAGGCTGAACAGACCAAGTGACCTCAGCCATTCCCCATATAGATGTCCCTCCAGAGCCTTCACCATCCTCATGGCCCTCCTTTGGATGTTCTCTAACACTTTGTATCTTTGCTATACTGTGGCTCTCAGAACTGTCCCCAGCACTGGAGGTGAGGCTGCCCCAGCTCAGGGCAGAGGGGACAATCCCCTCCCTTGCCTGGCTGGTGATGCTGTGCCTGATGCCCCCCAGGACAGGGCTGGCCCTCCTGGCTGCCAGGGCACTGCTGGCACATGTTCAACTTGCCACTGACCAGGAACCCCAGGTCTCTTTCTGGGGCACTACTCTTCAACATCTCATCCCCCAGTCTACATACATAACCAGGGGTGCCCTGTTCCAGCTCAGAATCCAGCACCTGCCCTTGTTAAGCTTCATACACTTGCCTGTTTTTCAGCCCTGTATGTAAGCTCCTCCCTTCACTCTCCAATGGCATTTGAAGGTTTTATTTGGGTTTTTAGTTCAGGTTATTCAATAAGTTCATCTGATGCTTTTTGAAACAGAATTTCGATACTACCCCTATGTTGCTCTATTAGGAACAGCTGGGAGAGCGACATAGACTCTCAAGGGAGTCGATCAGGAGAATATCTTGTAGTTTATTACTTCAGGCTTGTTTTATAGACTGGTTCGTGGAAAGTACAGAAAGGAAACTTATTGGTTAGCAAACCACTACATCACCATCATTGGTCAGTGGTGCACACCACCTCCTGACTTTTTCTTGCAAAGAAAACAAGGGACAGACAAACAGCACCTGGCACGGCTGTTTTCTGTCTCTGAGGATTGTTTTCAAATCCTCCCATGAATTTCCCAGGCTAGCTCTCAGGCAGGACCAAGCCACGCGGCCTGCAATAACCACAAGCACTCTGGTTCAGATTTAGCATCCATACCCCTATGTTGCCCTGAAAACTCAGCTTTTCCATCTTGTTGACATAATTTCTAAGAACTTTCCTAGGACAGTGACTGTAAACGTAGATACATATACATTCTTTCTGATACACGTCTTTTGATGGACGTCTTGCACGACCAGTGTGATTGGAAAGGTGGTAACCTATCAACCCTGGTCAATGCTGAGAATCTATAAATACCGAAGTTGTAAGAATAAAACCAGTTTTTTCCCTGTTATACGGGAGCCGTGTCTGTGTGAGTCATTGCGTGTCCTACAGCGACACCCCATAACAGTTTTCTTTAATATATCAATAGCTAATTCAGTTAGCAAAATACTGCATATAGTACTCTGGAAGAATTTTATACTCAGTGGACAAGATATTAGAAAGGGATAGTACTTATTTTACTTCTGTAATTAATGTGCAGTATCTCAAAACTAGTTAGAAGCTTTCTCAAACTTCAGATTTCACATATTAAGAAAATAAAGCAGCCTATGTGGCTTCTTGTCTGGGTGCTGTGAGCGCTTACTTTTTCCTGAAGTACTTAGACTCAATTATTTCTGTGCTGGAAGTGCATGGAGTGAAAGAGTTTGGTGATAGAAGTCCTTCAAATTTAATTGAACTCATGGCTTGTGCTATATACTTACTGAAATAATTGCTTATGAACTTTTTTTCTTTTTGTCTCGTTCTGCTTGTTTTGTCTTGTTCTGCCTGTCACATTCTGTTACTTGACTTTCTGCTTCTATTTTTTTTCTGATAAATTGAAATAGAATTTCACATTTTTCTTCAATTTTCTTTAGATGGGAAAAAAATTAGAATCACAGAATTGAGTCAGAATCCTCAATCTGAAGGTCTTGGTAAAGAAGGAGAGAGAGGATAGAAAGTTCCAGTGTGGCAAATGTCTTGATGAAGGAGATAGATATGTAGCTTTTGAGATTAAAAAAAAGATGTTGCTCTTTTGAAAATGCATCATATTTACCCATTTGTGTTTCCCATGCAAAATAAGAGATAAAAGAGATGAGGTGAAAACAAAGATCCTTCTAAGAATTAAGGGGCTATAAGGTAAAAGAAGGCACAGTGGCAGAGAAGTAGAGAAATTTGGAACATTTTTTCCCTTTTGACATTTGGGCTGGGGAAGGAGGCGGAGAAGAGGTGGTAAAAGTCATCATTCCTGACATTCTTTGTCACTGGTGACCGTGGCACAGGCTGTTTTGGCTTGGATGTGTTTGTATGCCATGGAGGACTTCTACTGGTGTCTGCCTCTTAGACTCCTGTAGACAAGCTGATTGATATCAGCTTGTGGGAGACAAGTCTCTAGCTTGCTACATTTCTACATTTTGCTGATCCTGACAACCCATGATCAAACCAGTATCATTAACATATGTGAAATGAGTTCTGAATGGAATACATGTGATGGCATACCTTGAAGAACAGACCTAATGTAAGGGTAAAGGGATCTTTGTCTTACATTTTGATTACAAACAAGGAACAGATTATTCGAACTGATGGAGCCCTGTTAGCACCTACCTGGTACAAAATATAGTAATATTTTTTTAATGGAGACTCAGTTTAGTAACAGACCAACATTTCGTCATACTTAAAAAAGTGTTTATAGCTCTATTGTATGTTAAATCTTGCACATTTGTTTATATCCAGCACTGGGTCTGGCAGGGATATTTGACAACTATCAAACCACAAAACTGACACTGATTTAAAGTTTAGATTGGCTTTTTTCATTGCATTCTTTTTTAAAAAAATGTTTACAGTCGTGTGTTTTTAGCTGGGTATAAAATTTTCACGCAAGATGTGTTTCCATAAAGAAAGAGAGTTTACATCTTACAAACAGTATCTGGGCATTTGGCATGCCCATACATATCAGAAGTATCCAGAAGTCTCCTTCAACTGAAATAGACACACTAGGTGTGGGATGGAGAAGGCAGATAGAATATACAAGCAGAGAGAAATGGTTATAAGATTGATGTGCTAAATGAAGAGTGAAGAAAATCAATATATGACAAAGACTGCAGTGAGAAATGATGCAAGGAATGGATGTGAGAGATGTGAAAAATTGAAAAAGAGGAACTGATAGCTGGTCAAGGTCGGTTCAACTTTTTGAAAGTGTTCTTTCTGGAATTTCATGTCTAAGTAAAACTGGGAAAAACACATTTTATTCATTAAGATTTTGCTGATTTTATATAGGAATTCTGTCAGGCAGGTTCCAGTGAATCTTCAGGGACACCTTTTGAATTCCCATTAAAAATTCCCATTAAAATTATTGGTATAGGGTTAATGTTGATGTTCTGTGAACTTTGCAAGTAGTGATGCAATCTTTTGAAAGAGATAAAAATGACTGATGCAGAAGTGCATCTGTCAGTAATGAATCACTTAGTAGTGATGCAGAAAACTTCATCTAGAAATAGAAGGATCCTTCAGGAATGTTACTGTTCACATAAGAATACTTTCCTTTAGTGGACATGGGTCAAAATACAAAAAGAAAATGGTTATGTAGGTGCTTCAGATGTCTGAGCCCTGTACTAATGAATACAGATTAGATACAGAAGGTACAGAAGGAAGATTGTAGAATTGAGGCTTTTTCTAACTTTGGGTGTAGAAGGCTGTAAATTTCCTGTTATTCTAGCCAGTTTTAGTTTGAACTAAGATACCTGCTCTGTTAAAGATGGAGGAGAGAATGTGAGACACTTGAATGTGGCAGAGAGCCCTATTAAACTCTAACAGTATAAAACACTTGGTAGTTAACATCATTATTCTCATACTTGCCTTTCACCAAGTATATAACTCTTCTCAAACCTCAGTATATAACCTTTTTAGGAGACTAAAACCATTGAGATGCAAAGAGGTCTGAAATATTTGAAATAGCTTTTTCTCTCCTGTTGCAATTAAAATAATGTCAGCATTCTCATGTGAACATTTTAAAAAAGGAAAATGAATGGTGCCTTGGCAGTTCAATTGCCCTTTCTGCAGTATAAGAGTATGTAATTTGTTTGCAGTACATGTAAAAATAATATATTATCTGACTGCATTATTAAACCATAGATGCCCATGAAGTATGAAATCTGCCTCACTGTAAAATGTGGTTCTGTAGGTAACAATATTTAAAAATAATTAAAAAGTATTTAATAATGATTATCAATAAAGTTTTAAGACCTCTTTTTTGAGTTCCCCTATAGAGTACAGAGAAGTAATCATTAAGGATGATCAGTGTCTTCACAATCTTTTTTGATTGCACAAAAGTGCACAAATATGTTTCTAATAGGTTTCATTCACTTAATTGTCAAAAGTGTCTGTATTCTAATTAGGGGTTTCATGATTTTAACATTCAGCCTGATATAGTTATTATGCATTTGTCTGCTGTGTTTATGATTTAATTACTTGGCTCTTATCTCTGTGAAGGAAATGTTATTCCTAGCAATTAACTCAGGCTTATCCGTAGGGTTTTATCACAACAACCACTCTCAAAAGATGTCATGCTGCTGAAGGTTACTAAAGATACTATGTAGTCTACTTTCAGTTTAATTGGTAGCTTTTTCTCATTTGAAATGTACCAGCTGATAGCATGAACAGTCAGCATTTAGTAAAAAAACTGAAAAGTGAAAAGGCTCTTTGTTTTTGTATGTCAAAACATAGTTAAGCACTCTACACTTTCTTAGGCAACCTGAGGAAAGGTGTGTACGTGAGGGCTAAACTGCCCTAAGCACACCTGTAATTTTCTTAGTGCATTTAATTATCTTGGTGTTATCATTTAAAGAGCACGTGTCCTTGCATGCTCATTTAGTAAGCAGTCTCAAGCAAGGGTGGAAGTTTTTCTGTGTTAGATATTCTACTGATCTCTGTTTCTGCCTAAAAATCTTGTCTGGGGAGAAGGAGATGTTCCAAAAGATCTCCAATAGGCAGCCAGTTTTTATCACCATGTATACAGATATACATGTAAAATTTTATTAGAATTTACATGATGACAAAGAAGTTCAATTCTATCCTTTTATTGTGGCTCTGTGAGAGTTTCTTGCAGATGTTGAAAAGTATTTTGTAAGGCAGAGTGCATTATTGACTACAGAGAATGAAGGATAATGTAAGGGTAATGGGGCTTGCTGACATATCAAATAATTTTTATCTGATTAATACTACAGTAATAACTTCTATGACTCTAGACAGAATATGCTGTTGCATAATTTTGGAGCGTGTATGAGGTTTGGTTTTCTGTGGTTTTGGTTTTCTTTTTTAGCATTTTACTACACAGTCATTGTTGTGTCACAGTTTTAATTTTGGCTGCCGATAATGAATACTTTGTATTCATGTTAGATTGACATATCAATGTTAACCAGCTAACATGACATTCTGAATCTGGTTCAAGATCATTTCAGAGCCCCCTGGGTCCCAAAATAATTTGAAGTAAAATAGTCAACCAATCTCATCCTCAGATTAAAAAGTACTTTACAGGTTTCACTATGTGAACAGGACTTTACACAAAACTGTTTTCTATGTTTTTTTTCTGTCCAGAAGATTTCCCACCCATTCCCCAAATAAAAGGAGTAGACAGTAGCATGGCTCTCATTTTTCCCACAAATAGGCTACAGGCAGGAAATCAAGATCCAGGTTCAGATTTTCACAAGCTTTATGTAAGGGATCCAAGTTCAGTGGACCTAAACAAGAGTGTTCAGGCAAAAATCTGTCTTTGCTTCCTAATATTTGTGTCTGATACACAGTGTTTACATTCAAGTCTTCATTTTTGACACTTGAATAAATGAAATCAAGTCCAGTAAACAGTTTGTTTATGTAATATCTGAATTTTCAAAAAATAGATATGACAGTTTAATGAGTGATACTTTTCTGAAAGTTTCTCTGAGTTTCAGATCAAACCTCTTGTAATTTTATGGAAAAGTCACCAAGATGACAGTGTTAGAGAATGTGTCAGTAGTAGATGCAGGAGCATCTCATTATTATCTTACTTAAGAACTCAAATTTCTGTGCCTTACCACCAAATAAAAAGAAGTAGTAAACTAATTTGATTTTGAGATCATGTGGGATTTGAAATTAATAATTAAATTGGCCTATATTGTTTATTAAATCTTTAATGAGCATCTAAAAAAAATTTTGCACTCAAAAAACTCCATGAGTGCAAAAATTTGGTGGTGGTAAAGTCTAGGTTAGGACAGGAATGGTAGAAATGATAGCAGAATTTGGGTGTACAGAACTTACTAGAAAAAAAAAAGGAACAAATCTGATAAACTAACTTTAAAGATCTATGCTTTGGACTTCATCCTAATGATTACTGAACTTTTACAGAAATTACAGGTGTCCTTTTCTACTGTATTCTGTGATACAGTTTATAGTAATCTTCAATGTCCTGGCTTTTTTATGGATCCAAGGTGATAATTAGAGATGATGTTTATATGGAGACAATAAGAAGTTCGTAGCAGAGAAAGAATATTTATTAATCCAGGATAAGCTACAAAGGAAGCAAGTACAGGAGGTGGTGGCAGGTGCATTAGTTTGAAGAGATTTTTCTGCGTGCTTATGTTTCATAACTGTGTCTTCATTATTTAAGACCTGCACTAATTGCTAATTTCCAAGTTTTTGGTCTTGTCTGGGCACAGCTATGAAAAATCTCATCCGTTCTCTTGCTTCAGACACATGATTTGTCACTCAATTAATTTTTAATCTGGTCTCTTAAAATTATTCTCTTAAAATCTGAACATTTAATTATCTTTCCATATTTTGTTTTAAAGTCTCTTTTTTTTCTTGTGTAACTCATGATGAAGAGAAGGTCTAGCAGATGCACTCTAAATCTCTGCCTATCTCACTGATACTTCTATTTGAAGTATGAGTGGAATTGATGTAACTTAGATCATTTATCTATCCAGTGGTAATAAAAATAGAATGAGAGGTTTTGCTCCTTATACTTTGCAGGTTTAGATTAACAGAAAATTAGAAGTTTTGTGTGAAGAAAAATGTGATTCTTGATTTGGAAGAAAAAAATTAAAAAAAGAAAAAAACAGTCACAGAATACTTGACTCTTCATATCTCTAGTAATTTTCTTTCCCCAGATGAGTTTTGTAGACATGAACATTTTGAAATAATGGATGTCAGGCAGTAATTTCTGTGGCAGAAACTCACAGTGGGAATATAACAGTTTCCCTGTAAGACACTTTGAAGTGGTGATAGATTTTGTAACTTTGTAATTTCCTTTTCTTCATATGTCAAGAGAGAAATGAATCCAGCTTAGCATATGTGCAAGCATAAAATCGGCCTCAGTATTCATGATAAGAAAATCTAATTTAGCTCTTAGGAATAACTAAGGTTTCATGGAAGCAGGCAGTATGATCATGAATTTTGAAAGTTCAGGCGCACAGTAACTTGTAAACTTGAGGAAGAAACTTTGTTAATCTGCAAGAGTGTCTGCTTTTGAAGTAGGATATCAGAAATAAGAATTTCTTCTGTTTCCTTGCTTACATCATGTGCTGAATTTGCATTGGCATTCAATTGAACGACGTGTTTATGGTGGTGTAGCATTAAAAAAACCCACGAGTGTTCTACACATCTTGGGACATATGCCAACCTAATACACTATGGAGCCTTTACCTTCTCCTGCTGTATAAAGTGCTCAACAAGCAGTGCACTTGTTACTGGTTTTAAAGTTACAAAGTTCAAGAATTTTATAGGTTCTTCTCCCCAATAATTTCCTTGAACAAGCAGCACTAAAATATTTGCTGAATGTTTTTTCTTTTATTCTTAAAACAAGGTGTAAGTGGAGAAGGATGAAGTGGAGGGCATTGCTAGATAAACAAAACCACACAGAGATACAAATATAGTAGACACAGGAAAATGGAGACAATGGCAAAGACCAGGGCTCTTCAGCTGTTTATTGATAGCCCATTAAGAACACACAGGCAGCATTTAGAGAGGACCCATCTGGACTTTGTAACTGATAAGGCAGCAAATATAAAGGTTTTTAAAATATTTGAAGGTAATCTGTAAGACTGCAAAATTTAGGAAGAGCTGTTTAGTGGGAGTGGGGAAGATGAAGGTGACGCTAGTGGGTTGACAGGTGGAGCTATAGAAAGGGCTGGTTTTGCACAAACAGTGCCCAGTGAATGTGCTTGCCTGATCACAGCAGTTTATCTTCATATTTAATTGTCCCTATTCTCCCTGTGCATGAGCACTGTAAGGAGTGATGCTAACAACTGGGGAAACCAGAAGTGAATTTGGAGCCAGCTACAGGAATCAGACCTCAGGTGAAGCAGTCCCTGTGTATGTGGTGCCAGCAAATGGAGCAAGTAACAGCATCTTCATCAGTGGCTCTGGGCTCCATGGATCTTAGAAGGATTGACAGCTACCAAGTGAACTGGGATGAGTGAAATTGAGGCAGGAACTGGAATCAGACTTTGGGTAAGGGCCACCCATTTTCTGTACCAGCATCCAGAGCAAGCCAAGAGTTTCAGCATCAACTGCTGCTGAAGGACCATGGGTCATCGGTCC
Source organism: Pseudopodoces humilis (assembly GCF_049639895.1). Lineage (NCBI taxonomy): Eukaryota > Metazoa > Chordata > Aves > Passeriformes > Paridae > Pseudopodoces > Pseudopodoces humilis. The sequence continues at coordinate 31,793,789 of NC_142206.1, read as the reverse complement.
TAGGTACAAGCTGCAGGGTTTTGGGTGAAATGAAGTGAGGGTCTTAGTGTGAGTAGCTGGAGTGGGAACTACAGTTCATAGGGCCCACAGGCCTAAGCACCAGCTGCTGAGGATGACACTGGAGTTTGCATTGTCCCATAACCTGGAGTGTGAGGGCCATGTGTGTGTAATTTGCAAAGCAAACCTCAAGTTGGCAAGTAGGAGGACAAAGTATTAGGCAGAGGGCCTGGGCTGATAATTGAGGGAACTGTAAATTTTTGTGTGCTTTTGAGTCCAGAGAGTTTCACTGACAAACTTCAGTCCTGGTCCTGAAAATAAATTATTTTTTTCCTATTTTGGGGATATCAAACAGGTAGTCCAGAAAGGCTCAGAAGTCTCTGTCTCAGGAACTGTTTAAAACTAGATATGGTTCTGAGCACCTCATTGATGTTGACTCTAATTTGGGCATAGGGGTAGAACTAGACAGTCTCTAAAGATCACTTTCAACTCAAGATAGAAACAGAATTTTTGAGGTTGGAAGAAAGCTGTAAGATCACTGAGTTCAACTGTTAACCTAGTACCACACTGTTCACCACTAAATCATGTCCCCAAGTGCCACATTGAATCCAGAGATGTTGATTCCACCACTTCCCTGGGTAGCATATTCCAATGCCTGACTACCCTTTCAGTGAAGATTTTCCTAAGATCCAATCTAAACCTCTGTTGCAGTTCAGACCATTTCCTCTCATCCTGTCCCTTGTTATTTGTGAGAAGATGCTGACACCCACCAGACTGTAATCTCCTTTCAGGTAGTTGTAGAAAGTGATGAAGTCCCTGATAAGTCCCCATGGCTTATCTCTAGCAAGCCTGGTTTTATCCCTTTCCCCCTTCAAATCTAATTTAAAGCTCTTTCAGTGAGCCCTGCTAAAGATGTAAAGATCTTTTTTCTGCTTTGGGACAGGTGTGCCCCAACTGTTGTCAGTAGGCTTGGTGTTTTGTAAACTGGTCTGTGATGAAGAACCACAAAATCCTGCTGGTAACACCAGGCTCAGAGCAGTTATTCATCTGTGTAATTTTCCCACTCCCACCTTCCCCTGCAACTGCCAGAATAGAGAACACTACTTGTGCTCCAGATCTCTCAACGAGTTATCCCAAAGTGGTGAGGTCCCTCTTGATATTCCTCAGGCTTCTTGGGACTTCGTTGCTGCCCACCTGAAAAAACAGTAATGGATTATAATCAGAGGGCTGTACCAGACTGGAGAGTTTCTTGATTACGTCTCTAACCTGTACCCCAAGGAGGCAGCAAACTTCTCTATGGTTTGGGTCTGGTCAGCATATTGATCCCTCTGTATCTCTCAGAAGGGAGCCTTGGATGGCTTTTTTTCATAACTGAGACAGGCATGATGTGTCAGCTAGATTAATTCACCCTGGACAATTCCCCAACCTGTGAACCTTAGTCCATGTTGCTGCTTGCCTGATCCTCACTTCCAGAGCCTCATTCCTGTTGTATAAGGGCACTTGAGAAAGTGAGGTAGGCTGGGAGGGGATTCACCTCTTGCCTTGAGCAGAGACCTAGTTCCATTCCCCTCATCTCTTAGGTCCCCTCCTGCTGCCTGGTGACAAGACAGTTGGGTATCCTTTGCTTCTTGTGATGTGGCTGGCTGGTGAACATAATTTGATGTGAACTTGTAAAGTGCAATGTATGTAAATGATTATTAAACATTTAAATTTTATGAACTTGTCTGCTGAAAACATATCAAGGTTTGCCTCTAATTTGCTAGTGAGTGTGTTGGCTGGTTTTTGGTAGAGGAGGTGTTACAGATTCTTAAGTGAGCCTTATGAAGTCATTTGCAAGTAAGCAAGCACTACTAACATCTTATCTGGGACAGGAGCAGTGGGGAATACAGTGATACTGAATCTTCTATAAAAATCATCTTAATTGCAAAATTAAGTGCACTTTCCTTTGGCACCATCTAATTTATGAAAACACACAAAGCAAACTAGTATGTCTTCATTATGCTTGTAACATCAATTAGTAGACACTGAGAAATAGCTTTCCTAATTTTATAGAACTCATTCTATTTCCAGTAATTGTGCTTGCCCTCAGTTATAGGTCCAGTGTAAAGACATCAGTGACTGAACATGTAGTTAGTTCACATATTCCCACTCAGTTTGCTAGAGGATAGTGACTGATATGTCACTTTTTAAGAACCTTTCTACTGCTTGCAGATTTCTAGGTATCTCCTACTGGAGTAGCAGTAATTGTAGGACTTAAACCACTATGCAGGGAAAACTGCCATGCAGCTGCTTGTTGGTGGTTTGCACATTTTATTTTGGAGGGTATAGTTGATGGATATGATTCATTTATGCTCTTTCAATATCCTGTCCCTGCCAGTTCTTGTCTAAACCTCGAGTATTTCACTTTCTATAGCCCAGCTTTTTTAATATGTGTGAATGCTTGACATGGAATGGATGGTAGTTGAATGTACTTAAATTTTCAGATTTTATATCTGTGATAGCTCTTCTACTTTATTTAGTAGTTTTTGGGGTTTTTTTTAATGTATTTTGTATGAAGGCTGTTAAAGGAGCTGCTGTGTTTTTCAAATCCTGTCTGAAAGATTTCTGTTGTAATTTTCCCTGCATCTGATGCCTTTTCTCTTTTCAACTGTAACAGATGTGGATGATTACCAAGTATTAGTGAGGTTTTTGTTAAAAAGAATTTCCAAAAATATCAGAGAGTTCACTTCTGAAATAAATTTCGGAAGTCATAATTCAGGATTGTAATGGATAGTTAAGGTCAAATACACATGACAGTAATTTATAGTTTTCAAAAATTTTGGTTATAATAGGAATGTATTTCATGTTAGCAGACTTCTTTAAAAAGTTTTACTGATAGAAAAACCACAACAAATGAACAGGTGTGTGCATATACATAGTGCAGTATCAGCGTAATGGAGTATGGATTAAGAAATGGAAGCTGGATTTCAAAGGCATTATATCTTCATATTAAGCATATTTTAAAATGATTTGTAGGCACTATAGCTCTATAAACGATAAAGTTTCTTTAATTATGTGGTTTAACATTGGGGAAGTAATTGTGGTTGATGTTGAATTGGGTATATGTGTATATATGTGTGTGTGTGTGTGTGTGTGTGTGTGTGTGTCCACAGAATGGAATTTGCCATTGAAATGTATTAATTTTCTAGTAAATTTTAAAAACGATACCCAGAATTCTTTTTGTCTAGGTAATATATACCACCACATATGTGATGGCACACTGTTCTGACACTGTCAATAAGGATATTATCAGAGAAGTTTAATCAATTGTTTGAGGAAGAGCACTGCATGTAAAAGCTCCTCAATGTCCTCTACAGCCTGTGGGAACTGACAGTGGTCAAATAAGAGATTTTTAGACTTCAGGCACTAGCCTGAGCCTGTGGGAAAGTCAAGTACACAACTTCCTCACTCTGGCCTGAGAAATCATGAGGAGGAATCCAAACAGTCCATAGAGATGGAAAACAACCTCTGCAGGTGTTGTTTGGATCGTTGTTGTTTACTTGTAAGAAACAGTCAAGGGGTGTTGTTCCTAACTGTCCAATGATGGTGATGTGTTGGTTTGATGACCAATGAGAAGTTTATCTTTTCCTTCTTGGAGCTGTCTATAAAAGAAGATCTGGAACAATAAAAAGTGCTCTCTTTTGCACTAAGGCTAGAGAGTCTCTGTCATCACTTTCACCATTAGCACTAATACAGTGCTACAATAGCCCTTAATATGTTTGTATATTGACAGAATGCAAAAATATACATTGTTACATCTGTATATTTGCTAGTACAGGGTAACTACAGGTACTGCACTTCCTTTAGAATTCTTTCTCTATATAATTTGTGATTCCCCCATCTACACACATAAATTTGAACCAGTTTCTTAGCTCTCCCATTCTTACAAATCCATGTTTGCCTGACAGCTCCTCAGCTATATGTTCACAGCCATATTTGTTTCTTGTCTATATAAGGTTTGGGGAAGAAGCCCCAGATTTAATCTAAACCTCTGCTTTCTTGAAAAAATCGCTTTAAAATCTGTCATTGTCTTCCCCAATATATAAAATAGTTACAAAGAGGCATTTAACAATTCTAGACCCTGCGGTACCTTGCAATTCTGCTTCAGACCTATCATCTCATAACTGATGTCATATCATCTTTGGGTCATTGGCAAAAAGATATCTATACTGCAACATTCCAGCTTTCACATATTTTTATTTTTTTCCTTCCTCCTAAAATCTGGATAAGCACGGAAATATTTATTATCTATTCAAAGGCTCACTCTGGTTCTGAGACCTGGTGCAAAGTCCTGGATCTTGCAAAACTCTCTGTCTGTGTTTAAATGCCACTGTCTGTTTATCTGTGGTTTTGCTGCCTACACCTGACAAAGATAAGACTTTAATTCAGGTCACTGTGACTTTGTAAAATCTCCTCTGAGAATACTATTTTTTTAAAAAGGTACCTTAACAGGTTCCTTCTATCTTCATGTAGGAAACAGCTAGCCTACAACTTCATGTAGTGACTGAGCAAATCCTGCTTTGTTTAATCTTTTTTTAGGACCTTTTCCAATTTGTTTTGAGTTCCTAAAATTTAAGGTAGATAATTTTTTGTCTCATTGTATGTCCCTAATTTTCAAAGCTTTATGCTAAGTATCCTTTTTGTCAACAGTTGATATAGACCATGTTTAAAATCCTGAATGGTATTGGGTTCTGTAAAAAAATCCATACAATTTTTGCCTTAAAGTCAGCATTTAATTTTCCTAGTAAAAACTGTTAGTCCAAAAGGGAAATCTTACATCTTTAATAAGATGTGGTATTAAATAAATATCTGAAATATTTATGGTTGAGAGATTAGTTGTATACAGAATACATGATTTAAAGAATATGCTAAATGCAGTGCATACTCATTCTCATTTTGAAATAGATATGATCTAAATGTTTGTTGCTGTTGGTATCTTTACTAATCTGGTAGTGGTCATGCACTAAGATTCCAAAAGGCTGACAGCTTCTATTTGGATTCCTTCTTGCTGTCAGGTGTCAAGTTTTTTAAATTGGTTCATCTGTAATTGAGACAAGACACTGGCTATTCCATTAATATTTATGATCATCTTTCAAACAGTGAAAATTTCTAAGCTAAACCCTGCAGGTTGAGTTTATTACACCAAAATCTCTTACATTTATGAACTTCAGTTACCAGTTAACTTGTGAAATGAAAAGAAATTTGTCATAATGGGTGTCCTATTTTATATCTTCGTGTTGCTACCTGGTTAGCCTGCTTCACTTGCAACAAATATAAAAGAAATGGGTAAAACAAACAAAATCTATACAACTATGTATATACACAATAATGTATCTTACATTAATTTCTCTCTCCAAAAGGATGCTCCAATAAACTGAACTATAACACTGTCCTTTCCTAATAGATATAGTATATTTCTTCATTTGCTTATATAACCTTTGCCAGAAGTTATGAATGTGAGAGTTGCAAAGCATGCCAGTACTGACACAACTCATAGAATCATAGAATGGTTTGGGTCAGAAGGGAACTTTAAAGATCATCTAGTCCAGCCTCTGCCATGGGCAGGGACATTTTTCACTGGATCAGGTTGCTCAGAGACCTGTTCCAATGATGGGACATCCACATCTTTTCTGGACAATGTGTTCTGGTGTCTTATCACCCTCATTCTAAAATAGTTCTTTCTTGAGTCCAATCTGAATCTACACTCTAGTTTAAAACTGTTGTCCCTTATTCTGTCCTTACAAGCCCTGGTGAAAAGTGTCTCTTCATCTTACAAATCTCCTTAAGTACTGAAAGGCTTCACTGAGATCTCCCCGAAGCCTGCTCTTCTCCAGGATGAACAACCCCAGATCTCTCACCCTTCTTGATGAGACAATTGTTCCCACCCTTTCAGCCTTTCTTGATGAGAGAGCTTGCTCCAAACCTCTGACTCTTTCACAGCCCTCCTTGGGACCTGCTCTACGATGTCCATCCAGTAGGTAATGATAAGGTATTTAGGCAGGGTACACCTTTCTCAGATAATTCCACTTCCTTGGTCAGTGTGGCACTTATCTTGATGCTTTTAGTCAATCTGCTATTCTGTTAATTAACGTATATACCTAATGTCACTTCCTTTCTGTCATGGTTTAACCTCAGCCAGCAGCCAAGCCCCATGCAGCCTCTCGCTCACTCCCCCACCAGTGTTAACAGGGAGAGAATCAGAAAGAATACTTCTGGATTGAAATAAAGAGAGTTTAATAAGGAAAGCAAAAGCTGTGCAGACCAGCAAAGCAAAAGAAGGAATGAATTCAGTGCTTCCCATAGGCAGGCAGGTGTTCAGCCATCCCCAGGAGAGCAGGGCCCCATCACCTGTAATGGTGAATGGGGAGACAAACACCTTCACTTCAAATGCCCCCCCTTCTTCCTTTTTCCCCTCACTGTATATACTGAGCATGATGTCACATGGCCTGGAATGTCCCTTTGGTCAGCTGGGGTCACCTGCCCTGGCTGTATCACCTTCCAGCCTCCTGTTCACCCTCAGCTTCCTCGCCAGTGTGGCTGTAGAAAAACCAGAAAAGGTCTTGGCTTTGTGCAAGCCCTGCTCAGCAATAACAAAAACATCTCTGTGTTTTTAATCCTGTGTTCAGCACAAATCCAAAACACAGTCCTGTACCAGCCACTGTGAAGAAGATTAACTCTACCCCTGCTGAAACCAGAACATTTCCTTAAAGAAAGACAGAGCTCTGACTGATAGAAGAGGACATATTTAATTTGCCTGAGGAGCACCAACCTGGTCTGCACAGCTAGTTTACCTCAGCTCTATAAATAAGTCTTCTTTTTCTCATGCATTACGGTTTGAAATCAAAAGAGTGATTTTTAAAGAATATTTAGTACTCAGATTTAATGATAGATGATAGATAAATATTTTGGATATTATTCTTGGTCTTGGTATTTGGATATCCCTTTGTGGTCACTCTCTAATGCTATCTCATTTCCACAAAGAACTGCATAAAGGGAGAGGTGAAGAAAGCTGTGATACAAAGGACAGCAAACTATCTAAATGCTTCAATGGCAACTATGCCACCTGGATTTGGATTGGAAAAAAAAAACCAAAATGGTCAATATTACACTACTTGACCTTCTGAAGCATTTTTTTATTAAAATAGTTTTTTTTGGTGAGTGTTGTTTTGGGGTTTTTGTTTGTTTTTGTTTAGTTTTGCATTTTTTTGTGGTTTATTGCTGTATATTTGCTTATTCTGCCTTGCTGATGGCTTGATATAAGATATGGGAGTATGATCCAGAGTTATGATTAGGCTTTGGTCCAACCACTGTTGAAGGAGTAGACTGACAACGGAAACCCCAACTCTATTTTTAAAATCTTCTGAGAACTGTCAGAGGGTGCTGTGTGAATTTCCATCAAAGAACTCTGCTGTCATCATAAGGATCCATTTGCAGTGAACAGGCTGTGGTTACTGGGAGAAATTTGTATGCTTGCTGGAGGAAGACAGGCCCCAGACAGGCCCCTCCCCCCTTGGTATGTTACTACAAAGAAATAAAAGATTTTAATTTATAAAAATATGTTAAAAACAACCAATAACTAGTCCTGGAAGTAAAGCTAAATCTCCTGAGAATGCACCTCCCCATGAGCATCTCTGGGATAAGATCTGCTCTGGATATTGGTTTCCTTCACTTTCTTGTGGGTTTTATGGTGAATTGTAATATGAGGTGTCTAAGCACACCTTTGTTTTAGATGTTAACACATACTGCTTACCAGAAGATTTATTTATAGACAATTGAAGCAAAGGGAAGCCTAAGATGATATACTCATGTGACCTCTTCCTGATTCAATTACATGACTGTGATATCTGTATTTTGGGACCAAAATATTCATGCAGTGTGCACTTCTGTGTGGAATTCCTAATGAATTTTATCATATTGCAGCTGATATGTATAAGCTTTTCTAATTACAGAAGTGAAAAATATAACTTGAATCTTTTATGAACCTTTTTTGGGTCATAAGCTGACTCTGATATTAAACCTTGCTTTAGGTTTTACTTGGGTGCATCCTCTAGTAAACAATATTTCTAGTATTAATTTATGGAGCAAGTATGTTAGTATTTACTGAAAAATTTTATCTTCACTGTTATAAGTGGATAGTGTGGGAAAAAGAAGTGGTCTCAAGAGATATACAGAAGATTCATATCTTTTTGGCAGAATGGCAGAATGTAACTCCTCTGAGACAAGATTGGTAGTTCTGTAAACAGGAAACCTTTGTTTTGCTGGCATGTATGTAAGAAAAAAAACCAATAAAAATGGTTTAATGACTGGAAATGTCATTTGAGTCTTTTTTTAAAAAAAGTAATAATTACATTTTTCTTGATAAATTACCTTTCTTAGCAGTTTACAGTTTTCTTTAATTTTTTTCCCACTATTATAATTGTGATGTATTTTTTGATGAGCAGGCACAGGTTTTTTTTTATTCTACTGCCTGACAATACGATAAAAACTCTTAAACATGGAAATACTGAATAGAATATGGCAATGTGAGTACCTGTTACACAGCCTTTTAAGTTGAACAGAAGTATAAAGTTACTATAAGAGCATTTGAATTAGGACAAATATTATGTCCAAACATAAGTTTGAAAATAATTATTTAAATTCCAGAACTTTCTAAATGTTCACACAGCTTCAACATGGATTATATGCATTGTGTATTGCCTCTTTGTTCTGTTTGTTTCTAATTTTATGAAGAAGCACAGGATTAAAGTTTGTATTACTCAAATTCACTTAAAAAGAGGGATTTGAGTTGTTGAAGAACTGGGTGACTTGTCATTGTTTTGATCTGAAGAAGAAAAGAAAATAAAAGAATACACAACACAACTATCCTGGAGGACAAAATACACTTTCTTTCCCTATGTACATTCTTAGTTTATGTCCAAAGAGGTGGTCCACAAGCTGTCCTCCCTTTCAAAGTTCACAGACTGAGGCTGATTGTGCCTGCTTCTTCACATAAGCATGTCTGTAGCGTACCTTTCCCCATGTGCTTGGTAAGGCAAAGCTGCTTCTGACAGCTACCCACTATGCAGTGAGTCTCGGGATTCCACAGACACCTGTAGGAATGTTTGGGGGCTGCTGATGGGTGTGGAGTCACCAGTAAAGTCCTGCTAGGTTGCATACGGGTAAGTATATAAGCCTGGTAGTGTGCAGTTAATTTTTGTTTTGTTTCTTCGTTTCTACTTGGCTTGGGTTTGGGTCTTTTTGGGACTTAAAAGTGTTTTTTGAAGTTTTACTTGGTTTCCTGTTTCTTTTTTCTCATGACTAGTCAAAGAAAGAAAGAAGTTGCTTTTTATCTTGACAAAGATTAGGCAAAATGAAAAGTCCATGTCATACACTAGTTTTGTAACTGTAATAAAAATTATTTTTCAAGTGAGAATATCTTCCAAGAAAAACAAAATCCAAAATATTCAAAACTTCAATTAGTCAAATCTATACTGCCTACTATACGCGAGTGTCAGTCATCATGCAACAATGAATAATTATTTTCTTTATTAAGAATGGAATTCCCTTATCAAGTAAATTAAGTAAATTAAGTAAATTAAGGTTAATACAGTGGAGCTCTTGGAAATTTACCCCAATGAATTCTTTTGTTGAGGGCTATACCTCAGTTACTTGGCAGAAGAAAAGTGATATGACCATGAGGCAAGACTTCTGATGTAGTTATGTACTTTGATCTGATTCTGATGTCTGCATGGACATGTGATACACAACTGTTCTTAATTGCAAGAAAATTACTCTATTTTTGCAGTACAGGAACCTAAGCAAACTGAATTGTTCTAGCTAGATGGCAAATGAATACATTAAGCTATTTTTCTGGATCATAGCCTCAAACCCAAAACAACCCAAGTAAGATTTAATCAAAGAAGCTTTTAATTTTTATGAACTTAATTAGGAAGTCTAAATAGTTAAGACTGTGTTGCCTTGGTAAATAATAAATTCATCAGCCAGAATTTTTCCACATCCTTCATCTGAAATAGCAGAGCAGTAGCAGAAATAATAAGCCATACCAGAACCAGAACCATACCAGTTTTCTGTGTCAGTTTTATGAAATTAATTTTTCACAACGTGAAAGGGAGAAAAAATACAAATTTGCCAAATGTTGCGGTAACAATAACTGAAGCAATAAATCCCAATAACAGAGTATGAGTTTATAGGTTTGAAAAGTTCTTCCACATTCCAAATGTGGAAGTAGTGGAATCCTTTAAAATGGTGTTTTATCAAGCTTCTGCTTTAGAATTAGTGTTATAATTGACTATATCTACTAAGAAGTAGGAAACTAGGTAAATTATGTTTTTATGTTTTTACTTGTTTTTAATGGATCATTTAAATGGATTTGTACAACAGAAACACATAGTTAACTCACTTTATTTTTATACTAGTATTTACGAACTCTTGGTACACTTCATCAGCTTAATTTGAGTCACCTTTCTTCAATTACCTTCTTTAATGCAGGAAACCAAGGAATGGGTGTGAAAAATGTTTCATATACATCATCAGCCTTATACCATGTGTACAACTTGACTACTGCACAGAGATTTATCACTCTACCAAAAAACCCCAACAAATAGATCAAGTGAAAAAGCACTTTGACTACTTAGTTAATTCTATATTTTCACTGTTGTCTGGTGATTTAGACTTGCTTCCCACAAAACACTGTCTCAAAATTCAGTGGCCTAACCTACAGCTTTTATTAAAGCTGCTGTATTACCCATGATGTAGGTGGATATTGACTATGTGATCTTCATTTTTTGTAAAAACTGGACATAAACTGGCTGTGAAAACTTTTCCATGGTTTTACAGAAGAATGTACTTTTAAACAATTCTGTATCACTTTGCATTTAAGTTAGTCATTGCTATGAAAGTTCCTACCTGAATGTTTATTGCAGCTGAGTAAATTATAGCCAAAATATGTAATTTTTTTGAGAAAACTCCTTCTTCGTGTAGTATAATAACAATTATCTCGATTAATTATCTAGAACTGATTAATTTTCAATGTCATGCTAATTTTACTGTATCAGTTTATTTTCAGCATTGAATATTATCGAGATTAGGTAGATGTTGACTCAGTAGGTAATAAACTAAATCTAGGGTATCATTTTCCAGCAACATTTGCATGTATATGTTTAGTGTATTCATGGTTCTGTGCTTGATAATATAAAATGTATTGAAGTGTGTCTATATTTGGATACAAACCCTATACAGATTTATGTGTACTATATGAATCACTACAACTCTAAATTATGGAATATATATATGCAACATAAATAAAGAATGAGTTTCACTAACTGTTGGAATTTCCTTATTCTCAAATCCTGCACCGAAAAACTAGTGAACTGTGCAGGAGCAAGGTCATGTCAGCAGTACATTAATACACCCTGATCACTGAATTCCTTTGCAGCAAGTCAAATAATTGAGTAATAAAAATCAATTTTGCTTATGTTTTGACTTGTTATTTTGTGACAGAAAGCTCAGTTTAAGTTCACCGTTACTTGTATTATGAAACCTGAGGATGAAGACAGCCTGAACAGCAAGACAAAATAGTGTTTGGTTATGAACTACTGGACTGTGGTTCTTTAAAAATTAATTTTTAAAGTTATATAGTATACTGCTTAATTCTGTATTGCTGAAGGCTAGGAATAAAAGTTTTCTGTTAAAAAAAAATTAATGTATTCACAAAAGACATTATTTTGTGTAGAGTCAATTTCTATTTTCATAACTTTCTCATTCTGAAAATTAGAACATATTGAATTTGTAACTGTTTTAGAAATACCTTTGCTTCTCAGTGTTCATTGACATTACTATATAGTCAAATTTGCAATACAGCTTCAGCTCTAGCCAAAGCAAGTAGAAAATTACTTTAGCAGTACACGAAGTCATGTGGTTACCTACTTTCAAAAAAAACCCAAATCCCCCAACCCAAATATATTTTAGCAATTTTAGCAATTTCAACATATTTTAATGTATAAACCTTCTTAGATTTGGGATGGAGTTACTTTGTGTATGTCCTTTTGCTAAAGGGCTGAGAGATGAATCTTAACCAGATAAGAGATTTCTGGACAGAAGAGGAGAACTTCCACTTCCTCTTAATTCAGAATAAAAAAGTTAAGAATTGCTCTGCATCTGTATTTGTGAATAGATAGAATGATGGTAGTGTCTCATGGCTAACTTGATGATGCCATTGGTGGAAACCAGTCATGAGAATGTGTGTACTTTTTGAGGAAGAGGAGCAAAAGCAGTTTCTTGTGCAAGTGCCCATGTGTAGTGCCCATTGTTTATGGGTGTCCTTTCCTGCCTGTGATTCTGTGCACTCTAAGCCTTTTTTAAATGTTTTATTAAAAACCAACCAACCAAAACAAACAAACAAGCAAACAAACCAAACAAGAAAACCCCCAGAAAAATCCCCCAGAAAAACCCCACATCCCACACCCCAAAAATAAATGGACTAGAACATGGAAATTTCAGAGCTGCTAGATGAGAAAAATTGCATTTTAAACACTTACTGAATCAAAACCATTTAAATTTGTTGAATTCAGGGTTCACAAACTAGGTCCTGAAAACAAGGTACTGCTGAGACATTTTCTGCACTTTCATGATAGCATAGCAGCTCCATAAAACTCATTTCCATTAGCATCTTCAGGCCAGAAAATCAATTACAGACCTCAGCCAGAATGATGTTTTTCAGTGAGAATACGTTAATACTGAATCATCTTAACAGGGAATAATTGTCTCATTTTCAGATTGTATAGAATTTGCTAATTCTTTATGCTCAGTCATGAATGAGTACTTTTCAAAACTTTGCTGCAAAACATTCTGAAATACCATATAATATAATATTCTTGCCACTTTTAAAAAGCTATTTTTTTATCCTACATAGCAAATACCCAGCTTGTTAAGTGTTGTAGCACAAAGGCTATTTAGGGGACTAACATAAAACATCAGTGTTGAATGTTGCATACATCTCTTAAGACATTCTGTGCTTGTATTTTGGGATTACTGCACTTAATGATTGATAAAGTTTTTCTGATGCCAGTGTAAATTCTAAGTGCTTATTTTTCCTAATTCTAGAATATTAAAATATTAATTTCACTATATTAGGAACTCTTGCCCTTTTATGTATGCGGATTTAAAAGGAAAATAGTTCATGTACTTGATTAATTCTCATTTTAAGGAAGTTTTGTGTATGTTCATAGAATCATACAGCAGTTTGGGTTGGAAGAGATGTTTAACATCATCCAGTTCCACTTCAGTGCCATGGGTGGGGAGACCTCCCACTAGTCCAGATTAATCAGAGCCCCATCCAACCTCGCCTTGAGGACATCCAGGGTTGGGGCATCCACAATTTCTCTGGGCAATCTGTGCCAGTGTATATCTAATGTAAACCTACATTCTTTCAGTTTAAAGCTGTTACCCCTTGTCCTATAAAAGATAGGACATGCCCTTGTGAAAAGTCTGAAGGCATATTTTTATGAATTATAATAGTGGCTATATATATATACACACACCTTTGTGGAATGATGAATACTTTAATGAAGTAGGGAAAATAAATGCAATTTGAATTGTTTAGAAGTAATTCAATGTAATGATAAGTGCATGCTAAATTTCAAATCTCAGATTCTAAATTCTGGCATTTATAAATTAATGTTTTAGTATTTTACTACTTTTAGTTCTAAAATATGTATGTTCAAATATTGATAGAGGAACCAGATGATGAAAAATGTTTTAAACATCTTTATTATTTTCTTACATATGTTCTAATTTTTCCCCACCAAATAGATATGATTCTGATGTAAATTTTTAAAAATCCATTAAGAGAGGCATGTAGTGGGTACTTAATTGTACTGGTAATATTTTGTAACTTATTACACTAAAGATTATAAAGCAAAAAAAAATTATTAATGAACTTGAAAGCTAAAAATTTCAGAGAGCATTTTATAGAAATGGAAGCAGAAGCAACAGGAGGACAGATATTTCTTTAGCATTAATTTATTGTGTCTAACTGCTACATTTTAGAATTGTTTGCAAAAATGTCTTGAATTATTTTTCTGTAGTGTTGGACCACTATTGACTGTCATGCAAAACTAGATAAAAAAATACTTTCTACAGCTGCTGATTAGTCTGAAATGTAATAGTTGCCTATGTCAGTAAGCAGTACTAAAGGGTCGCCTAAAAAAGTGCTGTAACTTGCACACACCTGTGAAATCACCCAAGCGAAAAACACGCTTCTGATTTCCCTCTTTAAAGGGCGTGTCACTTAATTCCTTTGGTGAAAATGACTTTGCCTCTCCCAGCTTTTATTTCAAGTGCCCAAAGCCATGGTAGTGTCATAGTATTGCAGTTGCATAAGGGGAGTGTAAATAGCAGTGCTGCTTTTAGAATATAATTGTTCAAGTGATCTCAGAGCTCAGCACAGGCGGCTGTTGTGTATCTGCTTTGATAATAATAATTGACACCAGTATAACTTCGTAGCTGGAGGGGACAGTGACATATCATATCACTCCTGTTTTATCAGCTTCCACCCCCTTAAAAACTTGTCAGCCAGTGTCTTTTCGTGAACTGTTACATGCCTGTATAAAAATAAGTGCTTCTACATGCTACTCTTTCCACTGGTGTTTTTGTTAGTGGACAAGTTTTGGAAAATAAAATTATTTTTAATTCTGTATATAGCTTTGACAAGGCTCAAACACTAAAAATAATCTCTTTTGGCTCACTTATATCAGCATTAGTGTCACATATTAAGAGGTGAAAAAGGGCTTGGCACCTTATATGCTTGGCATTATATTATGCAACAATTTGTAAAAGTGCTTTTCCAGAGTGTTCTTATTATTGGGATATGTCTTTTGAGGATCAAGTTCTTAGTACTTATTTGAACTTTCTCTTGAAAAAGGCCTCTTCGATCTTTGGTTGTACACAGAGATTTCTATATTACATGAAAACTTAAAAGTTAGGATTCTGCATTCTGAGAAATAGTGTTAATTGTTTACTGTGCTACCATATAGCTCTGCTCTTCATGAAATCAGAGTAAAGGTTTCTTACTGTGAGTATTATAATAGTGTGCTTACAGTTGGTTTCATATCACTAAAGAAACACTTGTAGAAGCCTTGGAGACAGTGTGCAGTCTGTCACTTTGAAAAAGTCTTCAGTGTAAATCTATATGGAAATATTTATATGTTTATCACTCTATTATAGGTATACATCAAAAGAATCTCTGCATATGCACATTACGTGATTTAGAGTATAGATTTAGAGTATAATGCCTTAATTTTCAACAGATGTTACAGGATTTCCTAACATTATACTGTGCATATGAATTCCAAGTAATTTTTTTCTTGTTCTTTGTACTGTGACAGGATGATGAAGTAGTACTTCAGTGTGTTGCCAGTATTCACAAAGAACAAAGGAAGTTTTGCTTGGCAGCTGAGGGACTTGGGAATCGCCTGTGCTTTTTGGAGCCAACATCAGAAGCTAAAGTAAGAAGATGATACTCTCAAATGGTGTAACCGATCAGTGAATGAATGTTAACCTACTTATTCACTAGCACACTGAATTATGGTTTCTTAAATGTGATGCTAGAGGGATCTTATATATGCTTTTCTTCCTGGCTGCATCTTAGAATTGTTCACAAAAATTTTCTAGAGACTCCAAATAAATTTTGAGGTACACCTGTGGATAGTCAAAAGCTGCTATTCTTTAACTGAAAAAATTCCTGTAATTGAAATACTTCCTATTTCCAAGATAAAGTCTCCAGAGTGCTATTATGATTTAAGTTCACTAAGTCCCTGTCTTTCTATTAGTGCTGTAGGTTCAAATATATTGATACACCGGACTGATAATTTTAGAAGAATTGTTCACCTCTTTGTTACTGGTGTTAAGTGTTGCTCCTGACTTCATTAGCAATCTGGAAGCTAAATGTATAGGAACAAGAATGATTAAGTGAAAGAAAATTTTAAAAGTTTAAAAACGGCAAATTGAAAAAAGAAGCTATAGATTTGTGAAGAAAAAAACCCAAAAAACCCTGAGTAATAAGCAGAGTTTGAAAAGACAAAGGAGAGATGAAACTAAGCCTCTACTAGAGCAGAATGTTAAACCAAGCAGAGAAGGACCTCCTTGCTCTCTTTTTTTCTCTCTGCAGCTTTTTCCTAAATTGTTTTTATTTCTTCAGGTTTCACCACCTTAAAAAGCAACATTATCCAGAATTTCATTTTTTCTTGTTGCTCTGATTTAAAAAATCCACTGTAAAGCTTATCCACAGCCATGATCTTTGTCATGAAACACAGAATGCGGAGTTGTTAAGGTTGAGAAGAATCTGTGAAGGTCATCCAGTCCAAACTCTCTACTTAGAATAGCTTCAGACAGAACAGATTGCTTTGGACACTCGGATCAGAGTTTGAGTATCTCCAAGGGTGGACACCTCTCTGGGCTACCTGTTCTACTGTTTACCATGCTCACAGTAAAACTAGGGGGGTTATGTCATGTTTAAACAGTATTTCCTGTATTTCACTTTGTATCAATTTCCCTTGTCCTTTCTCTGGGTTCTACTGTGTAGTCTCTGGAACTGCCTTTGTGCTTTTCTGCCATGTATTTATGTACATTGATAGTTTTCCTTGAGACTTTTTTCTCTTGGACATATATTTCTTTGGACATATCAGTGCCAAGAAATTGGAAAAAAATAAAAGTCTGCTGTGAAGTTTCATATTTCAAAAGCAGCAGATATATTGATTCAAAAATTAAGGTTTCCTAAAAGAGTTCATGTTATTATGTCATAAGATTCTGAATCTTAGCTATTTAGTTACTATATTAAATGTCTTCTATCAACCTCATACATAAGATCATATACCTTCTCTTCTGTTTTGTCAGCGACATTATAGAGCAAATACAATATCCACAGTGTCATTCTAAAAGACAGGTAAGCAATAATATGTAGGGGAAAATTTTTGCATTTGGACCTGAAGAAGTTTCGTTTGACTGTGAGGAATGCAGCTCAAGGAAAGTAAAATTGCTGTATTGTCAATTTAGGAAGAATGGATTTATATTGTTTTCATGCTGGAGAATAGCATGTACCTCAAAAACAAATGAGTATGCATTAAGTAGAGATTCAAAAATTACAATAAATGTGTTCAAACACACTTTTCATCCTTTTTAATCTGTTCTTCTGATCTGTTCTTGCACTGTTTAATTTGTTTTTACAGTATGTCCCTCCAGACCTTTGCGTCTGTAATTTTGTCCTTGAACAGTCACTATCTGTCAGAGCCCTTCAAGAAATGCTGGCCAGCACAGGGGATAATGCTAGTGAAGGGGTAAGTAAATTGACCTCAGAAAACATGAAATCAGAATATAGATTGTCCTCAGTTATTTCGTAGTTCAGGATTTTCTAGAAGGCTTCTTATGTCATAGTATTCTTGGGACATTATTGCTCGCCTTCTGTAACCACACTAATTTCTCTTTGGCAGTGAGGAGCTGGTACAACTGTCTTTTGAATATTTGTGATCCACAAATCCAGAAACATTATCAATTTGATGCTTTGACCCTAATTCTCCAATCTCAGCTGAATCAAGCTGAATTGAACTTTTATTCTCTTACAAACAGAGCATGATAAAACTCTAGGGCTTTACTTACTTTACCACCTAATGGCTTATTCTGCGCTTCAGATCTTTAATTGGCACATATTACTGCACAGAAGGGAAAGATGGAGTTCTATCACCCCAATCTTGCACTTCAACCTTTGCATACATGGTTTTCAGACTTCATTAATACTGATATTTTGTTTTCCACTGCACAAAAAAAGGGTGTTTTTTTTTATTTTATTTTTGCAATTACATTGCCTTGTATAAAACAAATCTTGATGAAAATAAAAGCATAGGCTTAGGAAATCAAAAGATTGATTTAAACATTTATAGGATTACTAAGAAATTACATAATTTTTAATATTTCCAAAATATTCACTGCAAACTGCAGATGAAAGATTTAATCTGAGGTTAATAGTGATATATGCATACTTTATTTGTGATTGGAAGTAGAGGACATATAATCTCTTCGATAAAAAAGATCACACTCTTGCCTAAGGAGAAGTGGACAAAAAAAGAGAATGTAATCTGTTGTGTTTGTCCTGCATTTATTTTCATGTTAGGTACAATCCATTGGGGAAACTGAAATAGAAACACAGCAGTTCATACTAATAGCAAGGCTGAAATAAAAAAAAAGATTAAAGAAAAAGATTTGCTTTTCATATTAAATTTAGTTTGGAACAGAGTTCTGCTGCTAGTTTCAGATTTTTTCTAGAGGAAGACTGTAGCTTACTCAGTTTGGAGGTTTTGTTGTTTTGATTTGGTTGTGTTTTCTTCTTTTGTTTTTTTTTTTAATTAGCCTCAAACTTACAAGTAGTTCATTAAAAAACTTTCAGTAATAAAATGGCAGGAAGTTTTTCATTGCTTGTTCTCAGTATTCATGTATTTGTTGAAAACTGAATAAGTGTAATTTTCTTTTGACATGTTTGTAATTATAATTGAATTTGCTGTTAAGGTTTTCCGTTTAAAAAAATAAAAAAAAATTTAATATATAAAAGAGGTATTATATTCACCTCTACATCGTTTTGCAGTTTTCTTCACCAAGCAGTGACAAGTTCCTGCAGGATTAAAACCATTTTTTATGAATGATGTATTTTGAAGAATCTTGGTGGTAGTTTAACTTACGTATTGTTCACAGTGTGTAAAACAATTTGCCTACACATGTATATCTATTATTTGAGCTCTTAGAATATCCTTTAATTATCTTTGTCCCTTCCAAATGAATCCAAGGATGAGAACTGACCTTAAATGCCATCCAAAAGGAACTCGAACGATGCATGTTAAATCCTCTAAAGGAAGCAAATGGAAAATCCAGCTTTGCCTCTCCCTGATCTTGTCATAGTTTTACATATTCAAAATTAGTAACTTAGTTAGTTAGTTAGCTAGCTAGTTAGTTAGTTAGTTAATTAGTTAGTTAGTTAGTTAATTATTTGGTTGAAGCTATGGATGCAGTTACTTTAATGAATCTGAAACATGCTAAAGATTATTATTAGCAAGTAGATATTCTTAGTATACACTAAAACTACTCTGGGCAGTAGGTATGTTATCTTCTCTTTCAGATTTCAGTTTCTGTATGTATAAATGTATTTATGTTGTTGTTATTTTTTTAATGCCTGCATGAAGTTTATAAGAAAGGTAAGTAGCATCTTAGCTTAAAACATGCTTTTGCAAATGCCATGTTTTACTAAATCATAATAAAAATTAGGTAATAATAAAAGTCTTTGTCAAAGAACATTTTTTCCTTTGGCAGATATTTGGCTATTGCTGTAGCTACTTCATTATTATGATTTTTCCACCCCAGTGTGTACATTTCATAATTTGTTGGAATATTTGCACTTATTCCTTGAACTGCCATAGCTCTTCATGTTGTTGCATAGTTCTGACCATGGTGCACTCAGAGCAGTGGAGTTCTGACCTTCTCCATCCTGTTCTGCAGGCAGCCCAAGGGGGTGGCCACCGGACCCTGCTGTACGGCCATGCCATACTACTTCGACATTCGTTCAGTGAAATGGTAAGAGAGGGAGCACCTGCACAGAATGAGTACCACTGAATCATAAACATCTTTTCAACAAAATAAAAATAAAAAGTAAAAAAAAAAAATTTGGAATAATGTTCTTTCCAAGCTATCTTCTGCACTAGATGAAAAAGAAGTTAATAACTTGCAGTGTCTCTATACAACAGAATTGCTTAAATTCAGATTCTTTTTCTAACTCAGAATTGCAGCAGAAAAGCTCCTTTGGCCATGGATAATTTCTGTGTCCTTAAGGAATCCATTTTAATGATACTTCTAATAGCAAGTATTTCTTACAGAAAATTAATTTGTTGTGATATATGTTATTTTCTTCCCTATCATATTTTATGAGGTAAGGTCTTCCATTTGACATCCCATAGTTCCCAGGGATTATGCCCACAAAGATGCTGTCTTCAGGCTGTATAAATTTCATCATACTGTATTCTACAACTGAAAAATTTCAGCTGTTTTGAATCTTTGACCAACTAGGGCCCATGTAAATACACCTAATACAAGGCTGAAGAAATGAGAAGTCAGGAAAACACTTTATTCCCTTTTTCCTGTACTAGGAAACACTACATTAATGTTTAAACTATGTTGCTTTTGTTTATGAACCTCGAAAACTGTAGTTGCCTTGATATACCAGAGTTGCAAGTATTATTATTGCTTTTTGGTATGTGTTTTAATGTTTTCATGAATCAAACTTATTATGATAGGGCTGTAGCTAGATGTTTGCCTGTTCCTATCTGATGAGCTGTATAAAACTTCAGAAGGTAGATGCTAAATTGCACAGCTGAAGTGGAAATGTGCTGCAGTGGAAAAGGATTTTAATATTTAGAGTTCAGGAAGAGCTTCTGTATGAATAACAACATCATCTTTAACTAATTTTAAAAAAATTAAGTATGATACTTAGATGAGGTAATGTGAATGTATTCATTTGGCATATGTGTTAATGGATACTGTTGGGTTTTTGTTTTCAATAACTTCACTATTTTCCAGTATTTGACGTGTTTAACATCATCAAGATCCCAGACAGATAAACTTGCATTTGATGTGGGACTACGAGAAAATGCAGCAGGTATGGCAAGTTATTTTTGAAGGAGAATGAGTCACCCATTTCTGGTTTTAGAAGAGGCATTGAGTTTAATGTAACTGTAAGCTTAGGAATGGGATCCTTATATGTTCTTTGGAAATAAGATGACTGAAACAAATGACTGTTAGTACTAATGAATTTCAGCACATGAAATGACTTTGTGTAAGAATGTGAGAGTCTTACAATTAAACTGACTTAACTGCACTAAAATACATGATAACAGTCAGAGTAAAAAATTTGTGTTGAATAAAATACATTTGATGCTTTTGTTTGTTTTTATTTTTGTTTTTGTTTTTGGTTTTTTTTTTGGTTTGACATTTAAAGTACAGAAAAGCCATATACTGGTGCATTCACAATATATATTGTAACCAAGTAACAAAAGAAGTTTGCAACTTGTGCAGGAAACCAGAAGAAAATATGTGGGGAACACATTGCTAAAAGAGCTGGATTGAAATATACACATAATATGGATGAACCAATAATGGGACAAAGTGGAAGAGATACAACACAAACATGACATTAGGAGAAATATTTAAAATCTAGTTAATGTATTTGTGGGAGTACTGCCATTACCATTACTGCTGACAGAAGTACAGTAAAAAAAATTTTTGCTTCCATGAAAACATATATAAATTATGAATTTCCATTGGGAGCTATACTAAATAAATTTAAAGGTGACTTAGCCAAAAAGAGCCACAAACAGAAACACAAACATGTTCCTGTTTACATACTGCTCATGGTTTCTGAAAGTGATGAGTGCTCCTCAGAAAGTAGCAGGCGACTGTAATAATCAGCCCCAGACATGTATCTTGAAGGGAAAATCCAAGTATCTGTATACACACTTCATTAATGTCAAGCTCAAATAAAGAAATACCGATTATGTTAATATAAACCTGGGCTTTCTATTGTTTTTTTCATTATTTTGAAAATAAATTAAAATCAAATAGACTAATTGATGATGGAGATGCACTGGCAGTGCAGGTGTTAAAATCTTTGTAAATCATAATCTTTGAATCTATTCAGATGACTCTACAAAATTTTGTCTTTTGAATGAGTGAAGTTTGTCCTTCATTTGTTTATAGCCATACAGAAGATGGCTTTAGACAGATATTACAGCTTGTTACTAGGCTTTGATTGTTGCCTTAGATGGAGAACCCCTTCTTTAGCTATGTTGAGAAAAGGAATGTATGTGATAAAAGGAATATGTGTATTTAATCTCTACTAAAATAGTTTCAGTGAAATCTGTTTTTTACAATTTTATAGCCTTTTTATAGAACTATTGCACACATATCTGCTTCTCTCTATGAGGTTCTATAATATGAGGTTCTGTCTGTAGTTCTTTAATTGGTATTTGCTTAACTGTACATACACAAGAAAACCTTTGTACACATAGGTAGGATTCAGAAAAGCTTAGTTATGTTTCTGCACAGAGAACTTTGGTAACTACAGCATGCCTGGAAAGCTCATAAACTGAGTGCCATAATATCACTACCCCTTCCCTACTCCCTCACCTATGAAACTGTGCTAATGAATCACTTTCTGCTGCAGGAAATATTCTTCATGTAGCAGAGGGAAAAATCACTGGCTATTAAAAATTATTCCCTCGGAAAGTTTAGCATTTTACACTTGTATGGATGTAGCTTCTATTTATTGTCTTCACTATAACTAGTTTCATAACCTTCTTATTTTATTTTAAGGAGGTTTTAGATGAAATATCTTAATCAAACAAATTTTTGTACTTTGATTCTACCAAATTTGTAAGTTTTATTCAACTAGTTTCTTCAAGATCTTTTCTTTCACACTCTGAAGAGTGTGAAATTGTGAGATTAATTAGGTAATCTTCCCAGAATGTCTGTGTGTGACTGGCTCTGTGCGTGTGTGTGTGTGTGTGTGTGTGTACAGAGTAACCTGGAATCTTATGTTTAGTGTGTAGGAAATGTTCTATGGTTGTCACCCTTAGGATTGGCTATTTTGTAATTACATGGTCTGTAGTGCTATTGGAACTGCTTCCAAGTTTGTTAGGCTATGTGATACAGAAGATTATGAATTAAACATGACCATTAAATAAAAGAAGAGACAAAAGGTGATAAATAAGATCAAGGCAGCTGTCAGCAATTTCCTGGCAAGGAGAGCCTCCAAGGGAGAGAAGTTCTGAGCAGTGTTTTGTAAACACTCCCTTTAAAAGTACTTGCAAAGGGAAATATCAAATAAAAAGCTTATTTGACAAAAAGTTTCAAGCAAAAAGAAAATCACCAAAAATGGTTGAAAAGAGAGACAGTGCGGTTTTTAAGGTGAATGGCTTATAAGACAAATTTTTCTAATGCTAATTCAATGCTGTATAAAGATATCCTTAAGCTTTTTGGGAGTTGTCTTTTTTTTAGAACCTTGATTAGTGCTTCTGTTCTTTAGGTGAGGCGTGCTGGTGGACAATACACCCTGCTTCTAAGCAAAGGTCAGAAGGAGAAAAAGTTCGAATAGGTGATGACCTTATCCTGGTCAGTGTGTCCTCTGAAAGATACCTGGTAAGTTGGTTTCTTTAGATAATGGTCAAGTGGTGGGAAAATACAAAGTTCTGCAGGGATATTGGGAGATTGGTTGGGATTCATATGAATTATTTTTTTCTAATCTAGGTAGCAATGTCTGGTTGTAATGCACTTTTATATTTAAGCACTGATGGGGTGGTGTGTGTGTGTGAGTCCCTCCAGAACAAGACTGCTTCCATAACTTTTTGCCAAATTTTAGAAGAATACTAATTTTAGGTGAAATTAGTGTATTTACTTTATGATACATTCTCTTCTGTTGATAAATTAATATACTAAATATTTTAAGTGCATAATTTTCATTGTTTCCTGTTACCATTGTCTTATTTCAGCATCTCTCCGTGTCAAATGGAAATATTCAGGTGGATGCCTCCTTTATGCAGACACTATGGAATGTGCATCCTATATGCTCAGGAAGCAATATTACAGAAGGTTGGCCATTTTACTTATTTAGACATGAAATATAAATTAGGTTAATTAGTATGCTTTTGATAAAGAGGGAAAATTTAAAAAAAAAATCCCCTCAGAATATAAACCAAAAATGTAATGAAAATAAAGAAAAGGAGCTTAGGAGAGAAGAATACTTGAAGGAAAAACATGGAAATACAGATACATCAGCTGGATTTACTGAAGAAAAGCTAAATGAGTGCTGTAACTTTAGAATAACAAAGCTTTAAAAGCTTCTTGAGAAATAAAATCTTAGTTTAATTTGGGAAGTAGGAGCTGAAGAATAACTAAAGCCAGAAAACTTAGCTTTTTAATTGTGATTTTCCTAAATAGTATTCTCCCACTACAGATAAAACAGAAGAGAGATAAAGGTACAGGCAAAATGGAAAGCAGTTTTCCCAAAGTTCCTATTTCTGTCTTTTAGTTCTGCTTTTTACGGACATTTCCTCAACATCCTTTCTGGATGTCACAGCCATGCATCCTTATTGTCTTCTCTTACTCAGCCTAAATCCTAAAACACAGGGTGAGGATTTCTTTCTGGAAATTTTATGGCACTTCATGGTCATGTTTGAGAAGTATCACCTTATTCTGAGAAATGTCATGTTCTGTACTGAAAGTCTGATCCAGTCAGTATCTCTCCTGGTTGCATTGCCATAGTTTGTCATTAACACTGTTGTAGCAAGCATTGTACTTAACTTTTGCTCTATTTAAAGTATCAACACTCGACATTCACAAAGGACTTAAATGTCTTTAAGTTAGGATAATTTTGTATGGCTTGTCTGTAAAACTTATTATTTATGATATGCTAATATCCAGTAACATAGAACAAACTGGAGCTTTAAAGGGAACTGAGAGAGATATAGCACTTCCCTGTGGTCAGCTATAGTAAGTCTTGATGTAAGATGACTACCCTAATGTTAGACCTAATTTAGTAGTCTTATTTGAACAATGGTTGAGTTTTTCTAACCTCAAGTGGTTTAAATCAGCATCCCACAGTGTTTCTGTGCACTGGCCCATAAGAAACCTGTCTCAGAGTGTTAGGTTTTCATTTTAAAATCATATGGGATATGGATTTTGTTTGTAATACTTTTTGATTGCTTTGGCATGCTGGAGCTGGATATTTAAAAATGGCTGTCTGGGGGCCTGCCTGCCCTTATGGTCATAAATAGAATCAGGATCAACCCTGGAAAAGTCTGTGTTTTTTCAGGCTTCACAGGTGAAACAAAAAGAAGCAAAGAAACCATCCTACAGCAAAGTTTAAAACTTGTAACATATGAAAACCATAATAAGCTATGCAGAGAGATCATGGAAGACCAGTGATATATTTTAGATTTCTGTACCTGAAGAGATACGGCAGCTAAACTTCCTAAGAGCTTACACAATCAGAGTCATTGAGGTTGGAAAGGATCTGGTCCAATTCAGTGTCCAAGCCGATCCACCTAGAACATGTTGTCTAGGAATATATCTAGACAGTTTTAGACTCTCTCCAGGGAGGGAAACCCCACAACATGCCTGGGCAACCTGTGCCTGTGCTCAGGAACATTCCCTGATGTTCAAACAGACCCTGCCATGTTTCAGTGTGGGCCTGTTGCCTCTGGTCCCATCACTGGGCATAACTGAAGTGGCTTTGATCCCATAGTCCCCCAGAGTCTGGCCTCTCCCTCTCCCTCTCCCTCTCCCTCTCCCCCTCCCTCTCCCTCTCCCTCTCCCTCTCCCTCTCCCTCTCCCTCTCCCTCTCCCTCTCCCTTTCCCTCTCCCTCTCCCTCTCCCTTTCCCTCTTTGTCTCAGCCTTTCCTCATGTGTGACATGAACCAATTTCTTAATCTTAGCGGCCCTTTGCTGTATTTGGAACCCATATACTATGTGGCCCAGATTTATTTGCATAATCCAAAATACTGTAATTAAAAACAAAGAAAAAGTTAGGGTGGAGTAAGAAGAGATTTTCTGTGTGTCAATGTCGTGGTTTTAAAGCAGTAACTAAAAAAATTACTTATTTCTTGCTGTGAGATATGGATTAGAACAAGAGCAAAATAGGCTTAAAACTTAAAAGGAATAAAGAAAGTTTATTAACAAAACTACAAGAATAAAAACGCCAGAATAAACTTCCAGAAAACTCTTTTATCCCCCACTACCTGACCATTCCTTTGTACACGTGACAACGTAGAGACAAAAAACTTTAGAACTTTGGTGGTTAAAACAGTCTCAATTTCTGCTAGAGTCTTCTCATCAGCCTTTGTAGAGAAACAGAAGTCTTCTTCTGATAATCTATGGAGTTTTTCACAAGAAAATTATTTCTGTTATAGTTTTCTATTTCCCTGATGCCAGTTGCCCGGAAATCCTGTCATCAGAGTTCACGCCTCCCATTTCACATCACTCTGAGGTGTGTATGGGCCATGAGTCTAGGGATGGCATTTTAAGAATGAGTTATTCAAAGGCAAAAGTCCTCTTCATCTGTCTCTGTGAGCTTCTCTGGAAACAGTTTTCTCATTGCCCCCAAGGCTTCAAATCTTCGCTTCACTCTGTTCTAGCACCTCACTGTATCACAATTACTCTCTTTTGCTCAAAATCCACACTTTGAACACTCCATTCCTCCCAATATACTCTGTCATGAATTAAAGGAGTCTTTTTAAACCACTATTGTCCATCTCCATAGCTTAACAGAAAGATATTTCAGCTTATAAAGCATCTCCTTATTCTCTCTTCCCCATCTAAAACTTAACTTTTTTCTCACTGTTTTTGGTGGTTTTATGATGTCTTCTTCATGTTGATTGTCTCTTTCTTTCCCTGTCTCTCTGGGAAAAAGGAGTAATCTGTATGTTTTATCCAGGTAGTAAAAGAATTAAAGCTTTAGAAAAGCTGCAAGAGTTCATGGTGTCAGGTTTCAGTCCAGCAGCAGAAACTGAAAACTAAACCAAGCTGGCCGGCTCTGCTTCTCCCCACCCTCCCCCCGCGGCCTTGTCTGGCCTGGAGAGGGGGGAGGAGGCTGAGACAGACCCTTGTTACTTTTTCAGAAGCCGGAAACCAAAGAGGACAAGAGAGCTTTGACTGTACATCTTAAGGGGGTGTTCACAAGTTGACTTCACTTTTTAATGGTCAAAACTGCTGTCAATTCTTAGAAATGACTGATAATTGGTCAGGAGAAAAGACTCTCATCAGCCACCAGCAGCTTCAACTTCCTTAGCTCCCAAAACCACCTTAAAGGTAAAGCCACCCCATGACAGTCAATCAACTTTTTCTCAGCTACTTAGGCTTTGGTTTTATATACATTCTCAGAATGGTTTATGTGAGAGATGATCGGATGTCAAAAGACAGACTAGCTCAAGTGGAATGAAGAGAGAGAGAGTGGGATTTCCTGAGTATAAAACTGGATTAGGAATTAGACAATGCTGTTTTTATGTTATTTGTAAAACCATCAATAAAGCCTAAATAATAGAAAGGTACATTTTTTCCCATGAGTTCATTGTTTTGACTTTTAGATTAATTGGCAAGACAGTAATTGTCAGTTAAAGTTTTCCTCATTTACAATTTATGTGAAATCAGCTGGACAGTATGAAAGTTTCCTTCTACACTTCTTCCTTTATGTGTTCTTTTAAAAGGCAGTAACTTCACTCACAAGGTCAGAATGGTTTGGACTAGGATCTGATGAGTCATTCTCCTACATCTTGTCTTTTCTTTTTTAATGTGAGGCAGAGTGCCTGGTTTTGACCTGTACTCTTTGTGTTAAATGGGTTGGAAAGTTAGCTTCCATTAAACTTACTCTTCAGAAGTGCGAAGTGCTCTTCTGTCCTCTGTCTCCTGCTGCTGCTGTGCACCTTTGATTTTGGCACAAATGACAAATGTCAGAAGAAACCAATGAAATCATGAAACTATTTTGTATTTAGATCATTTAAACTGTATTAAGGGGGAGGAAACTATGGCATCATCTATTTGATTTGGCTTTTACCTAAAGCATTCACTTTTCAAAACAATAATTGTTTTTGTTGTTTTAAAGAAGTTTTTCATTTCCTTCTCTGTCTCAGAATCCTAATTTGAGTTTTAAAAGTTAGCTTTTGTTTTATCTTCTTTTCAGAAGAAAAATTTTTAAAAAATAAAGGTACTAAAAATAGTATATTGACACATAAAATTTGTTCCTGTTTAGTTTCAGTTATGAGTGAAAATTTGGAAAACAGATCTTATCTGGGTCTTGAATTTATTAAACTTTTATGAGGGTTTTATTTTCAGTCAATGTTTTAGCTAATGAGTAAATGAGCTTCTTTTTCAGGCTATCTTCTTGGTGGGCATGTAGTACGTTTTTTCCATGGCCATGATGAGTGCTTGACAATTCCATCTACAGATCAGAATGATTCACAGCACAAGTAAGTGATGGTGTATTTTTTTGTATTTCCTTCTTTCAAAGAGGAAACAGGATGTCAATTGAACGTGAAGTTAGGTAGATTTAACACTCTTTACAGCAGTACTTAGTTATGTAGTGACATTGTGCAAGAGGTTGAGGCCTCTAAGCAGAAAATCAGTCATGAGTTCTTTCATTGTTGAAATTCAAGTTGTTGATTTTCACTGAGATTTCATCCTGTTATGTTGCTTGTCTCTAGTTCGTACTACTATAAGTAGAGGTAAGAAAGTGTTAGCATGTGAAAAAAAATCTCTAAAAAATCTCCGGAAGTCTGGCCTCTACAATGACTTTCTTATTTTATATATTTTGCATTTTTTTTGCAAATTTTTAGCTTTCTCAAATTTGATTAACATATTAAGAAAATTGCATCATATTACCTACACTAAACCACTTTTGTATTAAACTTTTATCTACAATTGTCATCTATTATGTTGATTTATTATTTGAATTTTTCTGTATTTTTAAAATTTTTTGTTAATCAGAAGCAAAGCAAGCTAATAATTTTGCTACACGAACATGCTAGCTTTAAAAATCATATTCAATAAAAAAGACCTTTCTACCTATTGTGGCAAGTAAGTTATGCTTTGAGTAATTTGATACCACAAGTATCAAATTCAATTCAGTTATGTCACGTAAACTTGTTAGCTCTAAATTTCCCATGTTTACATTTCTGTGGACTAAAAATATCTCCAAGTCCTAAAGAGAAGTGAAAACCAGCAAAATTCACGAAGTGAATTGAACATTTTCAAATAGTGTGTGGTAGTGACAGATGACTTGAAGTTATCCTGTCCTTTGGATCTATGAGCTGAGTGACAGACGTAAGGCCAAGTTTGTACTATGTCATAGTTGTAGGAGTCATGTTTCCATTACCAAAATAAAATGAAAATACAAAAATCCCAATTGTAATAAGAATGGGAGAGAGAGATGTAGAAAATGGTTGTGTTTGTTTCCACCTCTTTATTTAATCAGTTCTATGCATTTCATTAGAAATGTTAAATAAGTTGTTAGACAAGAGTGAAGATTTCTCTTTCCATAAAACAAAAATCTCATCTTTGGACATTTCTGTAAAGAATGCTCTTTAACAATTCACAAAGAGATTATTCTCTGACAAGAATCCTAAGGTCTTTTTTTACAGGCCAAATAGAAGTATTTAGGGTGGATATATTGAACGTCATCTAGCTTGGCAAGAAAAAAAAGATGGATAGATGGAATCAAGTAGATGAAAAAAATGTTATGTGGATCCTGTTGTGAAAGAGCAGCAATTCTTCTTTACATGCAGCTTTGTTACTGAAAGCAGGTCATAATTCTAGTCCAGCACTGCATATAGAAAAAGCTGGAAAAATATCTGAAATTCTTAAAAGTATAGGAGGTGAACAGAGACTATGACTATATCAGGTGAACTGAGCTATGTCTGTGATACTGAACAATACCTACGATAGTCCTTAAGAGATAGAATGGTTGAGTTGGACCAAGGAGAAATGAAGGAGGTCAGAGAGAATGGAAATGAATACTTAGTTTTGAGCTTAGCTAGGATTTAGAGTCTGCCAAAAGTAAAATCGTTAAGGCCAGCAGACCCAGAGACATTGGATGAAAATGGAGAGCTCCAGATAGTTATTGTGCATTCAGTACATTCAGGGAATCATGTAACAGCCCAGGTTGGAAATGACCTTGAAAGATCAAATTCATAGTCTGGTAATTAGGATGAGTTGAAAGCTAGGGATTTTTTTTTTGTTTATTTTCATTCTAGAGTACCAATACATTTTCATGCAGGATAAGATGTGTAGGAATATTACTACCTTTACTATGAGGAATATTTATTCTTCTGGTGAACTAACATTACGAAATATTTGATATCACGTGTGCCCTTAAATGTGACTCCTAAGTAAAGTAGAGGTGTAAGTACAAGTCCATTATCTTATGAATCTGCTGGGTGCAAATGATTAGCCATGCTCCAGTATCTGATTCTTTATGACTCTTCCAGGATTTTGTTGGTGTTGCTCAAGGAAGAAACCTTTAAGTATTCTCAATAGAAGAAAAGGTGTAGAAATACTTGCTCAGATATGAAAAACAAAACTTTTATTTTAAAAGTTGATTTTCAGGTCCCATAACTGCACAACATTACTATACAGCTTTTTAAATTTTTGTCTGTTAGCTGTCAAAAATAGGAAAAGAATTTGACAATCTGGAAAGCCAGTTAAAATTCTGCATTTCAAACTGCTACTTTAATTCAGCTATAGAACAGCTAGATTGTGACATCTTTATGCATGCATTTGCTGTATTCAGTCAAGTTTGCCAGAGTAGGAAGGCAGATTTAAAATTCCCTTGCTGCACATTTTTTTCAGACACTTAAGTACAATAGAAGGTCCAGCTTCTGTGCATGCTAGGGTGGATTAATCCTTCTCAGAGGAATTACATGTAAGAAAGTATTTCATTTTTTGGTAGGTATTCAGCCCTTTCCTATTACCCATTGTATTTCCTATACTCATTATAAATGAGAAAGTTTATGCAAATTCTGGTGATTAGGTGACAAGACATCAATGATAATTAAGACATTAAAAACTTCCTGTGAACAGGGCTAATCCACCATAATTTTTCTATGTATTTGATTATTGAATAGAGTATTAGTTTCTACACTAGAACACATTACTAACCCTCAGCCAGTAGCTAAAGAAAACTATATTACAGTAAGGGCTTAATCCTTTCCCTTCCTGATTTTTATTTCTCTGAATGCGTTATCTGTTTTGTGAGGATTATAGTACAGAATTTTTGTTGTCACCACATTTGTTTGCCTTTTAATAAGCATCATAGAAATAATTTAAGGAATGAAGTCTCTGATGTCATGTTCTTGTTGTTTTCATGTGAAAATGTATATCTTTATTTTAAAATATGCTATGTATTTAAAACTATTGGTAATGTAGATCAGTATCTTGGGAACTGTCAGAATTACATATTTTTATGTCTGACCGAATTACAGGACATTCCCAGCCACTTTCAAAGCTAAGCATTTTATCAACTCCTGAGAGAGTCTGCCTTAATGGAAATAATCTCATTTACCTGAGACATTTGGATTTTTTATCATAGTCTCACTGATGAGTAGGAATTTTCTGTCCATTCAATGACATTTGTTTACTGGGAGAAAAGTAGTGAGTCATGTACAGTTTCCAGAGAAGTAAGTTATAAATACTATGTAAGCACAAATAAACACAAGATGGTCTTCCTATTCTTTTCTGTAGGAAAGTATTTTATGAAACTGGAGGAGCTGGAATTCGAGCAAGGTCACTGTGGAGAGTAGAACCCCTTCGAATAAGGTACTGATCTTTTAAAAAGTCTTTTGGTTAGCAACTTCTGTTATATTAATAGATATTTGATTGTTAAAGACCCTTAAGGCAGAATATTTATTTGCTATGCTTTATGATACGTGTTAGTAGGCTCTTTGTCGATAATAAAAAGCAACGTACTGTGATAGAATAGATTTCTTTCTATCTCCCATATTAAAAGCAGCTTTGCTATGAGATATGTGTACTTAAAGCATTGCTTCTTTACAAAAGTAAAATGAATTCCTAATTTTTCTTGGAGTATTATAAGCTTTAGTAGAAATAAGAGCAGTTATACCTCTTCTGTGTTTCTTTGTATTTTGGGTTTTTTAAAATTATCTCCTTACCATATGGTTATCTGTCTGTTATTTCCATGCAAGTGAAATTTCAATATATATCATAAGACTATATATGGCCTTTGGTGGCCACCTGAACTGTGTTTGTTTTACCTTTGGTGTGTTTGTGATTGTAAGAGAAATGCCCTCATAACTAACACAGATGTAGGATAATTCCGTGGGATGCTGAGGCCCCACTTAGGCTTAATTTGTTTGTTTAGTCAGTCAACCAAAATATAATAGTTAATTTACACATTTAGGATTTTTTTTATGGACACCATATGTAAGACCCTGATAAGACAGAGAGAGGGTATAGAAACAAGAAGCCATACTCCTTTCCAGGGTTTCCTCTGCAAATGAATTAACAGTTTTCATCTGATTTAATGCAAGTATTGAAATCAGAACCAAAAAAGGAATATATATATAGCATATTCTATTTCTGAACATCCTTTAAAACCTAAAGAAAAAATTCTAGTTTTACTTACTTAAACTATTTTTTGATGTCTCATGTTTAGCTGGAGTGGAAGTAACATCAGATGGGGGCAGCCTTTTCGTCTTCGACATATTACAACAGGAAAGTACTTGGCTCTGAATGAGGATGAAGGAGTAGTAATATTAGACAGAGAAAAGTCAGACACAGCATCTACAGCCTTTTGTTTTAGAGCATCAAAGGTAAATAAAGACTATGTAAATCTGTTCCAAATGTGAAGCACTCAAATCTAATCTGAATTGTTTCAACAACTGTAAAAATTGCTTGTAATTTCTAAATTGAAGCTAAGGCTAGGCACTGTGCACTTAAATTCAAATGTAAACAACCTGTGTCAAGAATAACAAAGGTTTCATGGAGGAAAAATAAGAGCAATTAATAAACTTTAGAATAAATGAAACTGTTACCAGTTTTAAAAAACAAGATTAAAAGCAAATACAGTGCAAGATATGGTGGTTTAATATGAATACTTTATTAATTATAGACTTATTTTAGTTGGACAGAATCTCATTAGTGTTACACATTCCATCTCTATCTGTCATAATTGAATTCAATTGAACTCAGTTCAGTTGCTATTCTTTATGCAGTGTGCTGATAAGAACAGAACTCAATCAAATTTTTCCTAAATGTAAGGCAAATGTAGTTAGTGATTTCTAAACCATATGTTTTCAAATTATGCTCTTTAGGGAGCTGCTAATTGCATGTTATTAGCTTTTTCATTGTTTCCAGCTGAGAAAAACATGACAAGGGAGAGACAATGAAGAATGATTATGGAGGTAGGCAAAACTAATAACTTCTTTTCCTCAGGAACTGAAAGGTTTTATAGTCAAAGATCAAAAGTTTTTACATTCTTTCATGATTTTACTTATAAATAGTTGCTATAGGTGTTAAAGAGGAGTTTTTTATTAACCAAAAAAAGCTAGATTTTCCAAATAATTCTTAGTGCTCATTAAGAAAAAAAAAATCTCAAAGTGAAAAAGAATTTTTAAAATCAGCTATACACTAGATAAAATCTAACAGTAAGAGTCTTGAAAAATGCTACTTTTGTTAGTATAATAAATCAAATACTTCTTTTTAGGATGTTGAAAATAACAATGTTTATTAGTATGATTGCATATGATATTTCATTAATTTTTTATTTTAGCCAAACGAAATAATTGAAAAACCATCAGGAAATTTTCTTAGATTGCTAAGATTTACTTACCCCATAGTTTTTCATCCTTTATTCAGTGCAAAGGCAATGTACTATAGATTGTACATTTGATGTTGTGCTGGGGCATTTATTACAGCTGTAATTTTTTCCCATTATTGGCAAATCATTGGTAAGAATGGTGAGTATCGCAGGAGTGCTACAGTTACTGGTTAGACATTGAGTTAAAATTCCTTTGATGTACTCACTGCCTAATTTGACACCAGCTGTCCTGCTGTTTTTCAATATTTTAATCTGTGCATATAAATGTATTAATTTTGAGTATATAAATTTAGTGGTTATGTGTGCACATACCACATTAAATAATGAGTAAAAATTACTTATTATCCTACTCTTTTTGTTCTGGTGTGCCTGAAAGGCACACTAGTGAAATATAGTGCTGTGCCCAAAATGACTAAGGTGAGGTACAGTAGTAATTAATTATGCAAAAATCATTCATGCCTGCTGTGTTTATACATAATATGGTTGTTAATGTGTACATTTTTATATTAAATCCAAGCTCGGTGTCTTGTCATCCATTCCTATTAGTGCTGTCCTGTAAAGAACAGAATGTTTTTACCTCATGATAGGTTATGAATTCTGTGCCAAGAATAAGGATTGTTATTTATTGTTTGGGCTGCACTGTCCTGTGGGTGGAGACATTAGTGTTTCCATGCAATGATAACTTTTCCTGAAGAAAGAAAGTTGATGTTTGGGATGGGAATAAATCCCAAAGATCTACCTGGACTGTAAGAAGAAAAAGGCTCTTAAAGCCAAGTGCTGCTTGCACACGGATTGAGGGGGGAAAAGCACTCTAGGTGTAATAGACAGACTAGATAGATGCAGGTATTTTAATCTTAATTTCTGTATACATATACTTATAAAAATGTTATTGGTTCATTTTCTCAATGAAGGAACATTTTCATTTTCATATACCTTAACATGGCATAAATTCAGAGAAATTTCAAGATAGCTGTTTTCATATCCAGCTGTGCACAGATTCTTAAAAATAGGGTGCTGGATACCTGTCTGTTTACAGCACTCTCATCCCTTAGACTAATAGAATAATTCTGATTGAGAAGGAGGCTGGGAAGTCGTCTAGTCCAGCCTTTTGCTCTAGGTAGGGTCAACACCAGTTCACACCATGTTGTTTACAATAAGCATTGCTGCTGGGTATCCAAAAAGAAACTAAACATTTCTTCATTGTGGTATTCTTTCCAGTTTGCAAAAGGGTTTTATAGAAAAACCCAGCAAAGGGGTTTTATAGAAAAAAGATATTATCTTTGCCAGAAAGCAGAGCTATGTGGCTATGAAAATCCTCAAGGCTATCCAGCACCCTGTAACAGATGACTTAAATAAAGTCCTATTTTCCAGCAGTTGTTATAGAGACCCTCTTGTTGAAAAAGCACCTTCGTCCTCAATATTGTTATATTCCAACCCTCTTGTTGAAAAAGCACCTTCATCTTCAGTATTGTTATATTCCACTTCAGCTATCTTGTGTTTTTCTTGCTTGTCAAAACCTATTATGGCTTTTTTAAAAAGAATATTTACTTTCAATGGCTTTTCCCTTTTGATGGATAACACTGGAAATTAAAACACTAATTTTAAATTATAAAACTCAAATTAGAGTTTTCCTTAACATGTTTTTACATAAATAAGAACAGAAGGGAACTTTAAAAAATAAAGTTAAGGTATATGCTAAAGAGCAGTATGGTGCTGATTTCAATGAAAATAACATATGTAATACATGCCTATTCTGCTTCCTAATTGCTGCAAACTAATCTTACAAGACTCAGAAACTGATGGACCACCTCCCCCTCCAAATTACATCTTTTATTGGTTTCAGTATACTTATGACCAAGTTTTAAAATTTCAACCTTTATATTTAAGGCAACATATCTGTAATGCCTTGTGACAACAGAGACAGCAGTTTCTCTACACCAGATGGAATCCTGTTTTGAAATGGGATGTTCTCATTCCAGCACAGTACTTGGCTCAGTATATACCGCTGAGGAGAACCTTGGGTCTGCTTACAAATTTCCTTGAGACTAAAGATAGGGGAAACAGAAGCATATTTTAAAAATAATTGTTTATTTTGATTTGTGTAGCCCAGAATGAATATTTGAGATTTCATATTTTATTTTTGTGGTGGTATGTACAATTGACAATGAAGAAGTTATTGGTATAGTCTTGGTAAGTAACATTCTGACACATTCAAAAGTCACAGATGACTCATGCAGAAGGATTTGATATCATTTTAATATTACTGCCAACATGTAGCTGTCTTAGGGACTCAACATGTCATTAGGATGTCGTAATAGTATGGTAGTAATCATAAAGCTTAATTTGGTTTTATAATAAGATGATAGATATTGCAAAGACCCTTACCTACGTTTATCTCTAGAAGCTCAAATATTTATTTTTAAGTAAATATTTTATAATTATAATTTACCAGTAAGCACTGCACTTCAAATGCAGTATTAAACAATTTTTTTCTACTTATTTTTATGGGAAGAGAAAATAGAACATGAAATGAAAGTAACATTTTTTTCTTGTCTACTGGAATGTACAAATTTACAAAGCAAAATATATGGAGTACAATAATACCAGTAGCAAGCTCTAATATCTGTAGACTTTTTATCTTTTTCTTTTGTTGAATTGGAGTATCTATGGCAGTACTTTTAATGCAATAACAGTGTGCAAATCAAAAGATAAAATTTTAATCAGCTCATGAAAGTTAGATTTAGTAGGAGCCCAGCAGACAGCCATTCTTAGGACTGTCTAAACAAGCCCTTAAGCTGGCAAAAATGTTGCCCCTACTGTGTTTTTACTACTGTAAAATATTTGTAGAGAAAGTTGAGTTTGTTCTGTTCACATTGCCATTCCTCATATTCCTTCTATCGTGTAGGAATCTACAATTCTTTCGCACTTTCTAAGTCTTGCCCTTCCTCTAGAATATTAAACATCTTTTGAAAATATCATCTTTGACAGCTTTGGCCTTTGTTCATTGCATCTTTTTTTGTTTGTTTGATTTTGGGTATTTTATTTTTGTTGTTGATGCTATTATTTTTCCTTTGCCACCTTCCAGGCCCATGATACAATTCTTTTTCTTTGATTTAATTTGTGGCCTGAGGGAGTTAAACTGAGACTAGGCTGTGAAGAGAGGGTTTTAAAAGCCAAAGTGTTTGGATATTTTACTGTTATGTACAAATATCTAGATAAGAAAATGTTTTCTTCCCCTTCTCCCCCAGTAATCTTTATCTGACTAGACTTTCAGCTGTTACAAAATACGCCATGTCTTTGCACACTGCGATCAAATTACTTGGCTGAAATCCTAGAGAAGCTGGACAGAGCACAAAGAGCAAAACATGATGAAAAGGAATTTGTGCTGTATTTCTCAAAGTGAAAACAGCCTTCAGGCCCCTGAAATAATTCTAAAAATTTATTTCTGAAATGAAAAAAGTTGGTTTTTTTCACTATGTTTAGTGTTGTCAAAAGGAATCAGTATCATTCAATTTTTTCAAATAAGTAATTTAATTAGGATCACTTCTTCCCACATGATTTCTTTCTCTGAAATTTTTATTGATGCTTGATTATTGATGGAGACACAATACTTGAAGAAAAAGGTTTTAATCTTCAGGTTACCATGTAAAGACAAATAATTAATTGCTGACAGTGTATTTATTCTATTTTATTGTATTTTTCACTGAATGTCTTCACTGCAAATGGGTATTGAAATAGTTCATCTTTTTCTGTAGGTAACAGCCGAGTCCACACAAATCTGATGTGACATGTGTTCCCCATAGTCTTGAAACTGAAATGTATCTGCAAGGAATGTCTTGTAATTTCTTTCAGCTTCATCTTGGCATTATAGTGTTACCTGTTTCAACTGAAATTATTGTTGAAATGTGACAAATTACATATAAATGAAAGCAGATTAGCATAGATATAATACAACTCCTGCTTACTGCACAGATGCTGAACATCATATAATAAAAAAAACTTGTTACACATATAAAACCAGCACAATCACATATATCCATAACTTGCTATTACAAAGCCTTCAGAGTAATTCTGTCCTTATTCCTGAATAAATTTTTTAAAGGACAACTACTTTATTTTAAAGTTATGAAGCCTTAAAATCACCCAGTTTTAAAGGAAGTATAACGGGATTAAGAAATCAATTTGGCTTAAAAAATGGGTGTTCCAACCAACCATTGAGCAATGTCTTTAAAAGAGGTTTAAAAGAATCCGAATCTTCTTACGAAGTGGATAAATAAAAAACATTTTTAATTTATTTAAATAATTAAATGTAAAAAATTAGAAATGCAAAAGTAAAGTAAATATGAAAGCCAATTTGTACTTTTAAAATAATGAATATTTTCTTTTTGGGTGGTTTTTCAATACAGAGGCATTAGTCTAAGCAAAGGGTGTACCTTTATATGCAAATTATAAATAAAATTTATTCAGCATAAAAATATTTTAACTACATTGCAAAACTGGTTTATTTTTATTTTTATTTTTCATGTCTAAGCTAAAATTCAAATATTTTGGCTACATTGAGTTCTACAGAGTGTTAAATTGAAACCTTACTTACATCAGTAACTCCACTATTGAACAGCTTAAGATAAACATCTAAAGGTTTTTTTGTATGAATCCACTGTAATGGATTTGACTTGATTTTTCTTGCTCCAGTGAAAATGATGCTTCAGATTTGAAGATATTTTTAATCACAGTCTGAAAGATTAATTGGACAGAAGCTGAAGTTATGTGAATTGAAATTTAGCTGCATCTTAACAGCATAAGTAGCATAAATATTGTTCAGTATTGTAATATGTATCAGGGTGGAATTCAGTGCTTTTTCCTATTCCAATACAGAGATTAAATACCAATTTTGTTTTATCTCCTTAGGAGCTGAAAGAAAAGCAGGAATCTAGTCTCAAACGTGACATTGATGGAATGGGAGTCCCAGAAATAAAGTATGGAGATTCAATCTGTTTTGTCCAACATGTGGCCACTGCCTTATGGCTGACTTACAAAGCACAGGATGCTAAATCAGCACGTTTAGGTCCCTTGAAAAGAAAGGTAATGTTTTGGGGTTTTTTTTAATTACTTGTGAAATCAATTTGTGGTTTTGTTTTGTGATCTTATTGAAAATGTGAATATTTCACTCTAAAAATGAAAACAGTGATAGATATTAATGTAACCACTGTGTAATTGAAGAAAAACTT
The DNA here is from genome assembly GCF_049639895.1 of Pseudopodoces humilis. Taxonomy (NCBI): domain Eukaryota; kingdom Metazoa; phylum Chordata; class Aves; order Passeriformes; family Paridae; genus Pseudopodoces; species Pseudopodoces humilis. The sequence continues at coordinate 31,755,119 of NC_142206.1, read as the reverse complement.
TGTCATTAAGAAATGTATTTAATTACTTTTTTTCTCAGAAGAAATTATTAGTTTGTGCTCAATTTTTATTTTTTACACTAGTAAAAGACACAAATTCCTCATTTGGATAAGTATTTAAAAATCTAAATTTAACTGTTATAACTGGTGTAAACTAATAAGTCATCTGTTTCAGATTTTATTAATTAAAGATATTATGTGAAATAGCAATTAAATTTGTCACTTAAGAAATGGCCTTAGAAAATAATCAAGTTTCTTAAGCGATATCAGAAAATAACATCTTCCCAAAATGTTAGTTGTAATTGTGATGTGATGTCAAGAAGGTCTTTCTCTCTGTCTTTTGATTTTAGGGCACAATTATATTCTTAATTAGTGGCATATGACATGTTATGTCTTCAAATTTTAGGTTCATATTTCATCCAGTGTTAGGGGTTTTAGCACTAGCTTCATGTAGCTTGGTCATTACCAAAAGATTCCTTTATTCTCTGTTTGTAGATTTTTACAACTTGAACCCATCACTAGAACATGAAAAATAAAAAATAAAAAAGTTCATTACTGAAAAGCAGTTGGAATTCTTCTTTAGTTACTTGTACATTCATAAGGGAATACCCAGACACAAGCACTGCAGAATGAAACAATGAGGTTCTCCTCACATTCCCTAGGCACAATCACATTTCTTCGTATGCAGCACACATGGTCATCACCAATGGGCAGTGAGTGCTCGGCCCCTTCACTTCTCAGCAACCTGGCTGATCAGGGAAATTCTTTAAATGCCAGTCATTCAGTATTTTCTTGGTTAAAAATTAAACCACACAATGATGGCCTCTTCATTTCCCATGCCACAAGTGGCTGTGTCATTTTGTTTCCTCAGAGGGTCCAGTTTTACTTCTTGAAAAGGCAGTGTGTAGATTCTTCCTCTGTATTCAATGAAGAATTTTACAATAGCTTCCTCTGGCATTTAGTATTTTGTTACTCCAGTTTTCTGCTCAGCAGCAAGAGACTAAAAGGACCTCCATAATTGCCTGCCTCTTTTATTCTCCTTTGAAATTGTTTCCTTCATGTTCAAAAACTTCAAATCTTTTGTTGCTCTCTCACCTGGAGAATTCTCTCTCGTTATGTGCCTTCAAACAGAAGAAAATCCAAACCTTCTAGCTTCATGCAATTAATATTCCTATGGAGGCACGAAACAGTTTTTCATACCCTGCAATATATGATACTAAGCTATAGTCTTGTAAGCAATTTGAGATACATATCCCTTTAAATTTCATATAAAATTAATTTTTCTGCATTAGAACTGAAGTCATTGCTCAGTACTCATCCTCTGCCATCATTGTGTTAGGCAATTTTCACATTCACTCACTGTATTCCTTCTGAAGCTGGCCTGCACTTTTTGTAACATGACTCATTAGCCCTAGGGGGATTGAGAAATACCTTGTTTTTGCAAGAGGCAAATGATGCTTTTCTGATATGGCCTAACTATTATCACTGTCAGCTTCTGTAAAGCTATTGAGAGGAGAAAACAATGAGATTAGTACTGTTATAAAATACTAAAAATTCCACGTAAAAATTTCTGTTGTTTAGCTTTGGTGTAATCTAATTATTATACTAACAAATGTGAAAGAAATTCTGGCATAGTTTATGAGGCTTTTTTTGCATGATTTCTGACAGAAATTTTATTTGTTGTCTCTCTCTGAGATTGTGGTAAACAAGTGTTCAAGATTTTGCCATGTAATGATGATGTTTACATCAGTATTCTTGTCAACATCCCTCCACCATCCAGTGAGTGACGGATGTCTGTCTTTTCAGTTTGAGAGCTTGCTTTAGTGCAAGCAATGAACTCCTGCAGAGCTTTGGAATTCTAGGGTTCAGGGAACAGAAAAACCTATGCTATGTGGTTTGGATCCACACTCTGAAGGCCATTGCTCACAGTGTGGCTCAGTACCTTGCTGTACTTCAACAAGCAAGGCTCTGCCAAATGCCCCTTTTATATGCAGAGCAGTGTTTTATCTGAGGAACTGATGTAGTCAGCACTGGATGCTCCTGCCTGTGATGTACTTACTGGAATTTTAAATAGCACTTTCCTGTCATTGTGATGTTTCTGGATGATTTAGTTGAGGTTTGGGTTGTTTGTTGGTTTTCTAGTTTGGTGGGCTTTTGGTTGGGTTTTTTTTTTGTCCTAATTTAGGAAAGATTAGGTCCTTTGACTTTTCCCTCATCCACTCCATACTTATGGAGAAGAGCACACATCTGCTCTACAATAATTAAGATGCAATTATTTTGCAAGGCATGACAGCTTTAATACCCTATCTGTCAAATGTTTTCATTCCTGTAGCTCCAAAATCTGGAGCTGTGTACAATGGCCTGAGGAAACATTTGGTTGTCAAATGTTTTCTTACTGTTTTGTTATGGGAAGAGCAGATCTTCACTTACTCCTCAGTTTAGAGACCTCAGGACCTTCTCTATGGAAACAGTGGTATTTAAGCTAGCAAAATCACCCGCAGTGTGATTCTATAAAAAGAAGTATCTGAAAATGAGGAAATTGACCAAGTTTTAAACCAGTCTCAAGAAAATAATAATGTAATAATTGAAAAATACCTTCCCCATCTTCTCTATCATATTTCCATGGATTCTGCTGTCCAGATAAACTCAGCAGGTGATGTTTGTCTCTTTTAAAAGCTGTTCCTCAGCATGTTTGAAGGAACACAGCACATGTGTAGATTCTGCCAAGCACAGAAAAAGCACTTTCCGGCGCTTTGATACAGCTCTATGCTAGTATGTAGAAAAGCTGATGGTAAATAATTTCCCCATTTGTCCAGGAACCACTTGTATAACATTACTTGTTTCTTTGTTAACTATTCATGCCCTCAGAATTACGCTGCTAACTGGGAATGTGGATTGCAAATTTTTATTAACTCAAAGCTAAAAAGATACATTTTTTTGGTGGAGAATTCAGTGGATTGCTTCTTGGACAAAGAAGCAGAATAACTCACATTTACTTCTTACAAAATTCCTGAAGGATTTTAATGACTCAAAATGACCAAGATTTGTTTTTGTGACACCTAAAAGTGATGCTAGTTTTCTGTGACTGTGTGGTTTTTTTCAAAGTGAGAGATTAAAATCCCACAAAAGGATCTCTGTTATTGCTTGAAGTTCATATGATGTTCCTATCTGGTTCAGATAAGAACATATACAACATATCACAATATGTATATGTAGACATAGTTAAATAAATCAAAAGTTGCTCATAAACACTATTATTCCTTTAGCAACACTGTAATATTTGTTTGTCACTCCAGCTTGGTTTTTCTTGTCAGTAGTCTTAAAGCATAAATCCTTTCATAAATGATGCTTAAGAAAGTGAAGTTCCTCTTTTCCTGAGAGCTAGAATATAGGAAAAAATGACATTTTTGGTTACAATTTGAAAATATTTTTTAAGAGTATCTTTTTTAATGAATTGTGGAAGAATAAAAATACATTGTCTTCTCTTAATAACTTATGCGAGACTGAAAAGCTTGTAGTTATTTAATGGGTGTCTAGATAAAGTGATTAACAAATCATTATATATGCAAATTACTTTTTTCAGTGCAGTATTGAAATAAGTAAAAAAATATTTTAAAGCAAAAAGTGTTTTTAAGTAATTATTGTGATAATTACTGACTCTCAACAGGTTATATTACACCAAGAAGGTCATATGGATGATGGTCTCACATTACAAAGATGCCAACGTGAGGAATCCCAGGCTGCTCGAATCATTCGCAATACTACAAGCTTATTCAGCCACTTTATAAGGTAGCTGTTACCTTGTTTCTAAAGTATTCTGAAATTATAAGAATTTGTCTACGAAAGTCCTTGTGTCCTGCTTTCAAGTATTTGAATTTAGAAGGTATTAGAAATGTATTTTTATTGATTGAAATTTGAAATTTTGATTAGTAATGCCATTAAATAGACAGAACGGTTTGTGTGAGATTATTAACATGAAATCTAATATCTTGAAGCCAGAAGCAAGGTGGATCATAATCTAGGTTGACGAAAATGTGCCAACTGATTTTAGTTCGTTAGTGAGTGTTCAATGGTACCTAGAACTTTGTGTAATTAAATCTGTAAGAAGGTACTTTATACTAAAGAAACAATATTTTTGTAGTGCTTGGCAGAAGTTTTAATTATGATGATGAAGTATTCACCCTTGTAATATTGATATAGTATTTGATGAAAAAAATAAAGAAAAAGGAGTTTGTCATTAATTATTTGCCTACCATATGAGCCTGTGTTTAAAACATTATTACTTCAGTATCTCAAGAACCTGCACCACTCCTTTGTATTTCTTGGGCTGAGGATCTAAAACAGAGCCATCTTTGCCAACAGTCAGTGCCTGCTAGATGATGCTATTTATAGTAGTCAGGCTGTGGAGCACTGGGTTATCACACAAGACTGACAAAATACTTGGACAGAAAAAGACATTATTTTACTGACAACAAAGATTCCTTGAAAAGCTATATATTTTTAAATCCCACCCTTTCTTATTTACTGTATGGAATAGACACAGAAGATCTAATTAATGGTTAGGATTACCTGCTACTTTTGTGCTCTTTTTCCAGAAGATTGTGTGTGTATAACTTCAATAAGTGCTACTGCTCATTACAGCAGTAACTTTAATGGGATTTAAAGCATCTAAACAAAATCAATTTCTGTAAAAAAAGAACTTTCATCTCTCTTTCTTCTTTTTGCGGAATTATAGTTTCTTCTAATTTTTTCATTTTTAAAAAACATTCTCTATGTTTATATCAATGCACAAAGGGAAATACGATTCCACTTCAGGAAGCTCTGAGTGCTGGGCACCCAAATAACATGTTTGAATGATGATCAGTTCATCTATTGCTTATATTCACATCATACATGTAACAAGACTTGATTTAGATACCAAAAAGAATAGGCTGCTACATTAGTAAATTACAGTGGGAAGATGATTAATGCTGCCAGTCTTTTTGTTTTTCACAGTGGAAACAATAGAGCATTTTCATCCACTGCCCTGCCTGTTGAGGAGATGGCTCAGACTCTGCAAGACCTCATCACTTATTTCCAGCTTCCTGAAGAAGACCTGCAACATGAAGATAAGCAAAACAAACTTCGCTCACTCAAAAACAGACAAAATCTATTCAAAGAAGAGGTATGGAGAAAGGGATTTTTGCATTACTTTAAGTGTATTGTCTCACAAACATTGAGAAAAATCTGGATGTATGCATATTATCTAGTTATATTTTTATTATCTATGATGTAATGTTCCTAGCTGAAATAAATATATATATCTAAGTATATTGAACTTGTTACAAGCCACACACTGTCATAAAATTTGATCTTAATACTTCTGAGCATCTTTAAACGAAACTTATTTTATAAGAAATTTCTTTTTCTCTCTGTGAAGTTATAGAGCCTTGATACTCCAAATGAATGATAAAACCTGGGTCAATAATGGGTGTTATTTCTGATGTTTCTTTTGCCCTGTGAATTTTTTACCTCTAGAAACTCTAAGAATGCCAGTTTTAGAGAATGATATTGTGGTGGTTTCACCTTGATCGACATTTGAGGAAGGAAGGACGAAAACACCCATGGAGGTGATTTCTTTGAGAGAAGCTGCAGGGAGCTTCCTCTGTTCCTGGGAAAGGCCAGTAGCTGGCTAGTTCTGAGAACTGACAACATTTTGCACCATTTAGAAATTAGATCCGCCTCTGTGAGATCCACATTTTAAAACCCACAAACCCAGGCTCTCTCTCTTGGCTTCTGGGCCTCAGAAGGAAACATAGCTCTGGTGAGACTGGCCCCATTCCCCTGTGGCCTGTGTGGCCTGGGGGAGGCAGGGCCGGGCCCCAGAGGCTCCCAAGTTGGGGACGGAGCCTGCGGGGACCTGGTCCCAGGCTGGGTTGGGCCATGGCTGCTGACACTAAGGCCATGCCCAGCGCGGCCTGAAATCCATCACCGTGACTGCCGCGGCCACTGGGCAAAATATTAACCTTTTCACTACACAGATGAGACCTGCAGACCTTGTTCCTCTCTCCAGGGAGAGAAAAGGAGTGATGACATGTAGAAAGACAACATGAAGACACCAAGGCCATCTGAGTCAAGCCTCAGATGGTAGGAGAATGAGGAGATGCCGAATGGGGCTGAAATGTTCTTTTGGTAGTACCATGGAGATGGACAATTATACACTGAAATATCTCCTTTAATTCATGAGAGAGTATGCAGGGATGAAGTGTTCAAACTATAGATGTGAGCAGAGGCATCCGTTAATGAAGCCAAGCAGATGTTGGAGTAGCTGTGATCCCATGAGAAGCTTGAACAGAGAGAGATATGAGAGCTGTTGAAGACCCTTTGCCCTCAGGGAGAGAAGAGGAAAATCTCTGTTCCCAGAGATGATCACAGAGACAGATGAAGAGAACCTTTGCCTTTGAATAACTCATCCTTAAAATAATACCCCTTGAGTTCATGGTCCATGGACACACTTCTAGGAGGGCTGTGAAAATGAGAATTTCACAATGCAGAACTTTTTGCCCGGGCAGCTGCTATTCATAGAAATGAAAAGCCACAAGAAAACTGTTTCTTGTGGAGAAGTCTCCATGGCATGCCAAGAGAAAACCCCTCTCTACAAGAGCTGATGAAAGACTATTGCATAGTTGGTACTGCTTTACCATCCCAGATTTTGTCTCTACGTGGTCAGTTGGGAAAGGAAAAAGTTGGGCAGGGGGAGGAAAGGTGTTCTGATGCTTCTTATTCTTGTAGTCCTGTTAATAAAGTTTCTTCATACCTTTTAAGTTTTAAGCCTGCTTTGCCCTTCTCCTAATCCATATCTCACAGCAAGAAATGAGTAAGTGCACTGGTGATTTTAGCCACTGCTAAAACCCTCCGTATTATTTGGTGTGTTGGCTGGGAAACTCAAATTGGCAAATCTAAACCACCATAGATATGTATTACATAACTGTTGAATTACATGAATTGCATTCTGAAAATTGAATAAATACATTTTTGTAGAAATACTAAACATTTTGTGATGCTTTTAGACATGTTTGAATTGCTTGCAGGTTTTCAATACCACTTGAGTGTGCAATCAATGTGAAGTTACAAATATCTTGTAGTATTTAAAATTCTTTGGTTTACAGATATTTTACTGGATAGTAAAATTTCCACCTTTTTTAATCAATAAAAATTGTTTTTGATCTAAATTTAAAGGGTTTTTCCTTATGCAAGGAAGATTTTGTATATAAAAGAATGTCCTTAAAAATTGTAAAGCCTTATTTTCAGATTTTTATTCTCTATTTTGCATAATACCTAGTTGTGTAAGGAACAGCATGGAATCATTCTCTAAACTTAATCATTTTGATATAGAAAAATATATATTCAAATCTTTTAAGCACAATTGGTTTGTTGTTTAGGATTTTCTTAATTTAAAATAATACAACCTTCCAATCTATACAGGAAAAAGTCTTTAAAAAAGCAATGACTGATGCTTTTTCATGTACAGTTCACTTTCCTCTCTGTCATATGTGTTTTAGGGAATGCTGGCACTAGTTCTAAATTGCATTGATCGCTTAAACGACTACAACAGTGCAGCTCATTTTGCAGGAATTGCAAGAGAAGAACATGGTGGTACATCATGGAAAGAAATTTTGAATCTCCTTTATAAATTGTTAGGTAAGTTATTAAAAAAACTACTAATATAACAAAAAAAACCCCCAGAATATGTACACGTGGTATCCTACTTGCTGCTTCACCACCAAAGAATACTTTGAGTGTTATTCAGTTTATTATGTGAATTACAGAATTTCTTCCATATAGTTACTGCTATTTATTACAGACAACAGAAATTATTGAGCAATTACACATCAGAAAATTAGATTTCAGCTAGGAAAACGTTGTGTGAAGAATGCCAAAACCTTTTTCTTTATTTGAATATTTGAATGTACCTTATATGCAAATTATTTTAAAATTTAGAAAAACTGGAAAACTGTATTTTTATATGAAACTGAACAAAAGTCTAAAAACAGTAGTCAGGTCTGCTCAATCCATGTTTGACACTTGAGGCTTAATATTAATTTTAACGTTAATAAAAATAATTACATAAAAAAGAAATATTTTTTCAATATCAGTGCCAGATTTTCTAAAACACTCTTATTCAAGAGCAAACTGCTTCTGTGTTGTAGAATGACCAAAATTTTAAAGCAAAAAATATATGTATGTGTGTATTCTTTAAACTTCTTTTTTGATACCTAGTTTGCATTATTCCTCATTTAGGAGAACCTTGTCTTCTGATGGAGATTAAAGACATTCTATTTTCATTAGAAAGGAAGGTAGTCCTGACCCATAGTGAAATAAAGAAGTCGAGAGTCAGGATAAGAATACAAGAAACCAAGGGAAGTGCTTTGAAGCATGAGGTTATATATATATTCTATATATAGAACAGATATGCAGGTGCTTCTGATGAAATCTCATTGCCTTGGAAACTAAAAAGTTACTACTAGATGCATTTTACTACAGTTTTATGAGTTTAAAGAAAAATAGGATGAAAAGAAACTCTCTTTAGTGCTATGTGAACTTTTTCATATTTTATCTTGATTTTCATCTGCAGGTGGATTTTGAACACTGTTGTTCTAATGTAATATTTATTGTGCTTCGTAATAAAAATCATTGACAATTGTATACAAATGGTGGGGTTTTGTTGTTTTTTTTTTTTTCCCCTATGATCTGTGACTTCTAGAAGGAAGAAAACCAACAGTATTGCTTGAAAGAGTTGGATGTTGATGAACTTTCAAAATTCAGTGTGAATTACTGAAAGACTGAAAACTATGCATTCTAAAACGTTGTAATCTGAAATTAGAACTAAACACTAATATGCCTAATCTGCACTTGATCTCAGGCTTCTGCATATGATCTTCCCACACTTGGTAGGAAGAAATAGAAAAAGAAATATTTCAGCCCCTTGATCATGACAGTGCTTGACATTAAGCAAGGGTGCTGGATAACTACTATTTAAATTTAGCAAAAAAATAAAACATAAACAAAACATTTTTTTTGTTGAGATTCTTGCTTATCCCCTTTAACTTCAAAAAACTATGTGCTTCTTTGAAATTATATCAGTTACTGATATTCAAATAATGAAAATCTCAATTTTTTATTACGGTAGCATATGAGGACTTGTCTGTTCATTGCTTTATGGAGTTACTCTAAAAATTGTGTTAAAATACATACAAAAAGCATTGTTGATTTATAACAGAAATCTTCTGTTATAAAATTATACTTTGTGGTTTTTTACAGCTGCTCTCATTCGTGGCAACAGAAACAACTGTGCTCAATTTTCCTGTAATCTTGATTGGCTAATCAGTAAACTGGACAGATTAGAATCTTCCTCAGGTGAGACTCACTTTTACAATGTAAATTAACTATCAGTCAGTCAATGCCTGTTTCACATTATTGACAGAGCAGTTTTCCTTGAAGCCAACACATATTAGAAAACAAATACACTCTTGGGATTTGTTTTTTGTGGGTTTTTTGGGGGGGGCGGAGGATTTCTTTTTTTTTTTTTAAATTGACAAGAGTAATATATTTAAAGAGACATTCATATGACAATTTTTTTGCTTCAATACATTTGTTACGTGCACTACATCCAGTCAATGTTGAACATGATTCTGATGAATTAAGAGATTAGATCAAACAGTATCAAGAATGGTGTACTATGAAATAACATGTGGCATGCATATAAACCCCATATAGATGTAGCTTGTAGGAGTTTTTGTACGGTGGAGTATTCAACAAGGTATTGGTATACTATACAGCGCTCCCTATTGAAACCTTTATTTCTTCCACTGAAAAGAAGGAACTAAACTTGCAATTTTTTCAGGTGGTTTAAAAGTTGTAGTTATATTCAAAAGAAAAGATAAAATAACATTTTATTATGCATTTATTCCTAATGTACCATATTCATATCATTACTCCTTAGAAGTGGTTTAATTTTTTTTTTTAGGCCAGAGAAAACACAGCATCTTGTAAGAAATTCTTGCTGAGCTTTCAGGCTGTGTTCAGTGGTGCAGGTGATTTAATGACAACATTGTTTCTGTGGCCTTCATGTAGGTATTTTGGAAGTGTTGCACTGCATCCTGATTGAAAGCCCAGAAGCTCTAAATCTAATATCTGAGGAACACATCAAATCTATTATCTCACTGTTGGATAAACATGGGCGCAAATACAAGGTATGTTTGGAAAAACTAAGGAGTAATGTTAATATTGCAATAATATGTGGGGGGAAAAGATGAGAAACACATGGAAATATTTTATTCTAGTACCTTAAAAGGAATACAATAACCTTAATGTACATCTGCAAAATTTATTTATTGAGGTTAAAATAATGTTTAATATCTAATTGCTTTTTAGCAATTTTCAAATACCAAAAAATTGTATGAGAAGTAAACAGTTAAGAACTGTTGGTAAGGAGTCAGAACATTGGATTTGGTGAGAAAATGAAATATTCTGGCGGCTTTAAGAAAGTGGGAAGAGTAGCTTGTTTTGTGATTCAGGGCTCTGGAGAAGTAGTGGACTACCATTGCATCTACAGATATAGAGAACTATATCCTGCAAAGTCATTCCTAACTTGAGTAATAATAAAAGTACCAGAAAAGAAAAAAATAAATTGAGAAATCAGAAAAATAATCCAAATATCTGAAAACACAGGTGTTCTGAAGAAAGAAAAAAACCCTGAGTTTCCAGAAGATATACTGGATGAAATTAATTTAGACATCAATATGCAATTTATTATGATAGAAGAAGGTGAACAGTTTCTGGCTGCAACCAGGATGACATCACAACACAGATGAAGATATAGGTTTTTGTGTGATTTTCTGATGTGAGTTTCCTTCCTCAATTAAAATTTTATTTGAAAGACTGATAACCTCGAGGAAGAACAGAGAAAGTTTTAGTGAGCTGAAATTACCTTCTCTTGTAAATCACTAATACAGAGAACCTAACCAACTACAGATACAGTAAAGGAGAAAAGAATTTTTAAGCATGGTTAAGGAATATGAACTGATATAAGTAGGCATAATAAAAAAAATTGAAATTACAGCAGGAAGTTTAGCTTACTATTTTTATCTCTTAGCAAGATTACTGTGTTATGCCAGTCACCTAGAAAAAACCTTTTGTTTGAAACATCTCAGTGTAGATCTTAGAGTAAGAACTTAGAGCAGGAATGGAAAATGTACACAGGAGAAGAATTATACTGGGGAATGGATTTGTTCATTTCCATTTGAGGTGTCTTTGACTATACCTCAGCAAGTAATGAAGAGTGGGAAGAAAGTAATTTATCTATTATTCCACAAACAATGTATCTTGTTCTCCTGCAAGATTAGAAATTCTGTTGAGATTTAGGAAATAAAAAAAATAATGAGCAAAATAGTCCTGGAAATAATTGAGTTTAAAGACCTTTTAAATTAAAAAGCCTTCTGTCAGAAATAGAGCCAGCAAATTCACAGAGATTATTTAAACAGTTTACATGTAAAGTGTGAGTTGCTGGTAATCATTAATGTTACTAAGATGCTTTATAGCTGAGTACTGGTCAGAGTTTATGTGGTTCTCTAAATAATTACCTCTATCCTTCTGCTAGATGGTTTCTGCCTAATAGTAGTGGTGGTAGAAAGGAAAATGCATGGGCTGGGACATAGAAAAGTGTTTAAGTAAATATATTAGGTTGAACAGTGTAAGCTGTTAATGGTGAATTTGTGTTAAATTCACTAGTGACAACAGGAGTAGCTAAAATGAACTTTATATTGTGCTGTTTCTGGAGTTGTACAATATTAATAACATAATCAATGGTGTGAAGATGTCTTATGTAGTGGAGGTGATATGTAGCACTTTAGACCACTTGGGCTCATTGCTCAAAGACTGTTTGTCAGAGGTCATGTGAAGCTTCTCTGTTTTTTGTGAAAGTGCGCAGCTCTGTTCCTCAGCAGTAAGCAACATTATGTTGCTGTGTTCTCTCTTCCAAAAGCTTCTGCTCCAGTACTCTGGAAGAATGATATCAATCTCTTTCAATTTTCAGACTCAAGAAAAAAAAAAAAAATCTGAAGTTTTAGAATTAGGTCTTCCTGAAATTCTGTCTTGCTTTATAGTGAACTTATAAAGCATTTTTCATTTTATAAATAAATGGATTATTTCTCAAATTGAAAACATTTTTTCCAGAAGAGACTCATTAGCAGTGAGATCATTGCCATTCAGTATGATCCACCAATTTTGCACACAAAGTTTTTTGGGCTGCAGAAAATTTGTCAAGGAATTTCATTTTATATTCAAATTTTTTATGAGATTTAATTAAAAAGTCTTAAAGAGTTGACATACAGCTCTTTTAACTTTGTTTTTTCTGATGAAAATGAGAATAAGGAATCTTAAAGGAAGGCTTTTGATGCATTCTCAAACCCTGTGCTCTGATTTTATGTTCCGCAAATGCTTCATATTTTCTATCAGTAGTACAGACTACACTTGGTCCAAATATGTGAAAAGTTTATAGAAAACAATAATGTATATTATATCCCTTCCTTTAGTCCTATGCTGAATGTAAATTAAGCTGACAACTGAATAATAGTGTATGCTCCTAGCTGCCTTTACCTTACTACTTCTGATTTTTCTTTTAAGGTTCTTGATGTGCTTTGCTCTCTCTGTGTCTGTAATGGAGTTGCAGTCCGTGCCAATCAGAATTTGATCTGTGACAATTTACTGCCTAGAAGAGACTTACTTTTGCAAACACGTTTGATTAATGATGTGACAAGGTATAGTGACATGTTTTACTGTTATATTAGAAAAAATTGAATTTCCATATCTTCAATAATTAATTGAATAAAAGACTGTAACCTGAGAAATGTCCCAAAGCTTTCAATATTAAGAAACACACCTTAGAAAGTGATAAGGTATTATGTATTAACTTCTGGAAAAAGAATTTTACTGACAATATGCATTTGTATGGAACCTGGGATCAAATAGAAATTGCTCATTCACAATCAGACCTGTTACAAAATGAAAACATGAAAGTTGCTTGTTTCTGAGTCAAAACAGGGCACATTAAACATACTCTGAAGTATGTGCGTTTTAAGAGGGACTCGATTTCCTGGCAAACCTCATTCCTGGTTTTTTTGATTTTAGGAAATGATCTTGTCATTTCTCTTTTGACTGTAACTTTTTCAAAACATGGAATCTCTACCTTAGAAGATGATTCAACAGCAGCTTTATTAATTTATACAAAATGGTTCACTTTTTAAAATATTATAAGGAAATTATCGATATCTACGCTTGTATCATACTTGTAAAGTGAATTTGACAATTATACAGTAATATAATTCCTATGTCACATTTTATGTTTATACTAACTGGCTTATATTTTCTTTCTTAGCATAAGACCAAACATATTTTTGGGTGTTGCTGAGGGCTCTGCACAATACAAGAAGTGGTACTTTGAGTTAATAATTGATCAGGTTGATCCATTCTTGACGGCAGAACCCACCCACTTACGAGTTGGATGGGCCTCTACTTCAGGTTATGCCCCCTATCCTGGAGGTGGAGAAGGATGGGGAGGCAATGGTGTTGGTGATGACCTCTACTCTTTTGGGTTTGATGGCCTTCATCTGTGGTCTGGTGAGTACTTTGTGAGCAACCACTTATTTTTATATTTAATATTTACCTACCTTTGCTTTCCATTACTTTGTATATATGTCATGTTACTTTATAGTGAGCTACACTTAGAACTCCAGTTTACCATGAAGTTATTTAGAGATTCAGATCAGCCTTCTTGTCTGAGATGTTAGCCAATATTATACCAATATGATACCAATTAAACTTTTTAGCAGATTAATTCTGTTTTCATGATTTTGATCACAAAATGGCATTTTCCAGATCTAGATCAATACTGACTAAACTCTTTCTGTCCAAAATCAATGGGTGGGTGCATTGATCTTAGAGAAATTAATTTTAAACAAATCAACATTTGCATTATTATTTTACTTTGAATCTACAGTTGAAGGAAAATGGCAAGTATTTTTAAACCTATTGATAGATCTGAAAAATTGAATTAAAATTTTGAGAAATAGTTTCATAAGAGTTTTGTCAATAAAAAATAATAATTGCTGTGCTACAGCCAACTTCATTGTTTTAGTCCTTGTGTATAAGGTAGAGTCTTTAATTATGAACTAGCACATTATTTTTTCTTCCTTATGTCTCTTGCATGCACAGTAAATGATGGTTACTTTTTATCTCATTCAATTTGTGGCTTGTGTTTTAATGTGCAATTTTCAAGGCATGTAGACAAAATCCTTAGTTTCTCATATTTATCTATGCCTTTAAATTCCATATACATCTAGGTATTCTTTAGTTGCTCTGAAATAACCGAGTAGGGCCATGCAAATGAAAGGTGTGTTTTAATGAGAGTGTATATGAAAACACTGAAGTAAATTTTATGACATTAATTCTAATAATTCATAATCTGAAAGTGTTTCCTTTATCAATTATATTAACATTGTTCTAGCATTGGGTTTTGTATATAAAATATGTACACACACATAATTCAGTATTTTATTTCAACACTACTGAAAAATTCCCCAGTGTCAGAAGTTATCTTTTTTTTTTGAGAAGACTAGGAGGCATCCATAACATACTCCATTAGAAATGACTGAATAAATAATTTTTAAAATTAAGCTGGCCTAAATCTTCTGATTCCTAAATACTTTTATCCTAGGTCGGGTACCCAGAGCTGTAGCATCTGTCAATCAGCATTTATTAGCATCTGATGATGTGGTTAGCTGCTGCTTGGATTTAGGTGTACCCAGCATTTCTTTCCGCATTAATGGACAGCCAGTACAGGGAATGTTTGAGAACTTCAGTACAGAAGGGTTTTTCTTCCCTGTTGTAAGCTTATCAGCAGGTGTAAAGTAAGTACAACTTAATTTTAATTGTTTTCATTACTGTCTTGTCACACAAAATGTTGTCCATATTCTAGTACGGTTTATTCTGTTTTATTGCTTCAGTTCTGCCCAAATAGCAGCTGGAAGGAAGGCAGGGAAGTAATAATTTGTTCAGTGATGATTTCACTTAAAAGTGAAATGTGAGCCTGTAAACTATTTGACCAAGTCACAATGTCTGAACCGTATTATTTTATGAGTATTTGGTGACCTAGGGGAAATTAATTTTGTTTCATTCCAATTATCAGTGAAAAAAGCATGTTAGAAACACAGCACCATATTTGATACTAATTAAGATTCTTGCTGGCTTTCTCAGCAGGGAGTAAGGAACCTAAATCATCATGAAAACTGATACTGTGTTCACAGTAGGAAACAGAACTGATGAGAAGCAGTTTTGGAATCTCTTTGCTAATATTGCCCATTTCTTACCTCTTCTATAGATAAAATACTGATATTCAAACTTACTGTATTCAATTGATATTGTTTATGGTTCAATGAGTTCAGAAAATCCCCTGTAGAATCAAACAGAATAAAGGAAGGTTGGGAAAGGTTTAGTAAATCAATTTCATTTATCCCCCAGGAGCGATCCTACTATGTAGCTGCACTAATAAAAAACTTTTGAAAATGTTCATTACTTTTTACTATAAGAAATCTGCCGAAAGTGGTGTAATTATTTTCTTTTTTTCTTCATTCTTATTTGATGTTGCTTTTATATTTTGTGAGAGCATTTTCCTTTGTAGTTCATAGTAGCTAATGTTAACAGCAGATGTGTGTTGTCATCTGTGTCTATCACTACCAAAGAAAATATTTTTACACGGGAATCCTGAGTTCATGAGTGGAGCGTGTTTTGGTGTCTTAATTTTTCTCCTCTCTTGAAAAATGTAAACAAAACATGTTGATCTGTTCTAATATTCCTATAGGCTTCTGTTCACCCCATCACAACAAATGTCAGGGCTAATTCCTAGAGATAACAAGCTTTCTTTTCTTTCTTAAAACATTTCTGTGTTTGTTTACCTGTAGAGGTTTTCCCACTTGAGGACTAAAATACACAGCTGGGTAGATTTTGTCCTTGTTGTTTTTTCTGGTATACTCTTAAATGTATATGAAAAATGTATATTCGAGGAGAAAAAGAACCTATTAGGGGTTTACAAGGAATCTTAGTTGTGTTTCTGTAACTCATTCCCAGTTGTAATATTTGGTATAATATTTTTTACTTTCTTAATGTATTATGCTTTTAGTGTTTTGTTTGGGTTTTTTTATTTCTCTCATGTGCTAAACTGTCAGTATGTGTTCACTGGGAAGTAACTTCAAAACTTTCAAGTTATGTATCAATAATCCCAATAGTATTTTTAGAGTAACAGTCCAATTCAAATTAGATTTGAATCCTTTAAATCCATTTAAAAAATTGACAACTTACAACCATTTGATTTTGAGTGAGAAATATTTAAATATGCGACTACATTAAAAAATTGGTTTTGCTTTGGCCAAAACAAATTTTCAAAAGATAGTTGTTAGGTGATGGTTTTACTGACAGTATCTGCTAGTATGAGTGTTTGGTAACACTTTGGTCTTTACCAAAATGTGAAGCACACATGCATTTTTGTAAATGGTAGTAAAATAAATGCTTAGACTTCTACATTATTTATTCATAATGATAGTATATGCTGACTATTTAAGAGTCTAATTGTTTCACTGAAAATCGCAGAGTTCGTTTCTTGTTGGGTGGACGTCATGGAGAGTTTAAATTTCTACCTCCTGCTGGCTATGCTCCCTGTTACGAAGCATTGCTTCCAAAAGAAAAGATGAAACTGGAACCAGTCAAAGAATATAAAAGAGATTGTGAAGGAGTGAGGGATTTGTTGGGTACAACACAATTTCTCTCGCAAGCTTCTTTCATCCCTTGTCCAATAGACACCAGTCAGGTATGTGAAGTGTGCAATAATGGGATCCAAGAGATATGTCTGTTCAAAATTTAAATTCACAATATGAAATCTTCCCTTTTTCTTAGCAATTCTTCAATTGTCTGTTGTAATGTACTAACTAAACTAGATGATCTTGGATATATAAGCTGTGGTAACTGCAACCTCTTCTTACTTCTGCAATTGTTATGCTCTTTCCTTAGATTGCTCTTCCTTTTCATCTTGAAAAGATCAGGGACAAACTAGCTGAAAATATCCATGAACTATGGGGAATGAATAAAATAGAACTGGGCTGGACGTATGGCAAGGTACGTTTTGAATGACCTGTCTGGGTATAGTCACCTAGTATTAGGTTAAGTTTCCTACCAGCCCAAACCTGGACTTGGAATTTGAACAGGGTATGCAGTGGTGGTCTATACATTACCAACAACAGGTGACCGTGTAAGTTGGAAGGAGACAGTGGTATTAACTTTTCGGTGACTTTTTTAAACGTTCAAATTTCTCAAATTCCCTTGTTTTGTTATTTCATTAGTTATGGAGGAGTATTTATAGTGTATATTATAAATCATGGGAATCATGGGAAAAGAAGATTTATATGAGTAGCTGTTATTGAACAAAGATAAATGATATAGCTTATATTAACTTCATTACTGCAAAGAATTTACTGCATTTTTACTGTGATTCTTGATACTATCAGGAAGGAACTTTTTTTCTGTTACTCTTTTGCAGTTACGAGATGACAATAAAAGGCATCACCCATGTCTTGTGGAGTTCTCAAAACTGCCTGAGACAGAGAAGAATTATAATCTACAAATGTCAACTGAAACCCTCAAGTGAGATTTAAATAGAAAAAAAAATAGTCTTAAAATTTTATTTTTATTGAAGTGCATCATACTGTTGAAAGATATAAAAGCCATTTAAATATCTCCTTCAAAGATATTCTGCTAACTTTACTGGAAGTGCCAGGAACCCAATCAGACTGATGTAGAAAAGCTTTGTCTCTACACAGAGACAAAGAAAAAAAACTACCACCAAATCCTCTTGGTTTTAGTAAAGTGGTAGAAATCTCAAGCCATAGGTTTGTGCCTTCTTAGTCTTTGAAGGGCTTATTTATTATGTCTGATAAATTAAAATATTTGGGTTTTTAAATACCATTATTTTGGATTACTTCCATGTTTTTTAAATCTAATTGCTTCTTATTTATGCAATGCATGAGAACTATAACATGTTTCACTAATGCCATTTTTATGCCAGAACCCTTTTGGCCCTTGGATGTCACATTGTTCATGCTCATCCAGCAGCTGAGGAAGATCTTAAAAAAGTCAAACTTCCTAAAAAGTATGTACCTTATGGTAATGGTTACATATTATTATATTTATTATAAATATAAAATACTTTAAGTTCATTTAAAGAGTACTAGATGTGAACCCCATACCTGACAAAGTCTTACAGATCTCGGGTTAGGCCATTACCTTGCCTGTGATGATGTTGGAATGTGAATACTGCTGTGCTACATCACCTCCTGAAGTTGTTCAGAAACAGTCACATGCTTAAACCACAGGCAATTGAGGCGGTGTTACATCACCATAGAAGAGAGACTCTGAAGTTAAATACAACTTCGCAGTGCTTTTCTGTCTCATAGTAAAGAACAGTCTGTTCATTTGGTGGTAACTGGATTTACTTGAAAGAGGATTTGCCACTGTATCATAGGAGACAGAAACAGCAAGTTGGACGTTTGCCATTTAACATCAGTTTATCAGCCCACCATATGTCTTTTTTCCTGAAAGAAATTTATCCATAAGAAACAAAGTTAGTTGCTTAAAGTGATGAGTAAAATACATAGTTTTGTGATATAAGAGATGGTAATCTTGATCCAGTTGATAGCATTAATTTAAAAAACTAAAAAAGATCTATTCTTAAGGTTCATACTGTGGACAGTCTATCATAATACTGGTTTGCTATTATCCTCTTGTTAAAATACCTATTGCCTATATGAAACATCCTAATTAATGGAAACAACCTGATTTGAGCTAAAGAGAATCTGAATATGTCTAAAAAGGGCAGGTAGTCCTTATACAATATAGAAGGGTTGGAGAAGATAATAGCTACTGCTGAAAAATTACTAAACTTTTTATTCAGTGAAAAAGTTGTAAGAACAATAGTTAAAATTTTTTCTTCTGTTGGAAAAAATGATAATGCAGTCCTTACAGAATAGTTAATTAAAATACTTAATAATACATAAAAGAGTTTCATAAGAAATCATCATAGAGATCTTTAAAATAGAAATTACTTGAAATGTTTAAATGACAAATATAAAAAAAATATAGAAAAAGTGGTCATTCAATAATAATTTTATTGCTTTATAGCAACCATTTAGGCATGTAAATATGAATCTGAGTTACATTTAATTAGCTATTGTGCAAGTAGGTGGAAAATGAGATGGTCTGCTGGAATCCAGTTTATATTCTGATCAATGATGAAATGCAATGTGAGATTTTTTGTTAAGAAAGGGAGAGTAGGAGATTAAAAACTGGAGAGAGACCGTGATTTCCACCCTAAGAATGCCTCATAGAAAGACTTAAATACTATAACTGGGATATCTTGACTCTCTGTTTTGCTTTGTTGACTTACAGTTATATGATGTCAAATGGATATAAACCTGCCCCTCTTGATCTTTCTGAAGTGAAATTGTTACCTTCTCAAGAATTTCTAGTTGACAAACTAGCAGAAAACGCACATAATGTCTGGGCAAAAGACAGAATAAAACAAGGATGGACCTATGGCATTCAACAGGTAGGAACTTCTTTACGTGCATTTGGAATAAATAAAGAATGTGAGGTTTCTTTATTCTAGAACATCATTTGGGAGCGAGCGTTAGTTAAGATGGTAAGTTCTGACTGTCTTGTAATAATTGGAAGAGCCAGAGTGGGTTGGGAGCAGGAAAAGAAGCCCTACCTGTAATAGTCTGGATTGTCAGACCTGTATGGTTGCAGCTGCTGCATGTATAACAATATATTTCCATCCTTCTCTTTCATTCTTATATTTAGGGTTTTGGTGTTATTAACAGAAAATTAATTGAGCTTGCATTCATAGAACTCTTCTTCATTAATGCTGCTTCTCTTCTGTAATCATCACATGATGCCAAAGTACACGTTGTCTCATTATTCAAAGTCTTTGTGATGTCTAAATAAGACTTTTCCCCTTGTTATTTTTTAACATCCCTTTCAGGATCTTAAGAACAAACGTAATCCTCGGCTAGTGCCATATGCATTATTAGATGAACGTACTAAAAAATCAAACAGAGATAGCCTCCGTGAAGCTGTTAGAACATTTGCAGGCTATGGTTACAGTATTGAGCCACCTGACCAAGAGATAGGTACGTATTTTCTATAAGAATCATGGCCTCTTTTAGTGATGTTTATAATTTTATTTTATTATTAAAAGAGGGTTTTTTCCCTCTGTTTATTTTTTACAGCTGACCAAACAGTGGAAAAAGTCAGCATTGACAAGATACGATTTTTCAGAGTAGAACAATCCTATGCAGTGAAGTCTGGAAAGTGGTACTTTGAGTTTGAAGCTGTGACAGGTGGAGATATGCGTGTTGGCTGGGCCAGGCCAGGCTGTCGACCTGACGTAGAGTTGGGAGCTGATGACCAAGCATTTGTATTTGAAGGAAGCAAAGTCAGTACACCTTTACCTCTTTTGATCTACGAACAGGCTAGACAGAGAACTACAGGATAGAATTCCTCTCTGTATTCCACATCAACTACTGGAATGTTTTTGATTCGTATAAAGATATCTCTGAGCCCTGTTTCATACTGGGTAGTACCTCCATTTTGGTTCTGGTCATGAGATTATGCTAACAAAGAAGAGTTGCTTTATGCATAATCTTCCTAGGCTATACCCAACTAAGTACAGAAGTCTGTCATAATTATAAGCAAGATACACCATTCACTCACATTTTTTTATAAGTAGTGTTTTACAAAAATCAAAAAAAGGTTCTTCATTAACTGAGAGAACCACAGTCTGTTCTTTTTTCTGTCTTTTCTGCTTTCTATGTGTACTTTCTTCCCAAGCTTGACTCCTAAGGGACCAAAATGAGAATAATGACCCTGTGTGTAAGAAGTTGAATCCAGTGAACAGTAGCTGTCAGATTCCAAACTGCTGAAGTTAAGGGTGCCTTAGTTGCTCTATGTCTCTGTTATCTCTAAGGCAAAAGTCATGATCAGTACTGTTTGTAAATAACTTTGCAATCCTGGAAAATAAAATAGCTGGATTTCTTTATTAATTTTGTATTTAATTTTTAATTTTAGCACTGTATCTATTTACTCGGTTTTCCATTTAGGGCCAGTGTTGGCATCAAGGCAGCGGATTCTTTGGACGAAGCTGGCAACCAGGAGACGTGGTTGGTTGTATGATAAACTTGGATGACAAGTCAATCATCTTTACTCTGAATGGAGAGTTGCTTATAACCAGTAAAGGTTCAGAACTTGCGTTTGCTGACTTTGCAATTGAAAATGGTAACTTCCGCTTTATAGTCATGTGGTTATTAGAAGACAAAACAATACAACAAATAGGAAAACTAGCCTGTTATAATGACTCTGAGCTGAGAAGTCATATTTCACTGATGTGAGCCTTCAGACTGTGCTATATGCTAACTTCATAAAAATTTATTTTGAGAGTGCTTGTGTGGCACAAACTGAATTTCTTTTCTCTTTTAACTACATTAATGGGGTTTCAGCAGTCAGAGTGGATACATTTTCTCACTGTTGCTAGGCTTTCTCACAGGACTTCAGTGCTAAGAAGTGGTAATAATAAGCATCCTGGAAAATTTCCAAAACCTGAAAATGCAGTCCCTGATAATCTCACTGGAGCATAAATACGCTATGTTCAAAAGAAAGATCTTTGCAACATAACTTGAGTATAATTCTTTTTTCTCTGTCCTATTCATAACTTATCCAAATTTCCCATTTTCCTTGGTAAATTTTTGTCATCTTCCTTCTTCCTTCTCCCCTGGGATTCACCCAGCTAGCCCCAGTCCACTGGGGAGGAGGGAGGGGGGGGAAGGCCAACAAGGACAATGGTAAAAGACAAGGAAGCTCCTTCTCCACGGGATGCTGTCCCACGGTTTATTCCTGGAACAAATTCCAGAAGGAAGAGAGAGAGAAAGATAGGTGGTGGGTGATTTTAAACTGGGGGGAAAGGGGAGGAGGAGAACAGAACCACAACCAATGGGATACAAGCAAAGGGGTGGGGTGAGGGGAAGGAACCAACACCACAAACCTGCGCAAGACTACAGGGAAAACCATTCAGTGCAAATATAAAAACCAACTTAGTGCAACACAACAAATTTTCCTCTTCTGTTTTTGCCTTTGGTTTTTCAAAAAGTAGTATCTACATGACTGTAGTAAAAGAATTGGAGAATATTTTCAAACTGTTTTGCTTTATGTTTGCATTGACATTTTCCTTGCAAGTGTATCTCCTTCAACTAATAATAGCTTCATACCTCTTAGTAATTACCAGAAAACTTTGCAGTTTCTCACTGCTCTTTGATCTTAACATTAATAGAGTTTTTATAAAGGTAGAGAAGGAGGGACTGCCTTAACAAGGCTGTTCTGAAGTCTTAAAGTTCAGGAGAGAAAATCTCTCCTTTATAGGTTGAACTGTTGGGTTTTCCCTAATCTTGCTTCAAATTCTGTTTCTTGGGGATATGGTGAAATAAGTCAACAGTCTTTCATCCCTTTCTAAGAGCATGTGGAGATCAAAAATTCAGGTCATAGAAAACATTAGCATTAAAGGAGTGTGTATATGTCCATTGTGAATGATGGAGGAATGAGGACTAGCAAAAAAAATTATTTTACCTAATGATGATAAAGTAAATTTTAAACAAATATCTTGAAATAACTGAACTTCATCTCAAATAACTTTTGAAAATTTGGTGCCCTCAGAGACCATACTTAACTTTTGTTAATAATTTTGATCTAGCCAAGACTGGCTTTCAGTGTCCAGCTTGTTGTATAAAGCCATGCTTATAAGTCTAAAAATGAGAAAGATAACAAATTAAATGGAATAGTGCTGAAGTTCATATTGAACTTAGACATTAGTATTTAAGGTGGCTTTAAATCCTTGCTTCTGTCATCACTTCATGTGCATTACTTGTAGGAGCTAAAGTTTAGTTCACATTAGATGGGTCAAAAATAATGTCTGGTTTTAAACTAAATTATTTCAAACTAAGTTACTGTTAAGTTTTATTTGTTTGGGTTTTTTTTCTTTAGGTTTTGTTCCAATTTGTGCACTGGGGTTATCTCAGATTGGTCGCATGAACCTTGGAATGGATGCCAGTACATTCAAGTATTACACAATGTGTGGCCTCCAAGAAGGTTTTGAACCTTTTGCTGTTAACATGAACCGAGATGTTGCTATGTGGTTTAGTAAACGTTTACCAACGTTTGTCAATGTGCCAAAAAATCATCCTCACATTAAGGTAACATTACATGTCAGGGAGACACCTGTTCAACAACTGTTTGTTTAGCAAGCTGAGACATTAAACCCTTACTAATACTTACTGTCATCAGATAGTTTGTCATATAACTCTATTAAGACTCTCTTAGATAATTCCAGATGATCTTGTCTATCTTCTCTTTCATATATGGTAGTATGCATTCCTATGGATACACCTATCTGGTTCTGGTTTATTATATGACTTACTAATTTATCTTGGAGTTAGCTACAGGAATCATATCAGTTATGGGGTTATTTCATATTCTATCTTACATGTGCTTTCACTTTTTAAACCTTCTCTACTATAATTTTTTTTTTAAATATCTGAAATTTTTTCAGCTGAAGTCTGAAGACATTTAATTGTACCTGTGCAGTCACAGATTTTTTCATTATGATGCAGTGATAGGAATTCCAAAACTCCCTAACTAATCTATCCTAGAGCAGAATGATATATCCTTTCTTTTATATAAATTGCTCCATATTAATATATTCCAAAATTCCTGAGGAGATTTTTTTTCTATAATCTCATTAGGCCATTTTCTTTAATTTAGATGTAGCCAGTTATCCTAAACTGCTTGTCTCTGAATATTTCCGTCTTAAGCAAAATAAATTGCACTGAATTCCAACTAAATGATTTCAGCAATTTTTTTTTCATTTTATCAGGATTATTTCATCACTATTTCTGTCTTTAAAAGTTTTTGAAATGTTCCTATCACTGAGTTTGAAAACTCACTTTTTCAGCACAAAGGAAAGTAATATCAGACTCAAAGTCCATAATGACTCTCTGAACAATTCTAATTGATATTTCTTCTCATTGTGGTAGAAAATTACTGCTTCTTATTATGCAGTTTTTCAATGACTTGTGTACTCAAAGTGAATTGGTTGAAAAAACGATATACTTATTTTTTTACTCCTGAATGGAACATCTTGAAAATATTTAACGTAGTTAGGATATACTGAATCTGTTGCTTCCCTTGTTCTTCAGGTTATATTCAGTGCCAGAAAACAAAGATTTATAGCTTTGAAAATAATTAATTGTGAAAAATTTAAGTTGTCTCTTTCAATTTTCTCATCCTCTTAGTTGCTTAATGGAAGTTTTCAGCATTTTTTGGAGAGTATTATTTAAAAATATTTCTGTTATTTTTAGATATGGAGAATTAATGGAACCATTGAGAGTCCACCTCGGTTAAAAGTTACTCACAAGACATTTGGTACACAGAACAGCAATTCAGACATGATATATTGTCGATTGAGTATGCCCATTGAATTCCACTCATCATTTAACTTTGGCATGGGTGTGGAAAATGCCTCATCTGATGTTTTCCAAAAACGGTTAGACTTGGCTTTGGTTATTCTATTTCATGTTTTCAGTGTAAACGTATTACGTTATATTATTCTTTATTATTGTATACTCCAAATTTTATACCTATTCTTTCAATGAACACAGATTACCATAAAATGCATGTTACTCAGATTGTTTTATTCTTGATGGTTTTATAAGACACCTTTGCTGCAGAATGCTGTGTCCAGACAAGAGATAGTCTTTTCTAAAGAGGTACATCACAAGGTCTATAGATCTTGCTCCTTTTTTTCTGAGTTATTATGATTTTCAAAAACTAGGCTGGAAAATTAGCTCAGAGTCTTTTCCCACTGGATTATTGCTCATCAACAGCATTGTTCAATAGCCTATTGAACACCAGAAAAGTGATAAATTCATTAAAAGAAAAAAGACTGTGGGACAGGTTTTTAAATATACCAGGTATTAATGGGTATTTATCTGCACCTTTCAGAGTTACCTCTACCTTTATTTAACTGCAGTAAATCTCCCTCTTCTCCCACTGTCTACCTTAACTGCAATCAATTATTTTACTTGTATATTTGTGCCCTCTACAGTATTTGCTAATGCATACTCAGTACCAAACAAACTAGTTAGCTAATTACATTAGTTATTTTTATTACATTAGTTATTTTTTAAGTATACTTAGCCTAATATATATACTTAGACTAATTATTTTTTAACTAAATTTAATTTCAATTAATTTTTTTATTTAATTTTAATTTTTTTTTAAAAATTATTTACTGATTTTCTTTTATCTGTAGAAAGCACAGCCAAGAAATTGCTCCTCCTTCTACTACAGTAAGTAAATATGCTTAGTTCTTCCAATGTTTTGAAGTAGATTTATTTGTGGCAGCATGTCTGTTAGAAATTGATCTGTTGAAGCCTTTTAATAATTTTCTATGATATAACACTGTTTATAAATAATGATGTCCAGAGTTGCAAGGCTTGCAACTTGTGTAAACACAAACCTCAACAACTTAAAACACTGGTCCATATTTTAATTTAAGAGTATTTTAAATGACTTATTAGAGGAATGTGAATTACTATTATTAAAGTTTGATATATAGGAGAGGGTTTTTTAAAATCACTATTTGAGTATTCCTTGATAAAATACTTTATATTTCTATTACTAATATGCTCTTTTCCTCCTTTCAGTATTTTTACTCACTAAGGATATTTGCTGGCCAAGACCCATCCTCTGTTTGGGTTGGATGGGTAACACCAGACTATCATTTTTACAGTGAGAATTTTGACCTGAATAAAAATTGTACAGTGACAGTTACTTTAGGTGATGAGAGAGGCAGAGTTCATGAAAGGTATGGAATTATTTGCAGCTTATTGAAGTTTTTATTTTAATACTGTTGTTTAAAAGACATGTGCACAAGCTTGATGTTATTTTTATTATTAATTTAAACTAATAAGAACATTGATTATGGAGTATGAGTTTTCTATGCTTATTTATATATGAATATTTTACATAGACACGTTTAAGTGAATTTATCATGAATGTTCTGTTGGAAAGAAAACTTCTTTTGGAAAGAATTTTAAATTAAGAAAGATGCTTCTTTAATTTAATGTCTATGTTTACTTCCTGTGAATAAACTTGTTTATGTGCACTGTAACAGGTGCACACAGAAGCCTGTGAAATTTTTTCATAACTGTAAAAAAGAAAAGAAGTGGATTTAGTCTGACACTTTGCCCATGATGATGCTGATACATTAAAAAAAAAAAAAAAAAAGGTTTGTTAATGAGTGAACAAACTAAGAGCATAACAAGCACCTTTGAGGCTCTCTAAGTATTCCTCCACTGAAAAGTTTATCTCCATCAAGTTCAGTATGACCTAAGCTTTGTTCATGTTGTTCTTTCAGTGTGAAGCGCAGCAACTGCTACATGGTTTGGGGAGGAGATGTAATTGCTAATTCCCAGAGATCAGGTCGCAGTAATGTTGATATAGAAATCGGATGCTTTGTTGATCTGGCTACTGGAATGGTGTCATTCACAGCCAATGGAAGAGAGCTTGGCACTTGTTATCAGGTATTATCAGATTTTCAGGAAGGTATCTAATCTAATCTATCTAGTAAGCTTCTGGTTTTGATGCTACTTCTCTTTTTCAGAAATCTAACTGGACACCATTTGTGTGATACTAACATGTTTTCCTTTATCATTCTGGTTTATCCCTCTTTTTCTCACTCTCTTGTAAGGCTATGATTTTTGAGTTTTGTTTCAATATGTTCAGGTAAATATTTTTTTACATCTCAGTGTGTTGTTCAGAATCTTGATTAATAAAGTTAATTCTTTAAATTATTCTTTCAACTGAATCTGTTATACAATGAAGGGGAAATGAATATTTAAACTAGCAGAAGGTCAAAATTAGACTTTACATATAGTAATTTTTTTGTCATGAATTAAGAAGAAAATTTTAGTTAATTATTACCAGGGTTTGTGTCTTTTGCAGATAGCTGTGATTTGGTAATATTCAAAACCTGAAATTCAAATATGCATTAATGCAGAAAGCCAAAATAAGTGGTGTGGGCCCTAAATGCTATTAAAATCCTCAAAACATGGTGTCATTTTGCAAATGTATCAGTGGTTGACAGGAGTTTTCAGCACCAGATTGCTGACATTTCCTCTTAGTAAGATCAGTTGTCTGTGGTAAAGCACTCACTCTGGAAGAGGTTGACCAGTGGTAACAACAATTCATTGCTTTCTTCTATGTCAACCCTTCAAATCTGTAACACAGACAAAACTGAAATGTTATTTAACTAAATGTAACAGAACTTTTATACTGTGCATTGAAAATGAAATGTGGAAATGACATCCATTGAAAATTAATGTGGCAGGGTTGCACACAGCCTGTAAATGAAGGTGGGAAGTTATCTAGTAATTGCAATTTTGGGATATTTTATAATAGTGGTCAGTAACTTGAGTGCTGTGCTGGGAGAATATTGAATGCAACACAATGTGAAAAGAAAGCAGGTGATTAAAGTGCTTAAATCCTGCTATGTTATTTTTCTAACCAGATACAAATCAATACAGAAGCTTCTGAGCAAACCCATGAAACTTTGGTGTGTTTCTTTGTAGTGGGTGTTTATGGGGTTTTTTTAATGGACAGCCTTTAGCTGTTCTTTTTATCTTGCTAGGAGATGTATGAAAAGACAGATGTGAAAGATGTACATTATTTAATTTAGTGTAAATAATAGTTTCTGGTTTTTTCCTTATATGACTTGCAATTAATATAACCATGTTCTCTGTACTAAATTTAAAATTATCTCAGAAAATACCATTTTTTTCTCCTCTGTTTTCTCTCTTTTTCATGGAAAAATACCTGAAGTTCTTTTAGGAAATATTTTTTTCAATAAACCTGTTACACCTGGTCTGCTGAAAAACTCAAATATCCAGCATTTTCTATAAATATAAAATAGTATAATCCAACAAGATTGTTACAACTAAGGGTGAAATATTTTTTAATTTTTGCTTATTTTGAGTAATTTAAATATTTTCTCTTTTTTTGAAAGCAATGAAAATAATATTATGTAGTTTTCATTTCCATGTCTTGAATATTTTTACAGTAAAGACCTTTAAAATATTTTAATAAATCAAATCTCTCACTCCAATTGCCACAAATAATTGATATTTGTTTGGTCTAGGTAATTATTCTAGTCTTATAACAATCTGCATGCACTTTTCAGTTTTCTTAACTGAAATAGATGGACATTTTGTATGCTGTTTTCATTTTAAAAGGCCTATAGGTCAACATATTTAAGAGAGGAAATGAATTTTTCTGTAGTTCTTGATCTATTAAATGTCATTGTGATATTCAGAAAAAAAACCAATACACCAAGCAGAAGAGAATGCCTTTTATTTTCTTGACTTGGGGTTGTGGTTTTCTTAACTTACCAAAAAGTTTGGAATGTTAATACCTAGCCCTATATTATTTTGATTATGCCCATAGTCATAGTTCTGAGAAAACAGTTTTTGATAGATTGTTGTCCTCAAAGGTAGAAGCTGTACTTCTTCACAGCACAAATATTGTAGTTGTGCTTAGTATGTACAATGTCTCTACATGATGCACAAAATTCACCATGATATGTTTAATACATTTAATTGAACTTCTGAAACTTTGACTTCATTGTACAGATGTACATGTTTTTTCAGCCACCCAGCAGCACTAAATTTTTTTAAATAATATAGTGTTCTGTAATTATATTTTTAATTCTTTATTTCATGGCAGTGGTTGTGGGTAATCTTGTTCAGTGTCCTTCAGAATAAACTGGTCTTCTTACACTGACATGCACTTTTTCCCCCTATAATGAGGAAAAAAGTTAATGAAGCTGTCATAAAATCCCAAACACAACCAGAAACTTTAAAATTACTGTGATTCCCCATGATTTTATAAGACTGGAGACCAATGCTAGGCCTGAAAATAAAGAGCTCTTTAAAAAAATTGCATTATTCTACTTTTAGATTATGAATTAGAAAATCACTAATCTTAATAGGAAACAAAAATTTGCACTATCCTGATCTCATGATGTGCTCTCAGTCTCTAGAACGAGCTGTTGAATTTGGATGTCTTTGAGAAGAAATTCCACTGTTTACCAAAGTTTCTCCTGTAGGTGTTGAGGGTGCATAAGGCTACAAAACACCTGTCTCAAAATCAGGTGGTTCCTATTAAGATAACTGCAAATACCTTACTATATTATAGGTAGACACTGTTCAGCACTTCATTTAGTACAGTATCTAAATTATTTAATAATGAAGACTAAGGTATGCAGTATTTATATCATATGCAGGGAGATTATTTTTTTCCCATTTTTAATTTTTGAAAATTTTTAACCTCATTTCACTTCTAGGTTGAACCAAACACGAAGCTTTTCCCAGCAACGTTTTTACAGCCTACAAGCACTAACTTGATTCAGTTTGAACTTGGTAAATTAAAGGTAGGAAGTATTTTTGTATTCTCTAGAAATTTTTCTGTAAATATGCTCTTTTAAATCTGTTTATTTCCTTGCAAATTGCTGCATGTTAAATTTGATTAGGACCATTAAATCAAAGGCATGACTTGTAATTTGACTTCTACATTTGTTTCTGTAAATAATGTTATTATATGCAGTTAATTGATTATCTGTATTTGTCAAAATAAATTAATATTATTTGAGGATAACACCATTAATGTTGGGGGGTTTTAATGGATTATGTTTGCTATAATAACTTCTACCTTTCTATGATTTCCTCGCTTTTTAAAAGTTATACTTCCTTTTAGTGTTACGGGTTTATTCACAATTACTTGTTTCAAAAAATAATTAATACATATATTTGTTTCAGAATACCATGCCTTTATCAGCAGCAATTTTTAAAAGTGAAGAAAGAAATCCTATTCCTCAGTGTCCCCCTCGCCTTGATGTACAAACAATTACACCTGTTTTATGGAGCCGCATGCCAAACAGCTTTCTAAGAGTAGAAACTGAGCGTGTCAGTGAACGTCATGGCTGGGTAGTACAGTGTTTGGAACCTCTGCAGATGATGGCACTTCATATCCCAGAAGAAAACAGGTACATTGATAATGAGATAAAATTACTTGATGTGGACAAAACATACTGAAAACAGCTACTGATTAAACCTGCCTTACACAATACTTACCCTATAATTGTTGAGAGTTTCTGATCATACCTGATACCATATCAGATATTATTGTATTCGTGAAACTTAAATAAATATAAGAGACTGGACTTTAATTCCATGTGCTAAGTTTTACATGTATAAAGCAAAGTGTGACTATTTGATTTTATTTAAGTTTAAATTTAAATAGCATCTCTTATATCTCTAGGTCTTTAAACCTAGAGATTTTTCTCAGCTTGAGAAAAACAAGCATAAAGAACATGCAAGTACTATTATGATGATTTTTTCCATAAAAGAAACCTGTAATCTCTTCCTGGTTCATCTGCACTTAATTTACATTAAGTTCTTATGTTCTTATTGACAAGATCATGCCTTTCTTTGATTTTCAATAGGTTTTATCTTTAGAGTGAGGATAATAAACATCTATCCAAACATCAAATGTCATAACCAGTGAAAAATCAAACTATCAGCAAAAGCATAGAGGAAAGCTCATTTAACAGCTGTACTTTTATTAATAATTTTACAATTTCTTTTAATGATTCAAACCTCAATTTTATTTATTTTTAATAAAACTGAATTCAAGAAAAGAGTGAAAAACACTGTTCTTGTGGAAAAAATGAATAAATAATCCTGAGTAAACTAGAAAGGCACTGTTTTGTAATGTATTAATGCAGATTTTCAGCATGCCTAATACACCTACTTTAAAAACAATTTCTAATTTACAAGAGATTCCAAAGAATCTCCATCCTAGATTTTGTTGGTTTTTTTTCTATGGAGTACTAATTTTAACGAGTCTCAACAAATTATTTTCACCATTTACTGTGTTTTAATGATGCACATACTACAATGATTTAGTATCAACTTTTATATTTGTGGTTTGAAGAGGAGCTGATGAAATATTTAGAGATTATAAAGCTTTCCTTTTTCAAAGTCTTTGTTCATGGAATTGACTGGTGTTCTGTTTCTTTATTTCATAACAGATGTGTTGATATTTTGGAACTATGTGAACAAGAAGATTTGATGATGTTTCACTACCACACTTTAAAACTCTATAGCTCAGTTAGTGCTCTAGGTAACACTAGGGTTGCTTATGCACTTTGTAGCCATGTGGACATATCTCAGCTGTTTTTTACAATAGATAATCAATATTTACCTGGACTCCTACGTTCTGGATTCTATGACTTGCTCATTAGTATTCACTTGGAGCATGCCAAGCAAGCCAAGCTCATGATGAGCAATGAATTTATCATTCCAGTTACAGATGAAACTCGAAATATTAAATTATATCCCGATGAAACAAAGAAGCATGGTTTACCTGGAGTAGGGCTTAGCACTTGTCTTAAACCAGACTTCAATTTTTCTGCTCCATGCTTTATTGCGACCACTGAAGATCATCAGACGTCCATCCCAGAGATACCCCTGGAGATACTCAAATCCAAGGCCATAAGTATGTTAACAGAGGCAGTACAGTGTAGTGGGAGTCATATACGAGACCCTGTTGGAGGACAGGTTGCGTTCCAGTTTGTTCCTGTTCTTAAACTGATAGCAACATTGCTTATAATGGGTGTTTTTGATGATGATGATGTGAAGCAGGTGTTACTCCTCATTGATCCCACTGTGTTTGGAGATCACAAGGAAGAAACAGAAGAGAGGACAGAGAAGGAAGAAGTGACACAAATTGAAGAAAAAGCAGTAGAAGCTGGGGAGAAAGCAATCAAACAAGCAAAAGTTCCTGCAAAGGGCTTGTTGCAGACAAGATTACCAGAATCTGTTAAGCTTCAGGTGACCATTTATTATAAATATGTTACTTATATTCTACTCTTGATGAAAAAAAAAGATTGTGCTTTTCATCTGTTCTCTACTTAATAAGATTTGAAATTCTGAAGGTCTTTAATTCCACTTTCCCTTAAAATCTCAAATACATTGAAAAAAATTATGATGATTCAGTTCTTTTTATGTGTATCTACACTCAAAATACATATGTGAATTCGTATTTATTTCATAAAAATTGAAGGGTTAGACAGGTGATCTTTAAAGGACCCTTCCAAGCCAAGCTAGTGTGTGATTTCTAGATATTTTGAGTGCATGGAGTGAAAGACTGTGTGTGTAATATAATGTTATCAATCAGGTAATGAAACTACCACTTTGTCACATTTACAGTGTTAAAGCAAAAATATGGGAAAAATGTGCCTCATTTTTACAGTCTGATGCAGTGTATGGTATGTACTCAAGTTCTTCCCCTGTGTTTGTAAAGCTGTTGAGATTGTCTGTTTTCTCTACCCTAGATGTGTCATTTACTCAATTACTTTTGTGACTGTGAACTGCAACATAGAGTGGAAGCAATTGTATCATTTGCAGACCGTTATGTATCAAAATTGCAGTATAACCAGAAATACAGGTACAACGAACTCATGCAAGCCTTGAACATGTCTGCTGCATTGACTGCCAAGAAGACTAAAGAATTTCGGTCTCCTCCTCAAGAGCAGGTAATATTAAAAAAAATAGATTGAATTAGAGATTAAAAAAACTCCTTATGAGGACAAAATAAAGTCCTGACTCACTGGAGAACCAAAATGAATTTGAAAATAAATTTATTTTGTGCTGCAAAATAGTGAATATCAGAGTGCTGAAACTTGTGTTCTAGAACTTAAGCTGTAAACCAAAGTTATAAACAGGTAAAGTATGGCTATATAGTAGAATATGTCTTAGGCTATTTCAGTGTTTGAACTATGTTTTCCCTTAAAGATTAATATGTTGCTGAATTTTCAACTGGGAGAGGATTGTCCCTGTCCAGAGGAGATTCGGGAGGAACTATATGAATTTCACGATGACCTTCTAATTCACTGTGGTGAGTGGCAAGTTGTTGATACGAGTTTTGTTTGTCTTTTTGGCACTTGACAGAGCAGTAGAAAAATATACTAGCAGGAGAGTTTTTTTTTATTAGATGTATTACTGCCTACAAACTGCCTTTGCTGACAAACTTTGGTGTGTATTGAAAAAAATATGGGAATATGCATGATTTTAAGTTTCACTGTTAAATCTCTATTAAATATTATCTGATCTTATTCTGTTTATATGCAAGTTTTAGACTTATTGGGAGAAAAAAATAACCCAAACAAGAAGGTTAGCTTATCTTAAAATATTTATGTAAGTACATGTATGAGTACAAGCAGATAAAGGTTCTGAGAGAACACAGTTGCTGCAAAGGTGAGTCTCAGATATTTGATAAAAACCAGCAGATGTGGAGTTCTCTGCCTGCTTTAGCTTAGTATATAGTATGCATAAGTGTGAGATTCAGTCATTATAAAACACTCGTGCACTGAATATTGCAGCTTGAATTGCCCTCACTCATTTAATCTGGATTTCCTGTGCAATTTTATATGGGTTTTTTGATGTCTATTTTTTTATTAGTTTATTGAGTTTATTGAGATTTTAGTCTAATTCAGACAATCATGGAGTTATTAACATATGTAGTCTGAGTCATCTAATTATTACTGTTCATTCCCAGTAATTATGCAGTTAAAACTGAAATTAGCAAGCTTTTTCAATTTGCCTACTTGGCAGATATATTCAGGGTTACTCTTCCAGTGTGTTGCTTAGTCCTATGGATATTGGTATCCATCTTGTCCAAAAAGAAGGGGCCAACATCATTACAATGAATTGTCAGCATGTCAGTCTCTTCCCCAGGAAAAGGATGATGGCCACCCTTCTGCTTGAGGTCATTACCAAATGTTTACCAAGACAGTCTGATAAATCTTTCTTTGATGGTTATCCCTAAAACCAGTGTTACCTGGTTCATGGAATTGTATTGTTTTTATGACCTGTAATTAAGTTTCTGTTTTCTCTTTGGAGGCATGGCGCCTCCTGTACCATTCTGTGCTTGTATTGTTAGGGCCTCTGGTATTATTTTGCACTGTTATATCCTCTTAGAATCTCCAGCAACCAGCAAGCTCTGATTCTATGATAAGCCAATTATAATTTTTCAACTGCCTCAGCCTTAGCCTCAGCCAAAGAT
The DNA here is from genome assembly GCF_049639895.1 of Pseudopodoces humilis. Classification (NCBI taxonomy): domain Eukaryota; kingdom Metazoa; phylum Chordata; class Aves; order Passeriformes; family Paridae; genus Pseudopodoces; species Pseudopodoces humilis. The sequence goes on along the minus strand of NC_142206.1, from coordinate 31,720,757 downwards.
GAGTAGGTCTGAAGATATCTGAGTTGTGCTCCATCAATTTACTTCTGAGGGTATTGTACAAAACAGTATTAGAAGTCCTTAAAATCAAGATTTGTGTCTGAAAGGCAGAAATTTAATTGGTTTAACGTTGTTTGGTTTTCACAGTCCTCTGTTGTTACTCATCCTTGCTTCTAAGTGGTTACCAAAACTTGTTTCTTTCATTCCATCATTTTTCTTCTAAGTGTTAAGGTGAATAATTAGTATCCTCCTATTTACTCCTCTTTCTCTCTGTTTTTATTACACCCATCATAATAAAATATTACAGCTACCTCCACTGTTCAGTCACTTAGCCCTTGATCTGACCTCTGGTTTCCAAAGGTAATGACCATTTGACAGCACAGAGTACTCTAAGACTCCAGAAGGAGATTATGAAGACCTACAACTTACTTGGAAATGTCTTAACTCCACAATAAATTAATTTTAGCTTAAAATATTGTGGTTGTTATGATCATTGAGTTAGTTATCTCCGGATCACTCTTCATATTACATGAGGTGAAACACTAGTTATTGTATGCATTGAGATTTCTCTTTTTAGGGATGTACTTTTATATTTGTTTACTACATTACAAGCATGTATTTTGAATGAGAGTTCAAGATAAAGAAAGCACTGTCTCATGATTAAAATAGTTCACAGATCCTCTGGATTCTAAGAAAAACCAAATTCATTACTTTGTACAGATTTATCAGAGGTGGTCGCTATGGATAAGTGCTCCTCATTATCTGTGTCCTGACTTGGTCCTGAAAATCATTACTAAGCAGTCACAGCTACAGATTAAATGAATAGGAGTTCCACTGGGAATGTTTAATCAGCTTTTTAGTACTAAGTATACTTTGCCATCTAAGTGGAAAACTATGTATGCAATCAAGTAATTAAAGGCTTCTTCTTAATGAATATAAGCAAATAGTTACTCAGGCAGTCTTAATCCTAGCACGTCCTAGCTGAGTGGTTAATTTTGCTGGCAAAATAATGGTCCTCTATCATATTTTTTATGTGCAATTTCTTGGTTACAAAAAAACCCAAACAAATTTACAGCATATTTTGTAGCATGATATGTCCAACTGACAGTTATCTGGGTTGAAACCTTCTGTACCGGTGCACAGACCTCTGCCACTTGAAGGAAGCAATTCCCCAGTAACAACCAGAGACAGTTTTTGAATGGATTGCAACTATAAGAGGATGCAGAAAGAACAGTTAATGATATGGAACAGTAAATGAGACCACATCTGGAGGAGTCACAGACTTCATCCACCCCAGTCCAACTCTGTCTTAACTCATGATCCCAGTGAATTTCTTATTGTCTGTCCATTTCAGCTTCTTAAGGGTTCCTCTCACAGTGTCTTTCTCTTGTGTCCAGGGCCTAGGTTTTAATTCAATGCCAGATAGTTTCTTCCTTTAATATCCTTATCTGCTTTCTCTTTCCTTTCATTACTGGCGGCATTTCCTGCTCTTACTTTTTTTCAGACTGACTGTATCCTTTCTTTTTTAACTTTTCATTTTCCCAAGCCAGTTTCACTTGTCCCATTTCTTAAATTCCTTATTTACTGTCCAATTTCAATTTTGACTTCTTTCGATTCCTCCCAGTGCCTTTGAATTTTATCACTTAGTCACTCCTAGTCATAATTTCAACTCCCCCTTTGTAGCTGCTAGCAGAAAAGTTTCTCCAACTTTATACCTCATATGTTCTATTTTCTTTCTTAGTTAATTGTTTAGTACCAGTTTCAGCCACTGCAGTTTATTCATTTTCCCTCTGCTTCAGGTTCTGCCTCTAGGATCCTGTCTGAAAAGCTTTTCCTTTTCTCAATTGCTCTTTGACAAGCAAGCTGCAAAAAGCTTACATTTCAGCTTGGCACAATTATCTCTGATCTGAAGAGCGCCTGCTTAGTTGTTTGCTTCTGCACATAACACGTGTTGTCTGATGATCACTAAGAGGTGTGAGAGACACTGAATGGTTGTGAAGCAGTGTAGTGAACTGAACTGTATTAAACTACCTGATAAAATGATATCCCATCTCATTGTATACATTTTCATGAAAAGCATATATTGCCCACATAATCTCTCAATGTCTGCCTTCATACAGCTTTAAATTCAGTTAATATATTTGTTTATCGCTGCTAAATATCTCAGCTGAAAAACTGTACTGTATTGTAAGATACAGCCATATATTTCTTTCTTTAGCCTTCATTCAGAAATGTGAAACAAAGGATCACATATTTAATCAAATATGACCGTGAGTCATATTTAATTGCCATAGTAGACTCTTAAAAAAGTAGCACCTCTTTGATCATAATAGTGAAAAATGAACACTATAAATCTGGATGTAAGAAGTATGTGTACTTAAATGAACATAATTTGAGGGGTGCTTTCTGGTCCTATGTGTTAAAACTGCTGGCCTTACTTCTTCCTCTTTTATCCAGTATGGAATTTGCTGGTTAAAAAATATTCCTATAGCTATTTTTATATTGTTTAAATATTAAGGGAGTTAAACCTCAAAGATTAAGTTTTGTTTCTAACCAGTTTTATTTTATGCTAAGGTATTCCACTAGAAGAAGAGGAAGAGGAAGAGGAAGATTCCTCCTTGACTGGCAAACTCCGCTCATTAATGTACAAAATCAAAGGTCCACCAAAAGCAGAAAAATTGGAGCCTAAGGAAGAAGAAGAGAAAGCTCCTAGTAAGTATTCTTTCCATATAAATTCTTTCATGATGCAAGTGTTAAAATTTTACACAGTCAACAGGAGTGTATTTTCTAATAAAATTTTATAAGAGGCTGAAGAAGCAGACTACTTGTTTAAGTTTCTTCTAACTCTTAGAACTATTATTCTGGATACTGAGCACCTCAGATACATTTTTAAACAAAATTAAACAAATTAAAATGAGTGGAAGATTTTGGATCCAGATCATTAGCTATGGTGTTGAAAATTTACATATTCTTTATACAGAATTGTGAAAGGCTAATTATAACACAATAACCTAGACTCAAGAATTCTAAACATGGGAAGATCTCATTTTTATGGTTTGGTTTTTTAATGTGAAAATTCTTCTTTAGAGCTTATCTCCGTTTTCCTTCTATTACCTGTTCATAGGCTACATAAACACACAAATATACTGACAAGCACATAAACCCCCTGAAACGGTTGTGATCACAAACTTCTTATTCTGAGCAGTATTTCTGTACGTATCCATTCCCATACCCTCTTCTATAACATGCAAGGGGTGGTCTATACAGGCGAGATTGGTTCCATGCTTGCAGTTCCTTTTTGTTGAGCCTCCTTGAACAGTTCAGCTGATTCTCATTGCCACTGTGCTCACATGCCACATGAGAATTCACCCCACTGAGGGTGATGTGTGGTATGAATCTCACAAACTTTGTCTTTGCTGTGATATGTTTATGAGTTTTCAATCCTTAGTAGTGACTAGGGATAGTGAGGACTAAGCAAGGCAAAAGGCCAAATTCCTCCAAGTCTTCCTTTAGACATGTTTTTGCTGAGGTTTCTTATTACCTTTCTGAATCAAGATAGGGTTTCTAGCTCTAAATTTCTGTAACACTATCCAGATATCATGTGCAGGGTTCTCAAGTGACTTGAGGTTGGTCAACCAATGATGGTTACTCCTTTTTTTTCCAAGTTGCTTAGTTTGGCAGTAGGACCAGGTACAGATGTGGAATGGTTAATTTACTTCAGGCTCAATAATTTCATCAAGAGTTGTGTTGAGATTAGGCAGCTAAATTATTTTATAACTCATGACAACTCTTACATGAACTGCTTGATCTGGAAAGCACCTTAGAGTGTTTTTCCTGGTCTGAAAGCATATTTTGGTCTGTTAAGTTTGTTACTGTGTTATAAATACATTAAACCTTATAACAATCTGTTTTGCTGCAGGAAACAGGGCTTCATTCTCCAGTGACTCATCTGATAACATCTGCTTTCTCTTTGAGGGTAGCAGGACCTAGTCAGTATCTGGAAGTATCATTTCTTCTCCAGGTTTCATATGGATTCTATTGTCATGAATTTGGAAGTATTCACTCCTAAAACATCAGGGCACATGGTGTTTGGTCCTTGGAACAGAGCAGTTCACTTATTTAATGTACCAGAGCTTTGGGTTACAAGAAATATAGGTTGGGAAAATGATCCTACAGTGTCTATTTTTCTAGAAACTTCAGATGATTTCTTCAAGCTTGGGCTTCTTGGAGTGATGCATAGTGCAAATATGCATTAAGCCATTCAAAGCACGATGAAAAATAATATAAATATATTATACACTTGACTGTAGCTGGAGACTCTGAGGTTTTAATCCATGTGTGCACTTTCCCTTTATGCAACAGGGAATTTGGAATTCAGAGATTAAAGGAAATGGGGTTTGGAGGTACTCCCAATCCTTTTATGTCCATGAAGAGGTGTGGTGATGTGCACAATGTGTACCTATTTCCAAGGATAAAACTTCTGGCCTTGAGTGTCTTGGCTTTACTCATACATACTCAGACTGTGAATATTCATCAGAAGGAACTATTTACTACAAATAAATCTTCCTTTCCTCTAAGCATACATTCATTTCTTATGACAAATTAACTTTTACCCAACGGAGGAATGCCAGCAATTTCAACCTAGTGTTAATGATGAATTAGTAAATTTTGTATTTAAAAACAAGTTAGAACTCTGAAAATAAACACATAGAGGCAATGAATTAGTGTTAATAATGATTGTAGGGCTTTTGTAACCATCAAGTCAAAGCTGAGATAAGGCATGGCATGCCACTAAGACTAGAGCTATCTGTGAAGTACAGAATTTGTTCCCACAGATAGAAAGCCTGATTATTGAACTGAACCTCAAAATTAATGATGGCTTTGTGTAAATACAATAAGTAAACTAAGAAAGAAGTGTTAGGGAGTGCAAAGATTGTGTAGACTCAAACCTGAATGGATCTACACTATCTATAAACACTTTAGTGATGGAAAGTGGGAGGGAGCTGTTCTTGCCATTTGTTCTTTGGGAAAGTCAAGGCATATGTTTATTGGTAATAGAAGAAGGAAACTTGCATTGTTTTAAGATGTAAGATGGTTTTCCTGTTTTACTTGATATCAAGCATGAACATTTGTTGGAACAAAGAATTTCAGGTAAATTCCTTAAACTTTGGCCTCAGCAAAATTGTTTATAGCATCACTGAATTTGCATTGTCTACAGTACAAGTGCTTCAAGCAATATTTATTCTGTAGTTCCAAACAATACAATGTTTTTAGAAAGTGCATTCCCAAGTGACAGTGACTTGATATAGAAATGAGGGATAAATTAAAAGTCTAAATGCAACATTTAATTTACAAGGATGATTCTCAGAGTCAACGGTCAGCTTCAAGGTTTTCATTGTCAACAGTGCTGGTATGGACTTGAACCTTAAGTAGATGTTTATTGTTTTCTATCTCTCAAGAAAATTACACTTATCTCAAAAGATCTGAAAGTTGCTTTTCCAATTAAAAAACCTTGTTCAGTCTGCTTGTGGTTTTTTACAGCTGCTTTGTTGACTGCTCTTACATATTTTACTATAATACATGTTTTTGATGTTTTCGGTTGGAAGAGCTACTAACATGTAATGTATTTTGCTTTCAGCTACACTGAAAGAACTCATATCGCAGACAATGGTGCGCTGGTCCCAGGAAGATCAGATCCAAGATCCTGAATTAGTTCGGATTATGTACAGCCTCCTTCGTAGGCAATATGACAGCATTGGTGAGCTACTGCAAGCCCTGAGGAAAGCATACACTATCAGTGCTGCCTCTGTGAAGGATACCATTAATCTACTTGCAGCACTGGGCCAGATTCGCTCTCTTCTCAGTGTGAGGATGGGAAAAGAGGAGGAATTGCTGATGATTAATGGATTAGGGTATGGAATTAACAGATTTATTTTTTTTAAGTTGGTGTGAAGCTTTTTGTTATATTAGTAAAACCTATAATTTTTCTTCCTAAATGAAAATTAATGCTGTGCTGAAGTGTAAATATGCACCAGAGATTTACATTTTCACATACATTTCCAAGGTGACTCCAACTGATCTTCCTAACAGCATCAAAAGGGTAAAAGCTTCTGTGATCTAAGGTATTATCTAAAGAAAATGGACTCCATTTACTACAGTTAAGCCTGATGCTTAAACCCTGATGTTTAAACATGTATATGTTTTAGCAATTCTGGAGAAAAAGATCACTAAAAGTTTTGCTGGTGTATATATATACTGCATTTTTCCCAAACTTAAAGCCATATTATATTTCATGTATGAGTGAATAAACTTGGTGGTGTCTTTTCAATTGGAAATTCAGAAGAAATTTCCTTTATATAGCACCAGATGATGTGAGAATATTTTCTGCATCTTTGCTATAAAATTACCTCTGTTAAGCAGTGCAGGTATTATGGTGCATTCCTGCATATTTGTTATTCCTCTTGTGTGAGTAAATGCTGGTTGGGCCATTTAATGTTGGAAGGAAAAAAAATCACAGAAAGTACATTACTTCAATTAAAATGGTGCATTTAAAAAGAGAGAAAATTATAGTATTTTTACCTGAGAACTATATTTGTCTTTCTTCAGGAATATTAAAAAATTCTCTCCTTTACAATTCTAAGAAACTTCCATTATTCTTACTACTTCAATGTTAAATTTGTAGTGTTTTTGTAAAAATTGCAAAGACTAATTGCTTCATTTGAATTAATTGAGCCATGGCAGTAACTCATTAGGCAGTGTGTGACAGTATTACTCAATTTGTCCCTGATGCGGAGTTTGTGAATTTGCTGAGAATTATTTGAGGGATAAAGGATAAATTTTGCCTAAACACAGTATGTATATAAACACCTTCCAAACAGTGCTGTATTGAGACTCATTCATTCTCAGTTTTCTGTATTTCTTTAAAATAGGCATGATTCCTGTTATTTGCCATGTGTTTTTAAACAGGTTGTCCTAAGATGTTAGAAATCCCTGGATTCAATTGAAACCTAGTCCCTGGATTATTTTGAAACAAATAAATTGTCTTCTGGATTATGAAAACAATACAGCAGATTCTAGAAAATGTTGAGAGAGTGGTGGACAGAGTGAAAAAAATTAAAGTAGTCATTCATAATGGATCTGTATGCCACTTCTGACAGAATTTGGAAATACTGATGAAATACATATAATAGATATCCTTAAATACTAGATCTATGTATTGTCTTTACTTATTGAACTGAGGAAATTAAGAGATTACTGCAGAAATATAATTGATTAGATTCTGTTTTCTTGATCTCTGTTCTCAATTTTAAACCTAACAAAACATATTCTTTTCCACTTAGATCATCACAGAATTTATTTTTTTTTTATTTAAACAGAACAGATGGTAGGAGCAATTTAGAGATGAAGAATTACAATCTTGAAATAATTTGGAGGTTAATATTCTTATTATGAAGAATCTATGAGAATTAGAGGAATGATAGCATATTGAAATGTGAAATATTTTGTTCTCAGGTGTTTTTGTATTATGCTGAATTCAAAGAATTTAAAATTATGTTAATGCAATAAATGCATACTTCTGAAATCTCAATGCATTAACTTTAATTTGGGGTTTCTTAAAAACAAATTGCCTTTTCTTCCGTTTTAGGGATATAATGAACAACAAGGTGTTTTATCAGCATCCTAACCTAATGAGAGTCTTGGGCATGCATGAGACTGTTATGGATGTGATGGTCAATGTGCTGGGAGGAGATAAATCTCAGGTAATTTCACCACAATTTGTTATATGTTTTGCATTTTGAACCTCCCCAAAAATATACTAGGATGTTCAAAAGGTGAATAAAAATATATCCCATGTAAGCTTTTGCTTGTTCAAATTAAAGTATTCATTAATGAAAAGGTAGAATACTTTTTATTTTACTAGAGGCAGAAGACCAGTAGCCTTGCCTTGATTTTTAAAACCTGAGTTGTTATAAGTGTTTCATTTTTATTTTAATAGGATTGTAAATGTTTTGTTCTTGAATTAAATATATACTTTAACTGCATTTATTGGAGGTGTAGCTCTGGTAGGAAAAATTACCTCTTCAGCTCAAATGAAGTGTTACTACCAATAAATTATAAGAGACTAAACCCAGTCTAAATTTTAATGCTCAAATTCATGTACTTGAATTGAGCAAAAATTTTCTTGCAGTGTTGTGTTCTCTCTTTTCTCTGTGTTATAGTTGAATATATATACATGTTATTTTAAAGGCAGAGTGGCATAAATTTTGAGAAGCCTAACAGAAAATTTCAACTCCTGAAGAAAGTGAGAAGTGAAATGCGCATATTTTCTTTCTTCTCTTTGCTCATGCCTGATTTTTTTTATCCTGTTGCCTCCACCTCAAAAAGAGGGGTTTCCTCTGATCCCAGTTTTCCTTATCTAATATCCTTTTGCCTGGCCGTTCATTTTTCTTATGTATTTGGAACAATTTTCAACCCAATATTCGACCTTTTGGTTATCTTTTCTCTGTCTTTCAATTTTTCATAACTTGATTGTCTTCTGTGTGCAGCTGCACCCCTCTTTCTTTGCCTCTTTGGTCATATTGCTCATATAATTCTCTTAAATACTTATACATTTCATCTGCCTATACCATTGCAGTTTTACAAAGTATTCACATACCAGTTTTAGTATTTCTGTTGAATTTCAAGGCAAGTTACAATTACTTACAAAATTATTATTACTTTGTTAATTTATGAGTATAACAACACCCTAGTTTTGCTACAACTTGTACATAGAGCTAAAGGTGATAAAAAGAGTAGAACCCCAAAACAATGACAACCCCCAATGCCTTCTAATTTTATTTAAAAAATATTTTCCTAGAAAATTTAAATAACACAGATCTATGAAAATGCTTTACAGAAATTACCATTACAGCCTTCAAAGGAAATGCAGACTTAGACAACTGTTTAGTAACCTGATGTTGTGCCATTAAATGTGCTTGGCCACCTCAAATAACCTATTTTATGTCTCTGTCTTTATGAATTGTACGTAGACAGTAGGTACCACATGAACATTTCTTTCTGTTCAGTGTTGTAGCTTCAAAAGATGGAATGATCAATCATGAAATGTAGTCTGTGGTTTAGGGACTGAACATTTTCCTAGGTTGTGGCAGCAGATTATTTAAGCTAGATGTCCAGCTTCTTGGAATGAATGGTTAATCATGAGGCTGTATTGAGACATGTATTGTCGCTGAAGGAATGGTGGAAAGATAAAAACTTGCCAGTTCAAACTGATGTCACCTACAGTTCCCTGAAAAATGTTTTTTCAACACTTTAATGTCTTAATGAATGTGAAAGTTAAAAGGAAATGTGGGTCCTTTCTTAACTTAGAACCAAAGCAACTGTCAGTTGCTTATCACCTTGGTAACTTCACTATACTTTCCTTGTTTGGAGTGCAGGAAGAAGAACTGGAACAGATTGGTAATTAACATATTTCACTGCTTTGTCAACTTTCCTCTTCAGCAGATCGCTTTTCCTAAGATGGTGGCAAGCTGTTGTCGGTTCCTGTGCTACTTCTGTCGCATTAGTCGTCAAAACCAAAAGGCCATGTTTGAGCATCTCAGTTACTTACTGGAAAACAGCAGTGTTGGACTGGGTATGCCATGTAGCTGCAACACCTAAAAGCAAGAGTAGGAGCAACTGTGATATCACAAGACTGGTGTCTAATTTGTATAGCAGGCTGAAACATGCTTAAACCACCTTGTGGTTTCACCTTTAATTCCTTTTTTTTTCACTTTTGTTTCATGCTTATGTGTCTGTGAATTGTATTAGAAAAAGAATAGTCTGTTTAACACCTTGAAAATATCAATACTAAATGTGTGGTTTAACATTTTTCTATTCAAAATAGCTGTGGCTTGAAATCTAAGATTAAATTGACTCCTTATGGTGCTTGCCTGTTTCATCTGGTTTAATTTTCTTTGCCTTGATAATTTAGACTACTGAAGTAAATTTCATATTTTTCTTTTAAACATTGAATGTATGTTTTTTTAATGCATGTGCATTAGATCTTGTAACACAAGGAAAATTTTGTTGGCTAGATAGATGGCTATAATAATAAGATATGTCAAGACAAGATAGCATATGATTTCACAATAATTTTGCTGCTCATGTGTGCATTTGGCCATAATAAATACAGAAAACTAGAAATGATTAAAGAAAGAAAACAGGTAAGTGAAGCTTGAAAGGTTCTTTTTGCTAAACATAGGCATGTTTTAAAATCTTGGCTTGATAAGGCTGTGCAGAATTATGGAGTTAACATGTTGATCTCCTAAGAAAAAAGTATTCCTCTGATTTGCTATATTGTTGATACTGATTTTTTCCATATGTATTTAAAATCACTGTGGTTGAGTGTGCTTACAGATATGGATGTGAAGTCAGAAAAAAAATTCAGCATTTTCACATTATTAAAAACAGTTGACTGTCTTCTTGGATGAAGAACTGTCCTAAAATGTACTATGAATATACTTATGTTCTAGATTCCAGCGTGACTGCTGCCCTCTCCTGCATGAATGAGATCACTGCAAACTCCATCTAATTATTATGTGTTGATTTTTTCTGCAGCGTTTCCTTCAATGAGGGGCTCGACACCACTCGATGTGGCAGCAGCCTCTGTGATGGACAACAATGAACTTGCACTCGCATTGGAGGAGCCGGACCTTGATAAGGTGGCCACTCTGATTTATTTACTCATTTATTAAATGGTGTACTTGTGCTAAAAGGGTTTAAAAGGATAGGTTTGGTCATACTAATTTTTGAATATGTTGTCCTCAGAAATACCCACTCTAGGTATGTATTGTTTCAAGGTAAGGTTGACTGGACAGTATTTTCCCTGATTTTACTTCATGCTTATTGGGAATCAGAGCGAGATAGATTTATTTCTATCTTCTGCATCCTTTCACTATTGTTATCAGGTAGAAAGGTTGACTAGAAAAAAGACAAGAAACAGGAATATCAAGAAATGGTTTTTGGGGATGAAAATGTTGAAAATTAAAAGAATAATGTTAAATAAAGGACATAGGTCTTTTCGCTTAAAACATAGATATTTGTGGGGATGGAGGTTAAAGCTAAGAAAATGGAAGGGCAGTTATTTCAAGATGAAAGGTGAAACAGGATTTTAATATGGTCAATGGGAAACTGAGTCCAGTACTCAAGTCATTGGTAATGGTTAGGAATAAAGGGGAATGTGATGAGCTGGAAAATGTGGTAAAATGTGAAAAATGGAATGAAAGTTATTTATATATCACAGGAGTAAAATCGGTTTAGAGATGGCAGTGCACAGTCAGAAGAGGAGGAAAGCAGGTAAAGGAAGTTAGAGATGCAAACTGAGCATAGGGGTACAGAAAACAGAACAGGGTTTAATATAAATACAAGGAGTAGTCAAACCTCTAAATGATAGCTTAGCACAGAGAAAGTCTCCATGCAGTATGAGAGGATCCTGTGATGACAGTGGAACTCATGGGACTGTTTGTGATCAGTATATAGTGTGGGAGAGGAAAAGTTGTGAAATTGAAATAAATGGGCATATTACAGCAATAGCTTTAGGAAGACAGGCAAGAATATGAATGGAAAGAGTGTGAGACAGCACAGCAATATACTTACTTGGTAATAAGCTGTTGAGAAGAATCAGCAATTCTCTATCACCTTCAAAACTGCAGAGTTCATTAATAAAAAAATTGAATGTCATTAATAAAAAATGGAATGGTATTGATATCTATCCTTGTGATACAACACTTGGTATGGTATAGTGACTGGAACACTGACAGTGACTGTCTTATATTTTCATGGAAATTACTGTAGAGGAAGTCACTTAAACTACATTTCACTGTTGACTATATTTCTCATTTGCTGATTGCTTACCTTGAAATACTTGGCACTTTGCTTACTGAAATACTTGGCACTGTACAAATACTGAATGTTCAAACAGTAACAGATATAGGCTGTAACTTAAGCAGTATATTATGTTGGAAAAATCAGGCTGTATGTGCCTCAGACTGGGCTTCTCAAATTTGTTAGTCATTTTAGCTGTAAGAATCATAATGTATTGGCTACAATGTATTATCTTTGGTGAGACAATAACTTTATCTAGTGCAGTATGTGGAGGTTATTCAGTAAACAATTCTATGTACTAAATAACCACAAAAAAACTAATACTGTCTGGATATGAGCTGATGGATGTGACAGACACCCTACTCACAGAATGATACAGCATTTCTATGTGACTGAAGTTTATACCATAAAAATTGTGTGCAAAGCAAATAAATTGCACATAGACAACTTAACTTTTCAACTTTTGCCATTGCAAATTTCAACTCTGTTACATATAGGTAATGCCTTATAAAATAAGGGCCTTGTTACCCTTGTAAAATCATGGCTCAGGCCTGCTACTTTGGCTAAGCAGAAAAGGACTATGGGAAAGTGACTCAGCTGAATTGGAGGCAGAAAAACAAACTATATAAACATTGCTCACATAGTGGTATATGGTGGTTGGTTGGATTATATTTGTTATGATTTAAAACTATGTAACGGAAAAAGGTCTGACTGCTTACAGTGGCCTGGTTTTTGCAATAAAGTGGCTCTTCTTTGCACCTGCCTGGGACTCTGCATTGTTTTGCTTCCTACAAAACTCTTTACTGCAAATTTGTGACTGTGTGGACAGCAGAGGATTGTACAAGAAATGTATCCCATGGCTTGATGACACACTGTAGTAAACTGAATAGATTAAAACCATATGGCTTGGTGGTAACATCGTAAAATCTTAGAAGAAAGAGATTTATTCTACTGGTGTTCTCACATTTTTTTTATGAGCTGCATTTCTAGACCCCTCCAAGTATGCATTCACTTGTATCTTCTGAATAAGTGCTTGAAAACTATCCTGTTTGTCAAGTCCTGTTAGGAGTTACATACTTTTTCCTCAGAGTGCTCTGTAGTAAACATTGTAGTAAACATATTTTCCATATCAGCCCATTTCTCCACTGTTGCAGCCTTTTGGAGGCAATTTGTATAATGTATCAGCAGACATGTAATTCTTCTTTCTAAATTCATAATTTGTTGTCTCTTAAGACACTGAGTAAGTATAATCTCATCATATATCTCCCTTTTGCCATCCGTTTTCTCTGCCTACCATTTTAAGAACTTATAATTTGTATATTTTTTTACAAGTTCATGGAAGATTCTTTGTGGTCATTACCTATTTTACATGCTATAACCATGCTCATGTATTGTCATTTGCACAAACATATGATTTTTATTTGAAATGCACAGTTATCTGCAAATTTCCTTTTAGATGAATGAGGAAATTTTTCTGTATATATTTCTGAAATTCAGTTTACTATAATTAAAGGAATTTGTCATAATTTCTCAGAGATTTCCCTTATTTAAAGATACTCCTCTTGATCAGAAACGTGCTAGAAATTTTTGTATTACCAAAATTTTTTAGTCTTTCTGGGTTCAGACTCTTAAAACTGTTCAGTTATTTATCATTCTTCTGAATAATTGTAATGGTTTTAATATCCATTAAAGTTAGAATTAGTCTATATAAACTAAAATATATACAAATGTTTATTTTTCTGTTGTAGCAAATAAACCATACATTGTTATTGGTATGATTTTAAAGCTGTTCAGTATTTTAGTTGTTGTGTATGTACTGTCAAAAAGATCTTACGTATTATACAAGATAAATGAAAAAAGTAGATTTTTATTCCACTTTTCACATTTCACATTTGTTCTTGTTGTTGTAATTTTGTGTCATCATATAATTAGGTAACTTCAGAAACAAAGAGTCCTTGCCTTTTTTCATTAAAAAAACCCTATGACTGATAAAATAATGAGCTATCTTGTTAGATTCTTAGGTTAAATGCCCAGAATATAAAAAAATCTTGTGATTAAAAAAAAAAATTAAAAAAAATGCTGTGCTCATTTTGGTTTATAGCTATTTTTAGAAATGTATTTCTAAGCATATGAATAAATGATTAATTCTGCATTGCAGGTTGTTACCTACCTGGCAGGTTGTGGCCTGCAGAGTTGTCCAGTATTGCTGGCTAAAGGATATCCAGACATTGGATGGAACCCAATAGAGGGTGAACGTTACCTGTCGTTCTTACGATTTGCCGTTTTTGCCAATAGTAAGTAATTTCTTGGCATCCAGATTCCATCAAAAGGTTTCCTTTAAATTAATTTCCTAACCATAAAAATATGTTAAATCTGAAGAGAGGTTAATGCATACTCTTCTCATTACAAACACAAGACTATTGCTGTATGCTTACTATTGCAATTTTTTTTTTAATCTTCATAGTGGTATTTTTTTTCTTCATTTTTTTGCAAATCACATAATTGAGAAGATTAACCTGTAGCCATGGTAGCAAATCATGTTAGGAATTCCTTGGCACAGGAAGACCAGGAGTGGGGATTACATCAATATATTTATTCCTGCCACTCCTCCTGGAGAAGAGTCTTTCCCATGCTCTAGCATGCAGTCCCTCCCATAGGAGACACTTCTCCACAACCTTCTCCAATGTGACTCCATCCCACAGGCAAAAGTTCTCCACAAACTGCTGCAATGTGGGGCATTTTTCCATGGGGTACAGTCCTTCCAGGACATGCTGCTCCAGTGTGAGTTCCTCACAAGTCCTACCAGGAAACCTGCTCCAGTGTGGGCTCCACTCTCCACAGGTCTGCAGGTGACTCTGCCAGGAACCTGCTCCAGCACAGGCCTCCCACAGGTTCACAGCCTCCTCTCAGGCATTCCCCTGCTGCAGTGTGCGTCTTCTCCACAGGCTGCAGGTGGATCTCTGCTGCACCATGAACCTCCATGGGCTGCGGGTGGATCTCTGCATCACTGTGGACCTCCATAGGCCACAGGGCCACAGCTGCTTCACCCATGGTCTTCACCATGGGCTGCAGGGGAATCTCAAACCAGCACCTTAGGATGAGGACTTGTTTTGTATTTTGTAACAAAAAACTAGGAGAAAACGAAGTTTTCTTCTACTTAATATCTTTCAGGAGAAAATATGTGTATTTTTGGTCCTCAGGTGAAAGTGTTGAGGAAAATGCAAGTGTTGTTGTCAAGCTCCTTATTCGACGGCCAGAGTGCTTCGGGCCAGACCTTAGGGGAGAAGGAGGAAATGGTTTGCTGGCTGCTATGCAGGAAGCTATCAGGATCTCAGAGAATCCTAGTCGTGACCTTCCTTCCCAGGCATATAAAAGAGAAGGGTAAGTAAATGTGAATGCTTGTTTGGCAAATGGGGATTTAATAGCTGGTTCAATCATGCTTGCAGTATGTGGATAATGGACCCTGTTGTGTAAGGCACTATACAAACAGAGAGAATTAGAGATTCACATCCACACGCAGTTGTCATATGGTATTCATAAAGCATTAGCTAGATAAAAGTGGGATAAGAGTTACAGAGAGAAAAAGCCTGAAGGACAAAATAAATGAGAAGACTCTGTGGAATGAACCTAAAGTTAAGCTAAAGTAAAAGAGGAAAGTAGAAGGCCTGTGTGAAGCCAGCTATTAGAGGTAGCCTGCATGCTTACCCTAGAGACAAAAACCCTTTTGTCTGGAGCCAAAGGGATGAGTATGTCTGGTGAATAGTCTCTGGGTGATGTCTCTAGCTCCAGAGAAGGACTATAAAACTTAGATTAGCAAAAACGCTCACAGTTATTTTTAACTTTCTAGTGATGAGGAGGAGGAGGAAGAGGAGACTGTGCATATGGGAAATGCAATCATGTCATTTTACTCAGCTCTCATAGATTTACTTGGACGCTGTGCACCAGAAATGCATGTAAGTGTTTTCCATGTGAATACATGGAAAAATATGTAAAATAGCTGTTTCAACTGTAATGCCTGTAACAGCCACGTGCAAGACTTGGTTTTAATTAGAATGACTGTTGCTTGTTGGTGCTCAAAATTCTTCAGTAGCTTAAAATCTTCTGTGTATGTCAATACAATAAGAGTAAGAAATTTGGCTTGCAACCTCCCTGTTTACTCTTACAAAACCTATTTTTATTAGCTGTATGTAGTAGCTCTCTATTGCCAGACAGTTTCATGTTAAAAAAATTATTGGTAGAGATTTTCAGACACAGGTTATGAATACCTGATTTCTGCTAGAAGTTGAAAGGAATTATTCACCTCATTGTTGTAAATGCCTTTTGAAGGTTTTACAGAATAGAAATAATCGAAAAATGCATGGACACATCACACAGATCTGCATCCATTTGTTGTGTAAAAAAGGAAGCTCAAAAGTTGTCACCATGGGTTCTCTAGGTAACATGGACTTTTCATAAGTTTTGGTTTCATCACCATATCTGTTTGGTTTAGGAATCTTACCAATGTAGAGTTTTTTGCATTATTGGGAATTTATAATATTGTGAAATCATTGATATAAAAGTAAGAACAGATAATAAAGTAGGAACAACTGAATTTGACAACTTCATTAATTCTTGGATAAATTGAATTTCTGTACGATTTCTTCCAGTGTTTGGAAAAGAATCATATTAATAGAAATATTTAGAGGAAAATTTTCTTATGTCCCTCAGTACTGAATTTCTTTATTGATAAATTTTTCTAACAGCTCATTCAAAGTGGAAAAGGGGAAGCTATTCGAATCAGGTCAATTCTTCGATCCCTAGTGCCGACTGAAGATTTGGTGGGGATTATAAGTATACCACTAAAGTTGTCCACAGTTAACAAAGGTAACTTCAATACAAAAGTATTAGACAATTTAAATATTAGACCATTTATCTTTTATGAAATTCTTTTGCCATATTAGCCTTCCGATTAAAAACAGAGCAGTATTGTTAGAGTTGAATGTAAGCAGAGAACTGTTCTTCAAGTTTTAATTAGATCTGCATCAATTTGAGCTGCTCCAGTGGCAGAGATATTTGCTCCTGTTTAGCAGAGAATGTAAGAACATAAGAAATACTTTAAAACATCACTCCAATGGGTCAATACTTTGTCTCCGGCAGTGGTTCTGGAGATGTTACCTCTTTAGGTAAAATATTCAAGCTTGGGCTCAGTCCCTTTGTATTTCCACATTATCCAGTGATTTGGTAGAATATTTTACCATGCATTTCTAAATTTTCATTTAAGAGTGAAAGATAATTAAATTACTAAATTATAGGGTTTTTTAAATAATAAAAATCTGCTATTCTAAATGATTATTTTTCAGCATAGAACAAAACTGAGCAAGAATGTAATTTTCTTTGAGTATGTGATTGTACACATTAAATGTAATTATGTCTTTCATTGCTTTGGTGTTTCTTGTTTTATCAGTTACCCACTATTAAAGATTGCATTGTATATTTGTGTAGATGGCACAGTAAATGAGCCAGACATGTCTGCCAGTTTCTGTCCTGATCATAAAGCACCCATGGTACTCTTCTTGGACCGTGTCTATGGTATTAAGGACCAAAGCTTCCTTCTTCACCTACTGGAAGTTGGATTTTTGCCAGATTTAAGAGCTTCTGCCTCTTTGGATACAGTACGTATTTCACTATTGAGTTTAGGTGGAGTGGCTGGATATAGTGGCTCTGTAGGTGTGAAAAACTGGAATTTCAAGTCAAAACAGCTTTTAAACAAAGCTATTATAGGCTCACTCAAAAATAAAATCATTAATTCACTTACTCTTAATTTATAGTGCGTAAGTCTGACTATAAGCATTCAGTAGCACCTTATGAGGTGTAAAAGTAGTTTAAGATCTTTTGATTCAGGCTGTACAGTAATCCAATAAGTACATTGAGTATACTGCAGTAGGCCTAATGATTGCTTTTATTTCATGTTTATTTCCAATAATTACCCTGAAAATCCAGGTGCATGAAGAAATTGAGATGACAAATTTTATTTAATGCTTAGTGGGGTTTCTAACCTATTTCAGCAAGATAGAAGCTACATATTCTTTTCTGCTACTATTGATTCAGAATGCAGGGGCACAAGAGATAGGTCATAAATAGATGGCTTGAATTTTCTCCAGGTGAAAATGTCTTTAGTCTTCATGTATATACCGAGAATATGATGTTAGGACCCAGCCACTTAAGAGATTTAAGGACTATTACATTGTTATGTTTTATAGCCTTCATATTTAGTGACCTTTATGCAGTGTGATACTAACAATCATTTACTACTTCATACAGGTTTCTCTAAGTACCACAGAGGCAGCTCTCGCACTAAATAGATATATTTGCTCAGCTGTGTTTCCGTTACTCAAAAGATGTGCTCCCCTCTTTTCTGGAACAGAGCATCATGCCTCTCTGGTTGACTCCACTCTTCACACAATATATAGGTTATCCAAGGGACGGTCCCTCACGAAAGCTCAGAGAGATGCTATTGAGGAATGCCTGCTTGCTATTTGCCAGTACGTACGATAGCTGGGTACAAATTAACTTCTTTTGTACAGGATAGGTATTTTAACAACTTCTTTCTTTACTTGTAGTGTAGACCCAAGACTATTTTATTCTTGAATGAAATAAATGACCTGTGTTACCCCAGGAACTAAAATGTAGATTTGTCTGTTTGCTTAAGAGGGTTCTGAAGTAGCACAATGTTCTGTGCTATTTCCTTCTATAGGTAGATAGTGAAATTTCTTAAGCACTTAGCACTGTTTATTCAAAATACTTTTAATGAGTGTTTTGTCTCCCAGTATGTAACTTGACTTCAATGTTTTTTTCATTTACAATGAACTCTATGAATTTTGCTAATAACATCTATTTTTTAAAATTACAGCCATTTGCGTCCCTCTATGCTACAACAGCTGTTGAGAAGGCTGGTTTTTGATGTGCCCCTGCTCAATGAATACTGTAAAATGCCTCTCAAGGTAAATACTTTCTTTTCTGTACATGCATCCAGCATAAAGCTTCAAAACAAACTGTTGTTGTCTTGTTTTTAAAAATAGAATGGGAAGGGTAAAGTAATGTAAAATTACTTCTGAATTGAAAATAATGTTATTGTTTTGCACTCTTTCAAATTAAATGTAATGTCTGCAAAATTTTTGAAATCATGCCTAATGCAAACAGTAAGGTGATTATGATAGTTTGTATAGTGAACTGTTGACTTTCCCGTTGATTCAGCTAGAGAGTATTTGAATGTATCAATTTAAATGTCAGTGTTATCTTGAGATTTCTTCTTCTGCTGTATGAACTATAATAACTTTTGGTGGAATGCATGGTCAGGAGTGAATTTTAAAATCCAAGGAATCTAAAAGACAAGATGCAGGGAAGAAAATTCACCTTCTATTTTTGAGTTACTGAAGTTTTATCTATTCTCTTGGTCTGTAAAAACAAAATTACAATGGTTAGATTATAAGAAATCTTCTTCAGAACTATTCTATCAGGTTTGTTTTTTTGGGTTGTTTGGTTTTTTGGTTTTTTTTGGTTGGGTTAAAACAGCCTGATCTTAGGTCTGTGTCTTTTTGTGAAAGAATTGAAATTTTATAATATTGTGAAGGAGAGCTGCCATATTCACAAACTTACTCTGGAGCATCATTATTTTTTGACTAAAAGTGTGGTGTAGAGGGAGTGTTTGGTCTGGTTTTTAATTATTATTTTCTCTTCTTACATAGAATTGCAGTAAAAATTAAAATGTCAGTATTCTAGTCTGACAGTAAAAGATTTTTTTTTAATTTCCATGGGATTGGAATTTTTAGTTCTACAGAAGAAACAGGTAGAAATTTGAAATTTTCTGGAAAGTGCACCAGTAATCATATATAATAGCTCTTTAACTTCACAGATTTCCTGTCTGATAGTTCTTTCTGTCAATTTTTCCAGAGCTGAGCAGTCATAGTCAAGAGGGTGTACTGCACGTGTCTTTTGCAGTGTTTTGAATAACACTAAAGACATCATCTACAAATGACAGGAGTTAAATCAATTTGAAGTTGTAAAACTTTTCATCAGAATCTATCATGTCCTGCTTTATACCTATTTCATTGTCTCTATTTTTATCCTGTGAGCTAGTCTCTGCTCAAATGGTGACAATTCTGAAATTTTGCTACTCCCTGTAATCATTGAGAATCCCACAGCCGGAACTGGAGATAATACAGGCTTTATACTTTCACAATATGGGCTCTACTGCTCTTCCTAAAAGAAAAAGAAGTAAAAAAGACCATTATTCTGAGCCATTGGAAATGAAGAGACAGACACAAATAATACTATTCCTGTAACTGTCTAACGTAACAGATTTTTTTTTTTACTTTGTTAAATAGCAATGTTTCACATGCATTTTTATTTCTTGAAAATCTAGCTTCTGACAAATCATTATGAGCAGTGCTGGAAATATTACTGTCTACCTTCAGGAATGGGAAGCTATGGAATTGCAGCAGAGGAAGAATTACATTTAACTGAAAAACTTTTCTGGGGAATATTTGATTCCTTGTCTCATAAGGTAATGGCTGCAATTCTCATTACATTATGGGGTGGGCATAAAAGCATTACAGCAATAATTTGCTGTGCCAAGGTCAGAAATTTCCTATTTTAAGGGTTGCTTCATCTAATATGGGAGGCAATGAGTGCTTTTAATGAAGTGAAAAATTGAATGCTGAATCTTGAAGGATTCTCTCCAAGCTGATGAAATGTCAAATCTTTGCTTGATATACTCATAAGCTTTATATTACTAATTAGGAGATATGTGTATGTATATTCACATATATACACAGATTAGTTTTCACTGCACTAACATATCAGTGTTGTCTGCTCTCCTATCTTGATTCTACTAAACATTTTAAATTACTTTTTACTGACATAAAATTAATTTTGATAAATATATGTATGTGCTTATCAAAGTGTTGGTATATGCAGAATAAATTTACATTGTCAGTCTTCAAATATATATTTGTATTTAGTTTTCCACCTATTGACCAGCTGAAGAGATATGATTCAATGTACTATGAAATAAACACTTTTCCATTTTTGTTTACCAAGTGTGATATTGGGAATTTTTAACTTAGTTTTTCTCTCAGTAAGAAAAAGTTGGGTTTCTGATATGAAAAATGCCTTACTGAGTAAACACTTTTTGTGCTTGCTTGGGATCAAAATTTAGCCCAATCAAAAATCAGTTTTTGCTTTAGAACAATAAAAAATCATATTCATTATGTCTCAATTTATGTTTTCTTTCTAAGCAACAGATTTACATGATTGTTCCTATAGGCATTCAGATTTATAATATGGAAATAAAAGCTTTATTCATATTTGGTTTTAGTAGCATTTACCTCTCTCTTACTGCTTTCACAAGTGTGAAAATCTTTCCAATTATTGCATCTTTGATTATAACAAATAAATTGACATGACATGTTTCTGCCAATACTGGTGGCTTTCTATAACAACATTTTTATTTTTCTGTAAATGGTTGTTAGCCCAGTGAAAGAAAAGTTGTGTAAATCTGATCTGCTGACCTACAGTATTCTCCACCATTCTTTTTTGTTCTAAGATATCTATAATTTTGATGTCATTAAAAATGATGAAATTATTTTGCTTCAGGAAATCACAATTTCCTTTAATGGGCATATTTTAAAATTAAATAGTGCAGGGTAAAAGAAAGGCAAAATGACAATGGCTTCTGCTAATTCTGCAGGAATTAGTAATTTTAGAGCTAAGGCAGTGTTTTGCAGATTATCATGCTCTGTAACTAGGCAAACAAGCCTTGATCCTCCCTAAACAGGCCTTCTTGGCCCAAAGAAAGCTCGAGTTGAACTCATACTGCGTATACATACACAGTGTCAGCACGCTTATGCCAATCTGAGTAGTCTTAAGAATATATCATGTTGATATAATGGCAAATAGATGTCATGCAATAATAATTTTGCTCTATGTTTGAGTTTTAAATATGATATACTGTTTGTTTGCATTTTCTAATATTTGTACACTGCTATGGCTGCTTGGATTTTACTAACATTTTGCATGTTTTTCTATTGGATTTTCCAACCAGTTCCTATCTCTCCTGCAGAAGTACGATCCAGAGCTCTTTCGAATGGCTTTGCCTTGTCTAAGTGCTATAGCTGGTGCCTTGCCCCCTGATTATTTAGATACACGAATTACATCAACTTTGGAAAAGCAGACTTCAGTGGATCCAGAAGGAAATTTTGATCCCAAACCTGTCAGCACATCAAAGTGAGTCATGTAATTCATAGTTGTTTCCTTCCCTTAAATATTTTTATACTATTCCTTATTAACATTTTTTCATCTTCTGTAAGGAGGGAGAGTTGGCTGGTGACTGACATGTTAGTGGTATTAGGACTTTCAGAAGTAGTAGTACAGGGATTTTTGCTTCTCCTGCCAAATACTTCACTGCAACATATCCCATTATGTCAGACATAAAACATATTCTTCTCCGCCCTGAACAGCTGTTAAATATTTCCATCTTATGTCTGCAGAGAAAATAGTAAATTCTATATTCATTATGTACTCTATTGCCTAATAGTTCAAGTGTTTGGGATATATAAATTAGAAACCGTCATTATTTTGCATGTGCTTATGACAATTTGTACAAGATCACAAAAATTTGGTGATTCAATTGGTCTGTAGCCCAACTTTTATAAAATCTTCATTTTATTTTGAGAACTAATTTTGAGAACTGATCTGTAGAAACATGATATGACAAAATAAACAGATCATGTAGGATGATTAAATAGAGATTTGGCCTTCCTAGTAATCTTGTGCTTTTAAAATGCGGACTTTTTATTCAAGAACTGAGGATCGCTAGCTCACTCTTGCTATTAAAGTCTTATCCTTCTATCATTATGCACTGTGAAACATTCATATTAATATTATTCTATATTAAGAATTAGCAACAAAATTACCTGCAGATTATGGTGAAGCAGGTTTTTGTTTCTTTGTGATTTCAGTTGCTAAAAAGTGTGACTGTTACATGCTTGAAGTTTCTCTGTAAATGCCATTATAGCTATGCAGTTTTTTTGCATAGCTATAATGGCAGAATAAAGAATTCCCATGCCAAATGCCTTGCCTTCATTTGGAGGTGAAGCATTTTGATTAGTGCTATGTTATGCTGACATTTTTTTCATAAATCAGACTGCAGTAACTTATGATTGAGTGACCATTGCCCTCTTCACTTACAGCCTTGTACTTCCTGAGAAGTTGGAGTATATTGTAAGCAAGTATGCTGAACATTCCCATGATAAATGGGCCTTTGAAAAGGTAGGAGTTATTTTAAGACTGGCAGTGGTCCAGGACTAGTAAATAATTCTGAGGGTGAATATTGAAATTGAAACTGGGCAGTTTAACTTGATAGACCCTTGCTCAGAGTGTATGGATGTCTGCATCTTTATTTTGGGATATGTGGAAGAAACCCCTTGCTTAAGAAAATGCATTGCAACTCATTACTTTTTCAAAGAATTTATTAGGAGAGACTTGAGGGGACTGAAAAGAGGGAGGTTGGTTTGGATGTTTGTTTGTTTGGATGTTTGTTTGTTTGTTTGGTGTTTTGGTGGGGTTTTGTTGTTCTTTGGAGGTTTTTTTCTCTTTTTTATTTTTATTTATTTTATTTTTTATGTAAGAATATATAGCTCTTTAGGCATCTCTTTGCCTGGTAATGGTGCCTTTTGACTGGGAGTCAGAGGTTAAATTTTACTGCAGTAGCTACATGATCTAAGAAAGTACAGCCTAATGTAATTTTTTATTTCAGATAAGTAGTTGTAGCTTTTCTTTCTTCTTAGCTTTAAAAAGCTTGTTATGTACTGAATTGCTCTGCAATTTTCCAAATGCTCTGTCACTATGTCATGTTTCTGTTTCATTATTTCTACAGAGCTACAAGAAAAGACAGTGAATTCTTAAATAATTTATTGTAACAATTAATAACAAATGAATAGCAATTTTATGGAAGAGTTGTAAGAGATAATTATTTTGTTTGGGGGGCCCTATGTATACAAATTTGTAGAGGAAGGTATTGGCGATTGAGAGATGATCCTTTATCAGTTCCATTGTACTCCCTGCTTTATTCCCCATAGAATGTACACATACATATGTAAATATACACAGAATAATTTCAAACCATAAATTTCAGTTATTATTTAAGGTAAGGGATTCATTACTTACATTCTTCAGTTCTTGATTGGTCAATGTTGCATATCCTTCTCTGTGTTTCTGACTTTAGCCTCACAGAGAATTGGGACAATCTTTTGTGCTGTCTCAATGAATGAGCCCACTCGGAAGGGGCCAGTGTAAGTTAGGCTCAGGACTAGTATCAGGAGATTCACTGCTCACAGGTGGCATCCATTCTGTCTCAGGCATGTTTTGTTCCTGCGTGTCCACAGAGGGATGCGCGCTCCTCTCCTGTGGCACTGAGCAGCTCTTGGAGTGGGTTAGCAGTTTGATGTGACAAAGGAAACTGGCTAATTTGCTCTCACTCATCAATGTTGTTCTCATCTTATTTCAGTGGGGGCTTTGGCTGTTTTTTCTTTTTCAGACTAATAGTGGATGGAAATATGGTGTTTCACTGGATGAAAATATGAAGACTCACCCATTAATAAGGCCTTTCAAAACTTTAGCTGAAAAGGTAATAGAGGAAATTTCAGCTGCATCAATATGAAGTAGACTTATTCATGTGCTTTTAAAAATCCATTTCAAATATATTCTGTTAAATGTCAGGCAGAGGCACAAACAAGAATTCTTACAGTTAATAGGTACAACTTTATGCTGAAGTGATTTTGCAGTTAATCTTACACTGAGTCCTTTATAATTTGCTTCCATTAGTCATAATGTTCATTGTTTCTTCATAGGCCTGGGAAAATTTGAATTAACAAATATCAGTAGCAGTTTTTTCAGGCTTCCATGGATGAGAAATGACTGGCAGAAACTCCTGGAGCTTAATAAAAGCATAATTTAACATATCTGAAGACGATTTTGTCTTCCATAAAGTTGGTAGAAAAATGTAAAAAATGTGTAGGAGATGATTCAATTGAAAATGCAGAAAAACATTTAAAGTATTTTGAATTTCTTGACTAGGCAAAATGTCTCCAAGTTTTCAGAATAGTGAAATGAATTTTAATTCTGTTACTTATTTTTGTAATGATTCACTGGGAGACACAAGTCAATTACATATGTCCCTCTTCCTGTTCAGAAAACAGACATGACAAGACTCAAGGGGGATTAAAGAGGTTGTTTCCTAAGGTTTGTAAATTGCTTTGGAATCTTTCGGGAGGAGCCAAAGCATTGTTGGTTGTTATTTAACTAGTTCAAAGAGAATTTTCTGAATTGTCTGAAATCAGAATTTTGAACATAAGTCAGATCTATCCCTAAAAGCTGTCATTTTGAGCAACTGGGTTATGGTACAACCTAAAAATCTTTTATTTAATTGATTTATTAAGTCTTAATATGACATACTCAGAATTTTGCCACAAATTTTCAGAATTTTTCTAACACTTTTACTTTACAAAGGAGTGCTGCAATATGGGCTGTTGCTTATTTTTTTATTGGTAACTGTGTTTATATGAAGAGGTGTATAGTTTAGTAACCTTCTGTATCTGTGCATGGATATAAATATAGGAAGACTAAAAAAAGTCTTGAGTGCTTGATGCATTTGAAGATACATACTTGTTAAGCTGATTTATGGCACTCACAGAACCATCATTTTTTTGTTGTTTTGTGCTAGTAGAACTAATGAATAAGTTTCCAGGTTAAATCTACATTTTTGCTCTAGGGCTCATTGCAGTGCTGTTAGCTTCTGACACATACCCAGCAATAAATGCCACTAAGAATTTTTTTTTAATTGCAAGTATTTAAAATATGAAATATATTTTGTGTTCTTGTATAATATACAAATTTTCTGTACTTTTCTGGTATGTGGCACTTTATAGAGAAGGACAGAATATTTGTATTGTGATTTTGCTACTTACTAAATACAGAAAAAAATTGGTATTCTTTTCTTCAAAGGAAAAGGAAATTTATCGTTGGCCTGCCAGAGAATCACTGAAAACCATGTTGGCCTTGGGATGGAGCCTAGAAAGAACCAAGGAGGGAGGAGAAGCAATAATGCATCAGCGTGAAAATGAAAAGCTTCGTAGCATATCTCAGTCTAGTCAGGTAAGGTAGAATGCCTTAAGTTTAGAAAACAAATGCCCTTTTCAATAATTTACTAATAAATTATAAACAATTATGTCAATTTGATATTCTTTTAGTGAAAAGAAACTTTCAATGGTAGAGTTCTAGAACTGGAAATCATGTCACTATAATAAACACTGTGCAACACTAAAGAGGGGATTCCACAAAGTTTTTAAGACAATGAGGCCATAAGGCACCATATATATTAATTTTCTTAATTCCCACTTGGTTCTGTCATGTTTTGTAGGCACATCTTGTATGTCTCATGATTGGTCTCCTCCCAGGCTAAAAGCTTAGTTCTTTGCAGCTTGCCACCTATTGTGAATAGAGAGATCGAAGTATCTGCAGCAACATGCATGCTTCCACACTAGCAAACCTATTCTCTTAATCATCCAGTGCCTGCAGAACATTGCAAAATAGGTGAACTGTTTCTTCAAGAAAGTATAAAATTGGGAATGGTGTTACTCTAATCAGGTCAATGACAGAGACATTGTAATTGAATATTTGGTTCTTTTATCTGAAATTATTTTGTCTGAGAATAATTTTCTTTTCCACTGCAGGGAAATGGGTATAGCCCAACACCACTTGATCTCTCTAATGTGGCACTTTCTAGGGAGCTTCAGGTTCGTATTTGTGTTTTGCATATATTATGCTGAAAGGATATATATCCATATACATATGGGTGTACTTGGTTTCATTATTATTAACAGGTTGAATTTTGTTAGGCTTAATGAGTGTATTTGTGGTTGTAGTAATGATAAGCTGTTGTAGAAAGAGTCCATGCTATTTACGAAAGATGAAATTTCTTCTGTTCATGCCATTGGTGCTTCCTGAATTCCCAGAGAAAATGAAGCACAAAGCTAGGGGAGGGACTGTCAATAGCATGTTATGAGTATCCTGTGCTTGTGCTGACTTCAAAGTATAGCTGAATATAGAAATTCCACTTAACTATGATGTTTCTTCATGACAAGAGTGTAGACTTTACTCAAGACTGTAAAATTATGTAGCATTACAGAATTTTTAATTGTCACCTAGTCTTGCCTCTTGTTTTTTTCTGATGTAGGGAATGGTTGAGGTAATGGCAGAAAACTACCATAATATATGGGCCAAAAAGAAGAAAATGGAGTTGGAAAGCAAAGGTAAGCCACAATCCTGCAAACCACACCAAAAAAGACAAGGAGAATGTGGGAGAAGAAACAATCTGAAAGATGACAGTGTAAGACAATCAAAAGTGACTAGTTCCTTTTGTACATGAAGCAGAATAAATCTTACAGTAGAAAAACTTACAGTTCTTTCAACTTACTAAAGGTGGAGGTAGTCACCCTTTACTGGTGCCTTATGACACGTTGACAGCCAAGGAGAAATCACGGGACCGTGAAAAGGCACAAGAACTGTTTAAATTCCTTCAAGTCAATGGTATAATCATATCTCGGTAAGTTGCACGTTTTTTTAGTTGCTTGCTTGAATTCAATGCACAAACCAGCATGTTAATCTTATCTCACTGCAGACTGGCAGTTATTAACATAATTACTGTTCAGCATATCTTCTATGAATCAGAGTTATTTTCATGTTCAGAAAGACTCTTCTAAAACAGCATATTCAGGCAACATTTTTAATAAGTATGAGAGCATAGTAAATACAAAATGCAACAATAGATAAGAGGATAATAAAATGTCTAAGTTAGCAGCCAGCAGTATCAATGGAAAAATTAATCTGAGTTCTGATACTGAAACATATATATTTAAAACTGCTTTTTAATCCAGTTTTTGAAAAAAATATTGCTCTGAGTTCTGTAGTATTAAGACAAAGTGGCTCCTTTGTGGGCATGAACTTCTACTCTAGCAGAAGCATAGACTTCCTTTACTGTAACTTGAATTGCTGTGTCTCAAAGTAAGCTGCCCTGTGGGGATTTCTTACTGTAGTATGTGGCTTTATATGATGGAACTGTGAATTACTCTACTATAAATCTCCTCCTTTATTGTATGTGAAACAACACATAGGAAACCTCAATTTCTGGCATCAAGCATTTTTGTGGACTCAATTGTATTAATGAACAATTTTTTCTGTACACACATAGAATCAGATATTACCTTTTTTCATTTATTTCTACTTTTCAAGTCTGTGTCTCTATTGAAAGTATACTCAGAAATTTATTAAAATCAATTTTTAACATCTGCAAAATGTAACTTTGCATCAAGAATTAATAATATTTCTAAGAGATGAGAAAACAGTTCTAAGTATACATTTCTATATTACTACAGAGAAAAATTCCCTCCTGCCACATATGTAGGCTCTCAGCCTGAACCCAAAGTGTAGGTATGCAATCAGATATTTTTATAACTTCCATAGTTGTTTCAGAACCATTGAGAAAGAAAAACTGGTCTACTTAATGCAAACGAATGATGTTCTGAAACACCAGTGGAATTGGTCAGATTTTCAGCTGCATGTGTTTGGGTCAGGAAATCACTTTTTTCAGTGTTACATGTTACATCATGGGACAAATCAACTTGAAAACACAGTTTCAAACTCTTCATTGATAGGGGCAAAGAGTTTGCAGTAACTGTGTATAAGGATGAATCAAGATTATCCTCTTTTCAATGTTTCCTTCAGATGAATATATGCATATATGTATATATATATATAATCTTTTGAAGTACTCATTGCAATTATCACATTTCAAGATGTCATTCTTGAAAATGTTGGACTAATCATTAAAACATACGAATTGTTTATAATTGGAAATGTATAGGCGGAGCAGCATGTGTACTTACATATACCATCTGCTTCTGGTTTTGGGTTTTTTGCTCTTTGCTGAGAAAATTTTTGACACACTTTTTGTGTTTATTTCATACAGATAAATCTCTCAGGCCTTACTCAAGTACATGTTAGAAACATCATGGTATTTTGTTAAGTATCTTCAAGTCTCTGCAAGGTCTTTGGATATTGTTTTATATACAGATCTATCCACGTCTTTCCGTATTTCGGAAAGTATGTGTAATCTCTTAGGAACCATGACTTCTTATAAACTCAAAAAGAAGATATCTACAGTGACCTCACTGAAAATACAGCTAAATACTTAGTCTCCTTTGTGAGAGTGAGGCAGCAGAAGATGCCTCTTAAGCATACATAGCTGTTAATTCATACTAAATAATTTGCACAGGTGATAAAGTAATAGGGAGTCATCAAAGTATACAAACTAGAACTCTTAAAATAGAATTTTTATTAATTTTTTTTCATAAATTAAACTAAGATGGGAGGTTAGAGTCTTACTAAGTTTGTGTTTAAAATGGGATTGAAATGTCTTTCTTGGTTCTCTGGCTGTGGTCCCCCAGACTAAAACCGTTTCTTTCCTTTTAACTGTGTTCTGACATGGTCAAGAACATATATTTTATTGTTAGATTTTTTTGTTGTTAAAGTTTCTTCTGCATCAACTTCCTCCCAGAATTACTTTTTTTGCTTGGATTTGTCTCACAGCTGTATTAAATTGCTAGTCTAATATTCCATTTTACTTCCTCAATTTACTCCCATACCAGTGGTAAGGAGTCTTGGTACGAATGACCATTTTCTTATACCACAGCAGTGAGTGCAGCAGCTTCCCTTTTTTCTTGCTCCTATCTTGCTTTTTCCTCAGTGTCTTCCTTCTTCCCTACTTCTGACACACCATTCAGCTCCTCTGTAGCCTCTGCATGCCCTTTGGCCAGGTTATTATCTCTTAACTGATAAGGGCTGAGTCTTCTTATCTGCTACTATTTGAAGAAGCTGTATAGAAGCAGATGAAGTAGCTATTTGTGATTAACCAGAGGTTTTCTTTAATGTCACTCTGTTACTTCCTCATTTGACAAAGCAGTTAGATGTGCCAGGTATAACCCACCATCTACCAATAGAAAATCTCAATCAGAATTTAGTTCTTTTGATATTGGAATAGACTATGAAGAAGTTGCAAACTAAACAAAATTACAAGAGAACCTCAAGGAAATGAAGATGAAAGAATTAATGACTTGTGAAAGCAAGTAAGAATGAATTTAAAAATGTATAGAATTAAGTGACTTCAAAAGGGAAATGAAAAAAAAAAATAAAAAAATCCCTGTTCTTGTCCTGGATGCCAAGACAGAAACCATTGTTTGAAGATTTGTTGTATGAACACTTAGCAATGAATTGGAGAGTTTGGTTACCCTTCAGAGGAGCTTTGCTAGTCTGGAGAAATGGGCTGACAGAAATCTTATGAGGTTGAACAAAGGTAAATGCAGAAATCTATACCTGGGATGGAATAATTCCAGGAATAGGGGAGCTGAGCCTTAGAGCACATATGCAGAAAAGCTCTTAGAATTGTGCGAGTTGAACATGAATCAGGAATGTGTCCTTGTGATGATGAAAGCTGTGTACTAGGCCTTATCAGCAAGTGTGTTATGCAGGTTGATTCTATTAGGAGTATGTTATCCATTTTTGGTTCTCCAGTGCTAAGGAAGACATTGAGAACAAAGTTGCTCAAGTGGGTGGCCACTGAGATGCTCTGTGGATGGATGCCAGTCTTATACCAGGAGAGGCTCTGAGGAGTGGTTGGATTTTTTTCAGTTTTAAAACAGAAGGCTACAATAGGATTTATGTCTCTCTTCAACCACTTCATGCAATGTTAAGAGAAAATGAGGTCATACACTAACTCCTCAAAAGCAATAAGTGGTTACAAGGTAAATTCCAGTTAGATATAAGAAAATATTTCACTGTTATTTTTTCATGGTGAGGGTGGCCAAATATCATAAGGTCTCCAGGGTCATTATGAGATTTCTATTCTTGAACCTACTCAGTACATTATCATGCAAGGTTCTGAGTGACCTTGCCTTGGGGCTTTGCTTTGAGATGGGACTTGTATAAGGT
The DNA here is from genome assembly GCF_049639895.1 of Pseudopodoces humilis. Classification (NCBI taxonomy): domain Eukaryota; kingdom Metazoa; phylum Chordata; class Aves; order Passeriformes; family Paridae; genus Pseudopodoces; species Pseudopodoces humilis. Next base: position 31,689,818 of record NC_142206.1, on the reverse strand, counting down.
GATTTTCAGAGGTTCCTTCCAACCTTAGTTTGAGTGTGATCCTACAGAATTTTAGTATTTCAGTCATGTAGGTTTCATTTATACTTCAAATCTAATAAAATATTTTAAATCTAGACCCAGACAACTGTTGCCCTGAAACCTAAAGCCTTCTGATAATGTTTTCATAGTTTTAGTTACTTTCCCATGAAAGTTCTATAAACGTAAGTTGTTTATCACATTCCTTCTAAGAAACGTCTTTTGATGGACTTTTTGCATGACCAGTGTGCTTGGAAAGGTAGTAACTTAATTATCCAATCCCTGGTCATTGTTGAGAATCTATAAATACTGGAGTCAGAGAATAAAGTGGCCTTTTTTCTGTTCTAACACTGAGAGACATTCGTATGAATCATTTCATGTCCTTTAGCGACAGACAACCACATGTATTCTTATTCCTCTTTAATATCTAGTATGATCAGTCATGATTTAGGTAATGAATTTATCTTAAAGAATAAGTAATATATGCCTCTTTAGAAATTATTGTATTCTGTTGAATTTTTTCAAATACTTTAATAGGATAATAGTTTGTTACTTGCATTTAACTTTTCAGTTAGTACCTGAAGTAATTTTGGCTTCATTCCTTCATAAAATTAAAGGACAAAATCAAGTTTAACAATGATTAATCAAATGAGGGGTAGTACTGAGGCTGATTTTGTAAAGATGTAACTGCTGACTTCCCAAACACTTGGAATGTAAATATGCCAGCAGTAGAAATTGAGTGACCAAAGCATTATCTTGTTAGAGTCAGATGCATAATGGCTTTGTTTGTGCAATAAGGTAGCACTCTAAAGTTCTTATCCTAAAATACATGTACTTTGGAAACTTTAATCATAAATATTAAACCTCTTATTAAAGTCAGTTCATTTTTCTCTATTTCTTCCTAGATAGTTGATAATTAAGAACTATCATAGTAATTTTCTCCTTCTCGTGAAAATTTACTGTTGAGATGAAGAATGAGGGATGGGACCACCTTGCTTTGAAATGATTTATTGCTCAAGTAGCCAGATAAGATATCAGTCTCAAGGCATGAGGTTTAGAGGAGCAACAAGTCAGCCATAGCTCAAGGAAGTCATGAGCTTCTTCTTTGCACAGCAATATATAATATTTTAGCACAATAGGCAGTTGACGCGAAGCTTGTTTTCACTTAATAACCTATCACTTTTGCTTAATTTTGCTTCACTGAATCTCTCTCTTAGCTACTAAGCTGACGGGTCACGTACTCATACACACCTCTATTATAGTTTCTAGATCTCTAACCTACTCTGTAAGTCACACTATTACAGCTTAAACCTCAAACTATTTTACTCAATATCTTACCTACTTAACACATATTCTTACTTATAACTGCAGGAACATGTGTTTATAATTTCTCTACTCCATGTCTGTGTACCTTCATCAATACATTAACCTAAGCTCTTTCCAAGGCTGCAGATCAAACCCTTCAGCATCTGTAGAAGTTTCTATTTTTTGGTTTCCAACAAATTACCATAATAAAAAATTAAGGCATGAAATGCTTCATAGTACTGTGATCATTTGTACAACTGCCATCATCAATGCTACTTCTCTTAATCCTTTTCAAAACAGGGGCCTGAACGACATGGAGTTGGATGCTTCATCCATGGAAAAGAGATTTGCCTTTAAATTTCTGAAGAAAATTTTAAAATATGTTGATTCTGCTCAAGAGTTTATTGCACATTTGGGTAAGTTGCTGATTTTATTTTTAAAATCATTAGACTTGTTGAAATTTAATATTTGATTGATAGGTTTACATTTTTAGTGATCACTATATTTATTGCATTTAAGAAATTTAAATAATGTATTTTAATTTTCAGATTAAATTATTGAAAATTTTTAATTAGCTAAACAGTTTCTGCTCTTTTATTTTTATTTGAATAAAACTAATATTTCAAGTCTATCTGAAAGATCTATTGTGTTATTTACTATTAGACAGCTTCTTACTTGTGTCTGCCTTGATTATATCCTTGCAGAAGCCATTGTAACCAGTGGAAAAACTGAAAAATCTCCACATGACCAAGAAATAAAATTCTTTGCTAAAGTGAGTGATTATTTTGTATTCATATATGTTCCACTGTACAGAATATCTCAATTTGCAATGTTAGATTGCTTTTCACATAATGGAAATATATATTTTCCATTATTTAATTGTAATTAATCCAACTGTTATCAAATATTTTGAAATGTCTTCGAAAATATCTCAGTATACTTTCTGGATTCATTTCTCAGTATAATTGCTGGAAATATTTCAAAATACTTCATTATATCTGTTTCCATATGAGAAGGAACATAAAAATTAAAAGGCAGATTATTCATTACATGATATTAAATACTCTTACTGAATATATAAATTTAATCTGATTTTTTTACCACAAGATATCACTGAAGTGCACATCATCTAATTAGCAGAAAGAAATACTCCTACGCAGTATTAGATCCAAAACAGATATCTCTATGAAAGTCTGTTTATTATTTATGTAATTTTGAATAAAATTGTAAGACTTCAGGTTTTAATTTGCACGAGTTTTTGTCTGAAATAAAAAATACAGTTGTTACAGAATTAAAATTATTTTTATGAACTTTGATCAATCAGAGCATTGCTGCTACATTTACCATTGTGCTCTGTAAAAAATACATTTTGTGTCTATATTTCTTAGGTTCTTTTACCATTAGTTGATCAGTACTTTACAAATCACTGCCTCTACTTCCTGTCTTCTCCATCAAAAACCCTCAGTAGCAGTGGATATGCATCAAATAAGGAAAAGGAAATGGTAGCAAGGTAAGTAAAAAATTAAGATATCCACAGTAGGGTGTTATTCAGAGAACTAAAGGTCTCTTCTTAGATTATAGAGAAAAACAGATAGTTCAAAAACTTACTTTCCTCACCTGGAAGGGAATATTTTATTCTGTATGAGAATGGCAGTGAGTGAATAAAATTCCTTATCTTGTCATTCTTTATTTCATATATATATATATATATACACACACAATTAGAGTTAAGTATACATCATAACTATTTTGCAATATGTAATTGTAGTCGCTAACTAAAATATAAATTTTACTAATTTACAAAATATTAATAAACTATTCTGTGAGCAGTGGATTACTTAGTTTCTCATGGGGTTCTCTTTCATTGTTGGCGGCAGTTTCTGGTTGAAACAGTGGTTCCCACTGTTGGTTCATTTAAATGGTCACACATTTACTTGAATTTTCAGCTACCAAGAAAATGTTTAAAATACCATGAAGCAGCTTTTTAGGGGGAAATATGGATTCTATACAAAACTACTTCTACCCCTGCACAAGTTTTACTGGAAATTAATAATTTTTGTGTGTCTTTACTGCTGGGATGGAATCAGCCATTTGACTCAAAGTTATTCTAGAAAATTATTTTTAAATAATTACCTTTGAATTTAGAATGTGCTGCCTATATGAAAATATGAATTTCTCTTTTCTTCAATTAAAATTTAAAATAATATTAAATAATATTCAATTGTATTTTAACTATGACTGTAATTTAATAATTTGCCAAATGTTTTCTTCCCCTTGAGGTGTGCTAGTTACTTCCTTTCAGAAATTTTGTGTCACAGTATTTCAAACTGTTTTACTCTCATGCTTTCTTAGTTTAGCTGTCAATTGCTCAGATTTCTTTTGCTTTCCTTCACTGCATTGACCAGTTAACTGCTTTTTCCAGGAGAAAGTAGATAATAAATTTTGAAAGTAAAGGTTAGTTATGTGCTATTATATAAGATCAGGCCTAGGACTCAGCTTCCTAGATTCCATTATTCAGTTATTCTCTCAACACGTTTTTGCATTTCTCTGAATTATTATTACCCTTTGTCTCCATCTTCTTTGTGGGTGGCAGTCCTTACAGAGCAGTTGTAAGAGTGTTAAGTCCCCAAGATTCTGCTTTACTCAGCTCTCAGACACTTGGAAACCTGCAAGATAGTCCTCCTGGAGCTGGGAAAGACAGCTCAGGCTCAGGAGGATGGAAGTGTCAATTAATTTCATTTCAATTTCATGCTTCCTCTCTGAATTCTCCTGTTACTTCCCTAAAGTCAGTCAGGTCTTAATGAAGGTAGAAGGATGCGTTCAAGGGCTATGAAAGTGGCTTTACAAAGGCACATGAAGAAGTTAAATGTCTAGCACATGTACCTGCTAGTATAACTTCAGAAATACCATATAATTCTTTGTGCATCCTTCACTGAGAGAAGTGACTATCTGCCATTTTCATCTTATAGGAAGTATATTATCTCCTTACTATTGTGAAGATAACAATAAAAATATGTGGTTAGTATGAGACCATACCAAGTCCTAAGGCATATGCTTCATTTTCTTATGTCCTTATTCCATTTGTAAAGTATGGCCCAAAGAATATGCAAGTCTGTCTAGCTGTCTTTGTTAAAGTGGCCCCTTTAATGTTTAGGGAGTTAGTGCTATATTCTCTTAATTATCCTACTATTTTGACAGGTAGGATAGATATGCAAGTATCTGATAAACTTGCTAGAAGTTCTTCCAGTGTGTATATATTTAGGATTCATATTATCATCATTAGAGGGTAAACATAGATTTTTTTTTTTATTTACAAAGGACATCCTTGCAAGTTATTTTAAATAGGATGAAGATTTTTAAGGTTAATTTCCTGCAGAATGCCAAATAAAATACTAATATGTTTCTCATTTTTTCTTGTTCTTACAAAAAAAAATCATATTCAGAAATAATAACCATAAAGAATGACTCAGCCATATAGTATGCAATTGTTGAAAACCACTGTCAAAAGAAAGTTTTAGATTTCAAGACACCTCTGAAGTGGTGAAGTATAGAAAATAAGAGATTTCAGGAGCTTCAAAATGTTACCCTGCTTAATGCAGTGGACTGTTACCATCATGTATCACTCAAAGTACACTTTCCAGGAACTATGTTGTGTTTTCTTTTTCATATTCCTGCTAGTCTTTAGCTCGTATTCTAAATAAATCTTTCATCTTTGTCTTATCTTGTTTTGCTTTCTCTGTTCTTCTCTGCTTTAGCCTGTTCTGCAAACTAGCTGCTCTTGTTAGACATAGGATCTCACTTTTTGGTAAGTTGTTAAGAGCTTGATAAAAATGTAAAGAATACATAACCATTGTTTCTATCTTACCTGAAAATTTTCACAACTATAGGCAAAATTCTACTAAATGCTTCATAAGATTCTAGTGAAATTAGTAAGGGCATTGAACATGGTTCTGAAGCTAAGACTTAAAAAAATACAGAAAGCATCAAAGCAGGAAGAAATAGCACATTGTCATATCTTCAGACTCCATGAAAAAAAATATCAGTGTTTTGCAGCTACTTTTAGCTTTTCAAAAGTAATCTTACACTAATTGATTTCTGTCATCCAACTATTGAATCTAAACTGTTGACTGATTTCTCAATAGATTAAAGGGGATGTAAGGAAAGATAACACACCATCCAAAAGATATTGGTAAAAAAATGTAAAAGAAATATAAGTACTACAAAATACAGAGTTCAGAATGTTGCAAGGTTAAGTGGTGAAAATGTGCCCCAAGTAGTCATTAGTTATTCTGTTTAGCTCTTTTATGGAAAATGACTTAAAAAATTGAAAATTAGTTCTACAACCAGACTTAACTCCCTCTCCAGTGGGAGTTAAGGTGGGAGGCTTAGGTAATGTCTTGCTTAAACTGTGCATCTCCAGTAAGGACATTTTGGATCACTAGATGATTGTTTCCTGTGATATTGTGCTCTCATAGTATCATATATCTCATAGTATCATAGTATTTCATAGTATCTCTTTCTAACCAGGTAGTGATTCTGCTACAATGGTGAACTGCCTGCACATCTTAGCTCAGTCTCTTGACACACGGTAAGTTTGTGACTTTTGTACCAACTGCAAAATAGGAAGGTTTCAGAGCTTCTCAGAAGCCATTGGATTGTTTCTGTGTATTTTATTCTTGATTTGCAATCAGTGATCTTAACAGCATCAACAAATCAAGTATTACCCTCCATATTAGCAGATTTTGCCTAAAGTGGTTCCTCTACATTTTTCTGCTCAATGTCTGTCATTCAAACACTGAAAACACTTGTCAACTTTTCCAAGCTCATTTGAGGACATATTTATAACTGACATGATCATTGGAACTGAAAGTAGTGATACCTGCAGATATTAAGTTCAGTGCATCGTGTAAAATTTGTCATTAGAAGTATGCAACATATATTAAAATATGGGCATCGTTACACTTGCTAACTTTTACTTCTTATCATTGAATTGATTATGTAGATTAAAACTGAGGCCAGAATAGTTTTTGAATAGTTTTTTGAATTGGAGGTGCTTTCTGGCCTGGATAAAGTTGCACAGCAACCTGATATTGTGAACTTGTTGCAAACAACACTGGAATCTTCACTTAGGTATCAGAGGATTGTACAAAAAGTCAAGGAATGGGGACTGTGATTCTGGTATTGCAGTTACATTTTCTAAATTTAGGTTGTATCACCTGGAAACTAGAGCCTTCTGATTGTTTAGAACATTGGTTATTTTCTTTGTTATTTTCCTTTTGATTGTTTAGAATATTGTTAATTTTCTCTGTTAATTTTCTTTTGCTTCTTTTTGCTTTTTTAAAGAAGAAAGGGTGAGATGTCACCCTGAAAAATAAGCTTAATTTGTTTTCACAGTTTTTAGACACTTTCCCAGGAAAGTAACTGTAAACAGATGTTTATACATTCCTTCTAAGAAACGTCTTTTGATGGACGTTCTGCATGACCAGTGTGATTGGGAAGGTGGTAACTTAATTATCCAATCCCTGGTCATTGTCAAGAATCTGTAAATATTGGAGTCAGAAAATAAAAGCTCTCTTTTTTCTATCACACCACTGAGACGTGTTTGTGTGAATCATTCCATGTCCTCTAGTGACAAGGGTGCTTTGAAGTGTCCTGACTTATACACCTGGGGCTTACTGGGGCTCCCATAAAACTACAGGAATTAAAAGTTGGGGGGTTTTGGACATATTTTGAGGAGTTTTCTCAAGTTTTAGTTTTCTCAAGTTTAAGTTTTCTTTTAACATTTTACTAAGAAGGCATTATCTTATTCAAAAGCAAATCACAAAAAGCTAGAAAGGCAAGACTGTGGAATCAAGGTCTTTTTTATTGTTTTGTATTAAATACACAATTGAAATTGCTGCTTATACTGCTGTGCTGATGTAAGTGTCCTTTTCTGTTCATAATATGGAGTTCCCTGATACATGTGGGTATCTTCAAAGGCTGACAGACTGTAACTAACATGTACATGTATCTCTATACGACTACTAAATATCAAGACAAAGATGATATTTTTTCCCTTATTTTTCAGAACTGTTATGAAATCAGGATCTGAGCTTGTTAAAGCAGGATTGCGTGCCTTTTTTGAAAATGCAGCTGAAGACTTGGAAAAAACTTCAGAAAATCTTAAACTGGGAAAATTTACTCATTCACGAACGCAAATCAAAGGTGTTTCACAGAATATCAATTACACTACAGTAGCATTATTACCAATCTTAACATCAATTTTTGAACATATTTCACAATATCACTTTGGAATAGATTTACTTTGTAAGTATTTTATTTTATTTTTGAATTTTATTGTCTTATAATATTACAAATGCTTTTTAGTAATGACTGCATGGATTCAGAGGATGAAATTCTGTTTTCAGTAACAGGCACATTTCCAGAAATAATTCTGAAATTAGCATCATAATACTTTATTTTGAGTACATGTTCAAAAATAATGCTCACTAAGCTTAAAGTTAATTATAGACAATATTTCTCCAAACATTGAGAGGGAAATTAAAGTATCCCTTTAAGTGCTCTCTTAACAAATGTGTGGAAGAGACTAGTTTTCTATACAAAATTTGCATTTCATTATATTAAAGGAGACAACTTACTGTAAGTTCCTTGTGGATTTTCTCTTCTCTGGGAAAACCACTGTAGGTCTTCAAATTTGAATTTTCCCTATTTTTAGCATGTTAGTTTAAAAATACTGAAATGATTGCTTGAGATTCAGCAATATGCTGAACGGTCTGATTATGTTCTAATGTTTCTAACGTTTGTAATTATGTTCCAAAATTTTGTATATATTTAGGTCATAATTAAAAGATGGATAACCGTGAAAATAATTTCTTTAAAAATATGGTGAACCTTTAGATTATGTACCTAAAGGTTAGACACACAGAATGATGTCATTTAGCTTAAAATTTTACTCTGCAAGTGTGATAACCTAGAATATTTTATTAGTGAGTATCTGCTGTCCTCTTGGAATGTCTGATGATTTGGTAGGCTTTGGAATGAATGTGGATGATAGACCAGGATTTAGAGACATTGAAGGTAAATACCATGTGGAGTATGGACAGTCAGAATGTTCAGTGATACATGTGCTAAAAATTTTAGATACTGTTTAACAGATTGCATGAAACAGACGTTTGGTATTTGAAAAGTAAATCTTAGCTGAATAAATATTGATAATGTATTTTTATTTTCCTCTAGTGGGTGATGTACAAGTTTCATGTTACAGAATTCTTTGTAGCCTCTATTCTCTTGGGACTGGAAAGAACATCTATGTTGAAAGGTATTAAGTGTAAAACTCAGCATGCAAAATTTTCTCTTCTTTAGGAGTCTGTTGCTTAGGTAATAAAGCAGTTTGGATGAAAGATGAATTTGAAAGAGTGAGAGATGTTTAAAATACACTTTCCCTTGAAAATAGCTTCCTATAGTTTAGCATTCAATTCCACAGGGAAAAAACCCTCAATAGAAGTAAATAACTTATCCTGCATATGGCAGTGTATCTGCACAGAGTCTATTTTTCCCATAGGAAAAGCTAAATTTTTCTTTGGGTTGCCATTAGATTCTCAAAGTTTTTCTACCACATATTGCTGTGATAAGTAGGCTGAGTACTAAGTAGGAAGCATCTGTTTCACACACAAGTCTATAAAGGGCTCTCAAAAGAGTTGTCCTGAGCATAAAATCCTGAGGATATGTAGAGTATTCTGACAACCATTAACTCCACAAAGGAAACCACCAGTTACATGTATTTAAAAAAGAATAAGGTCTACAATACCTTTAAGCATCTAGTTGCTATGCTGTGTTTCAAGCCCTTTCTTCCAATAGGAGGGGATCAAATCTGTATCTCTTAGCTCAGAAAAGAGAATCCTAATTTCTTGTCTGTGTGTCACGAGACAGGAACCAAGATAAGGATAACCCATCCTTACCCATAACCCATACTTATGAAAGTTTTAGGTTAGGCAATTTTTGCTGCCTTTCTTATGATGAAAAGTTTAAGATCCATAGGGAGAGAGAAACTAAACTGGAAGAAATTCAAGTCTGGTTAGGAGAGGCTATGCCTAGTGTGAGGAATGTTGGTCTCCAATTCCTTCCTTCCAGAGTTTATTCAGAATTCTTTCTGAATTTGCATTTTCATACAAAATGCAAGAGGTGTCTGGTGGACAGATCTTTCCTCCCACTCTGCATGAATGCACACGTGTGCACAAGCTGTATGTTCTCATTCAGACATTTATGCACAAAGCTCTACTCTTTTTCTTCTCTTTCTGGGCTTCAAAATCTTAAATACTCCTTTACATAGATCTGATAGGAAGAATAGGAAGTGCCTTACTCCATATCTAACCAGAAGTCAGGGTCTCCTCAGAGGAAATGAAACATGATTGTGTTTGAGCTGCCTTTCAAGAAGAAAAGTTCTCAGCCCAGGCCTCCACTTGATTGGTAAAATCTTAAACAAATCAGTTCTAGCAGTATCACCTTTGCCTGCAGCAACTGTCTTAGAATGGGAAAGTGATCAGATTAGATATATCTAAGGAAACTAAGTATTCTCCTAAGGCTGTGTGAGAAGTTCTCAACTATGGATTTAATAGAGTTTGTTTTTCACTCGTCTCAGGCTCCTAAATTACAGCTGTAGGCAGACATCAATGTCTGGGTGGGAAGTAGGATTTCAAACACAATGCTCAATGTTTCAGCAAAACTTAGAAGTGAGTGATTGAGCTGACTTGAACAGTTATTCAGATTAAGCAATGTTCAGTTTCAGGATCAAATTGCAAGTTTTTCTCCTAGTGAATATTGGCAGGGACATTAAGAAGTTTTACCTTTCATTGCAGAATGAGTCATAGTTCACTTTTCATAGATAAATATCTCTTTTTATGGCTGAAATAGCTCTGCTGGTTGCAGGGGCTCAAGACTGATTCTTAATGCAATTGCTGCTACTGCCCTGTTAAGACAAACTTCCATTGTCAAATATTTTATCCTTTGTATGAAGACCATTTAGCTTTAGGATGTTGGAGAGTAATTTCTGATTTTTCTGTGAGCATTTTTTCTCTAAAAGTCTCCATGGTACATAAATGTTAAAAATTGGATACCAAATGCTGTTGATCTTGATCACTTTGAGCCCTAATGCTCTACTGACTGAGTATCTTTCTTCATGATGTTCTACTTGTCTTGGTGCGCTAGTAGATGATCCTTGGAAAGACACTTTTCCCTCACACTTGCCAGGAGTTGCCTCCAGAGGCTGAATTTCTGCCCTTTTCCCAATCCGTTTTGCAATGCCCATATCCCAGGACAGGGATTCCAGATGCTTGGCTTCACTACCATCTGATTTCATATTCTGGGCCACAACATCCCAGCATTGGAGCCATCAGGTCACGAGGGGCTCACCTGACTGGTGGATGAAATCTATTCACACATCTCACAGCTCACCCAGGGACAGGGATCAGGTGATTATCTCTCACCCTGAGTGTTCCTTCTTGTGAGGGCCCTACTTCCTCTTCCTCCCTCACTAGGCAAACTGATTCTCTTTGTCTTGTATTTTTTCTGCTGTGTAGGTATTACTGCTGCTGGCACAGGTTGTTCCTCTGGTTCAGCTGCAGTTTGAGTGGCCACAATGCATTGCTTTCCTCCTCCCTCTGAAGGTGCTGTCTAGTATCAAGATGTGTCCAAAAATAGTAGCTAGAGCCCGGCATGTTGCATAACTTCTCACCACCCTGAAACTGCCACAGAAATTTTCCTTCAAATATTCTGTCACTTGATCAAGCACTTTAGTTGCTCTGGGGGTGAACATTAAAACTGTTGGAGCAGAATCATCCTTCAAAAGTCAGCCGATTTTCTTGCACCTTCCATACCACTTGTGACTATCCACCCTTGGGGCAGATCTCTGAAATACTCTCCTAAAAAATCTCTTTTGAAACTCCATGGTGTGGACCAAAGCGAGGGGACACAGCACACCAAGCAATAAGAGCATGCTTTTCTTAACATCCAAGGGAAGTTCAAAATCCTCAAAAGCAGTTGTAACAGGCCTGAAGGAGGATAAGGGAGTGAAAAGATGGGGGAAATTATCTACCTTCTTCTTCCCACAGTCTGGGTACAATTATTACTGGACTCCCCGAGGTAGTGCCCAAGGTAAAGGCAGAAGAGCAACACTGAATACACATCCCAAATGACCTTCATTGTCCTTGTTATCATGTCATAAACTGATATTACACAGTGCAGCAACAAAGCAATCCTGATCCCTCTCTCTGTTCTGTAAAATATCACCATGAGTAGCACATATTGCATATATGGGAATATATACAGGGTTAGGTACCACAACCACATGAACTGACCAAGCAACATTGTGACCTAATATAACAAATGCTTAGATCACATTTGCTTCCTACCCGCTGTGGCCAGATCTGTTGTTATCTCACCCTTTCCTGCCCTGTGTTGAGTGCCAAATGAGGATGTTGGTTTCGAAATGGTATTCCCTCAGTATTTCCCACAGAAACACTCCAAACCATGTGCCACTTGCTCAGTCCCTCCTCCCCTGTCCCTGTGGTGGAGGGAAAGAACTGGAGGCACTAAAGGTTGAGATAGGAGCAATTTACTGGAAACAGCAGCAAAATAAGGCAATGAACAGTAAGAGCAATAAATTGTGATGGTGTACAAAAAAGAGGCAAACAATTCACATGCAATTGCTCACCATCACACAGGACCCCTGTGTGACCCCTAAGGAACCCTGTCCCTGGAAATGACATGAGGTGGCATAGAATAACCTCTGGGTCTTGTCCATGCCAAAAATTAACCCTGTCCTGATCAGAACCAGAACATTGGTGGAAGTGGGGTTTTTTTAAACTGTTTTTCTTACACCACTGTGATCTTTTGTAGCTCTTTCCATGTGAGAAATTAATTTTTTCTAAGTTGACAGATAGTTCCTAATGTTTAAAAAATATTTTAAAAATCAGCTATAAATACTAATACTTCTTTTTGTCATGTATGCTAGACACTGAAAGCCTGGTGATACCCTTTTCCTCTCAGATGACTTTTAGTGTCTCTCCTATACAGGCAGCGTCCTGCACTTGGTGAGTGTTTAGCATCTCTTGCTGCAGCCATTCCAGTAGCATTCCTTGAACCTTCCCTCAACCATTACAATCCGCTGTCTGTTTTCAACACAAAAAGTGCAAGAGAAAGAGCAAGTAAGTACTGTTCCTCACCAAAAAAAACCCCAAAAACTGGATAATGGAAAAGCCCTGATTATATGCTTCAGCAGAGAACTCCTGCTACTGATGTTTCATTGCTTGCCATTTTATCTTTGCTCTACTTTGTTGAGACTGCGCCAACAATGTTCTCTTTCTCCAAATATTTTTTTATATTTTTCTGAACATGATATTTGAATACTTCTCTAAAGGTGCATACTGTAATCTTTAAAACTTAGTTTAAGATCTATGTATCTATATTATAAAAATTTTTGGCAAAATAGAGTCATGTTCATGTCGCAAAATGCGAGAGGTATAATATCTGATTTAAGTGAACAGGAAAATAATTTCTAAGGTTTTGTTGTCTAATCAGTGATCCAAAGCAGTTTGGTATAGGGAACTCCCAGCAGAATATGATTAATTCCATGAAACCTTGACAAAAAAGGGACCTTGACAAGTTGGAGAGACTGGCAGACAAGAACTGCCTGAAATGCACAAAGGCAAATGTAGGGTCCTGCCCCTGGCAGGAATAACCCCAGGCACCAGCACGGGCTGGGGCTGAGCTGCTGGGAAGCAGCTCTGTGGAGAAGGACCTGGGGGTGCTGGTGGACACCAAACTGTCCCTGAGCCAGCAGTGCCCTGGTGGCCAAGAAGGCCAATGGGATCTTGGGCTGCCTTAGGAAGAGCATTGGCAGCAGGTCAAGGGAGGTGATTCCTGCCCCTCTGCTCAGCCCTGTGAGGCCTGACCTGGAGTGCTGTGTCCAGTTCTGGGCTCCTCAGGACAAGAGAGACAGGGAGCTGCTGGAGCTGGTCCAGTGGAGGACTCTGAAGATGATGAGGGGACTGGAGCATCTCTCTTAGGAGGAAAGGCTGAGGGAGCTGGGCCTGTTCAGCCTCAAGAAGAGAGGACCCAGAGGGGACCTCATCAGTGTATACAAAATATCTAATGGAAGAGTGTTAAGATGATGGAGCCAGGTTCTCCTCAGTGGTGCCTACCAGTAAGAAAACAGGCAACAGGCAGAAATTGATGCACAGGAAGTTTCACCTAGCATGAGGAAGAACTTTTCTGTGTGGGTGACTGTGCACTAGACCAGATTGCTCAGAGGGGTTGTGGAGTCTCTCTCACAGTAAACTCTCAAGAACTGTCTGGGCACAAACCTGTGCCATGAGCTCTAGGAATATCTCTGCTTGAGCAGGACCAGATCATAGAATCATAGAATAACCTGAGCTGGAAGGGACTCACAAGGATCATTGAGTCCAACTCCTGGCCCTGCACAGGACTCCCCAAAAATCACACCACATGCCTAACAGCATTGTCCAAATGCTTCTTGAAACTCAGGCTGGTGCTGTGACCACTTCCCAATTGACTAGACTAAGGTCCTCATAAGGCTTCCCCTTCAGAGCCTTCCTTATCCTTGTGGCCCCCCTTTAGGTGCCCTCTAAAAGCTTAATGCCTTTTTAAAATTCTGATGCCCAAAACTGCACACAATAGGTAAGGCCACACCTCAAGGTGAGGCTGCCCCAGCTCAGAGCAGACCGGGACAATCCTCTCCCTTGCCCAGCTGCCCATGCTGGGCCTGATGAACTCCAGAACAGGGTTGGCCCTCCTGGCTGCCAGGGAACTGCTGGCTCATAATAAACTTGCTGCCAACCAAGGTCCTCAGGTTCTGTTCCACAACACTGCTTTCCAGCATCTCATTCCTCAGTCTATACACACAACCCCACAATGGGCCTTACCCATTCTCTGATTCTGTTGAAAGGAACATGAATTTCTTTGAATACATTGAATTTCTTTGCTTGCTTTTCTCCCAGCTTACTCCTGATGGACTCATATCTTAAAATATTTCAGCATTTTCCTCACTGATCCATGAAAGAGTCATTACCTGCCAAAATCATTCTACCTTTAAACAAACAAGAAAAAAAAAATACAGGTCTATTTATTTCATATGCTTCATAATGTTTTTTCATATAAAAGCAGTTTGGAAAAGCTTCTGCTAGCCCTTCCGCTCTGTCAGGTCTGCTTTATAGGAACAGCACTATATCCATTACCATATCCAGAAATAGTGGAAGAATTTTGCTTGAGTGGCATTAGATTGTGGTGGTTGTTAATTGCTCAATAAGCATCCTTCATTTTCTAATACAAGCATATGATAACTGGAATTCTTTCCTGGCATTTTTGTTGGGAGATAGTTCATGAGCTAAGTACAGTTTCATTTTAACCCCACCCTTAATTTTAAATTGTTTATTTCCCTTTCCCTGAGGTGGACTTAATCTTTGGTAAATCAGTATAAAAATTATGATTATGAATACAATGTCCAGAGTATAATTGTTAGCCTTCAGGAACACATAATCACGAAATTATTATATGAAGGTGCTTTATTAAGAGCTCTGGGTGTCAGGGGTACACATACCCAAATCTGACCCACCTTGGTTTTGGGTTGAACATGTTTTTATACTTGATTGTTATGTAACTTACATATGAATTATTAAACTTACATTGTTCTATTGTATGCATTGATTTTACCCAAATATGGATTTCTCCAAAATCCCCCCAAACCCCTAACCTAGTTTCTCATGAGTCTTTATACAATAATTATATCTAATCGCATCCAATAATTATATCATTTATCATATACTGACTACACAGGTGCAGTTTCACATGATCTTAGCAAGCACAAGGCCTAATATTTCCCAGGGCCTACTTTTAACACTTTTCCCAGGGCTTGCCAAGCCTAACTTTCTTTCTAACTCCCTGAATTTTCTATGATTTTAAAATCTTTTACTATCATAACCAATATTATTATTAGCTCTGTTCTGCGCTTTTACATAGCTCACCAGGTAATTGCAGGACATCTTAGGGCAAAGGCATAGCTTCATGGCAGCTGTTGCTCACATTATTGCTATATGCACATCATCTGTAAGACACAATTTAGGAAACTAGATACCCGTGCGTACCCAAAAGTGTTACTGTAGTTCTGCCTATCCAAGATGGTGAAGGAAAAAAAATCTGAGCCATTTGTATTTAGGGTTTGAACATAGATGTTCTCTTTCATTTTGCTAATTAATATTTTGGTTTTCTGCCCTTACTTTCAGTTTTAGGTATGCCTGATACAGTTGAAGAAATGTGCCCAGAGATCCCTCAGTTGGAAAGACTAATAAAAGAAATAAATGATTTAGCAGAGTCTGGAGCAAGGTATACTGAAATGCCTCATGTAATTGAGGTGATCTTACCCATGCTATGCAACTATTTATCTTACTGGTGGGAAAGAGGGTCTGAGAGTGTTCCTCAAAGTGCTGGGCCTTGCTGTACAATGATAACATCTGAGCATCTGAGCATCGTTCTAGGAAACATTCTAAAAATCATCAACAACAATCTGGGAATAGATGAAGCATCTTGGATGAAAAGAATTGCAGGTACTTTAAATATTTTTTGAACAGTAATTGTACTAATAATATTTGATTGCTTTGCTATGCTTTATCTTATTGCTCAGTGATATAATAACAAAAAATTATAACTAGAACCATCATGAAAGAAAGATAAATAAAAGATAAGTAACAGTAAGAGAAATATGTTTATATTTTATTATCAGTTATATGTATGTATTGTAGCATCCCTGTAAGTAGAGAGCTTTCTATTCACCGTAAAAGATTTTGAAAATCTCCTCTATGCACTGTATAAGAGCCTTAGCATTTAATTTGGAGTTGTGAACTCCATTGATTTTCAAGACAGCTGAGTTTTACAGTTGAGGGTATAAGTGCTGTGAATTCTGTTCATGAAATATGAGGAAAAAATGGAAAGTGTAAATGGTGAAATAATCTGAGGAGTAACCCAGGTTCAAAATTAGTTGGTTTGCCTGAATAAATGTATTAAAGCTATTAAACAAGCTGATTTTTTTTCAAAATATCACATAATATATGTAGTAATATATAATAACTATCCTGCTAAAGAAATATCCACATTTTATCATTCATATTATACAGTGTAAGAATATAATGTGAAGTAACGTTAGTTCAAGAAAATCTACCTAAAGGTAATAATTTCCTGCTAAATTTGAATAACCAGTACCATTAGTACTGTGTTTTTGGTATTATTTTAAATGCTGGAATGTCTTTAATAATAAAAAGGATTTGATTAAAATTTAGTAAGATGTTTGCTGCTTATTTGTAGAGTGTTTCCTGCAGTTTTGTACTGATTTTTCATCTACATAAGGTGATAATATACTCACGTTGTTGCAAGGATTTTCGGCTTAGGTAGTTTGCATTTTATTGCTAGTACTTGTACAAAAATGATCTATTAACTTGAATTACTCAGTCATTCTCTGCATTTTAACTTGCCCAAGGCAAAATAGGTAAATCAATTCTTCCATAATTCTGTTTTTCTGGTGGCTTTCTGACATTGGATACAAAAAACCCATCCCAGACACAAAAAAAGCCAAACAAAACAAAAAGCATTTTTTTGAGAACTTTGTCTCAATCCTTATTTTCTGAGGTTCTTAGAGACATGGGACTTGCCAAAACCATGAGAGTTTAATTGATATAAATCTGAAATACTTATAATCCAAATCCACAGTTATTTAGTCTCCCAATATGTAGTTTTTATGAAGCTACATTCACAGTTTTATTAATAATTTTATGGTGCAGAAATTTATGAAGCCCAAGCCCCGTAACCTTTACTATTTCTAGAACTTCAGTGTTCTTGTTAATACAATGAAAAACACCAGTTATGCATTAATCATAGAATTATCTGTATTTTCACATCCAGTTTATGCTCAACCCATCATCAGCAAAGCCAGACCTGATCTTCTCAGATCTCACTTTATTCCAACACTGGATAAATTGAAGAAAAAAGCTATGAAGATAGTAATGGAAGAGGAGCAACTGAAAGCAGACAATAAAAATGACACCCAAGAAGCAGAACTACTCATTCTTGATGAGTTTGCTGTACTTTGTAGGGACCTATATGCCTTCTATCCAATGTTGATACGTTATGTAGACAACAACAGGTAAAAAACCTAATAATTAAACTCATATTTATTACTCAATATACTGGAATCTATGATCAGTCAGGAGGAACAGAGTTCACTTAATGTTAGGGTGACAATCCGGTCCTGTGTGTTTCAAGATTCCTAAATCTTAATCCTGGATAATTTAAAACTCTTTAAAAATGCTGTATCTTGAATTCACACCTTTTGCTCTAGATTAACTAGAAAAATGTTACCTGATCTATTAGAGATTATTATGTTAAACTGTCTTCTTTTAAGTATCTTATTTGAAATTTCTCTTATTTTTGTAATTAGAGCTAATTGGCTAAAGAAACCAGATGCAGATTCTGATGAACTCTTTCGAATGGTTGCTGAAGTTTTTATCCTGTGGTGTAAATCACATGTAAGATAAAATGTACACTTTTCCTTTCATTTCTTTAAATATAAGTGTGGTCCATGAAGATGAGTTAAACTTCTGGTGATCTTTTTTTTTTATTTTAGAATTTTAAAAGAGAAGAACAAAATTTTGTGATTCAGAATGAAATCAACAATTTGGCATTTTTAACAGGAGACACCAAGAGCAAGATGTCTAAAGTAAGTTAATAAAAAATCGTGGATCAGGTAAATCTACATTATGTGTTTAAGATGTTGAAAGAAGGCTCTGAAAACACATTCAGATTCCAGGTGCTCTGCTGTTAGAAGAGAGGAAAAATAGTTTTGTTTTTTGATGACAGATGTGACAACTAATATGCAAAATGTAGTCTATGTACCTTAGAGTTACTTACAAAATGTCTGCTAATACTCAAAGACACAAGATTAAAATAAAAGTCTTGATTTGAAAAAGTTGCAAATATAAGTTGCATAAGAAAATATGGGCTGTATTATAAAATATGGGTTACTGAACATTCAGGAAAGAAAAAGTAGACTTTTTTATAAAAGCAAGTGAACCACTGCCTCATCATTTTCATGTAAATGTCAGTCTGCATTGTTCTGTCAGCTCTGATGGAGCACTGCTGTCTTTGTATATACATCTTTGGTTATATATATAGTGTACTACATGTGCACCATTTTTCTTGTTTCTTATCAATTAACACATTCATTTCTTTTTTGGCTAATTTTCAATATGACAAGACGCTGATAAGATGGCTTCAAAGTACATCTTCTTATCTGTATAATAGAGAAATTGTCAAGGTAATTGTCAAAGGCTGCTTTGACCTTAGCTGAGGAAATTGCCTTACTCAGCTAAAGCCAGATGAAGTCTAATTTCAAATTAGTATTGGTAAATATAGTGAAGAAACCCTTTATTTTATTCATATTTATTTTGAGTTTGGAGTAACCCTGTTCTGAAGGTGTAGCAGAGAAGGAGTGTTTAAAGATTTTTATTTCACTATGATTTTGGTTACCTGTAACCTAGCTACTGCAAGTCCAATTTCAAACAATAGAGAAGAAGATGATAAAAGGTGCCATTAGTATCTTAATTATCTTTAAAAATGTGTTTTAAAATGTGTTTAAAACCCTTTTTTTTTTCATTTTTTTTCTATGAATTTTTTAACTTTTGAAACCTGACTAAGCCAAACCCTGATATTGGAATTTTACAAGCAAAAATAGCATGTTATCTTCTCATCATTAGTTCATGACCTGCACTGAAAAACAAGTCCAACTTTATAAAGAATTCTGTGTTAAGAGATAAGGAAATTTTTAACCTGTTTTCTTGTTGTCAAGATGCAGCTTATCAAAATTGTTTGATAGAATTGGAATGTTTATATCATCCCTACTAACAAAATAAATAGCAGGCACATCCAGGCTGTTTGAGGACCAATTGCATACTGTAACAGAGTATAATATGTAGCTCTCTACTTTTATCACGTGGCAATCATTGCACACACATTTATTATGTGTATTTTAACGTTTATACATTACAGCTGGCCTGAGGAGACAAAAAATAGGTTTACTTTCTTTTTTTAAATATCACAGATTAGAAACAGTATATTTAATCTAAATTGTGTCCCACTACAGTACTGATAACAGCCTAACATGAGGTAAAGGGTTAGTGTCTGTCATATTTTTGTCAGTCAGGCATGGAATTAAAGACAAGTCTTTGCAAAATAAGGAATGGGTAGAGTAGGTAGAATACTGTTCTGATTTTGATAAAACCACAGGAATTTAACATCAAGAATCTCTATTAGCTAAATCTGATTTTGAGATTATATTTCCAAAAGCCTGTTGTGTATATTTAAGCATACAGATATACTATGTATGAATAGTTGTATGAATATATTTGTAGCAGACATGTAGATGCATATGTAAACACACTTTTATTCTGATGGCTATACAGTACAGAGAGTTTTTGGTGTTTTTTGTATGCATATAATTTTTTGTAAGCATATTAATGTCAGCTTATGGTGTTCCAGGACACTGTGCATTGTTATTGCTAATAAAGGAAGAAAGAAAATACTATATTGTTCATGACTGAATATTTTATTAATATGGTACTGTAACAGTAGGCATAATTGCAGAACAGCTGATAATTTAGATATTTGTTTCATGATGACTTAAATACCATGATGAAATATATGAAGTGGCTTTTAAAAGGGTTGTATTGGTTTTCTGTATATGGTTTCTAAGCAGGAAATTGCTAATATTTCATAATATAAAATGTAAGTGGTCTAAACCCAGAACATTCAAAAAATGATAAATTTACAGCTGATTTTTTTTTTAAGGCTGCATAGGTTAAAAGAAACAAGAAATTTTCTAATTAACCGAATTTCAGGTTTTCTTGTAGGTTTGATATTTATTTCTATCCTTATACACTGATACAATTTCTTGCTTTAGTAATAACATCTCAAAAAGTAGCATGTTAACAGAATAATTAGCCCTTTCCTCTATATCACTTATTCCTCTCTATTCACATTATTTCTACTGAAAGCAATCTTATCCAATATTTATCAAGCATGAGAAGTATAGAAAACTGAATATGAACATTAGCTATTGCCCAAGGCAGAATATTTTGGGCTCTCCTAAAGGAGTAAGGCCCCAGGCTGATCTCAGACTGCCTTAGGTAACAGAGGCAAAGACTTAGTGTTTTTCCTGATATGAAATACTGGAATGCCATCAGAGTGTAAGGTGTACTATATCATGTACAGAAGGTTGTATACCCTTACATGCCATTTGGAAGAAAAAACAAGAAAGCAGAGGAGGAAGGAGTAGCATTCTGTTATTTATTGGTCGCTAATAGCTGTGGTAACAAATGATTCATCATTGCAATCAAGAAATTCATTAACTACCTGTTGTATTTTAATTATTCCATATTAACTTTGTTAATAGTTTTTCAAATAAATGTATTAACAGCTGAGCATTTAATTTTTCTTTTCTAAAAATATGGCAGCAGAATGCTCGGAGGGGAATGGTAAGTTAGAGAAGTTTCAGTCTGAGAGAGACTGGTAACTTAGATCACATTGAAATACCAGATTTGTGATAAGTGTTGAAATGGAGAATTTAAACACATTCAACTCCACTAGTCTGTTATTTTTGAACTCTTCATAGGCCTCATGATAAAATAGCCTTTTATGTAAGAGGATATTATGTCTTATTGTGTTTTTCAGTTAATTGGAATTGAAGACTAAATGTATACATTTACATGTACATAATAATTGTATAATATGTATGTGGGCAATTTGTCTGTGCCAGTTTTGGAATCTAAATGAATGTGTGGCTGGATATACACCCTCAGTTGCTAAACATTTGCATATCCTACTGAAGTTTTATTTTACTTTCCTTCATTAATTTTTTAATCTATTTTAAAGAATGTTTCAGTAGACCTATTATAGAAGTTAGAAGCAGTCATAAAATGCAAGTTCATAATACAAAATGACTTGGTTGTTTGTGCCCATCTGTAATATGTAGTACATATTGTTTGCAAATTTACAATAGTTAAAGGATTTCATGCAGGAATTTTAGATCTCTTCTTTGAGAGTATTTCAATTGCATAGAATAAATTTCCTTTGGATAGACTGAGGTAAATCAGGAGTGGATTATTTTTATAATCAGCTACAATAAATTAAACATAATTAACATCATGTCTTTTGTTACTTTAGTGTATACATACACCTGTATATACCTGCTGAACCATGTCCATGACATATCTACCTATTTCACTTCACTGAAATGTTAAATTAGAATTTGCTATTTGTCTAAGGTATTAAAGATTCTAAGATGCTAAGATTCTAGCACTAAATTTGAATATTAGTCTTTCACTTTTCTTGACTTGTACCTGTTTTTATTGCTATGTAAAATGCATTGAGTGGGCTATAAAAAGATGTTAATAATAGCTTGACATCAACATTTTGAAACTTATCCAGGTTTTCATAAAAAAATGAAGTTACTGTTAGGGCAGAATGACAGAAGTGAGGGCTTGTGTGTGTTTTTTTTCTGCTTGTTTTTAACCAACAGTTTTTTATAGAATTTTCCTATGCCTGGTTGAGGATTCTTCTCAGTAACTGTTTATTTTATTTTATTTTACCATAAATAAATTATTTTGTTATTTTCTTAAGATTTCCTGACACGATTATAGTGAATGTTAACTATGGAATACGTATTTAGTTAAGTGTATTTAAGGTATTAATATAATAAATGGGAAAGAAACCTCTGTATGTAGGAGAGTTATAGCTGAGTTTAGAACATTGTTCTCAAAATGGGTACTGCTGAGAGATGCAAGCTGAAGTTTTCTCTCAGGCTGTCTTCAAAAGAGTAATAAGCTATACAGTGAGAAATAGATCTATAAATTAAGTGCTATCACCTTGCCAGTGATAGTTTGATTTCTAAACACAGTTTTTTCTCAAACATATTTTGGTGGGGAAAAGACGTAGAAAGAGCTATTTTTGTGAAAATGTGACTATTTTTCATTACTGGACTGTCCAGAGTTCCAGACGCCTTTCTTCTTTCAACAAAATCAGGAAAAGATGCAGTAACAGTGTATTGATAGGTTAACTTACTGGGTGTCCTTATATGTGCAAGTAACAAATGTAAGTGTGTAGTAGAACAGCAACAGAAGTTCAGAAGTTCAATCATTCAATAAAGATTAAACTGATTTCACTAAGGTCTCATTTGGTTATGCATTTACAGTCTGTTGTTTTAGCTCTGATCTTATATTTTTACTCTCCTCATAAAGCTGAGTAAGTTTATAAGTAACTTGTAAAATTATCATCCTTTCATCTCTTTTACTTATGTTTGTTTTTTTCCCTTTATTTTTCTTTCATACAGGCCATGCAAGTAAAGGTACAGGTCAAAGTGCATGATGTGTCTTTGTTTTAGATTTAGAGATGATCAGGCTCCAAGCACTCTTTCCATTGATCATAGCAGTGGCGTCACAAAGTGAAGCACCAGGTTCCACCTACTATAAATTGTGTCCAAGCTAAAGTGGCAGCCTTTGACCAGAGCAGATGAAATTCTTTTTGGCACTCTTAAAAATTGCTTAATGTGAAAATGTACTAAAGCCACATTTTGCAACTATTTTAGATGTACATTCTGCCTCTGCTGTCCTTCTGCATTCTATTTTTTTGCTAAAATAGTGAAGTAGATATTGTAAAAGAAATGTCTAAGTAGAGTCTTTAGAAAGATGTATTTGGCTTATGATATTCAAGAAGACTATTTGGGAGAAATGTGATATAAACTCTACCCCATCTGTAGGTGAATAGAAAATTGTTTTAAATCAAATAAGTTTAAATAAGATACCTAGTTCAAACCCTACCTTTTTCCAAAAGTAAAATGATCTTTGCTAAATGTGTGAGGTATGACAAAGCTTTTGAATAATCCTTATTTCTTTTATGTATTTAATATATTTGAAGATTTCTTTTCCTCCAGTGAACAATAAGTCACTTTCCCTTGCACCATTCATATTATTTTTTTAAATATGAATTTCTAAAATAGATGAGTGCTTTCTGACCTATGATGCATTCTTCACTGGTGAAGCAGAATATGCAGAGAAATGGAGCATAAACCCTTTTCCTTCACCCTGTGTGCTGAGAAGCACACATGATGAAGAGCTTTTAATCAATTAAACTGGAGACATGAGCTAAAAAGGGAGAAGCTCTGTTAAACTAATAATCTGATTTCGTGCTTTGGTACTGCAAAACTTCTCCAGGTATACAGAGTAGGATTTAATAGCTCTCATAGTAATCTCAAAGAACTGAAGCTCAAAGAGGGGTGGAAAGACAAAAAATATTAATTCCATAATCTTAACCAGTATTAGCCAATTTTTTAGTGTAAGTAAATGATTTCTTCCTTTTCATTGTGTATTTAGTTACTATTAATCTACTAAAGAATCTGTAACTGTTTTTTTTCAGAAATACCCATTTTTGTGTTTAAATCCTCAGACAAGTAAGATCATTACATGCTTTTAGGCAACAAAATTATATAATTCCTCCTGTTGAGGTCCTTTTAGCATAGTTATTAAGGCAAAATATATCCGATTTAATGCTCTTTATGCATGTAATGCAAGTATTGCGTGTGCATAGGTGCACATTAGAACTGAAAGAGACAAAATTCCATTGTCATATAAGTTTCAGTCTGACTCTATACATTTACTAGCTGGAGAAGTGAATTTAGAGACAGCAGAATTTATGGCAAAGGCAGAATGGATCTTTTAATATTTTGAAAATTCTTCAGTTTTAAGCTTCACCAATCTTATTAATCTTACATAGACATAAAGAAAATTGGACATGCAAAATGTCCAATGTTTTACTGGGGTAAAACATGCAGAAACCAATGTCTCTCCTTTTTCTTCATTTAAAAATATATTACATATTTTGTTATTCCTTTTTTAAGATGCATAGTGACGCCACTGGAATACAGTGATACATTGTGAGATTTGTTTGTCTTCTGTCAACGTAGAGTACAAATAATGTCATTATTAAAGCCATTGCATCACTATTTCTAAGGCACTTTGAAAAGCAAAGCTTTGAGGCAAAGTACTCTCTTGCAATTGTTAGTTCCTTAAGAAAGGAAGCCACATCCATTGCGTGTTCCCTCACACTTGCAAAATACTGAACATGAGCTGTATCCATAGAGATTCACCATCTAGAAGACAGAATTTGCCAAAATTTTTTCACCAAATAGAATACGTGCAGCTGCCTTTTTCTTCCAGTGATTACTGTGATAATAGTGAGGCATTCATTGGGAAATAACGAATTGCAATGGATTCTGCTGTATCCTTATGTGGAACTACACAATACGTAATAAGAACAGTAGTTTGTAAATCCTAATTGACAGAAGGAAAAGGATGTGGAGGGTTAAATGAAAGCATTTGTTTTTTTGTAGTGTTGTACAAGTCTGGAGGCCTAGTCCTGAAATCTTATCTTAAGCAAAACTCCCCTTGAGTATAGTAGGAGTTTAATCTGGGTACAGAATTCAGAACTGGGCTGTTTGATGTTGTTGCTGTTTACTGTGTGTTCATTAAATATATGGGTCTGTTTGAAAGACTTTGGTTCTCTGTCTCAAAGAAAAAGTTGGGTGTGAAATATGTTATACAGTGTCTGTCATAAGAAGATAAGGCAGATTTTATTCTGTTGTGCTGTTTACTTCTGTCTCTTTTGTTTTCTTTTTTCTAGTACTGGTGATATCCAAAGATACAAAATTTTAAATATTTTTCCCAAATTTACTAAACTCATCCAAAGCCAAAGGACAATACTTTCCCAGAGGCACTAATTCACTGGCATGTTACATTGATAATTACATTAACATTACATATTATTTTAAATAATACTGTTTTTCAGATGAGACAAGTCAGGCAATATTCATTCATTCAGACCCTCTGAATAAATTTCTTACAAAAATATAAACATGCTGAATTTTTCTCTGTAACATTAGACTGATAATAGTGTCCCCTGAGAATGATTCAGCTTTTAATTTCAGGATTGTTTCTGATTTGAAAGGTAAGATCCAGAAAGTATTGTCAAAATCATATGTATGAATGCACACTTTTGTGTGCAACTCCCATTACAACCTTACTGTTACTGCATTTTCTGCACTGGTGCACACCAAAAGTATCCCTTTACGTTTCCTGTCCAAGACTGTACACCCTTCCTCTAGTGTAGCATTTTTAATTATTTGTACTACATCAGGAACATAATTTCCTTGGACCATTAGGGGAAAAGCATATTGGAGAAGTGTGTGACCAGAGAATTCAAGTAATTTTTCTTTTTTTCTTTTCTTTTCTTTTCCCTTTTTTTAAAACTTGTAGTCTGGAGGACAAGATCAAGAGAGGAAGAAATCAAAACGTAGAGGGGACTTGTACTCCATACAAACATCCTTGATTGTGGCTGCACTTAAAAAGATGCTTCCTATTGGATTGAATATGTGCACTCCTGGAGACCAAGAGCTCATCTCTTTGGCTAAGGCTAGATACAGCCATGTAAGAGTGTGCTTTTAACAGTTTTTAATGCAAAATAAGCAGAACTTTCTAAACTGAATTTTGATCCATAGATATCGAAGTAGTCAATATTATTAAATACCTGTGTGTACTGTAAACAATTATGGCTGATAATTATTGTGCTTTTTCTTAAAAAATATGTATATAGAGCTGCCATACTTTCCCTGTCATTTTCCATTTGTATACCATGTGCAGTTTTATATATTCATGTTCTTTTGCACCAAATACTGAACTACAATTAGGTAGCTTTAATTCCCTTCAAAGTTTAACCCTTGTTTTATGATTAAAGAAAGCCTTTTCCCCTTCTGGTCTTTTACATATTTGAAAGCAAAAGAGATTAAATTTCAATATTGAAATATAAGCTGTTCTATGTTGTAAAAGTTCTTACGAAATGAATCATAATCTGAATTGAAAAAGACTTCTACCTTTCTACAGAGGGACACAGATGAGGAAGTCAAGGAACACTTACGCAACAACTTACATTTGCAGGAAAAGGTAATGTAAAATATCTGTCTTATAGATGCCGATGTGCACTTTTAAAACACAGAAGGTGCAACCATTTTTTTTTGTTGTTGTGATACATTTAAAAAGATAATCCAAAAAGCTATTAGAAAGGTTTCCATCTTGACATAATTCTTCATGATTTTTCATTGCAATAAATGTCTTCTTTGTAACTTTGGTATATTTAAGTTTCCAGAAGACCTATAGACAGGGACAAGTGTGAAGAATAGAGATACCGGTAGTCTTAAAACTCTAATTACAAACAATTTGATCCAAGAAGAAAATAAAATTGAAACTCGACTACTTCAGCTTTTCTTCTTGAATTTAGCTTTCACTAATGATTAAATTAGGTATTTGTAAAAATATATACATTTTAAAGTGACTGTAATAGAAAATGAAAAGTTAGTGTCATCTTAGCACTGGTGAGTTTTTCAAGTACATTTATGTTCCTACAATTCATATGCCAAATGCACTGTCAGAGGTAATACAGTATGGGGTCCTCATCATTCTGTAAATTAAAAGTAATTTAGATCATTGCCTACAATGTTTGAACACTGTAAGAGTAACTTAGTTATCTGTCATGGAAGCTGACTGTGTATTTGGTATAGATTTGTGCTTGCATACACTTAAATGGAGACAAGAAGTAATTTAATGTGGTTTTCCTATTTCTCTCTTGCAAAAAAAAACCCAAAAAAAACCCCACCAAATACCAAAAGCTTTGGATGTAAATCTTCACCTACTGAAATTCCAGCTGTTTTTTGCAGACTCCAAAAAACAGCTTTACACTCTCAGGACAAAGGCTTTGAAAATTAAACTCAATCCCAGTACTAAATCTGCTTCGTTATTTTTAATGGGGTTGAGTGGAAGAAATAAGTTGCAAGGTACTTTATTTGGTTTAATGAAATAAAAATACAGAACCTTGCTTAAGAATTAAGTTCAATTGCCCAATAATAGATTGAATCAATGCCATTGTTTTGAGCAGCTAGCAAATGTTAATTTGGTCTGAAAGGGGACAGAAATTGGGAGCATTTATAACATTCTTTATTACACTATGGGAGTAGTAGTGGTGTTGATCAAATTCAGTGCCTTCATTCAACAGCTTACAAATGAAATATGTTGGGTTTCAGTCTGATGATCCAGCTGTGAAATGGCAGCTAAATCTGTACAAAGACATTTTAAAGAGTGATGGACCTACTGACCCTGAGAAAAATGTGGAACGTGTGCAGAGGATATCAGCTGCTCTGTATCATCTGGAGCAGGTAAAAAGCCAAATGTCTACACTGTATTCATATTAAAAATCCAAGATTTTTCCTTGCAGAGACTATTCAGGTACAGTGACTGTCATCATTAAAGTGTCCAGATAAAACTTAGGGTTTTGTACATGTGTGCATGCAAGTACTCATGCAAATACAGATGTGCATGTATGCAAAGTTTTGAGTGTAATCTGTTGAAGTGCCTCCATCTAGCTGCAGGGAAAACTCAGGATATATTTCTGCAAAACTGCATGAACAGTCACAAGAATAGTACACAAATCATCTCCGTGCAGTAGCTGAAAACCATGTGATTTTAGGAAGAGGTGTTTGCTTCTGCACTTACTTTTAATATACTGAGTTTAGGCTGTCTCCTATTTCTGCATCATAGGATGCTGTAGAAACTGTTGAGTTGCTTGCCTGTTCATCCAAATGATGGAATTCAAATACAGAATTGCATTTGTACTCTTCCTACATGAAGTTAATCCATTCCATTCACAAATGATATAGCACAGAAATACATTCACATAAACAACTGAATATGCATTGTTAGAAACAGACAAAATAACATTTTTTGAAATTTACCGAGAAGTCCCGCACATGACGTATTCTATCATTTTGAGCTTGTCTGAATAAACTGAGAGATTTCTATATAGAAGGTCTCCAATATTTTTCCTTATTAATAAAAAAAATAAAGCCCCAAAAGATAATTTTTCTCAGATGATGCAGAGCATTGGTAACATTTTCTACTTTGCTAACTAGCTAACCACTAGCTGAATAGAAAATTTTGGATGAAAGTTGAAAAGTTTCCATTGCATATACTAGACAATCTTTTCCCATAGGTTGAACAACCACTGAGATCAAAAAAAGCTGTTTGGCACAAACTCCTGTCCAAACAACGCAAAAGGGCTGTTGTTGCATGTTTCAGAATGGCACCATTATACAACCTGCCAAGGTAAGTGGCTGAAAGGTTTATTTCTTCATAACTTTTGTTTCCATTGTGTACAGCGTGCAAATACTACTTGTGTGTTTACCTACATGTTTGTTGGTTGTTAGGTGTATGTAATTTTAAGAGACAAGAATTTATTAGTCATCAGCTAATTTCTCACAGTAGCAAAATAGTCATCTCATGACAAATAATCTGAGTGGGAAAACACCATAAGAATAACATGCTTCATTTTTGTCTGTTATTCTATATAGTTCCACAACTTACCTGTGAAAATCGTTCAGATGTTGCTGTTTCTGTCCATTTTTTGTCTCTGATTGGTTGCTCTTTTTACTCTATTCTCGTGGTTTTTTTAATTTTCTTCTCTCTCTCTTTTTTTTTTCTTGTCTTTTTTTAATTTTGTATGGCTCGTCCTCTCCTTTTGCATGAACACTTCATGCTCTGTAGCTTGCCTGGGCCAATCTTAAGCTACTACATCAGAATGTTATATGAATTAAAGCGACTATTGGGGCAGAGCAGTGCAGAGAGCACTGCAGAATGTTATTTTACTCTTCTATGTTGCTCTGCTTCATATTCCAGTTGAATGTAGATAACACAAAGTCCAAGATAAAATGCATCCTGTACCTGGATCCATCTACTTGCTTTAAGCAGAATATTAAGATCATATGGCACTGGAGTAACTTCCTTTACTCTTTTTCTTAAAAATCTGAGTTTTATTCAGATAGAGGTTAAGGACATCTTTAATTAAGTTTGCTTCTCACTTTCTGCAATTTTTCACTTTTTGTGTTTAATATTATTATTCAAAGATTTTTTGTGAAGTATTTAACTGAGGAGTTGTGTTGGATTTTTAAATGCTTTTATTAAAGCAAATTTACACACTTGGTGTAAAAGTCTTTAGCCAAAGCTCTGTAGCTGTGCCACTAACACACTGGAGGAACATTAGTTTTGCATAGGACAAATAAAAAGCCAGTTTATATCTTAAAAAGCACACACTCTTCCTTTACAAAAATGAGTAGTTCTAGACTATAGTAACTTCTCCAAGTTCTCATGCTACCACCAAGCCTTCTTTGAACAACCAGAGAAATGGAGAGGATTAAATACAACATAAGAAACCAGCCAGTATCAACCCATCCATCTTCAAGAGCTGTGTTTGGCAAAACAGGAGGAAGTGGTATGAAGAAATACCATATCAGTACAACCTTTTTGTGAGCAAGTTTTTTTTACAACCGTATTCTGCCCTTGTAAGTTCTTAAAATGTTTAGAATAAATGCATGAGCACCCAAATGTTAAAAGGGCTCATCCTTTTTTTGTCTAACAAAACACCCACTTTTATTTTTTGTATTTGAGGTTGATGGAACATTTGACAAGAGGCAAAGTAGGTTATGAATCTTTTAATTCTTGATTTTTTTTTGTTTTCAATAAAATATGGAATATACCATATTGAAATGTAATCTGTAAATTTTTTTAAAATATTTTTGTGTTAAAAACTTTTCTTGAACTTTTTCTTCTCAAACTTTATGGTAGACTTTGTGGAGCAGTTTACTCCTAATTTGAATATGAATATGAGGCGAATCTACCCAGCTATTTCATTTTGTAGTTGCTAAAAATGAACTCTCATAAAACTGTTTTCGACAATTAATTGTGCTCTCTGCACTTCACAACAGGCAAGAGTGAAAACACAGATAGAACTTGAAATCCTAAAGTCACGGAACAGTTTGGGTTGGAATGGACCTTTAAAGATCATCTGTTCCAACCCTGCTGCCATCAGCAAGTTTCTAGGTATATTGCTCAACTGATAGGTGCAAACCAAAGTTTTAAAGTTCACTAGCTTATAGACACTTTTTTTTTTCCTCCTAGATAAATCACAGGATTCTGACAGGAAAATAAGGCTATCACACTATTATAACAATCTCCATCATCTAAATTGACAGCATTGCTCAGACATGTCTGAACCCTAGGGAGATTATTTCAAGTGGGGTATGATTTATTCTAGGAACTATTTAAATCTCTTTGATCCAGAGTTTAAAATGCAGTTCTCTGTCTTGTCTATTTCCTCATTTTAGTAGCAACTTTGTATTGGGAGTGTTAGTTCTAACTTTGATGCTAGAATCAATTAATTTAAAGGGCAGTAAACAAATATTATGTTAGGAACCTTTCATTTATCCTAGAAAAGATAAATCTTCATTAAATAATAAGCTTACTATTTTGAAAATTTTCCAGATATTTAGATGGCTTTCAGTATAGTTTAATTTTAAACTCAGACCTTAAGGTAATTTTCTGCAAAACTCTCTCTAATGTCTGTCAGCTTTTAGGAATTTCAGTAAGATATTTCAGAAATGGACATATTCATTGATATGAAGGTGTTTGTTAAATCACAGAAAAATTACTTGAATTTCTACCATAAAAAGTCCAAGAACTCCCTTTGATGAAAAATGCCTGAGATACAAAACAAATAGCTATATTTTTTTTTAAATTGTATTTTACAAAGAATTAAGCATCAGTTACATTAGGAAGTACTAATACTTCATCTTCTGTGTTTATTGAATGTTCATGGCTTTGAAAAAGTGTCTTATGTGATAAGTGTTTTCTCTGAGATGTGTCTATTTATGTTTGATGTTTTAAGGAAATTAATTTGAAAAAACTTTGTCTTATTGTCTGTCATCTGTGTATGCACATAGATACAGCAAAGTTGTACATGGCAATTTTTCAAACACGGTTTACGAATACATTCTTTGACTACTTTATTGAATTTAACTTGTGCCTTTCTTCAATGAAAACCTATATGCTTTTCTTCAGACACAAAATTAGCAATTTCTTCCTGAGCACCTTTCAACGTGTTTGGCTGGAAAAAGTACATGAAAAAACTCAGTATGACAGGCTTATACTCAAGTTAACGGTAATGTAACTTGTGGAGAGCCTCTTGCTTATGCGCCCACTTCTTCCTTCCCAGCCATGATTTGATATTATCATAAAAACATGGATTTGTACAATTTTCAGAGGGGATTCTGATTGGTCAGTTTTTGAAATTTTATAATAAAACAGCACCAATGTCAGCAAGTGAGACTAAAGTGTTGACTCAATAGCTATTACATTATAAAATACTGATTTGTGTGCACAGTGTATTTAAAAGGTATTTAATGGTGTATTTGCAGCACATTTTTATTGCTTTTTTGGATAAAAAGTAAATGAAAGTAATTTCAAAAGGATAAAAGTAAATGAAAAGGCTGCATGAACAGCCTTTCTAACCTCATGTAGTGCAGCTCAGAAAAAGATTTTCCCCCAAAATAATGTAAAGATGGAATTATTTTGCTATTATTATGTGTAGTCTTATTGCCATGACTTTTATTTTCTGTGGAAAGTTAAATTAATGAATATTATACAGTAGCAATTAATATGACTTAGTGTTTTCTAAAATTGGTCATTATTTTATAGAGCAGGTTTTGTATATTTCTAGTGCAAGTTCTTTGAGGACATGCTAATACTGCCCCAATTTGGAACTGGGTCATAAGAAGCTGAGGTTAGGCTTCTTTCTGTGGAAGAAGGCAATGACTGTCTGTAGATATTATGCTAGAAAGCACTTGATAATTACTTTAGTGTTGATGGCCAGTGTCTGCTGTCTTGATGTCCTAAATCTAGCTATTTCGATTCACGCCTTGTGGATGTAAACCCCACTCGCTCATTCTCAGTCTGTTCAAGTGTGTGTTTTTCTCATGCTTCCATTAAGGTATCAATCCTGCAGTTTCATGTATAATGTATTTGAGGCCTTTTTTAGTCTTCAAAATAAAAAAATAATGTATAAATATGTGTATAAAAACAGTAAGAATGTTCAAAAGTACCTGCAGATTTGTCACTGAATGTTAGTTATGTTTTGCATTTAGTTTCACTGACCAATCAGAGGATCAGAATTGTACAAATATGTATCCTTACTAACCATTAACCATCTGAGCTGTTATACTCTGTTCCGTTACCCCTCTTGATCTCACTTTCACAACCCCCCCAGGCACCGTTCTATTAACCTCTTCATCAATGGCTATCAGAACTTTTGGATAGAAACAGAGGAATATTCATTTGAGGAGAAACTAGTTCAGGATTTGGCTGTAAGTACTGACATAACTGGGCATATATTTCAATGCCCACTTCAGTGTGTATTCTATGTATCTATTATAAACTATATTTAATTTTTGTGTACTGTATGCATAAAATTATAAAATATTAATCCTTATGCTTCAGAGCATAAGGCCTTTTCCTGCTGTGGTCAAAAAGACATTTATCCTGTGATGCACACTGAAGTGCATTAAGGGGATTTAAGCCTTCAGATGAGCTATACAATACTCATTCTTGGGAAAAGAAATGAATCAGATGAACAGTCAGACTATTTTTGTCATTATGGTAATTTCTATGTTTGTATATATTATTTACTGGATTTTTTTTAAAGCTTTACACTGTTGATCCTTTTCCCTTTTAATTTTTTTATGCATAATTAATTTTAACATTTTCAGCTTTGATACAAATTAATTTTGCTGTTTTCCTTTTTGATGCATCATAAGAAGTAAATATATGCAGCCATATTCAGCAAAATTGTAGTTTACCTGTGTACTTGACAAAAGTGATTGGTAAACTTCAGGATTTTGGTAGTGAACATTGATTCAGAATGCCTACTGCTCTTTCTCTTCCCTCTATGTAGTTAGCTTGTCAAATATCCTCCAAGGAGCTTATCTCCACAGTCTCTAAACACCATGAAAGTTAATATGCAGCTTCATGGATCACGTGCAGATGCATCTGCAAGTGCCTCAGTGCTAACAAAAACAGCCATGTTGTGCTTGTTAAAGACCCATTATATCTGATATCATAGAGATGTGGGGTTGGAAGGGACTGTAGAGATCATCTAGTTCCAACCCCCCTGCCATGGGCAGGGACATTCTTCACGTGCTCTGGACAATTACGTGGTCAGTCTTTGTTTGAATTTGTTGCTTCTTGTAAAAGTAAAGAATGAGGCCATTAAGAAAAGCAGTACCTGCAATTCTTTCAGATTTCCTACAGAAGTAAATTAAACTTCTGTAATTACAATTATTACTGTAATTGCAATAAACCTACAATAACTAGAAACACTGCAAAGGTGTGATAGCACAAGCAAGGTAAGGGTAATATACTAATCTTTGGCCAGTTCTGACTATATTATATTTTTAACTGCCAAAAAATGTTTGAAGTTTACAATAATGAATATTAATTGAAACTAAGGTTACTTAGAAATGAGATATGAAAATATTGTACCAAACACTAGTCTGAATACTGTGTGTATAATGATGTTATTAAAAATTATCACAGTATTATACTATGAAATAATTGAGCTAGAATTTCCTTTCAATTCAGGCCAACTGGAGCTGCATGATTTCTCTTGAATAAGGCTTCCCCAAAATTTCCCAGTCTCGTTCTCAATACCTTGCAAATGAGAATTTTTTAAGTTACAAAAACATGAATAAAAATCATATACTCTCATCTCTTTCGAGTCATACAGGCATATAATGTTGCAGGTTATGCTGTAAACTCCTGTATAAGATTAACACAGGCAGTTAATACAAATTGGATAGAATAAAATTACTGAAATCCTTTCCTAAGCTTAGTTACTGAAATTTTTTCTTACTTATGAAACTTAACTTTTATATTCTAAATCTTGAGACAGACATCTCCAAAAAAAGATGAAGAGGAAGAAGAAGAGACTGAGAAAAACCATCCTGATCCACTTCATCAGATTATCCTCTATTTTAGTCGCAGTGCTCTTACAGAGAGAAGGTAAAAGAGCTGTGTGGAAAAGCCCATTGAGTAAAAGCACACAGTAACTGAATTTTAGTAACATTAACAAAGTGATTTAACACAAGTGTAGTTCATTATTGTACATGGTGAATACCTTTTTCTCTCTCAGTTTCATTAGTGTTTGTATTTAAACTCAGTATAACCTTTACATTGAGATAAGTATTGACTATTTTTGACATTTTAAAAGCTTGGTAAATACCCAATGCAGAAATGATTGAGCATGACTTCTCATAGAAACACTAATTCTACAGGAATTGCCGGTTTTATCAGAGTACCTTGCCCTGGTCTCTCCTGGTAATAGATATGTGGTTTTGATTTTGGTATTCATCACATTTCACTCTAAGTCAGAAAAGGTTTTGTTGATGTTTACAAATCTCATTGCCAGTTTCTGTTTTGACTTTAGATTGTTGATTAGAATGATTAGAATTAGATTTTTATGAGTACTCCAGAGTTTCATATACAGAAAAACTGTATGACAAATAAAATCTTGCCATCTGACAGTTATAATTATGCTGATTTATAGCTCCAGATTGGTTTCCTGCACCTTCAAAAGCCAATGATGACCCAACATGACTAAATTGAATGCACAAACATAGCTTTAAATTGTTTGAGTAAAAACTTAGAGACTTGGATTTAGATAAGTCATTCATGACACAATTTTCAAGTGTAATAGCTTTCCAAGTAGACTACTTTAATAAAATACCCTCAATAAAAAAGGGCATATGACATCTTTATATTACTGTATCTTAAAATAATTTAACATATTTTTTACTCTTCACAGCAATCTAGAACATGATCCTCTATATATTGCCTATTCTGCCATGATGGCAAAAGTAAGTATTTAATTTCAAGCTCCATCCCTCACTGCATTTAGGTACTTCCCATTAACTTTAGATGCTTCTTAAATCTTTTCTTTCTGTTTCTTACATGGAATGTTTGATACTAGTATCTGTATTTTTAATGAAGCAAATGCTGTTCAGAGTTTTATATATACGCATGAGAAATTTCCTATGTTAAAACAATTTTACAAAATTCCAGTAGGTGCAGTCCTGTTCCTTTCACTTGGCACTTTTTTTGCATATGATTAACTCATGAGCAGTTTAAACCCTTTAGTTATCTTTATTCTTTGGGTAATTATTTTTGAGTTAATACTTGAAGTCTATCAAAGTCAGTTTTTGCAACACATTGATTACAGCTGGCTCATGATGAGAGCTTGACTGTGAAGAGAAATATGGATATAGAGATATGGCACAAGACTATATAGCCCGCAATTACAGGATGTGTATGTAGTTGGATGAATACCCTGAAATACTCATACGTTAGGGAATATCAGCTTCTTAGTGTGGATGAACACAAACATTTACAATTACAGGTTTTTAAAAGCTTCTTAATACCTTTAGTAATTGCTTTTAAAAAATTATTTGGCCATTTTTGTAGAAATACTATAGCAAAAATAGTCATTATGTTTCATAATAAGCAAGATCTTCTGATTTCTGTTTTTAACATAAAAAGAGCTGTCAGGAAGAAGAAGAGGGTGATGAAGAAAAAGAAAAGACATTTGAGGTGAGAGTTTAAATAACATTTCTTTCTCATAATCTAATATGGAAGTATTTTAAATATGTCCACTAGAATAAATGCAAAAATAACATAACACATTGTGTGTTGAACACAGTGAGCTGGTTTACTAGGTTATTCATATGAGAGAAAGATGGGGTATTTTGAAGCTTTGGAGTCAAACAATCCATGGATTTTGGAGACAGATGGTCTTCAACAACTTCAGATTTCTCATCTTCCTATTTTTCCTGGATCCATTCCAATCTGTAGTCTGTTCTCATTTTTGTTCCCAAACCCAGGAGAAAGAAATGGAAAAACAGAGAACTCTCTATCAGCAAGCTCGCTTACATGATCGTGGAGCTGCTGAGATGGTCCTTCAGATGATTAGTGCAAGCAAAGGTAATGCTCTGTGATATCTTTAAAGTTTACATGGGTGTGTTATACCATGAAACCTATCATGTACATATCATATACAGCTTCTGAATGACAGTTAATGAGGCAAAATAAATGTCAGTGAAAACTGCACTAAGTAAAAGTTCCAGACTGCATTTCTGATTGAAGAGTTCATAACTGCAAGTTTTAAGGAGTGTGTCCTTGTTTTGACAGGTCATACAGGACCCATGGTTGTTGAAACACTGAAACTTGGTATTGCTATTCTAAATGGTGGAAACACCGTAGTTCAACAGGTAATGCTTTTCTAACTACTGTGAGTCTTGCTTGCATAAATGAGGCAAGTAATTTTGTGAATTTTAGTGTCCTGTTGTTTAAATTAGTGCACTTAATTTTAAGCCAAACAGTGAAGAAATATCAGTGTATTTTTGGTGCAAGAGCAATTATATTATTTTTTTGCCAGTGAGTTGCATTTCATGGAACTAATTCAAAAATACTTTAATTAATATAATTTTAATATAATGAATTATAAGGGTACTTACTTATTTTACTATTTTATTTTGGTTTATAAATATTAATTAATAATTATAATATATTGTTAACATTGTGTTTTTTCCCTTCAAAAATATACAACGTTTAGAAAATGCTAGACTACCTAAAGGAGAAAAAGGATGCTGGATTTTTTCAAAGCCTCTCTGGCTTGATGCAGTCCTGCAGGTAAAACCATAAATTGCATTATTGCAAGTTCCATTTTATTCATGTTGGTGGCTTATTGCTCAGTGCAGATGGATGTGTAAGGTTTGAATTACAGGAGTCACAGGTTGTAGAACTCTTGTGGGAAAGTTTTGTGAATCACAGGAATAGCCTGTTAATCTTTTCGAGTATTCTTCTAAAGGAGAAAGTAAAGCAAAAGACTGCATATGCCTTTGAAGGTTTAGTTTGAAGAGGCAGAAAAGTAAAAGATAATGGTTCTTTTACTGATCCTAGATTCCTCAAGGTTTTTGTCTGGTAGGTTCTGAGGATGGAGAAAAGCCGCCACTAAGAGAGAGACAGGCCACTGGAGCTTTACTAAGCTGTCAGTTTCTGCACATTTCTGGCAAATTGCATAATCTCTGTCTCTTCTGAATCCTCTGCATAGGTATCAGGTTTGTTAGAGCTGGCATGTGACCAGTGAGACGGTAGTAGTCCATTCCCTTGAAAAAATAGCTCAAATCAGTTAAGGTAAAGGACTCCCATACAGAAGATGGAAACTTGCTGGTGTTTTTGATTACTCTTACAGTAGACAATCTCTTTTTCTCAGAACCAGAAGGGTTCTGAAAGAGGAGACTGGGAATTAGAAGTATAGCAGCTGTATGAATAGAGGATGAAATGTGGAAGGAATGCATTGCAGAAATTATTGTTGAATAGTTGCAGCCTAATTAAATAATATCTACCTTGGATTTTTTTCATTTATGTAAAACACTTTAGCAGAGATTTGCTCAGACAGGCCCTGCTGTGATATTATTACCAATTGTGTATATGTATTATTCAGGACTTCATTAAAAGAGGTATTGATAAAACCTGAACATGGTATGAGAATGAAAATTATGCTTTAAGAAATGCTTTCAGTTTTAATGATGTCACTAGATTGAATAAGTGACTGCACTGCTATTTAACTGAAGTAAAATTAGATAATGATAGAATTATATTGGATGGTTTGAACTAAAGTATTCCAACTGCATAGTGAGAAGAATCATGATTTGCTATTCCATGTGCTGAGCTATGCCAAGTTAACAAAATAAAATTCAGATGTCAGTGTTTTTTGACCCTGCAAGATATGGAACCTCTGATTACATTTCTGTTTTCTGCATAAAGATTCAGGAATTCCATACATCTTCTGAATAATATAACCATGAATAATATATGCAGAAACAATATAATAAAAGTAATAGTGACAACTTAGTGGAAAACAGTCTGAGAAAGAAACAGCAGCAGATTGTCCTTTTGGTGGTATTATCTTTCTGGTGTTCTTTTAAACATAAAAAGTAGTATTTCAGGCTCCTTTTCCACTCCTCATTTGTACATGAAACCATGAATTACATTATCAGGAGTGAAGTTAGGTAAGTGGTGAGGCTTGACCTGAGACTCATTTCTTTTCAGAGTCGGACACTGGACCCTTAGTTTCATCCAAAGCTCATTAACTTAATATGAATATTAAATAAAATATGAGGCAATGCATGTTGTAGTGGGTCAAGAACAGTTGTTGAAGGCCTCTAAAAATTATGTAGAAGAAAATTATTTTCCATTGGTTACTATAGTAATTTTTCATGTTTGTGTTATTTTTCTTTTTCTTTAAATTTAAGTGTTCTTGACTTGAATGCCTTTGAGAGACAGAATAAAGCAGAAGGCCTGGGAATGGTTACTGAAGAAGGAACTCGTAAGTAGAATGAAATTGATTCCAGCAGTGCTTCAAACATTATTTATGCTTCCTTCTTTAACTAGAACTGTTATTTACTGTGGCTTGAGGTTTCTATTGTTAAATTTGTTATAAGTAATTCTAGGCTCTGGGTTCTGAATATGTTCTTTTTTTTACAATATCTTTAACAATAACTTTTAAGAAAAATATTGTAACTTCCAATATTCTTATCTTGTATTCTTGTTATTTTTCTTTGATCCACAGTCATCGTTCGTGAGCGTGGTATGTTTGGGTTTACAGTTTTTGATACTATTGTTGCAAAAGTGTGTTGCAAATACACAGAGAAATCTCTCATTGCATCTTCTCAGATATCTTTAGGTTTAGCTTTATGGTCTGCAGCAGGTTGTGTGTTTAGCTTAAATAAAGAGTTTGATGCTTATTACAGAAGTGTCACTCATATTTAAGGCATGATTTTAGTTATGACTAACAATTTACTTATTAGATATATATCCCGTTGCCTTTTTTTTTCAAATTAGTGTTGTTTTTTTAACCATGGATGCATTGGAGTGCTAAATACTTTGGCTCTGCTTTTTCTGTCTCAGTTTTTCTTTTCATTATTATCAGTCTGTTTCTTTTAAATTGCTTTAACGCTTTCAAATACTGGTTCTTTTATTAAAATTCCAGTTTAAAAGGTTACTGTAAGATTATATGTTCTGCGTAATTAATCATAACAATTGTCACATAATCATTGTATTTATATATTTTAAAGGTGAAAAAGTCTTGCAGCATGATGAATTTACTCGAGATCTATTTAGATTTTTGCAACTTCTCTGTGAAGGGCATAACAATGGTAAGAGAACTTAATTAATTTTGTAGAAAATGAGTGGTGAATCTGTCCCTAAACAGAGTGCAATAGAACCAGTACTGATGTTTTCCTCTAATGCATTAAGTTTTCTGAGGAGAAACTTGCATGACAACAATTTGAATTGCAGAGTTCAATTTGATTTTTTAAGTCTTAATTTAGATTTGGTGTTTAGTATATTACTAGTAGAACCTGTTCTAAGTTACCTAGATAACAATTCTTCAGTTATGTATTTACATTGAGATCTAAAGTTCAATTTCTACCACATAAGCATCTGTATCCAACAAGACATTAAAAAGAAGGCATTCCCCATAAAAATAGAAAAATAATGTTGTATTTTTTCCCCTTTATATACTAACCAAGCACAAATCACTTCTTATTTCAGATTTTCAAAATTATTTACGTACTCAGATGGGCAACACCACAACAGTGAATATTATCATTAGTACTGTTGACTATCTCTTGCGTCTTCAGGTGAGTAAAAAACAAACAAAAATGGAGTAAAACATATTTGCCTTCACTTCACTTGCCTTTCCGTGGAGTCACATTTTATTGGAATCAAACGTAAAAATTCTCTCTAAAAGGATACCTAAAATTAAGAATTTTTATTTATTTCTTTTTTTCCTTTGAAAAGAGCTGACATTTCAGAATTCTGTGTGAAATTAGATGTTTGATAATGGATTTCATTGCTTACTTCTGAAGA
This sequence comes from Pseudopodoces humilis, assembly GCF_049639895.1. Taxonomy (NCBI): domain Eukaryota; kingdom Metazoa; phylum Chordata; class Aves; order Passeriformes; family Paridae; genus Pseudopodoces; species Pseudopodoces humilis. Next base: position 31,649,478 of record NC_142206.1, on the reverse strand, counting down.
GAGTGAAAAATGAGAAATATTCCATATATGCTAAATTTAATTTGAATTACTCATTCAAGTTTTTGTGATACAAATGCAGGCAGTAAATACTGCATAGAGAATTCAAAACTAGAAAATGTAACACTGTTTTTTTCTTAGGAATCCATCAGTGACTTCTACTGGTACTATTCAGGAAAGGATGTAATTGATGAATCAGGACAACGTAACTTTTCTAAGGCTTTGGCTGTCACCAAACAAATATTCAATTCTCTTACAGAATATATCCAGGTAAACAGAATGTATTTCTCAAGGTACTAACAGAGAAGTTCTATGCTCACACAGCATGATCATATTCTTTCAAAAATTTCTAAATGCTTTGCACTTTTTTTTTTAATTTTGATAAAGCTACATGGAATCACTGGACCAGTGTAAAGTGAAAACTAAAACACACAAACAGCAATGTATTTAACAGGATACAATTTGGTATTTATGCACTAAATAGCCAGAGGTCTTGGAAAACCTTCTCATGTAGCTTCATGGCTGCCTGAAACTTCTTTTTGATTTATTTGTTTTGGTTTATTTGACATAAATAAAAAATTTGTTTTCTTATTTTTTTAAGGGCCCTTGCATAGGTAATCAACAGAGTCTGGCTCATAGCAGGCTGTGGGATGCAGTTGTTGGCTTTCTTCATGTGTTTGCCAATATGCAAATGAAACTTTCACAGGTATTTTCAACATTAATTGTCACTGTGCACTCACCTTTACTAAAACCAAATTTGACATTTACAGCTCAATTATATTTTTCTGATAATGATGGTGGCAGTTTTTCCCCTTCCTCCCTGTTGCCAAAACCGGAGGATCTGTCAGAGCAGAAGCCCCATTAAAAGCATGGCTCCCATGCTGAAGACAAGCAGGCCAAGAGAAAAGATGAGAAACATCCAAACAGGGAGGGAGTGTGACATTTGGTCAACTTATCCAGTTAATTAATTAAAGACACTGAGCATGGTGGCACAGGCAGTGTTCATGTCACTGTACAGAGCACAGTGGAGTCCCACTCCACAGTGCCAGGATTCTGTGTTCTTCTGTGACTTCTGCTTAATGTATCCATGCAGCCAAGCTCTGCACTGAATGCAACAGTAATTTCCTTTCTTATTCAGTGTGTCTGCTATCCTCTGACTTACAAGATTTCTTCCCACCCTATAGAAATATATCAGAATTTTGAGAATGGTATTTAGGGCCTTAATGTCAAACACAAATCTACGTTAGACTTATCATGTTCTGTAATGAAACCAAACAGTTCCAGTCCTCTTTGAGTGGTAATGCATTATGCTATTAAATATTGCCAGTGATGTGAAAAAGGATGGATTCTTTCTGAGACAGATACTTTCATATCTGTGTAGCAACCAAGAGTTTTTTGTTTCTGCTGTCCCTTACCTGCACTTTGGTACTCCTTAATGCTTTAGGTTAACTTTATGGTGTTAATACCTCTGCTGTAGTAAGTTGCATGTTGTATTTGACTTATGATAGCAATCATAATAAAATGACAATCAAATATTGCTGAATAATGTGAATGAAATTTAGCTGATCATCTTTAATACCATTTTTCTATAAATTTATTTAATTTTCTGTATAAATACAAATTAAAAACAATCCTACAGTCCTTTTTTTTTTTTTTATAGGACTCTGCTCAGATTGAATTGCTTAAGGAGCTTCTAGATCTACTAAAGGATATGGTAGTCATGCTCCTGTCACTGCTTGAAGGTTGGACCTGCTTTTCTTTATGGTCAAATATGATTATCTCACCTTCCTAGTGTAAAGCACAATTATTTTGTTCATCTTTCTAAACTGCTTTTTAATTGCTATTATGTAATTTTGTGGGGAAAATACATTCTTCATAATTATTTAAGAATTATTCTGGAATATACATAGTCATGAAATAGAGGACTGCTAGAGAAAAGCATGTTGTAAGAAAAAAAGGCTAATATTTAAGAACATCTTTGTTCTGTTTTCAGCACAAATATGAAATGTCATTATTTAAAATGTAGCTGTCAAATAACTTTCTGTTATAACACACTACTTAGGTAACGTTGTAAATGGAACTATTGGAAAACAAATGGTGGACACGCTTGTAGAATCATCTAGCAATGTTGAAATGATTTTGAAGTTCTTTGACATGTTCCTGAAGTTAAAAGATCTGACCAATTCAGATGCTTTCAAAGAGTATGATCCAGATGGTAAAGGAATAATTTCCAAGAAAGAATTTCAGAAATCAATGGAGGCTCAAAAACAATACATACAGTCAGAGATTGAATTCTTGCTGTCCTGTACAGAAGCTGATGAAAACGACATGTTTAATTATGTTGACTTTGTGGAAAGATTCCATGAACCAGCCAAAGACATTGGATTTAATGTAGTAGTATTGCTAACAAACCTTTCAGAGCACATGCCTAATGATCCACGCCTTCAGAGCTTACTTGAGCCTGCAGAAAGTGTTCTTAATTACTTTGAACCATACCTCGGGCGTATTGAAATAATGGGTGGGGCCAAGAAAATAGAAAGAGTTTACTTTGAAATCAGTGAATCCAGTAGAATGCAGTGGGAGAAGCCACAGGTCAAGGAATCTAAAAGACAGTTCATATTTGATGTTGTAAATGAAGGTGGAGAGCAAGAAAAAATGGAACTTTTTGTGAATTTTTGTGAGGACACAATTTTTGAAATGCAGTTAGCATCCCAGATCTCTGAAACAGATTCATCTGAGAGGCCCGAGGAGGAGGAAGAGGCAGAGCCTGCTTATGTAGTGGATATTGGAGATGATGAGGAAGAAGCAAAGTCCATGGAACCTGCTTCAGCTTTTGCAGTGGCCTGTGTTGCAGTGAAGAAGAATGTTGCCAACTTTTTTAAAATGGTCACTGTGAAGAACCTTAGGAAACAATACAGGAAAGTTAAAAAGATGACAGTAAAAGAGATGGTGAAAGTGTTTTTCTCCTTTTTCTGGATATTATTTGTAGGGACATTCCAAATGTTCTTTTCTATAGTGTGGGGAGTATTCCAGATTCTTTGGAGCACTGTATTTGGGGGTGGCCTGGTTGAAGGAGCCAAAAACATAAAAGTTACAAAAATATTAGGGGATATGCCTGATCCAACGCAGTTTGGAATCCACGATGATGTTATGGAAGCAGAAAAAGCTGAAGGTGTTGAGCATGGCATAAGAGCTGAACTTGGGGAATTTGTGAAGAGTGAAAAGGGAGAAGCTGACATAATCGCAGACATTTTTGGCATTCCTACAAAGAAAGAAGGATCAAAACATGGTCATGATGCTGGACTTGGAGATATTTCAGAAATCCTTGGTACTGAGATCCAGACGCCATTGGAAAACACAGTTCATAAGAAAAAAAGATTACAGGTAAATTGAAGAGATTTTCAATTTCTTTTAAGATGATATTAATAATGATAATTACAATAACTACTAATAAACTACTGAATGCTAATAACAGATAATTTTATATTTAACTGATTAATATATATTATCAGTAAGAACCTACTTGATAATCTCTACACATTCAAAAACCAACAGGAAATTTTGTCACAGAAAAATTCATCCCAGTGTTTAGATTTCAGTGCAGTAAATTGTTGTTGTTCATTTGGACTTTATTTAAAACATAAACTGCAAGAGAATTTCTAGTCACAGTTTTTGCTTTAAATTATTTATGGTCTTGTTTATTCTGCACACCCTATATTTTCACAGTATACCTCAAGTAGTTTTGCAACATATTATCTCCATAATAATGCCTTATCATTAACATTTTTTTTCTATATGCTTTGCATGCAATACAGTATCCTTTATTTCCTATTATTTGAAATATATTTGCCTGAATTTATTGTTAGTTTAATTTTTATCATGTAATTATTCTTTACTCTTTTTCCAGTTTATAAACAATATATTTTGTTCCACTCAGCTAGACTGAAGAGAATATTTTTCTGTATAAAATGTAGGTGGAACTAAATGTCAAAACCAAAATGTATTTATCATATTTGGAAGACATTATGCTTCACTTTACTCCTCAGGTCTAAGTTTCTTCTTATTATTCAAAAATATCTTTTCTTTCATCATTAACTCACCTCCTTAGGATACTCTTTCCAGATATTTTCAAGATAAATCTAAATTGTGCAAGTTCTTAGTGCATTATTTTCTCTTAATTTGTATGTTTTTCTCCAGATTTTGGTTCTTGCCTAAACTGAACTAAATTTTTTGCATTTGTTTTTCTTGTTTGTTTATTAAATAATTTTTATGTGTGGACTTAAAAATTACAGTATACTAAAATCCTGTCTCATTTAGCATAAATACAGTGTGGTATTTAAAAATAACTATTTTAATGCAAGAATCTTGGGAGATATAAGTAAACACTTTAGAATTTTCTTCAATAGTTAAAGTAAATATTTTCATTCAAATCCAAATAAACACTTTGATTTATTCTTCGCTTTACTTTGATTTATTCAATTCTCACAGATGTGTTTGATACTATTAATGAAAATGCTCTGTAATTTTTGCAGATAGTTTGAGTCTCTAATGTGAAGTCAGTTATGTAACCTATCCAGCTTTTACCTTTAATATGTTATCTAGTGAAACTTAACAAAGCAAAGTTTGCACTAATTCTGTATTACAAGAATTGCTGTTCATTTGACAGTGTATATAAATGCCTCACATAATCTAGTTAGAGGACTGGATAAAAGAACAAGTGGAGCTCAAGGCAGAAACAGCAGTGTACGAATCAAAAAATTCCTTCAGGACATCACTGCATATTTCTTAGGCATCTGCAATGATAAAACTCATACAAATGGGTAGAAATAGAAAATCAGGTCTATATAGTGGAAAAGTGTACTGATAAGGTCAGTGACATTTATATATAGCCAGGGAAAAGTAACCTATAGAATCATATACGATGAAGCCTTTTAGGACTTCGCTTTTACTGTAAGGTTCTAAAGGAATTTGTGCTGAGAGTTGTGTGGGTTCACAAATCAGAAAAGAAAAGTAGTAGTGACATAACAGTTTGCTGATCAATCTAATTAGTGGTAGCAATAAAATTAAGAGGTAACTCTGAAGTTGCCTTAAAATAGCAGATAAAAATCAGTGAATTGATGAATATAGGAGGAAAAGTTATAATTTTACCTGTAAAACACTTCATTTCCATCTCATTGTTACTGTTTGAGTATGAAATCTTGGGAATATAACTGAGTTGTACAACAATATCAGTTCAATGATAATGTCAGTCAAGCAAACTGAAATTTTGAATTGTTGAGAAAAGAAGAGAGAAAACTCCCATATTATTATGCTCCATGAACCTTAATTTACCTGTGTCTTAAAGACCAGGCTCCCTCATTTCAAAAAGAGTGTGATAAAACTGGAAAAGATTCAGTGAAGATCAATGAGCTGTTAAAACCTGATATGGAACAAATCTTGTGTACGGAATTAAGTTAAGGCTCTTCAGTCTGGAAAAGAGAAAATTGAGAGAGCATATATGGATAAGATGGATAGGGATTTATTCATTCTTCTACCACCCTACCCCGCAGAAGAACCAGGCACCATCAATATGGTCTCTCAATTACCCTCCACCAGCTTGCGATCCTAGGGGAGACTGTGAAAGAGTTAAACCTGCATCGTTTGCTGGGTGAGGTTCCACAGATAATGTGTGAGATACACAAGGCAAGATCAACTTAATAAATTCTTTCCTATATCCTTTTCCTATGTACTTAATGAGAAAAAGGCATCTAGATGAGTGGTGGCAGAAACTTTAGATGACTGTATATAGGTATTAACCAGAAATGCAGGACCACTAGATGACTTCTGTCTAAGAACTTCAAGAGAATGCAGAAGAGGATTAAGAGTTAAGAGGTTTTTAGGGAATGGAAACAAATTTTAAGCACTTTAGATTTCTTTGTGAGTCTAGGACATCAGGGCCTGTTCTTCTTGGACTTCAACTGAAGCTTAGATATTCAAACTGCATTTGAAATGAGCTGACTTTGATCTTGTAACATCCAGCCTAAAGGTGTTTGATATCCAGGCCCCAGGTTCTTTGCTGCAGTTAGCCAACGGTGAAATTGTGCCTTATCTCAAGGGAAAGTTGTAAACACACACTAAAGATGGTTGTGTGGTGTGCCAGTAAAGGTTTAATGAACCATCAGCCCAGCTAAGATAAATATCTTGAAGAAAACATTGTGTAAGTTGAAGTTGTTTTAAGTATTTTGTCTGTTTTCAGTTGCATTACTTGATCATGGCCAAGTAATTGGGTTTTGTAATATCTTGTAGTTACATAGATATTTTTCAGATTTTTGATGATAACATTAATATATTGTTTCTTCTTTCAATCAGTAACTCCACTGAGTTTTTGTGGGTGACTTTAGTATCAGGACATGATTTGGATGTAGCTACCTTCATTCTCAGCTGGTCACATAATTTGCCTGATCACTGTTCAGTTGTTCAGTCAACTGGACTAATTAGAGTATTGATAATACTATACTGAAAAAGACTATCAGAAAAATTTCTGCCTTTTTCACTGTTAAAATATAGCCTGAGGTCCCTATCTTTAAAAATCAAACACTTTAAAAGAGCAAAGTGTTATAAAAATATTATTAATAATTTTATTTGTTTCCTAGAAGATGGTAACTAAAGTTACCAGAATTTTATTTGAATGGATCAATTTTGATGGTTAAAATAATTTTTGCAGATATCTGAAATTGCAAAAGAAGCTGGAACACAAAGGAAAACAGAAGCTGAGAAAGCTGAGTAAGTTAATTTTACAAGATTCCTGCTTAACTCTTTGGTAGTTCCTAATGCTAAATAATTTGGCCAGGTATAATGCAAGAAATGCTCAGGATTCAAAGAGCTTTATGTACACTTTGTCTCATCGCTATTTTGAAAATACACTAAGGGGTGCATACTAAGTGTTTTGTGAATATATAAGATGTCAGACCATTTCACTAAGCAACAAAATGGCAATCTGATTTTTGTGACCCTTGACAATTATGCATATATAGACCTGTGGCCATTGTCTTTTCGAAAATTCACATAAAAATATGCATAATTTCCCTCAAAAATGAGCACCAGTCTTCAAAGACCTCTGCAACTTATCATTACTGCTTTCTGCTTTCCCTACTACTCACTACAATTTTCATGCAACAATATTGGATCATTAAAACCCAAGATTTAAGTAACCCAACCATTTTTACTTATAGGTGTATTATCAGTTCTTGAGTTGTGAGGCAGCAGATACATTCCTTTGTCTGGTCATCCTATATGTAACTGCCTAAACAGCACTTAAAATACTTACTGTGCTTTAGCAGCATCCTACTATTAAGGAGCATCCTCTCTGCCTGGACCTGCAGCCACATTGTAGTAACAGATTAAAATATTTGTAGACAGACAAAACGTGTCCCAGGAATTTTTACAGATTCAAAAGGTATACAAAATTTTCTTTCTCTTTTTTTTTTCTATTTTGTTTTATGTTTAAAATATTTACTTCAGAGTAATTTATCTTTCTCCTATCATCTGCCAAAGTTAATTTTTTAAGTGTGCCATCAGGGTCAATACTTTAGGACCATCATATTGATGCCTCAACATTATGTTACACATATGGAAATGCAGCTTTTTTTTCTTTTCTTTTTTGTTAGTTACTAAATTCCTCTTTTGCTACATATAGTATAAAAACTGAATTTCAAAGGTAAACTTTATGAATTCAAATTCATTCAAAATGAATGCATTTACATTTGGCTAGATATTTTTGTTTAGTTAACTTTTCTTCTAGCATGGAAGATGGTGAGAAACAAGATAAAGCAAAGGAAGTACAATCTGAGCAGCTAGAAGAGGGAAAAATGAAGAAAAAGAAGAGAAGGCATGGACAAAAAATTGAGAAACCAGATGCTGTTATGGCTAACTTCTTCAAGGCTTTGGAAATTTATCAAACAAAGATGCTTGTAAGTTTGCCTTGAATTCTTTAGTCATTGAATTATAGAGAATGGGATGGAATGGGATGGAATGGGATGGAATGGGATGGGATGGGATGGGATGGGATGGGATGGAATGGATTGGAATAGAATAGAATAGAATAGAATAGAATAGAATAGAATAGAATAGAATAGAATAGAATAGAATAGAATAGAATAGAATAGAATAGAATAGAATGTTTTTTTAATATTTAAGAGAGAAATGTAATCATAAGGGGAAATTTGGCATGAGTGTTCAGATGATTGGCTGTAGTCAATCTCCTGTGATTTTATAATACTTCATAGAGTTATGTAACTAAGTGATTCTGTGTGCAATTTCTAACTGGAGAGATTAGCTTCTTGAGCTCCTTTTTAGGAGCTCCCTATTTTCCATAATCTAATTTCTAGAATCTTTGATTTTTATTTTTCTTTGTTATTAAAACCATGAAATGGTTGAATTCTCTGAAAACTTTCAAGTAATTTTTTTCCAGTATTCTAACATATCTTCCCACACTTTTTTCTGTTTCAGTCTTCTCTGACTTAAAATGTTGAGGCCGTTACTTTTAATTCCATTTATCATGAAAAGGGGAAATAAGCTACCAAGAAATGCCCTTGGTTATTATAACTGGTGTATAAAGGCAACACAATCATGTATTTACTGTTTTAAAAATCTGGCTATCTATTTTTTCTTATTTTGATATTACTCACAGGTTTTAATTACTTTGTTTTTTTTACTTTCAGCACTACTTGGCAAGAAATTTTTACAACTTAAGGTTTCTTGCTCTATTTGTTGCATTTGCCATCAATTTTATTCTTCTGTTTTACAAGGTAAGGTTATGCATTTTTCTTTAAATATTTTTTTTAGTACCAGATGATACAATAATTTAATGTTTGTAACTATTCTGTTTTTATTTTACTCAGGCTGAATGAAAAGAGATTTATTTAATTTCTCCTTTATTGTTGAGTTTCTAGGCACTTTTTAATTTAATCACATAAGTCTTTTATTGTTTGGACTGTTAATCTTGTTCTGGGAAAATTGAAATCTACTAAAATAACTCAAATATCAAAGCTTTTGAATGATTTTTCTCTCATTTATTCTCAAGATATTAAGAGACTTTATTTAATCTGGTTATTCTCAGTTACTTCTTTTTTTTATAGTAGGCTACAGTTCTTCTTGTTTAGCTCACTGATGAAGAAGGCTATACATTCACACTTTAAACCTAATCTTAGAGGTTCACCTGAATCTAGAGTTGTTTCAGGTTCTGGTGTATAAATCCTTTTCTCCCCATTCTCTTCTGCTTTTCTCTGAGTCTGGTGGGTGACAGCCCATTCTGTTGCAGAGCAAGACAGAAGTTCGTGTCTATCAGTGTAGGTCCATCTGTCATACATAGGAAAGGGTCAGTGTGAGTCAGACAGGACTGAACAGGACTTCAGCTGTCAAAACAGTCAGATAAAGCTGTCAAAAAAGTGCCCCTGGGGATTTTATTTTAAAGGGCAGGTTTTTAAAGTCACTGGAAGAATTTAGGGCAGTATGTCAGCTGATGAAATACTGTATATAATTTGTAAGTTCTAAACTGAGTCATGAAATAAAAAGTTATGAACAGTGTACAAGTCAATTACAGGAATATTTTACTTCTCTTTAAACTCGAGTAATCACGAACTATGTAGATTACCAAAAAAACCCTAATTCAGTCATAATACATAACCCTGTCATTCCTCTCTTCTTCCAAGAAATTGTTTTTGAATGTTTTCATTACTTTTAGTTTTGCCACAGCATTGTTAGGGAGATTTGTAAACTGCCTGTATTTGCTTTTTCCAGATTTTCTTTTCAGTGACATGACATGATGTGGAGACTTCTGTTGTGCAAATGAAGAATGTTTAAAGCTAATGATCTATCATCTTCCTTTGAGCAAGCTTTGCAAATATCGTTTATCATTAGAGTAAAGGGAAAGGTTTTAAATTTATTTTATTTTCAATGTGCTTAAATTTTTCTCAGGTGACAGAAGAGCCACTTGATGAAGTAGAGGAAGACTCTAATCTCTGGAACTCCTTTGCTGAAGAGGAAGAGGAGGAAGGCATGGTGTTTTTTGTTTTAGAAGAAAGTACTGGCTACATGGCACCTGCTCTCAGAGCACTGGCAGTTATTCATACTGTCATCTCCTTTGTCTGTGTGATTGGATACTACTGCTTAAAGGCCAGTTCTTAGTCTTACTGCTAATCTGTTTGTTAAACATTGGCTATGTCCCCAGGTGGTTGATGTTGCTAACACTGGAATACCTATTTGTACCTAGCTGTTGACAAATTCTCACTGCTCAATAGGTTGGTGTTTTCCTCCTTTATTCTGACCAGCAGAAATGGAGTTACCTTCTTTCCTAGCAGTGTGTGTGTGTTTTGGATTTGTGGTTAAAACAGTGCAGGTAACACAGTCACATTTGGATATTGCTGGACAATGTTTGCATAGCGTGAGGGCTCTCTCTTTGCTTTCCCCACTCTCATCCCTCAGCAGGTATGTTGGGAGGGGTCACAGCCAGGCCAGCTGGGCCAACCAACCAGAGTGATATTCCATGGCATGAAGCATCACACTCAGCAATAAAAAGTGGTGTGTGGGGGAGGATTGGGACCTGACTGCCAAGCTGGCCATTGCTCCGAGGCTGCCTAGGCATTGCTGCCTGCGGGAGGTTCTACTGTGATGTTTGGTCTTACATTTTTAGTGTTATAAAGAAGCAAAAATACAAAAACCATGACAGAGATGGCCACTGTCATTTTCACAGGTGCCTCTGGTTGTATTCAAGAGAGAAAAGGAGGTAGCTAGAAAGCTGGAATTTGATGGACTATACATAACTGAACAACCAACTGAGGATGATATTAAAGGACAATGGGATCGCCTCGTTATAAATACTCCGTAAGTAAAATTAAATTACTATATGCTTATAAATATTACAGCCCATTAAGCCACTGATCTAGAACCTTTTCTGTCCACCTGCCAATTCATTAATCTAAAAGAAAGGCATTTAACACCTTATATTAGATGTTAACAGTAGTAGAGTCTAATGTGAAATCCTGTATTATCATTTTACTTAATGAATAAGATGATAACACATACATTCCACCTCTTTTTCATTTTCTAGTGTTTGCAAGGATTATATATTTTACCTCACAATGTCTCTCCATGACATTTCACATATTAGTCTCTATGAAGAAAGTTTTAAAAACTTCCATCCTTTCCAGTGACTCTGTTTCACTTGTACAGTGATATTCTCCTCCCTTTCTTTCCCATTCCTTGTTTAAGAAATTTGTATGCAACAAGAAGAGTAAATCTAGTGAAAAACAACATTCCTAGAATTTGAGTAGGTCTGACAGTAATTTCTGTCAAGTTGTAGGCATTAGCAAATAGTGTAGTAGTTGCACACTGATTCTAAGAGGCTCAATAAGCTGCAGCAGTTTGTAGGAGTGACACAGACAAACACAGCCCATAGCAGGGGGTGTTGGAACTAGCTGATCTTTAAGGTCCCTTCCACCTATGCTTCCATGATTAGAATTTCTAAAAGGCTGGAAAATCTTAAATGCTTTTTTTCCCTACACCTAAGTTTTAAGAATTTTTCTTAATTTTATTCAGCACTATGGACTAACACAAATTATTAAAGTTACAACAAAAGGTAATTGAGAAACTAGAGAGACTTGCTTATTTTCTAAGCAGTTTCTTTCACTATTGATAGCAACCCATTTAGATACCCAGTAAGTTTATCTTCAGCAGAAAGAAGCATGAATAAATGAAATATATTGTCAACTTATCCATAATGACATGCTGTACAGTCTGTTCTCAGCATGTTGCACTGTCTGCTGAAGTTAAACTAAAGATTTCGGCTAATTTAAGCAGGCTAATCCTTCCCTCTGATGTTAACTGTGTCTTGAGGTTTAGTGCAAGTACTGTAGAATCAGAATTACCACTGCTGGAGGGTACCCCGTGTTCTGTATAAACTGAAATGTGCTTTCTATAACTGGAAAAAAGTAATTAAAAGTGCGACGTACCCTGACAAATTATTGGAAGTTTTTGGTAAAAGAGGTAGACACAAGCTGGCTACACTATAACATACTTTGCTTAAAAGACTGAGAAATCAAGCAAAAAATTAATATGGAACATTGGACTAGAATATACCATCTATTTCAGTCACTAGAAACACTTGCCTTTATCTGGATTAATTTAATTCATAATTCCAAATCAGAAAGGTAAAAATCGGAGCATAGTCATTGAGAAGTTTGCCTCACATCCCAGCAGAACATTGTTCCGAATCTCATTTTTCTTGCTTGCTAGCACTGACTTTATTTTACCAATATTGTCCTTTAGTTTAAGTAGTTATTTTTCTTTTACATTCCTGCATATTTTCTCAACTCTGTATTATTTCCAGGATAGAAGGACAGAAAAATCTTCAATTTTATAGTGTTTCCTGCTAACCTGCATTCCTCAAAATGGATATAATATACAGTAATATCCTTAGAATGAGCAGTTACTGGATACTGCTATATATATAAATATTTGTTATATATTGGCAAATATCTTCTTGAATTTTCTTTGCAAGTTTAATATTTTTAAATTTTCTGATGGCAAACAGTTGACTGATTCTCAAGTGTTCAGCCTCTATTTGAAATTTAATCTGGTGAACTTAAAAATGATTTATGCTTTAAGAGTCTCTTATTTTTCTCTGAAAATCGTTGTCTGGTTTGATTTTTATGGCTAGGTTGATAAAGTATTTATTTAGGAGATTAATATTGCAGTGACTAACCTGCTATTATGGAATTGTTAAGCTTATTAGGTGATAGTATGTAGCCTGCTGTCCTTTTGTAGACATTCATATCTGTGTATAGGAAAAAGAAAGGGGGTATGGAGGGAGAAGATGATATTGCAGCAAATTATGATTAATAGCAGTGGTTGTCCACATGAAAAGAAATCATTCTCCTGATTTGAAGTGCAGTGAGTGAACAAAATTTGCAATGAACAGGAACATGGTATTTTCTCTTTTTCTCACTGTTTTCTTCCTTTGCCCTAACAAGTTAAATAACTAGAAATATTTTTGCCTTATCTATGTAGGTCCTTCCCTAACAATTATTGGGACAAATTTGTGAAACGGAAGGTAAGCTTTTCATATTTCTATTATGTTTTTCAGAGCAATAATCTACTATTTGGTTAATTTGGATATCCATATAATATGCTTCTGTACACATAAATACAGAAATAACTGGGAACTGGAATTTGTTTTATGAAAGTCATTGTTGTGTTAAATGTCTCAGTGAACAGGCAGCTGTGGCGTAGGTGGGAGGAGGGAGGAAGACAGAAGGCTGTGGTTTCCTTCCTAGACTCAGACACTTGAAATAACTTCATGCTGTCAATCAGCCAGCAGGTCTAATTTACAATCATTGTCATCTTTAGGATACAAAGCCCCCTCAATGCCCTAAAAAAAAAAAAAAAAAAGCTAGCTTAAATGACAGCAAATTATACATAAGCTTTCAGATAATAGCCTTTAATGCTTCTATTTTTCTTTTTTATGCTACTCTGGTTTCCTGGGAGTTCTTACTGTTCTAGTAGTGTTAATTGTGAAGGACTTCTTTTTTAATTCCTGGCAACTACTGGTCTGAAGTATGTGAATGTCACTGAGCAGCTTCTGTGAGCAAAATCTTCTCTTCTTCCCTTTCTAGGTTATTAACAAGTATGGAGACTTATATGGAGCAGAACGCATTGCAGAACTTTTGGGCTTGGACAAAAGTGCCCTTGATTTTAGTCCAGTGGAAGAGAGCAAACCAGAAGAGGCATCTCTTGTGTCATGGTAGGACTTCTGAACTTCACTGGCAAATTTTGTGTTGGTATAACCTCACAATCAAAGATAAAAAAAGATTTCATTTTGAAACTGTTGTGATGTTTTCCTCAACATGGGAAATCCAAATGGATAAGTCTTCCTAGATTGAAAATAAAATAAAATAGCTTTTTGTTTGTTCTAAAACACAGTTGTGTTATAAAAGTAAGAAAAAAAAATCAGCAAATTTATGCTGACTGGTATAGTTGGCCACGCTTTCATTTTAAACAATAATTAATGCAGCATTTAAAAGGTCTTATGACATAGTTTATAAAGCAAAGGACAGAAAAAGTATTGATAATAATTATCTAGACAACAGGTGTCTAGTGCAGATTCAGAGATGTTTTCCTGACTTAGTCAGTCAAGATAAGAGCTTGAAAGTGTCCCAGTCCCAAGTGATTTATGCTCCTACAAGAGTTGGTTTGCTCAATATGTAAGATGCACAAGAAAGACTTCCCTTTGTATGCCATCCAATGGTTAATAAATTATTTAGAATATTGCAGAAGGCATTACATTTTCTCTTGGTTATTCTGGCAGTATTTTACACTAGACAGAACACTTACCCATTGAATTTATGCAATCTGTGTTCCACATTTCACTAATTTTGGCACAGATTTTTATTTCTTAAGTCTAGAATATGGCAGTGTCATTCTTCATGAAATTTACACCAGTTTTGTTGGTTTAAAAACTCTTTATGGTGCTCATAATTAATGAATAGTCTGTGAAAAATGAAGCACCCAGATCATTCCAAAAATGAGTAATTAATTTTTATTGCCACCTTCAACAAAAAATTCTTAAGTGCCAAAACTAGTTTGCTGTTTGTAAATACAGAATTCAATACTTTTGACATTTATGCATTTCAAAAATTTTGTATTTCTTAGGCTAAGCTCCATTGATACAAAGTACCACATTTGGAAGCTTGGAGTTGTTTTTACTGATAATGTAAGTATGTTAGTGTAGAAGAATACACTTTGATTTACTCTAAACATGGTTGTATGTCTTCCACCATCTGCTTTTATTTTAAACAAACATACACAAATAATATTGCATTACAGAGCCATTTAAAAATATTTTTTTTTCTTGTGATTAGACTAAAGGATGTTTTAATCAGAATTATATACTGCACAATATAGATGGTTATAACTGCTATTGTAGTACATTCTTTATTAAATTAATGGTTTAGAAGGTGGCTTAACAGTTACTGTTAGTTGCCCATATCAGTGACAGTGGGCAAACCTCTTTGGTTTAGCCTCAAGGAGTAACCCGGGGGAGCATTCCCACTCAGGTAAAGAATCTACACACACCCTGGGAGTGCTAGAAATCCCTGCCATTAAAAAGCGGGACTGAGCTTTCACAACATAAAGTGATTGACTGGAATTCACATGTACCCAGGCTAGTTATGCTAGCTCAGCAGAGCACCATTCATCTTGAAGTAAGTTATTAGTACTAGCAATCATTGCTTGCTCTATCAGGAAACACCTGTCTTCCATATCCCTGCCAGTGACAGTAGCTTTTAGGATATACAGGTTTTTTACATCCTTGTGATGGCTGTTTTTGAGGTTCTTGAGTGAGGCTGGTCCCAGCATTTTCAACAGCAAAAGCAGTATGATGTCCCCCTCCATCACTGGTAATTTTCAGAAGATGGGTGAAGTTTGAGCTGTTTAATCCCTACACAGGCAAAGTGTCCTACTACAACAACTTGAGTGACTTAAAAACGTTCTGTATCCAACAATCCACATCAGCACGTGCTAACCCTCTGCCACTTTTAACTTTCTCTGCAGTCATTTTTATACTTAGCTTGGTACACAACTATGTCTATCCTTGGGCACTACAATAACTTCTTCTTTGCTGCTCATCTGCTGGATATTGCTATGGGTTTTAAGACATTGCGAACTATATTGTCTTCAGTCACTCACAATGGCAAACAGGTTAGTGCTACATGAAAAGTTTTGAAAAAAAAATCTTTGTAAAAGTACCGGGAAAAAAATCTCTTGTACTGGAAATATCGGAATGCAAGTAATTTTTATCATAATAGGATTATCTTATCTACTACAGCACACTTAATACATGTTAAATGCTATGAAATTGTAACAATCTATATTATAAAGTGATGACAGATAAAGAAGTGTTGTACACAATAGAAAACACATCATTTTAGAAATATACAAGAATATGAATTATTACCTAACCAGCTCTTTCTATATTCTCAATGATGAGCTGTTTGGTGATAAATATTAAGAATACACAATCCCTCCTTAGCTACAGCAGTAATAATGATCTGGGCACTGAGATTTCAATACCTGGCTAATAAAAATGGGCTTAAAGGTGTGGGCATTCTGCACTGTGAAATATGCTTCTATAGCACTTTGTCATGCAAAAATCAGATTAATAAAGTATACTTCTAAAGCTAATTGTTCAAATTTCTGCAGGGAATCATGATCTGATCTCCAAAGAATACATGTGCCTAGCTATCATTACAACAAAAAACAAGCTTTATAGTTTGTTTTAATCTCACATTTAAGAAATCTAAATTCCCCAAAATATAATTTCAAACATACACATTCCATTCCTTCTCAAATGAAGTAACATATATTCTAAGCCCACTCCCATGCCTTGCTAGATTTGTCAAAACATTTTAAACCACATGATGTTTTGGAAGAGGCATAAAAATATACCCACACAAGGTGATGATGTGTTATCATCACACAAACAAATGAAATCTCTGGTTTTATACTATTTATTTTACTTCAGATGACCAATTTGGTATTAGTTTTAATGATTAGAATGATTTATGTATTTTCCTTACAATTTTTTTAAAATAAAATAGTCAAAACTGAGCATAATTGACAAAACTGATTTAACTCAAGACCATAGCTTTTACATTCTTAAGCAATGAATATTTTTTCTAATTCTGTTGTTTTTCTGGCTAGTAAATATGAGCACTGAAAGACAGCTGCAGATTTCTGAATTGAAATGTTCACTTTGGAAGCATGCTGACAGATTTGCAGATAGTGATAATTGATCAGCTTGTCCTTCAATACTCTTATGTTTCTTTTAAAAGAGTAAATTCTGGTTCTTACGTTTTCAAAAACATGTAGCTTTCAGTAAACTGCTCTCCAGAGCTGTATCTTCTAACACCAGCTCTAACAGACAATATAATCTAGTCTCATTAACTGTTAAACTTTTTTACCTAATGATTTTATTTCCTTACAGGCAGGACCTAGAAATTACTTACTCTTATCAAAATTATTTTCTCTCCACTTTAGCAATGGCTTTGCTAAACAGCTTTGGAAGAGAAAATAGACTATGATAAATCTTTTTAAATCATAATAAGTCCCAGTTGAAATTGTCAAATTATCTAAAGGGTTTTATTTTTATTATTTAATATTTATTGTATATCCAGTGTTTCAAGTTACTATACTTAAACTTTTAAACTAAAGAGTGTAAAAGACTGCTTTTGTGATACAGACATAACTGCTGTCTTTAGTTTCCTTATTGGGAACGGTACAATATGACCCATTTTCAATATTTAAGGCAATGCACCAAGCAGTCATGTCTCTTCTGACAAATGGTACTGAAACCTATTTTCCTGTCATGTCTCCACACGCAGCTTGTGCTTACTGTGGGACTCCTCGCTGTAGTCGTGTACCTTTACACCGTGGTGGCCTTCAACTTCTTCCGCAAATTCTACAACAAAAGTGAAGATGAAGATGAACCAGACATGAAGTGTGATGACATGATGACGGTAACTAAAGCATCACCTGCATGCCTCAAATATCATCCTGAATTTTCAAATGGATACTTTAGATAGAATGATAAGTAAGGAGCAATGTGTTTGTTGCTAATTCCATTGGGTTCTTCTTCCTCTTGATACACATCATTTTGGAAATACGAACAGTCTTGAAATCCCCTCTGCGTTCTCCAGTGGTCTAAACTCAACAGCAAATAGGACACATAGGAAGATATTCTGAATTTTTCTCCTAAATACTGTGGTTTATGATGTGCCACAATGCTTTTACAGCTGAGGATGGCAAACCCTCAAAGTAAAAGAGGAATTTCTTTACAAATTGGTCAGAGCTTCAAAAAGAAGCCGCGTTGTCACAACAAAGAAACCCCACTTGTTCCCAATGTTTGCAAGTGTACAAGCTCTTCCTGTCCTTATTTAGGTTATATGAATTATGTTATTAGCACTAGTTATAAAAGCGTGCTCCAAAATTACAATTAGTAATTTAGTCATGAAGAAAGAAGTCAAGGGTGAGAAAGCAGAAATTACAACTTACTAGGGGTGATAATCTTATTACACCAATTTACAATCTGATTTTTACCCATCGCCACTGAATGTTATTTCTGTCAAAATAACACATACTCTACAGATATATATTAATGTATGAAGAGAATTTGATTTTATTACTGTATACAGAAAACACAAATTCAGGTATTAGAAATGTGATATTCTGAGTTTGGGGCCAGCTGATATCTCCCATGGAACAGAAATTCTCTGCCCTGCATTTTACACCAAAGACAGCATAAAACACCTCAGAACAGAAGCATATCATGGACTTCACAGAATGATCCTCCCTATTCTTGAACTTTCTTTTCAACACTTAGTGCAGTTAGACATGCAAATTACAGAAATTATGAAACCTGCCCAAACTTTGTGAACTGAATACTCTGGTCATAAAATAGGTGTAGGAATAATCAGAATAATAAAACCATACAACATTTTAAACCACTGTATCAAGTGAGGCAAATAAAGTCTAAGCTACATTAAGTACTATTAAATTAGTACCAACATCTTATGACATCAGTAAAATTGCATTATAAAAATGGATGTATAGCTCTTTTTAGTGTTTGCTAATGCCAGGTTTTATACTCATTATTTAACACCCACTGCTGTCTAATGTACGTAGTCCAGAATACTGGCTGTGCTTAGAGATCGATATTGTTTTAACTTACACTGTGTGGCTGAAGGCAGTTTACAAGATTCTGTAACAAATCATACAGGAACGTCAGTAGTTTATCATTCCTTCCATTCCAAAATACTTACAGACCTTAAATATACAGATTATTAAAGATTTTTTTGATTAAGATTTGCATCTGCAAAAAATAGGACAATACTTTTTTAAGTGATTTCTTCTGGATTGAACTGAACAGAGATTGTTTCACAGATCACAACTAATTCACAATATAATAAATCAGACATCCAGTATTGCAAAATTAATTTATCTAGAAATCACCTACAAACAGGTAGATCTACTTGTTTTGAATATCCCACTATTTATTTTATGGCAATATTTTCCACATTTCTGAAATTCACTGCAAGACTTTGAGATGTCTCTTTACTCAGAGCAAGATAGAATCTTAGTAATTATCATAAGGAGTAGAATATAGATAACAGTTAATATAGTAACAGTAAATACAAGAAAAATACCCCCAAAATAGTCTCAGTCTGAAAGACCCTCGGAGTAAGGAGCAGATAACAGCTAATATTGACTCCCCCTCTTAGTAAGTGTACTTAAAGGTGGACTCACATTAGTTTAGACAGTAACAGATTTTTGGTGCAGTGTGTTTGATACATGACAAATGATATTATGTGTTCTTGTTACTATAAATAGTCAAGAGAATTAGCAGAGCAGAATAATTAAAAAAAACAAACAAACAAAACCCAAAAACCCCAAAAGAATAATTAATGATAGATATATTTATAATTTTCCTCTCTCTTTTTTAGTGTTACCTGTTCCACATGTATGTGGGTGTAAGAGCTGGTGGTGGCATTGGAGATGAAATTGAGGATCCTGCTGGAGACCCTTATGAAATGTACCGAATTGTCTTTGACATCACATTTTTCTTCTTTGTTATTGTTATCCTACTTGCCATTATTCAAGGTACCATCACTTACTTTAGTAGACATTGTTCAAAATTAATTCATCTTTGAAAACCATACTTATATTCGAACCAAATTTAGCAGTATTGCTGTAGAGACTTATTTATGAGTTTATAAAATCATTAATTCTGAAAGTAATAATTTTATACTGATTCATACATAATATGCCTTTTCCCGAGTACTACACAAAGTCAAAGCACAAGGAATGTAATTTATGTGGGTTGCAGTGTTTATGAACGTTTTTATAACTATCCAGCAATTATGAACCTTGTGCAGGATCACTGTTTGTCACTGTTGGACACAAAACGATTCACACAGACACAGCCCGGGGGTGGTGAAGGAAAAGAGAGAACTTTATTTTTTCCTCTCAGAATTTATAGGTTTCTGACTACAGCCAGGGATTGGATGGTCAGGATAACACCTTCCCAACCGCACTGGCCATGAGAGATGTCCATCACAAGACGTGCATAAGAATGTACACATATCTATGTTTACAGTTACTGTCCTGGGAAAGTATTTAGAAACTATGTCTACAAGATTGAAAAACTGTGTTTTCAGGGCGACAGCTGTTCTATACTAAGCATTTAAACTTGGGAGAGCCTTGCTGAAGTCTTTCCCACTTTTAGCCTGGAATCACCACAGCCCACTGGGGAATGGAGACCTTCCAATTAGAAAGGGTAAATGACATGGAGAAAGTCACCATGGCCAAATAGCAATTTCCTCCTTTCTTTAAAGGCTTATTTGCAGTTTTAATTGATTTGCAGTTGTGGTTTACAGCAAACAAGAATCCTCCTCGGTGATGGGCAGCATTCAACACTCATTGCATAAACTGTTCTAAGGCTGTTAGGTAAAAAACTGGACTGCACCTGGTGGCAAAGAAAAAATGTAAAACATTTATACTGAGAAAAAGTTACAAATGTTACAGTCCCCAGAATGATCCAGTTCTTTTCTTAAAATGTTGAAAGTGGAAGAGTAATGCTTCAAATGTGAAGCAGAGTCACAAACTGTCCAAGGTGGGCTGAGGGAGCAGAGCTGTCCTTCTTCAACAGGACTTAGGACATAAGAGTTTTATGCAAAGGAGAGTGAAAATTAATTTAATTCATGGGAACAAAAGAGATGAGCTTGTGTAAGGTTAATTGGACTATAATAAAGCACAAAAATCTTTCCTCTCTCGAGACTGTGCCTGTATGTATAAATACACTAAACTCTAGACACTAGAGGAATGACATTAATTGCAATATGAATATTGCTATGTACTGAAGTCTTGCTACTTTTCCATTTGAAATAGGTCTGATTATTGATGCTTTTGGTGAATTAAGAGACCAGCAAGAACAAGTGAGGGAAGACATGGAGGTAGGAAGCATGTTATATTTTTCATTGCTCTTGTTCACCCAGATTGTCACCAACTAGTGTCTTTGAGTTAAAATTCTTCTGTAACCACAACTTTTGTTTTCAGACCAAATGCTTTATCTGTGGAATTGGCAATGACTACTTTGACACAACCCCGCATGGCTTTGAAACACATACTTTGCAAGAACATAACTTGGCAAACTATCTGTAAGTACATTTTACAATTGGAATTGTGATATAGACCTTTCAGATGTAGTGTAATTTAGGTACACACATTGCTGAAAATCCCATGGCAGAATTCTGTAAAACTGAGGAATATTTCCTCTCCTTTCTGGTCTCCCCTCCTCTATTCTGCACTGCTAGTTATGTTTAAATTGCTCACCTTATACATGAGGTACCTTAGTAGTATGAGACCAGAATGCACATCAGCTCCTTATTCTGATGGGAGGAAAGTCAGATATGGGGAAGGATAGGTGACAGTTTAAAAAGTTGCTTAAGTTTGAAAGTTTTGATTGTGACTTCTGGGGGCTTGGTAATGCTGATAAGACCATAGAAAATTTGCTTCAATTTGACAAAAAAGAAAACCCAAACCAAAACAAATCAAATAAAGGCACTTGTAGAAAGTTCTTCAAAGATGAGCTCCAAAAAATAATTAACTGTGTTCCTACCGTTCTTTAGTGCTAGTGGAGCTTTTTGAAACCTTGAAGCACTCAGGAGCTGTACATGTTTAGACTATACCAAACTCCCAAGAGAGTGGTCTTCCACTTTCTTTAATAAATATAGAGGAGGCCTAAGAGGATATTAAAAAAATTATTCTTGTTGCATTATACATTACTTATATATAATATTTATTATATTTTATTGCATTATATGTTACTCATACAACAAAGGTAATAAATAACACAAGCATTGCACCAGCAGAATGAAAGGAGAAGCTAGTGAAATCTTATAGCAGTCTGGCTTTGGAATACTGCATCTGAACTTTTTTAAATTAAAAAAAAAAAACACAACCAATTGGTTAATGTTATGCCAATTTCTATCAATATCCATAGTTTTACCAGTCTACAACATCCAAGCTTTTCTTACTATATTGATTTGCTTAGTTGTTACACGGGAACCTCTAATTCACCATAAATTAAAAATGACCATTTTCTTCATAACAGAATATATAGTGAACAATCTTTTTATCCATGTTACCCTTTAATTAGAAAACTATTAAAATCAGTGTACTTTCCTTCCTTCACAATGAAAGCACATACTAAGCCTAATTCCAAATTTACTGCATCAAAACTGTCCCACTCTGAGTAGTATTACCTCTAAACAGACCACTGTTGGTTCTCTACAGTCTTTCTAATTAGTTGAAGCTCTCAACATTTGACTGAGCACAGGTATTGGGGAAGGATAGGCTCAGCCCATGAACTGTATAGTAGCAATATTCAGAAATCCTGGTGCAGCTCAGTATTTACCACACTTCTCATGCAGTAGCCATAGTAACTTCTTCCAAGGTGAGATGCTGGAGCATATGTGCTCAGAATTTGGCATATGCCTAATTCAGGTATTGCTCCTCACACTGAAACGAAGGAAATGCTAAACTGCATTTTTCTACTTCTACAGATTTTTTTATGTTAGCACTTTCACACAAGACATGCTTCAGACAGAATTTTCCCCCTTAAAATAAGCACTTTAGATGCCTAGTAGTGTCATTGCTTTGCTGGTTGGCATACTCTTCCTCACATACCCCAAACTAGAAAAGGTCAGGCAGAGATATGATGTTTCCTGCACTAATACCCCACTTCATGTACTTGTTTCAGGTTCTTCTTGATGTATCTAATTAACAAGGATGAAACCGAGCATACTGGCCAGGTGGGTAGAAAATAAAACTTAAGAAAAACCATTAAGCTTTTCTTTCAACATTTTTATCTTCTCAAGCCTTGTAGCTGTGTACCACCAGGTGGAACTGATGTACCACTGAGCAGTGTGGATGATGCCACTCTCCCCAAGAGTCTACTGCCAGTGAAAGAAAAGAAGGGTTAAAACAAAAGGAAGGTGGGGGGATGCTGCACTGTGCTAGTTCATCCAGCTTCTGTCAGAAGTCAGTTAGCAGTAATCTTACTGTCATCTTATCCTGAAAAGAAAATCTCAAATGAACCAGGTGTAGTTTTTTTCCCAAAAGGCTTAAGTAGTTAAGCTACTATATTTAAAGTCTATATATATATATATATATATCTAGATAGGTATTTGGATGACTGTATATTTAGCATTGTTCAGCCTTAAAGGTAAATAAGTAAGAAAATAACTAGAACTTTATTAATCTTATCTCTAATAAGAAGCTCTTAGGCAAACACTACAGAAGTACCTTTGTTTTCCATTCAAAGCAAACCACATTTCCTTATATACAAATTTATCAACAGGTTTGCTCTGATATAAATTGATTAATTTATACATAGATATTTTTCCAATAGAGCTTAAATTTCAGTGGTAGTGAATTAAGAGAAATATAAAACTTTTATAAACATTATTGATTTACAATCATTTGAGTTCCAGTGTCTTTACAGTTCTACTCCATGGTAGCAGGCACAGTATGTGGTTATTGTTAAAAGTTTATCTACAGCACAAACTGCACAATGCGACTGGTAAAATGAATATTCTTTCTCATTTTCAGGAATCATTTGTGTGGAAGATGTACCAAGAAAGATGTTGGGATTTTTTCCCAGCAGGTGACTGCTTCCGAAAACAGTATGAGGATCAACTTGGCTAATATCACAAAAGAAATGATTTATTCATGAACTGCTAAGATCCAGTATACAAAAAAAAAAAAGAAAAAAAGAAAAAAAAAAAAAACCTGTTCTTTTCATGGCGTAATTTCACAGCTTGTATTTGCTTTAAATGTCTCCAAACTTCAAGACACACATAAAATTTGACACTATTTCAGAGGCTTTTTGTACCTACCAAATATGAAACAGGTGTTTTGTTGGAATTTTAATTAGCAAAAACTATACCAGATTACTTTAAGCCTTCCAGTTCAAACATGGCCTAAAATTATAACAACTTTTTAACCACATCATTAATCTGGTGTTTGGCAGTACAGTTGAAAGGGCTAAAAGGCATCTAAATTGCACATCTGACATTGAAGAACTTGAACATCAGAGACTGTACCTCAGAAAAAATAATTCAACTAACTGCTGCCCTGTTTTTCCCCACAGTATTTGCTAGTGAATGTATTACGATACAGTTTGAAAAGCTTTAAGCAGTTAAAAATAAATCATTTTCAAACACTTCGTCAACCTTGAAACATTAAAGTGCCTTAAAATCTCTGTAGACATAGCTATGCAAACTTTTTGTTAGTGTTCTAGAGGAACAGACCCATTAACTGTATTGCTTTTCTGTCTTTCTGTATCAAATTGCACTTGAAGTTTGTTTATATACTACCTTCAATAACAGCTTATCAGATGCTGCTGTTAAAAGACATACACTGTATCAAAATGAACAAAATTTAAAACTTAGGCCAAAATAAAACAATGCTCTACAGTCACTTGCAAGTAGAAGTTGTTAGGATTATGCTTTTTTTTTTCCTTCTAATAAAAACTGCCCACTGCAATAAAGTATTACAAATAAAATATAACCGTTGCTGTCATCTTTCCCATTTTCTACAATATAGCGTTTTGTGACAATGGTAACTAAAAACACATATATTCATTGTTCATCCACAGCTTTATTTTAGGAACTACATAGAGCAAGTACAAGCTGAAATAAATGTTTTCTTTCTGCACTGTAGCTGGCTTCTTTAGCAAAGAAAACTCTAAATACATCACAAACTTTAAACCTTTCTAATAATATCATTAGTCTTCAACAATTTTCAATCTTATAAAAATTAATTTTACTTGCACAAACTTTTAAGTGCCAGCAAAGAAAAACAGGCATTTGGCATACAGAGAAAGGAAATAACAAGGAGATAAAGAAAGATTCAAGTTTCTACATAATGTTTGCTATATTCAGTTATTCATATGAGGAAATCTGAGCTTCAGGCAATCATGCTGTCCAGCCAATCTTCAAGCTCTTCTTCAGTAACATCTTTAGATGCACTTTGCTGCTGCTGTGATGATGTGCACTTCTCTTCAGGCATATCTACTTTTAAAGGCTCTAGAGAAGAGAAAACAAGAGTGAAAATCTGGAAAAAATTTCATACTACCTCTGTCCTGCATAGTTTTGCTTTTTATGCACAACTGACTGAGTTTAAACACAACCTCTCCTTCTTGAAGAAGAGCAAGTAATATTCCAAAAAGAGTTTCCATGCCAAACTTAATTTTGTAAAATAATGCTAGTAGTTTGAAGGTAGCATTTAGGAGAAGCCATCAGAAATATCTGTCAATTCTTCTGTACACTGGTAGTACAGTGAACTAAAGGCTGATGAAGTTACATGAATACTTTATCTTCCCTGCAATAAAATTCCCTAACAGTACACTTTTTTAAAAAAATTAAATCTTCACTAAATCATAAGCCCCATGCTGTTTTGCAGAAGAATTTCACTTAATGCTTAAAGTGAACTGACAATGGTGAAACTTCAGGTTACTGAGGAGTTAAAACTGAAAATGAGCAAATGGGTCGGAACACAGCCCCAGATAAATGAAACGCAGTGTGACAGAGATGATGATGCAGAGCATCACAGAGCAGCACAGTTGACTGGCTAATCAAAAATTCAAAAACATCACCAAAACAGAGAGCAATGGAAATTAATAAGGTCATACTGGGGAGAAAACTTACCATTTTCCTTATAATCCATTTCCAAATCTTTCTCAGTTGATATGCTGCAGGATAATGTACCTGACACAGATCTATCTTCTGTATTAATGGGAGCCTCTAGATTCAGGAGAAGATCTAGTTCTTCATCCAAATGGTCAGTGTCTTGATTTGATAGTGGATGGATTCTTTGAAATGATTCTCTTGCATTTGCCATAGAGCCATTTTTATTCACAGGTTCTGATGGAGCAACAGAATTACCAACAGGATGGGAGACCAACCCGGTTTCGCTTTGAGCCAGAGACTGTCGAAACAGCTTCTCTCTCTTCTTCCCATCTTCAAAGATTTTAGATTTCATCTGTGGGATCTCTAGAGGTGTTGATGCCTAGGAGTACAAGAAAGGACTTGAACCCTTATAATGATCTACCTATTATTACTATTCTGTCTAATTTGGATTATAATTCATACTTCCTATATTTGATCACTTAAGAAGGTACATTTGAGCAGAATCAAATTCAGAAGTAAAAGTAAACTAAAGTTATCTTGATACTTTTACAAAAGCAAATGCAAAATATGAGCTCCTTTTATCCCTTATTACAGAATATGAGATTGTATATTAACACTGCTACTGAGAGAATCATAGAATGGGTTGGTTTGGAAGGGACCTTAAAGATTACCTATTCTAAACTGCCTGCCACAGGCAGAGAACTTTCCACTAATCTAGATTGTTCAAAGCCTCATCCAACCTGGCACTGAACACTTCCAGCAATAGGGAGTCCATACTCTCTCTAGGAAAGCTGTTTCAGTGCCTCACCACCCCTACAGTCACGAACTTCTTGAAATCAAATCTAAACCAACCCTCCCTCAGTTTAAAGCTATTTCCTTTGTCCTATCTATACATGCCCTTGTGAAGGCCCCTCTCCAGCTCTGCTCTGTGGGCCTGCTTAAGGTACTGGAAGGTGCTGTAAGGTCTCCCTAGTGAATTCTGTTCTCCAGCCTGCCTCAACTCAACAAGAGCCCCAGCTCAGCCTGTCTTCAAAGGAGAGGTGCTGCAGCTCTCTGATCAACTTTGTGGCCTTTCTCTGCACTCATTCCAATAGGTCCATGTCTTTCTTGTACTGGGGACTCCAGAGCTGGATGCAGCTCTCCAGGGCATCTCACAAGGGCAGAGCAGACAGCAAGAGTCACCTCCGTCAACCTGATGGTCAGGTTTCCTTTGAAACATGGCCCACATTGCTGAGTCATGTTGAGCTTTTCATTCACAAACACCCCCAAAGTCCTTCTCCCTATGGTTAGTCTTAATTCTTCAGGAAGGGCCATAATTCTCCTTGCTTGGACAAATGGTACCTGATACCTGATTTCAAATCTAATATGCTGTACATCCAGACATTTTGTTTAAGGCCAAATAAGTACACAAAATGTTTCAATAGTGGGGTATCCTGCATTACATGCCACTTGACACACCAGTCTAAATGAATGCATTTACTTATATAATACATTCTACTTCTGTTTGAAGGCTAATCATTCTTGCACACATTATTTCTCCTAAAATATTTGCATTTTCTTGTGAAATTTCACAGCATTACCTGCACAAGGTCAGCAGCTACATTCAGCCTCAGATGTAGAGGCAATTCCTGAAGGGCCTGGACCAAAGACTGGCAGTCAACAGAAAGTGCAGAGAACTGAAACACAATTCAACACATAGTACACTTGTGAAAAAAACCAAAACAACCAACCAAACACAAAAACATCCACCAATAAAAACCATCATAATTTTAATCTATTACAGTCACCTGTCACATACATTCAAGAAATCTAATGAAATACACAAATTAATATTTTAAAATACACTATTATTAAGCAGCTTGGCTAAATAACAACACATAAAAAATTAGAATGCAAATAATCACTTAAGGTTAAAAAACAAGGTATAAATAGAATGCTCCTTAGACAATAGCTTGAAATTCCAAAGTAGAAAATATTTCAGGAAGTTGACAATGGCATAAGAAGCTTTTCCAACTGAAACATCTTTTGAACGGTGAAGCTTTCATGCAGAGTGAAATGCGATTCTTTAGTGAGTTGCTACTATTTCCTAAGCAATCATCCTGTGTAGCTCCTGTGTAGCTAAATTTAATGCAACAGAGGCCTTTTCATACTTTCCCATCTTTTTAAATGTTTTGATACTTCCAAAAGCAACAAAGTACATAGTCATAAACACTTCTAAAATGACACTGGAGAAAGATATGCTACTGCTGCTAAATGAGAACTTATTACTGTGACAGGTATTGAAGTGGCCTTTTCTCTTGACCCTTTTTTAAAAACAAAATTACATAAAATGGACCAGGAATATTTGTGGTTTCTAGAGGACAGACCAGATTTCAGTAGTTTTAAAGGAAGATTTCAAGCTCAGAGTACAGCAGAACATTCTGAGCACATTCACCATGGGTAAACTGGCAAAGATAAATCTGATATCCATCACATATTTTAAAATCTGACAACTAAATGCTTAAGTTCAGCCTATACTCTCAGTCTATATTTTCATGGAAGTAGAGAAGTTGTTTCCAAATCTCACTTGGAGGGACAAAAATGTGTCCCTCTCAATATGATGTAGACTGGCACAGACATTTAGAATAAATACTCATAAATTAGGAGAGTTTTGTGACATATCATAAGAGATTTGTCAAAGAAATTCATACTGCTTCCAAAAGCCAGTCAACACCTTTTAACAGGCTTTTAACAGGCTTTTAGCACCTGCACATGAAACAAGAATGAACATCAAAGACATAGTGTGTTCTGACAATATATTTACAAAACTAAAGTAAATTAAAAAAGGAAACAATGCAGTTGATTTAACAGTTTCTTGTATCCAAATTCAAGTTCTGGTATCCAGTAATGAGAATAAAAGGACTAAAAAAAACCTGATGTAAGAATTGTTATTCTGTACTAAGAATTTTATTTTACAATGAATTAGTGATCACCATCAAAGATGATTCACTGGTGCAAGTAACCTCACAAAGTCTCCAGCAAATAATTCTTGTTGCCCAGCAATGAACTAGATGTTCAGAAAATTCAGTTATTTTGACAGATAATCATGTTCAAATGTAGCTTCTGCACAGTTGTAAAGGACAAGGAAATTGTATTAATCTGGTAACAGAAAAAATTCTAAAAAGCATAGTTGAATAACAAATATTGAAGTGCATTTTAGAAGACGTGTGTATACTTGCAAAAATGTTAATGTGAATGAACATTGCAAATGAAGGTAAAAAAGTGGTGTTAGGGAAGAGGAGAAAATATTGAGGATAAAAGAGGAATTTTGAGAAATAACATAATAGAATATAAATTTGATATCTAAGTACAAACTTCTATAAAAGTGGCATTCTAATAAAAAGCAAAGGGATCAAAGCAGTATTTAATAAATTATGAACACTTCATGGCACACAGCATTATTTGCTAAAAAAAATAGTAGAGGCATACTTTGTTGCTGAAATTGCCATTTTTTACTGAAAAATCCAAATGACTAATAACTTTGCTTTTTCAATTGCAGACCATGATATGAAACATTTTTATTGCATTTTATCGAAATGCAATGGAGTGAATGCAGATTAACTTTTTGTGAAAATGAAAGACAACATTCTTAATAAACTGAAATTTAGTTATTGTTGATATTGAAACTGTGACATTTCCATTCCACATTTGAAACTGATGCTTTGCCACTGTTTTCTACAAAAGACAGAGAATGAGAAACATCTAATAATTCTATAATTAATTTTATATCTTTTCTGCTTTATTCTGTTTCCTCATAACCAATTTACTTTCATTTAAAATTCTCTAATCCTGTACATAATGTGTTGACAGGCAAAGAACTAGAAACAGGTGAGTTAAGAGGCAAAAGCCAGGACTTTGGAAAATGGTATCTAGGAAGAAAATTAGACTTGGATCTGGCTTTCAGTGAAAAGAAAGATGGGTCCAAGATGGGAAACAAAAAGTAGATATCGGCTGAAGATCAGAGACAATTTGAAAAATTAGATAATGCTATAAAACCATCTTGGACAGGATTCTGTATTAAAATAAGAAATCAAAGGAAGGGTAATGGTGACATGCTGCTTCAGCCTGCACGCAATGGCTTTAGCCATTCAGGAATTAATTACTGTGTTCTAATCACCTAAATGCTATAATGAAAATACTCTGAGCAAATTATGAAGAAATTAATATTTGGGATACTGACACCATCCTGCACACTAGGAATGGAAGAAGTGATAAGAAAAAATAGAAAGCCTGTGTTCCACTGAAGAAACAGGTGGTGGTTTAGACAAATGCTGCATTTGGATTTATTTCCTCACTTTAATTTGACTTTGCAACTCTAAAGTACCTTTAAATACCACTTCCCAGGGAATAATTATTGTAATATTTTAGAAAATAAATAGCAAATCTTTAAAATTTGAATACATGTGGATGTTAGGAGAAACACTCAAGCAGAGCTCCACAGGAATTTTAAGAAAAGCCTGGAAGACAAAAGCATATATTTTGCAAAAATGTCGGCAACTTGGATGAGAAAGACAGCTCCAGAGACTGAGACACTTTAAGGTATCCCGATAGAGAAAACAGGAGACTCCTATTGCTGCGCTCCTTTTTATTCAAGCATGAAGACTTCATATACAAAAAATCTAGTTGGTGCCCTAATTATTTAGAGCATGAAGTTTCAACCAGAGGATATGAACTGTTAATCTGAAGGAACCAGAATGCTTCCCAGCCCAATATATGAATATACTCCTACAGGTTTTGTTATAGTAATTCTATTAAACACTTTTCTCTTGAATACAGTTGAAAAAGGAAGGCTGAATTCCTATGTCAGTGAAGCAAAGAGACAGCCTCTTATTTTTTCTTCACTGGAGGGCTTTCTTATTCTTTCCTCCCAGCATTACTTAAAAACCGAGCCCACGGCTTTGATTAGTCTTTAGCAGAAAAAAAAGGACAAGGCCCAAGGACAGGAGCCCCCAGCATTAGAGAGAAGTTAATAAAAATATACAGAACAAAGAGTGCTATTATTCCATTAACAATTTGTTGCTGAAGGCACAACTGCCTAAATATTCTGTCCCAGATGATTATCTATATAAAATCATTTGAATGATAATTCTGTTACCTGCTTATGGCATAGATTTTCTTTATCCCATTCCTTCTCGTCAGCAAATCGAAACTGTGTAAAGGAATCTCCTAAGGAAAAGAAATAAAAAATATATTTATTTTAAAAAAGAATAAAAAGTTTTCATTGAAGTTCCAAACCCTAAAGAAGTAAATTCAAGAAATAAGTCTCACCTCTTCAATTAATTTTCAATTAATATTAATGCTGCTTGTATTCAAAATAATAAACTTATTTATGCCAAACTTCTATAAGACTTTAACTGCTTATTGCAAAACAGCATTAAAAAGGGGCAATGAAAACAAAACTGAATGATGAGTTGTCAGGTGCCATGCCAACATGCAAGATTTTCATTCAAAATTCCAATTTGGACAACATATTAGGAATACACACAGTATTCACAGAGTGAATTTCTTATGAACAGCTTTGGAAGTTCTGTAAATAGAATTTTTTCTATTCTAACCAACATGCAAATATTTCTAAAAATTAATTATAAATATTCTTTTAAACCACTTTGTATAAGCCAAATAAAGACTTTCTGTTGTCTGGTAGCTATATTCTTGCTCTTCCTTGAACTATTCCCTCCTCCAGCACATCATAAAAAAAAGGTACTGAACCCCAAATTCCAGTTCATATGCAAAAAGGACTGAATTAAAAGAAACCCTTAAATAGGACTAATTAAGTTAAATACATAATTGCAGTATCTTTTAACCTACCACATTCTTTCAAGCCAGTAGAAACTTTTTCATACTATAAGGGATACTGGATTATCATTTTGCTTGAAATGCAGTATTTTTATTGCAGCATCATGCTATGTTACAAAATACAGACCTACAAATTTATTTACTGAAAAACACATACAAGAAATCCTGTAACTCAAAAAAAAAAAAAATTGGTAAGGTCTGACAGAGAAAACATGAAAGATTAGGGTTGCAAGATGATGGCCAAAGGTAGAGTAAGAGAAGGCTGTTTCTCCTTAGACTGCAATTTGAGGATAAATAACTGTTTCAGGAGTTCTAGTAGGGAAAATAAAAAATGAAAAAAAAAAAAAAAAGCCAAGCATAATTATTACATGAAGGAGATGAAATTTTATCCTGAGGACTAGAGTGTTTCTAGGTTGATCAAGGGTCTGGAAAGTCTCTCTTTTGACAAAAGGCTGAGGGAGCTGGGCTTGTTCAGCCTCAAGAAGAGATGACTGAAAGGGGACCTCATCACTGTCCGTAGGTATCTGAAGGGAGGGTGTCAAGAGGCTCTCCTTGGTGGTGCCAAGCAGTAGGACAAGAGGCAATGAGTAGAAACTGGTGCACAGGAAGTTACACCAAAACATAAGGAAGAACTTCATTCCTGTGAGCACTGGAGCAGGTCATTCAGAGAGGCTGTGGAGTTTCCCTCACTGGAGATATTCAAGAACCATGTGGACACAACCCTCTGCCATGTGCTCTAGGGTGACCCTGCTTGAGCAGGGAGGTTGGGCCAGATGACCCACTGTGGTCACTTTCAACCTGACCCGCTATGTGATCACCTGCAAGTCACCGTGATTTATTTCAGCAGTTGGTTGAGAAGCAACAGCTCTCTCTAAAAGAGAATGAATGCCCTAGAGGAAGTTTTTGATGGTTATACCAACAACTGATCATCTAGCTTTCATTTTGCTCTTGACATCCTAATTGCCATTCATACCTTTGATGATTCCTGAATCATGCCCTTAATCCTTCAGACAAAATCTGAATATATAATTTGCCTTCCCCAAAATGGCTTCTTTTACATTGTCTGCCTGTGTCAAAATGTAGGAGAGTGAAACCTTTCAGCAGTTTTACTCAACAGCACAAGCATCATCTGGCTTCTGTTTTGCAAACAAAATGAATAAGCAGCAAAATGGCATAGCAATTGGCATATTTCTTTGCCAAATAATGAGAAACGAGAGATCTAATCATCCTTCAGGTGGAATTTAAAATGTATTGGCCATGAATTTTAAAAAATTTTTAGTCTCTAAAGTGAACTTCTAGTTCATTGCATTTCATGCAGTCATTGGGTATGCAAATATAGTAACAATGAGTACCTGGTACGTCCATCATTGTCATTTTCAGGACCACTACAGCAAGAAAGTGACCTTCTCAGCTGAATATCTGTATAATTATTTAAGGCCATTATTATGTCCAGCTTGAATATGCATTTCTCTGTTTTCAATTGCTTTATCCAACACGGCTCAGCACTATTGTGCTGATATACAACCTTGCCTGATCAGCTATGTTTTGGTTTATATTCACTGTCTTCAGAGATTACTATTTAGAAAACAGCCATTATCAAACAGTACAAGTGACAATAATTAAAAATAAGCACTGAAATTGGCAATTAGATATCTAATAAGGTGGCAAATTTTACAAATGTGCAATTCATACAATACAAACACCAGGTTCCATGCTTTTTCTAGGGATGCTCAGCAGTGTGGAAAAATGAGACCCTATATTTTTATGCATCTATCTGCAGACGCAAACACTTAAGCACTCACAGTTGTCTTACTACTGACAAAAGCACCTCCCCCTTCATTGCACAAGAGGAACTAAGTGCCCGTGTTTCAAAATATAGGGATTACTGCTAATACATAACTAATTCTGAAAACCAAAGAAATAAAAATATTAGTTTCCTAATTTCAAAATGGGTATGAAAATGTGAAAATTAATGTTTTAACAGCTCATATTTTAAAGGGTCTGTTAAGTTACATTTGCAAGTAAGTCCTACCAAAAACAAAATGATGCTCAAAGTTATCTTACTACTAGAACAAAGGCATAGGTACTTTCTTGGTACCACAAGACTGCTCTAGTTATTGCTCACACTGCATCAAGGAGGAAATAGGTTTCTCTATGCTTATAAAAGAGTAAAATTAAACTAAAGGATTAGTTAAATGCTTTCAGTATCTGATATTGATCAGATGTAAGCTAGCTAAATCGACCTACTTCATTTGGAGAATCCACTGGGATCACGAACTGGTTTATGATTGTCCACACTCACAACATTGGTAATCAGAGATACTCAGTTTGATATTGTATTGTTGAATTAAAGAGTATGACTTAAACTGTAGTTTAATTAGGCTCTTTTAGTAAGTTAACAAAGCATGCCTTTCAAATGGAAAAGCATAACTAAAATTCACAGTAGTGTATTTAATGCAAATTAGGTCAATGAGAATGTTAGTCTAACCAATTATCTTTTCACAAGTTCCTTTACCTTGAAAATAACCTCTTTTTATGCCATGAATAGTAATCAAACCCTTTGCAGTAACTCTTGAGTTTCTTTCAACATAAAAACTGATTTTTCTTCTTGAGGATAATTTTTATATTACCTACAAGTATAATTTGGCTTTCAAATACAAAGTAGCTTAAAATAATGCATTCAAGTAAAGCTTACACATGGTCTTTGGTAACACTTATGATAAACCAATATTAAACAATATTGTTTATTGTTTAAAACGTTAAATTATTATGAAAATGGCAGAACTAAACCACCATGCTTTCCTACTACTCAAATATATAATAAAGCTAAATCAACTTATTAAAATAAAAGGTATCTTTCCTTTTTTTCATTATCCCAATTATCTTTTCCTACAAGTATTCATTGAATAGCAAAATCAAAACACATTCTACCTGTAATCTATATTGTCTCATTTGTGAAATTTAACACCTAAAAATAGAAAAAAATGGAAGAAAACAGTTTTCACCAGGAAAAATTCTATCAGTGGAATGATTTTGTTAAAACTCTCTCAGTCACATAAAACATTACTGAAGGCAGAGGAAAAATACTCTGTAGTCTCAGAGATGAAACTGGAGGATGAGAATAGCAAGGAATTAACATGATCCTTCTAAGATTGCCATGACTGTAAAAAGTGCTGCAAGTGCAAATATAATACTCTAAACCCACTTTTTGATCATAATCTCTCTTTTAGCCCCCTTTGGGTACTGAAAGGTTCTATAAGGTTTCCCCAGAGTTTTCTCTTCCTTGGGCTGAAATCCCCCAACTCTTTCAGCTTGTCTCCATAGGATACTGACAGCAAGGATATTTGTAGCTTGCCCTGCAAACTATAAAGGATATTTGTGATCAGATTTAAAAAGAACAATATTCTAAATTATTTCCCTGGCACAACTATACAGCATTATCAGTCACATTTTAAAATAAAAACATCTGACCAAAGAGAAGGATTATTTGACCAAGGCTAAATGATGTCTTCAAAATTTAAAATGTGTAACAGAGAAAGGAGTGAGAAGGAAGAATCTTTGGAAACCAGTGCTGGTTCTGGAACAAAGAGTGTCTGTTCAGGAAGAATAGAACTAATTTAACACATAAAGGAACTGCAGCCTGTGGAAATCAAAGACAGATACCAATTTTTTTCTCAAATGAGAAACAGGGTGAAGCCAACAAATGCCAAAATACACAATGGTTCAAAAAGAAAACAAACAAAAACCACACACAAAAAATCCCCCTCAAAACAAATCATCTTATTAAAAACTAAAGCAGAGGATAACAAGAGTCGGGAAAAGCAAACAAATAAGATTATACTGAAAGAGGTTTACAAAAAAACCTAGTACTACACTTGCTTCTTTATGAATACCAGGTGACTAAGAAATAAGACAGAAGGAACAGGAATGCCTTTAAGCTGTTAAAGCTCGAAAGAGCTAAATGACAGCTCAGGGATATTGGGAACAGTGAAACTGGGGAAGACTGCTCAATGTGTTTGATGGACAAAGTAGAAACTATCAGAAATTATTGGCATGTGAAGTTCTCCTGCGTGACCTAAGACTTCTTAAAAGAAGCAAAATATCATCCATGTAAGCAGGATCTAGTTCATTTAATTTACATGCACTTCCAAGAGCTCTCACTGACATCCCACTCCCTTTCCCGCCCAAGACTTCTGAGCAGCAAAAAGAGGAGGCTTTGTATGAATAAATAATTACCTTCAAGTAGGAAGAAAAGAGTAAATTTTCAATTTTCACATTAAAAGAAACAACTGTGCAATTCTCTGGGGTTCTAGCTGTTTAATCTCTTCCCTCAATTAAAACAGAAAAGAGGAGAAAATGAAGTAATAAAATTTGCTGATGATACCATGTGTTAGTGCAGTTGAAGGTAGGCTGTGAAGAATGACATAAGAACTCCATAAGAGGAAGAAAGTAGATTTTAAGACGGTAAATGAAGCTCAATACTGAAAATGCAAAACAGAGCAGTTCTCAAAGAAAGCTTAGAGCTAACCAACACCATTCCAAATCAAAATCAGTGCTATACAGTGTGCAAAGCAGCAAACTGTGGAATTCTTAAAAAGGCAGAAAAGAACAACACACAGAACATCATTACACCACTATCAAGTATTGCCTCAATACTGTGCAGAGTCTTGGTTTCCCAAGCACAGTCTCAAAAAATGTAACAACATTAGAAAAGGCACAGAACAAATTTTGGATCAGAAGCAATTTAGTGCCTGAAGGGAAAGGAGGGGAACCAAGGGAACACGAAAGAGATCTAAAAAGAGAAAAGGCCTAAAAGGGGCAGACGAGGAATAACTGCTCATTGTCTCTTCTCACCTGGAGGCAGCAAATTAACCCAGCAGGTAACAGACTCAAATAAAATGTGGCAAATCTTCATAACTTGAAGCTGAGTTGTGGGACTCCATGCCACCAGATGGTGCAGACAGGACAACATGCAAGGAGGGATATAGGATAACTATTTCTAAACACAAATATTGCACATCTGGCTCAGCAAGTACCTCAGACATAAACTATCAAACAGGTCAAGAAAGAATGTGAGAAATTAGCTTATAGTACATTCAGGTACTTTAGCTCAGGTGTCTCCAGATAGACCTTGGGTCTGCTTCAGTAGAATCAACCCTAAATTAAAGCAAATAGCTGGGGATTTTTACCTTTAGAGGTCTACCCTCTTGTAAATGTGCTTTCTGCAGGAAAAATACGCAGGAAAAGTGGGCAATCCACAAACTTATTTTTAGACTGTAGCTAAGAGTTCTTTCAAGTCAATGCATATTAATGTTTTCTATTTTTTTCCACATTTTCTTAAATTTATCACTATTTTTAATATGTAATTTTTTATTAATTACTTCATTACTATAGCTTTTGGAATGCTGCAAAAATGCAAAATATTAAACTAAAATGCATTGAACAAAAAGCATATTCAAAATTTCTCTCAACTACAGTAGGCTGGTTATTTGTAAGTACCAATCCCATCTGCTCCAGTATTCACTTTTTTTACTGAATAAACAATAAAGTTATATTTAAGGTTAAAGTTACTGATTTCCCCATAGGTAAGCTTAAATTTTCATTAAGTTTAAGCTAGTCACCTTAAATATTTACATTTTTCCTGATGCTTTATGACATTTTCTAGTGTCATTTTTTACAGGCCACTAATTTATAACATACTTAGTGATTTTTAAATGTCACTGCAGCTAGCTTGCAATATTACACAAAGTATATAAATCCACAGAGCATACTGTTTTTTGAGCAGTATCGTTCAAGTAGGCTGGAAAAAAAAAAAAGGAAAAGATTGCTGCATAACTTAATAATAAAAATGAAGTTTAATTACTGCATAAACACACAAGATCAATTAAATTTGTGATTCTTCCTAGGGTTAGGGACAGAAACTCCTTTGGGTAAAAGGGAGAGAACTCACATATTTTGATAAACCTGGATCCAGCAGAGTAAAACGTAGCTTAACAAAAATTTCTGATCTGCATAGACTGACAATTCAAGGGAACTAATAATCTGGCCCTTTGTGAAGACCCTGTTTTCTCCAACACCATATAAGCAACTAATGTCAGCCCAGCCCATGTTCATATCAGGAAGCAAAGCTGAAATTCAACAGTGGAAGAAAAGAAGAAATGGCAAGGTTCCCACCTACAAAGAAAGATTTGCATAATGTCAAACTGCAGAACTCAAAAGAGGAATCCATTTGCATTTGCTGGCTCAAGGTGCTCATATATTCTGGCTTGTGAGGAGAGACATCATGAAAGAAGAAGAATCCAAGAGGAACAACATTCAATCAGAATGAAAGAGAGTCATCCCAAAAGATCCCTGGTTTGCCCTGCCTATTTACAGGAACCACTGTGTGGCACAACAGAGAACAGCCACTGAAGGATGAGGAAGAGAGGAGAGGAATGCACTCCTATGCAGTCTAGTAAGCAAAATTATTGCCTTGAGACCTTGGGGCAGACAGTACCTCTAAGCTCACACAACCACTTTAAAGCAAAATGACAGCTTGGGTAAACAGTTTAGTTTTATACTGAAGTGAGCTTAAAGCTGAAACAGCACCCTTCATTGATGCTTTAGGCTGTACAGCTTGCAAATAATTCATCATCCTACCCTGCTAAGGTTTGATATTTTGAGTAGCTAAAAAATATATCCCATAACAGACAACATAAACTTCTGCTGTTCATTAGGGAGGTTTTAATTTTTTCTAAAGTACACACAAAGACCGATTTTTACAGTGTTTCCAAATCCAAAGTAAAATATGTGTTTCACAAACACAATAAAACTACTACTGTTGTTTAGATACCTCATGCCATGCTAGCTGCAAGAAAGAATAACAGAAACTGCATGTTAATAGGTTTTGCTGAGTTACTTCACTGGCCTAGGTTCTTTACCTTGTCCTATTTAAGAAAAGTTCCTCACAATTATTCTTTATTAGGATATTGTTCATTATACCTCCTGTGTGAACAGTACATAAAAACATACTGCTGTATCGTATCCAGAAGTGAGAGCATCATTGGACCATTGGACCATTTATTCTTGCAGTAACAGAACTAATAGAACTTCCTATCTGTCACGCAGTTAGATACAAACTGCTCTTAGGTAGCCAAGATTAATTGCATTGCATAAATTTATGCTAGGATTACTACTGTTTTCTGTAAGCAGGATGTCAGAATATTTGTTCTGAAAGCTTCAAAATTCATTGCACAGCCTACTTGTCCAGAAAATACAGGAATATATAAAATAAGTCCACTTTATTCCACACTGTACCTCCATTCACAAAAAATCTATTTTTAGGAAAAGAATGCCCAAACTCCCATGACGCTAATCTTTGAGGAAACAAATGAACAAACTTAATAAATACTTTGTTTTAACCAGCTTGATAGTTTTAATTACAATAATAACCACTAATTGACACTATTAGAGAAAAAAAAATCTCAGATCTGCAATCATTATGTGCCACACTAACACTGGAAAACTTCTCTTTCTCTATCCCTCTTATCTCCAATTTTATAGCAGACAAATTATAGACGTTTATAATAGATTTGACAGTTGAACATTCAAACTTCCATTTTAAGCATTTAAAACCAGTCTTAATTTTGAATGGTGAGTACACATGTTATTTGACAACTCTCACATTATTAGAATTTCAAAGCAGAAGAAAAATCTAGCTTTTTCTTAGTGCTACAGTTTGATTCCTTATTCTTTGACAGAACATTTACAACAAAGAATATAATTATATGATTAATAAATATTCTTTACGATGCTGTTCTGACTATTTTTAATATCATCACATCCAAATTAGTACTATCCTTCCCTAAAGCATAATTCACTATTCATGTAGGTGGTACATTATGCTATGTCTATGGGACTATCTTTCAAAAGTATTCATAAATTATACACAAATGTGCAGGCCTAAAAATATTCAAGCAGTTTGATACAGGGAGTATGAGGCTTGGCTTTCTTGCATTTATGAGGTGTTCTGCAATATATGAGAAATCATAGTAGTAACATGAGCTTGAAGATTTTGTTTTAATGAAACAAGAAAAGCAACTTCAGAAAACAAGGCAGAAGGATTTTCTTCT
Source organism: Pseudopodoces humilis (assembly GCF_049639895.1). Classification (NCBI taxonomy): domain Eukaryota; kingdom Metazoa; phylum Chordata; class Aves; order Passeriformes; family Paridae; genus Pseudopodoces; species Pseudopodoces humilis. Next base: position 31,609,754 of record NC_142206.1, on the reverse strand, counting down.
GAAATGTTAATAAAATTACAAGGATAACAATTAGCAAATAGTAAATCTTGTAAAGCTCCAATTCTATAAGCATGCAAGAGCCTGGAAAGCATTTCTTTGTGTGTGCAAGTTACTCATACCCCTCCAAAGACAGTAGTGAATTGATTTACCACAGAATTCTGAACATCAAATTAAAATTAACAGCAGATTAGTAAACATTCACTTGTGAAAAATACAAGCAAACAGCATACTGCATTTGCCTTATCAGAGGCTTAGAAAGCCACTACATTCTTGGTCCAAATTTACAAAAGCATGCTTTTTAAAAAGCTTTGATTACCTACAGTGGAGTTTTCCCATTGCTACAGAGCAACGGTCAATGCAAAGTTTTAAAAGAAATTAAGAGTTCTTCTGCAAAGTGAAAAGAAGAAAAATAATTACTTACTATCTACAATTCTTTGTGCCATGTTAAAAGGAAATTGTAGCCACATACAAGCTTCTCTCATCTTTTGTATTAGATACCTTGAGGAATTTTCTAACAAATTTATCTTAAGTAAATAAATATTTGATTAGCTCAACTGAAAACACCAGTACTCCTCATGCTAACCTCTGCTCTTGTGCCTTCGTCTTGAACATTCTACATTCTATAGCTTACAATGCCCCTTAGCAACAAATCCTGAAGTCTTCTTATGCAAGTTCTCCTTGTACGGAAGTGACAAGACCTTCAGCTCTCCCACAAATCAAGAAACAAGAATTGTTGGTGCAGAATGGAGAATTACAGTTTTCTGGATGACAAATACCATCTGGGCTATGTATTTACCACTGACACACAGTGCTTCGCCGGTCTCAAAAATGCAAAAGTATTGATTTTTATTTAATGATCTTCTCTATTCAAAGAGCAGAAAATTTAAATGTGCATTTTAATGTTGATTTTGAAATATTAATTTGAAGATGCTATTGTCCATTACACTATTGACATATTATTAAATAGCATCATAGCAATATCAAAATTCAAGTTTTAAGATCTTGAACACTGTGACAAATCTGGTAATGTTGACTAAACTGAAAAATCATCTGTATCCCAGCTATTCACTAGACATACTTGCTTTCTGTTGCTTTCATTTGTAGTGTTTTTTTCTATGATCTAGCTCTACAGAGTTAAAGAAAAACAGCTTGCACAACTTTGGCCCCCAAGGACATTACATCATGATTTATTTTAATGTCATGCTAAGACCTCCCCCGCCTATTCATTCATCCACCACTCTGTTCTGTTCTAGCCCAGTTTATGGTGTTTATCTTTTAACCTTGTTTAAATCTACTCTTCCAGATTTCTGATCATGACTGTGGTATTTTAAGTCCCTCTAGTCTACTTGAAACATAATGAGCAGGCGCTAATCAATGAATTTTTTACTTTAGCAGGAATTGATCTGTGAATCATTCAGAAAGTATTCTTTATTCTCTGCTCTGCCTTTTCAAATTGCATTGCTATTTCACTGTGCACAGAAATATGCATGACATTTATCACGTATTATTCTCAGTGTTTGATTTCATTCTGAATATGTATTTCAAAACAAAAGGTTACATTTTTCTTTTGTTTTCAGGCGTTTCAAAAGGCTTCCCTTCTTTATTGTTTTATTTTTCTTTTTCCCTTTTCCCCCTCCTTTTTTAAATGTTTACAGTCACCGTTGCCTTATTGGGTGCATTAATTTTTCTCAGTTAGCAGAGAGCAAGAATTAGAAGGCAATGAAAAGTTCTTAGAATAGGTAGAAGGTATTCAGCAGCTACAAATCTTAATGAAATAGATGCAAAAAGGAAAAATAATACTGTTCATAGAATAACAAAAAGCATCCAACAAGATACTGCTCCTGTTAATGTGTGCTCCCACAGATGAAAAAAAAAAAAAAACCTTTTCTCTAAGCATACATTCAGGATTATAATACCACTTCTGCTCTTGGTCAGCACTTTTAAAATTAACATTTGTAAAATACCTTTGTTGATTTTGCTTTTAAGCTTCGGACCCTAGAAAAGAATCAATCAAATTTTTAGGATGACAACAAGGTCCACTTAGGCTTCTACTTATAGTATAACACATATGGCCTTCAACTCCCTTTATAGTCCAGAGGAAGTTTTTCCACAGGCTTCAGCTAGTACTTCTGAAGGCCAGCCCAAAAATGGGAACAATCTTCTCAGCTGTGAAGGAATATACTGGGACAGGATGGAAAGAAAAAAACCTCTCTCCTTTGTAACCAAGAAAACTACATACGGTACTACAGTGCCAGTCCTCATATTTGTCAAATACAGCCTGTTTACAGGATTAAACAGTTCTTTCTAAAGCACCTTAACATCTAAGATCATACAAGTGCTAAGATCTAACACCAGTATTTGTTGCCAGTCCTGCTACCACATGTTCCTGCTGAAGTCTGATACTTCAGTTGTCATTTCAAAATCAGTTAAAGATTTTGGCAACTGCAGAAGAAAAGAAAAAAGGTTTGAATGAACATCAGTCTAGTTAATTAACCACTCAGATTTTAAAAAATCAACCAATGGAGCGCAACTTCAAAACAGTTCTCCTTTACAACAATCCACAGCTCTCAAATGGAGGAACTAATTTTTGCTTGGTTTTTTCACATCACACATCTTGCCTTTGCTAAGTGCAAATACAAAATACAGGTGTTCTTCTAATGGCTCTAAATTTTTCAAAACTGAGCTTCAACAGCAAAGCTAGGCTTTTAATTATTTCAGAAGTGAATTAAGATATTGATCACCATATCTTCAGATAAACTTCAAACAACAAAGTCTTCAGGAGTATTGCATTCCCACTGAGTACCTTTCAATTTTCAAGGGACAGGATTCAAATTATTCAGAGATATGAATGTCTAGTAATACCATGAAGATATTTATAGGAGAACCAGATCCCTGATATCTATTTTACTTCCACAATACATTTTAGTAGTATTTTCAAAGATGCAGAAGTGACAGCGAAATGAGTATTTGCTATACAAACTTCTATAGATTCTTCAGTTTGAGAATACAACAGGAAACTGCAGTAAGGTATCTGAGCCCTCTCAGGGCTTTGTCACACTGACTAGAAAATATTCAGAATATAGCAGAAGTTAAATTCATTAACAAAAAGAGACAAGAGGAAGACTAGAATAATATATCAATCAAACTATACATATAAAAAGTGAGACTTAAGTTTAAGAAAACAAAAATGAAATTTCAAGGCTGAGTTTCAATTCAGCTAAACACAGTTTTATCCATTCCTAATTACTTTACTCTGAGAACTCCACAGTCATGATTTTCAGCCATAGGTTCGATGGACTACCTCTCTGGGACCCTGAAAAAGGTAATGAAAGCAACATGAGACTGTGGTAGTGTCCCACTGGATTCCACACCACACTGGGAAAAAAAAATCAACTAAAGATCTGCAAGTAAAAAAACAAACATCCATTCAGGTCAGTTTAACTACTGCAATAATTAAATTTTCTATTACATATGGGGATATTGAGGCTTCTCTGAAAATCCAGTTAAAAACATACTTGAATTGTCAAAGCTCAGTTGCATTTTATTCATCTTTGGTTTTGATAGGTGAGCTGGTCTAACCTGCTGGCTGCAGCTTCCTTACCTTACATTGAATCCATGATGAGTCACTTAAGAAACTAGACATACTGCAAGGCTGGTTTTGATGGATGACTCAGAACTAAGAATTAGCAACCATTGGAAGGATAAGAGAAAAAACAGAATTTGGAAAGGTCATATATTTCTAGACATATTTGAAACTAAAACTTAACTCTTCCTATGCCCTCAAAGGTCACGGTGGGGAAATATTCTGGAGTAATGTGAGGAGGAAGTATGGTACAATGGGTTATCATAATATTGTACTTAGTTATCAATAATTTGTTGTGCTTTTATAAATATTTTTTATTACACTGTATAGTAGTGCAACATCCATACATAGTAATTTATCAGTACTGCAGCTAAAAAAGAAAATTGTAATGAAAAGTAAACATACCAAAAAACACCCTTAACTACTGAAAAGCCATGCATCTCTCTGGTTCTATAAAAATGAAGACAATACAGTCTGAAAATTACTCTCATTTAAAATATACTTTTGAAAAATATTATCATCATCACTTGAATGTATTAAGTTCAAAAAAATAAAAAACTGGCAATTGATCATCTTGGAAACAAGCTCTTTTTCTATGACTGTCAAAATGCACACTAGGAAACTTTGGAAAATGCCACCTAGTGAATTTATGAGCAATCTTTGTGTTTATCATGTCTGCATTTCACTGTGAGATTTTTCTAAGCATGATAATAACAATAAGATAGAAATCACCAGACTGGTGTAAAGCCAGACGTGCCCTCGCTATTGGTTGAACCTACAAATGGGAAGGGACAGCCACCCATTCATTGGCCTGAGCTGGAGAGAGCCCAGGGTCTCTGGGCTGAGCAGAAGGAATCCCCAGGAGTTGTTAGAGGTGGTTGTCGCTAGAGGACATGAAATGTTGAGGGCTCTTCAGATAATCCGACACACACACAGCTGCTTCATGAGGTAAAAGCCTTTATTTTCGGGGTCTTGTCAACTCTTATATAGTTTCTCTAACCAGGTTACCCTGACTGGTAGAACAACACCCTCTTTGATCCCATTGGTGGGACCAGAGAAAACACATCAAGGACATCTGTATTACTCTGTATTACTTTGAGAATTATTATCTCTTTACAATAACACAATTCTGGAGAGAAAACTGTTCCCAGGAACTGTTCCCTGGGAACAGATGAGCTCCTGACAGGCCTAAATTTCTCTCAGGCTCAGAAATCCTGTCCACAGTGATGATTGCTAAGAACACTCCAAAACAAAAAATCAAGGAACTTGCTTTGAATTTTTTGTTCTGAATAAAAATGGAAAACCTATTTTTAATTATCACAGAATATATGGAAGAAAACTAAAGTATGGTTCAACAGGTCAGTTAGCACCAGTAATTTAATTCAGTAACACCAAGTTCAGTAACTGTGCATTTAAGAAAGACTTTTTTGCTTCAGTGATCTAAGGGAAGGATCTTTGATGAAAAGATGTAGAAGTGAACGTGGTTACCAGATGAATGAGATGTCTTTAGGAAAGCACCAGTTTCATGACTTGACTTTCATCACTTTGGCATAACGAGAAATGCTATATCCTCTGTACAATATTGCTGTAAATGAACATGAAAATGTGAATGTCACTTGGAGAGAACTATACATACATGCTAGTTACTCTCATGCTTGTTCACTGACTACATAGAGAAAGCATAATCCAATGTATTTGATAATGTTAAGTTATCAAAAAACAAAGAGAAATATGATCTTGATTACATTATTATTTAAATTTTTTCATCTGAATGTGTCTTCTTGTATGATTTTTCTACAATTAGAGAAGCTGAATTTAAAAGGTGTAATAAAATGTTTCTCATTCAGATTGAGTAAGATTTTATTGGTTATTATATATCAAATTGCTTCCTTGAGCTTCTGTCATCAGGTATGTCCTGAGAATCAAGCATATAGATGGTACATGTTTCAAATAACTAGGAAAGACAAAATTGCTAGGCCAACATTAAGTTATAAGTAATTTTAGTTTGCAGTAATAGCTCAAGGTAGAAAAGCAAGGTAGAAAACCTGATTTGATCATAAAAACGTGACTCCGTACTAAGCTTATCGTCCATAATTCTGGAAAGTGTTGCTCTCTCAAAAAAGCCCTCTATGCAGTTTCTCTACAATGCACTTATCTGGACTGTAGATTCATTTTGCTTCTTCCATGTCTATAAATAAATAATGAAAAAAGCTATTGCATGAGGTGCTACATGTCTGTAAGAGGTCACATGCCCTTAAAAGGTGGCCAAGTTCATACTGGAAACTGCAAACTTGATTTCACAGGGCAGTCTGGCATCCATTAACAGTGCATTTTTTCATGCTTCTGTGAGCCAAGATTCTACAGGGCAGACATAGTCAAAAGCTCTTTGTAAGAGGCTACCCTAAAGGGAAAAAAAAAAAAAAAGGAAGTCTTCTTTCTCTACATAGTATTTTCAGGCTTCCTTTGCTACCTCTGAGATTCTTGTACCAGACTAATGACTGCATTCAGCTGTCTGTGAATTTTCTCACAGGAAGTGTCTTTCAGAAGCTAGATATCTTCATATATGAACAACTGCACAGCCTGGAAGAACACACATGGGCCACTACAGTGTTTTCCTGAATGTTCTCACAGTTACTGAAAGGTCAAAGCAGCACCCTGTACACCTGCTTAATGTATTGTAACATAGTCCAAGTGAGGATCTCAAAAGCTTTTTGTTGGCTAGATGAGTATTTACAAAAGTAGGTACCTCTGCTATTGCTTTTAATCTGATAATGGAAGAAAAAACAGTAACTAGTGTGAATACACCACAGCAAATGAAATAGTTCAATTCCCTCAATTGAATTCACCTCCTTGCTTTGAAAGCAGGAAGTAGCAGTCTCCTCATCTGAGATAAGAAGACACAAATCCCATGCCTGCTGCAATGATAAGGGCTAATTCTCTCTTTGAATAACTTTTCAATGAGACACATTCATGAGATTAGAGAAAGAACAGCTGGAAATAGTATGTGCATTTTGTAGCTTGTTTACTCCTTTGATCTTCATTGGAGTTCTCTATGAGTAATAGAGCCCACTTTTCTCATAAGTAAAGGATTATGAAGAGCTGCTACAGCCATAATCAAACATACAGTCTAAAAGTGTGCTACTTGGGGATTCTTTGTAGGTTTAAAAAGCACAGACATTGCAGCCCCAAAAATCTGATATTGAATATCCCTGTAGTAAAGGCTCAGATAATTGTATCAGGTAATCATATACTGATAAATTTCTAAATTGTTTCTCTAGACAGGTAGTTTTATGCTTTGTAGTTACAGGAGAGCAAGAAATACCACTGTTTTGTGCAACAAAATCAATGATTAAGACTTAAATAAAAGTAGCTAATGCTTTGTTCTATTATCAGCCCAAATAAGACTACTACATGTGTAGATGTTTTACATTCCCAGAAATAGAAAGAACAGTGGGTTATGTAAAAACTCTCAATTATTTTTCATTCTATCAGTCAGAGAATGCAGTATTAGTGCCTAGTGTTTTACTGAAAAAGGCAATAGTAGTAACTTTGTTTTACTGGAAAAAAATACTTCTCATTGTTAAATAGAACCCATTGAAATCTAAAGTTTTAACAGCATCTATTTCTCTTCCCAAAGCATATGACATCTAAGTATAAGCTATAATTTTCATTTAAAATCTAGGCATAACATGGAGAGCTAGTGTATCTGTTAAAATGGGAGTTTTGATCTCAGGGTACTATGTCCTTGGAGAGGAACATGAAAAATGGATGAGGGATCAGAGAATTTAGTTCACATACTTTTGTCACTGAAGTGACAGTCAAAGAGAAATTAATTTTGAGAACAGAAATCTGAACTTAACGGTCTGAGACTATGACAACCAACCTTGTTGATGACACTTGATTTCTTCTCCCTGTGGGCCATTAGAGCTTAGTTCCTAAGGTCAGACCCTCTAAGCAGCTATAAAGATCTTTTTTATGTATGGAAAACTTTACAGGATATTCTAGCTATTTCTTATACGATATTGAAAATCATCTAAGACAGAAAGTAAATACAATTCTTTTTTCAAGCCTGAAGAAAAAAAATTGCTGTTATCAGTGCTTTTTCATTTTAAAATACTTTGTACATAAATCTGACATCATTAAGGGCTCATTTCTCTACTTGGCAAGATGTTTCTTCTGCGCATTTTTCTGCAGCAACTTACAATACTCATTGGCAGATATTAAAAACCAAAAATTAATATATAATTAATACAAAAGATCTATGAAGTACTGACAAAGCAAAAAGTGACAAACTAAGGACAGGAGTAAAACTACCAATTATTTATTAGAACTCTGTAATTTGTTCCATCTATTTTTGCAAGTGCACATTTTTTAATACTTGATTCAAGTTAATATAAAAATGAAAACTGTTACTAATAATTTTTTTGGTCTCTTTTGAAACATCTCCTTAGCTGCAGTAATAAAATGGAAGTTTCAATAAAGGTTAAAAACTAACTAGTACCTGACAGCCAAACATACATAAAACAGAGATACAGAGGAAAATCTGGAATTAGAAGAATAACATTCCAAATAAACTCACTAGTTGAAAGTGAGAATAGAGAAATTTAACAAATTGCACTTAAGAAACAATATAAAAAGATTTTCTTTTAAATCTTATTTTAAAATGAATAAGATATTTCTTCAAGACAGCTGCATTTGGAAGTGCACAAAAATGTACAAAGATCTACTTCAATTACAGCATTGTTGACTCAGTCCAGAAGTCTCATTTCCACAAGTAAGCAAATTCCCAAACATTTGTTCTCTGACCAATCTCTATTCCTTAGCTCTATTACCTTTAGATAGCATTCTTAGGCAGATAAAAAGGGAAAAAACATTTTGTTTAGCAAAATATGAAGGAAGCTATCAGACAATACAAAATATTTAGGCAATTTTTACTTCTGGCTACCAGCAAAAAATCAGACCACTTCATTTTAGGAAGTACGTGGTTATATCTATGATCCTATGCTTCTAAAAAATACTGGTTAACATCCCATCTAATTACTATTTACTGTGTGAAGCTTATGGCAGAAGGCTTTTTATATGAATCTGTGCTGTCATCATTAATACCTAGCATACGTGAATAAATGGAAGTGCTCAGCACAGCAGTGGCCACCATACAGGTACTACTTGTAAGCACCAAGCTTCTAGCGCAGAACCCACTGCTCAGTTATGTCAGAAGGATGTGTGTCCCACTCCTCCCTCCTTCCCCCTTCACATCACAGCTCTGTAACTAACCATCCACCTTCTCCCTCGGGCTGCCTCTGGGGGCTCTCCCACTCACGCCTCCCCTTGCTCAGGTCCTACATGTAGAGCTGCAAATCCTCCTCCATGCTGAATCCTTACTGAGCTGACTCATTTTGTTAACCATCAGAAAAGCATTGCTTTTTTGTTTGTTAATTAAACTTTCTGTCATTTTAGCAAGCAGATTCCAAGAAGCATGAGAGCTGGCACAGCAGGAAAAAAAATGAATAAATGCTGTCAGAAGCAGTGAAGAGAAATGATAAACTAGGATGAAGCAGAACACTAGCTCTATTCAAGAGCAGACTCTTACACAAAGTCCTACAATTGAGTGTCTAAAACTGAAGAAACAAAATTGCAATAAGCTCAATTACTTAGAAATGAAAAGAGTATTAATTGCTAATATTTAAGAACCCATTTGCTTTGAAACCAAGAATATTATTCAGATGTCAATTTTTTCCTAAGAAAGTGTATAGAATATTTACGGAGCTGAAGCTGTAACATCAAAGCAAAAGTAAAAAATTGGCTTGCATGTCTCCTGCATGTGATGAGGTCAGCACAACACAACAGCAGAACTATTGCCAATCACTTCTCTCTTTCTAAAACTTTTTCCTCAGTGTGAGAGAAAAGCATTAACTCATGAATCGTCAGTGAGATAGATATAAATATTTCAGAATATATTTTTCTGACAAAATTGGGTCAGAGTAGCCATGGACTGAAATTTGAAAATCTTGATCTATGTTCAAGGATGAATGTGAGGAAAAAGGAAATAAAAAACATTGCAAAGAGAGCACTGTTACAAAAAGCTTTAACAAAAGCTACTGATCTTAAAGAAAATCTACCACTTCCATTAGCAAAGCATTATGCAAACCATTTTTACTACATTCAAATTATAAATAATGATTTTTTTTTCATATGTAATCTAATCAAAAATATCAGATGGGAGGCCACATTGATTTTAAACATACTAAATACAATTAAAAGAAAAATATAGCTCAGTAATGTTGACCAAAGCAACTCATCTGGCTCTAGTTACAGAAATGTTGTGATGTGAATTCTGCAGATGACATACGTTTTGTTTAAAGGACATTCATGCCTTTTAGAATGAAAATGTAGCATGTCTTTACCAACAGAACTCTTGAGAAATGTCCTCCTGGGTAGAGCTATTGAATTTCTTTGCAAACTGGGATTGTGTAGTCATTGTTCTTAAAAAGACATAGAAACATAGCTGTGGTATCAGTCTGGTATGAGAGAGATCTATTCTGTAGAAAGACAAAACACCCACACCTCTCTCTTGGTCTCACTAATGCTAATCTTCAATTTAAAGAAAAAATCTTTTTCATCCATGAAAAAAAATTTGTTTGAATGTAAGTGCTTTTATGGAAAATGTCAGATAAATGCACATAAACTTTCATTTTCAGCATATACACACATAATACAGAAATGAAGCTAATGTCTGGAAGCTAATGTCTGTAATTTGTTTTGCTTGTTAATTCTCCAATCTGCAAAAACCGTTTTTCCCTTTTCAATTAAACTTGTTTCTCAACAACTTTCTCTCCCCACAGCTAACTTGAGAAACTCTATGGCCCAACCAAAACAATTAATTAAAAAGCAACTATCTAATTAATTTTCTGAAACAGCCTAGAATACACTAACATTACTATTATCCTCCTATCAAAAATCAACATTGTTGCAGCATTCCCTAGCTTTTCACTTCAAAATACAGTAAAGGTCATATCAAAATGACTGGATCTTGCACAGAAATTATTTTTAAAATGTTACATCTGAAGAAGCTAGACTTCCTGTCTCTGTAGAAGAGAGCAACTGAATAACAGAAGTTGCATACTTACAGATATGTCACATACAAAATTAAAACACAGCATGAATTTTCTGAGATATGTAAACAAATACACAAACCTGTTATAAATCAGTACATCCTGAAACCTAAAAGGAAGTACATCAATTTTAGGAACAGCATGCCTACACCACCTTTTCTCACAAATAGTTTCTATCTGTTAAACTAAACACACTGGAAAGAAAAACTTAGTACCTTTTAAACAACTTAATTAAGTTTTCATCAAAAGTTAACAGAGAAAAGTTCTTGATGAATAGGGGAATACTTCCAAAACAAAGTCTGCATAACCAAACGACCCTAGGATGAATCAAATCATATTAATTTGGAATGACTGTGAGGTTCTCCTCAATACTTCATTTCTGTACCCAAACTAAAACACCAACAAAGATGCATCCAGAGCATGAAAATCAGACAACTCAGAGACATTTTTCTATCCATATTTGCAGTATGCATTGTGTGATCATACAAACCTGCTCCACAGAACGAAAAAGCAGCTTTATCCTGTAAACTGAAACCACATAGGTAAAACTCATGACCAAACTATCATTTAATTTGGCTTTTGTTAAGTAATTTTTATTTCCTCTGATTTAAGTATTAGATTAAAATAAAAAACCAAAGATTCAATATCTATAGTCAACAGCAAGGTGAAGCAGTGCACTGACAAAAAGATAACAACAAAGCAGTAACAACACTTAGACTCAGCATGGGGATCCTGATATCACATGGCTTATGGAGTGCAACTGGCTCACACTTGGACCTCTTGGAATATGTCCATGTGCAACAACACATGCCCAGGTGTAACCATCTCTAACACTTGCCTTTTGTTCATTTTGTTTTATTGAGATCTCTACAGTTTACATTTCCTAATTTTTATAAATAAGGAAGTACAGTGCACTAGTACTTCACAAGAAGCATTGCTTGTGAAGTTGCAAGACTTAAGACTTATGAAAGTACTCACCATTATTTTTCTGAACACTTTACAGAAAAAGTACTTTTATTTTCAAATATTATGTGTTAAATTTAAGATTTAAATTGTTATCTAGAAATAATATGAAAGCTTAGATACTTTGAGAAATACAAGATGAATAATTTTTGTATCAAGAGAAACCATGGCACTTCATATAATTTAGTGAAGTACAGTGTCTTCCTAGTCCATTAAATTACAGCAGCCTTTTAATAATTGAACATTTTTCTAAATAGCATGAAGCTGAATGATTAAAAAAAGGTCTTTCATTTTAATAAGAAATTAATCTATTTGTTTTAATGAGGGTTAACCATGCTGGTACTTTAGTGCCAAGGAGGCTAATGGAAGAAGGCAATTATTAAACAGCTCTAACTATCTATATTTAGGTTGGCACAAATGCTTACTCTAAAACAATGACATATTCTTAAAACACTTTACTCTGAAGTATTCAATTTCCATAGTACAAATACTCCACATCTGGAAAATCCTTATTAAAAACCTGTGTTTTTTAGTAGCTAAGTTAAATTGCATAATAGCATCTATGTTGCTGCATAGATAAAGCTATTTATAACTCAAAAGTCTTGTTAAGTGCTTATGCTGTTACATAGCAGTCTTTCCCTAACATTTTAAAAGCCTCCCTAACAAAGTCTATGTTACAAGGCCTACTAATTCTTCTAATACTCTTCTAAATACCAGAAGCTTTATAAAATATTTGCTAAGGACAGCAATCTTTCTGTATTGTATCCTTTATTCAGTGTGTTTCATGTCTAAAGGTCCACTGCCCTCACTGACCACAATCAGGACTTCAAGGACATAATTCAATAACTGAACAGGTGTTCACTGACTGACATCCGAAACAAAACCTCCAGAGAGATAGAGTCTCTCTCTTCAAAGGAATCAATTACAACTGGCTACACAGAACTAGTTTAATTTTAAATTCTAATTCATACAAAACAAAGAGTAGAGGTGAGCAATCATCTCTGAGGTCAAATTTGTCCAAAAAATTAGCAAAATGAGGATGTAAAGCTCATTTCCTCCAATAAGGGATAGATATTAAAAACTTGTTTCATTACTAAAGAAGAGTGAAATATATGCTGCCCACTTTTAAGTAAAACCTTATATTTCAGCTTTTCAGATTTTTCTCTCTTCATAAATCCTAGTCAGCACATTTCACTTTTGCTACAGTCACATGAATTTCTTGAATAACTCCCTTGATCCCCCTGTTCTACTAACTGCATTCTCAAACACAAATTATCAAGACTGTACTCTGCCTGGAATAACTCTCTTCAGTTTCAACCACAGGAATAATTCTGTCATTTCCTCTGCACTGACATTGGTGCATTCCTTTGTCTCTCAAAGAAATGTAACTTACACTCACCAAGACTCAATATATGACATCAATATATGTATAAATACATCAACATTAAAAGAAAAAAATTCCACAGTTACCTATATCTGAACTGAAAAGTCTTGACATTGATAATCAGAACTTGAGATGGACAACCACTAGCAAAAGGAAGTAAGTGTTTCTGTTTTCCTGAATGATGTAATGGCTAAATCAGGATAGCTACCCATCAAATTATAACTGATCACACAGTTGTATGACTGTAAATGTAAAAAAAGTGGAACAATAAGCCTACAGAAAATGCATTTAAAAAACATTTTGAAACACATTACTTTCAAGACTAATTCTTAACGAAATATGATTTATGAGATACACCATTTGTGTATCTAACCATAATTTTTGATCTATGTAACAAATTCTAATGTAACGTAATAGCAGGTGAAGCTTTTGAACAAAGCTCCAGATTTTGTGACCATAACACACCAGGTAAAGATGAGCTCTTGAATATGTTTCTCAAAGAAATGAAATTTAAAACTCATCCTCTTACTCATTCAAAAAAATGCAACAACCAGCACAGAACAATTAGCAAATCTATAGGTTTAAACCAGTAATAACATAGAGTGACAACTGTCCAGATCATAAACACCAGGAACAGAGAAGTGTTTATATAAACAAACTGTAAAGTAAATAAACTTAGTATTCTCCTTGACCGTGGGAATTACTATTTTTGAGAAGAACTTCCAGAAAACTTTTATTTATTTTCAGGGTATTATGCCAGAGAATTATTTAAAAATTTCAGTCACTGTCAAATCTAGGGTTGACTACACAGTCTTACCCTGATTCATGTTAATAAATTTCCAATTTGAAATCATTAAGATATGAAAGACAGAAGGCTATAGAGTTGTCACCAAATTTTAATTTAAATCACAGGGAAGCAATAAAACCTAAATTCCCATTTACTTTCTACTTTAGTTTTCATACACTGTGTTTCCTAGTTACAAGCTGAGGTTGGTAGGAAATTTAGCATATTACAGTTTTGAATGCCTGGTTTATAAAGTCTTCAGAAAAAGGAATTCACCTTCCAATGAATCCTACTCTGAAGAATACAGATGTTTTTATAAAATAAATAATGAATATAATACGGTGAGGAGAGTTAGAAAATGTGCTATTATTGCCCTACCTGACTGATTTACAGTTCATACCTGACTGACTAATAACTCTCTTTTACCTGTTTCAGATACTTTTGCTATCAAGGCTTTTTGACATACATAATCTATTCCTCCACATCTAAATGAACAGAGTATCAGGGGAAAAGACAGAGAATGGAAACAAGCTGAAAGGCAACCTCAGAAAAACTCACAGTTTCATTAATTATACAAAAGTACTTAGATAAGAGAGTAGAAAACAGTACAATGAATTTAAAACTATACAAGAAAATCAAGGAAAACAAACAGGCTCTACTTCAGTAGAATTTTACCCATACACTGGTCTTACAAAAACCAAAGAAATGCTTGAAAAACAGGGCAGAACTTAATATGAACGAAGGTGGCAGAATGAAACCTTTAATCTATAATGATATTTAAAGGATTATTTGTACTACTACCTCTAGTAAACTAGTTTGTAAAATGTTTTATATAAACAAATTAGTGACATGGACTTTTTTTCCTTCAACTTGTAAAAGGGATGGCGGAAATAGCACTGATTCCTTCTACTATTACCATCATTAACATTGAAGCTAATGACTGGAGAAAGGACTGTTTAAACTTAAATCTTTCTACCTTAGTCTTTAAAATGGGCCTCTGATATACAGACTATGTTAGCAGTTAAAAACTTAATCTTATCAGGTAATTTCACTGATACTTACTTAGACACATAAAAAATACCAAGTTTGGGTAATAAAAATTCACCAGGAAACATTTTAAAAGTAACATATTAGCACAGAAAAGGTTTGTTCTACCTGTATCTTTAGGATACAGTCACTCATAAACATGATCATCCATGCAAATGTGTTCAAAAACTTCAAGATAAAGCTAGCATTAAAAATTGATATCAAAACTAAAACATGAGCTTCCTATTTCTCTAGTTCCATTAAGATCAAAATTTCAGTCAAGTGTTTACCTGAACACAAATGAGAATACTGAAACTAAACTGAGGAAAGAAAGACTTCTTTATGTTCACATCAACCTCTCCCCTGCCTTCAGGCCAACTGCTCTTCACTCTGCTAACTTAGCATTTTTTAAAGCCACATTCTGCCTTTCACTGTTGAAAGCCACTGGAGACAGCATTTTGAGACCTCTAAGAACTGCACAGTAAGGAACTGAATAAAAGCTAAATTCATCTCAAGCCACTATTTCTGAGGGTTTTTTAATCTTATTGATTTTATTTCATCTCAAGCTACTATTTCTGAGGGTTTTTTTATCTTATTGCTTTAATTAAATAGGGTTAACTTTGTTCTTTTAGAAAATCTGTACCCATTTTCTTAAGCAAAAACCCCCCAAAATTTAATATGATAATAATAGTATATTGATATAGGATTAGTAGTAAGCAATAATTTTGCTTGGAATTGAATAAGCAACAGCAATTAAAGAATAGCAGATGTCAATACCTGCACAGATAGCCATAAATCAACACCTGCTTCCAGTTCCATTAATGAAGACACACTCATTCCCTCATGGCTACTTATGTGATACAAGAGAAACTACTTGCAATTTTTGTAGAAAGTTTACACTATTTGACATTTTAGTACCTAACTAGTTTATGAATGAAAAGGATTCAAAGGGAATAATGAAAATTATTCAAGTTTTGAGATTAAAAGTTAAATAGGCTTTTAGGCATATTTTTTAACATAGTCCATGCTCCTGGGGTAG
Source organism: Pseudopodoces humilis (assembly GCF_049639895.1). NCBI lineage: Eukaryota > Metazoa > Chordata > Aves > Passeriformes > Paridae > Pseudopodoces > Pseudopodoces humilis. Next base: position 31,593,863 of record NC_142206.1, on the reverse strand, counting down.
ATGGTTCCCTGTTGCTTCTTCTCACATTGGAATGACAAGCAGTGGAAGCCCACAGTTTTACTACTGGTGTCACCTAAAGAATGTAGAGTTTAAACCAGATTTACTGAAGCAGAGAGATAACTGGATTTCCTTTAAAAAGTGAAGATTTATATTTGTGTAGTTCAGGTGCAAGAGGGTTTTCCTCTTTAGTAAGAGAGTTAATTGTAATATGCCAAAAATTATAATGATGGTAGGTAGCTCCTAAAGAAGTTATCAGATTCAGACACAGTTCAAGGTATTACACACATAATCTTCCAGAAAGGAAGAGAAGGGACTTTATTAAAGCAACTACCTCAGAAAGAAGCATTTTAAACTTTAATGTATACATTAATCTACATTAGAGTTTTCAGTGCTAACATCATGCTGACGTTGTCTTTTTTTGTACCTTAAAAAGTTAAATATGTCATCTTACCTTGCAAGCATTTTCCATTTATGAATGTTAGAGAAAATCTAACTACAGCATTATTCTTCCAACATCTGATACCCCAAGACATACTTGCCTCAGAAATTACTGTAAAATGGCACATTTGTAACAAGTATCAGTTAACATTATTGAAATTATAAAATGGCTACCAATATCAAGATGTACAGAAAAAATATTTTAAGAAAATTCAATGCAGTGCATTGAAGACTCATTTAAAAACTCTGGACTGCTCAAGTTAGAATTATTCTATTAACATACCTTCAACTGACATTAAAGAATTTTCTCAACTTGTTTCCACTTTTGCCTGTTTGACAATTTATAAATCAAGTATTAATCCATTCTTTTTGATGGGAAGAGACAATATAGAGAGAATATGACTACTCTTGCATTCATCTATTCAATCTCTTAATTCAGTTTCCTGTTTCCATGACTATTCACGGGGAAATTTAAAAATCAGTCATTTAAACAAATATAACATATATTAACCTGCATTCTTTACTGCTTCATTCTACTTGTTGAAAGCTACCAGGTACCATGGCGACAGACACAATAGAAATACTTAAGATACTGTGTGTCATTCTGTAGAGATCCTGACACTAACATTATACTGTGGATAAGTTAGAGGGGAAATGGCAAAGACTACCATCATTGGCAAAGGTCATGATGACAGTTTATGGTAAGCCATTCGGTTGTTTCATAGCAACTAGTAAAGAACTTTATTTTCAAAAAAAAGGAAATAAAAAACTAAAATAAAAAAATCAAAACTACCCTGAAAGACTCATACATATATAGTGGAACAGTCTATTCTTCCATATGAGATTAATAAATTATGCATAACCACTTCTAAATCTTCTAGGATGTTAAGTCATTTAACCCTTAATAGCTAGAGGCAGAGAAATAAAATAATGAATTTTGATCATGTATTTCACTAAAGCTGAAAGAGTGAAGACAGAAGAATGAGCTAATACCTTGCACGTATGTGTGGCAAAGTACTGGTAACCAAGCAACAGGCAGGAAACATGTCAGAAAGGAAAAGCATATTTACAGTCCTAACAGTCTCTCATTTATACACAATTATAGATACCGGTTACAAGAGGAGAGGATCAGACTGCACAAAGCAGTCACTGCTTTTTTCTTTTTTAGTCACTTTTTTTTTTTATTTTTCCATTTTGCTCTACTACAGATATTCCCCAGGTTTTAATCAGACTAATCCCACATGACAATATCTGCCTTAATTCCCTTAATTCACAACAGAATAAGTAATTTGCCTGAATTCTGCATGAATACATACACAAATAGAGAATGCACCCTGAACTTGCTTCCTGCTTGTTTGGGCTTGTATTTTAATAGGATTCTGTGTTAGTACTTCATGTGAATTTTTCACTTTTTCTGCATGATCAGCAGAACACTCAGGAAAAAGAAAATAGATATCATTAGACAAACACAAATATATTGTATATATATATATGTATATATATACACATATATATATGTTCAGCATGATTATTAATACAAAGGCAGTTTTTCACATACACACACCTGCTTAGAGAGTTTCATCTTTAACCTTGAAGTTCTTAAGACGTAGTCCAAAGTGTACAAATTTTTTAAATTCCCAAATGGAGAAATTCCATTTTTTGTTAATTCATTTGTCCTTTTTAAACATACAAATGACCAATAGGAAGGTTGTCATACACTGTCACACTATATTAGGAATGGCGAGAATCATGACATGACTCTCTCAGCTGCATTGTCCAAGAGAGCAAAGTTTATTATTCTTTATTTTCTTTTATACACATGTTGGAGAAGGTCCAAGAGGTAAAACTCGTTGGTTATTAAAGCAACACATCACATCATTGGTTAAGTGGAACACCACCCCTTGACTAAACAACACCTGCAAAGATTGTTGTCCTTTACCAAGGACTGTTTGGATTCCTTATGCTTTCCCAGGGCAGAGTGAGACGCCTGTGTGACTTAGTATCACACGGACTCTGTTCCCTGCTTGCTTTTTGCATTTAGAATCCACAATACATAGTCATATTTGAGTACTTCTGGGAACACAAATATAGCAGAAACAATGTCTGTCAATGTTTCTTCAAACTAAAGCATTCTAAAAACTCAAGGGAGTAGAGTAAGTAATGAAGCATTAAATACATTTTTAGTCTTACATTCCCTTTTTAGTTAGCATTTATTGAAACACAACCATTAATGTATGTATTTCAAGCAAGCTGTGGAAGCAGTAGTGACCCTGGTCCTCACTACACCTGAAAGATACTTGCCAAATGGACCAGAACACACACACACAAAAAGACACAAATCTGTGGATTCGAATTTTGGTTGGAGCAATGAGGAGGAAAATAAATCTTTCCAGGGTAGGTTTCTGCTTCTTCAGAGGCAAACTCCATGAATTTTCATTCTATTTTTGATATAAATATTGTATTACTAAATCTAAAGTCAATCACTTAAATGGACACACCTGACAAGAGGCATTGGTCCTAATTTCTAATAAAAAATTCAATAAATTCTATCTATAGCTTTGTAACAGAAATTTAAAAATATGGTAATCACACAGTCATCTAGAAGCCCATTATACAAATTGATTTTATTTGATCACCATGGTACTTGTATTCTATATTACAATCAGGAGTACAATTTAAATCATACTCACTGCATTACAGGTTATTAGCTCAAAGAAGATTTAATAAAATGACAATATAACTAATCTGAGTCTGAAATAAGTCTTTAAAAAGTAGCCCATGAAGACAGTGAAGAAATGTAAGTGGTCATTTCTAGGATTGCCAGTTGCCTCAGACATTTCTTTCAACTTTCAGTGATACAGTATCACATTACATGCCACAAGAAAAGGATACTGTTTTGAGAATAATATAACAATAATCAAATTAAAGATGGAAACAGTATCATTAAATGTGAGAAGTATAAAAGGATATTGCTAAGTGAGCCTTGCTTGAGTGCTGAACTTTAATAATTCATATTGAAATGGAATACAGAACAGAAATGGTGACACATGCTCAAATATTTTCCTCTGTTCTCACTTTTACAGCTTTTGGTATGTAGGGCTATGTTCATCCATATAAACCTAATTATTTCATACAATGTTAATTCAAGCAGTTAATAATATTTAGAAGGAAAATGTTGGGCCCTTTTGTTCCTGTTCAGACTACTGTGAAATCACAGAACTTGAACAAGGCTCACAATGAACATCTAGATGGGTTTTTTTTTCCCAAGCAGGCTCACCTACTCCTATGTCATTCCTGGAAGAGGTTTTCCTAGCTTGTTGTAGAAGACAGTCAGTGACTGAGACTCTCCAGTGTCTTTAGCAAGTTTACTCAAAATATTTGGCTGTTTTGTTTGTAAGTATTATTTTTTCCATGTTTAATCTAAACCCTATCTAACTGCAATGTACATACGTCACCTTTCATCTCCACCACGAAGATGTATCCAGGCTGCAGCAGGGGCCTGGCCAGGCAGCAAGCTGCTTGGGAGACAGCAGCGCTTTCTCAGAGGTGCTCAGATCACATCTGGAATATTGCACTGGTTTGGGCCCCCAGAACAGACACCAGTAAACGGCAGTGAGTTCAGCAGAGCCAGAAGGATGGCTGGGAGCTGGAGCTCTTGCCTGTGAGTAACGGCTGAGGGAATAAGACTTGTTCAGCCTGCACAGGAGACAGCTTTAGGGGAGACCTAACAGCAGCCTGCCAGCACCTATGGGGAGGTTATCAAAATTATTGAGCCAGGGTAATCAGTGTGCGTGGAGGGAAGAACAAGAAACAACCAAAATAAATTGAAATTAGAGGTTCAGACTGTATATAAGGAAAAACATTTTCACCATGGGTCAGGCTGTGGAGCAGGTTCTGCCAATGCCAACCTTTGAGATTCCTACTGGATAAAGCCCTGCACAACATTGTCTGAGCACAGCTGACCTTGATTTGCTCAAAAGGCTGGACTAGAGACCTTCTGAAGACTGACAACCTGAATTATCATGTGAACCTATAACATCCATACAGTTTCACAAAATCACAGAATCATTTAGGTTGTAAAAGACCTCCAAGGTTATCAAGTCCAACTTTTGACTTATCACCACCTTGTCAACTAGAGCATAGCACTAAGTGCCATGTCCAGTCATTTCTTGAACACCACACCTCCCTGGGCAGTCTGTTCCAATGCTTAACAACCCTTTTCATGAAGAAATTATTCCTGGTATCTAAACGTCAAACATATAGAGATAGTCGAACATACCAAGGCTAGACTCCCTATTTAATATTTTTTCTTTAGAACTTAAGAATGGTTGTACTTCTTCAGACTGATGGCTGATCACACAGTATCTCACCTCCATGACTTGTGACAAGTAGTTGCCTAAGGCAAAGTGAAACAACAGAGGAAGGATATTCTTTCCTCTCCAATATTACTTCAACTAAGTGGAAATTTGAAACTGGTAATATTTACAGATTTCTCTAATAACCCTCTTCCAAATGCTGTCAAAAATACGTTAGCTATCCAGTTAGAGAGGATCTAGTTAGTGTGAATTTATCCAAAAAAGGAAAGATATTCAAAGCTTTCATTCTCCTGCTTTTACCTGATAGCAACTTTCCTCCCTGCTTAGCATCAGGGCAATTTCTTTACCCAGTTTTATTCAAATACCTACAACAACACTAGTAGCAGAAATAATTAGACAAGAATGCAATTTTCAATTACTCTTACGCTAGATCCTTTGTGTGGTTCTGCTCTGCATTTTTTTGACCACAGCAGACTCTTATTCTGTTCCTTCATGACACCAGAAACATCTAATTTCTTCAAGTCTTATTGGAAGTATCAAACACATATATGCAATGTTAACAAACTGCTGGGCAATCTCTTTCCCAGGCCAAATTCAGATTTTCTGTAGTTGGTTTTGGGGTTTTTTTTAGTTTGAAGTGTCCATTTTCTTTCCCTATTTTTCTCCAATCTTAACTCTCTCAGATTATTTTCCTGTGTTTTCCACCAAAATTACACTTATGTATCAGTAAAACAAATATGGGAAGATCAGAATAGTTACGTTCAAACCTCTCTGTCATCTGATTTTTGACCTGGATAAGTGTCTACCTAGACAATAAAGGAATCCATCCAATATTTAATGACACAACCCCAATGAAATAATATTTTACAATTTAATACATGCATTCTACGACAGCTCACTTTTCTGTGTTGAGTGCCAGAGCTTCTGAGAGATTTATTTAATCATAAACGTTGAAAAATTTCCACACCAAACTCACCAAAGAAAGTATAAATACATATTATATCTAGTCACACTTCGTTAGAACAGTGTGTTCCAATAAGGGCTCCAGTAAAACAAAATTATACAACTTGCAGTATCATTTAAAGCATTTATAATTTCTAGTGCACAGAAGTTGCCAAGAAACTCTGAGAAGCAGATGGGCTTTACTGCTGTTAAAATGCAATCACCAGAAGAGAATTGTGCCTTTCATACTTTCAGAAGAAATATTACAGTTTCCTCTAATTTAATTTCTTATTTTTATTAACAAATACTATAAATGAACTGATTTTTTAAAATCTGGTTTCCTTAGTAGATTCCACTAGTGGCATCACTACTTCTATTTAAGAACATAATCAAAAAATAAATAAATCATTATCTAGGCAACATTTCATTCAAAGAATTCCCAGCAGCAAGCCACCTGAAACTCTGCCGCTAAAGTTTTCCTTACTGATTGCCATAAATAAAGCTTCATTAAAATTCTGATTTGTTTAAAAAATAGAAAAATCCAGCGGCTTCGAGACAAGGACTAATTCTAAATTCTACATTTACTTTTAACTTTCAATACATTTTTTCTTTATATTCTATTATTTTCATAAAATACCATCCATTATAATCATATCCATTACTATCAATAAATATCGTCATTCATCATTATTCACTAGAGAACCAGCCCTCACATCCACTACAAGGTTATAGTATTATAGAAGTATAAACTATAAAATTTAACTGAAATATTATTTCAAAGTCACTGTAAGTAATAAAAAAAACAAGGCTTACCTGAGACTAATCTTCTATGTTTGATTAGTCCAATGTCATTTTTCTGAACACTGTCTTACCAAAGAAGGTGCTTGCTTACTTCAAGAACATCAAATAAAGGACTTCCAAATGGGTATATATAGTTTCCACTCTTTAACTGAGATATAATTTAACATTTTTGAGTGTATATCCTGTGGATTACATCAAAATGCTCAATAAATTTTGAAGTTGTGCTATCAGTATGGTCTGCATAGAAGACTAAAGCGATTTGGAACACACACAGAAGAAATAAAACATCTAAATCAACATGCTCAACATACTTCTATAATGAGACTCATTACAATTAAAATACTGTTTTCTGTTATACCAACAGAATATTCATCTTCTCTTTTACTTTCAGAAGTAGATCACCTGATCAAAAAAACCATGTTTTATAACAGAGGGTACATTTTGTACTCAGCATTTGGATTGGTTTCAAAGTCAAGATTGTTAACCAAGGTGTTTCTACAGATAGCAGCACCTCCTTGGCTGTTGGAAGTAAATGTCATCTTTAATTCATTAAACAAACAGCACTTCTTTTCTCCTAGGCAGAAAATGCTGTCAGCTGTAATATTTTCAAGATATTTTTAATACATTTAAGATGTTTTTTGCAAGAGTTTTTACTGAGATAACAGGAAAGTGGATGATGAAAAAGGAAGTCTCTGAAGCATACATATCTATCCATATACCCAATGAATGATATTAAAAAAGCCCAGAAAACAAATTTTAAAAAAAAAAACACTGAACTGTTAACTGTCCCAACTAATACACAAAATAGTCTCAAATATTTCTAGAATCTCACTGATTTATGAAATGCATGAAATTGCTCTCATTGCTAATTGTTCCTAAAGCTACTGAAAAGCATGCAGCTGTTTCACAGATCCCATTTTCTTCTAGAAGGTGAATTTTACATATCCTGGACCAGTCAAATGGGAGCTAAAGAACACAGATAACTTCTACATTCTAAGATTTAATTTCTTATTTTTATGTCTCTCTGTTAAACATGATACTGCAACAGTGTTGCAAAATGTGGACTATGTAAAAATATTTTAAAGAAAGGATGTTCTTTGATGTTTGGTCTTTATGTGCTTTCAGGCCTGATGAACAAGAAAGGAGATTTAATCCATGACACAGAGCAGCTAACATGCAAGCTCCAAGTGATGTCCATGAGCTAGAAACACAAATTACTTGTTGGTAGAATTGCCTTGTTAAGGTACAGAGCTGGACATGCTTCAGCAATCTCAGACCTAGGGGGAGGTTAACATGGCTTGGGAAGTAGGATGCCCACTGAAAGTGGACACAAAGAATGCAGAATTTATGGACCACTTGGCAGAGCTCCCAAGATAAGGAAGAAACCAATAAACCCAACCCAGCAAGTGTGCTGAAATTGGCTCCAACTGCCTAAAAGGTAATCCCAGCAGGGGGAGATTGGGACCACTGGAACAATACACCCACCGACCCAAAAAAAGAGAAAGCCTGAGCATGTGGAGTAATCATTGTGGGAAATGAGAGAACCATTAACCAATAGAAAATAGAATACAAATAAATAAGAGACTTATGCAACTTGTAGGCAATGAACGCTAATTCCTTCATTTTATAAAATGTACAAATAATAAAAATTTTTGATAGTTGATTATTGGCTTGCTGCACATAGGTAACAAATATGATTTTTGCAGACAATCCCTTTCCCACTCCCCACTCCCTGCAGGGGAAAGGGAGAAAAATGGTCCTTGATGGCTACCCCAAAAAAATGAATTCAAATTATGGAAAACAGGCGACTGGGAAGATATGCTATTCCTCAAGAGGCAGGTCAAACAAATCTCCTAGAAAGACAAAGGACAGAACAACAAAATTTCCCTCTGCATACACAGCCTATTTCATCTGAGTGTAGATTTCATGGAACACTGCTCCATTCAAATACCCAGCAGGAAGCAAAGCCTGACATTTCTGAAGATAGTCAAAGTCCCTAGATTAACAGAACCACAACTTAACTTCCTGTTTCTTCCCATCACATGAGTGGCTGTGTCTTTGTAAGGGATATTTTAACTGCAGAGATGCATTCTTTTGAAAGCACTAAATTTCAATGTTCATCACTCTTTTAAAGTGGCAGCCAACAAGACAAACTTTCCCAAAAAGCAGTTCTCTGAAGTAAATTAGAATCACCTGTAGAAGTTGTGTGCATTAAGCACAACAATGGGAATGGGTAATCCTGTTCACTGATGATGCAGACATGTATCTGTATCTGCTCATGTGAGACATGTCCCTGTCCTGCAGGTACCACAACTTCAAGATAGGGCCTGAGGCTTCCTCCGTGCTTCTGCACAGCCCTGTTGGCTCTCACCCAGCTCCTGATGGCCAGGCCTCTTTAGTCTGCAAATCTTTCCTCTTCTACCCAAGTACGCTTTATACGTACAGACAGAAGGGTACTGAGATAGGAGTCTTTTGCTGCCATTATGCAGGATGCCTGCAGTGAAGCAGGAGACCATGTGATGAATCACAGAAGCATGAGTCTTGTGCTCCCCTCTGAGACTTGACGTCTGTGTGATTGGAAGAAAAGACAGAGATTCTTTAAAAATAAGGCTGAGATAAGGCATAAAGCACGATACTCATAATCCAGATGACAAATGCATTCATACATTGAGTCACTCAAAAAAGCACATAATGAAAAAACAAAGTATATTTTTTCGTAATCCCCAGCTGAATGATGAAATGGAAAACAATTGCATTACAGTACCATTTAAATAATGAGTTAACTATTAGAACTTATTGGGTCTTTCCTACTGTACATTCCTACTCCAGATGTAGGAAGAAGCATCGGACACTAAGGTGTAAGGGTACACTTTTTGACCTGTATTTTCAGTGACAAAACCAGAATTGCATGCCCAAATAGGTGTTTGAAGATGCTATTTGCTTACCCCAGCACTACTCAGCAAGACGCTAATTCTCTCAGGACATCTTTACTTGACAAACTTTTAAAAATGCAATTTAAAAAATTGTAACTAAGCATAATTAAAACACTCAGCATGCAAACAGATAAGTATTGCATTACACGTAGTTTATCCTGCAAATATAGCATTCTTGAAATTGTAAAAAAAACCATGAGGTATCAAAATACAGTCTTGCTAAAAATTCTAAAATAATTTTAAAATGAAAGAGAGTTAATTGGAATCTGTCACAAATAATTATAAAGATACCCTGCTGAGGTTTTTTTTCCAGTTCCCAATGCTGCAGCAGTAAATCCTCAGGAGGGAAAGAAACCCTCAACCAAACATCCTCCTTCTGAGACACAATTCCAGTCCCTGCTCCGCAAGTGGGCAGAGATAAACTCCTGCTTTCAGGATTCTTTAATTAAATAATGAAGTGTTGACTAAAACGCACAAGTATGAATCTCAACAAAGAATATCCCTACATCTATGTAAAACAGCAAGATAATGTACTCATGATGCAGAGACATTTATAACTTTCTCACCTTTCCTGTTTTTTTTGGCCTTCCAGTGTGCACACTCAGTAGTACCTCATTCATTAATATTCCCCTTCCAAATGAGAGCTGGATTCCTTTCTCCTTTAGACCTCCTTATCTATTGTTAGAACTAGCTTTTAAGTAGCCTGCAAAAGTGAATTCATTACTTCATTAATTCTTAGTTCTAGCAAAGGCTCCAGTAGACGATTTTAAACTGGAAAAATTATAGGATTAAAACACATAAACCATAGAAGGTTACTTAATAGATCGCACTTAACAGACGCAGAATTTGGATGAATGAACTGGAATTCCAGCACCTTTAATATTATGAATTCATTACTTAATGGACTAGATTTTAAACTGTACCACTACAGTAGTCCTTAATTACATCCTAATTATTAGGCAAGTTCAAATTATATTTTTTGTGTATGGATTTCACTTCAAAATTTACAAGCTTACAAAATGAGTCTTTAGAAAAGCCTGTATACAATCTGAAAGGAGGAAGAAAGGACTTCCTTTTCCTGAATAATACATGGATAAAAGCAAAGACACAGCAGAAATATTATTGAGGTTTTTGAACAAGACCTGTTTTTCTACCTCTCCTGGAAGACTTCAGAGATCATTCCTCACTTACTGGGAAACTAGCAAGCTTTGTGTCTTGTGGGATGGCTCTGCCCTTCTGCAGAATACAAACATCAAGCTCATGTCACATCACAAGACAGAGAATGAACCACACAACATCACTATGAAATCACCTGAATTACAGGCATGTGTTTTTCAGACACATGATTATCTGCTGGATGACATATACACACATGGCTCGCAAACAACATTTGTTAACCTAGGAAAAAAAACTACAGGAAACTATTAACCTTTCAGATAAGTCTGAAACTTAAAATTTGAAGCTTAGCTCAACTGAAGGCTGAACAACAGAATTTCAGTGAAATTAATGTTTATCTATTGGAAAGAAAGGACACAAAATTTTATATTAGTGTCCAATGTCCAAAAAGCTTTTTTTAATTTCAGTAATTTTGCAACCATGTAATATTTTTTAAGGAAACTGTTTTCAATATTATATAAGACATGAAGAAGAAAGGGGACCTATTGCTGATTGTTTCTGGAAACAAGCTGTACCTAGGCAATTATAGATAATAGCTTATACAGTTTGAACACCATGGGCTTTAAAAAAACACAAATCCTGATCTGTACTTCTATTTAAATCTTCTGTTCATAAATAATACTTCCCCAACCTAATCTCTAATATATTGAAGATCAACATTGCCCGTATTTAAAAAAAGAAAAGCTTTTGCAACAACTTATCCCAACAACCCAGAATATATTAATACTACTAGTTTTATACTGCTGTTCTGAGGTGAAACTGACATCAAAACTTATCTTTTACTCCAATCATCATTGATAGAGGGAGATCTTTCTAAGGATTTCTAGCAAAACCTTTGAACTAAGGTAAGTTCAACAGCTCCAGAGAACTGCCTTACAGATTGCAAAGTAAATATAGAAAGACTACCGTTTATCCCAAAGCCTGCAACATTAAACAACTCCTTTCCATAATTCCTCTCATCTGAAGTGCATTATTGAAGAACAGCACCAAGCTAAGATTCTGTTCAGCTACTTACTCCCATGAAGACAGTTGCAGACTTCTCACAGATATGAAGTCTGCAAAGGATGCAAAATTTTCCATTAATTCTTACTTATCACAGAAAGGACAAAATCTTTTACAATAAGAATCACAGCAGAACACAGAAGCTAGAAAGCCACTAACCCTTCATGCTTAAATTTAAAATTAATCCTCCAGATCTAAGAACCCTCAGAAAATCAAAGCTCCATGAATTCAGGGAATGGGAAAGAAGTAAAAGGAGAAACTAACAAAAGATGATAGAAGTACAAATACAGACTTCTATAAAACCTAGAAAAACAAACTCCATTTACAAATACCATAATAATGTAGCACTTTCAAAATAATTTCTTTATGGAGCAGTTAAGTGGGTTTTCTTGCAACATTTATAGGGTTTTGGCTGTTCAGTCTTATACTCAATTGGGAAAAAACACTCAAAAGCAATTTTCTGAATATGATTTCAAAGTCATGCTATAGAAAACAGCTAACAATTAAATCAATTCTGGCAGGGAAATGGAAAACACATTAAGAGTGAAGCAATAAAAGAGCAATGAAGTGTTTGGACATAGGATATCCAGGCTGAATATTTCACCTGTCTAGAGTCAAACAGGAAGTCCGTGCTGAAGGCATCAATGAGCTTTAAAAAAACTATTTATATTTATTATATAGTTGAGAAGTACCTATAATCTTTCTTCAGAATAAGATATACTTAAACAAATACTTTCTAACTAGGATGAGTAAATTAGATATATTTTCCTTTAAAAGTAAAAAAACAAATAAATTTGTCTTTGAAATGAACAGCTGTGATTACTACAGATTATTCAAATCAAATTATTCTTTCTTTTAAAGTTACACCTTGTTGCTGAAGTTTTACAAACATCTATCAAGGTGATACAAATGTCAAAATAGCTGCCACTATATTTTATTACACTGAAGTAGAACCATAGATTAACTAAAGAAAAAAGAACATGTTTCAAATTTCAGTAATTTTATGTAAGCAAAGACTTCAAAGTAAAATAAGAACAATTTGGGATTAAAAATAATATGAAAGTTTTGAGGCTTTTTTATAACATACTGTTATACTGTTTCCTACAGCAAAACCACACGATTCTGTATTAGGGGCAAGTGTCTTGCAATATGCTTGGCAATAAGATAGGTAAAAAACAAAGCAAACAAAAATCCTATGAATCCTCAGAAGTATATAGTTCATAATTATTCAGGACAGCCAGTTTGTGCTGTGCCTTGTAAATTTGCCTGAAATAAATGTTGTTGGAAACTGAAAAATAGAAACTTCTACAGATGCTGAAGGGTTTGATCTGCAGCCTTGGAAAGAGCTTAGGTTAATGTATTGATGAAGGTACACAGACACTGGGTAGAGAAATTATAAACTTATATCTCTATAGTTATAAGTAAGAATATGCCTAGAGTAGGTAAGAAATTATATTAAGTAAAATAGTTTGAGGTTTAAGCTGTAATAGTGTGACTTACAGAGTAGGTTAGAGATCTAGAAACTATAATAGAGGTGTGTATGAGTACGTGACCTGTCAGCTTAGTAGCTAAGAGAGAGATTCAGTGCAGCAAAATTAAGCAAAAGTGATAGGTTATTAAATGAAAACAAGCTTTGTGTCAACTGCCTATTGTGCTAAAATGTTATATATTGCTGTGCAAAGAAGAAGCTCATGACTTCCTTGAGCAATGGCTGACTTGTTGCTCCTCTAAAGCTCATGCCTTGAAACTGATATCTTATCTGTCTACTTGAGCAATAAATCATTTCAAAGTAAGGTGGTCCCATCCCTCATTCTTCATCTCGACAAAATGTGTTTAAATAAAAACCCCAATATCTATTTGGGTGAAATAAAGTCTTCAAACAATCCCTTTATCACAGGTTTAGTGGTATCACCCAAGGAGTTAAAGAACACCTTCAGCAAATTATGTAACTGCTTTGACACATTTCCCAGGTTAAACAATTTCCATATTTCAGAAAGTTGCATTGTAGTTAAGACACAATTCCTTGCCAGAACTCTGTAAGAGGAACTGCATGAATAACTGACTTTCTTCAATACTAGAAACAGATTCTCCCTCTACTTCTTGCCTTTCAAAAATCATCCACCATTAAACATTGCTAGTCTTTATTTAACATAAAAATAATTATAAAAGTATTGAAGATGTCAAACATTTATTTCTTAATGAGATAGGAAACTTTGTTATTAAAAAGGTTATATTTTTTCTGCTTCCCAGAAAAGTGCCATGTTCACACTAACCTTTTAACTAACAGGAACAGATGGGTCTATCTTATGATGGGGCATTGTGGTAAAGCAAAAGAACATGTTGATTCACATACCTCTGGCAGATGGGAACCAGTCAAAATTAATTTTAGACTAAAAATGTTTTGCTGCTTCTTAGTAAAAAAAAGAAAATAAAAAAAAACCACACTTGGAACAATATGCTATTTTATACATGCCATCCAAGATCAGACAACAGCAGCTTTCAAAAAGTTGGTACCATACATTAAAACCAATTACATAGACTTACTGTATGCCATTTTTAAGCCTGTGAATAAATTAGAAATTCCTAAAAACAGTAGCTTATAATGGAAGTGCTGACACAACCTTAACTACAGCAGTAAATGTGCTGCTATTATGAAGTTGTTATGGCAACTAGAAAGATCAAATTTCTAGTGAGAGAGAAAGGAAGGATATGCATAAGCAAAACTTTAAAATCTTTGACACGACCTCCCACAAAGTCTTCCAAAATTTGTGGTCACAGTGCTATTGCTCCTTACCTTTACAAAAACAAAACAAAACCAAAAAACCCCCACCAAAATAAGCCACCAAAAACAACCCAAGTAAACCAGCAAAACTTGCCTTTAACACAGGTGAGGGGTAGGGCTGACAAAATAGTTTAAAATCCAAAACACTTCCAAGGTACTAATCCATTTTGTTCATGAACAGTCTAAAAAAGAGAGTCAATCGAAAGATATCTGGCCAGCATCTGGTGAGCACATATTCATCAGATATCACAAGTTAACAAATAGCAATTATACAAGACTGTTCCGTCTTCAAAACAGTTCCATAATTTGTTACCAATCTGAATAGTTTAGTAACAGCAACCTGCTGTAATTTGGCTGAATCAGACAGCACATTCACAAACACTGATCAATTAATTAAAATGTGATTAAAAATATAATTGAAGCTCATATATTTGTGAAACAATCATGACTTACCCTTCCTAATACTGTGTTAAACAAAAGCAGAAATCTTTGGCTGCTTCTAATATTGAAATAACAGGCGAAAAAACATACCAAGACAGTAAAATTTTAATACACAAAAATGTTCAATTAATTTATTCTAAAAAAAGTTCATTAGAATCTGTTTCAGCACACTAGTTACCATTCTCAAAAAAAAGAAAAAGTTTAATTGCAAGTGTCAATCTTGCAAAATTTCACTGAATAAAATTTCCAGCAAAATGTTAGTAGCAACAAATGGCACTAGAAATAATGTTAAATTATCATTATTAGGAGTAGTGGAATACATTTTTATTACAGCGTTCTGTCCAAATTCATCTACTAGCAACACTTTGACTAGAAAAGTAGAAAACAAACTATTTGTCTGTCTTTCCAAAGAATTTCATATTAAAGCCACTTTGTATCAAGTCTAGCTTTACTGCCATAACTAAAATCTAGGAAACACAAAAGCCCTCAGATGTCTGACATGATAACAGTTGTGCTAAGTACTTTTACTCACTCATTTCCTAGGTAACAAAAACGCCTTTTCTCCTAAGCTCATTCCATTTCTCTTTTGAGCTTGTTGATCTATACCATTTTCCAGACTACAGGAAACACCCATTTAATGAGAAGAAAATAAATTTTAAGAAATGCCTAAGTATTACTATCACTGAGAGCTAGGATATATTGCTTTTAAATTCTAAATAATTAATCAGGTGGACATGTTCTTAAGTCAAAAATTATTCAGTGTTAATTATCCAATTGATTTCAAAATTTTAAAACTTTTAAGACTATTTTTATTTTCAGACACAACATATTCACCTCCCCTCCCTGCAAAAAAAAAAGGGATTAAAGAAGGCAAAAGCGTATTTTTTTCACAAAGGCATTAAATACTTTTCGCAACAAAAGCAGAAATAATAATGACATTTTCTTCAGAACATTAGTTCTTCAGCAATTTAAAAATTCTGATAAATACACCACTTTTGTCTGAGAAGCAACTACTAGTTATCAACTTGCTTGAAACCTGTAATCTTACAGCTCTCTAAAAGCTGAATGACAATATTCACAAAAAAGGTAAAAATAGGATTTCCATGTGTATAGCTGTTCATTAGATAAATGGTAAATATTTGATAAAATTCTCAACAAGGAAAATGCTTAGAAGTGTTCTCTAACACTATGTCTTCTTTTAGGTTTTTTCAAATTCATTTGCAATGCTAATGTTAGCATTGCATTTTATAACTTGAAGAAAAGATTCATTGAGATACAGCTTTACTGGTCACTCAGTCTTATTAGAAAAATGTTTTTTCCAATATATTTGACGAATTACTTTCATACAGTGGGGGTAAGACTTGGCCTTTAGGACTTGAAGAATCCATAATTATTAATTGGGAATGGACTAAGACAATACATGGCTTATTACTATTTGCAAAGGTACAAGCTTTGATACTGTAAATATTAAATATCACTGTGAGATTGCAATATAATTTCAGTGAGCTTTCAAAGCAAATGCTCACACACTTAAAATGTAAAGTGTTTTTAAGAAAGCATTCTGATTACTTCTTATGCAACTTTTTAAAAGCACTCTTCTCAAAGCAGGTAAGTACATTATTCACCCTAGATCAAATTTTCAGGCGCAGTTTCAACCCATTGTTAACTAAAGCTACATAGTAGTCTTTTTGTGCATAAGACCACTCAAAAAAGTAGGAACTGAAACAGAAGTCTGTCCAAGTACGGGATTTTTGCCTCACTACAAAGTTAACTTTTCTGCTGTCACAAAATTACGCAGAAGACAACATGCCTGTGATCAAAATAAAACGAAGCAGAGGGACATAGACAGTCCCCTGTGATACTTTACTGCTGGCTCAGAGGTGTGAGAACTTCATGTCAGCTGGTGTTATGTACAGACATGGAATCCCTCATCAGGCCACCCTGGGAGTCCAAGGTACCCAAACTCTGTAAGGACGTAAGTCCCCTAGTGCAGCACTGACTGTCACACAGGAGATATCCAGTCACAAGATGGACTATAGGTCCTTTGGAGTGCTCAGTGCTGCGTGCTTGAAGCTTTTGCTACTTCAGTCATACCAGCAACATTTTCCACCACAGATGTTATACCCACTTTAGTCATGCAGCTTATATATAACTTATTCCTGTTGCAGATTGGCCAAACAGAAAAGATTTTCAGGGCACCATGGTAAAAATACGATTCCTTATGTTGTATTCAAGGTCGAAAATTTTAACCACCTTTATCTTCAGTGTTTGAATTCTTAACATCAGTCATGTCTTATCCTGGACTAAAGTTGTCAAGATGTCAGAATTATTATCATCCCCTAAATTTTATCATGTTGCTTTATCCGAATTATCCTTATCTCCAAGTTTGACACAGCAGAATACTTTTGATACTAACACACACAAAGCTCAGTTTACCTTGTCCTGAAGAGGGGAAAAAAGTGGGATATTTATACATTTTGTGTATATATATAACTATTTTGTGCTTCAGGACTTCTTCAGGGGATAATCACAGAGTTGATATTTGATAGTTTGGGATTTGCAAGGGGGGAGGCAGACCAGGCTAGTGTTTGCCTCCCAAAAGATTATCTGAGAATACAAAGGTAGTGCCTTGTCAGATTCCAATTACTTGGAAGGTTTTCATAAGAATCAATGCTGTCATGAAATATGCTAATAAATTTAGGACACTTCCAGTTCAGCTTGGGCAGCAGCTCCAGGCATAGACTGTATAAGTGAAGACAGAAATCATGAGAGAGAAAGTGTTAATATTATTTCAGAAAGTATGCCTCATTCCAGTACTTTCAGCATGGACTTTATATCATGTACCCATTGTATCCTTGGCAACTCGACTTGTTATCTAAAGAGACAAAATAGACAACTTTGATTTAAAGTTACAGCCGTCATATACTTCTCGGCTTGGATTTGTTCTGGAGCTAGATAGAATTCAAGCTAGAGATCAAAAATATTCCAAAAGTTATTTGATGTGATATGAGGGCATAACTGTGCTCATGATTTTTGACTAGATAAACTAGAAAAAGCTTTATCCAGATGCTCTCCAACATAACAAGGAAGAGGAAGGTAAGTTTTCTTCTTCAATGATGTGAGAGGTTCCTCATACTTAGAGCAAACAAGTACAAACCAGAAGTAGCCCTTTCTCCCATCACCTTTTTGGCGAGGTTTATATTTCACCCTGGTTTTAAAGTAGTCATCATCTTATCACTTCTTCACCTTCAAGGTACAGAAGGCAAAAAAAGAAAGAAATTGATTGTAAGTATCTTTTTGTCAATAAATTTAAAAAGAAAAGTTACACTAAGGAAGATTCAGAGAGGGAAAAAACCTCTCTATTTTAAGAAAAATTTCAAAACATCACATTATTTTCCCCGCAATCTTTCATATGTTGCCCTTAACAACATTGATACTATGAATGAAGATTTTATCCATCATACTTTATATTTATGAAAGCTTATGCTACACTGAAGTGAGTTCTTCAAAATATCTTCTGTATTTTTTCTATATTAACCTTGAGAGAGCAGTTCCTCAACATTAAGTCAGGCAATTTAAATTTCTAAATTAATTAGAAATAGATTTGTGAGTGTTTATGATATGAAGTGTGTAATGAGTTTGAACACAATCTTCATACAGAGTCCTTTGAAAAATATTTTTTTAAAACAGTAAGATTTCCTTTTGCAGGGGAAAAAAAAATGAAATGTGTGGATTTAATCTATAAATTAAGTTATAAATGAAAACCTACAAGACAACAGCCAGACTCCCCAAATGAAAGGCTACATGAAGCAAAACACAAACCATGATTTTAAAAGCAGATCCGTTAGAACATCTCTTTTATAAAAAGCTAGCTTTGAATAGACCTTAACCTGACTGGAGTTTTTAACCCTATGAATGACATCTACCCTGTCAAAACAACTCTGGTCTGTTTTACCTGATCATATCCCAAAACAGCAGTTTTTTTCCTGGTGTGTTTCTTAATGACAAGCTGTTAAAACACAGAGAACGTATCAAACCTAGTATTATCATCTGCTGCTTTTTTCATCTAGTATACACTGCTGTCCATCAGAAGAAATAATTACTGGTTCTATTATGTATGGAAGCGTCATCCTGTCAGTTCAGCGACTGGTTTGAATAGCTCCTATCTGCCACTCTTTGATGCCATGCGTGCTCACTGTCCTGAGAGACGACAAAATACTACACCCTTCAGGATTTTTTTTTCCCCTCTCTGTAAAGCAGCATTTCACATCTGTGTCTGACAGAAGTATGAGGAGCTGAGAGAGGCAGACCTTCATCATCCTTCACAGAATAATGTTGCATGGATTAAAAGTTAAGACCTGATGTCTACTGATCATATATATTTCCTACAAAAATCTAAACTGGGGAGGCTACCAAAACGTGTAGGGAAATAACTTTTCAGTGTTGGAATAGCACCAGAAAATACATGGAATGTCCTGGATATAAAATATTTAAAGATTTTTTTGAATGAGTGCTGAATACTTGAGTTAACTGGGGTCAGTGCATTTGCCCTTTTTTTATATTTTTTTCTGGTGGGGAGGGAAAGATGCAAAGTTCACAGGTCCTTTCTGTTACCTGATCAGGGCAGAATTAACAAAAATCCTGAATGTGGAAGAACTCGGATATTGAAGATACCTGGAAATAAACTGGAAACAACCAATACCACAAGAGCAAAGCAGTGAACAAGGAAACGCTGTGGAAAAGAAATCACAAGACGAGAGTGCACAATGCATTTCAAATAGAAAAAGGCTTCCTATCTGCTGAGTGAGTCTCAGTATATTCTGACAGAGCACAGACAAAGCTTCAATCAAGTATCTCCTAGGTAAGTTTTTATTTCATATACTGCCTTGATTGTTTATCACATCAACATATACTTTAATGTATTAAAAATTATTCATTTAATTTAAAATTCTTTATACTAACCCTGAAGTTTAAATTCTTCAATGACAGATATTTAATGTTCTTAGATTTCCTACGCTGTAAAAATAACATCTCTCTTTTGATATTAAGGTTATTCAAAGGAAAAACTCCTACATGATCTCTTGACTTAAACCAGAGTGAAATATTTCTAAGATTTAAATCCTTGAAAATATTTTAATACATATTTCCATGCATGGCTGTTTAAGAAATAAATTTTTAAAAGCCATGCTTCTGTTAATAGTACCACAAAACATTTACTGCACTACATTATCTATTTAATCTTGCAAAGCAAACAACATTTTGCACCACAGCAGATGTAAGAGGATATATTTTATTACAGAATAATATATCTCTGTTTATATAAAAAAATATTAAATAAAGCTAGAAGTGTTGATCAGTTATTTATGAAAGGTAAACTACAGCACAGTAAGGAAACAGCACCATGTTAATGCACCCCAAGGTACTGTGTCAGAGTGTCAATAAGAAGACTGGACATCCATTCCCCAGTTAAATTATAAAAAACAAGGTGCAGCTCATCTCATTTTTTCACTCCTTTACAGCATTCACATGAGTCACATAGACATGAATTCTACACAAAAATAGCATTCAAAACATTTCAGAATGAGATTCTACCATCTATTAGGACTTGAAAAATAAACACTATACCTTTTAATCAAAAAATTACACTTAGAAGTCACAGAGAAACATACATTTGCTCAGATACAAAAACCCCCCAAAATCCATGAAATTAAAAATGCCTTAGCAATTTTATATCCTTTAACATACCATTTATATTATCACACTTGTCAATTTTCTAATCAATAGCAGCTTTGAAAAACTACATCTTTGCTGCTAATGTTTTTTATTGTTTTCGCACAATTTTTTCTGTTAAGATGCAATAATTCTTCTTCCAGCATTGTTTTAAGTATCTCCTCTACTTCTCTCTGTATCACTTCCCTTGTTTCTATTAGCTCATCTGATTATATAATATTCTTATTTAATATAACCTTCACTTTGTTTAGTTTTGGTTTTTTATATTTTGCTAACTTACTAAAGCAATATCTCTTGTGCCTGATGCTTGCTAAAGACAGACTAATTTGCCATTCACAAATACCCATTACGAACCCTTCACTTATGCACAAAGCATTTAAGAATTCTAGCAAGTGCTAGAAAACTGAACTTACTTGCCAAGGATTGGTAGAATAGTATGAGACTAAAAAACTCAAGTCGATATGAGACAAAGCTCATCATAGTATAAGGAGTCAACAACATACTCCCAAAATAATGGCAGGATATGTGAAACAACTTCTGCAAGAAAGGGGTCATCTCATGCATATTACTGTGGAATACTTTATATATCTGAAACTTATTCTACTAGTCATACTTTTCATTGCCATGGCAGGGGGGAAAACCCATTTCCCTAAAACACTTAAGTCTTCTGTTTAATACAGGCAAACATTTCTATTATTCTAACATTTTTCCATTTGTTGTATTTAATGAGAACTTGATGGAATTTTTCCTAGTGCAACCATAACTCAGCCATTTTGTTGTTGACAGGTTCCTGCACTCTCTATATTTCCCCAGTTTCTGTCCTTTTCTCTCTCAATCATTTTTTCCCATGTCTCACTTCACATATTACCCTGATCCAGAAAGAATTCTTCCTGACTCTTCACAGCTCCTATACAACATGCACTGATACTTTGTCTAACATCCAACACACTAGGAAAAAATCAAAAGTGAGGAAGTATGTTCTGTACAATATAAACTAAAATACAATATAAAATAATGTGGCTGTACATTTCAATAGAACCAGTTCACAATTTCCATAACTTCAACCATCAAAGCCTATTACAACCCAGTATTATTTGCAATGAGCAGCAAATGCAATACAGCTTTTGCCAGCTGATTTCAGAAGACAGCTTTGTATCTGCTAGATGTGGTTCAGAGTTGGATATTAAAAAAGAGAGAAAAATAAGAACTGGAATTCAACCTTTGTTTCTCCAAGTACTGTTCTCACACTAGAAGTTTTGTTAACTTGAATGTTTTCTGAGTTTTTTGCTTTCTCTTTTGTAAAAGATACTGCTTATCATGGCTTAATAACAAAACAAAACAAACCTCCCCCGCAAGAAAACACCACTCCAAACGCTAAACATGTCAGCTAGCCAACATCCTTATTTTAACAAAAATCAGTTGATGATTCAAAGATCTCAAAAGGCTTACTCAAAACCTTGTGTTTTAGAAATTTCTGAACTGAGAACTGCAGTTATGGCTTTTTAAGCTCTGTTGAAAATATGAGAAGGCTAAGAACAAGTTGAAAGTTTACTTGTAGGAAGAAGAACTGGGTTCAACTAACATTTTTTCAATATGTAATATTTTTAAAAGGCGGATGTTTCAGATATATTCATTAATAGTTTTAAGTCATTAAGATAAATGCCATTTTTATTTTAAGTGCATTATTTCTTTCAATTATCCTCAAAGAATTCAGATGTATTAACTAAATTAACAGCTTGTTATTAGTTCCAAAACCTAACCTTTCATGCAACCAGAAATAAACATCATTGAGTCCAGCTACCTGCCCTGTACAGGACCATCCCCGAGAATCACACTGGGTGCCCAAGAGTCATAAAGTGTTTTCCAAAATGTGTAATTATGTAAAAACATATCACCTGAAAGCAATAAGTTAATATTTATTTTTCCACCTTTATCATAATAAGTTGTTTAAGGATCACTAGGCATCTGACAAGGATATCTTTTCATTTCCACTGTGTATTGAGTTGTTTGCATATGTGAAATTAATAAACCACATCACAAAATAACAACAGGCAATTGCTCAAAGAGACCACATCTGCTTAGCAAAACAGCACACGTGGTCCATATATAAAGGACCCCCTTCCCAACTAATTCAGCAAGTAGCAAATATTAAAGTGGTAAGATAGAGTTTAATAAGTCTTTTCTGGGCAGTTTTTAGCTAAAAGAAATCCACAAATAAGAGCACAGACTTGGAGGTATACATATTGCTGAGCTGCTGGCCCTATCTTCTGCATTCACTTTCACATCTATCAAGACTACTATGTTACAGGTAAAACATTACAGGTAAAACTTCCATCCTTCTATTGAAAGAACTTATATAAGCTAATAGAAAGTAAGGAATGAAATCCAGAACTTATGCTCCAATAGTTAAATCACTGATGCAAAAAGTCTATTTCACCTTGAGTTACAAATGAACACAAAATTCACCATGGCCATTTACATCTCTCTCAAGCCCTTCATTAAATAATCCCCTGCCTCCAAAAATTACTGTAATGAGAAAAAGGGCACAAAACACTTCAAACCATTTGCACTATAAATACATGAGGGTACTATTATGCAGTACTTCCAACCAGGTGGAAAGAGCTATCTTTCAAAAAGCCAAACTGAGTGATATTGGATATATTACTTTTTTTTTTTATCTATGTTAATATATATTTTTTTCATCCATATTCATATAGAGAGAGTTGGTGTTTCGTGGCATTTTTTTGGTGGTTTTTTGGGGTTTTGTTTGTTTGTTAGTTTTTGGGGTTGTTTGTTTTTGTTTTGGGGGAATTCTGTGTTTGTTTCATTTTTGTTTTTGTTTGTTGGGGTTTTTTGAATAAACAAGCAGAGCCAGTTCACACAAAACCAGTTTATGGCTACAGGTGACAATGCATAGGGCAGATATTCAGGTCTCAATCAGTACAAATTCTGACTTAAAACAGAACCACAAGGGCTTACATACATTTATGGCTGATATAAAGTGCTTTGGGAAGGGTACAACATTGCAAAGCAGAATCTGCATAAAAGGGAGATTTGTTACAGCAGATGCAACTGTGTGTTCCTGGCAATGCAAAACCTGCTGCCCAACAGCCTTGATATACATCTGCTTGGCTCCTTCCTCTCTTTGTTTGTGATACCTGGTCCTTGACCAAATTTTAGGTCCTGCAAGGGCTACCTCCACACTTTAATTCTTAATTAACCAAATCCTGTATCAGCTTTTCCATTCTTTTTTTTTCCCAGAACAGATATCAAATCCACAGATCTACAGTTACCTAAATAGTTCCATTTGATAGCATTTCTTCACTTGCAGAAAGACATTCCCTAATTGTCTTCAATATTCCTGAAGCTATGAGACATTAAAAATACCCATTTGTATAGTCTGCCTCAATGAGCAGAATCAATGCTTTACAAGGAATTCAACTTGCTATTCCTCTGCTATATACTTCTAATATCAACCAGTGCTGAAGACTGCAAGCGTGCTAAAGAGCTTTAAATTACAGAAAAATGAATTTTTTACGGGACTTCAATATCTTCCAACAGTTTTGAATTGATACCATCTCAAACTTCAAATATTAATTTAGTGATTCTGCAGCTTAGAAACAGGGAAGAAAGAACACATCACTTGGGAAAGATCACACCACATCCATCAGAAGCTCCACACAGACCCAAATTCTGCACAACAATAACCAAAAGTGTAAGTCTAGGGACAACTGAAAACAGGGTACACGCACAGGCATATTTCCTCAGAATTATTCTGCCTGCCTCTAGCTATTTGCAGTTCAGGGATTTTTTTGAGCCTCAGATAATTCCTTATTTCTAAGATAACCCTCAAAGTATTTTGCCATCAAAAAATACCTTTGCTTTGAATTTGCTACCAGATAGTTTCATTCAATACTCCCTACTTCTTCCACTAGCAGAGACAATAATAATTTCTTATTTATCATATTAATCCTTCTGTGATTTCACAGAGGGCTATGGCATACTGTTCTCATCTGTCTTTGCAGTTGAAGACCTCTACTCATACTATCCTTAGCTATGCTTTATATGCAAATTCTTCCATACTGTTGGTTGTCCTGCTGGCCTTTGCAGTATTGTTTCAATACTACTCTTTCCTTGTGGAGCTTCTGGGATCCAAAGTGCAAAAAACTATACATTGTGCCTGTGTCACTGATTTATATGGTGACACCATGATGTATTTTCTGTTTTCTTCTCTATTCTTTTCCCAGTTTCTGTAGTTCACTTGCTTTCAACTAGGGAGGAATAAGAATCATCTCAGATGACTTTAAATGTATAGGGACTGTTTACACACACACACACACACACTGTACTTCACTTAATCTTCATCTGCAAAGAATTTAATCTGTCATTTTTGTGGTTTTATTCTGCAACTCTCTGCAGTCCTCAGGCTACAAGGAATTACAGAATAAATAAGATACACACTTTTAAAAGTTAAGGTAATAACACATCAGATAAATCCAAGAGCTCCATGTGATTTTCCACCACTGAAATTCACAGAATCAGAGAATGGTGGGGGTTGGAAAGGATCTCTGGATATCACCTAGTGCCACCTCCCTGCTAAACAAAATTCATCTAAAATGGGTTGCACAAGAACAGGGCATGTTTTGAGTATCTCTAGAGAGGGAGATTCCACAATCTCTCTAGGCAACTGTTCCAGTATTCCGGCACCAGCAAAATAGTTTTTTCTCATATTCAGATGAAACTTCCCATGTTTCAGTTAATGCCTGTTGCCCCTTGTCTTGTCACTGGACAGCACTTGAAAAGAGTCTGGCCCCATCCTCTTGTCACCTGCCCTTCAGATATTTATATGCACTGATGAAGTCCCCAGTCATCTCTTTTGCAGGGTAAACAGGCCCAACTCCCTCAGCCTTTTCTCATAAGAGATGCTGCCTTGCTGCGCCCTCACTGGACCAGCTCCAGCAGCTCCCTGTCTCTCTTGTCCTGAGGAGCCCAGAACTGGACACAGCACTCCAGGTCAGGCCTCACAGGGCTGAGCAGAGGGGCAGGATCCCCTCCCTTGACCTGCTGCCAATGCTCTTCCTAAGGCAGCCCAAGATCCCATTGGCCTTCTTGGCCACCAGGGCACTGCTGGCTCAGGGACAGTTTGGTGTCCACCAGCACCCCCAGGTCCTTCTCCACAGAGCTGCTTCCCAGCAGCTCAGCCCCAGCCTGTGCTGGTGCCTGGGGTTGTTCTTCCCCTGCTGCAGGAACTTACATTTGTTAAATTTCATTAGGTCCCTCTCTGCCCAACTCTCAAGCCTGCCTAGGTCACAATGGATGGCAGCACAGCACTCTGGGGTATTGGTCACTCCTCGCAGTTTGTTATTCTGTCCCTCCATGCAGGTCAATGATCACCAAATTCAAAAAACCCAGTACTGAGCCCTGAGATGCAATGCCAGCTACAGCCCTCTAACTAGACCTGTGGCACTGATCACAACCCTCCAAGATCTGCCATCCTGCCAGTTCTCAATCCACCTCTCCAGCATGCATTTCCTGAGCTTAACTCTGAGGATACTATGGGACACATGTCAAAAGCCATGTTGAAGTCAATGCAGACATGTTTAAATCAAGACTGACAAGAGCTTTTGACAGTAGCTGTACTAAGAGATGTGCCTAAAGTCAAACACTAACTAGTTCACAACTTGCTTTGATGACTGCTCATGTTATTCAGAAAAGTTCACCCAATCACAAAGGGTTTCCTTGGCATCGTAATTGATAAATTTTACTGGCTATGCTGGGGTTAGCCTTTCATGTACATTTAGAGAGAACCCTGCCCACTATATTTCACGTGAGTAAGGAATTTGAGCTAGGGAAGGAAAACAGCAAGTTTCCCTTCCTCAAATTTGTCCCAAACTTTACTGAAACTGATATTTTTTTATCTTTTTTTTATTATGCTTGCTATTTCACATGTTTTGCAAGTTAAACAATGAAGGAACTATACTTTATGTTTCTTGGTAGTATTTTATATCTAACATCTAAAAGCAAATAATGGGAAATACTATTTCATTTAACAGTTAAATTATATATGCTTTAAAAACATCTTACAAGGAGGAGGAGGAAATAGAATAATTTCTTAGTTTAGCTGTGCCCAGCTGCCAGAACTCAGATACAGACTCAAGAAAAATACCTAAGGTGTCTTAAACACCTATATATACTCTATTAGACTATTCAAGAACTCCTTTAACTATTGTAGTATAAATTAGATAAATTATTTCTAATGTCATTATGCAGACATCATCTCTTCCTGACTCATATCATAGGTATATACTATCACTTGTCACCAAATTACATCTTGTCCATGTTATATTGTCCTTGGATTAATCTATTGTGCTTTTCTTCCATGATTAAATGAATTCGAATTCTATTCACGTGAGGTTACATTGTCAGTGTGGTTGCTCAATGCTTCAGTTTTCAAAAATGCATTACAGCAGATTTTTATCATATAGTATAACTTGCTCAGTAAGTTATTTCCATAACAGAACAAACTATTTAAACAGTCCTTCTGAATGAAATAATTTCAATTTACAACCAGTCTGGGAGAGCAACAGACTTCAGGAGTAGGGCTCATATTATTTTATTTGAGATACTTAGAAAAAAACATTGCCTATAGCCTCTGTCACCACCATAAATCATATACAATTGCAAGGTAAAATTATTATATCCCTCTGTAGTACTTTTTCAAATAAAAAATCTTCCTAGTTTGTTTTTTTTAATTTGTTCTAAAATTTAGACCATAAATATTCTTTTCCTCTACTGAGCAAGTCTGTAAAAACAGGTCTTTAATGCATATTCCCAATTTTGCTTCCCAAATGGGTTCTATGGTTCACTTCCTCAGCTTTGTATAGTCACTGCAGCAGTAGAAAATGGTAGTATGTTAAAACACTTTGATGTAGAAAACATTGCAAATAGAAACCCCCCAAAAAACAAAAGACTCTTCTATTAATAAATTAACAGACAAAAGAAGGTTCATATGCACTGATACAAATAAACTATTCTGAAGTACAGGCACTAAATACAAATAATCACCAGGGTTTTTTTGTTGTTGGGTTTTTTTAAACAAAAAGATAACATGACCAAATCAAACACTTTAGGCACTTTAAAACGCTTTGTCTCTAGCTAAACGTTACTTTACACAGAGATATTTATAAAGACCAATTTTCTTTGACAAGCTGAAATGTGCTTGTAAGGTAAAGGTATGAGATGTGATGCTTTCAGATTACATTTCTACAAGTTAATTTAGTCATCTCATATTTGTAGGCAATTTTCCTCTAAGAGGCTAGATTATTCTTCCTGGGGATTTCTATTCCTCCTTCTTACTCCTCCTCCTCCTCCTTCTTTTTTCATAATCAAATACAACTCAGAGAAATAAAGTTGTCTGTGGGACAGAAAGAGGGTATATAAAACCAAGAGTAAATGAAGATTTAATGAGGCCTTATGAAATGAATAACAGAAGAAACATAAAAGGGGCAGACAAAGCCATGAAGAGTTAGATAAAAGAAAACATACAGCAAGAGAGGCTGTAGACTCTTATTTACATTAGAAAATTTACTTGTCAATATTCTAACTGAAAATGTACATTGAGATTAATCAGAAGTAGGCATGTGGATTTAATCCAGCTTAACCCAATACACATGCATGTTACCACCCTTACTATTATCAATAGCAATTTTAGTATTTTACTGATTGTGCAAGATCTTTCCCTTCTCACCAGCTGTTCCATGTCATGTTCCTGCCAACTCTTTTGCACCATTCATGTAGTCAGATCAGGCAATGAGATCCATATCTGGTGACAGGCCAAATCCATAATAACACTGAAGTGTCTTTCAAACTTTTTTCTTGAGAAGAGGGGATGTGACCTTCATTTATTATCAAGGGCAGAATCAAAATATAAAGCAATTTCAAATTCTGTCATGCCAAATTCTATCTTATAATGACTTTCAAAACATTAAGCACACCTAGAAGGAAAAAAAACAAACAACCAACACTAACATGTCTCCATTTTAAGGAAGTCAGGGAAAAAGTGTTGTTTTCAATCAGAACCACTTTGGTATATTTCCTTGAGCACTGGAAAGATTACAATGAATACTGCAAAGAGAGTATCTCTTCCTGAATAGTACAAATTGTGTAGACTTGTTGTCTGGAACTGTTACTCTTATACCCCTAGCATTTTATTTATTCAAAAAAATCTAACTCAGATTACCTCCTATTACCATTGAACTGTCAATTTATAACACTCGGCTTTCCAAAACTTCCATTCTGCCAGCATTTTCCCAGCAGAAGGTTGTCTTGAATGAAAATTTCATTGCTATAAATAACTGCAATTATGGCCCCTAGCATTTATTACACAAAAATCAATAGAATTATATCATGATTTTAAATCATTACAATCTTGAAATAGTTCTTTCACCTTGCCCCCTTTTATGTTGTAGCAAGCTGATACACAATTTTCCGGGAGCATTTTCTGTATATTTCAGCACATGCATATACTCAGTCAAAGAAACCCATTTTATCTTCCAGTCAACAGTGTAAAAGAAGCAGAGAGTATGATGACTTTCACAATCCAAATTATCTGCAACATATTCAGAAATACCACGCTTTATAAATGCAGACAATGAGTGTATACTGTCAAAGGAAGGTCATCTGATTCACATTCCAGTAAAGGTTGAAAATTAGTCAGAATCAAAGAAAATATAGTTCTTCCCCACTTGCACCCTATTCTGACCCTCAAACACAACTGTTACTAAAAGAGTTTTTAGTTTGCCATTTTACACACAAGCAAGGGCTTGGTTTGCAAGTAAGGACAACAATGGGATACAAAGAATGTCCTTGAGGCTAGAATAGACAGTAAATACAACACTTGTTGTATTAACAATAAACTTTGGCAAGACTCAATATGCCTTTGACATTCTTCAGGAAAATTACTCAAATCTAGATGAAAAATAAGCTGCTTCAGAAAAAAAAAAAATCTTTAAGTGCTCAGAAAAGCCATCTTCCTATACAACATCCAGAAATGCCAAAGATGCCACTTCTCTGATGAGCTGAGAGTGAACAATAGGCATGAAAACAGAGAATAGATGAGGAACCAAAAAGTGATTTGGACAGGTTCAAAAATATGAGGCAAGGGAAAGGTCAAGAGAAAGCCTAGACTAGAAGTTGAATGTAGGAACCAGGAATTCTTGAACAACAGGATGAGACCAAGGAAAGAAAAACCTCAAATTACCATGTGAGGCTAAAGCAACTAAACCCAAAAAGCAATAAAAGAAGAGTAGGACAAGGAGAGCCTGAGCTATTAAGACCAGATTTGAGGAGAAATTTCAGGATCATAGATGGAAGAAGAAAGGAGAAGTGTAAATGAAATTAAGGAACAAACAGGCACTTCATAGCTTTTAGAGCACTGTCTACTGCACAGCCCTTTTTCACCCCAAAACTGATGCTTAGGAACAGCACTATTCCTTGCAAATGAATTTTTGAGACAATTACTCGAATAGGTTTTGATGTCTCTTCTGATGGTGGTTCACATACAGGCTGATCAGAACACTTCCTTGGAACACATCAATTAACAAGGAAACATTCCTATCACAGTTATTTTTGTTTGTTAACAGATATTAGGAATAAATGAATACTTATGAGAAAAGGAACAGCAAATGCAGTCTGCTTTCTACAATTAAATCAATCTGCTACATCTGATAGTTTTATCATCTTTACCATAAACAAAAACTTATAGTTTTACAAAACTTTGCAGAATTTCTATTTTGTTTCTTTCTCTAATGTAAGCTGCTGAGAGATAGAACAAAAATATTACAATTAAAACAAACACATCTTCTCCAAATCAATCAACATCTTTTAGTATTACCATAGAAGTGATCTCTATTAATGTCATTATTAGAAAAGAAACAGTATTTTATCAATAAGCAAAAGAATGCCTGCTCTGAAAAGTTTACAGTCTAATTCAGGTAATTTAACAGTGGTCAGAATTTAACAGAATCAAAAGTGTAAAAAGGAAACCGAAAGAAAAAAAAAATTAAATCAATCAAAAGTAATATGCAGCAACTAGGAAAATCAGAAAGTTTTTAAAAAAATCAAAGTAGGGAATGGCACAAAATAAATAAAAAGCAGTAAAAGTAGGAGAAAGTGAACAAGAATGTTATGGCAATAACACACTGAACTTTGAAAATGAATACTGGAATAAGAAATGTACCATCTGAGTAAAAGAGAGTAATTCAGTTTTGGTTAGGGGATTCCAGTGGCAGAAATGGTAGGGATCATGTGCCAGAAACACAGATGACCAAGATGAAGCCTAGTCAGGCAGAACAGTTTTAGGGGCATTATAAAAACAAAGGACATTATTAAACTAAAGGAACTGTGAATCAGGTAAATAGACATTTTTATCTAGGTTTCAAGACTACAAATTCAAGTCGTGGGCATGACAACAGCAAGACTGGACAAATTGCTCCACATTTAAACTAACTGATTTGTGATTTCATAACCAAAACATACTTCAATACAATTCAGCAGAATTACCACCAATATAAAGTAGCAGCAGAAGATTAAGGAGCCAGTGTTAGAGAAGGGTATTGGTAGGAAAACATTTTAAATCCAGAAATCTGTAACTCCACAAATAAATGACTGCACTCAAGAAGTGAAAAATTAAAAGTGTGGGAAAAAGCTTGCCACACTGATTTTAATAGGAACAAAATTTGACCCCTTTAGTCTGTGAATCTTACTTTATTCAATTCTGAATCATAAAGCATACAAATTTCTCCTAAATACTGAAACTGTTCAGATTTTTTTAATTACTTACCAGTGATTATACAGAACCACCACTGATACTTAAAGCCACACAGTCCTAAGATATCAGAGTGTTAAAATGAAGACATCCTATATTTATATTCAAATCATGGATTCACATTATACTTCCATACTTCAATCATAGTTTTGATTATACTTTAGGTAAAACTTAGGAGGGATAAGGGCATAGATATGAAAGCATATATAATGGGCACAGACTACCTATTATAGAAAAACACATTTATCAAGAAAATGTAGTTAATACTTAAAATCTGGCACTTCTTATTTTTAGTTCAGGCAAAAAAAAAAAAAAAAGACAGCTTGGCTTGTCTGATTAGAAAAAAAAAAAAAGGAAAAAAAAAAGAGATGAATTTCTGTAATGTTAGGAACAGTTTAGGAAGAAACACTGAGCAGATGGAGAACCAGCTTCCACTGATGCCAAGTCCTGTGATTCCAATGCAAATCTTTATTGTGGAAGTTGCTTGGCTTTTTTCTGTTTGTTTGGGAGAAGAAAAGGAGTTTGGGAGAGACTGCATTTTTGTTGATTTCAGATACCTACAGGTACATAAGCCAGAAATACCTCTTAGGTCTAGTAACAAGTCCAAGGCTGCAGACCGCCCCGTTGCAAATAAAACATGTTCAAGTGGAAGTGAGACCACTTGGATACAAAGTCTCTACAGATGGGAAATGTTATCTACCAGAGGACCATCAAAAATGAAATGAAAGTTCTGATGTGCTGAAACGGGGCTAGAAGGAGAAGCAGGATAGGAGAGTGTGCCATGGAAACTCAGAGAACGTTTAGGGAATGAGGCAGT
Organism: Pseudopodoces humilis; assembly: GCF_049639895.1. Lineage (NCBI taxonomy): Eukaryota > Metazoa > Chordata > Aves > Passeriformes > Paridae > Pseudopodoces > Pseudopodoces humilis. The sequence continues at coordinate 31,561,660 of NC_142206.1, read as the reverse complement.
GAAAAACAGAGAACACGAAGAAAGATGCAAATAAAGCATATGCTCATATCTATTTATGGAGGGCATAAACTAGCAATATTTAAGTGACCTGTTACTAATCCTTAGTGCAACAGTGTAATCACCTTTCAGGATCTACTGATACCTGGCACCTGTATCTTAAAGCCATAGTAAGTGATAAGAAGTAACCAATACTGCAATGTTCTACACAGAGCTCATGTCACTTGGAGAACAGCAAGAACATGGAAGTCTTGCATCAGTTGAATTTATTGGCCAAATTCTGGCCAATAAGTAGCTCAGTTGTCAAGCAAGTACCACTGAAAAATGGGGCCCTCATATATAGGATAATCCAAATCACCAGTGAGTTAGGCATTTCTGTAAAGAAAACTGATTTTCAGCTACTCTGTATAATTTTTAAACTCAAAGGATTCATTTTTAGTACTTGAACTATGCCCTACTATTGCTGTTCTTTTTGCTTAAGCAGAATTACCATTAAAAAAAGAAAACTGATTTCCTCTTCACTCAACCTTGAAAAATTGGAAAAGTCTCTACTTGAGACAGGAAAGTTGAAGGAAAACCCACTTTTAATGCAAGCTTTGTTCCACAAGTTTATCTGTTCAGGTTTTCCAAGATGGCCAAGGGCGTTTTGTGTACTTCTAATTGTCAAGCATGTACTGACCATGCAAATGACAAAAATGCAATATATTGCAATAGACACAACAAAATTAAACAGAGACACAAACGAAAGAGGTTAAAAAAACAGACCAGTTATTTAGGGAAGGGAATGTAGCTGTTACCTCATAATTCTTATACCTACTGTTCATTACTATTATATTCCTGTGACTGTCCTTTTGATTTTTATTCTACATTTTTTTTTGTATTCAGCTGCTAGGTACCTAGAGAAACTGTATGTGTTATTATTATAAATTATATATATTCTTACAATATCAAAACCATTCTCCCAGTTTTATTTGAACTGCACAGCATTTCTCCATCTTAACTTCTAATGCACCAGAATTATTCAGCCATGGCCTAAAAACCAAATGGGAAAAATTCATGTCCAAGATGGTATTTTTTCATCTTGATAATCATCATCTTGCAATCCAAGTATTGTTATTGAGGTGTGTATGTTGGCAATTTTGGCTGGTGTACTGCTAATGCCTACCACATTTAAAGAAAAGTAATCAACACTTGGAAAAGCCTGAATACATTTTGATCAGCTCTATAATGATATTTTAAATATATATTTTTAAAGAATCTATTCACAGCCAAAAATCTGATGAACAACTTAAATTTACTGTAGTTCACTTAACCCTCATCCGTCAAAAAATGAGGGCAGGTCTTCAAACACTGCAAGATTCTGCTTGCAAAGTAAGGTATCCTATCACTTCCACTTCTCTTGCTCTTTATGCTTCAACAGCATTTTTGCTAAATTGTTCAAGACCCATTCCCTGAAGGCTTCACAATGGACTTGTATTTTATATCAGCTAGACAAAAGCAACATGGAAAAGTTTGCTATATTCAAGATAATTAATAATAAATAAATTATAAAATGCTGAAAAAAAGAAACATACTTAAAAACTTAAGCTGAACCCAGGACACCTATTTTACACAGAAATATAATAAGCCCTAACAAAGAAGCTCCGTCAGGCCAGTGACATCAGCTGTTATCAAAGCCAGCTGGCAATTCTAAAGACTATTTTCAGCTGCCTTTTTAACTAATCAGTATGACATTTTCACGGCCTATTGTCTGCTTCAGGTGGCTTTTCCTTATCCCCTCTTTACCACCACCTTATAAAGGAACCCAGAGAATGACTCGAACATTTTTCTTGAAAGCACTTGAGAAACTGTAACCACTTTCCTACCCTGAATCAGTAACTTGAAGTCAGACTGCACAATGATTTTGTATGAAAGAGGTACACTTGGCTCATTTTGTGAAAAATCTGACCTGATTTAGCCAAGCTACAAGCTTCTAGAAATCAAAGTTTGAAGCTAACTTTTAGAAGATCTGCTGAAGTTTAACAACCAATTACCGCATCTACCTCCGCAGTGGTCTTCTGTATGTCATCTCAATGTGCCAGGCAACTGAATTAAGTTTCCTCTTACTTTCAGTTTTGAGTGAGAGTCAGATTTTCCACTGTAGAAGTCTGCGTTTAACAGGCTTTAGGTAGGACACTGAACACAAAGTGTTGCACTGCATATTTCTGCAGCCTCACCTATGGTGATATCCCTAACAGTTGAAAACAATGGTCTGTCGCTTCATACTGTTGGGTAACCTGAGTAGGATTTAGGGTATACAGAGAATGTGGAGAGAAGATGGAAAAAGCAGCTTATAATGGAGACCAGAACTGGAAGACTGAAAGAATAAACTGGGATTGACTAGACAAGGAAAGAAACTAAAAGGAACATAACAATATGTGGTAGTGAATTAAACCAAATGAGCAATGCCAAGCAGAATAACTAAAACTTGGGGATCACCAGGACTGGAAAGAATGAGGGACAGATATTCTGCCTCTGACAGAATTTGAAAGAATTGGATTTTAATAAATATATACAGAAGGGAGCTGGCTCACAACAAAAGACTGAAAAAAGATCTAATAAACACAGACAAGAAGAAAAAACAACAGAAGGAAGGAAGAGTGAGAAGAATTAGTAGGCAGGCAAGGGCTGACAGCAGAGAAACAACGTGCAGTCAAGAGACAGTCTGGGACTAGTTAAGCCTAAATATTAGATTGAAAAGACAGAATCAGTGCTGCACTAGAGATTGGCATGAGGCAGAGAAAGCTGGAATTGTAAGCAAAAAGCTAAAAACCCAGTGTTTGTCTTCTATTGAAGCTATTGAAAGACTACAGTCCCTGCAAGTATCTGCAAACTCCTTTCTTCTCCTCAGACTTCCACTTTCCACCTTCCTCTGTTAACGATAAAAATGTAGTGTAATAATGCATAACTTTGGTCCTTTCTTAATTCAAGCAACAGTAATATTTATGTATTAGATTTAAAAGTTCTCATCCTAATTATCAACATGACAGCCATATCATATAATATCTCATTTTGCTATTTTTAGGTTGATTTTAAGTAAAGAATTACACATAGATGCACTTTTACATGATATTAGACAAATATGTACCAAGGATTTTTATTTCCTCGGACATCAGCAATTCCTCCATTTAACTTTGTCTACTAGCATTAATTCTGTCTTTATTACATTATCCCAAATTATTTTTTCTATGCTATCTCATTCAATTAACAGCATATCATCTGGGATAAGCCAAGTTTTATCTTGAAGGATGACATATTCTAAGACCCTGCATGCAATATTATGGAGCCTAACCACTACATAGGAGATCAAGTTTTTAATCTGAGCTTTTGCCGAATTGTTAACTTGCTGTATTAATTACATAGTTGTGTATTAGTAGTAAATCACAAGATTTTAAGACTTTTTAAAGGTTTTGTATTAGTGAAAAACTGGAAATGTAACTCTGTTCCCTCTCCTGTACCTCCTAACTGGTTGTTGCAATTAAACTGGAATCATTTTGCATCTTCAGAATGCTGAACAGCAATATACTAACAACAGCAATTATCAAATAAAGCAGATGTGTGAACTTCTTCTCAGACCACCACAAATAAATATGACTGTATTATCAGTTTCCACACATCAGCCAAAAAAACTAAAGAACAAAGAACACTGCTCACACAAACTGCTTTTTTGTGTGACTCCAAGAAATCTGCATTACTGTTTAGAAGGTTCTTTTTTCTTCCTCCAAAAGAAAGTACTTTATTCCACTGCAGCTTCTTATCAATTTATTTCACCTTAGAGAACAGTAAAAATATATCCTAAAATAAAGCATTCTCTAAATCAAAGATTTAGAATTAACAAATAGGATGAATATATGAATATTACCTTCTAATATTATCATTTGAGACATTAAGAGAATCTAAAGAGTAAAATAAATGGGGAGGTAATAATTGGGTTGAAGTATAATTCATGAAAAATACAAATTAGCAGAGCTAAATACTATTTTGTTATAGCCTCAGTTCAAAAGCACTGTTCTTCAGAACATTTTAAAGACATTCTGAAAGCTAACTACAGAGTTATAGAAGTTGTTAAAAAGTTGAACCATGGAGACATGGCTCCTCAGGACAGGTCTCCTGATTTAAGAAGTTTTGAATTACTGTATCTACTTTGCTCCCCAGACTCTGTAACATACACGTTTCTGAGGTCCATACTATGTGTCTTGACTCCAGCATTGTTTGCCATGCAACCCAAGATTCAGAGAAGTCAATCCACAATTCATGATATTGTGATTAAAACCTGACAGCTTAGGCCCAGCTTTGCAACATTCATGTGAAACAGAACTTCAGAAATTGATTCTTGCACAAAGAAAGGAAACTCTCTTCTTTGTTTCTTTGGTGTAGCTAACTTCTAACTTACCTTACCAAGCTGTGACTAAAAAATCCAATTATTTAGATTTGAGAGATTTCAGAATTTCCAAAGTACTACAAAAACTGCCATAATACATTGTTTGCAGCTTTTTACTGAATGGTATTCCAACACAATGGCACATCAAGAGTTTCTAAAATAATTTTAGGTAACTATTTTTAGTGGAAGAACCCTATACTATTACTGTATGGTTGGAAAAACCCCAGGATCTAGTACAGACTGTCCTTCCTCATTTATTATCTCCTCTAAACAGAGGAAAACAACTGGTCATTATTTTGAAGGAGAGTAAGACTTCATATTCATGTACACATCTCTACTGTGCTGAACACAGATCACAAATCTGTGTTGAAATATACAAGAGCAAGCAGCTGCCTGTTTGTTGTGTTTAGTTATATCAGCAACATTTTTCTTTCCTGGAAAGCAACCCAATAACCAAGATCAACAAGAATAAGCTCAGTGTTACTGGATGCTGCACACACTCAGACCCATCTTTTCACAGCAAGGCTATAAATGCACTAGCCAGCAGCCCTCTCTTACTCCCCATCTGTCACAGCTCAGTGCAGCCTGTGTGCTATGAGGCTGCACCCATGGAGACTTTCAACACTCTTCAGTACATAAATGGCAGACTTATGGAGGCAAATAAGAATGGTATTTTAGGGTGAAGTTTCATCATCAAGGACAACAACTAGAAAAGTAGTCATGTGTCAAAATGCAAAACTGAAAACCCTTCATATTGGAAAATGCTTACCTGCTGAGCTAAGCAAAACACTGAAGTCTGTTCCTCTCTGTGACTCCCCAGCTTCACTCTGTCCCTCTTTTTCTGTATCCTCATAGCGGCTCCAGTTAGAAAATACCTTTCTTCTTGAATAGCATTTCACGTCTTGCTTCTCTTCTTCATGTCGTGATTCGGTATCATCATCCTCCTCTACCTGTGACATTTAAATGAAGAGTTAAGCCATTGCAACTTAATAGCATTTTGTTCTGTATTTAAAGAATCATTCATACAAACAATTCTAACCACAGAAATAAAACCCAGAAAGACAAATCCATCTGGATCCCCACATACATTTTAGGTGGTACTATCTTTGTGAACTGTATGTAATTTCTCAAGAGTCTAACTAAAAGCATCAAGTAAAACTTCAGCTCTTACAGGGGGTCAAGCAGTGACACTGATACAAGTTCCATTGCTTTCCTTCTTTTTCTGAACATTCATAATGAATAGCCTTCTTCCTAAGACTGAGAGATAGGGAGTGGAATTAAGAATTGAAACCAAGTGTTTCTGTCCAAGTGTTGCAGTGATACAGATGATAATTGAAAAAAAAACAATGTTTGTAAAGTGGAATAGAAGATACATTCTCCAGAAAAACATTTTGAAAATGGTGATTTATATAAGACTTTCCATTATAACCAACTATTGTCTTAAATCAAGTGATATAGAATAATTAATCAAATTTAATTTCCTTCATGAAAGCCATTTTATGGAAATAGACATGAAAAAATTAAGTACACTGCTAGCAGTCAATCTACTAATCTTAACGTCGTAAAAAGTCCTACAGTCAAAAGCAGAATTCATTGCAGAACCAACTTAAGATACCACCAAAATAAGCATTTGCTACAAGTACTCAACAGCTGTGGAAAACTCTCCCCTGTTTAGAATTCTCTATATATGCAGCTCTCCCAGAGCTTGGGGTTTAGCTGAAATGACTGTTGCTTCACAAAAAGAGAGATTTGCTTCCTGGAGGGAGGAGCACTCAACAGGCAAGCGATTAAATCTGTCACAATTACACAAACGCACTCTCAGGTGTCAAACAGATGACAAAAAGGAAAATATTCTGTGCATTCTCACTGGTTCTGTGCAATTTTTAGGTAAATTCTCTTTTCTTTGTATTCATCAGATAAATACACTAAAATGGTTGATGTAGGTAAACAGTTGGTTATGTGAGCAAGTAGATGAACTGACAGCTGCATTACTGGAAACTGAGGCAGAGCTGTAATTTCCACACAACAAAGGCCAAATCCACTTATATCAAAACAAAAATCAAGTTACTTCTTCTCTATTCTTCTCCTAAGAAATAAGTGATTTGCTAAAATCCAGAAATCTACTGAAATTCAGTGCCCAAAATAAGTCAAAGCAAGAACAGTGCTACAGAGATAGATCAGTTTTGTACTTTATTTTTAAGAAAAGATCAGAGTCATCTTAAGCAACTAGGACATTATAGATGATTCCTTATTATAGAGCTGTTTGAAGAATTCACTTCTTTCAGCTGTAAACATAAAAAACCCAGGAGTATCACTTCCACAGTTCAACAAGCTCCCAGTAAACTAGTATGGATACAAATGTTTTCTCTTAAACCAGACTAATTTCTTTTTCACATTCTGTTATTAGATATGCTATATTGTGCACCTCAAGGAAATTTCACTTCTTAGAAATAGTTAACTTCAGGAAATAAACCACAAATTCACAGAAGCCTTAACAGCACCTTTGCAACCTGATTCCCCAAGTACTGTCCTGAGTCTTACTGTTAAAATAAGTAAACTTCAAATAACATCCTGCTTCTATTTCCAATAAATATTTAATAGAAAATCTTACATGATGCACCACCAAGCTACAAAATAAAACCACAAATAATCACAATTGAATAGGCAACTTTTAATCAATTTAAAGATGTGTTAAAATTTTCAAATACATAAAAAACTTATCAGTGAAACTTCAGAAAACAGTTTGTCCATCTCACATGAGACAGCTACCAAGTAACAACCAGAGAAACTCAGAAACATACACCTTAATCACCTTTCTCTTAGCTGCCTATTCAGCTACACCATATGCCACTAACATTGTCACCCCACCTTACTGAAAATGAGTCTTAATCAGTACAGAGCAAACATCTGTCCTATGTGTAATGAAATAACAACCCTCTTGCCACATAATCAAATAAAAAAAGATGCAAGCTAAAACAAATTCTAGAAGCCAACTCAGACATAACCTTTAAAAAATTATTACTCACATTAGGAGAAAAACTTAGGCCTTTAAATAGTATTAAACTATCTCGATGTTATTGCTCAGTGTTCTAACACATCATGATACCAGAGGAAGTATAGCATCTATCTGCTGTGCCTCAGTTCCAGATAGTAATGCAACACCATTTGCACATTCCATTGAAATTTTCAAAGTGGGGAAAGTATGCAAAAACCCCACCAAACACAATCAGGAAACCTTCACACTATTTTGCATATCAGAAGAACAAAAGAAATATGTGCAATATTCTGTCTAAACACTAAAGCACTCAAACAACAGTGAAAGGGCCAAGCTCCTCTGCAAAGGAACTTGCACAATTTGTGGTCTTCTGCCAAGCAATGCGTTTTTATTCTTTATGAGAGCCTGTGACTGCACTTTTCTTCTAAAGGAAAGCAAAGTGCATAGCACAAATGACCACAACCTGCAGTCTAACAGAGCAAAAAAATACATTAGTACACTAATTTTACATACAGGGTTAGGGACAGTATGGTATTGAGAAAATACAGGAAAGTGGGCTTTTTGTTTGACTTTTCTTACAGATGAGAACACATTGATGCACGTGGTTCAGGAATGAAGGTGTTTAAATGAAGTAAAGATTGTTCTGAGCAAGTCATTTCCCCTGGGGTCATCCTTCTGCATTTCCCTGGAACCCAGAGTGGTTTGGGTCAAACCCAGGCTGAAGAACACAATGGAGAAAGTGCAACAGTGACCTCTTCCATCCCACTTCAATTACTCAACCACTCTTCACTGTAAGTGCAATCAGTCCTACCATGTTAAGCACACATGTCCAAGCACTCAACAGAATTGTTGAGCTTACAGCCCTTTAACAAAACAAAACTCAAAGTGCATTAAAAGTCAGGGCTTCCATTAAGACTTTCTAACACTGTACTTATTACCTTTAAGAAACCACTGGAGCTAGAGCTTATAGCCTTCTTCCTGTTCAATTCTGGTAACACTGTAGGAAAAATTTAAAATTCTTCATCTTTGTCAGTACTTAGAATAGCCTACAGTAACAGAAACATCAGATGTTCAGCTTACCTTTCTTTGGGCCAACTGCTGTTCCCTACCGTGTAGGTATCATGTATATTAGATTTCCATTCTTATTTATTTTGTAGCATACTTCCCAGTGCTCTACCCAATATGTCACTTTATAGTATGTAAACATAATTTGAGCTTTTTTGTTAATCTCTTAGAAAGAGCACAGCTGTTTGTCTTCTTCACTTCCTTCCAAAAATATCTTTAGAAACTCTTCAAAATTATGTTGATCAAGTGCTACTTTTCCCCTTCGTTACTGAATCTCTATATTATTGTTTTGACTATTACACCTACAACTTATTCACATTTCCTTAATCTTTTCCATTCTCTATTAGGGACACTCACCTACAATACCCCAGACATCATATATATCGACTAAGAGTCACAATAAACAGTCACTCCCATATGGGGATACCTGCATGTCCATGGACACTCATAACCACTGTCTACTCCCTACATTTGCTACTCTCACAACAAGCAACAGCACACACCAATTCCTTGAATAAAATTTTGTCTTGATACCTTCTTCCTTTCATGAAAATTGCTCTACAGCTGTGGTCAAGTGCAAGGACATTCAAGCTTATCTAGATGTCTCTCATTTTCTCTTCTCATCGGGGTAAAAGGCTAGCAAGAAAAATGAAAACATCCTCTGGGTTGAATCTGATCCAGACTATCAGCTGTATCATGAGTAAGCACATATCTTTTTTCTCACTTATATTTAAAATACTAAGGTGCATGTGCAGAGATAATTTCTTTTGCTCCTTATCCTAACTTTGGCAGGATCTGTTAAGGTCAAATTTTCACAGAAGGAACTTCTAAGTCAAAGGGTGAAAAAACCCGTATATAATTAAGCAACAAAGCCATTCACAATCTCTACACATTAAATTGTTTCACAGAATAGAAGTCTGTACATGGAGGCTTACATGCATGTAAATTAGTAAGGCAGCTTGGCTGATACTGACTTCTTAGAGGTTCCTCTGGACATAAGACCTAAGACCTATTTTCACATAATTGGAGATGTTAAAGTCTGTTACTCTTTAATGTTAGAGACACTCACTCTTCGATGACTTAAATTGCTCTTGGAAAGACATACTTGCTTTTAATTTCAAGTTATTGGCAGTGTAACTGAACAGGAGCAATGGGATTCCACCAGGAATAATCTTAGCACATTACAGATACAACACAATCCCAAAAAGATTTCCATTTTTAGCAACAGTGCTCATTAAATGCACTTTATTTACATTTAAATCCAAAAAGGTACAGGAGAATCCCCTGACATCTTAATTTATGTATTACTATGATTGATAGACTAATACTTCTTGATACTTATATATAGCATAAAAATCATCAAAAGTTTTATTTTAAGCATTTAATTAATTACAACCCCTAAAAATATATGGTCCTCTTCTTGTAAGTAATTACTTGACAAAGGAATGCATCATCTGGGGTTTTTTTGGTGGAAATTTAATGGACTCTCTAAATAATAAACTGTATGGTATATTAAAGAAAAACAGACTATTCAGAACTATAGCAAATGGAAGCAGAACTTGCTGTTCAACTGGATCAAGCCCCACCTCCTAAAATATTCTCTGCACTCTTTAAGTTTTAACATGATCAAGCATCAGAACTACAATGTGTACTCCACCTTCCTCACAAATCATTATTAACATTTCCACAAGCTATAGCCACATTCTGTACAAATCTTATGCCTCACTGAATTGGAATGAGAACTTCTGTTAGGGGCTAAATCTCTTCCTCCGATTCACTGAGATGGGGAAGAAAAATAAAAGCCCCACAGGCAAACAGCTGATTTAAATGGCAGACCACCTTCTTTTTCCTAGAAAAGAATCCATAAATCTTGATGCTCTCTCAGAAATACCTCCGTGACCAGCTAGTACATCATTAGCTGCATGGTTCTTCAAATGAGAGCCATACAAGGGTAAAATGAACCAATATAATACACACTGCTCAAGTTTTGCACTGCAGCTTTCAGAGTCACAGTTTGAAAACTGTTGACTTGTAGATAAATTAAACTTAATAACCATGCACTGTCAGTTGGCAAGACTTTGTTCTTGGTAAAGCCTGCCAAGTAATTATTCATTTGAGAAGGTGCTTGTTTGAGGGTGCTGCTCATTAGATACAGGATTTTCCATACTACAAAGCCACTAGCTAAAATTTCACTCTGCTGATTTAGATTAAAACTCCAAATTGAAAGATACTTGATGGGGTATGTTGTGAGAACAGTATTATTATAAATTCAGTGCTCATTCTGCACTAACTGGAAAATTTGGTAGAGTATCTACAAGTTGCATTAACTGCAGAAGCAGCCCTTTGCCTCTCTTCCCATGCTGCGAAAAGAGTCTTTAAGAAGATTGTCCAGCTGCTGTCTATAGATAATGAGAATTTTGATTTTCTAAACTTGCCAAGCTAGTACATTTCCACCAACAGAAAATCAACCGTGTATTTTTTCTTTAATTCAATGGAAATGATTTTATGAAAGTTACTGGCAACTATATAAACTATATAAATATATAAACAAGCAATTTATATGAAATTGTCACATGGACTTGCACAAAACCTGGCAGGTCTTCTACCTTCAAATTGTAACTTCAAAAGCTGATTTTTTTTTGTCTTACAAACATCTGCCAAAAATATGAGTGCAAACATAAAATAGGACCCTCTGTCTTGACAGAAATAACAGGTTTCAAGAAAACCTTACAAAGTAAGTATATTGCCACAAAGGTTACAACATTTTCAGTAAGATTACTGATTGTTCCTATGTATAGGCTGTACTTGGCAAAACCCAGAAGGTTTATATATTGCATACATATGGATCCACATATGTGAAGCTTGCATGTCTTATGCCAAAACCAAGTTACACTTAGTATTCTGGATCGGTTAAGGAAATCTTCTGGAGAAAAATAATTGTTTTTATCAAGTCTGCTGTTCCTAAAAAGAAGTTTCCTAAACTGCATTAGAGACTGACAATATCCTGAAACTGTTTCAATTCTTATGTGTTAATGTCACAGTATTATAGTGTAATCCAAACTGAAAGGGACTGAAAGAGGTCATCTTGTCCAACTGCCTACTCAAAAGAAGGTCAAAACTGAAATCAGACCATGTAGGTTGGGGCTTTATCTACTCACAGCTTGAAAACCTCCAACAGTCTACTTAATCCTTAGTATTTCATTTTGCTGTTTTATTCCAGCACTTCTAAAATTGCAAAAGCAGTTTTATTAACAGCTTTAACAATAACTTGTAAGGAAGACACATAAGGAGTTCTGTAACATCAAGAAAGCAAAATCTATTAGGGGAAATATTCACCTTAACAATTAAGTATGAGATGTTTTAAAGGATATTGCTATTTTATTAGTCTTCATAAGTCAATGGGTAAGATAGCCCCTCTCATAAACGTATCTGTTATAAACTTCTACATATTGAAAAGCTTTGTACTTCTGCAACTGTATCACTGATGAAGTAAAAGCACAACAAATTATGTCAAAAGCTCAGTCAAAGCATCCATCTGCAGAACAGAGAAAAATTTGATTCTAATTCACAGAGTTTATTTTATAAACTTGGAACGAAGTCTGCTCAAAAGAGCAAGGTTTAGAGAAGACCTCAGTTATATTGACAAGTCTAATGTTTATTTAACAAGCCCTACATGCACACAGCTTTAGAACAAAACCAAGAAAAATCCAGCAACTGTACCAAGATTATAAACAACCAGAAGAAGCTTCAGGGTTTTCTCACGCAAGAAGTACGCAACACAGTTTCTCAAGAGATCTATTTTTTGCCACAATGAAAATTGAAAAAAAATAAACAACCACCCCATAAAACCTCTCAAAAGATTTCTGCTCTGCTATATTACACATGAAAGGAAACCTCCAAAGTTTGCATTTTAATACCAACAAAACTATCACCTACCTTTAAATTCAAAAATATTTGATAAGAAATAGTAACAAGTTACATATTTAGGGCTTTTTAAAATGCATCTGTTTTGTAAAAAAGAAAGCATACAGGAGTAAGACATTCTTTTTCTATGTATTTCAAAACATGGAAATAGCTTAGTGATATTCACCCACAATGTTCTATTTTCAATTGTCACAGCATTAAAGAAGAAAAAATTTTGAAAGACACCATACAGTACAGGATTGTTTGAAATGGTATCCTTAAGCTGATGGAAATTTCATCAATAGTTTTCTTTTCTTTTCTACTTTTAATCTTCTGCCAGCTTCAGTTCCTTTGTCAGTTCACAGCAGAATCAGACAAGCACAAATAATAATGGTTAGATAGGCTGGAAACATGCCATGAAATATGGGAACTGAGAAGCAGGTCCTTCCTTCCTATCTGGCAGCAGTTATCTGCTAGATTGGCTAAGTGTACTCATAAGCAAAATCCTTGGTTTTAATTTCCTGCAATGTTAAACTCCTTTTTCTAAAGTAAATTTTGTTTTCTCTTTCCATTAAAGACTTACAGATTCTCCACTACTAGTCCTTCTCACGTAATACATGTGGACACAGAGGTATCCTTTGTCAAAGTCATATAGTTTTAAAAAAATCCTTTGCTACAAATATTTATGTTGATTAATAAATTTTTTTAACATAAACTTCAGAACATTTTCCATTAGTGACTGCTGTTAGACCCTTTTTCAGTTAAGGTTTTAAAGTAGTCATTAAGATGTGTTATTGATGTGATGTAATGATACATTAAGATGTGTCATTGTTTTAGAGGTTCTACATACAAGTACTGGTGTTCGATTCACAGTGGGAAATTCTCTCCTGATTTTAAACTGGAACCACCACCATCTAACCATCAGAACCGTCTCTTTTTCAGATCAACCATCACACAATAATAGCATATTCCAAACACATAAATATTCACGTAATGAAAATTAAAGCTGCAAAAGAAAACACTCTACAAACTTGAAACCCTATAAAGGTCCTGAATAAGAAATTACAGATGATAGCATTTTGTTTTCCTCACCCCTTTCATTCTACCTGCAACGTTGTCAGTAGCATAGCAGCTACATTTTTCATCTTTCATTCCTAATGCATTGCCATTTCATAAATATAATTTCATATGCTACCAAAAAACCTCACATCTCTATTACCTCTCTATGAACAAACTAGCAGACCCAGCCATTATGCATTTTGTAAATGGAATTGCATTATTACATTTATGGCATGGTGTGTTGAAGCACTAAAACTTGAGTTACAAATAGCCTGATTTGACAATATTTCCAGAAAGGGGAGTAAAAAAGGGATACTTTTTAGGACCAACAGAGTCACATAGTAAAATCAATGAACAGTAAGTTAGTAATGATAGGTTAGCTGATCCATTTTCTTAGGTATCTGCAAACCAGCCAACTCAGTGATACAAGGAAGGGAGAAATGAGTGAAATAGTAATTCATCAAGGATATGAATTTAAGAGATTGCAATTTCTGCCTTCACAGTCAAGACGGGATCTCCCTGACAGAATAGTCAAGTGGTAAAAAGAGAGAAGCTACTTACACCCTCCATTATCAACTTTTCTCATACAAGTCAGTAGCACCTTTCCTAGAACAAACTCAGCTGAAAAAGAACATCATCTGGAGGTCACTCAGGCACTGTGCAAGGTGTTGTCCCATAATGCAGCAAATTATGACCAAATGTCTGATTTGTGGTGGGTTTGTCTTTGAAAGTAATAGACTTGTGTTGAATCCACATGCCCTGTAATTTAAAATACAGCTGTATGATGCACAATGCATCTCTATGGTGGGGAAGGCAACCACACACTCCATTTTCAAGCTCTTTCAGTAGGACAGCTCAAAGACGGTGAAGGCATAGTATGCCAGAGCATGTTCTCCAACTCCTATACTACAGTCTGAGAATTAATGAGTGTGTTTGGGGACTCTGTCTATACATCACAATGATAAAAGGTGTAGAGACATCACACTGTCTTGACTCAGGTAAGTCAGAAGCAGAGTTATTTATCATCAATGTATGGCATGCATTTGGCCTCAAGGCAGTGCATTTTGGACAGAAACAACATTTTCTCCAGCAAAAATAGTTCTGCTTGTCCTGCAATGAACTGAGAATAGATGGGGACTGTGGTAAAAGAGAGGGGAGTGCCAAAACAAAACACCACAGAGAGATGTGTAAATAAATACAATCCATGTTTCTTCAGCTATTGCACAACAGCATTTTATCCAGAAATTGGAAATAAATTCAACTGCCTTTTTTGCACAAATGCATTCCAAGTTGCATCTCCCACTTCCCATGAGAATACAGTGCCTTTACACACTCTGGAGTGGGAGACCTAGCCTCTTTTTCTCAGCCAGATCTACTCTACTTTGTACAGCACCTGGCTGTACTCCCAGTATGAGAACTCGAGAAGCTGCTGGCCTACATGTCCTGCAGGTGCACAGTCACCACACACACACACACACACACACACACAAAGAATGTAACACTATAAGTCAGTCTTTCATTCCTACTCTCTTAATGACAATATCATGTTTGTACAAAAAGTACAAAGGGACAAAAAAAAGTAATTGAGGGAAATTCAGATTAAAAATTATTTCAAGTTCATTGACAGGTCACTTATCTAAGAAGTGAAAAAAATCTTCACTGCACTTTGTATTTGAAACTGGGAAGAAAACAGATCGCAGCTTGAACTTTTCCCACATCCTCAAATCCTTCGCTTCAGTAGTTATTGCAGACTGAAACTTTTTCATTGTGTACTCTCTGTATCCAACACAGGCTCTATATCCCCTGCCTGCCTTTTTACCACAGAGCATCAGTGATAATGGCTCTGTAACATTACCCACAAGCTGTTTCTAATGTAAACTGGCACACACGATGATTTTGCTATGTATTTTTAGAGAGCTGAAAATAATGCATTACCTTAATAAGAGAGTTTTTTTTCTGCACCATAACCAGTATTTTTTGGGGCTAACGAAGAATACAATAAGGCAAGAAAATAAACAAACACTGATAAGGTCATCAGTCTGTTTTCCTGTCTCTCTGAATATAATTATACCACTTTTCATTATACTTCCTCCTTCAGGGTTTCATATAATTTAAATAAGATTTTTTCTCCTTTCAATTATTCAACAGAAAACAATCATTTGTAACAGTCATTTAATTGCAATTCTTGGCAGCCAGTTTAAACAAGTCAGTATAGATATTCGCAAATCCTTTTTTTTTTTATGCCCTATGTTTTCCAGACTACACCTGATGAAATGCAAAGACAAAACAAAAATCTTGATATTGAATATTTTATAATATAGAATATATATATGTATTGCACTTTCTGATTTGCCAACAGTATTAATAAGATTAAATTGTATTATTAAACATTCAATCTATTCCATCATTACAGTGACACATACCAGAGTAAGCTAAAAATTATTTCTACAAAAGTATTAATGGATATGAGGTGACACATATGTTTGTCATACAAAATGTCTTGATGTTTGTCAAGATGTTCACAGTCTTTTCCTATTGACATAGTGACCTATTGATGAATTTGTAATGAGCCTTCAGTGATTTTTCAGTGTTGCCTCTCAGAAACAATTTACTTTCTTACTGTTCACCTGGGTATCAGAGATCTTCCAGTACAGATAAAAGTTTCTACTATAAACATTCTTTTTAACTTGAGGGAAAAAGGAAAAAGCTAAAGCTTTTTTATTTTTTTTTCTCCCTTTAGACTAAGGAAGGAAGAGCCTTGACTCAAAGGTTCTTTCATGAAAAGAAAAAAAATATCTCTACAAAGAGTAATCCTCTTCACTAGTTTGCTCTATTGGTGACCTTTAGAGAGATCTACCAAAGCTGAAGAGAAGCTTAATTAGCAGAAAGGGCAGCTGAGAGAACAGGTAGCATGAAGAAAAAAGCTTCTAGTCTTTATTGTACGGGATGAGAATTTTTGAAAGAGGAATGAAATACTAAGACTGGTTCATAAATGTTGGACACTGGAACTCAGTTACTCTGAGTTAGCTAAAGACAGAATTAGCTAAGAGAGATGTCCTATTCTGAAACCAATGTTTTACCTAACAGGAATGATGCTCCAGTTAAAGGCCAAAACATCAAGTACTCAAGAAAGAGACTTGAAGATTCTACATAAAACTTTTACTGCTTCAACAATCACAAAGTATGGTTCTAGAAACTGTCTTAATAACTTCAATAGCAAAAAATTTTCTGTCTCCTTGATTTTTAAAATCTGTTACGGGTAATTCAAACAGATTAGTCATGTGACTGTGACCTGGTATGAACTATCACCCTCTACCATATGTAACTTGTAGATAAAGAGTATAAACAAAGGTTCCTTTCTGAAAAGCATCACTTAAGTTGCAGAATACCAATATGAAATAACAGAAGAAAAAAAGTCTAGATCCTGAAAACCTCTTATGTTCAAACCTATTTACAGCTGAAGAAAAGAGCATGACTCATCTAGATATAACATCAGTAAAAAGCCTAACATTAAACAAGGCTCAAACAATTGTACACAAACAGAACAAAATCAAGTGTTCATGGAAAACTCCACTTTTCTGTATTGCATCTCCATGTTTATTCTGTCACTATCAGCCTCTTGAGATGCTCACAGTTGCAATGTTGTTTCATATTTGAACCATCATTATGAAACTGTTTCATAACTATACCAGAGTGGTATAATACCATGGATGTTTTCAAATATCTGTCTCTGCTTTCACTCAAAAAAACACTCTTTGTTATTTTTATATCAAACTTGAATGCAACTTACTGCAGACATTTTAGAAACCACCACTCAAACCTCTGACATCCCCTCCTCATATACCTCCAACCTTTTTTGGAAGAGGCTGGAGGGAGAAATCCTGTGAAAGATATTTTTCTAAATAGCCTTAAAGAATAAATCCACATGCAGCTTGAGATAAAGTAGTGAAGAATCATCATCCAAGGCCCTCAATGCCGCAACACCACATTTAAAACCCCAAAATGTTAAAATCTAATTCTATTTTGTCACTGGTCTAGAGTATAATTCTGAAAAATGAGAGCTACCACATAATGATGCTCCTAGACCCTGAAGTTAACACTGTTGTGAAGAAGCTTTAAAAGTCATTTAGAACTTTCTGGGAGTGCAAACATATTCAGATTACCAATAAGGACTGGGATGCACTACAATACCATGATTTTATCCCATCATATCCTTATATGCTACAATTTGCACTGGTGAGCCAACTTAGGTACACAGAGAGCAGTAACTACAGAAGAACTTTGCATCCAGTTTGCAGTGGTGAGATACAGATCATGGTCAGCTCTCTGGACAACTGGTGGACAGTTTCAACTGTGACTCCTTCAGGAGTGAAATCACATTGAGTTCACTAATATTACACCCAAGTATAATCCACAAAGCAAATATGCATCACAACCCTGCCAATGACAGCAATTCAAACCAAGAGCCACACCAAAAACACTGAAGGAACTACTTTTTCTGATTAGCACACTTTTTAAATTTTGTCTCTACAAAAACATTTTAATCTGAGACAATAATCCCGCAACATCCTTGCTAACAATTTGGTTGAAGTGGAAAAAAAATAAGTGCTGAGGATGGGATCATTTGCACTTCTGATGCTTCCATGGGCATGCCACCTTTGGTTACAAATTAACAGGAACATAATACACCAATGAAGCCAGAAAAGTAGTATAATGTGAATAATGCAGTCTGGAACAGGATGCTGAAGGAAAAAAAAAAAAAAGTCAACCTAAAAAAAAAAGAAAAACAAACCAACAACCAAAGCAAATCCAAAAAAATAACCAAGCCAGCAAAAACCCCTAGTTTGTCAGGCAATCACAAAAAACTCAAGGCCTCACAACATGTCAGTGAAAGAGCCCAGGAAGAACTGTAGCCCAGCATCACCACTCTGTTCCTACAAGACAAAGACCTTGGCTGCTTCAGGGTTAAGGAGAGAGACTGTACAGTCTCTAAAGTAGAATTATCCTCTGGGAAAAGAGAAACAGGAATAGAAACAGAACCTTAAGGCTAGGTTCTTACACACTCCAGCAGATTTATGGTTTTACAGCAGTGTATTAAGGTGTCTACCTGTAGAAAAGTTAAAGTCTTATTTTCAAAAATAAAACAAACAGAAAACACAAC
Organism: Pseudopodoces humilis; assembly: GCF_049639895.1. Classification (NCBI taxonomy): domain Eukaryota; kingdom Metazoa; phylum Chordata; class Aves; order Passeriformes; family Paridae; genus Pseudopodoces; species Pseudopodoces humilis. The sequence goes on along the minus strand of NC_142206.1, from coordinate 31,543,060 downwards.
CCTCCCCCCAGGCCCCCTACATACACATAATACAGAGGAATTGCATACATGAAAGAGAACAGTGGGAAATAAATGGACACCCCCTCTATGCCTTACCATAGAACACTGAATCACACAGGCTTGAAATTCTGTGATTGTGAAAACCTGTGAGAAATATTCTTCCGTACTTTAAGTCTCTAAATCACCACTGAATCAATTATCTGCATTTATTTAATTTTTTTTTTAATACAGTGAAATTTTCTGACTGCTACAAAAGACTGTGCAGCACTATTAGACTGGCTGAAAACTCAAAACAGGGTTCCTGAAACTACCCAGTTACTTTTGTATGGAAAAACAGCAGCAGCACTGCATGGCATAATTTTTTTAACAAATTCATTACTTCTACAAATTTATTGATATTTCAGCAGAAATACTTACTGTCTCTAACTTGATGTACCCAAACAAACTCCTGTATTGTGTTGTGGGACCAAACATCCCAGCAGCACAAGATTTTTAGCTCAGAACTACAAAGTGTACCCTTCCTACAAATAACTTTACTTCACAGCTGTGTTTCGAAGACCCAGGGGCAAGTCCTAATCACTCACGTACATGTGACTTTCACATGTTGTGCTGTACCTTCAGAAAACAGCACCTTGAGATGAGAAGAACATTCCAACCCCATGATGCTCACACATCCTGACTCCGAACCACGTAATTCCTCCCAGCAAGGGAGCCGCCAACGCCAAGGGCCGGGCTGCCTGCACCACCTACTGGTACCTTATAGCCCTGGATCATCGGCCGGACGGATGCATGCATGGATACACGCATTCTTAACCTGACAAGTTTTCTTCCCGAAATTCTAAAGTCTTCCGTTAAATATGACGGGAAGTTCTTCTCCAATATTCAAATGATTGCCATTTTATACTTCCTCTGAATAAAATCCACACCACTTTACTCAATAATTAAATATAAATAAGATTATGATTGAAAGCTGTGTTTCACACAATTAACCAAATATGCAGCCAGGAAAGTCATTTCTTTAAACCAGAAAATATTTGGGACCTGTTATCAAAAAGCTACCAAATTACTACCCCAGAAACTTGAGAGTAAAAAAGAGGAACAAAAGCGTTTAAGTAGGTGAGGACAGAAATGCAGAAGCCCTCAAGCTCTTTCCAAGGAAGTTATAAGAAAAGAGTCAGACATGAAGTTGCTCTGCAGCAATGATATTCACCTCTGTAAGGGGATGCTTTCAATACAAATCTGTCAAGCTGTATCAGCCAGAAAAATTGGTAAAATATGCTGAATTAATAAAAATAAATATCACAAAACCATTCCACACTAAACAATTAGGGACTATTATGAAACTCTGAAGTCCCCATCACTGTAAAAATACCAGCTCCTCTATTGTCTAAAAACAAAAAATAATAAATTAACTTTGGATGTATAAAAAGCATTTTTGTTTTTCCATTGCACAGACAGCCTTGAAAAAATAAGAGAAAAATAAGTCAGGCTGTGACAAGTAATTACACAGCAGGTCTATTGAGTAGGCTCAGTAACCTTCACCATACGTATTTTTTTGTCCTGATTCCCATGTACTTCCTACACAAAGTATCTAATGTTTCTGTCACAAATGTTATTCTCAAAGCCCCAATTAAACCTCTTACTTCTTAATAATATTTTTCTTCTTGTCCTGTCTAAAATGGATCTCTTTGCATCAACCTGTCTAATTTATGGAACATTGCTAACCAGGCCTGTCCAAAGCATCCTCTTTGTCAGACTGAAAAAAAAAAAAATTCAAATGAATACATAAATAAACTAAAAAGAGAAAGAACCAGGTTCTTCAGCCTCTCATCCTTGGTCATATCCTCTTTGTATCTTTCTTCATTCATTCCCTCTGAACTTTCCCTAGATAGTCCCAATCTTGCAAAAATAGAACTAGTTCTTCAACGTAATGGCATCACTAATTGATACCTTCTCATCCATTAAGCAGACAGTCCTCTTCTAAAATTGCACCCTAATCAGTCACACACTCTACAGATTTTTCCAATGTAGATGTGCTTGTATTATATATTACCTTGAATCACACCAAATGCAGTCTTATTCTTTCATTTGTTGAGACTGTGTTCTATGCTCCACCCTCATGCCAGTTTAGCACTGTCTGCAAAGTTTAACACTCTATATTTTAATCCTTCCCTGGAATTATTAATAGAAAACTGAACACGAGCAGATACAGAATGAAGCCTTGCAGAATCCCATTTAACTAACCCCAATTTGACACTGAACAATCACAGTAGAGAAACTTCTGAGAAGCTCTTCACACCTCATTAGTAATTAAGTACAGCTTACAAACTGATGTACATTAATCTAAATAAGTTTTTTCTAGTTGCTTTTGAGAACATTAACACAAAATGTCAAAAGACTGTCCCCAAGATCCAGAAATCTTTTCTTCTATCTGCACAAGTTCTGTTATAGTGTCCTAAAGGAAATCAAATATATCTGTATTTGTTACTTTTGTTACTGTGCCTCTCAACTGCTTTTTGCAGTTGCTTAGATTGTAAAGGGTTAGCTCACACTAGTTAGGAAAATTTATCTGATGCTGACAGCATTAGATGTTCTCTTAGATCACTTATACATGTGCATAGACCACAAGAATGATATAATGAAGATATAATAAATACTAAATAAATGTGATGCCATCTTAAAACTAAACAGCACAAGAGAAAGACTGCACTAAAATCCATCTGTTAAACTCCTTTTTGTAACAATAAAATGTTTACTGCAACACGGCCCAAAGCCAGGAAAGGAACACTGAAATAGACATGCCAATTCCAACTGCACTGAAGTAGTAGCATGCATCACATGCATACTTGGTCTACCACTGAATAGAAAGCTAAAAGAATACTTTGTAAATTGCAAATACAATAAAGTTAAAGGACAAAAGAAAATCTCCTTAAACCACTCCCAACCCCCCCAAAAAATGTGGCCAAGGACCATCAAAATAACACCCAGCATCATATCTACAATTTCAGAAAGTTGATTCTATTTTAATATGCTATATCTCTTAGAGCAATTTTAAAATTCTGACAGTACATAAAATATGAATTTTGAGTTAGACTAAAAGTGGGAGATAATATTGGACCAATGTCAATCGGACCTTTTACTTTAGCATTATAATGCCATATTTAACTAAAAATGAGTAATTTCAAATGTGTTTTATTTATTTAATATAGCATATATGAACTAAAGCAGACTGAAACAATGTAAAATTATTCAAGATGACAGATCTACAAAGAAATCTGCCATTTGGTAAACCAGCTGGTCTTAATTAGGCATTCATTTTTGAAGAGAGGACACAAAATCTTCAGTAATCAAGCCAGTAAATCAACATGCACACTAGTTACAAAAAGACATAACAAGTGGAAGATCCTTTTCCTTCTTCACAAGGGCTAAGAACACTTTATCTCACAGTTTCTAAATCAATTTCATGTTTGAGAGAGGCAGCATCCTGTTTCAAAAGTGGAGCTGGGAATTTACTCAGAGAGACACCTTCTCGCAAGCTGACAGAAATCATGAAGCTCTCTTCTCTAGGACTCTGAGCCACAACTGAATCTACCATGCAGAGCATGAATACAAACCTGATCTCCTCCTCCCTTAGCATGCTGCTGAAGAGGGGAGAACTGACTTAGCAATTTCTGGGTCTTCCCTGGCTTTGCAAATAACACAGCTGATCACCCATGACTAAAACAAAAGAATTACAGGACTGTAAGCAGCAGCATAAAGCAAACAATGTCCAGTCTTCGTGTGTCCCATTAAACTGCAAACTGAATGTACCACCACGACACTTTCTTCTTCCTCTTGTATGGCTCAGAAACAATATCCTCCTGCAGCTTCAAATGCAAGCTTAGGAACCATTAAATTAAAACACCTAAAATACAACATTTTAAGACAATGCTTTTACATGAATGCAATTGACTAAGAAATATTGCTGCCAAAACATTATGCAATTTAATGCCAATTTGTACTTCATTGGAAATAAAAAAAGTTATTTTTCTAAGAAGACTCCAGCATCTCAGCATACAGTAAGGCAAGGGAATGTGGTAAAACCATCACACTCCCTGCCTTATTACCTGACTCTCCAGGTTTGCAATTCACACATCACCACTTCAGAAGATTTGACCCCTGTTGCTGAAAGACAGCGGGGTCTTGGCTCACACAAAATGTTTACTCTGGGCCAAGCTCCTACCACTGAGGTAGTACACTCTTGTATTATAAGTCACTCTGCTGAACACAGAGAACACTAGGGAGCTGGGATTAAAAGGGGGCAACTCCCTGTCAGATGAGAGTTTGCCACACTGACGGAAGGAAGAGGCCCTCCCTACTCCAGAAGTGGTGAATTATGAGATTGGCTCAGAGGTAGCACTAAAATTCAGCAGCTGCAGGCTGTCACAGCTGCTGATGCTGCAGCTGGACTGCTGGAAGCCAGTCCCATCCATGCTGCTAAACATGAAATTTGTGGCAGGTGTGCTATGAGATAGTACAGTGTTTAATGTCAAAACCCTCCAGTGCAGGAAGAGCATTACACTTGAACAATCTGTAGCAGAGTTCTCAGAAAATCTTAACTATTGATTCACTTTTAAAGTCCCAAATCATAACAGCCTCAGCCAAAAATAAAGCCATTGTGCTAGGCTAAGAATAAGAGCATATCCAAGTCAATAACAAAATGATCAGTGGCAAAACATATTGTAATGTGTCCCAAAAGAAAAAAAATTAATTGCAGGGTTGAATGACTTGGGAAAAAAAATCAGTCCAGGTTAGAAATTTCCCCAGCTAATACACAGAGGTGCTGAATTTCCCCTGCATAGCTCTGCAGCTTATGAGGGAACACTGTTGTTTCACATCCAGGATCCAAACCTGTCCACAAGCAATTTATATTGCTTACATATGAAAGCACTGACCAGCATTCTAAGTAACAGTACCAATCAAGCTGCAATTTTATCTCCCAAAACATGACCACTATGTATCTAAGTACAATAACAAAATTAATATTTTGTATTTTTTAAATCCACCAGCAGCCATGGGAGTTCTAATACGGATAAAACACTGGGTTCAATTGAAGCCATGGCATCATAAAAGTCAAAGTGAATCTAATCAACATGATACTGGAATTGGGGTAGCGGCTGGTCCATCTACATTAGGACTCCCAGTGCCACCAACACCAATCAGTATCAGGTCACCATTTCAATCTCTTTGCCAATCCAGGGACAACCATGGTTTCTATGTTGCAATAATGCTAACAGAAGCAAAACAACATGAATGAAGTAGTCAAAGCATGTTTTACAGAAACTCTTTTTAAAGGCACGGTGTTGATCTCATACCATGGTGAGTTAGAGAATGCATTTTAATACCTCCAGAGGAAACTGCATACGTAGCTGCGGTACACAATGGTATGTCTGTGCTACTTTTAATCTGCTAAAACGTTTTATAATGGGTCAAAGCACAACTATCAACTTGTATTAATGACAAATTACATCCAGTGAATCACAGATATCCATTATGTACGGCACGCACTGTTACCCTGCCTTCACTGCGAGAACCACAGGCTAGACAAGACACATGCTCATTTCAACTTCTGAACACAGAATCGTTAAGGCTGGAAAGGATCTAAGATCGTTCGAGTCCAACCATTAAAACAACTGTGCCAAAAATGCTCAACAATTCTTCATCTCTATTTGCAAACTGAGGATGCATTTTTTTCAGATGCACTTTTCAAACAAGACTTTTGTTTTTTCAGAGCAAAATTATACAAGTATTTCTGCTAGAAAAGCCCTGTGTATGCTACATCGAGTGTGCAGGCTGAGCTGTCCCAGAGCAGGCAGAGGGCACAGAGAGGCTGCAGCGGCCGAGCTGTCCCGGGCGATACCGCCGATAGTCGCAGCCCACCCCACAGGCTGCAGCACAGCTGCCAGGCTGGCTCCACCTCGGGAAGGGGAGGAGCAGGATAGGGGAGAGGAGGAGCTGGGGAGGGGAGGGTCGTGCCCCCAGCCCAAAGGAGTCCTGAACGCTCAGCTCCGCCTCCCCCGGCTGCCGCGGAGGGCGGGCTCTCCTCCCGCTTACCCGCCGGTGCTGCTGGCCGCTGGGCGGCGGCGCTGCCCCGCGACCTCGAGGCTCTCGCCTGCCCCGTCCCCCGCCTCCTCGGTGCCCGTAAGCGCCGCCTCTTCCCCGGCCCCCGCCTCCTCCGCGCCCGTGGCCGTCCCCGCCGCCTCCTTCTGTCGCCGCGTCGGGTGCGCCGCCGGGCCGCCGCCGGCCGTGCCGGGCCCCCTCCCTGCGGGGCCGGCTGCAGCCCCGCTCCGCCTGCATGACCGGGCTCGCCTGCCGCGGGCCGCCGGGGCCGCGCCCGTCCCGCCCACTGCCGGAAAGGGCCGCTCGCCGCGGCCCCGGGAAATGGCGGCGGCGCGGCCTCGGCAGCGCCCCCTGCGGGCGGCGGGCGCGAGCGGCGGCGGGGCCCGCGGGCAGCGCCGGGCCGGGCCCGGACCTCCTGCAAGTACCAGCGAGCAGGGAGGGCAAAACCGCGTCCGCGTGTATGAATAAAAACACAAGCCCCAGCCATTTAGTGTGTACAAAATAGAGCTCTTCGCTAAAGCCAGATGATTTATGGAATTGTTTAGGTTGGAAAAGACCTTGGATATCACTCAGTCCAGTTGTTAACCCCGCACTGCCACTTCCATCATTAAACCATGCTCATAAGCCCCACAGCTTTTAAATACTTCCAAGGAAGGTGATTCTATTGCTTCCCTGGACAGCCTGCTCCAATGCACCCTTTTGGTGAAGAAATTTACCTAATACCCAATGTCAGCTTCCTCTGCTGCAGCTTGAGGCTGTTTTGTCACCCGCTACCAGGGAGAAGAGAACAAACCTCACTACAGCTTCCTTGAGGCTGTAGCAGGGAGCAGTAAGGTCTCCCCTGAGACACCTTTTCTCCAGACTAACCAAATGTATGTCCCTCAGCTGCTCCTCACAGGACTTGTGCTCCAGAACCCTCTCCAGCCCTGCTGCCCTTCTCTGGACCCGCTCCAGCGCCTCGGTGTCCGTGTAGGGCAGGGCTGGACACGGGACTCAGGTGTGGTGTGGCCTCACCAGTGCTGAGTTCAGGGCAGGCAGTGATGACCGCCACACAATTTCTGATACAGACCAGGATGCCATTGGCTTTCTTGGCCACTTGGGCACACACTGGCTCATGTTCAGCTGCTGTCAGCCAGCACCTCCGCCCCTTTTCCATTAGGCAGCTTTCCAGACACTCTTGCCCCAGCCTGTAGAGCTGTATGGGATTGTTGTGACCCAAGCGCAGGAGCTTTGCTTTCTGTAGCAAATGAGGGAAAAAGCAACTGACACCAGGCTGACAGGGTGTTACACAGATGCCTGTGCTACTTGAACCCCGTGAGTTGACTCTGCAGCCTCTTGAGAAGCATCCTCCACTTAGGACACAGAGCAGAGACACAGGAGCAGCTTTGTGCCATAGTGCTAGGCTGGCTTGTCCTGCTCTTCTTAAACTAAACAGCCACCCATGCTGTTCTTGGGAAAGTTCACCAGTTTCCTAACAACAGCTAGCCCAATACCTCCTGAACACACAGGCTGTCATTTGACAACACATTAAAACATCAATCTGGTTTTGAAGGGTTTTTAAACTCAGGAGTCATTCCAGCAAAATGTAACCAAAACTCCCATTTTTTTAAAATCATGGGCTGTACTGTAGCTGCACAACTACCTGTGTTGTGGGTTGCTGAGTTCTGGGGCATAGTGGGCAGCAAATCTGTAAATTAGCTTAGCACACAAGCAAATAAATAAAGTAACAGAGAGCAGCATTGGCAAGCACATTGCAAAGACATCCAAACAATCAATACTCATGCAGCCATCACAGGTCTGACAGACCCAGAATGAAATAGAGCTAATAAAACCTGGTGAACCCAAGCTGTGCCTGCATCTGTGGTGCAATTAATCTGTGACATGAACAATCTGCCTGCAGATAAGTGTAAACTGAATTTAGGTACAAATTTAACAACTCACATTAATTAATTCTTACAGATAGATTGTAAAAATATCATTACTTCCTGGCAGCACATAAATACCATTACAACTCACAAGAGTGAACATCATGCAGTAATAATTATGAGACATAGCAAAGTCATGATACTGTACATGCATTTTGATTCTATAATTCAGTTTTGATCTCCCTATTATCATCTCTTATGATAGACAATTAACATAAATTATGTTACCATAGCATACAGAAGTCCCACTCACAGGCTCTAGAAATGTATTAAGAAATTATATAGTTTCCATAACATATTATCAGTATTCCTCCAACCCATGGCAGTTTAAACCAAGAACATCTGTGTCACAACAACAACAACAATGATTTCTGCTTCTCCTGTTGCTCTGAAGTCTGCAATCCACATGGTGTAATTTGAGCAGTCTTTCTTCCTAATTGCTAATGTTAGGGAATCTAAGTGACCTGAGGGAGGGGACACTTGCTGTCTATGGCAAAGACAAAGCATTACAGGCCACACAGCATCTATGCAATTTCCAGCCTTCTCTCTTCTGAGGCAAGTGCCACCTTCTGGCAAAAAAAGGCAGAAAGTTGAAACAATCTGTAATTGTTCTACTTTTTAAAAAACCCTGAGTGAGAGGCTAATGTAGTTTGTAAAGGTTTATTCATGTGCCTGACATTCATAGCTGTGTCTTTTTAAGACCATCAGCCTTAGCTGATATCTTGCAAAAGCCTAAGGCCAGCTGCTCTGCTGGTAAGGCCTGTTGAAGAAAGCTAGAAATGAGGGCCTCCCTCTCCTTTTCCTTGGGAACTGCATTTAGCTGAGGTTGTACCACTGGCCCTCACCTATTCTACATCGCAGCCAGGCAGCCGCTATATCTACACCTGGCCTTCTATCTCCTCAATCCTGGCTCAGATTCTGACTCGGATCTGCTGCCTGGACTTCCTGGCTTGGTCTGAGACCTGCCTCATCACTACAGACCTGCTGTGCAAGCACTGGGCTATCACTGTCTCTGGCCTTCACATGAACCAAATGTGCTTATCCACATCCTGCTATTTCTTGGTCAGGACTCAGCTCCCACCTGCCTTGGCATCCTTCCATTCCAGAGGTTCAGTCCTCACCTTCCATCGCAGAGCAAACAGCCCTCATTGTCCTGACATTGCCACGCTAAATCCACTACCACACTGCCATGCTTGAAAATTTAGTCACGCAGAGCTTTTAATGTCCAGAACAACATTGCTGACTGTCAACAGAAAAAGCAGCATAAGCCATGTGAGGTAGCATAAACACAGATTCCTCTCACAGCTTAGTTACCTACCACAGTCATTCAGCTGGTCCACACACCTTTGTTTCACATGAAATGAATTCCTACCCTTCAAGTTTTTGTAAAGATTTGTAAAGCCAGTGCACCAGCCATCAAGACAGCACTGACTTCGGGGAAGGCTTTACCAGAATGCAGAACCAGGATGAAATGTCTTTCTTTGCATAGGACTAATTAGAACTGCTGTGACACTTCAGCTATTCTTGGCTGCTTGGCTCTGGAGGTTGGAAAGAGTGATTGTTGCTAGTCTGCAAGGTCTATACATGATCTAGAATCCTGTTGAATTTGGCTTGGTATTTGCTGTGTATAAGCAGAATACAGATGCACCAACATTTATATATAAAATGGGGGATGACAGATGCACACAGATGGAGGAGAACCATTTTGAGAAGAATGATAGCCAGAAGTCTCAGTACATCAGGAAACTTACCGTTATCCAGTTTCATCGCAATAAGAGATCACCATTAAAGCAGGGTTTGAAGCAGAAACATGAAACTTTTGTGGATATTTAGGAGACCTGAGGAAAAAGTGAAGGAAACAGTAAAAGCAATGAGAGTCGTAGAATCATCAATGTTGGAAGAGACCTGTAAAATCAAGTCCAGAACCCAGAACTACCACTGTAACCCCCAAACCAATAAATCAGTTCCAGGTCCAGATACCTCTTAAAAACCTCCAAGGTTGGTGACCTCCCTGGACAAAGAGGACAATGAAAGAAAATTACATGATTTTCTGAAAGTTCAGCTAGCGGCTATAAAAAAATCTATTCAGCTGGTGAGAGACAGGACACAACTACTTGGTACAAAAGACAGATGTGAGAAAGAGGCTGTAAAAGCTTGCAGTTAATAAAAGACACTTGCCAAGACCAAAGAAAAGAGTGTTCTGAGAGTTAGGATGAAAGATGAAAACACAGAGAAGTGATGTGGATGGATTGGGAGGACCATATAATAGAAATCTGATGTAGAGAGAATCTTAAAGACTTGGAAATGGACTTTAATAGGTGGTTCGTGATAATTTTAGCTGAACCTATGTCTGCTTTGAAAAAAGAGATCATACCAGTTTTACACTAGCTAAGAGCCCAGTAGAAATATCTGTTAATAATTTATCTTTCGTTTCTGACTTTAAAAACTGAATTCTATTTGACTATTTCAAAATTACACAGTTTAGTGAGACTAAGCATTTAATAAGTAATTAGCATCATCTGATGTGATGGAATTACTCAAAACCCAGAAGGTATCTTTGGAAGAAATTTTGCCTAATACAGGTTCACTGGCACAAGAAATGTCAGTGAGGATTGTAGAAAGCAATGGATGTCAGTGGCATGTATGCATTAATAGAGTAGTCCTGTTTTCACCTTTTTCTGCTTATGCAAGTATTAAATTGGTATTTGAAATTGGTTATTAAATTTGCATTTTTTACCACTGTGCTTGTCTTCTGTTTCTTCCTCTTCAGTTTAGTCCTCTGTATCCTCAGTCCTACCATTCACTCATCCAAACTACCCAGACTGTACTTCCACGCTTAACCCTATCAGTCTCCTCTGTCCTAAGATCTCTTGATAAGAGTTCTTTCTACAAACATCTTCTTGGGTTCGCCTGCTTCATTTGCTCAAAAATTGCCCTCCATTGCCTCAAGTACTTCTAACACCTGTTCGTTTCTTGCTGTTGCCATGCCAGTGTGGTTCCTAATTCATGCATCCAGTACTCGCTTATTCTCTTTTTGCTGTTGGTGACTTTTACAGAATTTCTGAAACCTTGGCATGCATTTTAAATGCTGTAGGAAACAACACTGTCTTATTGGACTGTAAAACTTTAAATGTCTGTCTTTGAGAATATGTAGACCATTCCTAAGGTATTCAAAATGTAAGATCTGGGGTGGTTGACTGTCTTATGAAATAATAGTTAGACTGTATTTTGAAATGTCATAAAATGCCAGAGCACATTGTCCTAGCATACACATTTATGTGTTTTAGTTATGTTCACAACTAGAAATAACAATCAAAATGCTAAAAAGAGAACACAAATAATGATAGGTTGTCTCACAAGTGTTTTCAAGGTAACTAATGGAAGTCTATGCTTTAATGAGCTACTTAAAATTTCCACTTTTTTTCCTTTGATCTTTATAGCTATCTCCAAAAGGATGCTTCTGAGTACAGAAAGCAGTTTGCAACAGTGCTAAGGTCCTGACGACAATACACCAAGGACAAGAATGGAAGTCAATTTATTCAGCAATTCTACTGTTGTAAACAGTTCATCCGTCAACCATAAGCAGTTAGAAGGGCACAGCCTCTGGGAAGTCATTACTATTGCCACTGTAACTGCAATTGTAAGCTTAATAACCATAGTGGGAAATATTCTTGTAATGATATCCTTTAAGGTTAACAGTCAGCTCAAAACTGTCAACAATTATTACTTGCTCAGCCTCGCCTGTGCAGATCTCATCATTGGAATATTTTCTATGAACCTTTATACATCCTATATACTCATAGGCCACTGGACTCTTGGAAGCCTTGCCTGTGACCTGTGGCTAGCACTGGACTATGTAGCTAGCAATGCCTCAGTAATGAACCTCCTAGTCATTAGTTTTGACAGATATTTTTCCATCACAAGGCCTTTAACTTACAGGGCCAAACGCACACCCAAAAGAGCTGGCATCATGATTGGTATGGCTTGGCTAATTTCCTTCATGTTGTGGGCACCCGTAATCTTATGCTGGCAGTACTTTGTGGGTGAACGAACAGTACCACCTGAAGAGTGCCAGATACAGTTTCTGTATGAACCCATTATTACCTTTGGTACTGCAATTGCTGCTTTTTACATTCCAGTGTCTGTGATGACCATTCTGTACTGCCGCATTTATAAAGAGACAGAGAAACGCACCAAGGACCTCGCTGAACTGCAGGGCTCAGAGTCTGTGGCAGAGTTTGAGACAGTAAAGCCTCAGAAAACTCTTCTGAAATCTTGCTTCAGTTGCAAACAACAAAACTTAGTAAAAAGGGAGAGATGTCAGGCTTCTTGGTCTTCATCTAGTCGAAGTACATCAGCTACAGCAAAGGCTTCCCAGGCAGCGAGTACTTGCATGGACTGGGCTAAGGCTGACCAGTTAACCACCTGCAGCAGCTACGCATCATCAGAAGACGAGGATAAACTTGCCACTGAGTCAGTTTTCCAAGTAACTTACAAAAGTCCATCTAAAAGTAAGGCAGAAGAGTATAATGAGACTACAGATGTTGTTGTCAAAGACCAACCTGAAGAAAGTGATTTTGAGAACCAGAAATACTTTTTGTCTCCTACCAAAGAACATGTACAAAGAAGTAAAAAATGTGTGGCCTATAAATTCCGTTTGGTGGTTAAGGCTGATGGCACCCAGGAAGCCAACAACGGTTGCCGAAAAGTAAAAATAACTCCTTGTTCTGCTGCTCTGTCAAAGGACCCTTCCATCAAAAGCATGGATCCAAATATAAATAACCAAATCACCAAAAGGAAACGGATGGTTCTTATAAAGGAACGCAAAGCAGCACAGACTTTAAGTGCCATTCTTTTGGCTTTTATCATCACATGGACTCCCTATAATATCATGGTTTTGATCTCCACATTTTGCTCTGACTGCATTCCCCTGACACTGTGGCACCTTGGATATTGGCTATGCTATGTAAACAGCACTGTTAACCCCATGTGTTATGCCCTCTGTAATAAAACTTTCAGGAAGACTTTTAAGATGCTTCTTTTCTGCCAGTGGAAAAAGAAAAAAGTGGAAGAGAAACTATACTGGCAGGGAAATACCAGGCTGCCATAATTGTTCTTGTATAAGAAATAAGGGAAAATACAGATATTGATGTAACCTAGGAAATTCTGTCTTTTCAAAGCCATTGCTGTTGTGTCTAGTGCTTAAAAAATCTGCTGAAAAGTTAAATTTTGCATGGAAGTAGTGTGCTTGGGATAAAAAAGTCAGTGGCTGCTATGAGCAACACGGGTTGTTTTTGACTATGCAGTAGAATTGCATTGCAATTATTGTATTTGATGTCTTATGTCTTTTCTTTCAGCCTGAGAACAGGTGGAGTAAACAATAAACTACTAGAAATTAGACTGGGATGATCATCCAGTCATCAGGTTAGGTCATTAAGTCTGTGTCCCTGTAGAGTAGAACTGTTTCTTCCTATAGTTCTTTGCTAGTGCATTGTTTATTTAGTTTTCAATGTACTAAGCAATGCAGTCTGTGCTACTTCTGTTTTGAGGCTTTACCATCAGCTGAGATGAGACAAGGACTATCTAAAGGGTAAATGCTGTCAACCCCAATACTAAATGGTTAGGGAAATTTATAATACTCCAAATGAGCACACACATTATAGGAGAATATAATACTGAGAAAATTTCCACTTTAACAGTAACTCCTGTGGAGACTTAAGAAGGCTTTTAGTGGAAGGGCTTATAGTGGAAGAAATAGATAATATGTTTTGTACATGAAGAAGCCAGTCCCAATATCAGTTCCATCATGCAAGTCACTGTCATTTGTAAAAGTGGTGATGGTTAGAAGACACCTCTGAATTTCTCCAGTTCTCAGTACCTCTGAAGGAAATTTTAAAATTTTATTCAAATGGTATTCAATGGTGACAATGGTACAAATCAGAACTGACTGTAAAGCATAATGGATGCATTCTATCTAAACATAAGGAAAGTCTTTTTTGCAATCTCCTTTGTTGGGCTACACCTCGCTCCAAAAGTTTCCTTAACATTTACCCATATATAAGCAGTGAGAGAACTGGCATCCTTTAAAGAGGAAAGATTTTTTTTAAGCAACTATAAAACTATTAAAAACACTTTGTATTCTTTGTCTTTAAATAGCTTTACAAGTATTAGTCAACATCAGGTGCTTGGACACAAGTTATCTTCAGGCATTCTCTTTTGGTTCAGCAAAACCACATCTGCTACAGATGTGGCTGGATTCAACCCCTCTGGTGGCTGTGGCTTCCGAGACTGGGTTGTATTGGCCTAGTTACGAGCTGAGACTGACCACTAGCTGAGATTTGAGAGGGGTTTTGGTGCCAGAGCTGAACTGCCGGTACCTGCCTGATGTCTGTGTTAGCCCTGCAGCACTGACTGAGTGAGTGGGTAAGCAAGGGGCAGCCTTCAGCAGAATGCCTTTGGAATGGAGCTGGTGACCTGGCTCCTTGTGGTGGGAACAAACAAGAAGCTTCAGAAAAGGTCCTGAGAAAACAAAGTTAATCGCAACAGGAGTCATGAGGTGTGGAAATCCTAAAGAAAAACGCTTCTGAAGAAATGAGCAAGATCTTCATGTACATGAAGTTCAAATTCAGTTCTAGTCTTTCTATCAAAATTCTGAGCGAGATACTTTGGAATATTAGTTTGAGACAATTTTCATATTATACCTACTATACACTTTAGTGGGACATTGCAGTGGTGGCATTACCCAGCTGCACATTTCAGGGATTATATAAGTCATCATGAATGTACCGTTGCTCTCAGTGAAATTGTTTGTATAATGTATTAAATTATTGTACCATCAGAATGTTTTCCTACAGATAGATAAATCCTCCATGTCAAAAATCACAGTGGAAGTTATTAACATTTTTTTATCCCCAGAGTCCAGAGGGGAAAATTTTGTCAGTGAAAGATTAGCAGTGTACTGATGTAAAAATATGTTCTCTAACTTCACATGATTGATTTTGTAACACACCATACTGGGCCTATTATTTTTTGTGCATTAGCATATGATTACTTAAGAAAGGAAAGCAGAGAGCTTTATAAAAACTCTTTCATCAGCTTTGTTCTGTCACTATCCAGAGCTTTTCCTATGTACAGTAACAATGTACAAATTGGTTATTAGAGTGAATTTATATTATATTACATCAGACCAGTCATTCAGTAAACTGTGTTTGATTTTTAGCAGATGAATGTGTCTCTCTGAGGGCACAAACTGTATTTAAAGGCAAAATTTATGAGGTAGTAACCATTCCTGCTAGCTGCACTGTTACTGCTGAAATGAGGCATTGGCTCTTATTGAAATTGAATGGAGTAATTTTTGTTGTTTTTGACATCTGTTGATCAAGAATGTTCTGTAAATGTTTATGGACTCTCTGCTCAGTAACTATTAGAATACACAGTGATGGATGCAACAATGTTGGTTCAATGTAATTGTGAAAAATGTGCTCAAATTATGCTGCTAGCACCTAACCATGTGAGAGATTACATGGCCACACATGAGTACGGTGTAAATATCAAGAATTATATAAAGAGATGTGTGTTACTTTGTTGTTATGTAGGATGCTTATTCTTATAAAAAATCAAAACCACAAAAAGACAAATGTGGTCCTCATTAGAGTATCAGTTAGTACTTGATTGTGTTTTGTACCTTTAAAAAGTGTTGTGGGACTTTTGCCGTGTAGGACAATCTTGTTATCTGTCATTTTAATGACCTTTTTACTGTAATTGATTATTGTCATGGACTAATGAAATGTTTTTTGTAAAACTACATTTTGGTTGTACATAATCTCATACATATATTATCAATATAGATGCAGAAATACACATCCCTAAGCTTTTCAAAGACCCAGCACCGTTTATATTTTCAAGTATTGAATTTTCTCACAAACTGGGGGTATGATTTTTGTCTCTGCCTTTTCATATATGCTGGCATCCCTATATATTCCAGATCCCCATAATTTATCAACATTCACTTTTTGCATATATAATTTATGTTTGTAGATAAATACTTGGAAGAGTTCCCAGAATTTTTAAACAGATGTAGAACACCTGGATACTGTTAGGCACTTCCTGTGACTACTTGGATGAGGAGCTTTGCAAAGGACAGCTCCCGTAATGCTCCTGCAGCTGCTGGGTAGTCAGTGGCTTAGCTGGTTTGAAACACAGCCTAAACCTTAACTCTAGAAAAGGATACTGTGTCTTTTCACTTTTCTACTTGGCTTTACTCCTAGCAAGTCAGTAAGAGGCTGCTGCTGCTTATGTGGTCTCCCCCAAATCTCCATTGCCGCATTTTGAACTCCCTAAGTTCTTCCACATGCATTTGACAGCTGAGTGTCATAAAACCTCAAGCTTTAATAAGCTTCTTGTTTATGATTTTATGAATTGTTACCCTGTAAGTAGTCAAAACAATTAAAAATTGATATCATGTTGTAAATCAAGAGATAATCTATGACTATTAGTAGTTTCAGAAAGGGATGGTGTTACAATTGTTTTTTCCATCTTGGTAAATGTATTTTTTCAGTTTTAAGGAATTTCAGTCTTTGTTACACTCACTAAAAGCACTGCCTTTTACTCAGAATTTTTGCCATTGGTCACTAAATGTCACTAGTTTCTTAATGTATCTGCTGCAATACCAAAGTCAATCCTCCTCAAATAAACCAAACATTTCAAATCATTCAGAAGTTTTCTTCTCAACAGCTTCTCCTCCAGACCATGGTTGCTGATGGCTTCTGTTTCAGTAGACCTCTTAAGCTGGGGAGTTTTTACTGAATTCCTGGATTATAATGCCGTAATAGAAGCTGAAATATTTTTTAATCCTTACATGCAGAAGCAGCCTAGATGTAGTGGAGGTCAGATCGTTGTTTTCGGTGTGTGCTGTCCATAAGGCCTCCTTTAGTGTGCAATTCATCAGGTAGCAATAGGAGGAAGAATGGAAGAGGGTACAGTGGAGGATTCCAGCTATAGAATACGTCTGGATTCAGCTCCATAGCTCCCACTCTGACTGTGGCCTGACACCTTCTGAAATGCAAAAGACATGAGTGTGACTAAACGACTCTTTGTTAATTCTAGTAGGAGAAAATGAGGCCATGCAGCTAATGTTGTTAATTTTTCGATGCAGTATATTGCATCAGAAAATTAATGACATTAGTCAGCTAGCTCTTGAAACCACTTTGTCATACTTTTTAATCTATGGTTAATACATAAAAAATTAGGTTACCTGGAAGTCTGGGAAATCAGAAACAAAAGCAAGCACTTTCTCATATGAAAATTGAATTATTTTTAAAGACAAATAATAAATAAATTCTGAGTTGATTAATATGGTATTGTATGTGAGAGCGTGCTTACATTTCCTGCAGTTGACAACATAAGGAGAAATGCAAAGCAGCAGAGGTAAAGAAAACTATTTCACTGCTATTGTTGGGAGGTTGCATGGTTGAAGTGGAACATGCCTCCCATTCATATGTGCTTAGAGTTGGAACCTTTTGCTCTAGACCTTGTCATACTCACTCATTTTGGAAAGATATTTATTTGACCAAATAAATTTGTTTCAGCAGCTACTCCTGGGATGACCCTCCTTGCTTCCTATACTGTGGGAGGCAGTAAAACCAGGAAAGGCAAAGAGACAGGGCAAGTAAAACCAGGAAAGGCAAAGAGACAGGGCACAGGAGAAATGTGATTGGCAGAAGAACTTAGGAGTGGATAGAATAGAAACCCCCATATTTCAGTCTGTGATTTCATTGATTCAGTAAAGAAAGCCAGATGCCTTCAACGCTGTTCTGGGTATCAGATATCTGGCTTCAGCAACGGAAGAAAAAAAATCTCTTCAGTTAAGATAGTCTTTTGCTAAGTAATTATGAAGTTTAGTCTACTTCTAAGGGTTCCGTGCTGGTGGATGTTCTAGAATATTCTTACCTGTTTTCATCCAGTACTTAGTTCCTAACCTAGCCCAAATATTTCCATCCATACTTTAGAGGTGTGGAATGTAGTTCAGTCCCTGAGTTTGATTAAATGTGTCAGGTTTTTTGAAAGTAGGCTTATTTTTATGATTTTTTTATTACATTTTAAATCTAATTTTTGTACTGGAATTCAGTGCATAGGTTTGTAGGGCTCCAGTTAATACAAGAGTCCCTCCAGTGCTGCACAGCTGGATTTGGTCTGCTGGTGCCCAAGTTATTCATACAGCTTATTTGCAGAGTCCTGACCTCCAAAATGCTCCAAAATAAGCTAAGGGTGTGCTGCATGGCAGGTTACTTGCCTTTGATGATCAGATGCAGCCTGTGGACTTTCCCTTCTGTGCTTCCATGTTAAGGTCATTAAGAATACATTTTTGGAAGGTGTGTGAGCATCTGGCTATATGGCCAGGAATTCTAACAAAAGCTGTGTGAGACTGGCAGCACTCAGGTGATTTCCTTGTATCCTCATCACAACTTTGGAGGCATCCTGATAGAATTCTACAGAACCCACATTAAATTGACTCAATGATATAAACTCAATTCAGGTACTAACCTTTTCTTCCCTTATCACACTTCTGTCTTTGAACACAAATTCAGGGGGAAAGAAATCAGATGCTGCAAAATTGGCATGTGGGCTATGTTGGCCTCACCCACATCACATAGTTGTATCTCTTTCTGAAAATGCTGCATGGCATCAAAAAGAATAAAAATTGCTTTGCTTTCTTGGCTTTTCTGCTTCCAAGATAGGTTCTCATCTTAAGTAATCATGACAGTTTTGGTCCTCTCAAAACACAAAAGAATTTATATTCTGAAGCAATTTTCATGAAAATTATGAATAGTATTTTAAATTAAAAAGCAGGAATTTGACAGTATTTGTTGGTGGAGTTTCTTTAACTGAAACATGTAAGAAAACATACATGATAATCTAATTATTATTCTGACATTTTGTAAATGCAAAAATAAAAACTCTTCAATTGTCAATCAGTTTTTCCGATGATATAGAACTGTGTGAAGCAACTCAAATAGTGGTAAAAGAAAACAAGGTCTTCAAGGTTATAAAAATTGAAATCCTTTTGTTTATTGTCTTAAAACAGAATAATTTATAATTAAATTTTATTTTATAATTAGAAAAAATGCACTGTTTAATTGATGTCAAAGTTGAGAACTAAAACAATTGAAACTATTAAATGTGAAATAAAGGCAAAATTCTCTTTTTTTCTCAGTCGTATTGAAAAAAGAAAAAGCTGACGCACAGCATGGAACAGGGAGAAGTAACAGTCAAATAATGGTAAATGAAGTGGAGTAATCTTCAGGGGGAAAATGGAGGAATAAATAAACAATTGCAATATCAATTTGATCTTTTAAAAATGTATTCACTGGGGAAGTTTCTTGGGGAAAAAATTCAGAGGGGTTGTAAGCTTTGGATCAGTGTCTTTAAATGGGAAAGCTGGCAATCCCATTAGTGCTTTAAAATGAAAGCAGAAAAGAAAGGCCTGTGCTGAATACTTCACTGTATATGGGATCATTAAAAAGTAGAGATAAAAGAAGAGTCAGTGAAGGGGGAAGGAAGCCATGGGAGATGAGGTTAATTCAAATTTTAAATATTAACATACTATTCACTAAAGTTGGAAAGAAAAGGTCTGTTGGAGCCCTATGGTACACAATACTCTTCAATATGCATTTTGCACATGTAGGTATTTAACTGGAAAATTCCTCCCTGCATGATATATGAAGATGTGCAATTATAGATGTGTAATCAATAATGACATTGACACCAGAGCAAAACTTTCTGAAATGAATTTTTATTCATGCATATATTGCACAAGACATCATATCCTGGATTTCATACCAGACTTGTTTTCTAACTAAAATAGTATAAAATGAATTATTTAAGTCTTCTGGTTATTTAAATTTTCTGCTAAAGGCCTCAGTTTCTGACAGTTTCTCACTTGTGTAGTTGGCAAATTTCTGTGACATGTTCCAGTGACAATATGTCATCATAAAGCCCTTGCAGAGGCCCAATTTAAATTTTCAGTCATGGTTACTTAGGGTTATTACTCAGTCAGTGAGATCATTTCAGTCACTTGAGCAAGAGTCCATGTTCCTGTCAAATACACATGGCTTGTCTACAGTTCAACTTTCTGACAGGGGCAGGCCTTGGTAAGGTATGACTGGTGGTGCTTGATGGGTTTGATCATCATCCATGAAAACTTGCACGGGCGTTGCTTGTTGCAGTCTTTTTGCCAGTATATCACATTCCTGCGGTTTAGATTTGCTCCAGCACATGCATCATACCACCAGCCTCCCCCAGGTATACCATTGAGTTCCAGCTTAGCACAATTCATAAAGTAATTGTCATTGTCTCTGTCCTTGGTGGTGAACTTCTGGTTGTCATGGAGATAAGCTTCCGTGTCCAGGGTCAGCGCATCAGTGGCGTTGCCTTTGTAAAGACCAACCCTGATTCGGTATTGAGACTCTTCCCCCTCAATCAGGAATGGCTCATACTGTCCCCATTTGACTTCAGCATTTAGATTTACAAGTTTAACTCCAAGTACATATTGCACTGAGCTGCCAGTTAACTGATGCATGTATTCATTTCCTAACCAGTGGTTCTCATGAACAGAGCCAAATCCATATTTATAGTCCTGCCAGGTTCTGTCAAAGTCAACAGTACTGTTGGCTGTAATGTGCTGGATCACTGTCCAGCCACCGTCCTGCATGTTACAAAAAACAACAATTGGTTCCTCTTTTGGTTGGATGATGTAAAGGCCATCTCTGGAATTTCCTTTGGAGTGCTGTAAAATCTCAAAACAATCCCTTGGATAGTCTGAGAAAAAAAAACCAAAACACACACACACACAAAAAAAAAAATTAAAGTACATTCTGTTCAAATCATAAATTTCAGAAATTGAACTCTGTCCTTTAGAGTGTCTGAATGACTCTTCTGACTGGAAGCTGACTGACTTCATTGCAGCTGATGGCATTTATTCAGCTAAAGAGGGAAGATTTCTGGGAGGAACATGCAGGAAATATTCAGAAATTCAAAAAATTGTTTGTTACTCTGTCATACAATGGAAGTATAATTTTGCATTTATGGTAGAAATATGGTTGAAAAGCCAAAACCTATTTACAGGTCATTCCTTTTCCACCAGTGTTCTTCTAGTTTGAGTACTCAGCAAGTTTGCAATTCCCTGTGCCATCTGTAGGTCAATTGAGTTTAATAACCAGACCTAGTCTTTTCCTCAATGAACAAATTCATTTATCTTGAACCAATTTATACTTCAGGCACCTCTAACATTCTTGTGTTAAATTCTGAAATGTATGCCATGTGTTCATTGATAGAAGGGAGATATTAAAGGATGAGTTCTTTTCACTCAAACTCCAGGCTAAATTTTATCATGGATTTGCATGTAGAACTACATTTCTGTTCAGTGCTGAACACCAGTATCAGGAAAATAGGTGAAAGTGCTCTTCCATTTTATTGCTCTACCAGAAGACACAGAGGGTAATAAAAATGGCATATAAGGCTTGGGTTGACCCTCTCTATTGGGCTAAAATATTTCCTGGGGTTTTAAAATGTAGCAGGCTTATAAGCTAACTTCTTGCTCTAGTATAGTATCAAGCATCTCTGAGACTACAGCACAATGCTCTGAATTTTACAATTGAATCTGAAGTTTCTTAAGAGTCAGAATATAATTTATTTAAATATACATTTTCATATGTATTCATTTATAGAAAGAGAATTCCTTTTGTAGAGAAGGATGATATTCATTGTTCTGTTACTCAGAAATATGTTTATGAATTGAAATCACTCACTTCTCCATGGAGTTGAAAGGCATGGTCTTATGTCTTTAAACTGTGGAATATTTTAAATTTGTATTTAATAAAAACTTGACAATTTTGTTATCTCTGTGAGAAAAATTCAGTAAAAATTACATTTCCCTGGCTGACATAGCTCACCTGACTTTAAACCTGATGCTATGATTTTATAGAAGGATTATTTAAATAATTTATATGGTGATGTCCAAACCAGCGATATACACAGTGACCCTCACAGCTGCCCTTCTCAGTAAGCGTTACAGAACAACTTCTACAGACAGGTTCAGGACTTTGTGGCAGGACATGGTCATATTGCAAATCATTATTCCAGGGCTAGCTTTCATATATGTTAGTTGAAAATGTTACAGCAAAGCAATAAAGTAAAACACAGAACACTTCCAAATCACTCCTTGTCTTCATGAGTACCTTTTTCATTGGCGTTTCCCAGTCTCTCATAGTCTCTTTGGGGGAGAAGGTGGGCATTAGCCAGGACCACTGGCTCTTTGGTGCCCAGAGACACAGTGCATTGAGAGAGCAAGAACAGCATGAATCCTGCTGAGCCTCTCAATAGCATCTTCCTTCTGTGTCAGTCCTCCTGCAGCAATACAGAACTGTAACACAGGTTGGAGCTGAAAATGACAATATTTGTGACTACTAGTACAAAAGCCCTGAAGGAAAAAGGTTTTGAAATACCAAGCTTCAATACAGTAAGCCTCTGTCAAAGTTGGCTTCTCCCATCTCTGAAGGACCTCTTCTGTCCTGATGTCTCAGACCTCATTTCTGACAAGCCATTCATTTCTCTGACACAGGGTGCTGTGCTGAGACCCTTAGAACATCTCTCACCTGTCACCTTGTGCCATGCTGGGCAATGAAACTTAATGTAATTTTGAGTGTGGCAAAAAGCCATCAAGAGTAATATAAGGACAAAAGAAAAAGCACAACTCTTAATTATCAGAGTTGAATTTTTCTTAATCCCTGAATCCAAACTGCAGTGAAATAGAGACACCAATTGTCAGAGGGACAGAAACAGTAACATTAGTTCTGCTGACTGTAGCTCAAACAGTACTCAGAGGCATGGCTTTCCTATTGCTGGAAAAGTTTCCATGCACTGGAGAGCTCAACCTGAACTATGTTTTTTTGTGAATTTCTGTCTACAGGTTGTAGTAACATGTCACAGGTTTCAATCAGATTTTTTAAAAAAATTACAGTAAACAAAGCAAAAGAACTTTTCTTTAGCCTCTTCAAAACCAACAAGGGTTCAATATACTGAACTGAAACAGCATTGAGCCTCATTTTATCCACCTTTTGGCCTACATATCTATTAATACTTCATTCAGTACAGAAGAAGGCTTAGGCTATTACTGGACCTAATCCTGGGGTCCTCACTTACGCAAATCCCAGATTCCCTGAAGAGGAGTTTCTGTCAATAACAGCTTCAGATGAATCAGGTAAACAAACGTTTCCTGTACTCTCAAAGGATATATTTACTTAAATTCTAACCAAACTCTTTCAATGCTTGTTTAAATTTTATTTTTTTTTTTAAAGACTGGGCTCCCCACAGTGGCTTTGCTGAAGACAGAAAATAGATCCAGCAAAAAAGCTCTTCGGTCAGGGCTGATTTCCTGCCAGAGTCAGCACAGATTCTGCAGAGTCCAGTACCCTTCTCCACAGTGGTTTATGTTGCAACAAAGCCACATTCCTTATAAATCTAATGACTTAGCAGCAGACTCAGCAAACAATTTTCCAGAGTGAAAAAAAATCAACACATTTTTAAAAAATTGTCCAAGATAAATCATTGTAATGAAGTTCAGGTTTGAGAGTTAATTTTTCTACCTACCATACACAAAACCAGCAAAACAAAATTTTCTATTCTACCTAATATTATTCAGTATATCACAATCAGCTATGATTTACTATTAAAATATAATTTTCCATTTCATGCAAAGTTGGTTATTTGACATTGGGATCATAATAAACTGGAAAATTACCTTCCCTGAAATTTGGCACAGTGCTTCCTTTTAAGCATTTAAATTCTGCTGTACTTTTATTTTCTACTGTCATGCATCATTTTCCCTGAAAGCTTTAATTATTTTTGCTGTTATGGAATATTAAATTATAAATTTCTTTAAATCAAACCCTAATCCACAAGCACAAATCCTGATTTTCATTAAATTTGAACTTGGATCTGGAGTTATTTTTTGAACTGTTTTGTTTATCTTTTAGTATTTTTGAAGGAGTCAACATTTTTTTTTCACTTATATTTATGCATTATCATTGAAAATTGATTTACAGATCAATTTAATTCCAGAATAGAAATTGGTATTAAAATTATTAGAAAAGCACCCAAGGAACACAGCACAGGGCAAGCACCTTACCTCTTTCAAGAACATGAATGAGCTCAGTCTCTACAGTTGTACTTTGCCTGCTAATTAAGTCCAGGTGAATAAATCAGATCCAATGTACTATCTCAAATGCAGCAAAATTGCATATTCCTTATTTCACACTGTGCTTTGTCTGCTGGACTTTGCTCTGACATATTGCACTTGCAAGTATGTATGAATAACAAAGTACAAAGTTCTTCCATAATTATTTAAATTACATAGTAATTAAATTAAATTTCCTTTATTAACCATGAAGAAATTTTAGTTCAGTAAGTTATGTTGCTTAAATAGACACCGGCAGATGCTAAAATTTATTATGTCATTTCGCATAGATTAATTAACTCAAAGCTCTACTGAAATATAGTCACATTTAAATTGCACAGAAATTACTTGATTTTTAACTATTAGAAACAATCCAACTATAAACCATGTAGTTACTTCATGTCTTAATGTGAATGAATCAGAAACAGTTGAGCAGAACAGGCTGCTCAACGGGTTTCTATTTTAATTTATGTGGATTAACAAGACTCAGTTAATATTAACTCAGATCAAAACTGTCATGAACTTAATTAATTAATTATTTCTATGTAGCTATGTATCTGAAAGTTCTAATGTCTGTCTGCATGACCTTTAGGTGATGTCTAATCTACATTTACTCTTTCAAAGATTAGACAGCACTTAAGTTTTTGAGCTCCCTGATCCACCCTGCAACCTGTTTTGATCAGATTCTGTCCTTGAAACAAATCACGATTAAAACTTATGAAACATTTAAGACCTGTGCAAACTCTATTTCAGGATTCATGTCAAGTCATAATTTCTGTTCTTCAATAATTAATCTTCAGTGAGGATTTGTATTTCATGTACAATTAAATCAATACCCACAGCCAGTGTTCTAGGAAATATTTCCTTGTAACATTTAAAACTCCATGATCTTTCTCTTGCTTTTTAAAGCAGAAGCAATCTATTACACAGGAGAATGTCCACAGGGAGTCAGAACAGTATCTTCTCCATGACACTGATCAGTAGTAGAGCTATAGGGAAAAGTTTAAGAATGCATATTCTCTGCTTTCAGCATTATGAAGCTCAGGGAATTTCTGATATTTGTGTGTTTGCCAATATCTAATTTATGGCTGGTGCCAAGTATTACAAGCCTTGTCTAAGGCATGAAAATACTGTATAATGGTAGTAGCTTATGAAATATAAAATTGCTTTGAACAGATACAGATCTTGCTGAAATAGTATGCTAAGAAAAGGTAGAGGAATGCACCTTTCCACTCTGTCCATATAGATACAATCTAAAGAACACCATTGATCCTAGTGGTATTTATTGACAGGCATCTCATCACCCTGATATAAATTGTGCATCTTTGGTGCCTTTGATTCCCAAATATTTCATCACTGTTTATCTCCTCTCCTGTCTTTCCATTTTTCTTTACTTTCTTGCTGTTTACTTCTTTGTTGATTTCCAAACTTTCATCTGAGCTGGCAGAGCAGAAGTGAAGTGGGAAGTGTTTAATTAGAAGAGAGAAGGGCATCAGCATTCATTCTATCATGCTCAGAAAGGCATCTATTTTTGTAGACGAAAACTTTGAAAAACAATTAAAATCTTTGCATGTCCCTCTCTGCTCTTGATTCTGAGAATAATTTCTCAGAAATTATATCATGATCTTAAGGTCAGAGTACTTTACATAGATATGATTTGATAATATACAGATTTCAAAATAGAACATTGCTACAATGACTTGTTGTTAGCCATATTAATTAAGATACTTCATTGCTTAGCCCAGTGACCACATATTCCTTCTCTACAGTATGCTGAAGTTTTAATTATCCTTCTAATTGACAAGCATTCATTTAAATTTTTCCAAATCAGGTCCTCCTGTATGGAAATACTCGTTACACATTCTTTATCCATATGGCCATCTATCCAGCCTGTTCAAATCCCTCTGCAGAGCCTTCCTGCTATCCAGCAGACTTCCACCCAACTTGTTGTCTGTAAACTGACTGAGGGTGCATTTGATCCCCTTATCCAAATCATTGATAAAGACATTAAACAGGACTGGCTCCAAAACTGGGGAACACCACAGTCACCAGCTGGATGTACCATCACTCACCCCCACTCTCTGGGCCATGTATCGAGCCACTTTCTTACCTGGAGTGCACCTGTCCAAGCCACAACAATCCAGTCTCTCCAGGAGAATGCTGTGGGAAACATTAAAGGCTTGACTATGGTCCAGGTAGACAACATCCACAGGCTTTCCCTCATCCACTTGAGTGGGTCACCTTGTCATAAGAGGGAGACCCTGTTGATCAGGCAAAACCTGCCTTTCACAAACCCATGCTGTGTGGGCGTGGTCCCCTGATTGTCCTGTATGTGCTGTGTGATGGCACTTGGGATGGTCTCCTCTATGAGCATCCCTAGAACCAAGGTCAAGATGACAGGCCTGTAGTTCCCAGATCTTCTTTCCAGTCTTGTGGATGGGTGTTGCATTTCCCCTAACCCTCCTGGTTAGCCAGGACTGCTGATAAATGGTGGAAAGTGGCTCAGCGAGCAGTTCCGCCAGCTTCCACCTGGCCCCACAGACCTGAGTGTGTCTAAGTGGCATAGCAGGTCACTGAGCATTTCCCTTTGGATTATGGTGACTTCATTCTGCTCTCCATTCCTGTCTTCCAACTCACAGGGCTGAGTAGGTTGAGAACAACTGGTCTTGCTGTAAACCACTTCAAGCACCTCAGCCTTTTTCTTGTCCCTTGTCACTGTTCACCCCTGCATCCAATAAAGAATGGAGATTGTCCTTAGCCCACCTTTTGCTGTGTTTGTAGAAATATTCTTATTCTCTGTCAGGGCAGATTAAATTCTGGTTGTGCTTTGACCCTTCTAATTGTATTCCCTATAAGATCACATGATCTCTGTAGTTCTGAGTTTCCTGCCCCTTCTTCCAAAGGTCATAAAATCTTTTCTCTCTGAGTTCCTGTCCAACTTCTCTGTTCAGCTAGGCCACTCCACCATCTTTTGCCACACGGGACAGCTTGCTCTTGCATCTAAGATTTCCCTCTTGGAGAATGTTCTGCCTTTCCAGACTCCTTTGCAATTCAGGATGGGGGCCAAGCTCTCTGGAAGTCCAAGGCAGTTCTGCTGGCCCACCTCTTTACTTCTCCAAGAACTTAAAAATCCATCATTTCATGATCACTGTGCCCAAGATGGGCTCTGTCATTATGGGAAAGGCTTTGACACAGGCTGGCAACTTGCATACCCAGCACCTTCAAAAGGCTTGACATGGGTAATTTATGATTTGTATGGTTGCCAGAAGCATGCAAAATGCTAACTTACATGCAAGAAGGTTGTTCAGTATACTGAGGAACACAAGAGACAAAGTTCTAACATGACAAAACACATAAAACACATAACAAAGGGCTCCCTGAGTATCTTTCCTGAAAGAAGTTTCATGGGCACACAGCACAAGTGATTGCTTTGGGAATACAAACAAATCCCCATCAAACAACAAAATCAGACCATAGAAATACTTCTGCAGCTTTGAGTGATTTTGAATTGCTTTGCAGCCTTGGCTAAAGGCACTTTGGTATCTTTGCATAGGATCAGTAACAAAAAAGTGTTCATAACAGCTTTCACTTTGTCTTGAACTTATGAGCTGGCATTGGCATATGAATTTTTGTGTTTTGTTTGAGAAATGCAGAAAGCAGTTATTAACTGTTGAAACACATTGCACATAATGCCATTCTCAATACAAATTTTAAATCTCTTTTTACACATTCAGTATCTGTGAGATGAACCATTATTTGGGGAATGAACCAAAGTACATTTTTTGACTGAATGTGAAACAGAACAAATGTTATATTCTTAGAAACATTTGACTTTTCAAATGTTCAGCAAATTTATTGAGATTTCTTACAAAAATATTTTAAGAACTGAAGTAAATACTAAAAACATATTCTTTGTATCTTTTGGCTGAACCCAAGACTAAATTCTAAGGATGTAAAAACTTAACAGAATTGAAGAGGGTTTTCTTTCAGCAAAATCGCTGACCTAACTTGAAAAATACAATCAAAACCATCATCATGGAAGATGATGGAAAATATCTGTTTGTTTAGCTGACAGTTAGGACTGGTGATAATGAAAAACTTAAGTTACTCAGCTTACTTTGAGAAATAGTAGGATAGAAAATATGTGGTAACTGATTTTTTTTTTTTATTCTAAAGGTGGCAAAAACTGCCAAACACTGCAGGTGAAAACTGTCAGACAATTCTTATGTGGAATGTCAGTTAGGTGATACCTATCTTAAGATAGTAGAATTCGTGATTCTGAGGAAAAGTATGTGCAGCACTGTAAGCAAAATATATTTAAAATATAAAAAGCAGACCAATAAACTTAGGCAACTATCTTCTATCCTCTCTTGCTAAGAGTCTGAGAGAGACAAGCTCTTTGAGCAGGCTGGTAATTAATAAAAGGTACTATAGTGAAGATGGAATGGCAAATTATTTCTCACAAAGAAAGACAGGAACCATAGTAAGAGTGCAAAAGGTGTGGCTAAAAGGTTCTTTAAAAATCTGAAAGTCAGAATGAAGTTGTGTAAAGCAAGAGGAGTCAAAGGAGAAATGTGGATGCTAAATGCAAGCTGCAAGCAGGGAGCACAGTGTCTGTGGGAAAGCAAATCATGTAATTTTTCAGACTAGCCTGAGAGAGTTGCCTGGGAAATCATAAGGAGGAATCAAAATAATTCTTAGAGACAGAAGACAGCCTTGCAGGAATTGTTTGTTTCTTGTTTTCTTGCAAGAGAAGGTTGAGGGGTGGTGTACCCCACTGACCAATGATGGTGATGTGGTAGTTCAATGACCAATAAGAGTTTTACCTTTCCGGACTTTCTCATACTTGTCTATAAAAGAAGATCTGGGGTAATAAACCTTGCTCTCATGTTCAACTCACAAGGGAGTCCGTGTCGTTACAATATCGCTGTTCCCAACAGAGAAATCCTAAGAGTGACTATATAGGGATAACAAAATAACAGATCATGATAAAATTAGAGGTTAAGATTAAAAAGGTTACCGCTATCAATCGACATAAAAACCCAACAAATATTCTGTAAATGAACTGGACATAAAAAGAAGTTAAACCCAAAACCCCATTATTTTATGAGGGAGAAGGGCAAATGGCACAGATTTATTTGTTGCAGTAAACAGTGATAATATGCTTAATTAAATGAATTTTAATAAAGGAGTAGGACTGGACACCAGATTAAATGAAAAACATCTCAAAAAACTGAAATAATTAAGTATTTTCAAAGTGGCAAGGACAGATAAAATTTTGTATGTACCTTACGGTCTAGCAGAAGTCCTCTCTGAACCATTTACCATTACATTTTAGAAGTAATGGAGGATTTCATTGGGTCTATCTTTTAAAAAGGGGAAAAAGATAAGCAAAATAAAAAAGAGTAAGATACCTTTCAAAACACAGAAGAGAACTAAAAAAAAATAAAAGCAGAATGATAAGGTGGTGAAAAACAGACAGCAAAGACTGGTCAAGAAAGAAATCAAACCAGGTTTGTTCTCCCTTGCTACATGGATCCCTCCTTTTCTGACCTTTGTCCTTTCACTAAACGTTTAATAGAAAGTTCTATATGCTCCCAGAGTCCCATTAAAAGTATTCCATACTAACCTTTAAACAATTGCAAAGTGCCCTGTCCCCTGCATCCCATAGCAAATCCCCTGTAGGCAGTACTTCACTGTGCCAGAAGCTCTGGGAGTTTTTATTTGGGTTTCACAATGGTCTAATAATTTTCCTTTGATAGCCTTAGAAGCTGAGAAGTCTGTGCCCTCCAGTTTTCACTGATTATGCTAACTAGGGCTCCTTTGCACTATTCACCCAAATGTCACCAGGCTTTTAGCATGATTAATCCCATAGTCTGACAACAACACAGTCCAGTGGCCACAACCTGTGACTTGGAGATTCAAACTGGACACTTGGGAAAGCTTATTCACGAGGAGTAGTGGATCAGGGGAAGAGGTTTCCCAGATGGGTTGGGGAACCTTCATACTTGGAGATTTTTAATACTGGCTAGACACAATGACTGAGCCGATGTTGGTGATAATCCTGCTCAAAGTGAGGTTGACTAGAGAACACCAAAACAACCAACAGTTCATCAACTGGACTTCAGAGAAAATAAACTTTAAAAGTATCTAGTATTTCAGATCTGATCCAGATTTGACATATTGCAAAGTATGAGTCAAACTCAGAGTCATATTTTAAACACTACCTATCTAAGTAGCAGTCAGCTTTCAGGATAATTTCTACTACAAAAACACGTCTAGTAAAATCAGCAAGTTGAAAATAATTTCCATCTGAATGCACCAGTTTTACCTCAAGTACTTGAACAAATAGAAAAAAATATTTGAGAATAACCTGCACAAATATTTGAGTTGAGAATTTCAGATGATTATCAGCCCAAAGATATTTAAAAAGCAATGTGTTGATCCTAATTTTAAATCAGTTAGCTATATGATTTAGTTTTAATTATTATATCTTAACCTTGTAATATAGGAGTCTAAAAATTATTTTCTCAACTGGGACAAGAAGCAGCTGGAAGCATTGCTATGGCAACCATCTCATTTCCAAAGAGAGATTCTGTGACTTCTGTTGCTCTTCAGCAACCTCACAGCTGAGTAGCATTGCTAAAAAATAAAAAAATAAAAAAAGGGAGGGTGCTTGGAAGAATCATGAAAAGAATGCTTTAAAACATAAGGCAGGCTTTAAGTAAAGAAAGTAAATTCTCAGCCTGATGATGAGCCCAAGGAAAAGAACCAAACCAAAAAAATCAAACCAAAACACATAGATCCCACCACTCTAACATGTGTCTTTGCAAATGACTGTAGAATCAATTTCTCCTGGAAATTATGTTTATCACAGATTTCACTGTCTAACACTACGTACATGACTTAGTTTCTTGAGCCCACTGTTTAAGGAAAATTGATAGCAACATGAATAATACACAGGGGGTGGATAGGGTGGGAACAAAAAAATTTCTGTCAAAACACATTTTACTGCCCACAGCTCTCCCCAGGAAAGAGGTTGAGATCATGTAATAAGAATTAGTCAGACTGCTCAATGACTACTGAAGGATTTTAAGAACTATGGTTTTATGAACCTATATTTTATAGCCTAAAAACTTGTACAGACTAGAAAACCTGCAACACCTCTTTAACACATCGGGTCTGAAAAAAAAATAGAATTTAGAAATTAAAGAAAGTTCATGTACAGATATTAGGGCTATGGTTTAAATTCTTATTTACCCCTGCTTCAGTCTGGTTATGCCCTTTCTTGGCTGCTGGAGTATTGCAAGGTTATGGCACACTTGGGATGCAGATGATGGTCACCCAGACCATCTGGAAATGTCTGGAAATGCTACAGCAGCACAAGGTCATACACAAGCTAAAAGTACATTCCTACAGTGTAGGCTGGGGGTTTTTCATCATCTGTATCTGCACTCATGCTGTCTGTGCTCCACTGCTGAGACCAATACCTCTTACACTGGCTGGAGAAGGAATACTTAAGTTCCCTTCAGAAGGGTAAGCATCTTGTGTATGTATTTTCCCACAGGTATGAATGGAACCTAGCTGCACAGGTAACTTTAGATTTTTTTCATAAAAGAGCTAAGAAAAGCAAGTAAGAACTGCTAAAAATAATAAACACAATAGAGCCTAACTCCTGGTTGAGACTTCTGTTGATAAACCACATCATATTCTTTTTGCAGAAACAATTCCTTGTTCAAATTCCTAACTTGGAACATAAAGGAATTGTTAGAATGTAAAAGCATATAATCATTATATATATCAAGTACTAAAAACACATAAGGGAAGAGTAGACCATAAAACACCATTAAAAAAACCAAAACAACCAATAAGTAGTACTTAAATCAAGTTAGAAATTTCAATCCTTTTAGATGTAATCATGTTTTACAAAGAAGCAAATTTAGAAAGTGGAAGTTTATTTAGTTTAAAAAAAAACTATCAAATTTGAACAATGTTCAAGGAGATTAAACAAGGCTAGCAAGGGACTGCAAAGCTGTAAAGGCACTTGAGCTTCAGAGGGCAAGTGTATTCTGTCATAAAAAAGACACATAAAGAAGTGTCATGAATGTATGAACAAGAACATGCAGATTTTTTGTAATAACAGATTTGATTTAGAGGCAGAATTCTACAAATGTGTTTCTTTACTATGTGAAAAGTGAGTTGAAAGCAACAGGTGACTTTTGGTGTTAGTTGATGGGATTTAAGATGACTTTTTTCATGAAGAGCTATCCAGACCCTTTGGACATTTTATTCAATCATCTTTTTTCCCAATGAAATAGCTGTGAACAGTGCACTATGCTAAACTCTTGTATTTGTACTGAACTGTGTTGGATTCTATAAAATCCTTGTAATACTCTCCTCAGTGTACACTTCCTTTTGGGAAAAAAAAAACCAAAAACAACCCTAACAATAAAATAAGTCTGAAATATATTACAAAGAAAGTACATTTGACCAGGTCCTTCCAGGACAAATGACCTCTCCACCATTAGTCAGCTACCTGGTGATAGAAATAATTGGTTGCTACCAGTGAAATACTTGAAAGAACAAGTGATGTATACAATTATTTCTGCCAGCACCAGCTCAATTGAGCTTGCTACTGCAATTTCAATAAGACTCTTGTAGTCTTCATAAAAACAAAGGGCGAAAAGAAGTGAAAAAATTCTGTGCAAATGCCATGTGAATAGAAGTAGCAGAAAAACAAACCAAAAGAAAAGAGGGAGTATCAAGACTACAATTCAAAACCAAAAATGAGAGGATTTCAGGAAAAGGTTCCTCTAGGAATCTCTACTGATTGTCTGTAGATGCTCATGTCTAATGTGGGGGACCCTTACAAAGCTACAGGTCAGGGTATTATTTTTATGAAGCAAACATTTAATCATAAACCTGGTAATAACACCATAGTTCAATTCTCATCTTCTCATTACTTCTGGTAAATATGTTGATGGATGCTGTACATATTCTTATTCTACTCTTTCTTTCAGTAACTTTTAATAACTGCTCTACCTCTCATCTGAGCTCCTCCTCTTTCTAAGAGAATGTTTAGCATGGCAAAAATACAGGCTCATTAGGAGGTTTGACCTCAAATTTCTTTGGACACTCTTTACTAATTCGGCTTATGCATTTCTCACTTGCCAAGCTGAAGCATTCTGAACCATATCCATGGGTGAATGAGAACACAAATTTGTGGAAAAATAAACACTCCTCCCTACTGCCAGAAATTCGTTTCAAGTCTTATTCTGCTCTGATCCCATGAATGGAAAATCTCTGTTGCCCTGAAAACTATGCCTTCTGACCTTGTTTTCATAGTTTTAGTTACTTTCCCAGGAAAGTAACTATAAACATGAGTTGTTTACACATTCCTTCTAAGAAACGTCTTTTGATGGACATTTCGCATGACAAGTGTGATTGGGAAGGTGGTAATTTAGTTATCCAATCTCTGGTCATAGTCGAGAATCTATAAATACTGGAGTCAGAGAATAAAGTTACTTCTTTTTCCTGTCATACCACTGAGATGTGTTCAAGTGAATCATTCCGTGTCCTTTAGTGACATTACTCCCAAGTATTTTAACTGGATTCTTCATGCATCTGCATGGTAAACAGCATTCCTGTGCCTTGCACACCAGACCATGAACTTGAGTGTCCTATTCTCAATTCTGAAACACAGTGAAAAACCCACACCCATGTGCATCCGACTGCAAGAATACCCTTAAAGAATCCAGAGAACTTCTGGGGAGAATATTCTAATATTTCATACAGAAAAATATGTTCCTTTAAAAAAACTTTTTTCCTTTTCATACTTGTTGTGTTTGCAAATGAGTTTCACCACCTGTTATATTACTTTTTTAATGTTTGTATTTCAATTAGAAGAATCAGTCAAAAATTCAATTTTGTTTGAAAAATGCCACAAAATATTTTCTTTCTGTTGCATATTTATGACCTTTGCCCTTGACTGAATGAGTCTTTAATTAATATTTATTCCTACCAGCCATGCAGAACCAAACACATAATACAAATGATCCTAACTGTGATGTTTTGTGCATCATCAAAAAATGAGCTAACCAGCTAAAGTTCTACTCATTTTTCCACAGAAAATCATTCTGTCATTAAATCTTTATAGCCTCATTAGAAACAAGGAATTACATAAAGGTTACTGACAGCATAATTGAAGGGATAATCTTGTAATTTCAGAAGTGAAAAAATTTTCCTAAAAAATCAATATTTATTATGAAAGAGGATGAATAATCCTTTATGGCTTTTGAAACACAGAAACAAAATAAATTAAAATGCCTCAGCCTATTTATGACCTCAAGAAGCTTTCACTAGCTCCATCTGAAAATAGACTAAAACTCAATATTATTCCTACATACAATTTTCTGACTAAAAGCATGGTGTACTAATATAAGGCCTGAATCACCTGATTATAATCACACAGTATAATGTCCAAAATAGTCATTAAGATCTAAGGTCCTGTCTTTAAAGCCACTGAAGTGACAAAAGAAGATTCTTTAAAATTCTATTTTATTTTCACTATCAATACTGATTGCTTTTTGGAACTCAAAGTGTAATAATGTATTTATTAGAAGATTATTATATAGAATGAACCCTGCACTGAGTGGGGGAAACCTGGCTAGATTGTACCACTTCAGGAAGATCCTTAAATGGGTGCCCAGTTTTTATGTAGTGATGGAGGGAAAGACTGATGAACTTTATCTCTTGAATGGTATAGCAATCTTTCCCAGATGGAAAGAAACATGAGATAACTGGTTTTTTCTTCACTCATGAGTAACAGGCAAATACCATTTGGCAAATACCAAAGAGGAAGTCAGTGTTCTCCTAAAGGCTGAGACTTCAGTTCATTTGCTCACTTGTCACTTGCCAACACTACCTTCTCCTAGAAAACAATGTCTGTAGAACATCATCGAAACATCTTCCAGCTAGTTTTTTGCAAACTTTAATATTTGAGTTAAATGAGTTGCCATGACAGCAATACTTAAATATTCTTCTACGTTTGGGGGCTATCTCCAAATTTTTCTTCTTACAATTAATTATAGCTTCAAGTATGTTACTAAATGAAACACTGTCAGAGAACTTCCGTGGGAAGTTGGCAGTGTTGATTCCCGACACATGGGAATCTGCTGATGCGTAATACTAAGCTTGTGCAATAGCTGTCAATACATTTTTGGAATATGCCTAATAACAACATCGTCCCTCCCCTTCCAGTAATTCCTGGATATGGTAACAAAGTTAGGAGGGCAATAAATGACTCCTGAGCCACAGAGTCTCCGAGCTCTGTTTTGGAAAGCACAGCATGCACAGGGGTTCTTCCTGCCAAGCTGGCCTCTGTGCCAGTTCCTGGCTGGGAACAAGCCTTTGGAGATATAGACCATGATTAAGCCTATTAAGTGGGACCTTCCAAATGTCCTGTGCATCACAGGTGCCTCTTGCACTTCTCCTGCCTAAGGATGTGCAAGATATATCTATGTAATCTTTTCAACCTTCTAACATTGCTCAGTAAATCTGCTTTTCCACTGATTTGAAGTTTAAAATTTTAAGTTTTTTTCTATATTCCTTAGCCCATCAACAGTAGATGTAAACATTTCCATTTTCCTCCAGTTTGTTAAATTAGTACAATATATAGCCATATAAATCTGTATTTTATTCTGACACATCAGAATGAAAACAACAAAGGGTTTGTTACTATTTATTTTATATTGGCTATTTTCCTAAAAGAAGTAAGTCTCAAATGAAACATAAAATTGTAAGAATAAAAATTCACTATCTACTAACTACCAATAGCAACAAAATTAAGGTCAGAGATGACTTAAACATGAAAATAAAATCCCTTTAGTACTATAAGGTCCTTCTATCAAGCTGTAAAACAAACTTTGCCCTCTTTGAACTACTGATCACACATGACCTTTATGCAATTAAGAGTACATTAACACCCAAGTGGAGATATTTAAATGGATATGGATCTTAGTGATTTAATACACTTTTCACTGTTGGAAAATGGCATGTACTTAAATTGCCCAGATTGTGTTCAAAATCTTGACATGCAGTTACTTAGAAAGGGCTGCTTTAACAGATACATATAAAGACCTACACAATAATGCTTAACAAACATACTCTTTAACAAGATTACATACTGGATTTTTTTTCAGTAAGCTCATTGCCGCAGTTATCTGAGTGCCAAATTTCCCTCGCTCCCAACCCCAAGAATTCTTCCGGCTAGCTGCAGTCCACCCGGGGTGGAGAGGGAAAATCGGCGAGGACAGAGATAAAAGACAAAGGAAGCTCTCTCTTCCCGGAACAGTGTCCCAGTTTTAATCCGAACGAGTCCAGGGCAGAAAGAGACGGAGAATTGCTCGCGCCCAACTTTTGAACAGAGGGAAAGCGGGCGGGGGAAGGCAGGTTACTGACAACGGGGAGAGACTGAAGGGGAAGAGTGAGGGGGAAGGAACCAACACATCACCGATACAGAGGGCGGACAACAGGGAGAAACCATTTCTCGTAACATAATGCAACACAACATTTGAGTACTCCATATTCATTACTAAACTTATCTTCACAATTAGTTTTATGTGAAAAGCTTCTCGTAACTCATACACAAGAAATTGAAACAGAAATAATAGATGTTTTGTACAGTGTGACAGCTGCATCTGAACTCAAGGCACTTGATACTAAAGTTCCCTTTGCAAATACAAGTCTTAGTCACAAGCCAGCCTGTCTCTCTGAAGCAATACACACCCCATTTGCACAGCCATTTTCATCTCTACTGTATCAAAAAGACAAAGAGCACCAACAAGTATTTTTTAGTTTAAAACAAAAGGGAGATAGCTGTACATTAGATTTCTTCCTTATATGTGTAGAATGTGAGCATCTTTGATGACGCAATTGGTAAAATTATTTCAAACTGTTCCAAACATCTTCCAGACCATCTTAAATGACTAACAGCTAAAACAGACTTCAGCAAAATATGTCTCCTCTCCTTTCTACATGGCTTGTCATAAACTCAGCTGCCCACTCATTCAGAACGTGGCTAAATGAGCTCTTCAGCGACAAATCCTCAAGATGCAATGAGCTTATTGTATTACTCACACTCACTGCCAGGAACAGAGAATTCCTACCTCTGACTGAATGTTTCTGGTGCTTACTTTCAGCTGGCTCTGGGATTTCTTTGATCCTTCTTTGAGCCGATAAAATATAAAAGAATTCCAGCAGACTGATGAACCAATTTTGCTTGCTAAATCAATGCATGACAAAGCCTGAGAAGTACCAGAACCTGTAATCAGAAGGCAGCAGGATTATCCAGTCCAAGCTGAGGGAGCATGTCTTCCTCCTTTTGGCAATAGGGAAATCAGCTTGTCTACAGACCAAGTAAACCTTTAATTTCTGTTCTGAGGAATCAGTTGTTTCAATTCACAGTCTGCCTTATGTTATCTCAAGAAACCTCACTAAAAGGCAGTTCTTGTTTATTTTTGAAAATGGGGATGCCAGACTTAACACAGAAGACTCCTAAAAATCTTTAAGTAAGGAAATAAAACTGAACTACAGCAAACATTTATTTTCTGCAGAAATTGAACCTTGCATTATAACTGCTACAGGATCAAGTAAGTTTTGCCTAGCAGCATTTATGATAGCCCAAGGTCACATTACACCTTTAATTGACTACGCTGGTTGTGACTGTGGTAGTTACAGCTTTCACAGTGGCTGGTGTGGGGCCATGCTAAGGACTTTTGCTGGAAACAGTGTTGATAACCCAGAGACATTTTCATTACTGATGCAGAGTCTTCCCACAGAGCCAAGGCCTTTTCTGCTCCTCACCCCACCCCACCAGCAAGGGGCCTGGGGGTGCACAAACAGTTGGGATGTGACACAGCCATGACAGCCGACCTCAAATGACTAAAGGAATATTCCAGATCATATGGCATCATGCTAAGCCTACAAAGTGGGAGGAAGAAGAGTGTAATATTTGGAGTAATGGCTTTGTTTTCCCAAGCACGCATTAGGTGCGCTGGAGCCCTGTTGTCCTGAGGATGTCTGAACTCCTGGCAAACAACATGGAAAGTTGTGAATTCTGTTTTGCTTTGTGTCTGCAGATTTTGCTTTCCCTATTAAACTGCCTTTATCTCAACTTACAAATGTTCTTTTACCCTTCTGACTCGCTTCCCCACCCCACCGGGGGAAGAGTGAGAAGCTGTGTGGGGCTGGGCTACTGCCTTAGGTTAAACTACAACAATGACCAACTGACCTTAAGTGACCAAGGCACTCTGGCTAGAACCTCTTTGCTCACTTGACACACAGGTTCCACTCTAAAATGAAAAAAATTTGTAACTTCCAGTAGTTCA
Source organism: Pseudopodoces humilis (assembly GCF_049639895.1). Lineage (NCBI taxonomy): Eukaryota > Metazoa > Chordata > Aves > Passeriformes > Paridae > Pseudopodoces > Pseudopodoces humilis. The sequence continues at coordinate 31,504,418 of NC_142206.1, read as the reverse complement.
GCAGCAGACTAACACACTTCTACAAACTGCTTTTATCACATAGGTGTCTGAAAAGGAGTTGAATAATGTACAAGATTTTTGGACTTGGATTTTTCTGAAAGCAGGACACTGCATCTGATCCTGATGCACAAAGGAACTGCCTCAATCTTTATATATGAAGTCCTAAGAAAAAGAGAAGTGTTGAATATTCCATATGTTCATTCCAAAGTTTTACTATGAACTTTACAATTCCTGTGAACTTTTTCACTCTGAGCTCTTAACAAAGACTTTCACCTTTTCATGGCCTGAATTCTCCATTCTCCCCAGAAGACAAATCAAGAACGTGAACAGACACCATGAAAGAAGGCATAAATACTAGTTCCTACCTTTGGAATTTTTCATTAGTTCCTACCTTTGGAATTTTACAATGTTCCTAACATGGAAAAATGTATCAGTATGATAAGCTAATGCGATTCAATTGTTATTTCAATTACTGTTAAAAAAAAGTAACTCATGGCTTGTACTTTCCAGGATAGCACAGTAACAGTGCTAATTGCTCCATCTTCAAAGAATTCCTTTCTGTTTTTCACATATTTTTTTCATAAGATACTTCTGAAAGAGGTTTTTTTTTTTAAGTTTGCTTTTTTTTTCTTCACCAATGCAACTTGACATTTATTTCAGTAGATCCTTCCAGTAAGAGTATCAAAATATTTTCTTGTCTCCACTGAAAATATTTTCCTTGCTGTGTGGAACAGAAAGACCATTCAAACAAAACAAAAAGAGAGCAAAAATGTGCAGCTTACTTTGCAGAGTGAAATCTTTCATTGTCCACAGAAAATATTGGGTTATTTCTTCTTCAACACCTTAAAAATAGACTTAATCTTATGAATGAATATTTAGTCTCTTGCAACTTTTATGTACCCCAGCATAACTTCTAAATATGTATTATAAGAAAATTTATAGCCCACTTCTGCTACAAATACATGCATTAGAATTGATTTTGCTTCAGGTGTACTGTAAGTGGATGTTAAATACCATTTCTGGAAGCAGATACACATTATCTATACTGCATAACACTGTTACCTAAGAAATTACCAACTGTAAAGATGAAGAACAGCATTTATGACAAAAATAAAATAAAATTATGGACTGTTGCTAATAGTGTTTGGCAGGTCTGCTGTCATTTTAATTTGTAAATGTTCAACTAGTGAAAAGCAATCAGTTTTTTCAACTTTTCTCTGGGTAGCTTGAATAGATCCTGTATAAGAGATATACAGGCATGCTCAACAAATTTCTGTCAGTGACTTAGCATTCCTTGAAAGCCATATACTTTGGAACATAATTTATAAGATGAAAAATAATTTAGCTTCCTAATACACCTTAAGCTCTTTTCTTTCATTTTAAAATTAGTTAATTTGAACTTCATTTAAAATTCAGTATGTGGCCTCAAATAATTCCACTGGTAAGCTGAAAGCGCAGAACGCATAAGAACCCTCAGTGTCACAGAAGTGATACATGCAATTTAGAAAAGATTCAAGATCTTGGCAGTTTAAATTACTTCCTCATGCAAGATACTTGGCTTTCTTTCCTCCTGAAGAGTTTTTAGCCGAAAGTAGATCAGAGTAAAACTGGACAATATATAGTGGAAAATCTTTGAACTAAAGATTGCCCAGAGAGGTTGTGGAGACTCCCTTACTGAAGATATCCAAGAACCATCTGGATGCAGTCCTGTGCCGTGTGCTCTGGGATGACCCTGACTGGAAGATCGGACCAGAGGACCCATTGGTCCCTTCCAACCTTACCCACTCTGTGATTCTGTAAATTGTACAGACAGCAAACAGCATAAAATAAAATGATTTTATATGTAACATGTGACAAGATGATACAGCAAATTACTTACCCAGTGAACTCACAACTCCATTTTGAAAGGATGATTTTGTTCATTTTGGAACTCAACAAGTGCAAAACATTAAAGACATCTTAAAACTGAACTCCACTTCTATTATCTTTGAAATTTTTTTATACATTGTCTTGAGATATTTATTACTGTGAAGCACATTGTATAATTTATTTTAATTCTCTACAGAACAATATAGTTAATTCAATGTCATCAATAACTTTATACAGATACATGCCATGTCATCTTTTGCTTACTGTCAAGTACAAAACAGCTTATACAGTCTAAAAAAAGCTACAAACCACACTTGTATCATAACATATGTTGTTGTGCCTGGTTAAAGTTTACAGTAGTGGCTTTTTGATCTTCCAAGACAAATAAACATGACACCACATGGTAACAAACAGCTATGCAAATTCAGACTTAGGAGGAAAACTTAACTACCTCCTTTTTCCAGAACTACTTTTCCCTGCTTTACTGCTGCTACCACCAGACTTGCTGGAAGATTTTGAAGAGAAAAGTCTTGTCATGAATTCAGACACATCTGGCAGCTCATGGTTGGAATTCAGCATGTTCATTGACTGCTCCATTTCCTGCATGCAAAGATCAGATAATCTTAATAGCTTGTAGCAATTCTGGCTGTATCTAAGGCATCAGTTGAAAGACTGTATGAGAGAGATACCAAATTTTCCCAAATATTGTTTTACTTTTTGTAGTCCTCCAGGATACATATAGCTACATAGTTTTATGCAACCACAGCCCAACATCCAGCTACAAACACACAGAAACATAAAACCCCAAAACTAAAAGCTGCAGTGTATGGAAAATGGTAACCATGTCTTAAGCAGTCTTGCAGGGCAACCATCTGATAAAAAAAAAAATAAATCTAAAAGATAAAAATTATTTCTTTTCAGCACTACTTTTCTCCGTATTAAAATTTAGGCTATTGTTTAGATATTCAGATCCGTGTTCTCATAGATGTCACACTTTTTGTTTTGTTTTTAAAATTAGTATTATTTATAGCAAATTAACAAATTTTTGATGCTGTTTGAAGGGATTAGATATTTTTATTGCCCTACTTTCTGACACCAAGCTACTAGAGTACTGCAGCTGAGTTTTCATTCCTTCAGGGAAAAAAGGCTTTTAATATAAGACCATATATCCAGGTAAGCTTAATGTAACTTTAGGGTTTAGCACAGTGGTTCTATAAAATGAATTAGCACATTTTGAAATAAACCAATTTTGAAGTACTTTTAATGCATACAACAGCTGAACTGCACATCCACAAAGGGATAATGCTTATAGCAATAGTGAGTTTCACGTGGGATTGTCACCTTGTTCTTCTCCCATTCAGAATATTAGATCTTTAAGTGCTTACAAGGCATTTTAGTAGTCTTTGTTGCTACTACATCTACACTACACCTCTACAACAAGCACAGTTACTAAATCATTAAACTTTCTATATAAACTAGTACTGTGCTGATTCCAGAAAGAAATAACAAGTTAATTTGAAAAACATCATACAACCTCCGTAAGTTAACAATTTAATACATGGTCACCTAGAGAATGCCATTGTAATTTAGTTCTTATAGATAACTTTTTCCTAATTTTTAAAGATAAATTATAAGCAAAATTCTTCCAACTTAAAAATTTCTCCTTAAGAAGTTATATCAGTTATCTAATAAGAACTAAATTATCAGAAGCTTTGATGGTTTTACCATCAGAACAGCCTATCAGCAGTGTAAGATCAGTGAAAAAAGTAAGGAATATGTGATTATCTTTTTTTAAAATTCTACTTCCAGAGTTCAGCTTGGTTTGAAGAACATGCCATGAATACCTAGCATATCTTTGTACCTGTTTTTTAATTAAAATTATAGCCAAAAGAGCATTATACAGCTCTAATATGCTTTTTAAAGGTTCTTACTTATTAAAAAAAATACTCAGACACCTATAAAGTACTACTGAAGATATTGGTCATTTACACAAAAAGGAGTTTTTAGTTAACCAAGCCTTCAAAAAGCAGACACCTATGACAGGCAAATAATACTTGTTTAAGTAAGTATTTAAAAGATATAAAGATTTAGCAAACACCTTGAATCTCCATTTTGTCCTAGCCTTCTGCTATTCAGTATGTTGCATGATGAAAGGACAATAAATCAGATCATTTAATGATGACATTAAGACTCCATATGCATATATACTAGTGCGACATCTGGATTTCACAGTGTAGAAAACTGTGGTTTAGGCTGAAGTGCAAATAAACCCCACATCACACTCTCCTCAACACACTTGATACTTATTAAATGACTCATTGCTAAAACAGCAACACTGTTATTAGCTGAATAAATGATGCCTATTAAGTCTTCCTTTAAAGTACAGTTTTGTTTTTATTAGATTTGTGTGCCCTGAAATCTCATTATCTTTGGTCTCTCCATATGCATCAATTGAATGCACTTACCCGCCTCATATCAGGATCACTGGTGTTGACAACTTTAGGCAAAAGCACAAATATCAGTAATGGAAGAACCATCATCATCACCTACAGAGAAAACAGGGAACAACCTCTTCAGCTTAGTTGTTGCTCTAAACACTTTTAGACCTACTAAAATAAAATGAAGCTCTACTAAACAGCCAAACTCTAGAACTACTGCATTCTGAATCAGTAAGACAGCAACACTTGTCAGGAATGAAACCTGCTAAAGGGAGTATAGTGCTTCAAACAAGTTTTCAAAGTTGGACCAGTAAGGCAAATGGTTATTCTCTCTTATACCTGTTGTAATGACAATTTTGCAATATGTTGATCTCTGTACTACTAGAACAGCATCACATTGTCAAAGGAAGAGACTACAGTCTATTTTCAGAGGACATACATTAACAGTGGTATACAGGGGAGGAGATGTCAAAGAAAAACTTCCCATTTGTAAGCAAGTAAAATCCAGGAAAGCAATCCTCTCAGAAGAGCAAAGGAAAAATGCATGTTTTTTCTCAATTGTTTTATTCTTGGCATTCTGACAAATAGCTGTATCTATTTGACAAATCCTTAGCATTCTTGTAATAATTGCCTGTACATACCATAGGGTTCATGAGAAAATCTGTCCATCCCCAAGATTCTCTCTTTATAAAGTATGAAGGTGGTCCAGAAGATTTCATCTGGAGTGGGTATGGCAGCCTGACAACTTCAGAGGGTTTGATGTAATTCACATATCTTGCTCTATTAAGCAAAATGTAAATAATTGAGGATATAAACATAGAATCTTTTAAAAAATCCAAACAAATTTCAATAAAAGACTACAAACAAAACCATTTGATATGCAGTGTCTGCTAGGCTTCCCTTTTGAAAAGCTGATTTCTCTCAGCAGCATATTTTATGGAATCAAAAGCAAACCATTTTTTGTCACCTTGTAAACAAGCAAGAAAAACTATGCTGTTTAGGGGCCAGCTTTGAACAGTGTAGTGTAGTTTAACCAGTTTTCTCAGGACATCACCTACTTGAGAAGTTGATACCTTTTCCGTAAGTGCATTAGTCTGCATTTATCAATACTGAATCTCAGTCTTTATTACTTCATAAGGTTTTTCCACAGTTTATCACTAGTATTCTTCATTTGGGCCTAAGATTTAGACAATTACTCAGTACCAACATCTTTGTCAGTCTTGACCCATTTTTCATGATGAATATTTATCCACTTTGTGCAACTCCAGGGATGACTTCTCTCCATAAATAATTTATTCCTTGTGATTTTTTTCACCAAATACTCCTCTATGGAATGTCCTTCCCTCCTACCTTATGACTACGTGTTTTCTTCAAAACTTGGTATTTTCAAGTAGATCTTATCAAATACATCTGTTATCCACATGCTGTTTCCTCTTTCTAGTTATTACCATAATTTTTTAATGCAGCACATCCCTTAGAAAAGCCCTGTCAACATTTTCCCCAAGTATCATCGTTTTTCATGCATCTCTGACTCCTCACCTGCATTCCTCATTATAGTTTCTATCTGCTGGACTGGTAGAGATGCCAAGCCTCCTGCTACTTTCCTCTGCACATGTATCCCAGCAATTTACTCTACATCAAATTTGTTACCTTACCAGTCCCTTAGATACACAAACAGTGCTAAGCGTGAGGCTATGCCAAATATTTAGCTTATATCTCTGTATTTGTTACATATTAATTATTGCCAGTAAGATACTAACAAACTATAAAAAAAAAATAATTCCATAGAGTTTGGAAAACCCTAAGCTCAAATAAACTGTCTGGTCTTATTATAAGCTCAAACATTATTATAATATGACTGCAATTACATATTATAATCATATTATAATATTATTATATTAATTATTATTATAACCAGACTGTTTGCACTGTTTTCAGTGAGATTTCAATTTTTTAACCTCCCCTAAATATACTGCAGGAGTATTTACACTGATGACTGTATTCCTAAAAGTTAAGATGCGATGTGTGGGCTTGAATAAGGAAAAATTAACTACGAGCATTTTCATTTAAATGAAAATCACCTTGATAGATTTTTCTGTATTACTGAATAGTCTGCAGTTACAGTCAAGACTGGTTTGGCCACAACATGAAAACAAGCCAACAATTCTACAGAAATAATGCAAACTGGCAACTGTTAGTATTAATTAACCAGTAACTGTAACAACTGTCCTATGGGGGTGCAACAGAAATATTTAAAAATTTTGTTGTGCCAAGTACTGATAGTACATTTATTAAAGAAATGGAAAAGAGAAGACGGGGGAAAAAAAAGTGTTGACAAATAATAAAGCAGTGAACTAGTTTATTCCTAGATTTTATTTCAGGATAGCTGCATAAAAAATAATAAAAGCAAACAAATAGATGAACTTTTAAAGTCTCTTTTCTCTTATTTTGGGTCATAAATATGAAAGGAAGAAAGATATCAGACTTTGGAATCTGAGAAATGTGCTTCTAGAAGTGATGCTAAAAGCTGACACAGTCTGAGACAGAACATCAGACCTGCAGCACAGCTTCTGTGAGTTCTTACACTGTGCTGTCATGTAATTCATCAATACAGTGGTAAATCAGAAAAGACTCACCTCATTTTGCCTTTTGAAGTTATGTCAACTCGCACGGGATCAAATTTATGAGCGGGGGATATAACTTCCACTACGTAAGATCCTGAAGGTACATCATGAACCACAAAACTTCCATCTGTCCTGAAAAAACCAGTAAGTTCCGTGACATTTCAGTATGGTCCAGAATATAAGACAGGGTGTTCTGTTGGTATTTTTTTTTAAAGGAAGCTGTATCATTTTATATTACAAATCTTAATATAACCACAATGACACAAAAGGAAAATTTAAATCAGTCATTATTCACAATATCAAGCCCCTTAAGTTCATCAACACATGCTGCAATAGAAGTGAAAATTCCCTGTTAGGTTAAAGATTTTGCTGTGCCCTCAAGGTGTTGTCCTGCTGGAGGAATAATTTAAGTCCAAATAAGATCTGAAATAAGTTATATTTCATGTATTCAAGTGATGACAGAAGCAATTTACACCTTCCTTCCTCCTTTTGAAATGCATACAGTGAAGTTTACCTTGCTTCAGTGCTTCTGCTGAAAGCAAACCCTCCAGACTGACGTTCTACATAGTGTGAGTGGGTATAAGGGACAGTTTGCAATGCACAAAAATAACAATTTGAGCCTTTGTTGTGAAATAGCGGTTTTTACTTCTAATTGCTCCCTTTAGGACCAGCCCACACTGGAAAGCTCAATCACAGCAATAAGGAAACTAAGAGCTCTGAACATACACACAGAAGGGATTTTTACACAAGTGGCTTTTATTTTAAAATATGAAACTTGAATATTTGATGAAAATATTAGTAAAAGGTTGCTTGAAAGCTTCAGCGTTAGTTGCCTTAAAGGTACAGAACTTTTCCACCTATGTGTTTCCAGAAATCTCCAGTAATAAAAACCTAGTGCTATCTACCCTGTTAAGAGCAACATCAAAAATCTTTTTCCTAAAAATAGGATTCAAAGTTAATACAAATACAAAAGTTTATTCAAAGGGCAAAAAGTGTAATAAATCCTAACAAATTAGTAATATGCACCAGAAAGACAAATAAATGAGCCCTTTAAAAGTGAATTCCCAAAGAATTTCTCATTACGTACTTCACACCACATCTTTAACTTAAGGACCCACCCACCTGAAACTGCTGTAACAATGTTTCCCTGAAAATTTCCTTTTTATTTTTCATTCCTTATAGTACTGGAGAAATTCAGAGTTTCAATTAAGTATTTAGAAATTTGCCAACCAGACAGCAGATATTAAATCAGCTCCCAAACATAATGTCAGGTTCTCATAACTTGTTTGTAGTGGCTTAGCAGATGCTACACTGTCGAGATTCTACAAGATCTGCAGAGTAGAATCTGTTCTGCTACTCTATTGATGGAACCCAAAGTCAAAGTTAACTACTACTGCACAGGGATTAATTAAAATTATGAATATTTATAAGGGTATATGTTAATTCCACATAATCTCATTTTTATACATATTTTAAAAACAATGTATTGTACTGTATTCAAAATCACGAAGAATTTAGAATTTTGTCTACTCTTGAAATTATGATATCAGGTCTTAATTCTGAAGATATTTTCTATGTCTTAAGATTTTCTAGATCTTTAGCATATCTTAATATATCCAGTACCACCCAAGTCTGAATAAGATTATGATTCTTTACAGCTTTCAGCTACATTTGCATGATGCTGTGCGATGGAATAAAGCAAAGTCCCCTAAATTAGCTTTCACCAGTACAGTTAAGAGTTTTTCACAGAGCTGCAACTCTAACTTCTGCCATGAACGAACATATCTCCACACCGAGTAAATTCTTAGCCAAGGTAAGGTTCTTAAATAAGAAGCGGCAGAATTTACAAATGAAGCTGAGAATAAACAAGGTCCTCCAGACAGTGCAAACGCGTTTGGGGCTTCTGTTTTGGCTGTTGGTTTGTTTGTTGTTTTTTCTTAAACTAGAACTCCGTTCTGAAGTTTTTGTCCAGCAACCGGAGTCATCAGTTTGGATACGTCTGCTGGAGGCCGAGGCCAAAACCGAAGGCAAGGCACGGCAGGCCGTGCCCAGCGCATTACAAGGCAGGGGCCCAGTGTTCACAGTACCGCCAGCAGCTCAGCTCGGGATTCTGCCACGCCCCGGAGCCGCAGCCGTGCGCGGCTGACCGAGACACGGCCGAGCCCTGCAGGAGCCGCTCCCGACGCCCGCCATCTCAGGGCCGGGCCGGGCCTGCGAGCGGGCCCTACGGCCCCGGAGACGCCGGCTCCCGCCCGGGCAGGGCCGCCCGCCGCCCCGCGGTGCCCGAGCCCCCCCCCCGCCCCGCCCCGCTTCGCTCCGCCCGCCGCTCACTTCAGGAAGCCGACGTGCTCCTCCCCGTCCACCAGCACCCGGGCCCCCGCGATCCAGTCCTGCGGCTTCACCCCGGGCACCACGGCCCGGCCCTCGATCTTAAACCGCTCCCCGGGGCCCGCGCCGCCCGACGGCTCTGCCGGCCCGACGGGCTCCGACCCGCGGGCGCCGCGGAGCAGCGGCGCCGCCGAGAGCCAGAGCAGCAAAAGCCACAGACTCCCGGCCCGCGCCGCCATCGCCGCGCGCCGCAGCCCCGCGCCTGCGCCGCCGCGCACGCGATGGCCCCGCCCCCGGAACTGCCCGTACACCTTGTACAGCTCAGGGGCGCGTGTGGGAGCGGCTGGGAGTGCTCACTCGTGGTCCGGTTTGTGAGTGAAAACAAAGGAGAAGATGCCACTTAAAACGTGGAATGACAGAAATGTGAACCTGAAGAAAATAGATGTGTAAGAAGCACATGTATCTTCCTTGGTAATGGATATATTTAAGGCATTGTAGTTTGAAATCTTAATAGTTATCTTGAAAAGACTAATAAAATTTTCTAGGGGGGGAAAAGTAACAAAAAAAATCTTACAAAAGATTAAAATTGGCCTAAAGCGTCATCTTTTAAAATGATTTATAATCCTGCAGTTTGAATGATTAGTTAGAATGAAAATGTGTAACTTAGTAACAGTAGGTAGGCACAGACTTACGGGAGAAACCACGAAGGCTGTAATACCTTCCCTGCCCCCTAATTTCCCTTTACAAAGCACGTCCTGTTATGTCATATGTATTCATTGTCACATTGTGGTCACACTTGCTTCCTTCTACTTATTTGTGTCAGGGTTAATCACTGAACGTGTGGAAAAGACTATCATTAAACAAGGTTAACCTGGTCATCAGCTGATAATAAAAATACTACATTATACCAGGCATGATTTAAAAAGCATGTGTCATATCAGTGGGATGTTGTGAATTATTCGTCTGTTAATATCTTTGAGCTGTCTCTGCTTTGGAGAAAACCAGGAAGACATATGATCTGTGAGGCTCTTGTGTTATGTAAGCTCCAGCAGTTTTGGGGTGGAAACCCAAGAATGCCAAAACTGTGTTAGAAATACTTACCAATAAAACCACTAAGAAGAATTTATGTTAAAGCTACTGATAACACTCTTTCCAGTACAACACCACAGACAGACATCATCTTCATAGTGACATATCATGCAGTTAATATAAAAATGCTCACTTTTTAAAGAAAAAATATCCTCAAGAAACTGTATTAGGATACTGTTAGACCACAGTATGCATGACCATGCCCTCCAGTTTTAAGGATTTCCTTATCCTAATAATGTGTTTTTATAACCTACATAATACACTTTCTTGGTTTAAATCCTTGGAAAACCTAAAGAAAAAGACCCCCCCCTATTTTTCTTTCATAATCTAATCCAAGAAGCTTCTCTCTCTCTCCCTCTCTCTCTCTCTCTCTCTATATATATATATATATCCTGTTAACAAATTGAGAAGTTAATTAAACAGCATCTTGCCTTATCCAATAGTTGCACTGACATGCACCCTTTTCAGTGTTAGGTTAGTAGTCTCTTGTCCTCTCACCATGTAACTTCTTTACGTATTAAAAGTTCTTTCTCATACAGAAAGATATATTCAGCTACCGTATTTTTAAGTGTACACAACTGAGTAAAAAATTAATTTGGCTGCCTACTGCCTTTTTCTGGTTAAGACTAGCTATGACAGCAGCTTGAGTGGATTGCACAGTGCTATTTTGTGAGTTTTGATATTGTGCTGTGGGTGTTTGTCTTCTAGATGAAAAGAACATATCCCAGAATTACAGTAGTACAAATGGAAACAAAGACATAAAAACATCCAGATATATATTTATCAAAGTAATTAGTATATCAGCTGGGAGATGCTACCTGTTTTTATTCTGGAAGGAATTTTACTATTAGTAAAGTTGTTTCTGCAGCTTGATTGCAAGTGAATCTCTCATCAAAAGACAGATAAAACTGCCAAGTAACCGTTTCAGTTCAATGGAAACAACCAAACAATTCTATGAACTTGAAAATGCAGTCAAGAATGACCTCCATGTTTTGTAGTTGTCTTTACATTGATGGATTCACTCCTTGAGTGGCAGCTACATAGAAAATTGCAAGTTTCTTAAAAGTTCTACCCTTCTTAGAAGCAAATTTTTGGTTTTGTCTGAGTTCCTTCAACCAGCTGTCACTAACGCTACAGAACTGTCAGCCAGATGGGTGAGAGCTGATAGTCCCTAATGGATTGACAAAGAGAAGGCCTAGATTAATGTAATGCCATCATACTGTTAACACTGAAATCTCTGTCTCCAGATTCTTGTCACCTTGGGTTTCACAGACAAACTGAAAAAGCAGAGGAAACCTATTAAATCCCTCTGAATGCTTCATCAGAATCCAACATCATCACTGCTGTTTACAGAGAATTAAGTGGTTTGGAGTACTCTTGGATACTCTTAAGTAGTAAAAGAGTTTTTTAATCTCCTAAGGATAAAAGAAGTTTGCAAAAAAATGTAGAACTTATTTTGATGAATCCTTTTCACAGTCAGAATGCTAGCAAAACTTGCTACATGTCTTTTGCTTACAGGTCACCATTAGTAAAGCATTTAATTTACCTTTGAATGTTTCATTGTAATTGCTCTGAAAACTCTTTCCATAAAAGAGAAGTAGTATTGTAGGCTAGTATTTAAGTATTTGCTTTGGAAAATGAAGGTGATTTGTCATTGATATTGGTTTACTGTAATATACCAGACAGATGTTGGACCACAAACAGCAGCAATCCAAAATCTGTTTTGTGGCTGAATATACAGAGGTGTTGACTTTGACCAGACAAGCAGGGAGCACCTTCAGCCATCTGCCTCTAATCTTCCCATAATCTTTGAGTCAGTCTCCTGATATAGATACACAGATAATAACACTCAGCACACCAGATGAGTAATGCTGGTTCGCAAATGTTTGGTAGAAGCAAAAATACAATCCTCGCTGACACGAAGAATAAATAAGAACTACATGTGCATCGGAGTCCTCATAGATACATCCTACTTGTTTTTTGATAATCTAATTAGAGGTGAGAAGAAATCAAAATGCCCAGCCAAGTGAGCAGATTTATGAGAATACACAAACTGATGATAGATGGAAGAGTTCAGCATAAAGGTACTGTGAAAGGCCACAGCCAGGTAACTCATTTACTGTGCTCTCTCCTACCCAAGGAGCTTTATTATGATTAAACACAATATTAACAAAAATTGTGCTGCATATTACTTTCAGCAACATTTGGGAAAAAAAAAAATTATTGTGGTGTGCCATCTACTGGCAATTTACTGTGCTACACAATAGAAAAGTCAGGATTGCAGCCTGAGTTCAGCAATAGAACAGTCTTCTTGTTCTCTTGAATATAAGATGCCCTGAGAGGGTCTCTGACATAGGGCAGAAAGCGCAGAGGCCATCTTCAGTTGCTCCAGATCCCAGTCTGCTTCAAACAGATTGCCATTCAAAGAATGGCAATGAAGCTGAAGAAAGGTCTGGATCACAAGTCTCCTAAGAAGCAGCTGGGGCAGCTGGGTTTTTTTAGCCTGGAGGAAAGGAGGCGAGGGGGGGACCTTACTGTTCTCTAAAACTACCTGAAAAGAAGTTCCAGCAATGTGGGGATCAGCCTCTTCAACCAAGTAACAAGTGACAGGAGGAAATTGCCTCAAATTGCACCAGGGGAGATTTAGGTAAGACATTAGGAAAAAAATCTTAATCAAAAGCATTGTCAAGCATGGGAACAGGCTGCTCAGGGAAGTGCTGAAGTCCCCATTCCTGGAAGTATTTAAATGACACAGAGATATGATGCTTAAGGATACAGTTTAGTGGTGGACTTGGCAGTGTCAGGTTACTGGTTGGACTTGATGACCTAAAATGTCTTTGGCAATCTAAATGATTGGGGCAGAAAATCTCTTAATCCCCTGCAAACTCTGCAGTTGTCAGAATAATTCCTGTATCTCCAACACATCCACCCCCACAGCATGGAGTCAGCGTGTAGGATTGAGGACTTTCCTGTCTCAGAGAGATAACATTCCCCTTCTCCCTTGCTTGCTTTCACCTCAAGCTGACAAGACAAACTTCTTCAGGACTATTTTTGTTTTTCAGGAATGAATTGTTTTCACCTTGTATTTCTCCAAAACCATGAACAGGATACTCTACTTTGGCACACTTATCCTAAGAGATAGCAAATGCTAACATTGAGATTGTAAGATGATAGCCAGTTTTGTCTGGTTGCAGCTGAACTTATATTTACTAATTTAAAATCCATTCTTTGGTGGAGGAAATTTAATAGATTAAGTGCAGGGAAAAGGAGCACAACTTTTCTGCTGTAAAAATTTACAGACTTCCTCACGCAAGCAGAATAAATATGTAACATGATAGTAACCTGGAAGTCAGTTTTACAATACTTTGACTGCACTCCTTATCTGCTCCTGTTCTCTGTAAAAATTTTTCCCTAAATGTCTGTTAAGCACCAATTGTGCATTAACCATGCAAGCAGTAGGTTTAATAATTGAAGCCTTCATCAAGCTGACTAGGTAAGGAGCTATGACTCACAGAATGGTGCTACACACATCCTCAGATTCCTGTGTTGTTACCTGTATGGACAGCACCTGTAATCATTCACATGAGGCTAGAATGACACACTAGTGTGATGTTTGTGTTCTAAAAATATAAGCAGTTTAGAATCCTTATTTCTTGGTATGCAGTCTAAATGCTGTTGTTACTTTACATCTGGGTTTGACTTCCATAATGCCACAAGGTGGCCTCCACATAATACAGCATTATCATCACATCCTTCATAGAATGACATCTAAAGGCATGCTTTTGCTTTACTGCAGTGTTAGTAACCATCCACCACAAAATGACACTCTTTTCTTTGTATTTCAGGCTCAAGAAGCTTACATGCTATGTAGAGGAGGTCAGAGCAGCACAAAGCAGCTGCGAGCACTTTTGTAGGATGTTCTAACAGAGAGGAGCTTGTTCAGGAACCAAGCGTGTGACCCACTCACAGAACAGGTCTACAAGTTGTCTGCCCTGCAGAGAGTCTGGGAAATCCTGCATCCGACATGTGAAGGGCTGCAGTAATTCAGACAGCTTTAAGCAGTTCCTTCAATTATGCTACAGTTACTTCTGTGCTAGGAAGATCTGAAGAAATAAAGGCCAAAAGCAGCAGAGATGCTCTTTCTGGCTGGAAGTTAAACCATTTCTGGCCTATCAGAAAGGTGATGCTGGTTTTCAAGGAGGTGAAAAGCCCACTAAAGCTTGATTGGCACTATTTCAAAGCTTACTGTTCCTTAATTTATTTTTTGGGAGACGTGGAGGTAGTTCTATTTTACACAATTTATAGTGGAACTTAGAAATACAACAATGCAAGTGGAATTGGAGTAGCAATTTCTAGATGATAATAATTTTCTTGGGTATATTAAAAATGTTACAAAAGCTATTACAGTGTGTACTATTAGCAAATCTAGATTCAAATTAAGTATGAAAAGTAGTAAAACCTGTGAGCTCGCAATATTTGACAAAGCTAAAGGAACAAAACTGTGTCTTAAATTCCTTTTCTCATTTACAGAGAAAATTACAGTGGCTCTGAATTGAACAGAAGTAGCAGTAGAAACCTTTTTTTTTTTAAACACAGTCTGCCCATTTTTGAGAAGCTGAGAACTATAACTCCTTGGTTTTAAGTTCATCTGTACACACCTTTTGTACAAGGCTGGCATTTGTGATACATTACATGCACACAGCTGATACCTAAACAAGTTTACCAAGTTGCTACTTCTTTGAAATTCAACACTTAAAAGAATAACTGTTGGTAACTTTTTCCTACTGTTTTATTTCAATGTATTCACCTGTAATTCTCCTGTAATTATTTTCAAGCTATTGTTGAAATAAGAAACTTTTGTTCTTCTGTCCTTCAATCTTTGCCTAGTTTATCTGAATGAAGTAATTTAGAGGTACATTACACCTCCATTTCACTTTAGGTCAGCTAAATATGAATCTTGTTTTTATTTTTAAAGTGCATTCCTAGTTGTGTGGGTTTTTATGCCAAATCTGACTGTGCAAGTAAAGACATGTCTTAATGAGCCTGAGTTAGTACATGACAGAGAATTTCTCAAATGACCCACTGTGGGGAACTGCAACATTATCTATCATTAATCAATGGCAAACAAGCTAATTTTCTATGCGTTGTTACATTGCTATTCAGTGTGTTAAACAGTTTCATTAAAGCAACATGTTGAACAGCTTTGCAATAAGTAGTAGTTCCTGTTTGACTCAAATATATCTATGTCAGCCTTAGACTAGAGCTAAGTAAGAGTCCTATGGGAATACAGTGATTCTGTCTACATTATATTAATACCTATTTTTTTAACTTTAACAATTTAGCCTGATGAAGGGTCTGCCAATTCTCAGATAAGCACTGTGGGGTTAAATGAAATAATTTTTAGATTTATAATGCTAGCATTAACATATAAAGTCTTTCCAATTGCAGCATGAAGGTTTGTACTTGGCATATGATTCATGGGTTTGGAAGCCTATGTTTCCTTCTTCAGTTTTTTGAGCTAAATTAAAATGGCTCATTTTTCTATTTCTCATACATTTTTGGAAGAAAATAATATCATAAATGACCTTGAAATGCCTTTTCTTCCCTCTAGCTACTTGCTTTCATTATTTGTAAATGTACGGTAAATACACTTGACAGCAGGCTCTTCTGGGAAGCTCTGTATAACGGCTGGTAAAATACAGGGCTCAGTGGAAGTAGTAGCTTTGCCACAGATAGCAAAAGTCCCAAATTTAACTTTATGCTTTGCTTTTAGATTCTTATTTTAGGCAAATAAATTAACTATGATCTACTGAAAGAGTGTTGCAGGATTTAATTTACAACTTTTACTGTCTCCTGCAAGCCTGAAGAATTCAGCAAAGCATCTTAAAACTGATGTTCATTCCAGGTGACAGAGACTGTGCTGTCTAATTAAGAATTACTTCTTGCAAATGTAAAGGTATGTTTTCAGACACTGACATGTCAAAATATTAGGAGGAAGAAACAAAATCAAGTAATTGCCAGGACTGCTTTGTTTTCATGCAGAAGTTGTGGTAACAGGTGGGTGGGACAGAGAGGGGAAGAAACAGCGCATAAACTCTTAACAAAAATATGTATTGCACTGAGGTCCCAGTTCTAATACCTGTCTAGAAAAGAAACAAACAACCTAAATCAAACCCACCACTCTGATCAACTCTGCAAGTAATAATGCTATTCTATGTGCTATCCCTTTGTCTGTAAAATAGTGTGATGCTCAATGAAAAAGCCACTGGACCTCTTAAAGGCTGCAGTGTAGCTACCTGGAAGAGGAGCATTCTTCAGCAAGGCCACAGAGAGCTTGAGCTCAGGTGAACCACCAGCAAGTCCCACCACAGGCTTTTACACAGCCCAGTATCTGGCTGGACAGTCTCTGTGGCAGACAAAACAGATTAGGGAGATTAGAAAGTCTGAGCTTGTGCATTTAAAATTAGAAGCTTCTCCTTGCATACAAAGCACACAGTCACATCTTTACCTAGAAGAGGCATATACAGGAAAGAAAAACAGGTTCTTTTATAACTGAATTGTTGACACCATTTTAGATGAAAGTTTGGGACATCTTCGAATGTTCCAAGTGTTCGAATGTTCCAGCTAGGAAAGCATCCCACAAAGGGTTCACAAAAGATTCTCCTAGCAGAGGTGATGCTGTGTCTGAAGCTCACAAAGCACATCAGGGAGCAGTGCTGCAGCTGCTCCACACATGCCACAGCTCTGCACAGCTGGCAGTGCCATGAGGAGGAGCAGTCATATATATGAGACGGTAGCTGTGATTTAGGCTGTGTTCAACCCATCCTTAAATCAGTAAGTGCTGCTTATCTTCCTTTTATTTCACTAGACATAGGTTTGCTGGAGCCATCTGACTCAAATTAGTTTTTCCTCTCACTTGAGTCTCTCATTGTTGAGACCATAAAATTCAATTATATTGCTGCAAAGCCAGCACAAATGATACTTTCATCAAAAACCGTACTCCTAAACACCAGTGAAGTTATTATTTTGGACTACTAAAATCAGTTCAAGTTCTGAATGCATTTCCTAGCCAAAAGACAACCTCATATAAATGCCTGAAAAATGAGACAATTATGCTAAACCAGGAACACATGGACAGCAGTATCTTGGAGACATACCTTAGGGCTAATGGATAGAAACTGCTCTGTAAGCTAGGAAAAATATCATAAGGTGAGTAAATACCACAAAGGAACCACAGGCAAATCAATTTTGTCAGGGGAAAAAAGTATGAACGAGGATACTAAGATCTGTTGATTAATAATTTCTCAGTATAGAAGCCTATTACAGTCAAGATTTAGATTAGGTGAGTTTACAAAGGAAGAGAAGTCTTACTGCTCCTTTCATATTAGCAGAATCCTTGACATCAGGACTGTTTCCACCAAACTAAACTTAAAGGAATCACCAGAGGCTAAATACTCGTTTTCCAGAGCTCAGAGAGAGCTATCAAGTAAGAAAGCAGCATCAGAAGTACATATGCCAAATCTTGCAAACAGAAATGCTGAAATAAGCCTCACTAGTCCCTAAGGGTAAAAGCTGAAGTCAGCAAGCTGCCAGTTGTGAAGAGAAGCTCCAAGGGCGTTCTCCTCTTATTTACAGCCCTTCAGAGTAAGGTGGCTGAGGTCACAAACCAAATATTCACTTAGAAAGTAAACTAAATCACAGTGCACTAACCCTAAAAAATCTCAGACAATTTGTAATGTCAGAGACTCCTTGATCAGAAAGGCATTCTTATGTCCTCTTTTTAAAGAACAATGGAGAGCAACATTTGTTGTCACTTGTCTGCAACATTACTTTATGCTAGAGACAAGCGAATTCTAGTTTTCTGGTTTAGGTTGAATTTTGAATTGCTGTTTGTGGTTTGGTGTTTTTTGTTGGGTCATGTCATGTTCGTGTATCTCTCCCTCCCCCTGCCTTCTGGTTTTTAGCTTTAGTAGCAACCTTCTATGTGCATCTGGAAATCAACTAATATGCTTTTTGAATCAAGAACTGTGAGGTGGAAAGAACCCCTTTAGAGATGTTAAGGGACATGCCAGCACTAGAAATGTATTGGAGTGTAGAGGAAATGGCAAAAATGATACTTCTCCACAGAAATGAATGCAAATGTGCTTATCCAGCATTTTGTGAACATAACACATCCTTACTCTACACAACATCCTGATTGTCTTGTGTTGGCAGAAAACCATGAAAGACATAAGCTTGTAAAAATGAAAATTCAAATTGGCAACAACAAATTTAAAGAACTGCAGTCAGAGGGGCAGGCAAGTTGGGTGAATAGGAAAAAATCCCCAAACCAAACCAACAAACCACTCGCCCCTAAGCAGCAGGATTTCTCCCTAACTAGTCACCAGCCTGCCATTTGCAAAGGTTCAGAACTAGTAGTAGGCATTTTTAATTAATAGCCAGTAGAATACTGGTAGGGCATTCATGTTTAAAAAACATTTATACACATATAAACCCTCTTAATACAACAGTTTCATCTTAAATATCATACTGGCCTCCACAGTTTCTCTGTGTAGGGCATAAGCCTAAACCTCTGAGCTTTCACAGTTCAATGGCACCAAGTTGTTTTGTAGTGAGAACCTGGAAGACCTGAGAGACAAGACATCACCTGGGAAACTAGGTGTGCCAAATGTGAAGGCATTTTATTCTCACTTGGGTGAGTGACAAGGATGTGGAGCTGGAAATTCAGCCAAGGAGATGTGCCCCAGCACGTCAGAGGAGTGGAAAAACAGCAAGTGTGAGGAAAGATGAATGCTCTGTGAGCATCAGGTCTCCAGCCTTCCCTTGTGAAGTGCCTCACTGCTGCTGATTAGGTGCACAGAACTGGAAAGACTTTCAGTTATCATCATACCCCAATCTCCCAACAATCACAGGCACACTTTTCAGGTTTTGTACTGTATCTTAAACACACCTCCTTCCCCAGTTTTATGCAATTCCCTACACTGACATGCAGATTGGCCACAATCCTATTTAGTATGTGCCTGTGTTCAAGCCCTCAACCTCCTGTAATGATTACTGATGCCACCACTCAGATGACGGTATTTTTAGAGGTACCTCTTGGAGCACTACCCCACCATCCAATTAACAGATTCAGAAAATTCCCTGTCTGCTCTCTTTATCCAAAAACACCTTAATTGTAACATCTAAAAAAAAAGGCAAAAAGCTCTAAGAAAATTTATATTAAGAAACTTCATAACTCTGCTTATTCTTATGCTAATGTTGGCAGCTGGCACAGAATTACTCCAGAATTAACACTCCCATCGATCACCACTCATTTTGGCTGATTAAAAAGTCAAGCTTTTTAAATTTACCAAAACACAAGGTTGAAAACAAAACTTGCCACCCATTTCTTTAGTCCTGCTTTGCTTTACTGCTTTACTAGTAACAGCCTAAACCTTACAATATTGAAAATCAAGTTTTATGACTACTTGTACCATGATAGTTAATTGTACTTTTGTAATTTACTGTTTCCTGCAGCTGGAACACAATGTGGCAGTCATCCAGAAATTAACTAATGCAGCAAGGTTGTGTTTTTTTCCAGTTCAGTCAGAAACTTGTTATTTTAGTAACTAAAATTTTAAGCAAACACACAAATGCTTATGTCATTAAGCTTCAAGACAAAGTACTATTAGCAGACATAGAAAGTATTAAGAGATATCTGCTCTCCAAAACAAACACACAACAAATAACTCCTTTCTGCATTCATTGTAGCAATTTCATCAGAATGGAAAGAGCAGTTTTAGTTTCTTACAGCCAAGAGTTGTTAAGACTTCAGCTCCCCAATAATCCATCATTCCACTTTTATCTAGACTAAGTAGATAATGGGGTAGCTGATTAATATGAGAAAAGACAATTCAATAGTAATGAAATATGCACTGTCCTAACAGCTGCCTGTATTTGTGCAATATCCCCATTTAGAACCAAACAAGCCATAAGTTTCCTGTATGTGGCAACCCTCCTCTGAAATCCTCCTAAAAATTATTTAACTCTTGCAGAAAAGAAGTTTGTCTCATGCAGAAGAGATATAACGAAAGCCTGTTACCACAAAAGACAAAAAGATAAGCTATTTTTTTGAAGGTGGAATACTTACTGCATTAAGTCTTTAAATCATTAGAATATCTAGAATGAGTAGAAGTGGCAACTGTAAGATCCTAACAATTTGGGTTTTTTGAAAGTGAAGGTCAGTAGATTCAATTTGACAGACATCATAAATTAAAAGAGCTATTTCAAACTGTCTACAGGTCACTTTAAAATATGATAATAGGATGCATATGTATTTCAACACTTACACCAGTAAGAGCAGGCAGCTTTGGAATGTAACTTTATCTTGATATTTAGATTTGGGTTGTTTCACAATATACACAGTGCTTATGTAAAAAAGAAAGTATCAAGAATATGATTACAGTATCAGTGAAGTCCAGTAAAAGCAGTAAGTAAAGGTTCTGTTTATTTCAAGCCTATACATACAGAAAACAGCCTCCTTCCCAAATCCACAGAAAACTGTTATTCACAGAACTGTATGAAAAGAAGTCAGAAGCATATTTGTAAAAA
Organism: Pseudopodoces humilis; assembly: GCF_049639895.1. NCBI lineage: Eukaryota > Metazoa > Chordata > Aves > Passeriformes > Paridae > Pseudopodoces > Pseudopodoces humilis. The sequence continues at coordinate 31,483,480 of NC_142206.1, read as the reverse complement.
CATTTTATCACATTTTCACATCTATCACTTTCCAAAGGGGATTCAAATGGTTCTAAGAACTTAAATAAAAGAACAAGGGAAGAATAAAAAGGAGAGAAAGATAAATGTGTCCTTGTGTTTTGTTACAGCAAAGAACAGGTGTTTGAGACCCCAACACTTAGTTGCTCATCTACACTACAGCTCTCAAAGTAGTGTCTGCCTGAATTGAAGCAGTGATCTGTATGAATCACAACCACTATGAAACACATTCAAGCTGAAAGTAGCAGATCTCATTTTACAGCAATGATCAACAGCCACAATCTACATAAAGAGATGTACTACAAAACTCCCACCAGAAACAAAAATATTCTAGGTCTGCAATAGTTGAAGACTATGTGGATATTTCCATTTTATCCCTTTAAGGGACAGCGCTATACCTCCTGCCTCCTTTATGGCAGGTTAGTATCCGAGTCCAGCTTAATACTCAATGCAAAAAACAAGAAACAATACTGCAGCTATGGTTATTTAGAATGAAAGTACTTTATTTTTTTTCCAACCAAGTTCAAAGTCAAACTTAGAGCTGTGAGTGCACACTTTGTATCATAGGTATTAACAAAACTTGCGTGAAAAGTTTTATAGACGGAAATTTTTCACAGTTGCTTCAAACTGAATCATGTTAAATACCTAGCCCAGTGTTTTGTCTAGAATTCTCCTTCCCCTCCTCACTTCTAACAAGATACACTCTTAGTATATTTAAAATAGATGAGCAATAAATAATATCATTAAGTGCTAAAGAATATATGTGCAAAGGGGGAGAAAAATAGTTGCATTTAGTCTCATTTGGAGACAAAAACAGCTATTTAACTTGTGGAATAAGCATAAATTGTTTAAAGAAGGATAACATAAGCACTAAAAACACAAGCATGCTCAATCTATTTTCTCTGTGAATCTTCATCTGTAGCCTACAATGATTACTGTGTGTAGGATGGTAGACTGAAGGCAAAAATTAGACTACACTGTCTGGCTTTTACCAAAGCTATTAAAACTGCTTCATTTTTTTCCTTCACTAATGCAACATCAGCTCAATATAAAGTTCCTCTCAAAAGAATCAACTGCTTTCATAAACTTCAGCATTTGCATTGTGCAAAGCTGGAATAACTTCACACCAGTACCATAATTTGCATGGTTTTGTATTCCGAATTGTTAACTATGAATCGTTCACTTTGCACCAGAAAACCAGGCACAAAAAATAGCTGCAAATCTCCACACGAAGACAGACATTCAATCTTCTGTAGAACTGGAAGATCTGGCAAGATAAACTGGCAAAAGCAACCACTTGCTAGTCTAAAATGTAAGCTTCACACAAGATACTTTCAAGTTTCCACACACAAGAATGTCCACTCTTCCAAGAAAAAAAACCCCAAAAAATCACAAATTAACATTGTAGGATCCATCTTCAAAACCTTTATCTCTTCAATGCAAAATGCATAAAGACATCTAGCTCCAAACTTGCCTACTTAAGACGCCAGAAAATGAAAATACAGTCTGCTTTATAATGCAGTGGGGCTGATGTCACTCAGAATAGGCCATGTGTACTCTGTGCTTTCCTAGTCTCCCATCCCTCCTGCAAACTCGTTAAAACTGCAGCCTTTAATAAAGCAACCTACAGGAGAGAAAAAATCATTTTATTTGAATCTCACTGCAGAGGGTAACTCTTGGAGGGCTTAATACCAGCAACAATCTGTAAGCATTAAGGAGTGTGGAACTGCAGTACCTGTGTGATACAAGAGTAGAGGACTCTTTCCTGAGAAATAAGCATAGCTCCATCAAAACAGAGACATACATAATCATTAAGACACGCTAACTTCTTCATACCCTGCTAAATAATGGCATAGTTTTTTCCACCTTCACTCTTCAGCAAGCTATCAGCAATACCTCAACTTGGCCACTTATATTTACAAAATACTGGACTTTTTTTTTTTCAGCCCTGCAGAAAGAGACAATTTGCCAGAAGGATTACTTAATTTCAGTTTAGGAGATGGGCAAATCCTGGGTCACACTTAAAAGTACTCTTTCAGCAAAACAGCCTCAAGTACTTTCAGGGAACACTGAGGTAAAGCATACTGTTTTTCAAAGACATCAGTTTCATATCAAGTGGTATAACATGAACAGCTTTGTGGAGGCATCCTTCATCCTCAAGTACATATGTGCTTCTGCATCACAAGAACATACAGGAAAAGCATTAACTCTGCCAGGATCTTCTGGCACATCCTAGAAACAGCATTTTTTGAAAGCATCATAAAGATCAGCATTTATGCATGGGATAGCTCATAAACTTAATTCTTCAATTCACTGAGACAACTATATGAATTTAGTGGAGTTACACAGCTGTTGAGACAGTTAACTCATGCCAACTTTGACCAGGTATTATACAAGTACATTCTGTAACAGCAAAACTGATTCCTAGCCATTTGAGAACTAAAGAGAATATAAGAAGCTGAGCCCGAATATTACTGCCAATAGTTTAAATGACTTAAGAACATAATAGAAAAAATAATTTCCTAACACAGACACCTGAATCCTGTTCTCAGTCTAATAGCTGCCTGAAAACAGTAAAAAATTTCATTTAAAATAAGGCACAGATACGAATGACAATGCTTAATACTGTATTATTGATGCTGTCAAAATATAACTTTTGGCAGTTAAAAAGAATGCATTACTTTAGCAGATATTCCTCAGTAATGATCCTCAAGTCAATCTTACCTTGCCTCTAAAACAAAAGCACTGTCCAGACATCGGATTTGGTAACTATGGCCATACAGAATTCATTATAAGCTCATGTATCTAAATCTACATACAAGCTAGATTTTTAAATACTAGAGCATCCCTTTAATCAATTACAACTATGCTTTCTTACATTATCAGAAATGAATGGCCATGAGTTACTTTATTCTATTAGAAAAAAAAAATAAAAGAAAAAATATCTGAGTTTCCATAAACAGTATTCTCCTTGAGGAATAATCTAAGAGTTTCAGCAATCGCCACCCAAATGATAAAACTAGACTTTGTTACTTTTCATTTAAGTGTTCAACAGAACAGTAAATACAAGAATGCTGTCATACTATAGTTCCTTTGGATTTGCAATTGATAGTAAGAACATCTGAAAAGTTCTATCTCAAAACTTTGAGTGTGAAATATCTCTAATGATACATAACAATTCTAGCAAAAAGACTGGCTATGTGAATGTCTCCAGATTGTCCCACAAAGTCAGCGGTTTTGGGATGTCCCAGAAACTCTTTGTAACTGACTACCCTAGGAAATGCAAAACCTTTAGTGGTTTACAGAACTGTCAAATAACCAAAAGCACCAAGTTCTGATGACAGATTTCTAGTTGGCCTTCAGAAGTCAGCAACAGTGATACATAAACTAAATTATAAATCTAAGCAACAGGAGGCCTGAAGTTATTGACCACTACAGGAGTATAAAATTCATTTATTTAATCTGTAAAGCAAAAACCACTTGGGGCTATCAAAAGACTTTTCTCCTGCATGTCAGTAAAAGTGCACATGCTTAATGCTCGGTATGAAAACAACCTTTGCAAGTACTTATTTTTAAGGAAGTAGTCTATTTGGTCATACATGCTGTGCATGTATACTTTTAAGTGAAGAGCTGGCACTTCATAAGTTTTACCTGAAAAAGCATGCTTCCTAATCACAAAATTAAAAAAGGCAACAGCAAGCCTAAGATTTAAGACTCCCTCAGAGCTATTAAGATATAGCTTTTAAATTAAAATAGAACAGTATACCAACTGGTAAAAGTTTATAGCTGTTGATTCTTGATGCTGTTGTTGGTATGAATTTGCCAACATCGATCAGGTTAGAAACTGATCAATTTTGCAAAAGCTCTTTCTCAGTTTCTTAAAGGAGGTAGTATAAAAAGGGTGTGATTTGAATAACATGGCCTCATCTGGCTGTAAACATTTCAAACAAGAGACATAAATATCTACAATAAAAAGTATTGTGGAAGAGATTATTTTATAAATTGATTTTTTTAACTTGAAAAGAAAAAACAGTAGATATATTTAATATATTTACTTATTTGCATGTAGTTTGAATGATACAGAACAAGATTACTGTGTTAGAAATCCACATACAGTATAAAAACATTTGTTAGACATAAATTCACCATTCTGCTGACATTTGCAATAACTGTTTATCCAAGCTTAACTTCAGGTATTTACAATATTTTTCATACATGAATCTTTGTATATGTGCAATGTTTCATTAACTACACAATGTGAAACCCTGATTTTTGTAGTTTTTCATCACAATCTGAACATAATAGCTATTTGCATCTTAACACATTGGCTTTTTGAAACACTAGTAATTAAGGCATCTTTGCTGTATAGTTTCTCAATAGTGCAAACAAAAACTGTCTTTAATAATGTGATTAAAACATAGAAGTAACTGAATATCCCAAAGTTTTTTGTATTCTTTACTGTAATTGGAAGATAGCTGTGCATTTTGGAGTTCTCTAGTGAGAGACATTTAAAAGCTCTTAATGCTGATTGTTTTTGTTGGTTCCTCATTACTGGTTCTGCTGTCTTCTCTTCATGACAGTATAATTCATCTTCTTTTATTCCATGATGTAAAATACAGTAGCATTTAAAGGAATACCTAGTAACTGAGTGAATCCCAAATGCAGCAAAGGCATACAGTTTTCATAGTGCACTTTCACCTCACTGAAGTGAAAGTTGCTCCTACTAGACATTTTTCCACTTCAATGTGAAGTAGATTGTTAGGGTTATGTTAGTGGTTTCATTATAGAGCTTGAAAGTTCAGTTCTCTTCTGCCAGTATTTCTCAAAAGGCTTTCAGTACATATTTCAGGGATACTTTAGGGGATTGTTTCACCACATAAACACACTGATTCCCCATCATGTCAGTGTAGCTGCAATAAATAAGCATTTACATCCTAGAAGGAAAAGAAGGAGAAAGTTTGTCACATTACTTATAGCTCTAACATCAACTCTGTGTCTGAAAAAGGGTAACCAAACAGGACCATAACACAAGAATAATTGTATTTGCCCAAATTTTAGAACAAGTTATCTTCACAACTACTTTCAATTAATGCTTTCAATGACATTTCTTTATGTACTAAAAAGCCTGCAAGAACAGTAGAATTAGTTTTCAAAGCCATCAATTTAGCCTGGTATTCCTCTGCTCCCTGCTGAGCAAAAAGATCATCATCATATGATCATGTAGTTAAAACATGTTATGTATGATAATCCTTCACCCAGCCACTCCAACATTCCTGTACTACTTTTGCTCTGACTTGCTCAGGTGACCTTGGTCACAATCTATCCTGACATACATTAAGATGCCAGAAAATGAGCATAAAGGGAACCTGAACCCTAGAGAAACAAACTGACACTACCTATAGCTGTTGTTCTGATCTAGCAAAAGAACTAGGCAGTCTATATTACATGCTCTCATAGCTCTACCAAGTTGGGAGTCAAAACTCAGTTCTTCTGCATCCCTGCTGACTGAAACTCTGGAAGAAGTTTGCAATTATCCCTGTAGGGACATCAAAACTGAGGTCACAGGTGCACAGCAGTCCCAGAAAAAAAGTAAATAATTTACTTGTTTGATACATCAAAGTGATCAATTCTGTAGCCACAGAATGATAGATTCCCCAAAACTCCTTAAGATGTAAGTAAAATATGCAATTTTTAAGTTCTTTTCAAGTTCACTCAAATCCTACACACAACCAAGTGTCTTCTGTAACTCCTTTCTCACTGTCAGGTCCCTCCATCTGGAGGGGTTTCTATCTAATGTAACTTTTGGTGCCCAACTGCAGAAAGCCACGTTTATAGAAATAAGCACAAACAGCAAAACATGCATCTACCAGACACCCTCTTTATGCTACTGCTATAACAACCTACTGAGAAGTGCAAGTAGGTATTTGTCTTAGGCTCTTCTGCTCTCCACAAACTCATAATTTTCTAAGCATTCAGCAATAAGCTTTAGAACTTAGTATACTGTCACTTGCCCTCGTCACCAGATGTGCAAATGCCAATGACATTCCTGGGCTAAGATTCTTCATTCTGCATTACACTTAAAACAAGTTACAACAGAGCTAAGAGAAAACATCTGTCCCTTCCACAGTCTACCTACTCAGCTCAGCCCTTTTTCACATCTATTTTAAGGCTCTTAGCAGTCAAAGACTATTAGCTACTTTGTTATTAGGGAGATGCTTCCTCTGTAAAGTAAGAAAAAAAGATGAAAATTATTATCATGCTATATCACACAACTATCATAGGGAATCAACTCCAGATTTCTATAAAAACCATGCAATACACTTGAGCATTAGCAGAAACTGAAGTAGAAGTCTTTCTGTCCAACCACAGTTTAGCATAAGCAAAATAAGAGGAATACTGTAAGTGATACAACCATGTTTATTACAGAACACAAATGGAAGTGGATTACCTTAGCTATATTACCAGTATATCCTGGAACCAGAGTAAGGTGATTCTCCTCTTCCCACAAAACACTTAGCTGTTGCTTTAAAATGTGAATGTTTCTGAAAGAGAATGATCACTTTTTAACATAGTACATTTCAGTAGTCTCTTTTACTAAAATTAGTGATTACTACTACATACAGACTTAGCCTATATAACAGATATTGCCACAAGATCTGAAAAATTGATTCAACTTCTACAGCATTTGTATAATCCCTGATATGAGTATGTCCTACATGTATTAAAACTAGCAAAAAGAGAACAATAAAACCAGTAACTTTACTGTCCTGAAAGTACTTTTAAGCTTTAACTATAAAATTATAATTTTGCCTTTTATAGGCAAGTTGTGCTCCTACTGATCAAAATTAAAACAGATTGAGATGAAACAGGCTACAGAAAAACATTTAAATATTTTCCAACACTATACTCACCCATCTTCTGCCTTTTCTGTATGTGCAGACAGTTCTGACCACCATCTTTTAATGACTGCCTGAAGCCAGTTTAGACCAACTATCACATATCTGTAATAACACATTTTACACATTATGCATTTCCCCCTCTGTGTGCATTATCTACAGGCCAGATAAAGTGTTGAGATATATTTGTAAGCAATTTAGAAAGCAATACACTTTCTATTCAGGAAGCAGAATAATCTAGCCGAATTGGTAAGTTCCAATACTTGCTCATGCTTGCAATTTCTAAGTGGTAAACTGAAGTTCTTGTTGAAAAAGCAAAAGAAAACTCTGCCTTGATTTCATGTTATAAAGCATACTAAAACCTCAGTGCTATGCTTTTTAACTATTCAGGATAAATAAATCTGCATAAGGGCAAAGCCAGTCCTCTTCCTCAAGTTCCTAACATTGCATTTTTGCACGACTGTTTTGTTAAAAGATAAAGATTCAGAGGAAAGCTTCAATTCCAGAACTCTCTCATTTCCTGACAAAGGCAGAGCTGGGAGAAGGGGCAGGGGGAACAAGAGTCAGGATTAAAAACCATTGATTTCCAGGGCCCTGCATAGCCAGGAAGTAATAATGTTTTAAAAACATCCCGAGCTGATACTTACTCTTCGTATTTGCTTTTAAGCAAAGATTTCACTAAAGGCAAAAGATCTACACAGCAGCCAACTGAAACATATGGTTTTTCTTCCTGTAAACTTAAAAAACAAGATGATTCAGAAGTGCTTGAACTTCAGTGTGATTATAAGCAGATTTTAATCCCCCCCTTTTTTCTGTTTGTACCTGTTCGTAAGCACAGGAAGGCAGTCTACTACTACTCCAAGATCCTGTATCCTAAAACATTAAGAATAAAATCAGAAGTGTTACTAGTACATCCCACTACTAGTAGTAGAAGTATACGTTTCCACTATGGTTTAAAAAGTGTAACTAAGCCATAGCATTTATGGAACTGCTAAAAATACTGTGGCATATTTGAGATTGCTATAATTTTAAGGATATAGAAGAACAGATTTATTTTACCTCACCAAGTAGGCTACCAGTTCACTTATACTTCTTCTTCTCCAAAAGGTTAAAGCCACGTTCAGTCTCAGATTCCTGCTGAAAAGAACTTGAGCCATAGTTTCATGGTCCTGAGAAACCTGCATGTTTTTAAAAATATAAAAAGTTGCCACAAGTTAAGTAGCCAGCAGTAAGATAAACAGTAAGATACTCTAATATAATCTGGTATACAATAATACACTTTTCTACCTATATGTTGATGTGTTGGTTTTAAAAATTTATCTAAGAATAGACTTAAACCCATAAATTTCCCTTAGAAGGGGGCGCAAAAATATTAGACCTACTTCACATGAAAGCTGCAAGAATAAGATTTGTACCTCTTTACCACCTAAGACAGGTATCTAATAATTAAAATGAACATTCATGCTCATCAACCTATAATGCTCACCAACTCAGAACTTTTTATTTAGATGATTATTAATTTTGACACAATTTAGGCACAAGTAATTACATGTATTATTCTGAATTCAGACAGAAAAGGTTCATTTCTGAAAAAGCTTGTTCTCTGAATGAAGTTCAGGCATTTTAATTAATTAGACCTTGGATTGGAATGAACACTGCAGAGCCACACACATCTCTCAAACCAGTTAAGTGATCATTTGGGCCAGTGATCTGGTCCTTAGCTTCCCAGAAAATTAATCTTCCCCTGTCTTCATCTCTTTACCCATCTTTCTGCAACCTCTTTTTTGCAGCTATTCTGCTACAAGAAAAGTCTTGAAACCATCAAAATGGAACAGTGCAGAAGTGCCGCAGACTTGCACCTTCAGCCCACCGGCCTCTCAGGGCTCTCCTCATGGCAGCCCACATTTACAGCACCGTGAAAAGACAGCATAGTGAGAGTATCTGATCTTACCTTTCCTGCCATGCCTCACCTTAAATACATACAAGCCTCAATGAGTAACAAAAACCTACAGTGCCAGAAATGTAAACTTCAACATTAAAGGCCTTAAATGGCCTTCACTGTCACAAAACCTATTCAATTTAAACATCTGATCTTTTAGCCAGTTTCAGAAGCCCTGCAAGCATCCACTAGGTTTCCTCAACCAATCGTAACAAGAAATAAAGCTCATACAAACACTTAAGTTAGTTTCACACGAAGTCGATACTGCTATGGAAAACTGTCCTAATCCACCTCACCAGTTTATTCTTATTGATACAGTAATATTTTTACACTTCAATAAACACACATATGGACATGTGTCCTGCCAGTTCATGAAACCTAAGCAGGTTTAAACAACATTCTCCTTTGGTGCTGGTACAATTTTAACCCAGTCAAGTCTGGCAGATCTGAGCTTCTGAACTGACACAAATATGAAGAAAAGTGGCAGGACTATTACTGTTGACAACTGTATCACCATAAACTGACAGACTGTAAATCACAAGACCTGATGTCTGCAGAATTGAAGGAAATTAATCTAAAGAAAGAAAACTTTCACAGCTAATTACTAGGAACAATTCTTCTTTAAACTGGAGTTTTCTCAAACTCTACCTACCTCTGAAAAAAATGCGCTGTATTTGGATGAGGGGCCTTCTGTTTGAGATGAGCCAGAGTCACTAGAATTCAGCAAGTGTGTACGACTGTTGTGAAGTTTTGCTGGCAGATTCCCTGCACAAGCCAGTTCATTTTCTTTATTTGCCATGTCACGGCCCCTAGATTTAGGGCACAGTTTCTTTCTGTAACAAGGCTTTGGAGTATAACAATGAACTTTCCTTTTACAGTATACCACTTTGAAAAGAGAGAGGGGACTGGTCACCGTCTTTCCAACTGTTACTCTGCAATAATAAAGCACTATTTTAGTGAAGGTTGATCCAAACCAAACCATTTACATTATTATGTTTTTATATATTTATATAATATATAATGGAAACATTTTTCTCCCAATACATATATTAATGGCATTTGCTTATCACAAGTCATGCCACCAATGTTCTTCTCTGTTTTTATTAATGCAGAGACTCATTATTGCACAGCCCTCCTACCTGTTTGTGTATGAAGCCAGCTGTTTTGGAAATTTCTTACCCTGGGAGAAAGGCAATAGAGAAAAAAAAGCCGTATTACCAGAAAGGGTCATTACTTAGCATTAATGGAAACATTTACATTGTGTGCATCAGCAAGACAATGTTATGATTTTTTTTTTTGTTAACACTGGTCATAAAATGTTAGTTTTAATACAAAATTTCAATAAACAGAGGATATTGACATCTTTGCTGCTGTCTGAAGAGGTCTTACAGTAAGTTTGCCTCTCTAGTGTTTCCTCTCTACTCCACTGTCTTACTCTTCAGCGAGTAACATAGGTATGAGGTCATAAAAACTACTTTTGAGTAGCAAGAATCCAGTGAAAATCTACATGTTACCAACACGGTAGATGAAGCTGTACGATTATATGACAGCTCCATTTCAATGAAAGGGTTTCCTTCACCTACTCCACCTCTCATTTGTGCCATGTAGTCCACAAGAAAGAACTTTATCATGACAAAATTCCTGTATTGAAACATTTTTGGCTAGATTGCAGAAAAACAGGCATGAGTAAGACTGCATCAGTACCTACAGCTCATATGGACAATATGATGTACTGATCTGTGCAGCCGCTGCCTGTATCTAACACATGTTTTAATAAATGTTATAACATGTTTATATAATATAACTGCTGTTCAACTTAAAGTTCTATTGCACATCTAAACATCAAATGTTTTCTAGTGCTGTGCTTCTAGATTTAGACTATAAGCTCAGAACTATAAACTTGTTTAAATCTTCACTTTTCTCAGAGGACATAAAACAACACAACAAACAACACAAACAGCTTACCTCCTTCATGATCTTTTTAGTGGAAGAAGAGATTCTTTTCCTGGGGAGATCAATGGGATGACCTTCAATATGCAATACTTTCTGTTTTTTAACATTGTGAGCTTCAGATGCCATAATCTCTCAAATCCCTGTTCTCAAGGGAAAGATATTTAGTTGTATTTTCTAAAACATTCGGTCAGCTTTCTTCAAATGCAGCTAGCAACACTAGAATTCAGCTATTTTCAAGATCTTCTGTCCTATATATAACCCAAGACATCATCCTTTAGTGAGTGTTAGCTGGAGGCCTTATTATTAACACGTTGAGCATTTCAAAATCCCTATTTAGCTTTCAAAAAAGATGAAACCAAAATCACCCTAAGAAACAGAGGCAAAGATTCTGTTTTCACACCGATTTCTAAACCTGCACTGAAGGGTGTCACACAAACAAGATTAATTTCAAGTAAACAATTCAAAACAAACAATTAAAGAATAGGGCAAAATGAGACTCTTTCCTTCCACTATGAATTTGATCTGCCGCCTACAGAAAAATAATTGGCTTCACACCTGTTTTCAAGTGTGAAAGCTAAAAAACTGATTTTGATTCTTGTTTTTCAGGAAGAAAGCAAACTTCATCAAAATAACAAAGGTTGCAAAAAAAAATTAAAAAGGAAAAAAAAGAAAAAAGTGAAAGATCTTCCCCTTAGATTACTGGCAAATGTACATCCCCTTCCCCTCCCCCCCATTTTTGTCAAAGCAGTACTTTGGCTATTTTTCATACTAAACCCCACAACTTTATTTTATGTCTAAAGTCCTTTGTCTTGAAGTATGCAAGTATTTCTATAAGAATCAACACCAAGATTGAGACAGTTGCACATATGATTTTGCATCTTTTGTAACTGATCAGAAGATTCATTACTTGAGACTAGGTTCAACTACTATATCAGCATAGAGGCACTACTCTTGAAGTGTTTCAGCAAGACATCCTATGTTACTTTTAAAAGACAACCAATTGCTCCAATATTACTGTTTTTTTCCCCTGAATGGTGAAACTCTGGTCTCAACATGAGTGCTCCAATCTCTCCCCTTTGTCTTTAGCAGCAGCCCTATCCCTTTTACTCTGTGTAGCAGATTTTCCCCTCATTAAGAACTTCAGCATTTAAAAGATTAAGACACTGAGCAATAAATAAGCCAGATGGGAAACAGTGTATTAGCCATGAAGATCCATGCAGCAGCTAAAAGCCATCAAATAAAGCAAGCAGGTGGCAGGCCCAAAACAAGACAGATGCTGTATTCAGGTACATTAAAATCCCTGCTGTAGGGTACAGTGGAATTAAAAAAAAAAAATCTTCAAATGTTCTGGTATTTTTCAGAATTGTATCACTACTAAAGAACTTCACTTGAGATCTCTCTCTCAAAAAACAGAGTATTTACTGACAGAATCCCTTACCCTGCAAGATGGGAACATGAAGCCCTCAGATTACAGCAAGAACTGCAAATGGCAGCATTATTTAGGGCAATATTTTTTCAGATGTAAATCTGGCTTAAGTCAGGTTCGTTAATTTTTTCACACTATGAAACAGTGATGAAGAGTTCTCACTTTGCTAGCTCTCCACACTTCCTAGTTCTTCCACACAGGCTTGTAAATAAACTTTTCCCAGAAGTTTAGAAAAAACCTCACAAAAACAAACACCTTTTCTTCTGCTTATCAGACTGGTTAAAACCATTACTTGCACTCAAAATGGGCTATGTATTAAAATTTGAACTTGGAGCAACACAAAAACATATGCTGAAGAACTGGACTGTGGAAGATATTAGAAGGCTAGAAAGAAATGTCTTACCCAGGAAATTCAATTACTGTATCAGTTCTTAATATAAGGCTCTAAAGAGTATCTATTATCTCAAAATACCTGAACTGGAGCTATCTGAACTGGAGAGAGAGGACTCTGGATGGAAGTTCCTTACTAAAGGAGGCATGTGTCCAGGAGAAAAAATTAAGAGAATTTTACACTCTGAGAAATCTAACATAAGAGTATATTGTTCCCCAGCCTCCCAACTGAAACAGAATGAAACAATCAATTCTTTCCTTAAAGACTGGTAAAATAAATTCAAAAGGTCTAAAGATGATCAGATATAAAGGAACATCTGATGAAGCAAAGTAAAATCCTTTTGATTTCACAGTCCAACAGTTTAGAGAGGTTTCCATAGTTTAATCTGTTGAGGGTCTCAGATTATGCAGAAGTAGCAGTGAACATTTAAGCAGTAATGAAACAGCTGTATTTTTAGCCGAGGTGCAGAATCTCTCCCTTGGAGCTGACAAAGCACATAAAGAAAACACAGTCAGTATTTAAAGAGCCTGCAGGAAGATCCAGACTGACATCTCTGTTTCGCTAATTAGTAAACAATGCAATCGTGTGACTTAGTGGACACAAACAAATAATATAATGGGAAAGATTCAGCCTGGCTGTCACCAAGGCAACACAGCCTGGAAAAGAGAAGGCTCCAGAGTGACCTCACTGTGGCCTTCCAGTACCTGAAGGGGCTACAAGAGAGCTGGAGAGGGACTTTTTACCAGAGCATTTGTAATAGACCAAAGGGTAATAGGTTCAAACTGAAAGAAAGCAGGTTTAGATTGCATATTAGGACAAAATTCTTTACTGAGAGGGTGGTAAGGCACTGGAACACATTTCCTAGAGAAGTGGTTAATGCCTTGTCCCTGGAAGTGTTCAAGGCCAAGTTAGATAGGGCTTTGAGCAGTTTGGTCTAGTGGAAGGTGTCCCCTCCTTCCCATGGCAGGGAAATTGGAACTAGAAGATCTTTAAAGTCCGTTCTAACCCATATCGTTCTATGATTCTACGAAGTCCTGCTCTGCAAAATTAATGGAATTTATTACAAGTATGGGGTAGTACAACATGGATTAAGGGCAACTAAATGCCCTTTAAATAGACTATTTGAGTTTCCAAGTCCCTCACTTAAATCTGAGGAAACTAAGCAACCAAGCAAAAAAAGGGACAGATTTTGTGCATAGAAGTATCTCAGGAACAGCCATAGACTGTCTAAGAGGTTCCACATTGCAGAAAATCACCTCCAGATTCCTGGGGAAAATCTTTGGAAAGCATTGGTTTATGCTGTTCAATATATTCATAAATTACCTTGCAGAAGGGTAGATGAAGACTGTTAACAATACAAAGTCACACCAGTGAAGGAAGGCCTAACTGAAGAAGGATTGTGATGTACAATAAGCAGAAGCAATGCTTATAGATCAATATAAAGCAAAGCTTACGTATCTCCAGGTAGGAAAAAATTCTGGGTTCCTATTGGGATCACAGTCTCTATAGTAACTGCCACCCACAACAGTATCTGCATATAGGACAGCTTCCTTTAGATCAGTTGGACTGTTTAGTGCTCCATATGGATCAATAAACAGAAAAATAAACAGAACACTATTGTTACAGTGTACAGAACTAACTTGTGCCTGTATTTCAAATATTGAGACCAGGGTTAGTTAACTTTCTTTAAAAAAACCAACCCTAAAAGTAAAAAAATCTTCTAAATAAAGTAAAAAACACCTCAGACAAAGGCAAGTTAAAAAGATACGGAATACCTTTCATATAATCAACAATTGATTATACCAGCCTCTTCAGTCTGAAGAAGAGACTACTTATAGCCAACAGGGGAAATAAGACAAAGGCCTACAAAATGAATGGCTTGGGGAAGTTGCATAGAGGTTGTGCCCTCTCTTGCCCTTATTTTTACCCTTAAAAATAAAGGGTCAAAAGACAATAGCTGAAGATCGGATAAAAACTAACAAGGGTAAGCTGGGTGCAAATTATAATCGACCTGAACTTGCCACAGAATGTTGTGGACCCAGATGTTTTATATGGCTTCTAGGACAGAATGTGCAAAAAAAATAAAAAAAAACAAACCAAAAGCATAGACAAAGTGATTAAATTCAGACATGCAACCCACATAATCCAGACAGAGCAGAACACAAGCAGAAGAATCTGGTATATACAAACCTAACAGTATTATAATAAACTTAGTCAATATCTTAAGAAACCACCTTTGAAAAGCTTAGTAACACCTAGGAAAATGCTGGCTGGCCAACATTTAAAAAGATGAATGCTACAGGATGAAAGGCACTTTACATGGCTCTTCACAACTTTGATTTCCTATTTGCAATCAGGTATCATCTAGGGATAGCTAATTAGACACTACAGTCCCCTGTAATTCTGGGATATATAAAGAGGGTTCTTTAACTGGCATTAGATACTAATTTGTACAGAGTCAAACAATCTATACTTTAATGTCTTTAGTTTCTGACTTTTCCCTTGTGATGAGCACAGCTAATTGTATTTGATCAAGACAATCTCATTAAGGCCAATGCATTTCCCTCACTTTACAAAGCTTTCAGAATTAAACTAAGGATAGAATGCACGTCCCTTCAGCTCTGCCTTGGTCCACTGTACAATCCTAAACTGTTTTACAACTGAGCAAGGTAGACTGCAAATCTGAACAGAGATGTATGATTTCATTAGAATGACAGAATCAAATTCCACCAACTTCCCCAAAACCATGGGTTATTTTTCACAGCAGATGACAATCTTCCCTTCTCCCCCTTTTATTCTCTCCAATCTTCAGTAAGCAGAATGACTAAAGTAATAGCAGCCATGTCTCCTGAGAAGAAGCTGGTTTGCCCCACAGTCAACAGACAGTACCTGTGCAAAGTTTTCTTGATGGTTCTACTGATATTTTCTATCTCTGATCCCTCCCAGATGCAATAAAACTCTTTAGGTCACACCAGAATTGGGCAAAGAAAGTCAGCACTAACAGGCTTTCAAGTGCATATCTATTGAAGGCAAGTATTAACAACTCTGCCACTCCCTCCCATCGCCCTAAGTTCTGGGCAAGGCCTCCAGAAAGACAAACTCTTCTTGGCAAGTTATGTAATCTACATGCATATTAACATAATGTTATTTTCGTACAGAACATAGGCTGGACTACTTTGTATGGCAGCAAAACATAAAATAGTTAAATATCTTAAGCCATCAGCAATGCCTTTAAAAACACACATACTTCCATCTCATTTCTTGTCCAAATTTGTAACAGCTACTTTTTCCTGCAGCATTCCATGTGCACCAGCCATGGCGAATGTTCCTGTGATTGTCTTCCACCCCACAGTAACCCAACTAAAAGTTCAAGGATGACAATATTAAACTCAGATGAGAGAGATAATTAATCGTTACTCCCAAGGAGGGGAACACGTGCTTTGAAAGCATTCCAAATAGGTATCCATCAGGGAAGCAGCAATGGCCTACATTTCACTGGCCTACAGATCTACAATGGTCACAGGAAACTTCCAAGAATGGTTATTTCAAATTTACTTCCAAAAGGGTAATAATTTGCTTACTAAAATAAATTAGTACTATCTTATGATGTTGAAGTGATTTTGTAAGTTTGTCATAACTTCCTTTCATTTTAGCTCTGATAAATGCTACAAACTCCACCTGTCTTTTAGAAGGCTTCCACATCCTTTGCATATGAAACAGGTTGGTTTTTTTCAAAATCCTCTTTTAGTAATTGATGTACTGATGGCTGAACTGATGTTCACCACCTGTTAAACATTGAATTTTCTTTAAAAAGGAAGTGGAGTTCAAGATTCTAAGGAGTATGTTAATGCAAAATTTTTCTGCAACGTTATACAGAGTGTTATACACCAGCAGAACAGAGTTTTTCATGTGCTACTCTTGTCAGGCCATTTGTTCCACTTTAAAGTTTTCTGTGTTGATAAAAACTACAGGAACTACACTAAATTTGCAGTAAATAAAAATACTGTTTGAACAACTAGTTATGGTAAATTAGCTTATACCTAAGATTTAAGCTCATTTTCCTCTTACATATGGAATTCATAAGTGGCCCACTGTCAGTCATAATGAATCTCCAAAAATGACCACAAGTCACAGTTCATCCAAGTTTAGTGAGGATGAAGCCAGGTGTGCATTTGTTATCCTTGTGGAAATAGCCCAGGAGTCTAGTAACTGGACTTTATTTACATTTTCTACCAAAAAAAAAAAAAAAAAAAAGTCAAACAATAACTCAGTTTTCTGCATCTGGAGGTATTTACAGATATACTGAGCTGCCATAAAGTAATAGCAGTGGTTAAGTCCTTTCTGAAGACATCTTTCACTAATGAAAAGATAGTTCTACCTGTTGATTTTCACTCTGGGGATAATAAGTTTGGAGACTGAGAGGTGTTATAAAAGAAATAAATTTCCACAATGCTGAAGCTTCCACATTAATGTTTTAAAGAGCTCTTTAAGAAACTACCCATGAAATTAAATACAGCAATTTCTTTTATCATTTATTGTTCAATCCAAGGAGTTTAAAAAAAACTGCAACAAGAATTTTGAACTCTAACCCAGAGACAGCAAACCCCTCAAACTCCAAATTTGGTGGAGGCTAAGGAAGTACTCGCTACATGCCCACCTGGCTGACCAGTCTGTGATTACAGATCACATGGCTTTTTATGCTACCCTCAAATACACCTCTCTTACTGATTGTTGTCTGTTTGCAGTGCTTCTAAAACCTTCTTCATCTATAGTCAAGCTTCTTACCCTAGGACCAATATACAGTTTTGGTTTTTTTAAATAATTGATTTAAATTATTATGAGACAATATACATGAAATATATATATCATAATCATTATATATATATATATATAACACAATAGATATATAACATAATACATACATTATGAAACAAAATGAAAATAAATTTAAAGAAGAAGTTTTGAAAGTGGGCAATTGAATATATATAAACGCAACTATAAGAATACATGCATATCAGCATAATAATATATGCTTTTTAATATACATAAATAAAATACCTTAATAATATTATTTTTAATATATTGTAATGAAATCCTGAGTTTTAAGTTTAGGAATTCAAATAAATGGTAATTTGAGTTCAATGGAATAACATTAGAGAAATTTAAAGTAAAACTACAAGGTCTGTTAATAGAAAATTAAAGTGACATCTTTAGACAAGAACATGTTCTTCCCAATCAAAAAGGCCAAAGAAGCACAAACCTCCCTTCTGTTATGCTTTAATTCTAATAAACACAGGTAACTACATATTTATAATAATTTCCCCGATTACAGCCAAAGAATAAGAGGAAGAAAAAAACAGAACAGGAAAAGCAAAAATGATGTTCCAAGAAGAGATGGATGAAAGCTGCTTTTAAGAAAACGGACTTAACCTTGCTCCAAAGCAGAGCATGTTATAAAAACAGAAACAAAAGATCTCTAAGATCACCACCTAATCTTTCTCCTTAAAAGATTTCCCTATTCAAAATGTCTTTATTTTAAATCTGCATGCCAAAGCATCCAGCACAACACTGAATAAATAATTTGAAGGCTTTTGAACGGAGTAACTAATGCAGGATCGGATCTTCAAGCACTTAAGGTTCTCCCCCTCTCCTTCCCCCTGGAATCTGTCACACCCAGGAAATTAAATCCGTCAGCAGGCCTCACACCCAGCTTGTCCTCCCTTTCGGCAGCACCAGAGCCTTCCCTACTCTCCTGGCACGTATCCGCCACTGCACACGCTTGCTTCGAGCTACGGCTGCTGGCACCATTTCAGAAAGGGACCGAAGGGCCAGAAGCCGCTCTCCGGAAGCGGCGGGCACCGCACACAGCTGTGCGGGGCGCCGGGCGAGGCCGCCGGGGATCGGACGGACCGATCCGCGCCCCCTCACTGCCCGCGGCCGCCGCCGGCCGGCCCGCCCGCCCGCCCGCCCCCCAGGCGCGACGCCGCGGACCCGAGCCCGGTCCCGGCGGGGCAGAGCGCGGCCTCGCTGCACCATCCCCTTTCCCCCGGCGGCGGCCCGGACACCCCCGCACCACTCACCCGCTGCTCATGTTCGGGGCCGGCTCGGGCGAGAGGAGCGGCGCGATCACGACCGCCAGGGCCCGGCGCCCGGAGCCTGCGCCATTCAAATACCACCGCGGTGCACGCCGGGCCGCGCGCGCCCTGCCACGCCCCGCCGCGCGCGCCCCCTGCCGGCCGTGGACTCGAGCCCCGCCCCGCCCCGCCCCGCCGCGCACCTCCCGCGCGGCCTCGGAGGCGGAGCTGCGCGGCCGGGAGAGAAGGCGGGAATGGGCGCCCTCTCATGGACCTCAGTGCCTCAGAGGTGAGGGTTAGGGTTAGGGTTAGGGATAGGGTTAGGGATAGGGTTAGGGATAGGGATAGGGATAGGGATAGGGATAGGGATAGGGATAGGGATAGGGATAGGGATAGGGATAGGGATAGGGATAGGGATAGGGATAGGGATAGGGATAGGGATAGGGATAGGGATAGGGATAGGGATAGGGATAGGGATAGGGATAGGGTGAAAATTACGGGTTATCTTTAGGGTTTAGGTTTTAGGGTTACAGTTAGGACTGGGGTAAGGTTTCGGTTTTTGGTTAGTGTTTGGTTTAGGTTTTCCGTAAAAGTTAGAGTTAGGGTTAGGGTCTTTATTTTGGTTAGGTTTACGTTTAGGGTTAGGGTTAGGATTGGTGTTAGTGTTAGGGTTTGGGTTTGGGTTAGGGGTAGTGTTAGGGGTTCAGATTTGGGTTAGTGTTAGGTTTAGGGTTTGGGTTAGGATTAGGGTTACTGTTTGGATTAGGGTTGGAATTAGGTTCAGGGTTTATGGGTTACTATTAGGGTTAGAGTTCAGGCTAGGGTTAGGGTTAGTGTTATGGTTAGGGTAAGCTTTAGGGTTAGTATCAGGGTTTGGGGTGGGGGCTAGTGTAAGGGTTTGGGTTAGGGTTCGGGTTAGGGTTAGGGTCAGGGTTTGGGTTAGGATCAGGGTTTGGATTAGGCATAGTGTTATCAGTTAGGGTTCAGGTTCGGGTTTGGGTTAGGGTTTGGGTAAGGGTTACGCTTAGGGTTAGGTTTGGCATTAGTGTTGGGGTTTGGTTTGGGGTTAGAGGTTAGGGTTAGGCTTAGGGTTAGGTTTTGGGTTAGGGTATGTTTTAGGGGTAAAGGTCAGAGTTTCCTTTAGGGTAGGTATTAGGGTTACGTTTAGGTGTTAAACTTAGGGTTTCTGTTTAGAGTTAGGTTTTATATGCAGTGTTCAGATTACTGTTGAGGCTTAGGGTTTTTTTAAGGTTAGGAATTAGACTTAGGGGTTAGGTTTTTTGTTTGGTTCAGGGGTTAGGAGTTTGATTTAGTGTTTGGGTTATGCATTATGGTTTCGGTTAGTGTTAGGGGTTGGGACTAGTGTTTTGATTTGGTGAAGTATTAGGGTTTGGTTGAGGGTTAGCCGTTAGGGTTAGGGATTAGGGTTGGAGTTTTGTGTTAGGGGTTAGAGATTGTGTTTAGTTTAGGGTTAGGCTTAGGTTTAGGGTTAGGTTTAGGTTAGGGGTTAGGGTTAGTTCTACGTTTGAACAGTCCAGTCTTTATGATGCTTAAGGTGGTCTAATTATATATTCTGTTAATTTTGGTAATTCTAATGGGACAGGATTTTTTAAAATCCTGACATGTAGTCTGTTTAATTTTCTGCAGGATTAAAATTATATAGATCTGGATATTTCCATGTCTACCATAGAAACATACACATATTTACGTTTAGAAATATCCTACTAGCCTCTTCCTCTTGTGTTCTCATATTTTCAAAATTGATGCAGGTCCTTAACTGATGTGTGTACGTTACATAACTTAAATCATGATGATTCTGTCTGGTTATAGAGAAGCTCAGAAATTTTCTGTGTTGTTTCCCTTGCAGTTATCTTGAATTCCAAATTATGTGTATTGTGTCATCTTCACAAATGTAAAAGTAGCTTCTCTGGCAATTTATATTGTTAAACAGGAATTTTGATAGTGATTTTGGATGCAATAGAGAAACCTGTTGTGTTGTCCTGGTTTAGGGCAAATTTGGGAGAGAACCTCCAAAAGGGGGTCCCCTCAGAAAAGCAAATGCAAGCGACCCCTCCCCCAACTGGTTCAGGCACTTTTCTCCTTGGAGAAAAGTGGAAAAAACTGTTTATTTAACAGAAATTTAATAATATTAAAGAATAAAACTTCTTGCTGTTAGATGAGATGGGAAATCCAGAAAAAGTCCTTTTCATGTGGGATTTCTCAGCTCACTCAGGTTCTTCTCAGTCCCTTTGGCGCTGGAAAGTGCCGAGGCCCAGGCCCTGGTAGGCCACAGGCATGAGCTCCTGGGGTTTGGTTGTGTTTTTTCAGTCCAGAGCAGGTTTGAACAGATTCAAGAAAAAAGAAAAAAAACAGTCTGGGGAACTTCTCTGCCTCAGCTAGCTAAAACTAACTAAAAGCAAAGAGAAGCTCTGTCCCGCTGTCTGTCTGTGCTGCAGACACCACAGTCCAGGAGCAGGATGCAGGGGAATGAGTGTTTTTCCTCAACACAAACTATGTGCTTCTTCTTCCCCCCCACTTGGCTATCAGAGCAAATCACTCCGGGATGAGTACAAATTAATAGCTTGAATGTGCAGCATAGCTAAGTACATGTGCAGAGGGTAAAGAAAATGGGGATGATAGGATGTATTAATTTCTAAAACTGATTCTTCTGTTCTAAGCTGATTAAGGTGTTCTGACAATGTAGTGTTAATACCAATAATGTGATTATTTTCTTGAAACCTGTAAAAGGGAATTGCACAGTAATATTTTCTTTTTATGGTGGCTACTTCATTTATTTCCAGATTGTAATTCTCACGAACAGCTTACGTGGATTTTCTACTTTTCCTGATATTTTTTCTGCAATAAACTTTTCTTTCCAGATGTTGCATAAGTAGCACTATCCGAATTGATGCTGTAATTTTACCAGCCTGGCTTCTTTATCATTCCTCCTTAGGTAGAATTTAAAGTCAATAAAATGTACTGCCATTTATGGATCTTCTCCCAGATCTGCGCAGTAGATGCCTGGGATGTGCACTGGATGGGATATTTGAGGGGGCAGTATTTACTCCAAGACTATTAACTATTTAATTTTAGCCTGCAGGTTGGAGACAGGATGGTTCAGGCAATTGTTAATGGGATAAAGGTTTTCACCTCTCAATTGCCAATTCTGGGCCAGATTAGTAGGACAGGCTATTTCCACCATCTGGTGTCTGGTCAGTGACCCATATGAGGGAAATCAGTAGCCATCCCTGCTCCTGGTGAACAGCTTTACAACTAACACCCCCTCACCCCCCAACACATATTGTGTGAGAACGATTGCAACACGAACAGCTCCAAATGAGCTCGAGGACTAAAAATCACACCAGAAACTTGATGATCAGGACTCAGCACACTGAAGGGAGTGCGGAAAAATTTGCCAGCATGAGCTGTCAGGGGATGCTGTTTCACTGGGAATGTTTACTTTAGAGAAAGCTGGTTTTTTAGACAGCAAGCAACTGATGATTTGTATTGTTCTGGGGCTGCAGGATCATGTCCAGGGAGGCTACTGGTTACTGGTGACAGACATGGGACTCAACGAGACGGGTTTCTGCTTGGTTAATCTCAGGAAACCATTTATTCAACACAGGAATAAACTCAGTTGAAATCCAGAGACAGCCCAGAACAGAGGCAGGGTGGTGGGTTTTATGGGACAGAACCAGGGTGGACTTTAAGGTCAGGGTCTAACAGGGACAGAGCAAGGGAGAAACACCAGAGGCACAAACCAATCGGAACACCCTGGGCTGCCACCCCACGAGGGTCTGGGGTGGGGCAACTCTTCCCGGGCTCATAAAGGCACGTCCCCCGAGGCAGAGGGTGGAATTTACTCTTCCTGGGCTTTAAAGCCACGCCTCTCACTTTAACAATGCTTATCTGAAACGAAATCTTTGCCTCCCTGGGCTCAGGTGCCTCACAATGATTTTTGGCTAAAAATAATAACGACTTGTAAGAAAAGTAACTTGATTTTTCTGTTCAGCAGAAAAGCTGAACTTCAAAAGGCAAATATCCACCAATAATATTTCTTGTTGCCATATGATGCCAATACTCAAATAGGGTGAAAAGGATGCTCTATTCAAATGTGTAAAGTCTTTGTAATCTGAGATAAGTTAGCAGATTCAATGAATAGAGAATTATGAATCAGTGTGCCATATTTGAATTATTTGTTTCAAAGCACTTCTGGACGCTATGTCCATTTCCTATTTTAGAAATAAGGCCAGGTGTAATTTATAGGATCTGTGAACTGGGCTAGTGTCTGAATTTCTGTAGTTTTCTGAAGCAGTATTCTGTCTGAATCAAGAAATGCAAGTTAAATAGTACTTGAGAGAGAAAAAAAGCCCTCATACTGTAATATCAAAAACAGTGTTTATATTGAAAATTGTTATTTATTACTATGATATTTTATTTAAATATGGAAATAATAAAGCAATGCTAACCAGTTTAGGGCTTTGCCTAATGTTTCTGAAGCAAAACTTGGCTTCTAGGGTGATCACTTTGAAAGAAACTGAACACCTAGGCCTTAATAGAGAGATTTAAGGAAATATACAAAGAATTTAGGGTCTGAATTTCTGGGTTGCTAACACTATTTGGTGTTGTTTGAAGTCAGTGTCTCGCTGACAGTTTGTGTGGTTTCAGACCTGGTGTGCAGCACGGTGACCACATCCAGCCCTGCGCAGAGCATTGCGGTAGCACAGTGAGCCTGGGCCAGCAGGAATCACGGAGTGACTTCAAGGTGCCGCTGGCTGCAGCGTTCCTGCCTTGGCCCAGCCTGGACCCCGAGAGCTGTCATTTTGCAAACCTATTTTGAATGCTGTTTTTCAAACCATATTCTCTTTGCATGACTTTGCTGAAAGTGCCATTATCTTGCATTTGTGAAGTGGCTTTCATAAAACACCCCAACCTTTTTATGTCTGCTGTAATGGTTATCTTGTCAGTTTATTAATCATGAGCTATGGATTGCTTGGGCATGATAACTCTTGAATAATTTTTTTCATCTGCAATATTCGAGAAACAGACCCTGAAATAATTCTCACTATTAACAGCTTGCAAGGGCAGTAGGGTTTTAAAATAAACAGGCTTAGCTTTGTAAAATAGTGTAACTCAGGGTAGCGTAAGGTAAAGAATGGAATTCTTTTCGCATGTGTATGGCATGAATTTTCAGATTTCAATAACAGGCTGTAGTGGCTGGGATCTCACCTAGGGTTTGTACTTTGGGATTTCACTTTCATAAAAGCAACGTGATACATTCTGGGATACAAATAATTTGGCTGAGACATCTCACCTCAAATACGTGCTTTTTCTGTTAGGTCTTCAATCTCAGAAACATACAGTTATTTTGGAAAGAACCTTTGTCTTTGCAGACTCAGTTAACAACTAGCAACAGCAAAATCATGTTGCATTAAATGACATCTGTTTTGTTTAACAATTCTTGTTTCAAAAATTAGTGACTGTAATATCACTTTTTGAGCTTCTGTCTATACCTTCATTCTCTTTAATTTTATTTATTTATTTCTCCCTTTAATCCCTTCATGTCCTTAAATCCTTTGGTTCAGCCTAATCCTTCAAATCCTATAATTACTCAAACAAAGCATTTTAACCTTGTGGCCTTCCCGGACTATTGCCTATTGCTTATGACATGTAGGTCCTGCTTGACTAATGATGTTTACTGCTGCATTTTCTTTCCTAGGATACTCATGGAAAATTTCATGCCACATAGCTCTGGTTTATAGCTGTGCTCAGTGACACAATATTACTGTGAGCATTGTCAAGTATGAGTAGTGGCTGCCTTCCGCTCTTAGAACAATTGCTTCTTTTAGTTAGAATTTATGCTTGACCTTGGTGTAATCCCAAATAATTAATCCCAGTAATGCCTAGATTTTGATCATTTTGATTTCAAGTAACTATTCCCAAATTCTTTGTGTCTCTTCAAAAGTATTTTTTTGCAAACTGTGAGGTGTATAACCAGTTTAATTTAGCCATCTAATAATTACGGCAATTGTTGACACTATGTTGATTTGCCTGAATATTTGTCTAAGCACTTAATAAACACATTATATTAATTTCTCTTAGAAGATTCTGAATATTAGGATGAACATGCTTGTTTATGGTATTTATCATTTTTCCTATAAGGTATTCTGTAAAGAAGCAGTCATACCTTTACTTAGTTTATTTATTTTATTTTTTGAAAGAGTAATGAGTGGACCAGGCTGTGATTAAAATTAACAAGTGATTTTAATAGGAATGATATGTAAAAAGATAATGAAGAATATAGTATAATATTATATAATGCTTATATAATATTATTAAGGAGAAAAGGAAATAAAGGTATGAGAGGAAATTTAGAAAAAAACTGCAAATTTTAATGACCTACAGTATTGAAAGAAAATGCCGTGTTGACAATGGTGACAGCAAATGATAATGTCATAAGGGACTGGGTTTCAGTGAGGTCCAAAAGTGGAGAAAAGAATATACAAAGGCAGAAAGAGACCGAAAAATACCAGAGGGGTATCAAGAAGAGGAGTATCAAATCAAGCATGTGAAAATACAGGGAAACAAATACCTGGAATGTGAGTAACAGAAACAAATTAGCCTGAAGGAATAAAGAAACTTATATATGTGTATCTGTGAATTTTGTATGTATTTTAAATTATTATTAAACATTATGATTCTAGCTGAAAAAAACCCCACAATCCTGTTTTCAGCATTAAGCACCTGTGTTAGCAAAATGTTCTAAACGGTTCTGAATGTTTTATACAGTAAGACAATTACATTTCTTTGGAGACAATGACAAACAGATGAGTCATGAAATCTGCAATTTTACTCTGTGTTCAGCTGTTCCAAAGCTGTTGTGGGAGGTACACATGCTTATAGGGGGATGTATATTGACAGCTTGAATTCTGCAAGCTCAAGTAGGGGGAGACTCTCCTTGTTATTGTTTTTATGACCTGTGAGAAAAATTCTCTAACCAGTGTTTGAGCCACGGCTTCTGGCCCTCACCTCTGTGCCTTTTATGTACAGTTAATATCTCACATATTTAGCAGATGTACATTGAGTGATTTATTTTAATGTACACACAGTATTCTTAACTGCCTAAACAATACATGGAAGCTTTTATGAAAATATACTGGCATGACTTTTAGGCACCAGAGACTTGCATATCTGGGCCTGACACAGATTTATGGTATTGCCTTTTCCAGCATGTCTTTGAAAGGGGTTCTGCCTAAGAAAATATTAATTCTCCTTGTAAGGCACACTAAGCTCAGCTGAAAGCAACAGAATTGCCCGGACTACTTTCTCAATATAAATTCTTGGGAGAATATTTTTTTTCTGAGATTGAGTAACAGAGACTAAGCTATTGAATATAAAATTGGTTCATAAACAATTTTTTTTTTAATTTAGAATAACTAGACTCCTAAACTCACTTTCCCATCCCACACCAAAAAGGACAATTATGTAATTGTAGGTACAAGAAGGGGGAACAAACATGGTAAGATACAGAATGTGGGAGAAAACTGATTTCTGGAGAAGAGACATTAAAAAACTTGTATGGTAAAATTTGTGGAGGAGACACTCAAGTTCGGATTTCTCCCCAGTGGAGTCAATGAGAGCAGAGCTATCTCATTGCAAAGCTTACTAATTAATGAGGAGCATTGAGAAAGGCACAATACCCAGCATGCATTTCTTCTATTCCTCCATACAATTAGCTGATTAAAGACACTATAAAGCAGCACTTAAAATGCAGCTGCTGTGTCAAAATGTGTAGGTAGAGATATAAAAGTTTTTGTTTTTTTTACCAATCTAACACTGTTGGGAAAATAGGGATGTTGTGGGACATGCACAGTTTTTGTGCATGTGGACCAAGTAAACAAATGTCTGTATCAGCTCAGATTAACTGTGCAGTTGAGTTTACCTGTACAGGATGTTACTGAGACAAAGAACACAATATGATGTGATATAAAACAGTTAAAAGGTTAAAAGAGAAAGTAAAAATGTTGCAAATAGTAAAAATTTAAGGGAAAATATTTTAATTGGTAGGAATGTGACAAAAATGGCACCATTTTAATACTGCTGCCAGTCCCCTTATTTTCCTCTTTAGCATTTGGCACTGCTGATAAAAATGCTGTATATCTACTGAAAATAGCCCGGACACTACATTGCTCAACTCTGAAAGAGAATTCATGGTGACTGCAATAACTTTGAGCTTTTCTATTGCTTTCATAAAAATATTACTGTGCTGTGAAGAAAAGATATAAGTGAAATAAATTAATTTAAGGACCAGTCATGCTTGGTCAATAATCAGTACTGAATCCCTGCAGCCTTTTAGTAATAATCATAATAGTCATTATGCACAATGAGCAACAGTAGTTGACAATTATTAGAGCAACAAAGCATCAGCCTGGTTTCTTCATTTTAGAGCTGCTTCTTGATGTTAATCAGGAGCAATACCTTCAGCAAACAAGTTCTGTGATATTCTCCTCTTTTCACTAAATATAGGCTACAGTACCTTAACATGCAGAATCATCTGTGTCTATTCTGCAGCTTAATCTTGCATGATCTTCATAGCTTAATCTTGCCCTGTCTTCACAGCTCTTTCATGTTGGTTAGATACCATCTTCTTATTATCTTTGTTGAAGCCTGTCAAGACAAAAAACACATGTAATTCTTCAGGAAGTTTGGATTTGATGAGTTTCTAAACCTTTACTTTTTTCCTGTAAGTTTAGGCTATGACATGAACATTTTGCCACTTTACTAAATGGTTAGGAGGTAATAGGTTCTATTTTTAAAATTTAAAATCTGGCTGTATTCTTATCCTTTCTGTGTCTGTTTATTCTTCTGCAGCTTCATTTTTCAGTATTTTCCTTTTTGGCTACAGGTTTTCCATTTTAGGTTTAAAAAAGTTGCATATATATATAACATGTAGGCTGAGATTTTTTTCTTTGAGTAAAAGAAAAAAGTCTTTCAGAAATCTGATTTAATACTTTCACATTATAGGCTACATATTCTGTTCTTTATATGAAATACAGATTTGGAGGTCTGTAAAACAAATTATTCTTCTTCCTGTCTCTTTTACTGTATTTTAAAATTTTATTATGTATGTTTTATTCTGCACCTGATCCTGTGCGTTCGTCATCCTGATTGTCCCTGCAAATAGGGGTGGGAGAGCTACTAAGCTTCTAAGGGACTGTGTGGGAACCTCCAGGTATTGTCTGCATCTTGGAGCATCCATTTATTTTGGTCTGTTGCTGTGAGATTCTTTGCAACTTTCTGCACTTAACATGAAGAGTTGCCTGCTCCTCATTCACATTTTAATATTATGTTTTAAAGTGTGCTTAATGGCAATGGAATTAATAAATTGTCACATTATGGGATTTCAAATGATAGCTCAGTTCTTATTTATAATCATATTTTGCAAAGTTTTCATTCTTTTGAAAATAATGCTGTAGCTACTGATTGAAGAAAAGCTTTGTGGAGACTTCTAGAATTATTTCTTGTTTGTGCTGGTTAATTAAAAAACTTAAAGATTCAAAGTAGATAATTTCTGTCAGTCTTTGTTAAAGAGGTGAGGCATGATTCCCTTCAGGGTTATCTACTTGATGCTCTGGAATTCATAGGAGACAATTTTTCATAACTTCAGTAAAATAGCTATTCTCAAAATCAGATTCAAATAATTACATAAGCTGTTACAAAACTGAAGTTGAATTAAAATATGAACTACAACCTAAAATGCTGTGGTTGAGAAGGTACACAGCCAACAGAGACCAAAACAGTGTGCAACTATTGGGCTACAAATGTGTATCCATGCAAAGAAAGGATAAAGCAAGGATATGTTATTTTAACTGCAATACTGCAGTACCATACCCAAACAGTCTCATAACTCTCTTGTCTCCTGTGCCTGTACTGTTTGGTTGTTTCTCACTTCCTTCAGAAAGTTTATTTCTGGGACAAAGTGACCTCAGACATGTCAAAAAAAAGCCCACTATAACTCCAGTTTTGATTGTACTTTACTTCTAAGCCTGTTATTCTGCATCACTCCACAGGGTGGCTTCATGGACCGTAAATCTTTAAAAATAATTCAGAAGCCAGTTCCCTTCTCTCCTGTGCATATGTATATTAACACACAGCTCATGTCTGACCCATTTGTGATTTGACAAAATTTAAAGCTGTTTACTTTGAAGACTTGATTTTGTTTTCTGCAGTGAAGGTGACCTAGTAAATGAATAATTATAAGTTGCTTTAGAGAACTAAGTGTGTTAGAATAACATGGTTTTGTTTTTGAAGGCTTTGAAGTGGTTCTCCTTTACTTTCTAAATGTACACATTAAGAAGCAGTGTTGTTCAATATGTTACTGTAGGTCAGATTTCCAAGTAAGAGAGTGAGATATTGGAACAGCATATGAAGAAATCCCTGAGAAGAAAATCAGAAGAATGGAGTTTGTTCAGCCTGGAGAGAAGAGGGTTTCGGGTGATGCAGTTTCAGTCTTCCAGTACTTGAATGTGCAGCAGTGGTGTAAAGGGAGGTGCTTTCTTCTCAAGCATGCACAAGGACAGGACAAGAGGCAATAGGCACAACTTCTTCAGAAAACAATCCCTCTGGATGCAGAAAGATTTTCTTCACTATGAGAACAACTAAACTCTGGTATAGGTTGCTCAGAAAAATGGTGGAATGTTCCTCACAGGTATTATTAAGAGCTTGGCTTGACAGAGCCCTGGGTAACCTAATCTAGATACCTGCTTTCCAGAGTTTGGACCAGATCATCTTAACAGCCACCTTTCTGCTTGGACTATTCTATGTTTGCATGGTTGTTCTTGTTACCTAATTTGTAAAGCTGAATACTGGAAATAATTTGTCTTTAAGAAGAAAATTCTAATGTTACTTTTACTGTGCAAAGGAATTGTTGTGATGAGGACCCAAAGCCTAGTGGTATACAATATATATAAAGACAGAGACATAGGAAAAGACATGCAGAAAGAAATAAGACATACAAAAAGAGTATGATCTATAAAAAGTCATCCAACCTTGCAAAGTCTTTCACAGGTTCCTTCTCCCATTTTGTGACAGCATCAGTTGCAGTGAATGGCTTAGTTACTGAGTCTGTTAGAATAGGAAATAAGCTTTTAAGACACTTCCCAGCCTTTAGAAAGCCAGAGTAGTCACTGTTCTCACTGTTACTGGAGAGTGTCAGTCTGCATGGGCCATCTCTTCTGCTGAGAAAATTATTCCACCTAATCTTGGAATTCAAATATTTGATGCTTACAAAGTAGTGAGGCATTTGGTTTTGCTTTATCAAAACAAAATTATTGTCCTATGTATGAACTGCCTGGAGACCTGGGCCAGCTATGACACAAGTGGACTTTTAAAAAGTAGGTAGTTAAAAGCATGACAGCTAGTTTATTCAATTCTTGGTGTACCTTGAAATTAGAAAACCAGGATAAGAAAGCCTGGAAGTCCTCAGAAGAGTATAAATACAGCCTTTTAAAAGATCAAGGTGAATGTACATGACATTTTTCACTGAATTACTAGTCATTAATAGTGATAAAAAGAAATGCGTACACTGTCTTTTTTGGAATAGAGAAGACATTGCAGAGAATGAAGCATAAGGAATAACACTGTAAGTAAAAGGGGAAAGGATATATTTTTAACAAATTTCATCACAGCAAATTGCCAAGGACAGTTTGGAAACCTCAAAAAGCAGGTGTCACTATGTCTTTTATGTAGCTGCTTGCTGGTGTTACAGATCCAGAACTCTGTGTTACATACCTTGGCTCCCTCTCACCCTCTTGAGTTTTATATTCCTTCCTGTGTGGAATCACCACAGCTCCAGCAGGAAGGGAGGACATACCAGTGTCTAACGGAGGAGGCAGAGCTCAAAGCTTGTAAATATTCTTATTAAGGTTGTAAATAGTTTCATTGTAATAAATTATAAAGTAACTTGCATGCAAGACAGTGATTTTTAAGGAGGTAGAGTTTTCTCTCCATGTCTTTGTTGGAATGTAAAACTAGCTGCTGCTTCTTAGAATGAACATGTTCCAATTTCTTTAGAGAAAGAAACCTACAGTGATGCAAAATTCTTTCCAATGCTTCCTCCTTTTCAGGTACTTGTGGGATAAACTCAGAGAAAATTAGTTATTTTGATCATCAAAGTCCTGCTGGGAGCTGGAATAAAGGACTGTTCACAGTGAAATAAATGACAGTGTTATTATTCAATAGTAGGTTAGGATTTCATGCTTGGCATCTTTCATATTATGATTTTGTAATCTGGTCATCAGCTGGTGCAAGAGTCTATATATAAACATTTTTCATTCCTCTTGTTAAATGAATTTATATATTCCATGTAAGGTAAAGCAATTATAAAATCTTAATTTATAATTTTTTCTTCTCTTACCACATTTTAGTCATATGAGCAGACTTCTGTTCCAATTGCTTCAAGTACAATTCTCAAGGATCTATAAGATGATTTAAATGTTAGATTTGGGTCTGAAGCTCCATTTTTTTTTCCGTATTGAGAATTTCCAGGCCAACCTTGGTAATACTGAAATAATGTGCAAAGGGTATGAACTATTCATAGGTGCTACTGGTTCACAGCTGTTATATCAAAGTTTGCAGATGCTCAGAGAACCACCATTCCATGACCTCAGTCTCTGAAACAAGTTAAAGCACCACTTTAACAATATCAGAAAGAATGTGAATCCTAAATTCTGTTAAACTAATAAGTATATGAGTAAGTATTATGAGTATATGAATAAGTAAATTAGTGATTACTGGAAGTTTATTTACTATAGTAATTTGCATTTTAATAAATTGCAAAGGTGGTTTTTAAGAGAATTTTTACAGAAAACATATGTTTTCTGAAGCATATATTTTGTGAAGCATAGTTCAAAACAGTGCCCATTTTGGTAAAGGCCTTGATAAAAATCCACAATAATTCTCATCATCTGACAATAAAACTATCCAGCATCACATATATATTTCAGTATTCAAACTCTGCTTTTCAGAGAAAATTATTAATCCCCTCATCCACCTTTTTATTCCATCTGTAAATCTACTATCTCAGAAGTGTACAGATATTACTCGTTTTCACCACAACTCTGCAAAAGGAATGATTATTACCTTGCTTAGCAAAGGGAAGACACAGATTTAAAGGACTGCATGTGGTCTGAATTCAAGATAATAAGTAGTGGTGTAAGTCAATCACTCTTCAGACTCTGGCTGCCAGTTTTGCCAGCAAAAGGAAGCCAAGACTGAATTCTATGAACTACTGTGAGTTGTGGCATGATTTAGTCACTTCACTGAACTTGGCATTAAACATTTCATATGTTTAATAAGGTAGTAAGCCTGTCATCTAGAACATGCTCTACTGGCAGTCTGTAAAACACTCAATTTAATTGATTTGTCAGCACTGCACAGGAGTTCAGAAGTGTGATACAGGACAAGAATGAGCTTGAAGAAGACACTATGTAGTTAAAGGCTGTATGTTAATGCAGTCAAAAATGATGAAAATTCAAGCAGTTTCTAATTGTTAAGTGCTACACACAAATTATACTTTCTTAAGTTTTTTTTTAATGGATAATTTCTTAGCTTAAAAAAGAGAACTCAAAGCCCTAGTGCCATATCACAGTAAAGCAGAAGTCCCTTTTCCTGTATTTCTCCAAGTAACATTTGAACTCATTGATTAATTTAAAGATTTCCAATAGGTGTAGAAGTCTTAAGAATATCAAATGTTTTTCAAGTATGGTGAAAATCTGTAGCAGAACAGAGAAGTAAGATCCCACTATACAGTACTAGTATAGAGTGATATGGCAGAGCAGAGACTTTCTTGGCTTGGGTTGTGTTCTACATGTGTATCAGAAAGAAGTAAACCTGCCAGAATTATAAAAATAAATTAAAAAAAAAAAGAGTGAATATAATAATTTGTTATTTTATACATTTTTTTAATCTATGCAGTCACATTTGCTAATCCAATTTGTACCTTTATTGATCAAATCTTGTATATAGTAATTCCATCTTAACTAACCCAATTGTCTCCATTTTTTTTTTGCTTACACTAGCATTTCTGCACTCATGACTTAAAAAAAATAATTGCTATTGAGAGGAATGATGAGCTTGTCTTTACAAACAAGCTGTGGGTCAGTTGATAAGATGCAGCTATCAGTGAGAGACAACAGAAACAATGGGATGGATTCCAGTAGAAGATCAAAGAGGCACTGAAAGAACACTATGAATTCCATAAAAGTTAAGAAAGGATTATGCATTGGGGGTGGCGGGGGGAAGGTACCCCAGGTATCAGGCATTCCAGGAAGCCTGTACCTCTCAAGTACCTCAGCCTATGGGGAAAGAGAGAAGGGACAAGCGGCCGGGAATTAGGATAAAAAGGAGGCTGCGCCCTCCAAAAATGTGAGAGACCCCAGGGGAATGCCCCATGGCCTCTCCCTTTATTCGAATAAAGAAAAAAGGACTTCTCTGTCTCCTTTTTGGACATAAACCTCTGGTGTTTGTGGATTAATTTTCCTGACACTATTTATATTTTCTCCATAATCATTTATCTGGGTGTCTGTGAAGAACATACTTAGAATGCCAGCATAAATCCATGACTAAAAGGGAGATGGGAATTCCTATGTTCAGTGGCTTATGCAACAGCAATAGAAACATACAGAATCATAGAATACTTTGCCTAAAAAATTGATCTTTCACAGTAAACAATTTGAGAGGTAATTTTGGCTTCCAAACCTCACAACCATTGGTGTTATTTCGGTGGCAGAAGTCAGACCTGTGAGAAACGTCACATTTAAGAGTGTTATCACATTCAATTTTCCCTCCCCCTGCGACTTCTATTCTACTTGTGTCTCTGCGCGGAATAGACTCGCGCTGCGTATCTAGTTTTTTTGGTTCTGAGGACCCCCTCCCTTTTCCAAGTTTCTTTGCCCTTGCTTGTTAGGATATGGCACTTGGCAAAACTTTGCAAAATGTCCTGGCTGTCCACACCGATGACAGGTGAACGCTCCCTTCAGCTTTGCTGGTGATGGCAGAGTAGGTACAGTTGTGGCTGCAATCCTTCCTGGGGTTCTTTGGGAATCTTCAGTCCTTGGCATTGAAGTGCTGATTACATCCGTACACATCTCGATCAAAGTTGTCAAGGTCGGTGGTGGATCTTTCGGCAGCACCCGAATCAGTGCTTTGCAGGCTTCATTCCCCTTCACCCGGGCCATTTCCAACAGCAAGTCAGAGTGCAGGGTGGTATTCTGCACTTGTCTTTCAATCTGTACCTTTAATCTATTCACAAAATCTACAAATCTTTCATCAGAACATTGTTTAACTTGAGCATAGGGAACAACAGATTCAGAAAGAGGAATATTGAAAAATGCTTTCTCTGCAGCTTTCTTTATTTTCTCTCTAACTCCTTTTGGCAAATTTTGGGCTTGGTCAATAGGTTCGCTCCAATCACCTTCACCACATAAATGATTCATGGTAATTATTTTACCCGTTTCATCTAAAGCTTCAAAATCACTGCTCAGTAATTCTCCCAAAAGGGTTTTCAAACAATTTTTCCAAACCCCTTCCCAGAGCAAATATTCTCCTGGGGATAGAAGGCAGGAAAACAAATCCTTCAAATCATGGGGGACCAATTGGTTGGAGGAGAGGGTTGCCTTTAAAAGACTTTTAAAAAATTGGCTTTCCTTTCCAAACTCTTTTTGCTGCTTTGCATAATTCCATTTTCAATCGAAATGACATTGCATTCCATTCTGGTAATGTTCCTCCCTCCCATAAGTTACAGGTGCTGCAAAGAAGGCAGGCCTCTGTTCCTGGTTTGTCTCTTCACCCCCTCCCTTCTCCACACTGTGTGAGCTGGAGGGAGTGACCTGGGAGCCAGCAGCAGAGAGAGGGCAGGCGGGGTTGCAGGGGGGGTAGGAGGGGTCAGGGGCGGGGTGCCTTGGGAGGGAGACACCCCTGAGGGGTGGGGCGGAGGCAGAGGAGGGAGGGTCTGGAGGACCAGGAGGGGGGAGGTCTTGAGGGAGGAAAGGGTTGAGGGGGGGAGGGGCAACAAAGGGATTGTGGGAAGAAGAAGCAACCTGGGGGTTGACCATGTGCTCGCCACCATTTTGAAGTTCCTGGGCCCTTTGTGTAACACTTGGGGGGGGAGGCTCACCATGTGGTCTCCTCCATTTTGTGTACCCAAAAGACCACCAGGAACAAGAGGAGAGGGATATTGAGGGTAAAGAGGGGTAGGAGAGGGAGCTGGGATGGGTTTTAGGGAAAGGTTTCCAACAGCTTGGCCAGAGCTCCTGGAACAGGGGTGCTGAGAGGACTCCCCCAGCTTAGGGTAACAGGGTTGAGGTAAAAAAACAGGGGTATCAGGGTTTAGGATTGGATAACCTTTTTTCTTCTTTTTCAATAAGGGTTAGTCTAACCCAAAACAAACAAATGGATTACTTTCTCTGCTGAACTATCTCCAGCATTCACAGATTCAGTCAATTTTGTCCCCACTCTGTTCCAAAAGGAAACAGAAGTTACATCTGCAGGAGACACTTGAGGAAAATTTAAAAAAACCCAATTCACTAATTTTTTCACTTTTTTCTTAGAAAACGGTTTCTCTCCAATTTGCAAAATGCCAATCACTTGATTAAAAATCCCCCCTTTGTGCTACAGACAGTCTTGCACCCATCTCTGTGATCTCACCTGTCCGTCGCAGCTATTTCACCAACGGCTCCAAACTGCTCTGCATCCAGAAGTTTTCACCTGGGATGGGACTCTTCTCTCACCCACTCCCTCTTCACCACTTCCCCCCTTTGGGGAATTCAGTCTTCTGAATGCTCCTGCCGTTGTCTCGCTCTCAAAAGCAGCCCCTCGGTGCACAGGGGTTCTTGCTTTTCTCCCAACACGTCTTCCACTTAGAACAGCGAAGAGACGCTTCTGGGGTAGATGTCGTCCCAGCGGTGGTCAGAATCTCACCTTCCGTGGTTCTTCTGTCCCCTTTGTTGAGGGACAGGCCAGCCTCACGTTCTGGGCGTCATCTGACTCGATCTTCTCGAGTGTGGCCCGGCTAGCTCAGTGATGAGGTTTCTCTTCACTCGAGTTTCAAGCCAGCATATGTTTTGTGGGGTTCACTGATTTTCTTCAAGAATCCAAGTCTATAGAGCGAGTAAAGAAAATCAGTGGGGGACTCTCTCTCTGGTTTGCATTCCACAGTTTATTTCTGTGAAGGGGAATCCAAAGGATGAGAGACAAAGGATTTGGGGTCTGGGGGGGTCTCTTTTAACAGGGTTTCTCGGAGGGAGGGAACATCAGAGAGGGAACCAATTATTTTCTCAGTTAGTACATTTTACAAACTTTCTACAAATCAAGGTTACACACGCCAAGATAAAAAATAACAGACACCAACTTCTTCAAATGCCCACAAAGGTGTGGGAGTATTCTATACAGAGGGGCAGAGGGGGAGAGAGGGGGGGCTTGGTTTCCTGGCAACACAGGGGGGAAAGAAAGGGAAGGCAAGGTAAGCATACCTTCTCAGCTTCCATAGCTCACAGGCATTCTGGGACAGGAAAAAGTTACAAACTTCCGTGTAGGAAAGAAGAGTTCTCTTCTCCCAACCCCGTGCTTTCCTGGGCTAAAGAAACTTCAAGCAGCTGGAAATGCCAGCGGGGTCCTCTCTTTACTCTATCCGGCCTCTCGCCGTGGGGCTGAGGAGAGAAACTTCAGTAACCATGGTAACTTGACGCCAGGTAAACAGGAGAAAGAGAAGCTGGGGGGGAATTACAACTAAAAGATGGGAAAAGATACATTTCAGGCTATCAACTACAACACTTTGGGTTGGAAGGGACCTTTGGAGGCCATCTAATCCAACGCTCCTGCAATGGGTAATCTTCAATGGGTAATCTTGCTCAGAGCCCCATCCAACCTGACCTGGAATGGTTCCAGGGATAGGGCATCTACCACCTCCTCAGGCAATCTGTTCCAATGTGTCACCACCCTCATTGTAAAAAATTTCTTCCTTATATCTAGTCTACTCTCTCTTAGTATAAAACCATTACCCCTTGTCCTGTCTCAACAGGCCCAGCTAAAATGTCTGTCCCCATCTTTTTTCTTTTAGGTGTCCTTTACATATCAGAAGGTTGCAATAAGGTTCTCCCAGAGCCTTCTCTAGGCTGAACAACCCTGATTCTCTCAGTCTGTCTCCACAGGAGAAGTGTTTAAGCCCTCTGATCATTGTGGCCCTCTGGACTTGCTCTAGCAGGTCTGTGTCTTTCCTGTGCTGGCGTCTCACCAGAGAGGAGCAGAGCAGAAAGAACCGTCTGCCTTGTCATGCTGGCGACCTGTCTTTTGGTGCAGCCCATTAGTCCCCTGTGAGCCAGCTTTCTGACAGCTTTAGGTAAGCAGAAAATCCTGGGAAAGATACTTCTTTTGAGTGATAGGAAGAATAAGCACTCCTAAGAATTATGAGGTGAAAGATTCAATTGTTGAAACAATGTAAAGCACCACAAGAAAACAACCTCTTAAGTCCACTGCTTTTTCCCCTTTTTGTTTTGATTCATAGGCTGGAAAATTCCTGGGACTCCTGAAATGCTTGTGGTCAGTTTGATATTTCCCTATAAATTTTGTTTTATAAGATTACCTGTCCAACCTATGTAACAGGTATCTCCCCCATGTAACACTGTATGGCAGAAAGTCAGTTGGGACTTAAAAAAATATAAAGGCTATTACATTAACTTACAATGTGCAAGTAAACTCATCTTTTCTTCCAAATACCTTTATATACAACTGAATACAAAACTGTTTGTAGGAGACCTAACCTCATAACCTTAAGGACCATAGTGAAACTTTTCAGATAGTGGTCAGGGAAGTAATATTTATACAGCCTTCCTACTTCCTTCTTAAAATTCTGTGCCTTTTCTTCCCCAATTCCCAATACATATACACATGTTCTCAAGAACAGTATGGTTTGCAGAATAGAGAGATTAATTTATTTTTTTTATGTAAGGTTTCTATATTTTTGATGCTGTAAAATCAACAATCAACTTTCTAAGAGAAGAATTTAATATTTAAGGATTTCCAGCTCTTTCCTGTCTCTCTTCTGTCTCATTTTCTTCTCTGTTGTTCCTTTAGTGCTGACTTATTCTAACTTGTCTTTGAAATTAACAGCTCTTTCAAGGTCGGTTGTTGGGATGTTTGCCAAAGTGGTTGCATTTTATCCACACCCTCCTCTTATGTTTCTTCAAATTAGAATGCGTATCTATGATACAATGATGTGCACACCACTTTTTAATTTTTTGTTCTCATACTTAATCTGCAAAATCCTAAGGAAATTTTCTGTGTGGAACAGAAATCAAAGCAATGATAAAGTCTTTTATGACATTTACTTCAGAAATGAATGTTAAACTTGGCTGGTTTTACACATTAATTCACATGGGATTTCATCTGGATTCCATGTAGCCAAAACAGATGTGTTTTAGTAGCAATGAAAGTTGATTATAATTTGTTTTCTTGAACAAGCAGCTTTCATTGATGTTTTATAGTTCAAATAAACTCTAGTGACTTGCCTCAGAAAGTTTGAACACCACATTTGAGACTAAAATTGTAGAAACCCCTCTGAAATAATCTTTTATGTGATTTTCCAAGCAGTGACAGGTCAAAGTGACTAAGGGGACTTTGTATGGAGAAGTTAACGAGTCTTTTCCCATTCTGCTTTCATTTACAGTCTGCCTGAAATTCTAGGAATCTTACCTGTCCAGCTTCTGCTTTTTCTGTAAGACAGCCCCCATTGCTACAATCAGCATGGGCTTTATAAATCTCTTTCATAATGAGATGTGTTGTGAAGTAGCAGAAATTTCTATTGTGAACTTAATGAACTTCACTGCCAAATCTGTGGAGAAAAGACAGCAAACACAGGGAAAGAGCCAACACTTCTGACCCCATTCAATTGCTTAAAATTCATATTCTACACAAGTTTTATGGGAATAATAGTATTTCTACTCATGAAATAAATCTTAGTGAAAATAGGAGGCTCTGATAACTGTCCATTCATTCTACTAAAATTTTAATTTCCCTAATTTGTACCTGCATGTAGGTCCAGATACAGTGAGAAAAAAAGGTGCAATTTTACAACTCCTGTGTACATTGAATTTTGATTTTCACAAAGGTAACAACTGTTTTCCTCTTTTGTGTACTTTATTATTATGTAAAACAGCAAAAAAAGAGCATCTTTAACATCATCAGCAGGGTTGCACACAGATCTGAGTTAGTATTTTTATTCATACCAAATGGCTTTCACAATAGGCCTGATATAGTTGTTTAGGTAACTCTTCATATATATGGAAATTTTTGGGTCAATAGAGAAACGACTGGCAAACTTGCTGTGAATGCTTTTGTCTCTGTGCTTTCTAGAGTGTTTTGATATTTGATTTTGATGTGACAGGATATTGTTCTTTAAAAGTCCTTGTTGCTCTGCCCCTTTTGTGACCTTCAAAGAAAGTCAAAAGCCCTCTTCTGTGTTGGTGCTCTACCACAAAACACAAATACTCTTTCCTGGAATATTTGCAAAAGTACACAGGATTTACCTTTCTAGTAGCTTGTTTCATGGAGAATACTTACAGGAAGGAACATGTCTCCTTTCTGTTTGATTTTCCATTCCTGAAGCAAAGATTTTAGCCTCTTCATCTACTTCACTGAATTTTCAGACAAGTATGGTTCATTCTTTGCCTAGAACCCCTTGACCTCATTTTTTTCAACTAAAGTCAGCTTATGTTTCAACACTGAAGCTGAAGAATAAATTAAATCCTTCATGGATCTTTTGTAATATAGAGTGAAGTTTGTGTTTATGTATTGTATGCATTATTCTCCAACTGATTTGATAACTTACTGAACTATATGGTAGTTTTCAAAGGTAAGAGAAAAGCAAATTTTTTTTATTAAACTGAGAAAAGATGTAGTATTTATATAGACATGATAATATTTACCAAAATGTAACTTGAGCAGAATTACACTTAAGAACTAATTTCTGAGTTATATTCAAGCACAAAGTGCTTGTCTTATTCTATTGCCTTTGAATCATCACTAAAACTGTCACACTCTTGGTTAGTACAGGAAACTTTTAAAAATTGTATCATTACAGCTTATGTTTTAATATAGGAGCCTTTCATAAAATCTCTATTTATCATGTGTCCAAGGAGAAATTAATGACAAAAAGAATTTTTAATGTTTTCTAAAATGCTACATATAATTTTTATAACCCTAGAAAATGTTCTATTTCAGAAATTCCTGAGGGACAAATATTGCAATGATCTTAATTCAGTTTTATAACACCTGCCCTTTGAGAAGTTGTAAATAAAAATAGATACTGTCCTCTAGGCTAGCAGAATGAAACAGAACTCCAAGAAATTGTATATATTTTCATTCTTGCTGGCACTATGACTTACAAATTTATATTCAAAGAAATTGCATATATCATTCTGACATTGTAATTTACTGAAACTTTTCCGATAGTACCAAAACATTTTTTTGTGAGCACATAGTTCTCTTTTTGTACAGAACGATGACTCATTTTAGCCTACTGCAATTGTAAACAAGAAGAAATTGTTCTAAGAGCACACATGCCTTCCTGCTACTGTTCATTTTAACATTTAGGACAGAGTGGAGCAGCCACAGAATCTTCACTATCAAATGTTTTTAATTACTGGACTTCTATCTTATTTTACAAGTTTTTAATAAAAAATGTACAGCTGTGAGATTAAATAACTTTGACAAAACAGTTATCTAAACATTTTTTGTTACAAATATTTTGCTCATCTTGCGTCTTCCTTTTATTTAAAGAAACCAAGACTGACCTTAGAAAGAGAAGTATGTCTTAGTCTGCTCTAGTTTATTTAAGAGTAATAATACATACAGCTTTATTTCTATGCTGGAAATACCTTGATAATTTGTTGTTTTTATTTGGTAATAAAAAGGAAAATAAATTAGAGGCTATATTCAATGAAGTCGGACATCATAAAATTTAATTTTTTATGAACTTTCCCTCTGGATTGCTCTACAGAACCCAGTTTTTATTGCTACACAACTTCAAGAGTGGGTTTGAACTGAAAGATTTATAAAGTTCTATTGCTAAGAAGGAATCTCAGCCAATATCTAATCTGAGGTGAGGGGAGATTTCAAATCCCATTCCTCAGACTATTTCTTCCAGTCTACAGGGATGGATCCTCTTACACAGGATCTGTAGCACTAAGTTCCCTCCGGGAGTTAGTTGCTCATGTCATTTTTCCTTAAAATACAAGTTAGGCTCATCCTTCCTTTTGTGATCAGAATGTGGTAGCTGAAGCATATATATTCTGAATTTAATCCTCAGCTGTTCTTGAAGGTACTCACACCAAAATCCAACAGGATTTCCTGATCAGTACACGAGAGATTTCTGTCTGGGCACTTGCTACCTTTCCTGAAGAAGCTGTACAGAAAGTAGTGAGAGGTTAGTCAGGGCCACCCAGCTTCAAAGTTGGGTGTTTGCTGAATTCCTGATCCAAAGCATGCTTTCACTTATAGCTTAAAAGAGAACACAGAAGCAGGCAAGACTGAGATTATCAGTACTTATGTCATGTAATTTACTCCTATTTGGATGCTCAGCACTGGTCACAAAACACTTTGAAGGAAAACAAGTATCACCACTTTTTTTTCTATGAAAATTCAGAATAAAATCATGAGGCAGAGTTCCTCCAGAAATTTAGTACAACAACAATCTTTGTGTATACTTGACTGGTGTTTTAAGACTTTTTGTGATACAGATACCGTTCTGGCAGAAGAGGCAGAGTCATAATAAGCCAAATACATATTGAGTATGAAAGAGTATTTTTTCTCCCCTTTAAAAAATCTTCCAAAAATATATCATGATTCCAAATCATATTGCCTTTCTCAGAAAATTTCATTCTTAGAATTACTGAAGATGAATTGTCCAAGAAAAAGTCTTGCAGCAAAGTCAGTGCTTGCTATCAGGAGCCACAGCTATTGAGATGGTTGACAATGAGCTATTGAGATCAGTCTCTGATCAGATGCAGTGCAATGCAGGGGACAATCTCCTTTGGATGATCTATAGGTGTTTCTTGCTAGAGTCTCCTCCTGGAAATTACGTAGGTGAGGATCTATGCCTCTTTCCTGGCTTCAGGGCAGGTTGGATTTTCACAGCTATTATTATAAACAAATTTTGTGCTTTTGACTGTAGCTGTAGTTACTTTGGTGAATAAGGTCAAGGGTTTTAGTGAGAATAACAAGTCATGTTAGCCATGACTTTGGTTTGTGATTAACAACTGAGGATTTTTTCATACTTTAGGTAAATCAAGTTCAGAACTTAGTCATTCTCCACTTGAAGTCAAGAGCAGGATACCCATTGCCTTCATATATGCAGAGTCAAGCCTTGGGGGAAGTAATGGCTGGCTCCCGGAATTCCAGCATAATATATAAGGAGCTCAGGATAGTGGCTGGCAAATAATAAATAATTTAATAAATATCTTTCTTATTGCAAGCCCAGTTTTCACTACAAGTGATTTAGTCAGGACCAATCACACTAACATGCACTCCAGTATCTGCCCATCCCAAAGTTCAGACAAGTGACCAGTTATTTCAGGAGCAACTGTTTTTCCAGTACAGTTATTTTTCACTCTGTATTCTTAACCTTGGCATATTTATTTCCTTCTCATTTGTTTAAGAACAAAGGACAATTTATGTAACTGTCTGCTTTTTCATTGCTTCCTATATGCTTCTGGAATAAATCTTAGATTACTTAACTTACAGATGAAATCACAAAATTTTTATATTTAAATGAACCTGTCAGTCAGTGTGAGGAAGCTGTTTCAGTTCTTCAAAATGCTATTGTTTTTGGCATTTCTCACTGTGATAATGAAATGTGCAAACTTAGAAGTACTTTTCTGTGAGTTGTGTACTATTCAGAGAGCACATTTTGAGTTTGATAAACACCACTAATATATTAAGAACTTGATAGACTGGGGTTTTTTTCCCCCTCAAGAAATATCAGCTCTTTGAATAGTCACAAATTTATTAAAGATTGCTTACCTGAACATGGAAGAAAATTATTTATAAGCCAAAGCTTAAATGGAAAAGTGTCATTGTGATGTTGCTGTCAGAGCAGACGCAATACAAAGCGGATCCTTAAGAAACTTCATCCAAGTTTTTATTGTGGCCATACCTAGCATCTTTATACTCTTTTGACTCCACAGTGCACTTAATCCTATTAGCTGTCATCACAGTGAAAGTACTGTTTTGATAAAGCATCCCCAAAAATCCAAAATACAGATAAATTGTCAGAGCAGTAGCGAGTCAGCACCCATCTCAGGCCTGCTACAGCACCCAGCACACTTAGTCCTCCTCACAGCATGGCCAGCAGCTTCCAGCTGGCTCTCCACCACCTAACCCACTCTTTTATAACTCCCATCCTTATTGGACACATCTGTGAGGGCAAGGCAGTTCCCACTCTTTGGTAATTGACACAGCTGCAATTATTAGGGGCAAGACTACCTTCAACACTATCTCTATCCTCCTCCTCCCACACGAAAGTCTAATAGTATTTTTTTTTTTAATTACTGTTTTTATTACTTCTGGTCTATAACCAGCACTACTAAACAACATGACATTTGGAACGTGACATTTTTTACTATATCTGTTGAGTTGGAAAAGATTTCAAGAGGCCATCTAGTCCAATCTCCTGTTCAAAGCCTCTCTTACTGCTTGTGGTGTGATAAATGCTGGATATTCTGGTGAGCCACAGTTAAGATATCACTGGCTTGATAATAAGAGCAGCATATTTGTTCTTTTATTAGTCTTGGTTTCCCTATTTGCATGGTCACTTGAAATTCTGGTGAGTAACCTGATGCATACCTGTGATCTTGACCAAAATCATACAGAAAATAAACAATTGAGCTACATATAAAATTCAGAAAGCTGACTCTCAATCCTTTGTTCAAGCCCTGTTCTCTCTGGACTGATTTGAAATTATTTGGGAAAATCCTTATGGAATTTTGTCCGAGATTTGTGCTGAGGCATCAAACAGGAAAACCTCTG
This sequence comes from Pseudopodoces humilis, assembly GCF_049639895.1. Classification (NCBI taxonomy): domain Eukaryota; kingdom Metazoa; phylum Chordata; class Aves; order Passeriformes; family Paridae; genus Pseudopodoces; species Pseudopodoces humilis. The sequence continues at coordinate 31,439,706 of NC_142206.1, read as the reverse complement.
CCTACCATGGAAAAAATTTCTGCATGACAGCTCTGCACCCAATGCAGCAACATGTTCAGCTCTGTACTTAGGACTCCTAAAACATGGAGAACAGATATTTTCTATTGGCATCCTACCATTTTTGGTGATCTGGAAAAAATATGTCAAATTAGAAATAGATGATCACATTTAGATATTGTTTTTTGACTTTGTTCCCAACACAGGTCCCACAGTATTATTAAATGTTAATCTGAGCAAAGTTTTATTTTGGCTGATGGTCAAAATGCAGGATTAATGCTGCTTGCTCAACAGGTCTTAGGGAGAATTTGTTTTATTGTGTAGTAATTGCATAAAACATTATTTTCTGATAGACTGAGGAAAGTTTAATTTTAGCAACTTTATTGTCAATAAAAATAATTCCCTAAATGCTGCACTTAATCATTTGCTAGTTATAGTATGTTCAGCAATTCTATTGCTGGTTACAATATTCAGTTAAAAAATACAGTTAAAAAACATGTCCTAATGTAAAGACATTCAAAAGTTTTTTTTTTTCTATTGACTTTGCGAAATGTGAGAGATGAGGTGTGGGTAAAAATTAAGAGAGCAGCTGCTTTCTGCAAAGACTTTTGATGGGGTCATGGGAGCTGCATCTTACAGGGTTCTGTTCCAGCTCCTGGATGGTATTGGAAGAGTAGGAGCTATTTACTCCTCAGGAATACCATCACACTGCAGGGTACTGTATTTCAAGTGCTGTCCTTATTGACTGGTGAGAGGCATTGTTTTATGACAAGATACTTGGTAGCAAAAAAAGCACTAAGATTCTAATGTGCAAACCCTATTTTTATGAATAAACAAGTATTTTTGTTTTATTTTTTTATTTTTAACCTCAGTTGAAGAACTGAACAAAAACATTCACTACCTGGATTATTTGAAAAATAGATTTAGACATCTGATACCAAACATGTTTTTTTAAACTATTCTTTTTCTTTGAGGAGGTTCTCAAGTGAGATACTGCAGTGAAGAAAATTGTGAGAGTTCTACTTGATTACAGAGAGTGTAGTGAGTTCTTCATGTTTCCACACTTCATATATTTACAGTCTTTCATCTTTAGCCAAAGTTCTACTCACATCTCTCTTAAAAATCCTGGGAGGAGAGGTGGGCATAATTCCAGCATCCCTTCTAATCATACCTCAATGTAATCTCTTGTGACATCAAAGCAGTTGGAGGATGATGACTGGGGAAAAAAAATAAAAAAAGAGTCAGCTAAAGTTCAGTCTCTGAATAGGCTGTGTTTGCCTTTATATTTGTGTGTGAGGAGGAGGGAGGTTATGGTGTCAAACTAATCACATTGAAAACTTGGCTTTTCCTGAAATAGGTTCATATATGCCTGTTTAATTAAATTTTCAACAACTATGTGCCATCATTAATGCGAGGGGAAACGGTTCATGTAGGAATTCAAACTAGTGATTTTTAGCCTTTAAATATCAGACACCTGAATTTCTTTTCTAGATGCAATGTCTGACGTGCTATGTGGCACTTTTAGACAAATTTGCAGCTAATAAATGACTTGTATTGCATCTCTGGGAGCCAAGTATGGGCTGCATATATTAAATTGATTTGCAGAACTAGAAAGAAACTAATGCCAGATAGTTCACTTGTTCTAACACTGAAAATCGGTCACAAACCATTTGCTTGTCCAGTTAGGACAGGTAGGAAAGGACATTATTGCTTGCATAAAAGATGTAAGCATTAATTAAAGTCTCTCTTAAGAAACAGTCAATGAATGCTGAGACCATAAGAACACAGACTTCTTCCTACATCTTTTCTGTGCACTGTAGGGTGAATTATTTATTTCATTCTGCTTGTTTTTGCAGAAGACTTGTAACAAAGTCATTACTTCTAATACTTCAACTCCTGCAAAATATTTTCTGCTGATCATGGCTTGGGTTTTGCTGCTTTCTTGAAAGGAACATACCATTAGAACATCATAAATATTTTCTTAATGATCATATCCCAAGAAAGTGCTTTCTAGCTTGGACTCTTGTCTATATGATTCTCACTTTGTCAGACAGTCTTTCACTTGGGTATCCTGATCAGTACCACAGCTAGTGTTCCTGAATATCTGGTTACTTGTACATTCTTTATCCAGGGAAAGGACTTGGGTTAAAATAGCTATGATATCTATTCCTATGAAAACTTTTTACCCTTTTCTATTTACAAATCTCAGACAGTGGAAAATGTCAGGAATACTGGAGTAAGAATCAGTTTGGAAGCACTAAGGATGATATATTTTACACTGTATATTACTCTAACAATTCACAGAAAGATAGTTTTCCATTACAGCAATTTAACTGAAATTTATTTAAAAATTTGGGCATGAACACCTTCACCAGCTTTTGTTTCTCTCTTAGAATGTAGCATCTGTGACTGAAAATAAGATATAAATTTCCTGTTTATTATCTGCAGAATCATTTGCGTGGACCTGAAATGAGGTCCATATATGCCTGGATAATGACATTTTCAATAACTATTTGCCTTCATTAATGTGAGGGGAAATAGTTCAGGTAGGAACTTGGGAAGTCTGCTGTAGTTGAAGATATCCTTGCTCATTGCAGAAGGGTTGGACTAGATGGCCTTTAAATGTCCCTTCCATTCCAAACTATTCTGTGATTCTATGGTTTTCTGCAGAAGTTCTTCATATGGAGCAATAATAAAGTACAAAATTACATTTCTGGGTGAAGTGTTGACAAGAAAACTCTTTATTGGGTTTGTATGGCTATAAAAGCCTTCACAGATAATATGAAACAGAGTAATGACAATTTACACTTCAGCAAAAGGAATGGGTAAATTTTTTTTTAATTCTAACTTACCTAGATTGCCAGAGAATCAAGGGTCTTGTTTAATTTAAAAAAAGTCTTTTGATCCCATCTTATCTGGGTCTTATTACATAAGAAATGGAATTAACATCAACTTTGAAATTAAACCCAGCAAGAGGACTGAAACCAAGAATGTACCTAACAAAATGTGTATATGTAGTAGATTTTCACATCCTTCACTCAGTTAAAAAAGGAAGACGTAGGAAAAGATTTGTGAGGAAAAACATCAATAAATCTTGTTCACTCTGACTAGACATAAAAATTTGAGATCCTTTTGAAGATTTGACACAATTTTTGAATGTGAACTCACTTGCATGTCCCAAAGTTGCTTTTTCCAGATGGAAATTGTTATTAAGTAAGCCTTTCACAACTTCTATATATATTTTAGGTTCACCTGCACTCAAAAGACCTTGGAGTTTGGATACCTGTATGCCATTGCTGGTCTTTCCAGTTCAGCAAAAGAAAGTGAAAAATTAGGTTATGTTGATGCTTTAGGCAATTGTGATGGTGAGTAGAAAAGCACTCTTTTTAAGTATCAGAGGTGCAAGCTCACAATCCAAGTTTCTGGATTTTAGGTTGTAAACTGACTAGAAGATTGAGGAATAGAAGAAACATTTTACTACTTTATATTTGTCATTGTGGGAATATGATTTTTATACTGTGAGTTTATTTCCTGTGATAATTAAATGCTGTAAATAAGCCTGATATTCCAGCACTGTTAGACTTCAAAACTAAATAGTGTCATTTTTTGTTGTTAAAACTGTAAATGGTCCTTTCCCAAACAAAGCAGCACTTGCTAATTTCTATTTCGGTACTTTTTAGCAATGATCCACTGAATCTAAAAGTCCTTTTCTCACACAAGGGGATGGTGTGAAAGTTCATAAGTTTCTTATTACAGTTCACAGACCTAGTTTAAAAGTGCAAAATATCTTTTTCCTACTAGCTCTATTTAAATCAATGAGAAAAAAAGTTTAACTCCTGGGAAGATGAACTTATGTGTCATCAGATATAATCCATTCACTAAGATTTCATTTTTTCTTTCCTCCTTCATATACAATGAGATGATCATACCAAAGTGTTCCAGTGTTTATATGAACTTGTGTATCTGGACTTTCTAGGAAATAGAACGGTGTTATTCTTCCTCATGGGTAAACACGTAATGCGTGATAAGGAAGCATGCTTCCAGATATGGATTTATGAGGGAAATTTCTTTTTCATGTAAGACAGCTGAAGCAATACAAACTCAGACCCAATCTGAACAGTTTTCCAGCCCAGCCAACACAGCTGTATAGTATCCTTGCAATCAGTATGAAGAAAAGTGGCTCAGTGACTTGGACAACATCAAATTTTAATGCTGTGAGGGGACTTTGACTGTGAAAGTGAGTCTATATGCTTATCTGGGCATGTGTCCAGCCATTTAATTCATGAAGTGGCCTTCTCTACTTCAGGTGAGGTGCTCTAATGACTTGGTTGGCACAGGATGTATGCAGTTGCAACCAAAATGTTCCAGTTGTCTGAGACTTGATTTTTCGCCTTTGAATAGCAATTGAAACACATCTCCTTTTAAATAACCTTCTGTACATTCCTCTCACCACAGTGCTGTGTTATTGAACAAACTAAACCCATGACATCACTTGATGAGTTAAAGGTACTCAGCACCAAACCATTCAGGAAATACTCAGACTATTGCAGAATCAGGCCCCTAATTACAAACGTATGTGCAGTGTTCTGGTTCATTTCTGTTACTGATCTCCCATTTCAGTGGCAAACTTTTTTTCTTCTCAGTAATCCACCTCTGTGACTCTAAATATTCTCCAAGGACAAAGATGGCTGCTGCAGAATGGGAGCCAAGGTTCCATAGTTGAATAATAGTATAAGGTTGCGACAGAAGTAGTGTCTGTCTTGTAAAATGTTATTATTGTCTCTGTCTATTAGGAAAAATAGATCAAAACCTCATTTATATGCTACTCTGCAGCATAATGAGCCTGACACTTTAGAGATCAACAAGTATCTTTTGGGCTGCTTTCTTGCACAGAAAACAAGTTTTTTGATGGTTGGGCACAATATTCTTTTTTTAACTAAAATTCTGGATAAAATAATTACCAAATTATTGGTACTTTTACAGGACAGCTTCTAAAGAAGCAGAAGAGATAGATACAAGTTGATTTGCAATCTCTAGAATGCCTAACCCAGAATCTAGAAATGCTATATAACTGAATAATGTGAATTTTAAAATAGGTAACTAATGCACTATAGTTTTTATGTAGGAAGATAGAGCTATTACTGATTATCTTCAGGTTTTCTCTGTGACCAACCAGCGATAGGACTGTGACTTTTCTTTTGGCTCCCTTCAGGACTGCACCAGCCCTACCTCTTGCAGACTATGATTTCTGGTGTAAATCTGCTAGTCTATGCACCGAAGAGAACAACCAAAGACTCTCTACATTCCTCATACAATCCTGGTCCCATTTAATGACTGCACAGGATTCTAAAAAGTCTAAAAGTAGGTGATATGGCTAGAGATACAGAGAACTGTGGCCTGTTATGGTGTCTGTAGAAATGAAGAAGAAAGAAGCTTGTTATGGAATGCTTGTTATGGAATTCTCTATCTAAAAAGGTTTCCCTCACTGCTCCCTTTCATTAAAATTGCTTATCTCCATGGACATTGAACAGTCTGTTTTCCTGCATGATAGTTGTGTTTTGCTGGTGGACCAACAGTCTGTATCACTTTGTATCTCAGTTCAGCTTTAGAGTTTTTGCAAATGAGCCATAAAAAAACCTGTAACAGGAATATGGGACAAGATCACACTTACACACATTTGAAGCCAAGCTTCAAAGAGCCACCTTTCTGCCCTAGCAAATATCCCACCTATCTAATACATGACACTCCTGCTGTTACCCAGCTGCTTGCAAACTACATTTAAAAATTCCCCCTTTTTTATTGTCATAGAAGCCTAGCATTTAAATCCCAGTAAAAACCTACTCTGTTGAGGATATGGGCGACAGGTTTATTTACCTTCATATTAAGCCCATAGGTCTTCTAACTAAACTTTCAGTTGAAAACACTGAACACGTGTTTTTGTCTGCTAGGCCATTTTTAGATATAATTATATTACTACACAGTATGACTCTAATAACGTTAGGCTTTGTAGTTACCTATCTCTACTTGCTCCTCTGAGCACACAAAAAGTCTAAAAATAAAACTAGTATTAGTATTTCTCTGTTTTAAAGGACTAGAGAAAAACTAGACTGGAAATTTTATTTAACATATTTGGGTCTTTTTACACATAGATTGGCAAGTTAAAGAAGATTTTTAAGTCACATGTTAGTTCAAACCAAAGAGGGAGAAAATGGTATTGTCAAATTTTAAATGTCATCCAAGTCCTGGTAATCTTTTGGCTTATTAAGTAAGTAGGTAGGGGTTTGTATTTCTGCAGTGTCTTTCATCCCAGAGAACTTAGAAAACTGGATTAATACACACAACAAGCCCTTGAATTTAGCTGCTGCTACTGAGCGCTTTGATAGCAGAGTGTGAGTGCAGTTAAAATAGAAGGAATAACTCTTGCACCAAATAGAGCATCCCTTTACAAACTGAAAGCACAAAGATCCTAACTCATAAAGTATAATTAAAAATGCTGAAAGTCATAAGGTTAAAGGACTAAATTTGCTGAGTATCCTTTGATGTGACAGCCCAGGTTTTATGTATTTCTTCCCGGATTGTATCCAGTGTCAAAGTGTGCTTACATGGAATAGTATATCTTATAACTGAGCTAAATTGCTTGGTGTCTAAAATACAAACTAACAATATGTAATCTTGGAAAAAAAAGATAGTGAGACCAAGAAAGGATGTTTGAAAAAGGAACAAACTGAAACACAGGAATAAACAGATGTAGCAAAACCAATGCATATGTCAACATTTCCCTGAAGTGATCATACCCCTTGAGCAGATAGTATGAACTTTGTGCATATACATGGTCCAGACTCACCTAAATGCAGATCTGGAATGAATTTTTCCATTATGGGTTTCCCCACATGTGAAAATAGGCAGATCCTGTGTGCAAGTCTCTCTAGGAGGTTCCTGGGACACTAGAGCATAAATAATACTTTTATCTGAAAATGTTCCAAGCTCAGACAGCTGTAAAGTTCAGTGTGTAAAGGCTCCCAGTCTATTCCTAAGAGAGGAAGAAAAGTAAGAGTAGTTGCTTGTGATTTATTAGTGATACTGTTGGTAAATTCCAGGTTGCAGCAATAAGAGATGGTATATATTTTAGAAGTTATAGACTGGGGCACATAAATAAGAAAACTGTTCAGAATGAAACAGTAAACAGCTTTATTACATCTATGAATCTCACTCAATGATAGTTGATGTATGGCCACAGAAGTTGTTTTTAAGAGGCAGAGTGCTGGACACAAGCTAGGAATGATCCTCAGCTATTTTCAAGAAATTCCATGGCTGTTTGATTTCCATGTAAACAACTCATTAAAGATGAATTTCAAGCTTTTACAATACCTCCAGACTGACAAAATTCAGAGTCTTTGATATCTGCAGCACAGTTCTGCTGGGACTAATAATGGCAGAAAATTGAAATTGTGGTATAGAATTAGACAAGGTAATATGCCTTAGCTTTACTATGATAAAGCTTTTCCTTTAGCCCCTGCAGAAGACAGTGTCTTTTTATTGTCTACTGTTACCATTGCCCAACAGAGCAGAATATCTAGCTTAGCACTGCAGAACAATCCAAAACGGTGCAAGTCTTCATTTTTTAGGAAGCTTTTGAGCTTTAGGAATGAATCCATGCACTTTAATTTTCAAACAAAAAATGTGCCAATACATCTACAACAATAAGCACTTTAGATGAAACTACTAGTCCCTTTACCTTCTAAGTCTGGTAGGGGTGTCACGCACGTATGGATAGCCCATTTCCCATATTGCCTGGCTAGCACATCTGTAAAGGGCCTTGGAAATAGGACCTTTGAATGTATTTTAGCATTCCTTGTTCTCTCTGCAGAGGCTGCCAGCCAGTCTACAAGTAAGGCCAGCTGAGGATGCTACATTTTGGATAGTTTTTGCTTGTCTCCACAAACAAAAGTAATTGTACATTGATTTGTTTATGGTTTGCTATGTCAAGCTTGTAACAAGTCATGCCATTGTAATGGAGTGGAGACATCACCTTAGTTTCTCACCTGTAAGAAGTTGCTGCCTCAGATAAATGAGGCTTTCTGTTCCCTCTGTTTTGACTTAGATGGTCTTCAGCTGGAAGGTTGAAATACAGGATGAAACCACAGAACCCTTGTTTTCAGCTGAAAAGAAAACACTTCCATGAATACATGAGAATCATATCCTCAAGGTCACTATTTTGGCAGCTAATATCATGAAAGAAATATGTGAGAAACTATGCTTATTCTAAAGGAAATTACAGGAAATGTATAGCTTTATTATATTTCTTAAATACTGACATAATCTTTGAAAAAAAGACACTTTAAGAATATTCTGGACTGGAAGCAAACTTAACTATAGTTTGGATGAAACAAAAGCAAAGAGATTTGAACCACTAAAGTAGAAATACACAAAAGAAGGCAAAACTAAAAACAGCTCTGGCAGCACTCCACGTGTGAATTTTGTGGGATAAGGCCTTCTGAACACACCTTTTGGAAGGCAGCTGAAGCTTCTGTCACTTTTCAAAATTTGTCCTTTAGCTCAGAGATACTTCAGACCAGTAAAGTATTTCCTTCAAGACAGTTGCTGAGCCAATTTGACCTCTTTGTCTGGTGCTGAAAATGTTCTATCTAGTCTGTACTGCTCGGTTTGGTATTACATTTTTGACTTCTGAACTAGATTTTTCAGTCTGCAGTCTGATCACTTTAGCAGAGCTTATTTTGTGAAACTGGCATTTTTATGCCTCTATTGGGCAGCAGAATTTTTCACTTCCTAGACTCTGAACTACCCTTAAAGCTTCCTTTAAATGCTCCAGGCAGTGAAAGCATGAGGGTCAATTTATGATTTTTTGACAAATAATCAACTTAATAGAAAAGACTTCAAAAAAGCGTCAATATTTCTCTCTGAAAAACTTTATGAGAAAATATTTATATTATTTTCCTAATCTTTGTGGCCACATGGTCACCTAAGGTCAGGGACTAGCCATTTGTGATTTTTTTTCTATATGTGTGTGCTTGTGTGCATGAAAAATGTGTATTTTTTCCTTTATGTAAGTAATAGAAACATATTTGCTATCTCTCCTTATAGTAAATCTCAAAGTGCATTACAAGATTCAGGTCCTCTCTTGCTGAATCTGCAGCCTCACTTTGTAAGACTTTGAACAATGGCTATACAAGCAGAATAAGAACACTTAGTTCCGAGATTACAAGATTATTATACTTAGGACAGTCACATAACACTTATCTTTTATATAGCACATGAATGCTTGTGCACTTTGCATCTTATTGCAGTATAAAAAAAACATTGGCCTCATCTGCAAAGCAGATATATCCTTGGAAGTTTTTGGAGATTCTTTCCTTTGGGACAACATAACTTGTGATCTGAGGTTAATTTACATTTACTTCATAGATTCTGCATTTTAGTTCCTTTAGAGATCGTTCTTAATGCTTCTGTCAGCTGCTGAGATAAATTCTGTGCATGCTGGGGAAGCAAGACATTGGAACTGCAATCTGCTGTTGTATGTGAAAGGAGAATTTTATTTCAACTGAAGAGCTTGTCAGTGCCAGTGAAAAACACGTTTGTGAAATAGTATCAGTTGCACCTATATCTATTCTTTAATCGTTGGAATGTAATTTAAGATGAAAGTAATGTCAAAATTATTAGAAGCTTTTATCCATCAGCCAGGGAGAGACTCATTCCCTATAGATAGCTTTCTCAGTTTGTACAGGTATGCATGAAAGAAGTATTCTTTAATCTTTTCCAAGTTGCATCTTCCAGCCTGATTTATAAACGGGATAATTTTTCTCCATGTAAATTCACTTGTGCTAAGGCAGTGCATCCACCAAATCAGTGGAATTATCATTATTAGAAATGCTTCTCTACTATGTTTACCTGAAATAGAGGAAAGTCAGTTCCGGGTTTTCCTTAGATAAAGCTTAATGCTAGCCCAGTTGCCCGTGTATATCTTCACTGAGTGAAAATAAGCTTTTTAATTTTGGTCAAAATGCAAGAGAAATTCTTTTATACTAGCTGTAATAGTTTTTTTTGAAGTGACAGGCTAAAAATAATGAAGGTTTTTATTCTAGCTAAAAGTATTAAAAAATATTTTTTATGTATAACATTTAAAAATTAAGATTCTTGGTCATACTAGAGAGTTTAGTTATGTCTACTAAGGTTCAGTCATACCAGGTAAATAGATTAATCTATGTGCACTTGTGCAAACTCAAGTATATACAAAGACTTCTCATAACACTCCTTTCTGATAAGCCATGCACCGCTATCTCAAGACCATTTCTTGACAACAGTAGATAGGCATTCAGCCTTTCTTCTTCCTGTAAGTTTATTGCATGCTTATTATTGGCCAGACTTGGCTCCCTAAGCGATTCTGCTCTTCCTAGGTGAATGTCTAAGTAAAAATCTCTCTCTACTGTGGCACTATGTAGTAAAAAACACTCACTGGGAACTTTCATATTTTCCGAATGCATCCTTTGGAATTTACCATTATTTTGAAACTATCTGAGAAATCATGGTAATGGAAATGTTAACAGAAACCAGACAGTAGTGTTCAGAGAGCTATTATGAACTTTAGCTCCTGTTCACACAGTTCTCAGAAAAAACAAGAGTTTCAGTTGCTGAAACTGCAGTCTGAAGGGGGTGAATGTTTACCAGATTCTTTGTTACCAGCCAAAGAATCCACAGAAAGCATCTTCCATCATATGTTTGCATAGCAAATCACATCCACGTACAAATGCTTTCATCAGTTGAACTCCACTGGAGATGACCAGCTGAAAAGCCTTATACTAAAGGGTACTGGAGTCAGTGGAAATTTTCACATGGACTGCAGCAGGCTTTCTTTCAAATAATGTTCTATCTCCACCTTTAGCAGCTAAGTTAAAGAAGTAACTCTGTAAGCCATAAGCTCACAGCATACTGATTTGTGCCAGACCCAGCCTTGTGACATGATTATTCATTATTATGCTGCAGTAAAATAGTGGGAAATATTGCACACTTTCCATGGATAAAATGTAATGAAATTTCCATTCCCTGTAGAATAAGCCTATGCATACCTAAACTACTTCGTAGACGTGAAAATTCCTCTTTATATGCAGTAATTCTGGTGAGAAGGGATGGTCTGAGTTTGCATCAAAGGATATACAGATTATTAACTAGGCCTGTAACAATTTTATAAAGATATTTTTGAAGTCTATTGTACAGGGAGAAAACAATGTAAGTGGTTAGGGTAGGGTATGGTCTGCAATTCAGCTCTCCTATATTTCAGTTGAGTCTGGTTTGGTATGGCAATTTGAACAAGGAAATTGTTTCATCTGAGAGTGAAAAGCAGCCTCTGTACAGTTCTGTGATGAATATTTCTTTCATTTCTCTGTAGGGAACTTGAAAGTTTTGGGTTTTTTCCAATTCAAGTCATGAGTATTTTGCTACATGAAGGTGACAAAAGTCAGGTTTTGAGGAGTGAGTACATTACTATTAAATGGGATTGCTAAGGACTGACATTGTAAGTCAACAAATAGAATCATAAAAAGGTTTGGATTGGCAGAGATCTTTAAAGATAGTTTAGCTCATCCGACTTTCCATGGCCAGGGATATCTTCCACTAGGCCATGTTACTCAAAGCCCCATCCAACCTGGCCTTGAACACTTTCAGGGACAGGGCATCAACAGCTTCTCAGGGCAATGTGTTCCAATGTATGTAATACATATCCTTCTCTCTGATGACTGAATGTGTAAACACAGATTGCTTGGCTGTGAAGATCAATGCATTTATAGCAGTTCAGACAAGGGGAAGTTAACAGAGAGTATTGAGAGCTGCTGGCTGACCCAGACCCAGACCCAGTGGTGTTACTGGGCTACCATCTATTCACTGAGCCTGTTATTCAGTCTTCCTCACTGTGTCTCTGGAAATCCACAGCTTAATGACCTGTCAGGTCAATGCATAAAGAAACATAGGTTCATATACAAAAGATCAGGGAAGGCAGAAGAGGGCAATGAAAAATGCTTTTCTTTTCTGAAATATTTGTGAGATTTTAAAAGATTTTTTTTCACCTTTAAAGATTAGCAAAAATCCATTGTAGGAACTTCTGAGAATAAAAGATTCTATGTTTTTTGCAGCTGGCTCAAATCAAATTGTATGTTTCATTTAAACACTTATCTTCTGAATATATGAGAAATTCAAATTCAGACTAAGTAGGTCATAGTCACAAGGTGTTTCTGTATATAAAGTTGTTGTAAATTCTTCTAAGGTATAAGAGACAGACATAGAACATGACTTCAGACAAACAGTCTGCTAATGGGCTTCTTGGAGCTGAACTTCGCTCGCAGCATGCTCTAGGGAACATGATGACACACAGTGACCTTAGTCACAGAGAAACATAGAATACATTTTCTCAAAACAAGAAATAGTGGTAGCTCTGCTGTCAGTTTCTATAAATCTGGGAACAGAAGCTGTGAACCAACCTTCTGCCAAAACAATATCCTAATAAGCCACCAAGTGCATACTTTTTGTTATTCTATTTTAAACATTCATGTAACTTTTTACAGAAGTGGACACTGTACTTGGACTTTCTGTAGGCCTCCATTTTCTGTTCCATATAATTTTTCTTCAAAGCATGAACTCTAAATTATAAAAATAAATTTTTCCTCACAGCTTAGGTGAAATTAAGGATAGAATTGCATCCAAAACCTGGGATCAAACTCCCATGAAACTGAAATACTAAATTAAAACCAGATCAAATTTTGTAAGATGGCTTTCTTTTTTGTTAAAATTAGCTTGTTTGGATATCTGATTTTTATTTTAGTATTTTGATTTAAGTCAGGTTAGGTGCTAGATTTAAAAACTCTTAGTCCACATATGAGTTTTGTCACTGACCTACCACAGGGTGGAATGTCAGTTCAGATATTTCAATCAGGTTCAGAGTTGTCTTAAAAATCTCTAATTCATGTCTTTTGCACTCAGAGAGAAGTTTAGATAGGAGATCACTTCCTATAAAGGTTGTTGGGGAAACAAAACACATTGTATAACAGGATTAGGATCACTTTGTAAGTTTGAACTGCTAATGGTTATTTAAAAATATCCTTGTGGACTTGTAACTGAAAATTCCAATTGTATTTTTAACAGTAGGTGTTGCTGTAGGAAAAGAGAACAAAGCACTCAAAGCAAACTGCATTCACAGGAATGGCACATTAGTGAAGAAAAAGGGCAGCCAAACTGTTTTGCTTAGAACTACTTAGAAAAACCCTGTTGGCACTTTATGTGATTTTAAATTTGAAGTTATCACATTGTCTCAGTCAGTTCTGATGAACTGCCTGTTAAAAATAGTTAGATAGTTTAGCATTTTGAATATTTTGTCTGATCATAAAATTACCACTCAAAATTTAACCTTCTCCTTCTCACTGAAATTTATATTAATATTTTGTCTGCATGAAAACTGAATCGTAGACACAGATACACTTCTAAATACCACTACCTGGCTAGTATTTCAACCTGAAGATGTGGACAGGTCAGAACAAAAGGTAGGGTTTATATTAAGTAAATATGGTGTACAGCTTGCTCTTGTGTCTAGATAGCAGATACCACTGGCAAAGCTCAGAAAGTCACTGTAGGTACCCATTTGGCAGAAATAGATATGACTGGGTGGTGCTATCACTTTCCAGTATGCTGATACAATTAATTTGTGTTGCTGTGGTTCTAGACCCTGATCAGAGAGAACTCTGTGTACACATAGTGTACACACACAAGACACCCTGTTTTTGCCCTGGTCTACACTTGACCCTGAGGTACTGAGACAAACATTGCCTGAGAGCAGAAGCCCTTGGGAGAAAAATAAACAAAAATAAACATGTTTATTAAATTTTTGATCTGGAAGTGATTAGAGGCATTGCTAGGAGATTGTGGTGGAAGTGTGCTTGGCTGAAAAAGGAGGGAAAAAGTCACAGCCATGCTTGTGCCAAGTGTTACCTGGTGAAAGCATGCTCTGCTCCAGCCAGTGGGAGGACAGGCCCTCTTTTAACCTGGGCTTTTTCTTTTCTTTCTCCCTCACTTATATTACAGTTCAGAACTTCAGGATAAAAAATCTGTTACCTTCTAGTGTTCAGCAGGTTTGGGTGAAGGATATATGTTGTAAAACAGGTTTGTGGAGGAGCACTGTGTGAGTGAGCTCAAGCTGACAATTTGCTGAAAGCCCAGGGGCTCAGCTTTCCTTGAGCATTGTGCTCAGCCTATACTGTCAGTAGTATTCCAGCTATCTGCTTGTGGGGAAGAACAGAAGGATTCTTCAGTTCTCACTATGTGGAGGCACATAGAAGTTGAGATCCCAGATGTTATTTCTTGCCTAATAACATTGTGATACTATCAGCAATGACAGTTCTTGGTTTGATGGCATAAATAATTCACTGAAATATGAAAGCTTTATAGAAAAAGCAATAACTGGAAGTGAACCAAAATGACTTATAAGGATGCAATTGAAAACACCAGAGCTTCAACCTGCTCCCAGATCAGACAACTAAATCCAGCTAACTCTGCCAAAGTGGAGCAATGACTGAGTAAACTTAGACGTTCCAAATATTTCATAAAGTTAATAAAAAAATAGGTCTATAGCAGAAAGATGCTGTCTTTGATATATCTAATTGGAGATTTAAGTAGTGATGTCTGTTGAGGAATAGTCAGAGATGATGAAGTGTAAATTGCAGCATATTCAGAAGTCATTTGAAGGTCTCTTTTTATGGCATGAGAGATTTACTGTGTTGTGAAGTTGCTGATGTAAGGTCATTTTGTACCAATCCTAACAGGCAAAAGGGTTTGAGCAATGCTTAAAACTGTATGAAGTTTATATGTGAGATTATGATTGAAAATAAGTGACTCAATGATTCAGTTGATTGTATAGGAATACTTTCTGGTCTCTCTAATCCATACTATTCAAATTTAGATAAGTGAGAGGATTTAATGGTTTAATTACTAGCTCCTTTGTTCATGGCTTGGGTGCTATTAAGGTATGAGATATTGTCCTTGGAAGAAATGACAAAGAATATTTTTTAAAGTGTAATTTATTGGAAAGTGGAAGAGAGACAAGTCCCCACCCAGGGAGCAAACTGTAATAGCACTGGCAATTTAACAATGAAAGATCTCATCAGTTAAATTTGTAATAATATTGATAGCAGAAAGGATCAACAAGTGTTGAATACTAACAAATATTTTGCCCAAAGGGCAAAAGATATGACGAGGGTTTGTGAAAGGGATTGAATTCTTATCCTAACATTCCTTGGGTCTGTTCTTTCAAGGGTATCTTGGCAAACACATGGTAGCAGGAAAGAGATCTTTTCTCCTTTAGAGTATGCAACCGGTACCTACCTTGTGCTCCTCACAGCACCACAGATTGCCACTGATGGCAGCAGCATCTTCCCGTCGTGCACTCTGCTGAGGTGAGGCCAAGGTGCAGAGCAAAGCTGCCTCTTGCTCCTTAGAGTTTTTGTTCAGGCAGCACTAGGAGACATGAGGAAGTAGAAACATAGAAAAGAGGAGAAAGCTAGCATCACAGGTCAATTGTTAGCATTAGCACCTCAAAGATTTGATTTAATTTTGCATACTTTTAGATATTACTTCTGCATCGTCTGAGGTTATACTCCACAACATCTGTAACCATAGAAGTCATGAAGATAGAATAAGATAGAATATAACCTTTGAGTTAAAATACACAAAAATTGTTTCAAATGAAGGAAAAGGATTTTGTTTCCTCTTTACTGAATACACACGGTCTTCATTTAATTCTAAATTTTGGCTAAAGTGCAGAAGAATGGAGGATTACATAACCTCTGACAGAGCTGACTATAGTAAACTATAGTAAACTATAGTATAGAGCAAGCCTATAGTAAAGATCCTTGTTCCAGTGATTTTCTCCTGGTATGTTTTAAATATTGCACATGGAAACCAATGTTTTGTGCTTATTAACAGCTCTGTTACACGACAGCCTTTGCTTGCAGCTTAGTTTTTTCAACAATGTAGTTGGGCTGTCGCTCTATTGAAAAATTCAAACTTCAGGACATTCTCAAGCTCAGCTGAAGCATTTATATCACATCTGCCTTGGAGTAAAATTAGGAATTATTTCTAGATGCTGCAGTATGAGGTGCCTTCTCCATCACTGGCTCTCCTAAGCCAGGTTCTTCTGCAATAAATTTGGAATACAGCCATAAGCCATGACATTTGGTCACAGGTAATTTACCACAACAGTCATGGAATCCCTTGCTTCTTGCTCTTTACTTCTGGATTTTGTATATTTTTGGTTTGCTATGCCTCTGAAAACAGACCATGCCTGGAAGGGAACAAAAGACAGAAATACCTATCAGAAAGACCTAATTTTGCATAATGTAGATAAATTAGAACACATTCCTACTCTATGCTTGATTTTAGAAACAGAATGTGGGCACCAATGCGGTCGGTTGAAAGATATATGTAAAAAACCTTTGCTCAAAGTTCCATTCCTGTGTTTCCTCTGATTTTCTGAGTAAACCCTGTAGTTAGTTTTCATGTAAAATCACACACAAGTATACACAAATGACATTTTGCTGACTGTCTTGAAAGATGGAACTCCCTGTGAGGAACAGAGAATTGGACTTGATGATCTTTATGGGTCCCTTCCAAATTGAGATATCCTGTGATTCTGTGATTATTATCTTCTGGAGTCCAAAGGAGCTGTGTTTGAAAACAGTTTTGTTTGGGAGTTCTTATTGCTGGTGCTGTCTATATATGTCTTGTTAAAGACAAAATTAGCAGTGGAAGTCAAAATGGGAGTGAGAAAAGAGGAACAGTAAAAACATGTGCCAAGATTGCCACAACAGACAAAAGGCAAAGCAGAGAATATCCTGTTTTTTCCAAGACTGTATATACTGTTGGCTCACAAATCCTCTCAGATTCTCCAAGCAGTAGTAGAACATACGAAGTGAAACTGCTGAGAGATTGAAAGCTTACCTCTGAAACAATGCTCAGGCCCCATTATGAAAAATACTATATAAGAACATCAAAAGCCTAAACCTTTTCCTCTCATTGATAATACCAATCTATGAACTTGAAAGAACTGATTTTTGTTACTTACTTGATCCTCTTCCCAGCAAGAAAATACATAAGTATTTAAAGTTCTTCCATATAAGGACTGGATTCCTTTGAAATTAAATGACATAAAAATATGAAAATAGTCTGCAGTTGAATCATACTTATTTTTTTTAATATAGGTTTATTCAGCAAATTGGCTACCAGTTAAGAGCAATGGTTTCCATACTACGATTTGTGGTGTATTCAAAACAGATGGAAGCATCTCAAAGCCTGCTTTGTCCAAAGCCAAGAACATTTTTCGGCAAGAAGTCTGAACTAGTTGCCACATAAACAAAACGAGTGATTTAACTTAGTGTCTACATATTTTGGATTGGCAAAAATTGCTGTAAAAAGTAAAGCCAGAGAGCAGACTCTACAAAAATAGGAAAAGACAGAGCAAGAAAAAGAGATACACACACATATGCATGCACCACACACAAACACACCCATTCTGGCAGCTGTTAGACTGAAGTGTTTGTGTTGTGAGATTCTAAACAAGTAACAGGGCGTTTTGGTCCATCTGGAAAATTTCTTACACTTTTTGTCCTATGAATTTAGGCACCCATGTCATTATTAAAGAAAACATATTTGTATGCCTTCTATTGGCTGTCCCTAAAAACAAAATTAAGGCTTACATTTTCTTTAGGTTTGTTTATGATGTAGATATTCAGTAACATGTTTTCCAAGAAACCAAATGTATCCTAAAATTGTGAAATGTGGAAAGGTAAAGTGAGTAGATAATAATCTTGACAGCTGTATATGTGTACACTTGTGTGGAAGGGGTCCAAGATTTAATTTTGGACTAAGATTCATGTACTGAATTGTTTGGCCCTGAACTTCACCTACATGATTCTGTTGTAGAGGCTATCATTGGGCATTTCCAAATCTACAATTTATGTAGATATTAAAGTTCTGTCCTTGAAGTGCTCATGGAAGAGGACTGAGTATGGGAGTAGACAGAGAAAGCTGTGCATAAGTCTGCCTCTATCATTGATGTCTTTTAGTGGTTTTGGTGCTGCTGAACTATGTAGGTGTAACTCTCCAATTTTGTTCCCCTTTCTAGGGCAGTGTGTCTACTTAAAGTGTACATCAGACTGTTTGCTAAAATGTCTTCTAACCTTGCTTAGTTTTTCCTACAGCAGAAGTGAGGATGGTGACATGAAATAAGAAATTATTATGAAAAATGTCAGACATGGCATCAGATATAAATGCATTTATGTGACATTTCAAAGTCTGTAGGTGAACAGTACAAGATTCAAGAACAGATTGGCCAGCAAAGTGAGTTCCAAATCTCACTGACAAAAATCATAATAGATTTCTGATCAAAAAAATCTAGGACAGTTCAGGACTACTGTTCTTTGATTGTACTATATTTTTAATTACAGGATTATTTTTTTAATATATATCTCACAATTTGAGGATTATGGAGCACACAATGAAGCTGCTGGTACATTTGTGAACAAGCAAAAATGTTGTTTTTTTTCAGATAATGAATAAATAGATTAAGTCATCTATGAATAATTTGGAAGAAGAACTATTCTAGATCCAGAAAAAATGAAGACTTACTAATTTCTGTTAACAGACATTAAACTGCAAAAATTCTAGTCATGTCAGGAAAGGTGAAGTCTATTTTGGGCATCTTAATCAGACATGAAATAGCATTTATATGCAGTGAGAATATGGTGAAAGATTATTCGGAACTAGTTCAATCATGGTGAATTTGACTTAATAGCCAAGACTGCCTACTAGGGAGAAAGCTCAATGCTTGTTTTTGATAAGAAATCGGGCAACTAATGGCACCATGAGTGGTAATTGAATTTGTATTGGTGACAAGATTTTAGGGGATTGTGACAAAAGGTCTCCAGAACAGGATTTGACAGGATCTGTCTGACCTCTGCAAGAGACATCTGTGAGAGACAGCAGCTACAGAGGCACTAAGAAAGAAGTCCAGGACTTTCTGCCACACATTAAGATGGTGATGGACACATGTCCAAGCAGCATTTTGATTCTGTGTTGCAGTCAGATGCAGTGGCACATCCTGCTATTCACATGGATTACATTCAGAATTAAATCTAGATGTGCAACAGAGAAAAGCTTCATTTCAGTCTTGACAGGCACTTGATTTGGACAGATGGGGAAGTGATATGCTGAGATGCACGGCAGAGTGCCATTGCTCTGCATTTTAGCTAGCCTATGAGAGGCAGAAATTGGAAGAAATAAAACGGTTACGTGGGCAATGAAATCTTCTAAGAAAATGTCTGTCTGAGAAAAAAGTAAATGGAGCATATATCTGGCACACCACCAATCACATATTTAAATCTTTTTTTGTCACAATTTTCAACACTTCAGGACCATTTTTGATTGTTATACATAGCAAATTCTGAGCCATTTTCATGGTTTTCTCTATGAATGAGATGCATTTTCTGTGGAATGGGGGTGTTGAAATGTAGTCATGACTGTCCCACAGGTCTTTCACTATTTCATACTTGTTGGCCAAGTAGATCAGGAAAACACTGTAGAGGACAAATTCAGACTGTGGGGTACAGTTTGAATCAGTGATTTTTTTACTTCATATGACTCCTTTTATCTGCTAGCTTTTTATTAGCAAAAAGAGGCCATTTTTTTTTCTTTTGTGTAGCTCTGTTAAAGTCAGTGAGCTCAGAAATATGGATTTGTGTGACTATGCACTTTATAGAAATGTCCCCAGATGATTAGAAAGCAGTCTTTGAATGTCATGGAATGAAAAGAACCTATCAAAATTCCTGGAATTTTTATTTGATTTGCCAAAAAACATTCATGAAACATGCATTTGTAGAAAGCATAGTGTCTTTCTTAATAATCTATTTTCTTCTAGAATATAATGTAATGAGACATATGCCAATAGATTATCAAGCAATGGCAATTCAATGTGATTTAGTGATTCAGTGACTTTGTGTGCATAACAAACAGTTGAGGAAGCACCACAGGAGCCCTAAACTCATATTTAAAAACTAAAGTGAAGGGAGTTTTATACTTTAATTCTGGATCAGTCACAATAGAAGATATATAAAGTATCTTTAGAAGTATGGCAATTTCATTTTACTGAGATCCATTACTTTATTAGAAATTAGCTCAAAACTTTACTAAAATTTGCAATTCATTTAATGGATATGAAAGTTCAGGATTCTTCAGGATACACCAAAGTTTTGAAGAGTTATGCCAGTACTTTCTACAAGAGGTGAGAAGGAATAAAGATACATAACTTTTCTTCTCATCCTTGTATTTTTTACATTCAAAATTATACTTTTAAAGTAGCTGCATATGAAGCCTGCATATGAAGACTTGTGATTTTAAGCTGCATTCTATTTATATTAGGTGCTCTGTTTGTAGATTTCTGACATATCTAATTTTAAAAGTGCTTTACTAATACTATATTTAAAATCAAAACCAAAAACAGGAGCCTTTTAAGGATTCTTTTACTTTGTGCTCCTTGTTGGATTTTTGTGGTTAGAGAACCACATTTTTGTTTCAAATCCAACAGCTCTGTTATGAGAACAAAACCTAATGATGGGGGGAAATCTTGCTGAGAGATGATTCCTATGTATATCAAATGGAAGAACCATTGCTTATAGTGAAAAATGGCTTGACTGATTCCAGGCTTTAGCTTTATACGCTAAATTAAATTGAGAATTTTCAATTCAGAGGAAGCTAAACTGTATTAACAGTAAGGATTTTAACACTGCATAATCAGAGGAGTACTTAATGTCAAATGGTTTAACCCTGTCTAGGTGGTCCATGTTCACAAATTTTTTTGTTTAATTTTGACACAGATCTCAAAGATGTGTCAGAGGTCCCTGAAGAGCAGTAAAGCTGGAGTCTGATTTCAACCATAGTGAAAGGTGGAGACAGTGAATCAGCTTATTAGCTACTAAGCCTTGGCACCTTGTGGTTTTCCTTACATCGGTACCTTTAGGATTAAAAATATAGGCCCTTTGTAATAGTAATGATTTTGAAAATAACCACTTACTGGTCATTAAAAATTGTGATTCCCAAACAGAACTGGCCCAGTGCTTCTCGGCAATGTATAAGAACATGAATTTTGCTGTCTCAGGGGAGGGTCTTGCATGGGGACAGATGTCCAGGAAGTCTATTATAGGGAAAGACCATGGGATTGCTGCTCCCACTGCCACAGAAAGGATGTTCAGACAGCTGCTGTTTGTGCGGACCACTCCACACCACAGAATGAGTTTTTGCCAAACCAGCACTGGTTTGGAAGCTGCCAGACTGGTTTTCCACACCTTAGGTGGGGGTAAAGGAAGCAACCAGGCCAAGGTTACTGATAAGAACCCAGAGTTTGCGGTCTTAGAATACCATCTGCTCTTCCTGAGCCTGCAAAGTCTCTACTGATCTTTTGCCTTTGAATTCTGTATGTATTGTTTGAAAAGAATCTATAGTTGATTATGTTTGCCTTGGTGGTTATACTCATAGTATAATTTTGTAGACACAAAGTTTGCCCCATCTCAGAAAATGGGTCCTTTTTGTTCACCAAGTTCCTAAACATCAGGGCTCAGAAGAGAACCCCAGGACAAAAGGAGGCACCCTATGTTCAAGGAGAGATGATATCATTTGGAAGTCATTTGCTCAGGGAAGAAATTAGGAGGGAGAAAACATCTGTTGACTGTTGGGAGGCTTGCCAAGCAAAACAGGAGTTGCGGTTGATAGGACATGCTAACAAAACCAAGGAAAGTAATAATTGTGTATAGAAGCATAGAAGATACATACTACACATAGTTTTCAAAAGACGACTTTCAAACTAACACAGCTGGAATTTTTCTGAAGGATGGTTGTCTGTCTTTGCTTTGCATGAAGAGAGTAAATGGAAACGAAACCATTTTTTCTTAAATATTTTATACAGGAAAGAAAACTCACTTTGTCATCTGTTTCTCAGCCTTCCGAATAGTTTGAAAAACATACTTGCAGTGGAACTAAGGGAGAAAAACCTGTGAGACAGAAAAAAATGTACACTTCTATTTCAGATACTGCATAATCACAGAGATGTCAGGTTTGGAAGGGACCTCTGAAGATCAAGTCCAATCCCCCTGCCAAGGCAGGGTCACCAAGAGCAGGTGACACAGGAACATGTCTAGGTGGGTTTTGTATGTCTCCAGACAGGGAGAATCCATGACCTCCCTCAGCAGGCTGTTCCAGTGCTCTGCTACCCTCAATATAAAGAAGAGCTAGTTTTAATATTTGAGTAGATCCTTTGGTCAAAGAAGGCTGGGTGACCCATTCCTTCACCCTAATGTTCCACTCTCTTATGGGCAATTACCACAGAAGATACAATGTGGCTACAATTACTCTTAGCTGATAGTTAAACAAAGTTAATTTAAAATACAGTACCTAATGTCCAAAAGGTTAAAGAAAAAGGAATATTGATGAAACAATATAGTGAAACAATATAGAACTTGTTTCTATATTATCTATATTTCAATTTTTTTTTTTCCTTTTTTCCCTAGACTATTACTGAGAGTACTCTAATGATTCTTTTCTCTTTAAAAAATCCTCAGATCACAATATATTCGGGGAGGAAATAATTAGCATGAAATGTAGGTACTAAAACTAATTAAACAGATTGAATGAACTTCCACTTTGCTGGGTAATATAACAATGGAACCTCATATCTAGGACATGGGTAGCTGCTCATCTCTAGTCATGTCTGTCTGGACATCTCATCAGGAGAAAACTTTATTTCAACACTCTACCTCTGGCCTCTGATGGTATCAGTAAATGCTGAAGCACAACCAAAATGAAAGCAACAGTCTAAAAAGACTAACATGTAAATTTAAGGATTTATGATAGACTCTTATGGTCTCCAAAAGTCAGGACAAGTCTCCCATAACTTTACTCCCATAACTTTTTTTACCATGGTATGGTAAAAAAAAACCATAGTGAGCAAAAGGAAATTAAATATAATTTAATTATTTTAAATACTGTTAGGATTTAATACTTTAATATGCTTAGAATTTATTACGAATCATCAAGAGCTGAGAAGTATGGCTTTAGTTCCTTGATGATATTCCTTCATTCCTGTATCTTCTAGAGCTCTCTAGTATTGGTAATGCTGAAGTTTGTATAAGAATAAAACTGCCTAACTAACTGGAAATAAGTTTGATGAGTTAAGTCTTCCTACTTTCACTTCAGAGGTCTTCTGAAGGTCTTCACTTCTTTATATAGAAGACATAAACGTGTTTTTAATGGACTCACTGCTACTTAATGTTTTGTGAAAGTTGTGGCCAAATTTAGAAAATTTAGGCAAAGTCTACATTTTCTAAAACCCCAGAGACCACGACTATTTTGTTTCAGAATTACTCTTCCATCCTGGTAAATGGGTATGTAGATCTTCTACATATCAGAGTCTGTGGAGTACCTAATTATGTCCTCAGCTTACTCAAGGCGATTGCCAAAAACAGGTGTTATGAAAGAATACTGCCCACAGAAATACATAGACAGAGTGGGAACTGCCTCCAAGAGGCTTTAAGTATGAGATCAACAGGACAATGTGGGGATTCAGGCCAGTAAGCATTACAGGGATGAAGGTGGATCTAATTTTTCTCTCTTGCAGAAGAGAAGTGAGCATCCTGAAAACAAGGAGCCAAGAAAAAACTAATCCCAGGTTGGACAGAGACCTGATTATATGATTCTCTGTATTTTGAGGAATGACTGTGAACTCTTTTTTACCCCTGAGAAAGGTGGGAACTTTAATCACCCCAAGAACTTTCAGCAGC
The DNA here is from genome assembly GCF_049639895.1 of Pseudopodoces humilis. Lineage (NCBI taxonomy): Eukaryota > Metazoa > Chordata > Aves > Passeriformes > Paridae > Pseudopodoces > Pseudopodoces humilis. Next base: position 31,415,836 of record NC_142206.1, on the reverse strand, counting down.
CTCTCTTTTCCATTCAGTAGCAATTCAAAGGGTTTTTTCTCTGAGGAAAAACCTCATCACTTAAATTGTATATCTCTTTAAACATATGTGATTTTATATAACTGCTGAGTTTTACTATTGTTATTTTCATTTCTTCAGGATGAAACTCTTACCAAATGGTTTGCTTGCAAAACTTGTCATTAAGCATAGCAGAATAAATAGCTATGGATAAGCGACCTTTGTGGTGTTTTGGGTTTGCAGATCGTCTAGAATTTTATTTCATAATTCTTTGAACTGATGAAATATGCCAAGTCACACTCCCCACCTCCCACCCCCCCCCCCCCCAAGTTTAATTTTCTTGCTTTGCCAGTGTATTTGTAACTGGGTGGAATCATGTGTTATTTAAATAATGATTCCTGTCTGAAAGTAATTTCTGCCCTGTTTGTGGAAGAACTGTTCATGCAAAAACAAAACCTGTGGTAGCTTAGGATTTCTATTTGAAATCCTGAATGGAATAAAATGACTGGAAATAAAGCCTCAAAATATTGTGTGTTGTAATTCGTTGTTCTGTTCTAAACATAGACCTCTGAGTTTTTAAAGGGTCCAAGTTCTGGCACAAATAGTTTTCTCCTTCTGTTTAATAATTGCCTGTGTTAACCAGACACAGTGACAACAAACTTTGATCCTTACAGTGGTATTCATAAATCTTCAAGCTGCATCCAGTCAAACAGTTTCAGGACTGGTGAAAGTAAGTTGGTGCTTGCTAGATATACATTTATCTATTATAAAAATACAAAAACCGAATGCATTTTGTGTTGTCTCTTGTGAAGGAGATTTGGAGTGCTAAGCCCGAGAAGATTAATGTTGTGGTTGCCTTCTTATCAACAGTACATTAGAATGCACTAATACTTTTTCAATAATGAGAACAGAATTTGTCAAATAGTATGAAATCCCTGGTGCCAACACACTTTATATAAATATTTGCAGTAAACGACTTCCTAATAATAGATTGTATATTATATACATATATAAATATAAACATGCATATATCAGAATGCTGGAAAAAGTCATGTTTATATAGACTTCTCTAATTTTCCCTGTGACCTTTTTTTCTTCCTTCCCATCCAGGTTTAAAACTATCTCTGAAGTATCATCAAAGTAATAAAGGAAATGGCTAAAATTCCACTAAAGTAAGGTAAATATTGTTTTTAAACATTGGATTAGAGTAAATCTAATCTGGCCTGCACAGTTAGGGATTCAGTGCTCTCCACAGCACTACCTCAATTCCCAGAAAGAATGATTGTAAGCTGAAATATAATATTCTGCCAGGAAATCACTAGTTCCGAGTTATTAGATTCCAGCCCTGGTTGAGACTGAGGTAAGGAGACAGCACAGGAAGCACTCAGAGTTCTTCGTAAGTGTGGTTCAACATTTTTAAAATAGTCTGCTTTCAAAGGTAATGAAGATGATGGACTGCAGCAACTGAACTGCAGGTGCAAAGAGACCCTCCTGCAAACTGTGATTGTTTCTCCTTTTCCTGTTGAAAGTGTAAGCAAATGTTCTTATTTTTATTCTCTAATCTAAATTGAAGATTTATATTTCCTGAAGTTTGAAGTAACCGTATCTATTTTTGCATGAATCCCTGTGTGTGGGATGCATAATGTTATGCTCTCTTTGAGCAGAGCCCACAAAATTTCAACTAAACAACTTCAACCTAAATCAGAAACATGGAACAAAAAGCCTCTAAGGTTAATGAAGTTGCTCTTTGATGCTATACTCTCGATACTAAGGAGTTTTACAGTACTGGTTAAGAGGATCATATTGTCTACATGTGTGAAGTAGATGATTCAAAACCTGAAACAAGTAGTCTATAGTGTATCAGTTATGATTTATTTCCTTTTAAATCAAGGGAATACTGGTATTTTTCTTTTAATTAAATAACATCTTTTGGAGAAAGCATCTGTTTAGTGAAGGCCAAGAAAAACATTCTTTAATGTTGCTCTTTTGTCACGTGGGACCTGCCGTTCAGGTATTTCCTGTTCTTACTTTTTCTCAGTTATGTTTCCCAGAAGATGACATCTATCCCATTTATTTTTCAACATAAATCCTTATTGATTATTCTTGGGACAATTCTGCCAGTTACTTTGGACTCCTCTCACAGATCAAATGCTGTACTGGTAGAATATGACATATGACTGAAGGCATTTTTACATAGAATTATTATAATTTTATTTCTGTTAAGTGAGAAGTGGGCAACTACTATAAAACCCCATAACACATTTTCTGTTGTAGCAAACGTTTGCATTGCTGGCTTTGGTAGGGATAAAGGACTGCATGCACAATGAAGAAATAATCAGATTCCTCTATTCTTTGACTACATGGGAAAGCAAAACATTTTTTTTTCTCCCTGTCTTTAACAATCAAGTTATTGATGGAACCAAGCTCTGGTGTTTAGGTAACTCCAGGTAATGCTGTCAGGGAACAAGTAGGGTCCTCTTAGTGCTCACTCCTTCTTTTTTAATAACTATCCCTGAAACTGCTCTAATGATCATTACATGTACACAAATCAGAAGAATCTTAAGTAGTATTTACTCTGGCAAGTGTCCTGCATTTCAGGCTTCCCAAGAGATATGCTATCCTTGATGGCAACCTCCAGGCAAGTCTGTGACACTGTTCAGCAGATTGGTATTTTAAAAAGAGTCATTCAGAGATTTGGACTATATTTGCATTTCAGTCCTTCTGGTAGACTGAAATGTATGTAAAGATACTTGGAGTGTAAAGAACAAGTGTGTGAATTCACACAGTAAATTCAGAAGGAAGATATTTTCAAAACCCCAAATGAATCAGAAACACACATCTCTGTAATTGCCCTTTTTGTCATCAGTATTCTGTTCATGGGGGTCTAATAACATTTCACATTACAATAACCATCAACAGGGAAAATGGTAAAATAGCAACACAGATATAGTTCTACAGAAGAAGAATATATTTTTCACTAGTATCTACATTTTTTAGCTGGAATCTTCATCAGATTTAGTAAAGGAAAAATACTTTGCAGAAATTCTAATTTCTGTGAATGCTCATTTCAGAAAAACACTGGGAAAAAAACATAGCTACAATTTTCTTGTTGATCTACTGAGTTTTTAATAAGAAAAGCTGGATAAACTTTTTTAAGTTAATATTATGCTATTAGAGGTATGAGATGCATCTCTGACGTAATCTTCATTAAATAATCATGTTGTTTTCCTCAATAATAAAATTCATGCTAAAATATTTGGGCTTGCCAGTCAAAGCAACAGAAAATAAAATAAGGAGCCTACAGAAAAACACAGGACTGTTTCATTTTTCTTGGATCTTGTGGAAGGATATTACTTTTAAAATTGTAGCTCTGCTACCTCATCTGTCAGGTTAATTTCACCAATGTTTTCCATTTCCTTCTGTTGAAAACCATTTAAATGACGGTGTTTAATATGAAGCCTTAGTGTACTGTTTATTTAAGACAATTGATGCAATGAAAGAATTTGGTTCTCTTTTTCAAAAGTTTCAGGATTTTCACTACCCAGATATAGCCTTCGTAAATGACCTGTTAATTAACATAAATATTCTTTAAGTTGATAAATGTCATAGTCTTGTAAATATTCTTGTTCTTAAAACTGGATTGAAGGTTTTAGGCTGCTTATTTTCATTCTATACTCATTGAATAGAGGATACTGTCCACCTACTATCTCCACCTCACTGAAGTAGTCAGTCATAAGCAAAAAAATATTTACCATAAGCATTCTGCTTGTTTGGTCCCTTTACCAAGATTAAGAAAACACGAAAAAATCAAAACAAATGACTGCCCGAACTCGAGTGCTGGCAGTTGCCCCGGATGACTTGCCGGACCAAGGGCAGAGAGAAAGCCAGCGTCTCTCTGGCAGCCAGGGACGTACAGGAGCTACACTGCCATCCCGGGTTTGGTTTGGCCCGGTTAAGGCGAAATGCGGTATCTTCTATTCCCTCAGGCTGCTTTCTGATACGGAAGAAGCAGAAGACCTAGAAGACATGATTGCTTGAACATTTTTACTGCTTGAATGTCAAGTTTTGAGGCTGATGCACACACCTACAAGGTAAGAGAGCAGAGAGAGCCGCGCCGCTGCCCGGCGGGGCCGCGCCCGCTGCAGCTGCGGGGCCGAGGGGCCTCCCTGGCGGTTCCGCTGAGCGGGCAGAAGGATGTCCGTGCGCAGAGGTGCGCCCATACATTTTTTAACATTGCAGTGGCATTCTCACCCTTTACTTATAATAGCTGTGCCCTTTAATTTGAAGAGAAAAATATGTACTTTTAGGTCCTGGTAGTCTTTGCCAACTCCCGATTGCCCCGAGGGCCCGGCTCCTGGCTGGCCCGTGCCGTGCCCTCCCACCCGTGTTCCGAGTCTCGTTGCCCCGGGCCTTCCGTGGAGCCGGAGCTCCGGACCCGCCTCCGCGGGACAGCAGAGGGCGCCCGCGCACCGCCCGCCGCGCGGCCTGAGGGGCCGCGTCGTGCACCGCGGGACCCCCACAGCCCATACAGCTTTGGAAACCCCGGTACCCCTAAAGCCCATACAGCCCCTGCAATCCCCGCTACCCCCGCGTCCCGGAACCCCCACAGCTCACATAGCCCCTGCAATCCCCGCTGCCCCACAGCCCCCGCGTCCCGGAATCCCCACAGCCCATACAGCTTTGGAATCCCCTGTACCCCTGAAGCCCATACAGCCCCTGCAATCCCCGCTGCCCCACAGCCTCCACCCCGGGTGCGGGAGCAGCGCCGGCCCAGGGGCTGTTCGGCCAGCGGGTACCGCTTGCACGGCGGGCTCACCTTGTTCAAACATTGCGCCGGTGGAAAGCCCCCCCCAGGGGTGGCTCTTGGCGCAGGTAACACGGAGATGGTTGTGCAAGGCAGCTCCGATCACCTTTCCTCTGGCTGCCTGGCCAGGTATCAAGTGGAAAACAGCTGAGGGGAAGCCACCTTTTCAGGTCTTCACCCCTGACATAATAGTTTTAAAATACTTCAAGTGTAAATTTCAAAAGGTAGGAGGGGAAAAAAAATGCACAGGAGGATCCAGGCAGAGATACGGTTCTGCATTGATACATTTATTTAAGAGCATACCTAGACTTTAAAAAATGGCACCCGTATCAGCCTGTACATATATTGGTGTAGAGAAGTTTTCCTGTGTATTTACTAGTGCTAGTATATTATTTTATTTAGAGGTCTGTTAATTTATAGTGTAGAACAAGACATGTCATATATGGCACCTTCAAGATCTTGTATCTGAAGTGAAAGAATTTCAAGGGCAGTAGCAAATACTCTGTCAAATGCAAGAACTTGACTTTCCAGTACTATATTTTTCTTTTTAAAATCCATTTTCTCTAGTAATGGGCTAGATAACACAGTTGTGGGAGACTTTGAAGGAAAAAGTCATGTTTTTTAAGCTTTAAAAACATTTGTTTGCTTCTGGGCAGGGTTTGGTCTGACTGGGAATAATGTCTTCCGTTTTGGAAATAGAGATATGAATGGTCTGTTATTGAGACGTTAGAGGGAGAGAGGGAGATCTTGTGGTCTGAAACAACTTCCAGGGCTCTAATTCCACATCCTGTGCAATATTTACAAGGCAAATAATTTATATGTAATCTGGCTTTACTCAGTGGCGCTCCTCCTGATCTATACACTGCAGTAGAAATCATAAACAGATATTCCACATCTGTTTCTGGTTTTGCACATGGGAAAAAAAGGAAGCGAAACCTAACATCTAAGCCTCAGTCCATACGTTTTAATATTCTAAATGAGACATATCTCCAGTAGGATGACTTGTCTCCTGTGGAGTGGATATGGGTTAATTAATTAGCATCCTTTGCAGACACTTTTTAAAGTGTACAGCAAAAGAAGTACAGAGCTACCAGTTACTTCAAAGCACCTCCAGTTAGCAGTGCTTTTCTGACTTTCCTCAGTTTCAAAACCCATGTGTTTTTTGTGGTTCTATCTCAGATGCTGTAAAGCTGCAGCACTGGCCTTGAGACGTACCATAGCAGGGTTTGTGGCCTTTTCCAATGACTAGGTTATATCATGGTTATAGTTCTAGATGTTAATATATAGAATAAATGATAGGCCCTGAGGTAAAGCCCTGTAAACACTGAGCATTAAGCGAATGATGACATCATAATTAACCAGAAGGGCTAAGTTCCAGAGCTTGCTGTTGTTACCAGGACCTTCTGTAATTGCAGCTTTGTCCATAGTATCTTCCTGTTTCACTTTTTTATCTTTATAATTCAGAGAACCAGTTAAAATTTTTAGTAGAAAATATATTTCTGGTAGAGGAATATAATCTGACAGCTAAAAATTGTAACTATCAACATTGGTATTTTACAGAGCCTAAATTGTTATCTGCATCAAATGTACTTGACTGAGTACGACAGTTCTGTCAACAGGGGATTAATGCCTAGCAGAGTTTTTTTGTGTCAGTCCTACTTATTCTTACACAGAAGCCAAGGGTGGCAGAAAAGGTAATTCAGGGCGTTTTAGCTGTCTCAGAAGCTGAACAACTCTCTTTGCAAAGAGGTGATGACTGTATTTGGAAAGTATTTCAGATGTAGTATGCTCCCTGTCTCAAGCACAGTAAGAACTGGGTTCATTTACTGCATAAAATGGAAAACAGAGATGGGACATATCTAGACTGGTGGATTTGCTGAGTTGAAAGAGTAATTTTGGCACTTTAGGCCTCTCAGAGCAGTTCTGTTGCTGGATGTTGGCTCCCTGCATCTGGCCATTATGAAGCCTGTCCAAACAACTGCACTTGTGATGAAGACACTTTCAGAGGTAATAAATAATTACCTCTGAAATAAGGGGTAAGTAATGAGGTCAGATCATGTCATATCCCTATCACATATTATACATATGTATGTATTTAACTTCAAGATAAGATTTGTGTCTTAATTCAGACAGAAAGAATCACAGAATACAATCACAGAATGTCCTGATTTGGAAGAGATCCACAATGATCACTGAGTTCAGCTTCTGTCCCTGTACAGGAGAATCCCAAGAATCACACCACGTGCCTGACAGCATTCTCCAAATGCTTCTTAAACTCTGTCAAGCTGGTGCTGTGACCACTTTCCTCAAGGCCTGTTGCAGTCTTATATCCAATCTAAGTCTCCCCTAACACTGCTTCATGACATTCCCTTGATTCCTATGAATTTTATTACTTTTATGGCTTTGTATTTTTTTTTTATTCTTTATGACTTCCAGCTGTTATGTCTCTTTCTGTAATTCAGTTATTTGTTCTGTGCTTCTAAATTAAGTTGCTAATTTTAGAGAGAACCTTGTAGAAAATTAATGATATTTTTTAAACTTTTGACCTTTTCCTATCCTTTCAAACTACAACAAACACATTGAATTCTCTGTAATGGTATTTTAAATTTATTACTTGTTTTGAAAAACTTTTAGCAATAAAATCTGTGGGCAAGTGTGACACTGAATCTTCTCAGAAGGCTTGTGCTTAGTACCTATGAATGTCAAAATAGAGCGAAGACTCAGGTTTTGTATCCAGTGGTTCTTGAACTGGAGTTGTGTGGAGCATCTCTAAAAGTAATTATGTACTTTTGGAATTATTGCTGATTCCAATGCTATATTCCTCATATAAATCCAAGGCACCTTACCATAGTTAGTAATCTTAGCAATAGTGACAAGAGCTTTTGAAGCAGACATACTCTTAGAGTTGTTTTACTGCAACAAATTAAAATTGCTTTCCTCCTCCACCTACATCCACATTACATGGCACAAAAGAACCTTTTAAATGACAAATACATATAAAAGGAAAAAAAAAAATCCAAGACTTAGCAAGCAGACTTTTTTTATTAACTCTGCTTTATTTGTTCACGTGCAGACACAGTTTGCTATGTACTGTAAACATTGATTCAAGCCATCATCCCTTGTCTGATTCAATTATCTCAGCCATTGAGATATAGACCCTGAATGTGGTGTCTGTTTTTCTTCTGTCTTCAAAATTTATGCCAATTTAGTTTTTGTTACAGGAAAATACATATTCCAACTGTCTTGTCTGAACACCAAGCACTGTGCCAAAACCAGGACCATCCTAAGGAACTCCCTTTCTCCTCAGGCATTAGTGGTTTGTATTAAATGAAATCTGGATTCACAGCTATTCCATTGAGGTTTTTCAAAGTCTTTCTTAAAATCATCTTTTGCCATTTTTGCTTTTGTTGACCTAATGCTCTAAAATTATAGTTTGCCATGGCTCTTACTACTTAAATTAGTGTCTAAATTATCACAGTATCATGCCTTTCTAAAGTATAGTACTGTAATTACGGTGCAAAATTAAATTAATCCATGATTTATGATTAACAAACAGTAAACACTGTATCACTTTATGATGTAGGTGTAACTGCATTTCTCTGTTCTGCAAAACTTGTCATGAACTTCGTTCATTCATTTAATCCACTCACTGTAATTTGAGGCAGCAGTCCCAATCTAAAAAAAAAAACAAACTGATGTTGCAAAAAGTTATTTTAATGTTAAGTTTCATTCCCATGTAGTTGATTGTATGTGAAAAAAAAATAAATGTTGTAGCATAACTGTGCAACACATGATATTTTATTTTTTTTCAACACACCTATTGCTGATTTACACCATCCTAGTTTTGTGGGTTTGTCATGATAAAGGCAGTATTGAATTTGTGCAAGCTTTGAGAAGTAAGCCACAAGCTCTTGTGGCAATAGCCTTATTTCTTTCTGCAGACATTGAGGCAGAGGGCTGAATGTGACCAGAAGAGAAGGATTTCAAGGAAATCTTCAAAATGCAAATGAATCACCGATATAAACTCCTGTTTCATTTAATCCTGTTGTGTAAATGTAAAGATGTGAGTTGCTACTGTATGGAACTCTCAAAACACTGAATCACCTTCCTCTGTCTGATATTTTTCAATGTCTCATTATCAGGCTACAGATTTGGTGAAACGTGGGTTCTTTCTTTGCTTATTAGTAGTGACAGCTGGAGAGGAAATAGTCCTACTTGTGAAGAAGTCCTACTGGATGGCAGCATAATCCTCCAAATCCAAGCAGGGCTGGGTCTTCCCTGTGTTACCTCTACTTATTTTTACAGGATCAAGCCTTACAAGTGTTGTTGGGTTTGTTTGGTTTTTTTTTAAGAAAAGGACTTCATTTTAGAAACAAAAGTATTTTGTTTCTTTGGTAAATCAAAGAGATATTTTAACCTACAAAAATGAGTACAGGACAATCCAATTAATCATCTCCAAAATTATTACAGAATAAAAGTCTTTTCATTTATTATATTATTGTCTCTGGCTATCACCATAATATCATGACTACTCTTTTTTTCTTCGTTTTACACATTGATAAAGAAAAAATTTCATATGATTTTGTAAAAAATCAAGCAATGACTTATATGATTCATCTTTAAAATCCATACCTTTAGACCTGTCTGTTAAAATGCTAGTACTTTACACTTTGAGTTTCATATTCTCTGTCCTGGGAAAATGAGAGTAGATCTTTATAACCGGACAGATGAAATCTGTGAAGTGATTCAATGTGAAGTCATTCCCCAAGTTTGCCTGGAACTTAATTGGACAGCAGTCTTTATCCAGTAGGGATTATGATACTTAAAATGCTGAGTGCTCCAAGGCTGATGTCCACTAGACCACAGATTATCCTCTCTATTGAAGAGGTTTGCACAGAATCCTCACACTTTTCTGATTGAAAGAAAGACTTCTAGTCCAATCTAAAGGTGTCAGTGTTAAATTAACTAAATTTGTTTGGTATAAAATAATGATTAAATCAGGGACTGGGATGTTTTTCTACTGATTAGGAAATACTTTTTTTACCCCTCCTCCAACTAAATAAATATATAAATACATTTTTTTCGGGGAGAATAATTTCAATGGAATAAAAAAAATTACATTAAATGGTATAGAAAAGAATCTTTTCTAGTGCAATTGTTAAAATCAGACTTCTGGGGACTAGGAAAATGGCAGGGTATATGTGTTTTCTTTATTCTGAGTGAGTGCTTTCAATTGCACAGTAAGTAAAAGAGATTTTTTGCCAATTTCTTATTTCATAACTTTGTGCCTCGCTTTTTTTTTTACTACTATTTGGAAATGCAACATTTAGGAACAGTTGAGCCAGTTTGTTTTCCTAGTCCTCAATTTTTTTTTCATCAAATTTTTTTTTTGCACTTTCATTTCAGATCAACCCAGATTTGGATTGTTATTTACAGCTTTACAGTTACTCTTAACATTTTTTCCTGGAGGCTCTTGGGCTCAAAACATTGTTGCTGTGTTCAAGCCTATATTAGCAAGTGCCACTTGAGGTAATAGTATTTAATGCTGAAATTTACGTTTTACTTTTATAAAACTAGAAAAATGACAATTTTTTTTATTAATAAGCCTTCATATTAAATAACATGATGTTCTATTTGTGCCTCAAGATGCATCATAACTTATTCTTTTCAAGTGAAGGTACATATTAATTTCATCTCACAGAGCATTTGTAAGCTTATTAATAAGGCCAAGTCTTAACATCAGAAACCAACCTGCAATTTAGAGGGGCTTGTCTTGTTTCCTGCTCAAGAGGCAGCCTTTTACTTCTGTAAGAGCACCTTTGCCCTTTTAAAATTAGACTATGGCTTTGCACATTAGAGAGTAATATCAGTTAGGAATTCTGGCAAGTGTTTTCTGAAAATCCAGGTGCACAGTATCCCCAGCATTCCCCATGTTTGTATTGGCAGCCACAGGCTCAAACAACTCCAGCAACTAAGTGAGGCATGAATGCCCTTCCCTTCCTGAGACCATGTTGGCTATCCTTGATTCAAGATGTGGTTTACTGACTGTTCTTCCATTTGCTCTTTTCCAAGGCTTTTCCCACAACTGGTGCAAAGCTACAGGAATAAGTCTATAGTTTCCTTATCAATAGGTCCTAAAAATGGCCTGATTTTGGTGACTTTACCCTTTCAATTCTTTTCAGCCTGTGTTCCTTTAGTTTCTTTCCTTTGAGTTGCAAAAGCTGGAATTGCATATCAAACTTTCTTTAGGGCTAACATTTGTGAGGATTTGCTACCTGTAGCTGATAAATCTTGAAAACTTCAGTAGAATCATCTGGTCCAAAGGAATGGTGAAGGGAACACAGGTTAAACAAGAGGTTTTGTCATTGGACAATGCAGCAATTAAGCCTGGTAGAACAACACAAATTCCTAGATCTTCTAATAAAGATGGGTGCTTCTTCAGAAGTGTGCCTGTCTCAGATCGTAAAATCTGCCAATTTCTTGCTGTGTTGAAATCTGTGGTCTTTCACTTTCATAATTGAATAATACTTGTACCTGAAAAGAAGATTTTTAGATAAAACACCATTCAGAACAGAGGCAGAAATAACATCTTTGACTCAACCCTCTCTCATATTTGTTCATCATAAAAAATCATAAACCTTGTAAAGCTCCTTTGACTAAACTAAAATTTGAAATTATTAATCTGTAGAAATAAATGTGGTGAAAAAGAAGGTAGAGGTTATCTAAGAAATTAATGTAGAAAGTTGTTCATCATATAATTTTCTTCTCCAGTAATTTCTCAAATAATTCTCTTTTTTAACCTTTTACAAACTTCTTTTACTAAGAAAAGCCCAAACAAAGAAGAAAAGATTGCATATTATAAATTTTTATTTGCTCTTTGGTGGACACTAGAGTATTTTCTTTAAAATGTGCTTTTAACTCTCTGTATCAAACCTTAGTAGTAACTTTTTTCCTTAACTGTTGTTTCTTTAAGTGTATTTAGTGTATGATGAACTTCAAGGAAAAGAATAAAATCATGTATTCTTTCTGCAAAAATACTAAAAGTCTTTGGGAACATTCTGAGCATTTTGCTGTTAATTCTATGTTGCTTGAATGATATTTTGAAATAGAAAAATAATTGCTAGTGTTTGATATGCAATATTCACTAAATTTTAAAAAAATTGACAACAATAACAAAACCCCCAAGAAAACAGATGGGAAAAACAGTTTAAAATTTGTCAGAGTATAAGATCTTTCTTTTCATAATTTTTGTGATAAATTGAATTAAAACTCACAGTTGCTTTGCATATTATTCACACAAGGCCTTTTTTGGCCATGTGGTGTTGCCAAGTGCTAGAGATCCACATTTCACTTTTTAGCGCTGGCCTGCCAAGTTATATAAAGGAAATGTTTGCCCTCAGTGTTGTTTTTTCTAAATTATTTGGAGTGCTGTGTTTCAGTCTCCTTTGGGTCTATTCATTTTACAGAGGTTCTGTATTCTCTCCCTTCTGTTCATCTTCCAATAACAGCAAATGTCTTTCATCCAGAAATCTTCAGTTGAAGCAGCTAGATCCCTCAATTCCTTGATTCCCACTGCCCTTCACACAACCTATGCCTGCATTTTCCTGCCAGGAAATTTTTTTTTTTTATTTTTTTTGGGGAATCTGTTTTTCCCATGCTGTCTACCTTCATCCTTGATTGGTTTTCCTTCCCTGACTCACGTTTTCTCTGTCCCTGCTCTGTTACAGTGATATAATATTTATGTGCACAACAAAAATGGGTATCAGAACTTAAAGTGAACCAGATGGCTTAAGAAAGGACTCTGAACTGGAGGATTTAAAAATGCCCTTTGACTGTCAAGATAAAGCTGGTAACTTTCCATGGAGCCTTTTAGAAGTGAGTAAAATGTTTCGATATGTTGTAGTTAGTGGACTGGGGTCGTGAAATGTTATCTGTCTTTAAATGAAGAAGCAGAGATCAGCTGGCCTGACAAGTCCTTATTTTCAGAAGTGAAATGCTATGTAAATCAGTTATGGAGATGTGAGGTTTAATATACCTTGTCCAAATTAGATCTTTCCTACACACGCTTAACTAAATATTTTGCTGTGTCTAAGTGGCTGCAAATATATACTGAACGGTAGAGATCACAATATTAAGTTACATGCCATCATGGTGACATGAGGGATGTTGTTAATTTCTGTTTTTGAGAAAAACGAGTGATGCCAGAGTAAAGATTCCTGAGCTACATTTAGTGACTGAGAAAATAATTTGGCTATTGTGCTTAAAGGGCTTATTTCATGGCATTTTTCACTTAGTGATCCCAGTTTCCAGAAGAAACCCATGCAGCTCTGGGACTTCAGGACATGTGGGATCTGCATCTTTGTTGCTGACTCCCACTTCTGTTTTAAAAGGCAGCAAGATAAACAGGTATGTGACAGTGGGTTGACTTGTATCATGCCACAAATATTCCAGGCTTAAGGTACACTTGTGTTTGTGTCAATCTAAACATCACAACAATATAAACAATGGTATGTGTGACTAACAATGGTGCTTTGTTGAAAATATTTGTACCAGTTATATTATGAATGATGGAATTTCAGGCACGTGTTTGGATTACCTATCCATTTCAGTCGTTTCCTGTTGTTGATTCTTTCTAGCAGTAATTTTTTCCAATTACAGGAATCGTTAGGGTTTTTTTTCCTAGAGACACTGGGCCTTTAGTATAGGTAGGAAAAGAGTCTGAATGGTTTACATAGTCATATCCTCAAAGGGGCTGCTGCATAGGGTATCTTTCAAAGCTTAGCGGAGTGCATACCACAGCTAGAGGATGTAGAACATCTCAAGGGTCCCTGTGGCTGTTTAACTCTTTGAAATAAATGGTTCCCTCCAGCATGAGAAGGAAAAAATCCACATTGGTTTGCCAAAGTTATGCAAACACATTCATCCAAAAAACACTGATCAATTATGTAAAAAAATGGGACATTTTAGGAGCAACATGCAGATGAAGGGAAAGAGGCACAATTTATTTATTTAGTGATGATTTTTGCTTAGATGAACACTACACTAGGAAAAAACAGCTGCTGAAAGAGATACTCTGCTGATGCAAATGAAGGAAGTTGGCTTTTTCTTTATTGTTTAGAGAACCTGAAGGTGCAAAGAACAGGCCTATTTCCAGGAGCACACACTTTTTCTTTCTGTTGGGAGAAGATAGATATACAATTTTTCTTAGAAATGTTAATTTCTCTGTTTGAGGAGCAAGATAACCTTTTGCTAACACTGCCAAAGACGCAATATTTACTCTAAACATGAATGAAATTTCAGGTATCAGTGGAAATTCTCAGGAGGGTGACCAGTGACAGGTCCCAAGGGAATGGCCTGAAGTTGTGTCAGGGGACATTTAGGCTGGATGTTAGGAAAAGGTTCTTCACGCAGGGGATGTCTGGGCACTGGAACAGGCTCCCCAGAGAAATGGTCACAGCACCAGCCTGACAAAGTTCAGGAAACATTTGGGCTGTCAGGCACATGATGTAATTGTTGGACCTGTCCTGTGCAGGGTCAGAGGGTAGACTTCAATGATCCTTGTGTGTCCTTTCCAGCTTAGGATATTCTACAATTCCTTAAGTAATTAAGGGTTTTGGGGTCAGAGAAATGCAGTCCAGTGCTGTTTCTATCTGCTTTTCCATTTTCCAGTAACTTTATTGAAAAGTGTTACAAAATTGGCCTGTGGAAGGTGGTAAATGAATTATAAGAATATAATGCAGGGCATTGTCTAAGTGGAATGAAGGAATTTGAACTCTAAGACTGTCTTTTCAACTAAGTGATAGTTAGCTTAGAATTGCAGTGTGGAATTCTATTGCTTAGAAAATATGCAATTTCCATTTGCTCCACCCTGTTTTCAGTTATATGAGGCAGTACAATTTAAAAGCAATAGGCTTTCTGAAGATCTGTAAGGGTATTGAAAATTAGTTTAGTATCTCTATTTGACCATGTAATGGTTAAGTACTGAGCAAAGGCAGCTCTAGGAAAAGGATTTTGTGGTTTCCTGGTGAGAAAAAAAATTAATTGACTGGTAGTTTCATGTTATGTAAACCTATTGGTTTGTACCCTCACCTAAACTCTTAAAAATGATGGGTACATGCTTGCTTAGCATTCAAGTCAGCAGCATCTACCCAGCTTTTCCTAGACTTAAAGTTGCATTTCTAGTGGTGTTTAGACTTTTATTATCTGCAATTTTCCTCTAGGAAGGAATATGAGGGTTTTTTAACTTATGAACTAATATTGTTCACCCCCATGTTTTATAGTTTGAAACGAAAGCAGAAAATGGAGTTTTCAGAGCACAAATATTAGATGAAACAGAAAAATATTACAAATGTTTGCAGATCTAATGAGTTAATTTAAGTATTTTTAACTGAGACTCCTCAATGTACATGAAGATAATCCACCCATCACTCCTTATGGGACTCTGTGACTGAGATATAATTCTGTCACTGAAATCCTAAGGAAATCTATTTTTTTGGATTATAAAGTTCATTTGCACTTTTTGGACAACTGGCTTCTTTCCCTATTGAGTGGGAAAAATCTGATTTTTCTAACCTGAATTTTCCCTTAGAAAGCTTTTCTTTAATTTTCTGCTATGTGAATCTCTCTTCATGTGCCTGTTTGTGCAGTTTTTGCAGAAGTGACTCTTTGGACTATTGACTGAGTACCACAGCATGTGATGCTATTGTTCCTTAGATGACTGAAAATACAAAGAGTATGCCACGCATATGGGAAACACAGTATGAGAAATTATTTACTACATAAATTTTGCGAGAGTCTGGGGCTTCCCAAATCTTTATAACAAGTTTTTGAAGGGTTCTTAGCCACTCAATGGCTTATAGTCATAGTATGAATTCATCTGAAAGATTATATTTCCTTTTAAAAACTGACAAAAAAATAGAGGCATGCTATTTAAAAGAAAGCCATGTTATCTGAACCAATTAAAGCAGCATGGAGACATCATGTGGATGCTGCTTTTATAACTGCATGGAAGACGTCATTGTCTAGGACTTTGTCTGGACAGGAGACAAATAATTTGAAACGTTGGATGGATATAATCTCCTACATTAATACTTTTATTAGAGAAGAAGCATTTTCTTACTTTAACTTAGAGGTATTCCCATGTGATACAAACAAGCTTCAAAAAGTTTTGTGGTATTGAAAGCAAAACATCTGCATTTAAGGTCATAACTGCATTATTTCAAATTTACAATAAAACTGTACCAAAACAAATCTCTTGTGATGACAAGGCTGAGTTCCGCAACCTCATGTGCATGGTCAGCAAGAAGGAGTGATTGAAAAAGCTTTCTGTGCTCCACCAAATGAGTAGTTGGGAATGATGGATTTGAAAGAGAGTAACCCATGGGTAAGAGAGAAAATCACTACCTAGTGGGCACGAGTAAAAAAGGTGTAAAGTATGACTGTTTGCAACAGAAGAAGTCCTCTAATTATATCTTATATGTATATCTCCATGGAAAAAAGGAAGATCCATTTAATGTTACACAGAAATTGTTTTCATAGAACACAGATTGATGATGAGAAATAAAGTGAAATAAATAGCAAACTGAAATTTCAATATTGCACATTGTGAAAGAAAAATACAAAAATATTTTCAAAGTTTCTTTCTCCTGTCTCAGGATCCAGCCCTTTTCTTCTTAACAGCATACATTTTACCTATCTGCATGTTAATGTGCATATTTAATGCATACTGTAATTGCCTGTATAGGTTTATAAACAAGCTAAAATAGAAAACTCCAGAAATATTGCCATCAGAAATACTTTTCACCTCTCTGATACCTGATATTTTTATAAAATTGTGGGTGGGATGCCTTCTAGCAAAGAGCCAGGAAAAGTTGTATTCTGTCTTGGTGCCAGTGTCAGCTTGGAGCTATGACTGATGCTTTTCTGATCCCCTGTCAGCTATGGCCACAAAGGCATCTCCTTTGGAATCTCACCAACTGCTATAAATTAGAGCAGCCTTCAGGATGTTAAAATTTGTACAGAAAAGTTGGCCAGGCACAGGTGTGGCCTCAGGCAATGAAGCAGAGAGGTGGCTTGATGCCTCCCTCTGGGTCTTTTGTTTAGGCTGGTATAAGAGCACTGATCATAAGACTTGCACATGACAAACACATGAGCAAAATTATTTGTGATGGATAAAATCATTTAGCTGGTTTTCATTTTTAGTCACAAAAGGTTTTGTGGCATGTTTCTTTTACGTTGGGTTTGTTGCCGTGACAGTTTCTAAATATGTAATTTATAAATATGTATATATTTCCCCCAAAGATGTATAAGGATTGATCCTATATGGAAGTGGTCTTTGATAGCAATAGGTTTTACATGGCTGCATTACTGTTATTTATGAATTAAAGGAGCTATATATTTTCTTCCTCATACCTTGGTGTATTGTGTTATTTTACTTCTAGCCAGCATTTTATACAATTACTATATGCCTGTCTGACACAAAATTGAAGTGATTACTGGAGTCCTAAAGGAGAGATGTAGTGATAACACACATCCTGAATTTTCAATCTGATGAGCAGACGAAAGACAGCTCCTTCGTGCCCCTAAGGTGAGGAGTTTTGTATTAGGATATTTTCTAGCTATTTTATGGGTTTTTTTTTTAGTTTTGTTATTAAATCTAAATATCAGGTTTGTGGAGAAAATGCTTAAGAGACCTGACAGGTTTTATTGAGGAATAGCAACACACATAATATACTTTAGGGACTCCTAGAATATGAAGCCATCTCATGTAATATCTCAATTTCACATTAAATATTATGTTTTTCTTTTAGCTGAGCAGTTAAGTCAGCTTGGTCCAGAATGTGACTGTATTCACTCCTGAGCAGTCATATGGTTTATAGAGTTTACAAATGAGCCATTTTCTTCTACAGACATAACCCTTTTTACTTGGAAGATGAAGCTGAAATTTATGTCTTCATAAACATTTGTTCTTTACATGTGGTGCCTCCTTACAGTCCTTCTCCTCTCAGAGGTGCCCTTGGTTCAGTGCAGGGCACCAGCCAGATGCCACTGATCAGCAGCACCACAGGATGCTATTTAAACATTTAAATAACAGTGACTGTCACACTGTAGCTAACTGCTGGTTTGTTTTCTTCTCAGATTTCAGAATTTTTAGTCATACAAAGGAATGGAAATGCCTTTTTTAAGAATAGAGCTGTGTGATGTTTTCATGTTAAAATGGACTTAGGACCCCGAGGACTGCTTGTATGCAAATAACCTCTCAAGCTAAAACAAATACAATTGGAGATTTGCAAAATCTAGTGTCCCTCTTATTGTCTAATTACCCAGCATGAGTATCAGGTCTTGTGAGATTATTTCAAATCAATTCTGCATGACAATTAGTTTATACACTTACACAAAAATGTATTACAAGAAGTTTTACTTTATTTCTTGTCTGTTTTTCTGTATCAAAACTCTGAGTTCTGAAATGTTTTTTCAGTAGCCAAGCTTTTGACTTTGCCTTATATGCTCGAGCAACTGACTTCAAAGTTTCCCTGTGATGTCTTGTGTAACATGTACAAGTTATAAGATAAAAGAAAATTTTATAAGAAAACACAAAGATCTTCAAGACCCAAATTTGAAGAAGCATAGAGATTCATCACTGCTGAATGTCAACCTTTATTTATTCTCTAGGAAGAGTGTGGAAATATTTATAGTGAACTTGGAGTTGTGTAGACTAGGATTTTATTTAGATGTATGTTTGTTTGGATGTTAATGTGTGCCTTCATATCTCTATATTTTGCTAATACAATTTTTCTAGTTTTTCTTCTCAGCTTTTTTAAATCATGGTGAACAGCATCAATGTATTCTAAAAAAGAAATTCTAAAAGGATGAACCCTCCAGAAATAATGTGTAAATAAAATTTTAAAATTTTTAGTTTATACATATGCCCTTGCATAGTAGTTTTTTAAATAGAAGAGGGAAAAAAGGGAAAAAAAGATGAAAATATGGGAAAGAAACGGGAAACTGAAAAAAAGAAAGGAAAGGGGAAACAAGGAGTTTGCAACACTTGAAACAGAAAATTTATTCAACATGAGAAAAGAGAATATTTTATATGGAAACACATGGAAGTAATTCCTGGTGTATATTAATTGATCTAGTTTTAGTGCATGAAAATAATATTGGAAAGCCAGATAGTAAATGTAAGTCTTCCAACCATGCGTCTACCAAATATCACATATTTGGGCTTTTCTTATTTAGATGTTTTGGGTTGTTTTTTTCTATATAGATATGATTTTTTTTTATTTATGGCAAAAGCATTCTCTAAAATTAATAGAAGGGTTTGTTTTGTTGTTTTGTTTTTTTTTATGTTTGTATAAATGTCTAGAGATAAAACTTCTTTTTCTACTGAAACCAACAGGTTTCTAGAATACATCTAGGACTATAGCACTGGAAGTCTGTAGTAAATTATAGAATGCTTTCTTAAAACTACTTTATAGAAAGTCACATGCTCCATCCCTGCAGAACAGGACCACAGGTTGGACTGGACACTGCCACAGTAGACCTTTCCTCTGATACAGTTCCAGCATCCTCTGAAATTGAGGAAGGTGCATGAGAACTCACTCAAGAGATATTCCTTCATTTGGAATAATGTGTTCTTTTGCTTTAAATATGTCTTTGAGATGCAGAAGTTTTTTAACTAAAATGCACTTGTATTTCTCTGGTCAACAAAACAAGTGCTTGTTGATATCTTTGCTGAGCTGGCAGTCTTATATAGTATCACGAAAAGGAAAACACCACTTGTAATAACAGATTTAGTATGATCACCCTTACTTTAAAGTGAAAAGGAGGAATCATACTTCATCTTAAAAGAACCATCCATGTAATTATCATTCCAACTGTAAATAAATATATCCCCACAGTGGTTAGCAGAGGGTGTCTCATTGTACAGCCTTTATGTCCTCAAATCAAAATAGACAGAAGTCGTACTTCATGTTGGCCGTCTCATCCCCAGAGAACCAGCGAAGCAGCAGACAGAAGTTGCCCTTAAATCTCAGTAATACGCTGTGCCTTTGCTGCATAGTTACTCTCTTAATGGATTCCAGAGCTTTTGTTCTGGTTACACGTCAGATAGGCAACCCAAGGCATTAAAGGTGTAGAATTGAAATGATAATCAATTGGGATTTATTTACCTCTTTAGAAATATTTTGGAAAGCTGCCATGGGATTTCATGATTGGAAATTGGCTCACATTCCTTAGGGAAATGGTGTCCAGGTCACTGCCTGCCATTTAAATGGGAAGGTTTTTATCAGTATAGTGGTACCAGTGGATATTACATTGTAATGCTAAAGGGATCAAACACAAGATTTTATGCAAACAAGTACTGATTTCATTTAAAATGCAAACAAAATCAAAATAACTGGGCCCCAAAAATGTAAGGTTTTCTTGTGGTGGGTTTTTTTTGTTTGGTTTGTTTTTTGTTTTATTTTTTGTGAAAGTGTTTAAAAACTTTCATTCAAATTACATAATGACTGACCCAAATCTTTAAACCATACCATTACCAAAATGCTTAATTTAAAATTCTCAGAATCTGGACTTACAAATCCTCATCTAAATTTGGATGCAGTAGCTCAGCTCTGATTTTAGAAGTAACTGAGTGATATCATAGTTGTCTAACTTATATTTCAAATTAAAATTTTGTGCTCCCTTTCCATTGAAATTTCTTCTACTTGAAATAATTGAGTAATCTTGATATTTCAAGTAGCAGAATTTACCAGTAATTTTGCAACTAAAGTAAATTTAAAGGAAA
The DNA here is from genome assembly GCF_049639895.1 of Pseudopodoces humilis. Classification (NCBI taxonomy): domain Eukaryota; kingdom Metazoa; phylum Chordata; class Aves; order Passeriformes; family Paridae; genus Pseudopodoces; species Pseudopodoces humilis. Next base: position 31,395,248 of record NC_142206.1, on the reverse strand, counting down.
TCTTCACTAATTTGAAATTATGACTATTTAATACACTTAATATCAATCTTGCATTCATTCACCCAAAGATTCCAGTGATCTACACACCCAGTGGTCTTCAAGGAATACAGATTGCATTTAATAATGAATGGCTGTTATTCCCTAGGGCTAGCTCAGAATCAACCCACATTTTCGTGATTATTATATAAGAAATAATTTTGTGAATAATTTGAAACTATTATTTGAAACTGTAATAATGCCAGTGCACAGCAGGAATAAAGCTGTCAAATATTTAACTTTTTCTTAACTTTTATCTGCGCAACAACATTTATGCAGTGGTGATTTTTCCAGATGGCAAAACCTATACCTATAAAAAAGATGTTAGCTGCCATCAGAGAGGGACCAGGAGGGAATGCTCTTCTTCTCAGCTCTTCAGAGAGCCTGGAGTGTGAAGGCCAGAAAGGAAGTTTTGGGTTTTTTGTTTGTTTTTTTTTTAGTTATTTGGGTATTGAACTTTCAAAAAGAAATTAGTATTTGTGCTCAGTCCTCAAGCTCCCCCAGTTGTGAGGTGGATACTATTTGACTCAGCATCCTCTGTTTTTTGGCTGATCTGACTTCCCTTCTGAGTCCACTTGTATACATTTTACATTGAAAAACTGATATTGGCACTATGGAGAAACTGATTCAACTGACCAACATTTTCTATTCACTCTGCCTTAAGCTAAGTAATTTTGAAGGTTAGTATTGTTCTCTGAAAGGAGCTGCTTGGAAAATGTTCTGTGTAATCGTAGCTACTGAGTTTTTCAAATCTTTCTACTCTTTATGATGCAATATTTGCAGTTGCCCTTTTATTTGGACTTTCATATATTTTGAGAGAAGGAAATCCAGTGAAGGAGTGTAAGTACTCCAAGGAGTGACATGTCTTACTTGGAACAGTCAATAAGTCAACAGACAATACTAGGAAGTGGAAAATAGAAGTGGAATCCTTGTTTGCCTGATTTGATACAAGGACAGAACACTTTAGCATCATATGAATGTTGCAGTTACAGAACAATTGGATTTTCTTGTGTGAGGGCTGTCTGATTTACATCCTGCATCTAAGATAAAAACATTTCCATTTGCTCAAGAACAGGCCCACATTTAGCTTGGGAATGCTTCTCACCTGTCATGATAAAAAAGTTATTAAAAAAAAGTTGCTGTAAGGGCAGAAAACCCATGCACCACCTTTAAATTACACTGTTTTTCATCATGTGGATAAATTGTAGGGAATTCTAAACATGCTATAACTGCCCTGAGAGTTTCTTTTAGGAAGCTACCATAGTCAGTGTCTGTCTGTGACCTATATCCCTTTTCTGAGCCAGCTATAATATTCATCACTGAAATCTGTCTCTACTGGACAGTAGTAATTCTTTTCAGGACACAAATTTTTGTTTCAAAGCTGAGCTTTTTAAGTGTCTGTGAGATAATGCACAGTTGCATAGTGCCTTGATACATGCACATAGACTGCTATGAGGCCATATTCCCATAATGAGCACAGTTGCCGCAAATGTTGTGTAGCTACACTAGTACTCTGGGTTTAGCCAAATGCCTGGTGATTATCTAAATACAAGAACTTTTTTTCTACCTTTCCCTTTGACTGATATTGTTGCACAGGTAGGAAAAATTCCAAAACCAATGTATTGCTGATAGTGAAACATGCTGTATATCATAAAAACACACTGAAATTATGATGCTAATTTGTCAGCAAAGGACTATGTAACCTAAGCTGACTACTTTGACAATACCAAGAGTGTCTGAAATCTAATATTCCATATTTTGATATACCTTCTATCTCGGGGTTGCTTCAATGAGCACGCACCCTGTTGATATACTACTCAAAGGGCAGATGGGTCCTCAGGCAGAGAGGCTTTGAGTTTACTGTTCTGGCTTCTGCACTTGTCTCAGCTCTAGAAATACTTGTCCAGATTAAATATTCTGGGAATGTGTCAGATCTCTCATTTGCATGTCAGTGATTGAAGTCAGGTTGATAGACTCTGCATATGAAATTTGATTAATCTTTCTTAATGAAAATATAGTGCAGAGACCTTTGCTGAATTTATAATTTAAAATGTGATTGCTCTTTGAGATGACATGTGAGGTTATGGAAGAAACCTGTGTTGTTTTTAATAATATTTAAAAAATAACATGAGAGTTCAAGAGTTGGACTTGATGATTGTTGTGGGTCCCTTCCAACTCAGAATATTCCATGATTCTACAGTTTTCAAGTGTCGAGTCTATGAAAACACATACTTTGTGTATTTGTTTTTTAAATTTTGGTAGCTGATTTGAATTCTATAAGTTACTTTTTTCCAATGTTTTTATTTTTATATGTTTTTTTTAAAGTGTATTGGCAAAGGAATATTTTTTAATTTTGCTTGTTTACAATAGAACACATGTGGTCAGAATTTTAATGCTTTCCTAAACAAGGGATGTAGAATGCACAAGAAACAGGGAAAATTATTGCCAGACTATCTGTACTGTATGGTGACGAAGTCTAACAGCCCCAGTCACAAATCAGGTACTCAGCAAATAAAGAGGAAAAGTTAACACATGCCAGTGTAAGGAATGAATCAGAGGAAAGAACAACTTTGGTAAATAAACAAATATTAGAAAATGCATTTTCCTCTGGGCATGTTGTCAAAGAAGGGGAGTTTCAATGCTTTCCTCAAACGCATCTTTAAACTGCCAGATGTCAGACACGAAATATAAGACAAAATAGACTGTTAGAATATGGTTTTCTTCTAAAACTCACTTTTATCTCCAGTATCTTTAGAGGCTTTAAAGAAAAGAAATATTTTAAGATCTCTTATATATGAAATCCATATCCATACATGCTCTTTTAATAGGAGGAAAGGCAATGGAGACATGAAAGCAAGCAGAATTTAAAAGCAAGCACATGAATAAAGAAGAGCAAATTAATATAACTTTTTAATACAGAAGTAAAAAGTAAATCCATTATTTTGGGTCCATCAAACAAAAAGAGCAAGAGGAAGTGACAAGTCTGAAAAGCAGCTCTTCTTTTACCTCTTCTTTCCCTTTAATAGTTTTTCTTTCAGTGGAAAGTGTTGGCTTCTTTTTCCAACTTGTTTATTTTTTCCTTTTTCTTTTGGTGAAAACATGTTTCCTTCCAGAAATCCACTCTGCCTGCATCCTGGCAGAAACTTCCAACTGTCCTTAATATCCCCTCACACTTAGAGTCACAGCCCAGGTTTTACCTCAAATGAGAAGTTCATTCTTTACCTCTTGTTTTTCTAAGATGTCCATATGCTTCTTATAAGTTACCCAAATGTCTGCCAAAGACCACTCTATCCAAGTCCACAAAGATCTGATGCAATTATCTGCCTAAATGTCTAGTCTTTAAAGGAAACTGTTATTTTGGATGATTCAGAGTGACTGCTTATTTTGCTACTGCTTCAGTAATAAACACATTATTTTAATGGCTCTTAGAAACAAATCCTGCAATCCTCACTGAGCAAAACTCCTGTTGACTTCAGTAAGTTTTCCTGAGCAAGTTTAGAAAAATGGCTTCAGTATTTGGCTGAAAATGTTACCTGAGATGTGTGTGTTTTTTAAAACATTAATAAAATGCAATGATTTTTTTTTTACTTTTAAAATTACATCTTTCAATATCTTTGCATGATTTGCCTTCCAAAACCAAGAAAAAACTTCACCATTGCTGGAACTAAGTGTCCTTCAGGCATTTGATTTTTCCCAAGAATGCCAGGGCCAAAATTCCTTTCTCAAGTGTCTGTGAACTGGAAAAAATGTGTATTCTTGTGTCTGGCATATGCATAAGCATGAGTTGGCTACTATTCTTTTGCATACTTTAATGGTCATAATAGTTTTCCATTACTTGTTAACTCCTGTTAATAGTGCAGCATCAAGGGATCACAATAAAAGTAGGGCTGATAAAATTCTGACTCACATGTAGCAAATGGGAAGCTTGGCTTAGCCCAAGAAAGGCTCCTCTTGATGTGTCAAGACATTACTGTAATAAACACAGTCAGTAGCAGTGTGTGGCACTTTTCCTGCAATGAATGTGTACCCAAAGGGAAGATAAAATCTGGCACTTAGATTCTGCTTCAGTTCGGGATGCACCTGTCTCTCGTGAATGGCAGAAGGAAATATGACAGCTCCTTATCTACTCATTTAGAGCTAGAGATGGCTTAGCTCAACTGGAGAAGTTGAAGTGCTGCAGAAAAGCAGAGAAAGAGATGGGCTAAATTTAGGGATAAGATTTTTTTTTCCAAATCTGATACTAAACTTATTGCCTAGTATTAAACAAAAGTGATTTTTTGGTGACTCCTTAGCATTGCAACAGCACACAAATAAGCAGTATTTCTGTCACACCCCACATACTGTGAAGGAGTAAGATGTAGCTAGAACAGCTCATGCTCTTGAAGTTGAAAGATTCTGGCTGCCCGTATCATGGGTTTTTCATCAGTGCAGATGCCTGATAAAGCGTTGTTTATTCACAACTGAAATTTTTTCTCCTTTTGTATGGAAAACAAAATATGTTAAAAATACGTGCAATGATAGCTCTTGTCGTTAGGTTGCAGAAAAACTTCAGAAGTTTTGGTTGGTGCTGGCTAAACATAACATCTCAGCAATCTAGCTCAGAAAGCGGCTCTTAACACACTTTGATCTCTGGATCATGCAAGAACTCTCCAGCAGGACAGATGAATACAGCAGGCCTTTTTTTGAAACACTTCTATTTCAGTCTGTTCTACATACCACTGTTTCTGCTGAACTTATTGCTCCTGTTTTCCCGAGCACGTGAGCACGTAGCCTGTCTCTCAGCTCAGAGGAAATTAATCTATTACCATTGCACCTTTCTATTCCCCTCCTCCTTTTAAAAACATTGCTCTTTTCCTGACTTTTTTCTTTTAAATGAGATGCAATTTTGCACTGAAATAGCCATATTGCTTTAAACTGTCCAAGTTCCAGTTTCCATAAAAGATTGACATATGCAAATGCTACTTTTATGTTTTTTCCTCAAATAGTTAGATATGAGAAGCTGTGGCAAGAGGAAACAATTATTTAGATGACAATTTCTTGCTGATGCTGGAAACACCAAAATGAATTCCTTCACTTTAAATCTAGCATAGACACAGATGTTCTCTGGTGGGGAGAAATAGTCTTCTATCCTCAGCGATTTCTTCTCTGGATATAAAACTGAACTCTAGGCAAGTTACAATGCTAAGGTCAATGAATTGAGACCCCTGGGGGATTTCAATGTACTTCAAAACTTTCTTATTAAGTCAATATTACTTGAATGGAATAAACAGATACATTCTAAGTCTATTGCTCTTTCTGTTAGATGGCTTCTGTAATACATCTAAGTTACTTATACTTCTTTAAACTTTTATAAAAAGCATTCTACAAACCAGATATTGTTGCACAATCATGTATCAAGAAATGAAAATAAATGAATGAATAAATAAATGTTTTCCAAAATAATTCTGCAAATATTCTGAGCAAGTGAACTTGCTGGAACATTTGGTTTGTCCATTGTAATTAGTATCTTAAGTTTATACCCTCACCCTTAGAATTTGCTATTGAATTTACAGTTGTTTACTTTCAAGAGTAGATACAGTAATATATTTTAAAAACAAAATGGATAGTAGAAAACAGTATCCATGATTATGCCCATGGCAGGGGGGTTGTCTAGATGATCTGTAAATGTCCTTTAAATCCAAACCATTCACTGATTCTGTTATTCAAAGATAAGAATGTACTGTGCTTTCAAATTCAATTACATTTTCACTGAATTAACTCAAAACTAGATCATGTCTGCTGGAACATTAATGGGATCTAGGGAGGCATTGGAGAAGAAGATTCGCTTTGCAATAGACAAGAGAACAAGGTAGTCTCAGTATACTTGGCTTTAACAAAAATCTTAGGTCACAGCCATCCAGAGCTATTCTCGATGTATATGCAACAAGACATGATTACCAAGTAATTGTACTTTTTCTTCCATTTAATGCAGCCACTATGGAAGGATTCTCCTCTGCTGTATGATCAGGCAAGCCATGTCTTCTTAGCATGATCAGGATGATGACTCTTGACAGAGCTAAAATTTTCCAAGGAAGATATTAATTTACTTTCATTAGAGGTAAGAATGCCAATGCCTTGTTTTTTTCAATAAGCATCAAAGACCCACAGATACATTTTGGACATGTGGTAAACACCTGCTAAGTAGGCTGAGAGCCTGACTCCTTCCTCCACTCAGGTCTCCAGCTCTTTCTCAGCTCTTCATAGATAAAGTGTTGGCTCTGTTAGAGTCAACCGGAGATAGGCCTTTAATTTGAGCAAGTCCAGGATTTTACATCATAAACCTGAAACTCATTTTATAGTCTCTTCCAGACAGCACCATGGAAAGAAGGAAGTATTGTTTTGCTTCCACAGTGATTGATCTGAGGTTTTCCTCATATTTGACATGAAATATGGAGCAGAATGTCTGAGAACATGTGCAAGATACCAAACATTCATCCTCATAATACTACTAAGAACGTATTTGCCTTCTTTTTCTTTTTTTGGTAGAAATATATGAAATACATTTTAATCAAGACTGGCCAATTGGATTGAAGTGTCTTGAATATTCAGCAAAATTTGCAAGTATTTGGCAGTTTGTTCTTTGACTTTCATAATGAATTTAGCTATGCTATCTTCTGTTTCTGTCCAGAAGCAGAGGGACTGATACTTTACAGGAAATATGGCTCCTAGATAGTCCTTAGCCTCTGTAGAAGAAATTTCAAAAAAGATATCTAGAACTTAGATATTTAGAGAGCACATTTGCAGATTACTTCAGCATCTCAGCTTTTGGATACCGATTATCAGAAACAAATCCCTGTATCTGAAGGCTTGCCTACCACCTACTTGGTTGAACTATGATGCTTACCAGGGACTTTGTAAGGGCTTAAATTTTAGTCTGGACTGAAAGTTCTTGTTGTGTCTTTGGAACTATGTCTCAGCGAAACAAAACATAAGAAAACAATAATCTAAAATGGCTTACATTGAAATTGAATTAGAATTAGGTATTGTGGGTCTCCATCTGTCAGATGTCCTGTGCTTGATGTCATTGGATTAGACCTGGACAACACTGGTAAGATTAATTTGTCATTGCTGGTGTTGAGTTGCAGATTTATGGATTTGGCTTCTACTGGGAGTAGCTCCAAGGATAGGAGGAAAAACAGCTTATAAATTCTTCAGAGCTCTTTGGAGCCAAGAGTTACTTTTTGGCTGGCTTTGTAAATGATATTATTTAAAGGGTATTTGGAGACATAAGAATAATTGAAGAGTAAAATAAAGAGTGAAAAATAATGGAAAGTTATTTCTCTTATAGAGTAACTGATAAAAACTGCATTCATGATTATCTCCAGAAATGTTTCTCATCACAAGTAAACATTCTGTCTTTGCTTCAAGGGTAAGCATTCTTCAGGCAGATCACTCATTGACTCAGCTACATTTACTACTCTGTTATCACTCATTTCCTTGGAACATATTTGTGAGAAATAGACAATTGTATTTTACTAAGATTTCTTGGACTTTGATTATTGGACTTTGGCCAATAAATTCCATTGACTAATTATCTTTGAAAACGTCCAAACCAAAGCTGGCTGAGATAGACAGGCAAAGAATGACAGGTTTTTGTTCACAAGAAAAGAAAATATGTCAGCAAGTCAAATAATGTAGGTTTTATTTGGGAGCATGGAGTAAGTACTTCTTGTCACTTAGTGAATTGAAACAGTTACTGAGATTTTGCAGAACCATCATGGAAGAGTCTTTCAGACCTTGTTTCACTTCTAGCTGATAAAGATCTAATGAAAGTAGTGGGGTTCTGAGAAAATGCTCCACAGGCTATGGAGACATTCAGATTTTAATATTTTTGGTTCATCATCCATCTGAAAGAATCCAATAGAATCCCAAGTCAGGAATTCTGTCTGTTGAGATCATGAAACTCAGTATGACAGAAAACTGCTTGTTTTAACTTTGGTAGACTTCATAGGTTACTAGTGCTAGATGGAGCTGTGGGGAGCAGGTGTCAGGAAATGCAGTAGTAATGAAGCCAGGTCTTGGCTGTAGCTGAGTAGTTCACAGCAGAGCTGAGAGCCACGAGATTTTAAAATTAGCTATAGTCACTCTTTTCCCTAAGTGAGACTAACTAGGGATAAACAAAAATGATACTATCTTGCTATGCTTTCATTGTAGCTACAACAGAATTGCAATGATGTAATTGTGACAAAATATTAGTCTCATTAATTTGATATTTATAGGTGGGAATTCTGATCTAGACCTTGGAAAATCTGCACCATGTCCTGCTGAAAAGAATTCAGTGTTCATGCTTACCTACTAATTAAGGGTGTTAGCAAATCTGAAACAGGTTGTTGTCCCTTTCTTTGAAACTTGTTAGTATTTCTCCTGGAAGCAGCAGTAAATTTAGTCCTTCAGCTCGTGCAGACCAAAAGATTTATCAGTAGACCTTTCTGTAGAAAGAACTTTAAAATATTTGAGGTTTTTAATTCATTCTTTTTAACTGAGAGGTGACAATTATGTAAGTGCATAAGCATATTGTTCTATACATTCTTTGTTTTTCTTAATGACTTCCTTTATTTTCTGCTACAGAACTTTGAAAGAGACAGAACTTAGACTTTTCATCTTACACAAAATGGCTAGTTAATGCCTTTATCTTCGTTAGATTAATGCCCTTATCTTCCCAAGTGCTTCCTTTTGTGAGCAGTAATTGGGGAGTTGGGCTGGAATGATGACAGATGCTATTCATCTTGTCTTCCACCTGTTTCAGAATACTCTGGGATGACAAATTGAGTTCTGACTCTCAGGCTCCTTATTTCAACAGTCATCAGATGCCTTTTGAATGGGAAAGTTTGGCTCTTGTCACTCAATTCCTTTTTGGCAATATTTCAAAAAAAAAAGAAGTTGAAAGCTTGAATCTTACTGTGAAAACAAAATTAGTCTCTGCAGACTGCTCTGTCACCTACGCTTTAGGTTCCCTAAGTAAGTATTTCTAAAAATTTGCACAGTATTTAAGATTTGTCAGTGTAATAAATTAAAAAGGTTTTTGTGCCCTATGTGTTTATTATTTTTTACTTTTTTTAATCAGTGTTGCCTAGAGACTGAGAACAAATGTTGCTTACTGTTGGAGTCAGAGGCAGAGTGTGTGCCCTTATCTCTGATACCTGGCTCTGACATCCAAGAAAGCACTGAATTTCATATAACACCATAGAAACAACTGTTAAATAGAAAAAACAGGAGTATAAGTGTGTAAGTTAGAGAGTTTTCTTAAGTCACCAGGTGAAAAAGCTACTATTTAAGGTTTAAGCTAGTTAGAAAACAAAAAACAAGATGGTGGATTTAGGGTGTTGTGTCTTTTTCTTTCTTTCTTGTTCATCTTCTAGGGGTTTTTGTGTAGTAATAAGTGATTGGATCAAAAGTGCTGCAATACAGCACACAGGTGTTGGGTCATTGGGTCACTAAGAAAAATAATTTATTTGGCATTTGTTAATTGGATAAATAGACATATAAAAGGCCTTGAAGAAGTTCTTTGTTAGCCATTTTACACTTTTATATCTTAGTGCATGTAGCTCCTTGTACCTTGTATATATGTAATATAGATAAAAGAAGAATAAACAACCAAGTCTGAATGAGAGAAAACTGTTTCTCTCTCATCAATCAATCTCATCAATTTCCAAGGGGGAAAAAGAACCCAGCCACAAGTGCCCCATCAGGACAGCTTACTTGTCTGTGAATACATATATATATACATATATATATATATATACAGGATTTAAAAGAAATTGTGAAAAATAAGCAAAGTTTTTTGTGTTGTGGAGCCAGAAGATAGAGACCTTTGGCTCAAAAGGCTTCAATTTCATCTTCCATTTAGCATTTTTGAGTTTTTCTGAGAAGCTCTAGTTGGAGGCTGCTGTTCTAAACACAGGAGCAGCCAGTGACACTGGGGTTCTCATCCCCTCTGTGAACCAGCAGTACTTGCTTCAGCCCTTAAAAACATTACATCACCATAGTTGGATTTTGAGCTGTTGTGGGAGCTGAGTGGGAGTCAATACTGAAATAGTCATGATTTTACATAAATGGAAGACTCACTAGAACTTTGGGTCTGCAAGAAACTGAAATGGCTATGAGAACCATTTTCTCAAAAGAATTAGGCTAAAGATGTTTAAAGGGTTTTTCATGTGTTATGACAGTTTTTCTCCATAAAAAATGTATTTTTCTTAAAAATATTTAGATGCATTTACAGATGAGTAATGGATTAGATTCCCCTTGGAATGTGTGTTTGTGTGATTTAAGAGATTGAGGTTATTCAAGAAAAAATAGACCAGGGGATAATTTATTAGCAACTTGCTAATAGAGGGCAATAAGAATACCATAATAAAACCAGTGACAAAGCAATTTGAACACCATTTCCAGATAAAGAATACCAACTGCTTATGCACAAAATATTAGGACACTGACTTCCCAGGTCCTTGTTCAGACCTTTGATATTATATTAAACAGAGTTATAGTTAATATTGCTGGTTGGCTACTATCAAATTAGTGAATGGTTGCAGGCTAATTTCTTTTCAACTCTATGCTCACAAGGTCACTATTTTATTTGAACTAATTTGGTGGTTCTGCAGCAATGCAAAAGATGATGAATTTTGAAATAATGTAATTGGTGCAAAACTTGATTAAAACAGAGGATTTCTAGACAAGAAACAGAAAATCTTATCTCCCTAATATTTCAAATAAACCAGGTCTTGGTGGATTTTTTTTTATTTACATATTTTTGTTTACATTTTATTGTCTACCATAGTTGTGTTCCCCATAGAACCTACTTGCAGTTCCTCCAGGGTATCTAGATTTTCTAAGAAAATGGGCTTAATTAAGGTGTTAATTTCCTTTTGGTGAAGGGAGGAATAATTGGGTATGATGACAGGAGTCATGACACATCCAGAGTTTGAGCAGATATCACTGAAAGCCTAGAATGAGTGGAAAGGTAACTCCATGCATTAAGAAGGAGCAAAAGAAAGAAAATATATTTTATAAACCGAGAACTGTGTAGACATTTACAATATATAGAAACCATGAATGTCCTAAGGGAATGGAAATAGGGGTTGCTTATCTCAGCTGCTGTTGTGCTCAGTAAATGTAATTACATATACTGTTCCAGTTCATTAACAGATGGCTTGGTAAATGTTTGTGTTTGAGTAGAGCCTGAATTCAGAGAATTCTTGAACACTGTTTCCAAAAGCCAAATTTTAAACCCACTGAGCTTCACTTCTGCAGTTGCTTTGCCATTTGTAAGTAGTTAACCTACATTACAATGCACTGGAGAAGTCACTATAGACTCCTAGAATGTAATGCAGTCAGTAGTATGGCAGTAACAAAATTAAGCTTCTGGTATAAATTGCCTTGGATTTGGGGTGGCTTTTTTGTGGAATATCCAATTTCACTGTGTGTGGCACATTTTTTTTTACTTTAGCTTCATCATGTGCATCATGAAGTGACTGTTACTGGTTATCATATGGGATCCATTCTCATCATCACGAAGATCTCTTTCTCAGACTCTTTGATGTACATGTAATTTCTCTAAGTCATTGTGTTTTCTGCTGCCAGAAATATGTTTTATATGCTGGTTGTATATGCAACTGACACTGTTTTCGCCTAAACTTACATCAAAGGAACCTATGCCACTGATGACTTGTGGGGTTCTTCTATACGCATGGAAATAAGAAACTGGCCTATTTCCTTCCTCTAGAGTGCTGTTTTCTGACCATAAATTTCACCAAAAAAGCACACTGTTGCCAAGTTGGCTTTGAAAATGCCTAATTCCTACTAAGGCAACTTACAGGATGTCCTATATTAGTCTTTGTGATTGAGATCTTTCCATCCGTCCCTTTCGATGACAATACTGAATGCTCTGTACTAAACATGCAAGTATTCAACAACCACTTCTCTCCCACCCCTATAGGTTGTGCTTTTTTGTTTTTTTATGCATGAACAAACCCTAGAGTATCCTACTCTAAATGGACCCTCCATAACTTATAGTTTCAAAAAGAAAAAATCCACTTCACTTTTTTATCTTTTAGTATACTGGAATCTGGGGTATTAAAAATTTTTAAGAAACAAATATTTTTTACTTTTTCCAAATATTTTTATTTCTATGCTACTGCTGGAAATCTGAGAGGTTGCAACTTTTTAACCTAATTATTTGTGACTAGAAAGCTAATAAAATATGGAATTTTCTTGAATAATTCAGAATGGCTGATTTTCAAGATAAAGAAGCAAGCTTCTCCCTTGTGAGGTCTCCAGAGAGAGGAACTGTCCTCTGCTTGATGGATCATGATCCTCAAGTCTCCCCTTTAGTGTGCTTTGAAATTAAACTGTTCTGTTCCTTGCATGAATGAGGCTTGCAGGGAGAGAGAGAGGTAGCTCTGTTGTGAAAATGGAATCAGATGAGTCTAATACTGTGGCTTAATTTTTTACCTTTACAAATTCTTGTTATCATAATAAAGAATAGCTACTTATTTTTGGGTGTGAAACTTGTCTGTGTCAGTCTAAGCCAGAACAGCCTCAGCCATGTGTTTGTATTTTGGTCTGACTTGCTCAAGAATCCTCAGCACACCACACAAAGCTCCTCTGTCTCTAGGCTGAGTAACAGCTATATGATACTCCCAGACATACCTTTCCTAGCCACATGACATATTGCCATTCCAAGTACTGAAAGTCTGTATATTTCTCTTTCCTGTTATTATAAATTCCATGTAAAAACCTAAACTTCAGAAATACAGTGAAATATATGCTAGACTTGAATCTGAGAGTGAGTGCTTTTCTGGACCTCTCCACACATCCTGGTGACCCTTGGGGGATGTGTGGAGACCTACACTCAAAATGGGGGTGCAAGAAAGAGAAATGTTTTTATAGGCATAAGAGGTAGTGACCTGAGGTGGCCCCTGAAAATCAACAAAAATGTGCTAAAGGTTTTGGTTGCATGAGCAGAGGGAGAGTTTGAATCACCTAAAAAATAAAGGGAAAAAGGAAAACGTTGGATGGAAGCCAGCAGGGACAACAGGAAAGTAGGAGAAGAAAAGCTCAAAATGGAAGCTGAGTGCGACAAGCTCCAAGAATAAGAGATGTGTGGAGTGAAGGAAAAGAGGTGTGTGTACAATTCAGAATCACAGAATGACACAGTCACATAATGTTTCAGGGTGGAAGGGACCTCTGGAGAACATCCAGTCCAACCCTCCTGCTAAGGTAGGCTCATCCAGAGCAGCTTGCACAGGATCACATAGGTAGGTGTTGCATATCTCCAGAGAAGGAGTCTCCACAACCTCTTCAGGCAGCCTATTCCAGTGCTTTGTCACCCTTGAAGAAGAGAAATTTTCCTCATATTCAGATGGAACTTACTGTGTTTAAATTTGTGTCTGTTGCCCCTTGTCCAACTCCTGGACTATTTATAAATGCATGTCTAAAAGGCAAATTTTGTTATTGTTTATGCTTTAGTTCAGTATTTATGTTTTGATTAAACAATATTTGTGGTGAGCAATTCTCTTCTTTGACCTGATTCCCCTTACAGAGAATTCTCCATTTGGTTGACTTGAAGAAAGGAAAATTAAGTTCAAGGGTACAATGGTCAGTGTTCATTCAAACTTGCTTTATTTGTATTCATCTATATCTGAAGAAAAAGAAACTAGGAGTTATAGGAAAGAGAAGATGAGACCACAGTATGTAAAGGCCTTCATGCTGTTTTGTCTACCTGCAGTCCACTTGCTGCAAGGGACACAAGTTGCTTTGTGGAAGAACAAGACCTAATTACACCAAAAACTGCATAATACTGAGTCATCAAAACTTACAGTTGGATATTCAGCTATAGAAGAAATAAAGATTTGAAATATCCCAAAGTCCAATGTACATTCCAGTTTAGCCTGTGTCTACAGGCATAGTTCATCAAAGTATCTACTGTGCATAGTTCATGTGCATAGTTGTAACTCATCTTGAAATTTCAGAGTCCTCTACCATCATGATTTTTATGGAGACATTCTTAGTAAGCCTCTTTCTGCACGCAGCAGCCCACCATTACAGTGCTATGGGATCCTACATACAGACAGTTCTCCTTATTGAGAAATGGGGATGGCAAGTTAGCTTTCTCTAGCTGCTTATTCCATGCAAAAACAATCTGGTCTTTGATTAAGAAATGTCCCAGAGAGAAGCAAATGAATTGTAAAAATGATCAGTGTCATCAATGTGCTACTGCACACATTGCTCTCTTCCATGCCTCAAGCAAGAAAACCAAAAAATTTTATTTTTTTCTGTCATTATTAACTTCTATCTGAATCTTAATGAAGTATATTCAATGAAGTCTGTAAGAATACACCTTTTCAAGATGACAGGTTCTACTGTTAGAGATGGCCCTGAGCCTGGACCTGACTATTCCAAGCTCTAGGGGAAAGGAAGTGGGTGGAGATAATGATCTAAAACTAGATGTAGGCCACATTTTTTAAATAACCTGTCTGTTAGAAAATAAAAAGTGAATACCTCTAAATTTTGAAATGTTGGTGCTGGAAATCTAGATCTCCCTGCTGCTTATATGGCTTGGGTTTTTTCCTTTTACTTGTCAGTCCTGACTCTTTTACACCATCTTTGAAATGTAAAAGTGTTCAGTTTATGTTACTTAGTTTCAACATTGCTAATAATGGCTCATCCTTTGGTAAAAGCATAGGTCATCACAGGAGCAAACCTGACAAATGTCTTGTTCAAAAAGATAAGGTACAGCACATGCCATAACCAGTCATAATTGCCTCTAGTTCTAGGAAACAGAATGCAGTTACAGGACTTGAATTGCTATAAATTGGGACATTTCCATAAATTTAAGTGGTGCTGATTTGATTTACAGCAACAGGGATCTGGTCCTCATGCATGAGAAGAATAACATAACTTCTGCATAGACTGTGTTTTCCTGTATGTAACATTTTTTATTACCCTATGTTCATTATTACTGAAAAGGGGTGGTAACAGAAAATCACAGCTTCTAAGGAGGCTTGAGGCAATTTTGCCAAGAACAACATCATATACCAGCTTTTGCTTCAGGACGAAGGCTGTTAAGTATCTTGCAAATTTGTTTTTCATCAAAATAGAGTTAATATATTATATGTGGTCCTTTAAAGGCTACATGGTTTCTGAAAAAGGCTCTTTTGGGATCAAATTGCATTCATTGCTGAACTTGATATGGAGATGGTGAAACTCATTAAAAAGCTTCATGGCAGGTAGTCAATGCCACTGCTACCACAAATCTACAATTTTTTTCCAAATTACTATTCCGGGCATACTCTGGTTTCTTCTAAGCAAAACCAAGTGACTCTGTAGAAAACTATAGGCTAAGAAAAGAAGAAAATTGGATGTGTGTTTCCATTTGATTAAGTCCTACTTATTTGCAATAATATATTCAGTATCACTGTAAAAATCATTGAAATGCCAGTCCAAAACAAAGAGGATAATATTAGGCATAGGCCCTCCAATTTCAAAAAAGGGTTTAGATTCCAGTGACCTAACTCCACAGCTGATTGACAACTAATTTTGACTAAGTTCTGCTTTAAGAACAGTCAAGTCTTCCTACTTTTGCTTTTCCCTTACAATACTTTATTGTGATTAATCTTGCATTCTTAGTGTTGTATTTAATCACAGTACATTTTAGTAAATACGAAAACTTAGGCACTGGGATTGGAGTTTAAGAAGAATTTAAGAAATAAATTTAAGAAAATTATTTTCAGGTCTTCACTTAGTCACTGCTTATGTAGTTCTTAAGCTACCCATGTAACTCCCTAAATCCCCAGGTCAAAAAAGAAATGCTGCTGGCCATTGGCAAATAATTCCAATTTTGGTTTGTCTGAGCATTTCAGCATCTATCAGAAACAGAGAGACTAGTAATCCATAATTAAATTGCTCTAATGAGATGATTTTCATTTCAGTTGCCAGAAAGGACTCCAGCTGTGAACTGAAGGCTATAAAAATTACAAAACCACACTTTTGGTAGCCTCACCTGCATTTTTAGGGCTTCCTAAATGTTTTGGAAGAAGTTGTCTATATAGGTAGCCATAAAATAAGATATGGAGGAGCAACACAGATGGGACTTAACTAACTTTGCAAATACCTTAACATTCAGAATATTAGATTTTTTTAATCTTTATGTTTAGATAGAATTGTAGCAATTGTTTTTCTTTAGTTTTACTCCAGACTGAATGACCTCAGAGAAAGTCCTTGTATCTCTTCTTGAAGAGGTATATGATCTTCTATACACTAGAGAAATGCCAGGGATTCCCTGTTCTTAGATCTCTTATATCAGATGCTGAGAAATAAAAGGCTGGTTTGGTCAGCACCCATACCCAAAGATTAAGTATTGGCCTTGACAAACAACGTAAGACATTGATGGCTTTTGCAATGCCATGGGACATGGCCCAAAGAGACTCTTCAGCAAATGTACATGCAGCCTAGAAATCCTCTGCACACCTGTAGAGTATGTCTGCTGTGCACATATAGTAGCTCTGATCCATCCGTATTAGACCTGCCCCCCCCACCCTGACATAGCTTCATGCCATTCATGTGTCACCAGAGAGAAGAGATCAGTGCCTGCCCCTCATGAGGAAGCTGGAGACAGCCGTAAGGTCTTCCCTCAGTCTCCTCCTGGATGAATAGACGAAGTGACCTCAGCCATTCCCCATCAGGATGTCCCTTCAGATCTTTCCCCATCTTTGTTGCCCTCCTTTGGATGTTCTCTAACACTTCATATCTTTGCTATACTGTGGCTCTCAGAACTGTCCCCAGCACTGGAGGTGAGGCTGCCCCAGCTCAGAGCAGAGGGGACAATCCCCTCCCTTGCCTGGCTGGTGATGCTGGGCCTGATGCTCCCCAGGACAGGGCTGGCCCTCCTGGCTGCCAGGGCACTGCTGGCACATGTTCAACTTGCCACTGACCAGGAACCCCAGGTCCGTCTCTGTGGCACTGCTTTCCAGCCTCTCATTCCCCCGTTTGTCCATACATCCAGCATTGCCCATCCCAGATGGATAATCCCTTGTTGGTGACTTGATGGTAACTTTCCCTTGTTGAATTTTATGTGGTTGGTGATTGCAAAGCCCTCTAACTTGTCAAGGTTTTTCTGCAGGTCCTCCCTGCCTTTGAGGGAGTCAACAGCTCCTCCCAATTTAGTATCATCATCAAATTTAACTAATACACCTTCAAGTTTCCAAGCATCCAAGTAATTTGTGAAGACATTGACAAGCACAGAGATGAGGATGGAGCCCTGGGAACCCACTAGTGACCAGTCATCAGACTGATGTGACCCCATTCACTACAACCCTTTGTGCCCAACCTGTGAGGCAATTGCTCACCCATCATAGGATGGGATGGATATTGTGGGCTGGACATTTTATCCAGAAGGATACTGTGAGACACACTATCAAAAGATAATAATCACTATAACCTGAGTTAAAAGATATTTTTGTCTTCACCTTATAAATCTTAGGTACAAAAGATTCCATGACACATTGAAACAGGTCATTAAATCATGTGCTTACAAATTCAAGCTGGAATGTAAAGGTGAAGACATGAGTATTTCTTACTACTGCTTAGAATAAGTAATTTGTGGAAAGATTAGTCACCTTACTATATGCATTGATTTATTTTTCTAAAATCAAGGAATATATCTACATAGATTAGACCCTGAATATGCTGTCATCCAGAAATGAAAGAGTCTCCAGTGTGCTAAGAGACATAGCACAGTTACTATGTTACTGGAAAATGAAGTTTTCTTTCTTGGAATTTGATAATGTAAAATTCTTATGTTGAGCATCCAGGACTGGACGAGCATTTGTCAGGGAAAAGCATATGGTTTCTCACACAGGGCTGCACAGTAGCCTACTATGACCATTAGACCACTGACTAAATGTAGTGAATGTAAAATCTGAAAGGTGGTTACAAGGCTACAGCTGAATAGCCAGTTTGGGAATTGAAAATTTGGGCCTAAATTGTTTTTTACCTGGGCACCATATTCTCCTGTCACTGGAAATGAATAACCAACATTGACTTTTGAAAAATTACTTGTCTCTACTGTGGGAAAACAAGGCCTTTGGGTATACATTGGTTACCAAAATCACAGACATGCTCTGTTCTTTGTTTTGTCAAGATTGCTATCTCCTTCTTTAACCATTTACACATTCTGATTTTTATTTTATTAATGCTAGATATTCATAGACAGAAAATGCTCTGCAAAGTGATGAATTTTGCAAGCAAAATTCTCTTTGCATGTCCAACTTTATAAGAAAACAAGCCTGTAACAATCTCCACAGAAGGAGAAGCCATTGAGTTTACTGCATGGTAAATACTAAATATACTTAAGCATACACAAATACCATTCACATTGCATTTTTTCACTTTATTTCTTGTTCACTTTATTGTCTTCTAAATCAATATATTACAATGGGGGGAAAAATTGATTTAAAAATCTAAGATAAACATAGTACTAATCTAGGAGACAAAAATAGAAAGGTGTATAAATAGATGCCAAGGAGAGAATAAAGAAGGTGGATATTTTCAGTGTCCAAATATATGAGACAAATTTTTCATTAGGAAAGAAAAAAATAATGACACAAAGACTGTAAGAGTGTAAGAAGCAGAAGTTAAGTGATAATTGAGGCATTCTGTTATAGACAGTCTGTGAAGGCTCCTACTCTTAATATATGCTGAACTAAGGATCAAATTGCAGGGTCTTTTGCAATAGGAATAAAAGACTCTCAGATTCCACACGGACAGATTATATGAGCAAAGTAGCTAAATTAATGAACTGAGGAAAAGCAGGTTGATTAATCTGTAGCTATTATGACTGTGGTGAGGATTTGATAACAAGCCAAGAAAAGCAACCGTAATAGGGAGCTACTATTGAGCTTTCTAGCTGAGAAATGATGTTGAGGGTAATTTTAATTAGGATTCTGAGTTAAAGACAGCAGAAAGTAGCTTTGACATTTAAGAACTGATGAGTATGAAACATTATCCATATTTCTCATTAAAGTTTATTTATTTTAGTTTTGTGGTTGAAATATTTTTTCATACTGTGAACATCTTTTTTGTATATTCATGAGACTATTATTTTAAACCTTCTTACTCAAGAAAAGAGCAATGTCTGAAAAACTACTGAGTAGGAAGGACTCTTTTTAATGACCAGAGAAACTGAGTTTATCCAAGTTTAAAGTTTGGAAGACTGCTCCTAGAGGAGGTGCCTTAATTACATAAATAATTAGGTCCTATATGTTAATCACTTAGATTTGGCTGCATTAATTTAACTTCATTGACCTAAGTAGCCCTAATACAAATATTTTCAATAGCTTGCTTGCCTTTAGCTGCTGGGAGATTCTGAAAAGACTTATCACTGCTGTCTTTGTACTCTTATGCTTAGGAAAACTTCAGCAACTTTGACATTAAGTAGCTAGGAAAACATCTGCATGTGCATTACATTTACTTCTTCAGCTTCAGTTCAGTTAATGAACTGTCTGCTTCCATGTAAATCAAGAAAAACAGTTAATGCTTTCATCAGGTGAACAGTGCTCAGGAGTTTCTTTGAAGGTGGGGTCATATTCACTACAGCGGCTGAATGCTGCCCATGTAAACACCCCATCTCAAAGATGTTGTTCTGTTTTTCAGACAGGCTTACAGTTGTTAAGAGGAAGCATGCCAGTGTGCCAGGTACCAGAAGCCAGACCAATTTACTTTGAATCTGTGGAATGGAGAGAAAAAAGAAAACACGCAACAAAAATCCCATGAGTGGTTTTTGAGACCTTAACAAAATAGAAAGAATGAAAAGCTGAGATTGCATCTGGGATTTATCACCATGTTTTGATAAACCTTTGGGTGTAGCCAACACTCTGTCCTGTGCTGAGGATTCAGTGAAATTATACCACACATACTCTCAACAGAGTTTGTCAGATCAACTTTACACATGAGTGTTTTTGACTAATTAGTTACTGGCATAGACAAGTGACGAGTTCAGAGAAAGGTGACTTTTTCTTCTTAGGAAACTTAAGCATGAGAAATATTACTAGGGAGTGTGACCCTAATTAGAAGAATGGGAACAGTTAATTTGTTTCCATGCAAATTTGAAGATAACATCTGAATCTTCTTAAAGAGTAGTAGATCCATTTTGCTTAATACGAAATTGATGTGTTGATGTATTGCCAGTAAAGGAGAGGTCTGTAAAATAGATGCTTTTAAGGTTACTTAGTCTCAGATGAGTTGTCCATAGCCTTTTACAGTGCATGAGCTCAGAAGTGCCAAAGCATGGAAATCCATCTCAATTATCCTGTTGGAAAAGTCAAGAAGGGTACTAGTTAATCAGCTTTAGAGTAATCCTTCTATTACTGCATATTTGATTATTTATGCAAAAATAGGACAGCTTTGACTTGAGAGATGCTATTAGCTGTATCCCTAGAATGTTCTGTATTCTGTCAGGACCTGCTTGGATGTCTAATGTACTCGACTGTCTTTCTCCATGGTCACGCTATCTAAAATGACCATTTCAGTGTATGTTCCAAGTCACTGGGCCAGTCCCTGTTCTGTGAGGCTG
Source organism: Pseudopodoces humilis (assembly GCF_049639895.1). NCBI lineage: Eukaryota > Metazoa > Chordata > Aves > Passeriformes > Paridae > Pseudopodoces > Pseudopodoces humilis. The sequence goes on along the minus strand of NC_142206.1, from coordinate 31,374,607 downwards.
TTCCTTCTTTAGTGTTGCTGTGTATTTCCATTTTGCTGTGTTTTAGAACATGCAGGTCCCATAAAGTAAGCTGACAAAACCATGAAGATTATTTCCTGTGAGTAGTCTCTTATCTTTGCACTTAGCAATTATTTAGTCTTTGTATCTCTATTTCTTGAACTTTCCAGGACATCATTTTGTCTTTTGTTCAGATAATTCATGAAAGAGATTTACCAGTGTTTTACAAGGATCTATACCCATTCAGAATCTTCCCTGAAGTATCTAGAGCATGCACTTGTATGTTCTGTTTAAAGCAGATTTAGAGTAATGGCATTAACAGTGCTATTATCTTTGACACTTTTTACCTCTATGGCTCCTATCATACATTAAAATGCACTTTTAAGAATGTCACATGTATCATCCATACATCTTTTTCAAGGGCTTCAGTTTGCATGCAGCTTTTTCTAAAATTGTGTTTTTCTGCTTGCTTAGATAAGAATAGCTGAAAAAAAAAAAAAAAAAAAAGTAGCCAACATGGTGATACAGACAGTTAAATTGCAGTTTTGGTGACAAGTGTATGATACCCTCTAAATTTACCTATGGTCTTGTTAGTAATGCACATGGCACTATATGCTATTTTTCTTTAGCAAATTAAAAAAAAAAATAAATTAATAAATCAGAAAGGTGCCAATCAACCATGCATTCAGAAAGAAGTGAAAAATAGTGTATGTAAACATAAGGTCTTTGTGACTCCAGATATGTAATATCACTGCCTGGTGTGTTTCTGGCAAGCCAAGGGCAAGTGACAAAGTATAATGAAATGTCAAATTAACCTGTAAGGTGTTCCTAAGGACAGAGGATGCATTTTATTTAAAGAAAGTAATATTGTACCTCATGCCAAGCTGAAGTAATTTCCTTCCGCTTTCTATACTTCCTAGGTTTCCAGATTTATATTTTTTAACAGCATTTGCCAGAGCTCACCTGAAGAAAGCATTACTCAAAGTCTAAAGGAAATATTTTTGTTCAGAATCCAGACCCATAAAGAATAACTACTGTATGCTAAAAGAAAAAAAACAACTGTAATTTTACTACTAATTATGCACATAAGCTGAATAAATAGCCCACTGTTGCTGCGTTGAATAGAAAATTCACACATTGCTGCTTACAGCAACGCACAGGGATTGCTTTCTCTATCACTAACCTAATTAAGGGATTTCTTAGCATGTAGTTTGTCTTTTCTTGGAAGCCAAAGTAGATTGTGTTAAACAAAATGTACACATGGTCCCATTGACTGGGAGAACTATTAGTTTAAGTGTCCACTTCAGTCAGTTATTCAAGAACTTGGCTATTTCTTGTTAGGTATAAAGGAACTTTAGTTTAATTGAATTTATTATAATGTATAATTCACTAGTTCCAGAAAGATTGGGTTGGCAACATTGATATTAATAAATTATTTGAAGGCCAAAAGGCTGAAAATTTAACCATCAGGAGCCGGACTCACAAGGACATGTATGAGCATTAATTGAGCAGTAAGGTACCTCTTTTAATCATAAAGCTATCAAGCAGATGCTGGTTAGAATTATAGGAGCATAAACTTCCCCAACAGTTAAGTTTCCACCAATACAGCGTTTCCAGTGGCTACATCTGCTGCGGAGCCCTGTTGGTTCTGTCAGTGGTGGAATGCATTCTGGGTGCATGGGTCTGGGACTTCAGTCCCTTTGCAGAGGGACTGGTTATCTCACAAGGATCCCTTCCCAGCACAATGGCCTCCCCCATGCTGGAGGCACCCATTTCTTCCACGGCTCCATGCAGAGATTCAGCTTGTGGATATGTATTTTGCCAAGCAGTAAGACAAATGCTGGTGAGTGAATTGAGTCCTTTGTTTCCTTTGTGGTGACCTTTTTGCAGTGCAGTGAAATGAAAATTGAAGAAGTCAAGAAATAAGGTTGAGACTTTATGAAGTCATCCATCCCTCTTCATGAAAAATTCAGAACATGAATGGAGTCTTATATTCTTGGGAATGTGTGAGGGTAACACAACCTCTGTAAGACAATAACCACAGAATTGCTTTTTCCTAATACCAGCCAATTATTTATTTATTAACTTATTTTTTAACCAAGGAAAGAACCATGACCTCTGTCTTTCCTTCTCTTTCAACTTGGATTTGCTAGCCAAAACATTCCTCAACTATGTCCTGGTTTCCTGATTCATATTTCCAGAGAAGTACACGTGCTGCCATCTATCATTTCTTTTCTGAGTATGTGATTTTATCCAAGAATATTTCACAGCAAATTAGAAATCCAGATGAGATTTCAACAGGGACTCATATCTGCCTATTTTATGTGTAAGAACATTTTGTACAGATATTGTATTTAGTTTCATCAATTCTTGAGCTGTGGGTTCCTCTTGTTCATCATGTTAACGACTGAGCAGGTGGAGTGCCTGCTGCCTTTGGCTGGGGCTGTGAGGAGCGTGTCAGTGATGCTGTGGTCACAGGCAAATCAAATCACTCTGAACCAGTTAATGATGCTTGTGCCCGACCTCCCAATATTTTGAGTACTCTATAGTAGTATATATGATCTGAATATATTCCACAGGAAATGTCTAAATTAATATTTTTGTTATGACATTACGTGAGTATTGAGTATCGTGGTTCTGTTTTGGGAAAAGTGTTGCCTTCCAATCACTGAAGATAAATCACTGAATCACAGAATATGCTGAGTTGGAAGGTGCCCATAAGGACCATTTTGAGTCCAACTCACAAGATAGCCCAAGAGTCACTCCGTGTGTCTAAGCATTGTCCAAACACTTCTTGAACTCTGTCAGGCTGGTGCTGTGACCACTTCCCTGGGGAGCCTGTTCCAGTGTCCAGCAACCCTCTGGGTGAAGAACCTTTCCCTAATATCCCACCTAAACCACACCATCAAAACTTTAGGCCGTCCCCTTAGGCCCTGTCAATGGTTACCACAGCAAAGGGATTGGTGCCTGCTCCTCCTCCTCCTCTCATGAGGAAGTTGTAGATTGTGATGAGGCCTTCCGTCAATCTCCTCCAGGCTGAACAGGCCAAGTGACCCCAGCTACTCCTCACACAACTTCTCCTCAAGGCCATTTACCATCTTTGTGTCCCTTCTTTGGGTGCTCTGTAATAGTTTAATATCTTTCTAATATTATTGTGACCAAAACTGCAGACAATATTCAAGGTGAGGCCACATGCTTCAGGTATTTGAGGCTGGCATCTCTCAGTTCTGCATCTTTACTTAAGATATTCTGAGACAATGAAGTTTGCCCTGAAATTGTTTTTTGTTTTTTTTTTCTTTCTAGACACCTCATTCATGTACAGATGATCTGCATAAATATTAAAATTAAGATTATCTGAAGAGAAATTACACTTTTATTCTAGAATCCTCCTAGCAATTTACACTAATTTCTCTTTTGCATTCAAAAATATTCACCATTTTCAAAAGGATAGCCTGATCACCAGAGAAACTTTACAAGGTATGTTTCATGATGAAATAGAGAAATGCATTCATTTGTTTAATTAGATGATAATTTCTGTAAATGGGTCCTGTACGCTTGTTTTGAGACAAGTAACCAAATCGTTGCTGTCAACATGAGTCTCTATTGATAAAAATTAATCTAGATTTGTAGGGAAAAGTCACTGACTTTGTTAAACTGGCTGATATTGGAAAAAAATTTACTTTGGACATTTTACCAGCCATGACAGTTTCTTTGTAACAACATGCATCATTTTATCTTACAAATTCTAATAAGGTAGATACAGCACGTAGTAAAACCACAGATGGATGATACAAAATAATTTAAAATATAAATTAAAAAATATTATTTTATTAAGTGATTTATTTCAAACAGTGAGGAATTTTACCTGTACACTGTCCTGATATTGTCTCTGTAATTGCTCCTTAGCAGAGCAGAGAATATCTGTGGATTTTAGTACTGGACTAGTTAAGAGAGAGACCATAGCAATTTTCCTAGATACTTCAAAATACCAGCTAAACATGATGCCAAATTTACTTGCCTGGAAATTCAGTCTTGCTGAAAGGATATACCTCTTTCCAGCTAATAAGTGATCCTGTCATTTGCATCATTGCTAAATCTCTGCTTACTCTTAGGTGATTTTATGTATCATACATCAATGGTAACATATATTTTGGACTTTTCTATCAGACAACTGAGGCTGATGGGCTGCACAAACATAGTTTAAACTGCTGAGGTAACTGCTTCCTTATATAAAACTTATTTTATAAAACTTTATATATGCACATCTGCTTTGCTTTAGTAATTCTGCTACAGCTGATAAAAGTGATGCTTTTGGAAGATTAAAATTGTTAGAACTTATAATGATTATATAAAGTTATAAATTATATTAATTGCTTAAATCTCTAATTAGAGAATCCTGTGAAATCTGCTTGGTCTCATGAGATAGTCTCACTGAAATCAGAGGAATGTGCAGCACAGAAATGGCATCTATGAACAGTCCTTTATCAGCCTTGCAATAAATTTGCAGCCCTTGGGTTGCACAGGATATCCATGTCCTGGGTTTGTGATTTATGTAGTAGATTTCCTAGATTTTAAGGTTACCCTATGAATTCTGGGGTTGTTAGACTGCAAAGGGTCATTGCTTTATGCTTCTTAGGGGAATACAGAGCCTCCACCTTCACTAGCAAAGCTGAAAGTTAACATAGTATGGAGATAATAAAAGTTTTTAATGACACATGAGCTATATCAAGTTCCCCTGTCACTCCAGATACCAGCAATGCAGAAAGGATAATACCTTGCTGGAACTGATTTGCATCCTATTTCTTGTTTCCGGGGAGATCTGAGACTAGTAGTCAAAGGCAGGCCAAATCTGAAGGTCTTGTGCTGTCTAAAGGTGCTGTTTGACTTCCATATTTGGGGAGGTGGTATCCGCAGACAGAAAAGATCTAGTTTGAAATTGTCCATTGTTGATGTTGCTCAGATAGAAGGACAGGAAAAGAATGAAAGGTTTCAGTGAACCACCTTTTAGTTTCTGCAAAATTCCCTTGCTAAATCTTCTCCAGCTTTTGCCTCTGCTTCAATGATACTGGATCAGCTTCAAGGAACCCTGATAAAAGGAAGTTTTATAATGAAGATATTTAGATTGTATTTAAAATATATTGACTTTGAAAATTAATTACTTTAAATCTATAAAACAACCTTATTCTGTCATCACTGAAACTGCTTCCTAGAGGGTAGGAGCTTCCACTGGCAAAATTCCCATTGATTTTAGAGCTTTGGAATAAGACTTCTAGTCCTTATCCTGTTTGTTCTGATACCAAAATCTTTCTTTATAGAGCATTTATATAATTTCTATATTTATTTCAAAAACTTCAAGACAATACTGGAAAAAAAAAAAAGATAATTGGAGCACCTGTATGAGTCCAGAGTCCATTCCCATATTATGAACAGGCTTAAGTTATCCTCATTCTATATATTCATATTACAGGTAATGGATTATTTTTCAGGGTGAAATGCAATTAGCGCTAGGATGAAGCAAAATTATTAAGTTTATTATAAGTCAGAAACATTGATTGTGGGCAGTGACAATTTTATACTTCTATTTCACTTTGGTTTTGCTGATAAAAAAGCACTAAATAATTGTGAGATATTTACATTAACAACATAATAGAAAAAAAATATGTTCAACATTGTTGATGCAGCTCAAAAAGTAAGATACTAAGTTGCTTCTTGCCTTGAAAAAAGTTGGGAGAAAAAATGTCTGACTACCTGTGTATTAATATGAAAGTATTGTGCGTATGCTCAAAAATGACCATAAATTCTTAAATTATTGCAGGAACTGCAAAGAAGTTTGAACAAATGATAAACAACTTAGGAAGTTGTTCTGGAGACTTTGGTTAATAGGGAATTTCGATAAAGGGAGGATAGGGGTTTACTAAATACACAGGCTGTAAACACAAATACATCCCCAAATGTATGACATTGCAGGGGAAGTGATGAGATACTGAAAACTTCTCCCTTTCCATTCCAGCAATTTTGCTTTCTTTCTAAGAGACATGTTTGCACATCTGGTTGGAGGGGAAAGTTTAGGCTGAAAGGACACCTCTTTAACCATGACTGAGGAACTAAAAGAGCAATATTTTTCAAAACATACTGAATAGATTAGCCATGTTTTCAGTGCATTTTATTTGTTTTTACAGACAGAGAAGAAACAACTTCTTCTACAGGTGAATATTGAGCTCCAGGATTTAAAGACTCTAAGTGCAGAAATATCAAGAAATGGCAAAATAGAGTAGGTTGGGGAATTTACTTGTCTTCCTTCCCACAGTGGCTGTTCTTCAAGATATCAAACGCAGTCCCTGTTACATTTGACACTGTATACAAGCATAAAGAATGCTATAGTGGCATCGTAACTCCAGCTTAATCTGTTATTGTCTTTAATGTACTTGCCTTAAATAGTGTTTTTGAATGTCTTTGTGATGAAGAATAAAAAAAATAATTTGATTCCTTTTTATTTACTCTTTCTGTCAAGCAATAATATTTTGTTAATCTATGGTCAAAATATGAATATAACTAATAACTTTGTTTTGCACAAATTCACAGAAGAGAGGGTGGGGAACAGAGAGCAGCAAAAGTGGGCAGAATGCTATGGAAATGTGATTAGGATTTTAAGAGAAGCCAAAGGACCATTGTGAGCAGTGAAGGGATGTTTTATACCCTGAGTGTATTATGCTCCACATCACTTCCTTCCTTCATGATTCCTTGCATATGGACTCATTGCAACTTACAGGCAGATTTACTGTAAATTGTTTGGGATATGGAATGTATCTTCTTGTGCTCCCTCAATTAAAATACTTAGCAAAAATAAGTAAGTTATGCACACAGAAAAAGGCATATACCTGTATAGAAAGGGCAAACAGTGAAGCTATCCCTATTCAAATTCTGGGCAGGTTCTGTTTCAGATCTGGATTAAAACTCCTTGGCTCATGGCTTGATAGAAAGACAGCTGGTGGAAGAAAATATGGCGTAATTGTAGTGAGAGAATGCTCCTAGAAAAACCAGTAAAGCAGTCCTGCTACTGCGCCTTCCCACCCTGTTATTGGAAGGAGTAGGTAATGTAGATGCAGCCTTCCTCATTGCCATAGGAGTTGAAGGCACATTATCCATCATTCCCAGGTCTGTCATGATATTTCAGGTTTACTGTTTTGGCTTAAGAACACCAAGTGATGGTGTTTGGTTTTGGAAAAGTCAGCATAGTTTTCAATGAATGTCAGAAATTCTTGCTTACCTCTTGTAAGCTAAATCCTACCCAGGATAATGTGGTCTCCTGTGAGTTAAAGGTTTTAAAAGAACCACATAGTGGTTAGGGTGGTGCTAAAACTGCAGCCTGAATTTAGTCTTTGGTTTTAATTTGTGTCCCTGAACTATGAAGACATTGTTTTCTGTAAATGTC